>NC_066317.1:28714047-29914047 GCF_022539315.1 Serinus canaria
TCATGTTTCGTCCTTACGGCAAATTTGTCTTGATTCAAAGGAGAGGGGAATGATGGGAAACATAAACTCTTTGTTCTTAGTGGCACATATTTGTTTTTCAAAGAGCTAACTGTGTTTTATTATTTTTACTTGCTAAGTGCTGTGATTTGATCACCTGTTAAAATAAATATGAATAAGCAGAGGGAGCTGAAAGCATCTGTATTTACTCATGTTGGATAGACCTTGAGTTTCCAGTGTGGAACACAGTTGTATTGTCTCTTCAACTCCTGCTCTGTGTCTGTGATGCAAGCAAGATGTTGCACATGCAAGCATGTACCAGGCAGGAGAGGAGAGGGTCCTATTTGCGAGGGTTAATGCTGTATTTGCCCACAGTATCCTAGAGACATCAGGAAGGGAAGTGCCAGTATGGCAGCAAGGATATAGAACATAATATAGTGATTAAGGGTATTTGTTATTTGATAAATTTAAAGTTTCCCCTTTCATAAACATGACTTTCCTGCTAAGAAAAACTTTACTTCATCTTCCCTGCTTTTTCTGGACATGAGGATAACCTTCCAAGAAGGTCCCAGGATTGCCACTGATTTCTGTTCTGGTGGCAAGGAGTACTCTCTACTGAGTACTCTCAGGTTCAGACAGTCTCCAGGGAAGGGATAAGTAGCTTTTCTAGTTCTTAAGTCCTCATTTATAGACAGCCTCTTTGTGAAGCCTGAATTGAATTGTCTCAAGTGATCTTTCTCTGAAGTAATTGGAGGGCTGAAATGCAGATTTAATCACTAGTGTGTGTCTACATACATGTTAGCTTGTAAACAAAAAACAGAGGGCATGGGGTTAAGAGATGTTGCAGTGCATCATTGTTAGTGAGAAAGCAGGGACATGAAGTTGCAGGATTCAGGAGATGTCAAAATAAGATCAGAAGGGACAAGATGAGAAACCAATGCACTGATAGGATGCATGTTGTACATATTGACATTGAAGGTTTGAGAGGGCATGTGTATCGTAGGCTCTGAAAGCCTGATGTCGGGAGGTGGTGATTGGGGCCATCATCAGAGGTAGTCATTAAGCTGTGCGCTGTTTTCAGGCTGTGTTCATCTTTGAATCAGGAGTGTAGTGAGTGCACTTCCTGTGCTGAGCACAGATGGACAGGGCTCTGGCCACCTGCATTTCCTCCCCCTTTCAGGACGGCTGTGTGAGAGATCTAGCTCTCGTAGATATTACAATAAGTTTGAGAAACTGAATATGGCCCATAGTGTGCAATAGGTAGGTCAGCGTGCTCTAGAACTCGTGCAGTGGTAGAGATGAAAATCAGAGGCCTGCAAAACCAGGGATTCTCCAAGACACAATGCCTTGGAAACAAAACCCTGCCTTGCTGAAAGTTATGGTTTTCGTGCTTCCGTCTGGAGCTGATGTGGTGGTGCAGTGCGTTTGCACTGCTTGATGCCTGTGCACCCTGTTCAGGGCTCCCGTGGTGACTCTGCAGGTGGCAGGTGGTGAGGCAGCAGGACTGGCCTCTGAGGGATGCCACTTAAGTGACAAAATGTTCCACTTGCTGAGCTTTGTCAGGCATGCTGCGGCAGTGTGTCAGTGGTGAGCAATTCCTCATGTGTTAATGGACTTTGCAGTCCTATCTGCTTAGCAAGGAGGGAAGGAGATAATCCTGAGTGTGTCACTGAAGTACAGATGGGCAGCAGCTCACGTGCTTCACCCTGCTGCAGGCCTGGCTCAGCCGGGGCTGGAGGTGGGAGCACTGGCCAGGTTTGTGACTCCATCGATTGTCAGCTGCCCTCGGCTGTTTCAGTGTGGATGGCTGTCCTCAGCTCCCTCTGGTAAAGCCTGCAGAGGTTGACAGGAGCTGGGGGCAGGCTGAGGTGTGCAGAATCTGTGTGACCTGGTGGAGAGGGTGCTGGTGTGGGGCTGAGGGAGCTCGAGTTCTGCTTGTGGCTGTTTCATAAACCAGCAAGGCCAAGTGGACCAGACATTTTGTGTTTCAGCACCTCTGTTCCTTTTGTGTACAACACAGCTGATTTTAGACAGTGCTTTATGGTCCAGCAAGGAAAAATGTTCTTAGAAGTTTACGTAGTGGAATTAGCCTAGTTGGCATCATGTATCAGCAATGAATTTTCAAGACAATTTCAAGTGCATAAACTCAACTTTTACTTAGATCCAAATCTGAAAAAAGCAGCTTGTGTCCGAAGTGCAGAGAGTGCTCCGTTGTCCCTGTGCCTCCCTCTTGGTGCAGTGGTGTAGCTTCAGTGGAAGCAGGGAAGAGTTACTCTTCTGCCAGTGTTGAGGGCGCTGCCCTACAGACTGTGGAGGAGATTTGGGGTTTCATACCTTTGCCAGAGATCACTGTTGATTATGTGAAATAATGAGCAATTTTGGTAAAAGTTCTATGCATGTAGGAGCTTACAACACTGCGTGTCCTTTGAATTCCTCACTCGACAGTGATTTATACAGGGAATTTATATGTAGCATCATCATTATAACAGAAGTCCCTTTTGAGGCTTGAGTCAAACTCCTACAGCAAATGCTTTCCTTTTTGTAAACAAGCCCTCACCAAACCCTTAGGAGATTAATTAACATATTTCCTTGACTAAAGGCTTAATTTGCCCTATGGTTCCATGTAATTTGAGGCTCTGAAAAGTAGGGGGTGCAAGGTTAAGTTTACACGCCAATTTACTTTCCCCATCCTTCAGTGGTGTCCCAGTGTGGCACAGCAGGCACTCAGCCAGGCTGGAGTTAGCCTGGAAGCACAGTGGGCAGAGCAGCTTCTTGTCAGCCAGAGGAACTGGTCGTGCTTTCTCCTTCAGACCGTGCCTCTGCTCCTGTCTCTCACCTCACCCCACCTGTCCGCTGCCTCTGGACAGATGTTGGATCTTGTAACACACATATTACACCCTCTGTAAACATATTTAATGAGCAGCTCAGCAGGATGCTGTGGGGCCCCTTGTTTGTTTTCTGCTGGAGCAGTTTCTGCTCTTCCAGTGAGGTTTGGTGACTTTGAGGAAGGATGCAGTGAATTCCCTGCAAAGGGGCAGTGAGAGGAGGAGAGAGAAGGAAGATGGAAGGAGTGAACAGGATGTCTCTTGCCCCCTCTCCTAGATGTGCCTCCTCTGTTTTCCCTGTGCTGGCTCTTATTCCACCTTCTTGAGAGCTGATTCAACCTGTTAATCCAGAGAAGAACTATCAGCAAGAACCAAATGAGATGAGTACCAGTGCCTGCCTAAGGGAAAAAGCAGGCTAGGAACGTGACAGGGGAGGATGACACAGAGTGGGGACAGCCCTTTAGTAAGCTGCTAGGTTCACTCTGCTGCACCGTGACCGCAGGCATGGAGTGATGGTTACTGTGTTGTAATGTGAAGTGGAAGCTGAAACAGGAAGTTATTTATGTCCTTCCTAACCTTCAGCAGCCAGCCTGAGCCGCCAGGCTGTTCCATGCTTGCTGTCATTTGTACACTGTGTCCCACCATGTGAAACCCCATTATTCTTAAGCAAAGAAAACCTACAGTGTTTTGTTTTACTGATCTGTTATAAATCCACTTTGTTGTGTTTCTCTTCCTCATTGATGATTTCATGGCAAGAAACTCCTGTTGCATCTCTCCAGTCACTACAAAGTCAGTTTTGAGGTGGGTCTTTTTGTGTCCCCCAGAACACTCCTCTGAATCTTTCGTATTGATTGCAAATTTGTGTTGGGGTCCAGGAGTAGATATCCTCTTACCATCAACACAACCTCACTGTGGTACTCAGGCTAACTTTGCCCTTCTCACAGTACCTTGATAATTGAGTATTTCTGTGGTGGATTAACATTGAGGCCTGTTACTGTGTGATCTGTGCCTGCTGCAGATTTTGGAAATATGCTGGGTTGAAGATTCTGGTGATGAGAAGTGGATTAATGAGTGAATTGCTGTCCTCGGTTTAGAGATTGCACTGTTTATAAAGTAGATGTGGCAAGTGATGGCAAGCGACCTGTGATGTTTTACATGGGCTTGCAAAGTGCAGGCGTGGAGATGGTGGAAGGTATCTAAGGGAATTGTACTATTTCCAGTTTCAGCGAGTAGAGGATGAGAATGGAGAAACCTCTCCTGAATTTATCTAAAGTAGATCATAAGAAACCATATGAGAGGTGATTTTGCTATGGAGAATCCCAGTGGGACTAGGAATGCCTGTTCCCAATTCTCAGTTACAGTCCAGTGTAACTTTTTGAGTCAAGAAGCCCAGGGGTGCTGCTGGTGGACAGCGCTTCAGAACCTCTTTGGGTGGCAAGACCTGAAACGTGCTGTGCCGGCAGCAGCGTTGATGGTGTGTGTGAGCAGAAGACAGGAGCAGACTGAGCAGAAATTAGAAAAATCTGTGGTCATGTTCAAAGGGTAAAAAGCAGCAGCAGACAGTGCTCTGCATGAACAAAATCAAATGAAATCTCAGTGGAGAAGAGTAGACATTGTGCACAGATGTTCAGGGTAAGGGTATGAATCTAATATGCAGCTGAATGTGGGATGGAAGATAGTGCACTTGTGTGCAAGGAGTAGGAAATTGTATTTATGGAGTATCTGCCAGGTTCCCCTTTTCTCCTCCTTGTGCTTTCATCTGGAAACTCCTTGAAGGTAGTTATGTGATGACAGCAGTTTCAAACACTTCTGATAAGCTTGGAGTAGACACCAAGCAAAGAGTGACCAAAAAGTGAGACTTGTTCTGATTGTGTGGTTAAACAAGAAATCAGAGAAAAAATAGGGTACAGTCATATATAGAGCAAGAAGTGTATGTAAAATCTGGTACTTAAGAACAGCTGTGACTTTTTTTTTTGTTGTTGTGCTGATAAGACAAATACAGCTGTATATGTTCTCCTTTGTTGTTTTACTTCGAGGGAAGATATTTAAAAAAATTATGTAATTTGTTTGAGGTTGTAGTGTAAATCTGAGCTGTGCCATGGAAAACAAAGGTTTACTCATCTGATGATCAGTCTCCTTGTAACAGTTACTGACTGTGATTTAAAAAATGTACACAAGATTAACTCTGAATATGCTTAAAAAACCCCAAACAAACCAAAAGCCAAAAGATGGTAGAGCTTATAGGCTTAAACGGGTACAGAGAAACCAGAGAACTAGGGGTGACCGGAGCAACTGGAGACTGGAGCTGCAGTTAGAGAGGTCAGTGAGAGGTCCCTGCAGTAAAACATTTGAAAAAGATTAGATACTGCAGGGGGAGAGATAGTTGAACCTGTCCTGCATTAAGGGGCTTTTCCTTAATGATCTGTTGGGGGCCTCTCAACTCTTAAGATAACAGGAGAATAAACCACAATCTGTCCCCTTATCTCTGCATATGCTAAAAATGGAGGGCTTCGGGCTACCAATCATCTAATTAAAACTAATATGCTGATATTTCCTGTGTTTTCTAGTCTTCACTGTTTTCAGAAGAGAGGAAATTCCAGAATTTCAGAAAACTTTTCAATATGACTCACTATTTGCAGCAGACGAGGAGGCTGTCTCCTGGGTGTAGGTTGAGGATAGCCCATTAATCATCCCTGTATTTTCACTGTCACCAGCTGACTGCAGGCTAATTCAATTTTGTGACAATGCCAATGTTGCATTTATATATCTACTTCTAATCTGAGCACTGTCACAAAGGTCAAAATGCCTTTCCAGTTGTCAAAACCACAACCACATGCGAGTCCAACAGTAGTCTTGAACATCTATATGTGCTGAGCTCTTTTATTGTAGCCGTCAGGTGGAACTGCTAAGGTGAAACAATTCTCTTGTCCTTGTAAATCTCATGACTTCTGTAGCTGTTATCACCAAAATAGCAGTGGTAAAATTTTAACCTTAAGGACACAATTTGCTAAAACAGGGCAAACCTCTCAGGTTTAAACTTGTTACAGGAAGAAAAAAAAAAGATGCACTTTGAGTTTAAAATTCTTTACAAAATTAGGGGAAATATTGTGGGGTGGGTTTGGTTTTTTTTTTTCTGTCTGCCTAATCTTCAGAACTATATATGTAAGATAATACAGCAAACCAACTTTGAAAGACAAAGCTGGGAGAGCTTATTTTATTATGGATTTCTGTTTGCTTCTAGGTAAGCAAACAAATTTGAGCATTACGTGTTTCAGGGTTTGATTCTAGATCGACTTACTTATCTTCCCCTGAGTCAGTGTGGCTGTTAGTTGGCATGAATTAAATCAGTAATGCACCTGACCTCTGCTTAGAAATCCCATCCTCACATTTGTCACAAAACCTCTGAATTTACATGGGTTTTGGAGTGTGGTGTTCACTACCCTTGGGGCCTTCAAGTGCAATATAGTGTATTACCTGATAAGCAACATTTTGCAGATGCAGGGTTATGAAATAAGCAAGAAGAGTGTTTTTACTTTGTAATGAAATAGAAATATTGGTTTTTTCCTTCATTATATGTTGCTGTGGAATTTTTTGCTTCACTTGGAGGAAGGTGATGTGAGTGTGCTCCATATATCCCTGGTAAAAACTAGTTTTGTAGTATATGAGCTTTGTTGATAAGAAGTGACTCTGTTTATTTGGCCTGGGATTTGGTGCAAACAGTAATCTGTAGCAATTTAAGAAATTATATCTGCATTATATGCTATTTTCTTAGGTATTGTTAGATTAATCTCTTGCTTTCTCTCTCAGGTGTCCATTTTGGATGCAAAACGAAGTATGAACATTGGGATATTTCTCAAACAATTCAAAAAGTAAGAATTCTTTGTAGTTCTCATAAAATATATACATTGTGCTCTGTTCCTTGTGGAGTTTGCATTTTTATGCAGTTTTCTCAAAAGTAATTTGGCATAATTTTTTTGTCTAATATGTTCAGTTGTGAGTGCGTTTATGACTTAGCATCAAACAGAGTTTGCTGATGTTAACCAGTGAGGTGAGTTTTCAGGTATGGTTAATGGTTTTACCTCATGTAACAGTGCCTGTGAGCTGCCTTTTGCAGGTTTCCTCTTGTTGTAAGTAATTAGAAAGGGGCAGTGGGAGCAACGTTTTCAAGAGTGAGCTGTTCCATTGTGTCTGTATTCACTGATAAGGTTGCCCTTTGGTAAAGGCATCACTGAAAATGGTGTCACAGCAGTGCTGCTGTGGACACTGATGCATCCACAGCCTCTTTGTAACTCTGTTGAGTAGCCCAGGCATGGTTTTTTCAATCTGTGTAAGTGTTGGCCCTGCAAGTGTTAGAAATCTGTGTGCTCAATTGTTTTTTCAAGGTCTGCCGAATCCATCATTGAAGATATTTATCATGGAAGAAGTCAGCCCTATGGTCCTGAACTGCTACATGAATTTCTTAAATTATTACCAGAAGCAGAGGAGGTAAATAATGGTTTTACATGGAACTTATTTTTTGTAGAGGTCTGCTGACTGGGATTCCAACATGAAGTTCTGTAAAAGAGGAATCTCAACACTTTCCCGAGGCTAGGGAAGAGGGAACAGGGAACCACTGAGTACAAATGTTTAATCTTTGCTTGACTTGTAGTATTGAGGTCACAATATAGTCATTCCCTTCAAGTAATTTCACCTGCTTTTAAGGAGGTGACATATTTTGGTTTTATGAGATCCCTTTGTTCCATAAACAGCAAGACCTGGAGCCTTCCCTGTGTGCAGATAACTGCTCTAGGGAGTTAGAAAATTCAGAACTGAAGTGTATTCTAAGCAAGCAAATTTCACTTCTTTGGCACCTGCCTCATGCCTTCCCATTGCAGTGCCTGTGAGTTGAATATTGGTAGCCCTGTGCTCCTGCCTTTTTGCCTTCTGGTTCACTGCCTGCTTGGTTCACCTGGCTCTGTTCCTGGGCCTGGTCACTGGGTTTCAGTAGGGCAGAGAGGCAGCTCCAGCGTTCAGCACCCATGGAATTTGCTAACATGGCTTAGTGCTCAAAGGAGACGTGTTAGAAGGCACAGAATTACCAGCAGTACCTTCTCAGTGTTCCTGTGATCACCATATGACCAACATCCATCTCCCCTCCTAGTCCCAAACTTCAAGTCTATTCACATGATTAAAGAGGTGAAGCTTCATCAAGTGACCTGGGAGCCCTGCTTAATGATGTAGAGTTCCTTGCCTGCTCACTGTTGGCACTGACCCATTTCCATGTACTTGAGAGAAATGTAAACCACAAACCTGACGAAATTAGCATTAGGATTGCTTGGGTGCTTCACATCAAAGTGAGTGGCTGAAATTTGGGAAATTGCTAAGTTAAGGTCCACGTACAGATCAACCTCAACTCTCATGCTTTACCACTTCAAGGTCATACTGTCAGAGCACTTGGTTTCCTCTGGGCAGCAACAAATCAAATCCAGTCATCAGTAGAACATGTTGCAGTCTTTTGCTCTCAATTTTATGACCCTAAATTGAGCTGCCTTTGCAAACAATCTTGTAAAAATTATGTTAAAAATTGTAAAAATTGTTGTTGTGTTAGGTTAGTGTACTTGATTAATGTATCTCTTGGAGTTGGGAGGATATCAACAAGTTGAAATGTAATCAATCAAAAAAAAAAAAAAAAAAGAAGGTGACAGTAGTCCTGGGACCTCAAAACCATTCCCTCTTCCCTCTTTGTTTGCATTTTAGTACATATTCCATTATATAAACAGAATTTATCTCCTTCCTCTGAAAGTCAGACAGAGGAGAACAGTGTAGTACTAACTTGAAAGAGAGTGACTCCTAGTTAACTTTGTGTATAGTCAGAAAATTAGACTGAAAGAAAAGTACTTTTTCTTTTTTTCCTCTTTCTGGCTTAGATTTTGGTTGTTATTTTATGACAAGTAGGAAATCTTTCAGCTAGTGTAGTCTATGTGATATAAATGTTGTCATTCAGCTAGAATTGTAATGTAAGCTGTTGAATTTTATCAGTTTTGTCTGCAATGTAACTAGATTCATTAGCTATCCAATAGGTGCTGCTAAGAGTGAAAAAATGTTTGTTTGTTTATTTGACAACAGGCCTGTCACTCAAGATAGTGGGGCCAGAGGATTTAAGAAGTGCTTTTAAGGAGTCACTTGAGAATTTAATAGAAGACATGCTATGATACAGGAGGGTATTAGAAGTAAAGGGGCATTAGACATGAGATTTGTTGCTATTCCCAAGGGAAGGCTGGAAAGAGGCTGCTTTCCAGTGTGCAGGTGTTTGTGTGTATTTTAATTAATTGCTTTCATCAGAAACAGGAAACTCTGTTACTCTTCTCATAATTGTCAAACTGTTCTGGGTTTTTCCCCTTGAGAGGTGGATGGGTGGTGGCAGGCAAGACAGGGAGAAAATCCTGAATGTAAGGGCCTGATGCTTCTGTTGGTATGGAAAAATGTTTCCATGCTTTCATGTCATCATGCTTGGTGTGGTCTAAGAATAAATGGGTCCAGTAACTCATTTACTACAGTAGCCTCAAAAATTGTAGTGTAGGCAGTTAAAAATGTGTTCTTTTTAGGAGCCTCAGAGCTTTTCTTTTTTTTTTAACATTTTTTCTCTAAATGTATGTTCATTATTCTTCCACTATAGCCTCTTACTTTTTCTTAGTTTATAGTTTAGTTTAGTGTAGTTTTATTTTTGCCTCCTAGACTGAATCCCTGTCTCCTAGAATAGTGATTCACCATTTGCTAAGGGAAAGGCATCAGAAGCTTACAGCCCCACATACAAATAATCCAGAACAACTAGAGACACCAGGTGAAGTGGTGTTATTTGTTCTGCTGTTCCCTCTTCTTTTTAATACTCCCTAATTCCTTCTTTGTCATATCACATGAGATAGCTTTAGCAAGCTGCCATCACATTGGCCTGTCCTTGCACAGTGTTGCTCCCATCCTCAGCAGGGATTCCCTGGGATTGCCCTTTCCATACCTCCTGTTCTCCTAAGGACCTGCTTTGTTGTAAGAGTTGAGAATTGCTCTGAGCAGAGACTTGTGCACTCAGGTCCTGAAAGGTTAGCAGCCATTCAGTCACCAGGGCAGACTGTCCTGCTGCAGCCATGGGTGGGATTCTGCTCTTCCTCTTTGTGTGCTTTTCCCAGGTATTTGCAGACCCATTTCCCTCTCTGCACAGGTTTTCTGCAAGCTGCAGTGAGGGCCAAGTGCCTTCTGTAGGCTCTGCCCTGGTCACTTTGAGATGTCTTCTGCTTTTTCTTTTCCATTTTACCATAGATCCTTAGTCTGTAAAAGTGAAAGGAGGGAGGGGAGTGTCTTTCCTCCTCGTAGCTGTAGAAAGGGCAACTCTGGACTATTTTGTTTCTTCTTTTTTACCCAGAAGTTTAAGTTTACAGTTTACCTGGTGTGAATAAGCACCAGCTTTGTACTCCAATTGTACCTTATCTAGAAGTGTTGTGATACCCAGTCACATTACCTGAATGTGCTCCGTGTCTCTTGTTTGGCTTTTGTGACATATTTCAGATCCTTTCAGTTCATTGTGTCTCAAGCACCTGATGATATTCCAGCTTTTTGACAAAGGAGGCTAGGTCCTTGGGCTAACAAATACATTTAACATCAGTTGTCTTTAAAATTATTCTATTTGCACTGTTGTAATGTGGCAACTCTGTTTGCATGCAGTCAGTACTAGTAATTTTCTAGCTGTTTTCTATGAAAAATCCCAGCAGCTATCAATGTTGTGGAGATTTTTTGTTGTGGAGATGGCAAATACAGGCTCCTTACTGAATATTTTTCTCAAACTATTAAGGCTATTAACTAATAAGACTATTATTGAAATATTGGCACTGCTGTGAAGTCTTTCCTACAACTTAAAATGTTTGGGTATTTTCAAATGTTTCTTTTGAAAGATTTGACAAATACTTGAAGCTGGCCATGATGGAGCTTGTTGCAAGGCTCCACTCAATGTTTTGTCCAGGGCTGGTCTGGGTCTGTGGCCTGGCCACTGTACAGTGGTTAGAAAAAAGGCCAAGCAAAGTTATAAAAATTCTCAATAGGTTAACAACTAGGATAAGATCACTGGTTTTTTAAAGCCTTCTTAGAAGTCCTGCTGTTTGTACCATACTGTGCTAAGCAGTTTTGTAAGGAGAAAGAAATACCTCTTTGGAATCTCCTCTGCTTCATCCCTTTTTTCAGTTTGGTTTTTTCCCAGGGAACCTTGACTGAAGCAGTGGTTTCTCTGCTATATCTCTTCTGAAAAGATTCCTGGTTGTTTCTGAATGATACCCTGTTGAAATGGCTGACAGCTTTTATTTACTGGCATCCTGACTAGAGCAGAGAAGAAGCTTTTAGCTGCTTTTATGTGCATATTATTGCACTCCTCAACAGGCCCAGACTGGCAAAAGTTGAGAAAGTCCAGTGTTTAATGAGCTAGAATAGCCAGTATTTGTACTTTAAATACATACAGAAGGGAGCATTTCACACTGGTAATCAGCTCACCCACACACATGCACTCCCAGTGTCTTAGCTTCCTTTATAATGTCTCAAGCCTGTCCTTTGCTCGTGTACTCTGATTTCAAACCCTGGCCATCTGTCACATGCTTTATGGGAATGTTTCTGTCAGCTCTGCCCTTTTCAAACCATGTCTGTAGTTAAATGCCCCCTCCTTTCCTCAGCCAGTGCTTTATAGGGTTGACCATCCTTCAGAGCATACATCTCCTTTTCCTTTTTTGCCCTTTATGGTTACCTGCAGGTTTTTCTCCCTTTCTTTTTATCATTTGCTGGTAGTGGTTTGCCACTGCCCCAGCTTGTGCCACATCATGCCTCACTGCACAAGAAAATGTTTATTCCTCTTCTTCCAAGGTCCTGCATAAGATCCTGCAAGGTGCCTGTTTTAATGCCATAAAATAAAACCCCACTAGAAGTGCTGCTGGTAGCTTAAAAACTACCAAGAACTTGAATACAGTAGCTTTTGTGTCTGCCAGGTATAATGGCATACTTGCAATGGGCATCTCTACTGCAATTGTTCACAGATCAAATCAAAGATCAGGCTTTCTATGTTTCATAACTGTTCTTAAAATTAAGCAAATTATATATGTGAGAACCTTGTGTATCTAAAATCAGATTGAGTGTGCATGGGCATGCATGGACAGTGCAAATGCATATTCCATATACAAATATAATGAAAAATTAAATTAATAGCTCGGCACCCAATTTGAGTAATAGAGAAGTGAGCATACAATGTAATTATGCTCTCTTGCATATACAGATTACACTGCCATATCTCAGTACATGGCTGCCTACTCTTGTGGAAAAGTTTTGTTGTGCTTCAAGAGAGGAGGTCAAGGCCAGAACTGATAGGGTTATTCATGATGATTTTATAATAAGCTGCATTTTTAGCTCTCTTGTGTTCTGAAGCCCTCTACTATATCTGTTAAGAGGATTAATAGTGAGCATTGTTGTCAAGCCCCATGGTTTCTTTGCAGCTCCTGGCTGCAGTTGGTATTTGAATTTGACCCCCACTTCTGGGAGCCATCACAGAATCTCAGTTTTCTTCCAGAATACTTGGACAACATGGCAGCAGAGAGTAGAGGCAGTTCCATGGGATTTTGAATAGTCTCCCTTGGAATGTGTAATGACAGACATCCAAAATGTGTTCCAGTAATTTTTTAGCTTTGGCTTTCAGAAGCTGTTTATTTTAGTTTATTTGCAGTATTGATAAAGTCAAATAACTTTTTTTTTTTGTCTTCATGGTGAGAATTATTTTCAAATTATGAGATTATTAATAAAAAAGGGAACACAGAGTATTTGCTGTCCTATCTTTACCTTACGTATTTCCCAGACTATTTACTATTTTAAGGCCAAGTTAACAGATGATTTGGTCTTCTATGTGAAAAACTTGAGACATATATGGAGAACCAGGCTGTGTTTGCTGAATTCTGGGTGAAAAGGACCTTGTAACTCTGTTGTGTTCCTGTTTTGTCTGCTTGTGGAATGGGTCACTGTTCTCCACCATCCTTGGGTTTGGGCTTCTTCGGTGAGCTGCCTTGATGCTTCTTACAAAGGTAGCTTGGGATATCTGAGGAGAAGACAGTGGGGGTTAAGGTGGTTGATGGAGGCTGGGAAAAGTGGGGTGATGAGCACACCTTTGTTTCAGGTCTGATTTCACAGATTTTCTTCTGGGCTGACCATTGCCCAAAGCTTTTTGCATGGTGACATTCACACCCCATCCTACCCACCAGAAAGCAGCATTGTCAATGTCTTCTGTTGTGCATGTTTAGGAATGTTCCTCTGAATTAATTTAGTACTCACTCATATGACTCCAGGCATTTTTCCTAGTAGGACAGAAGAGGATTTCATCCAGTGCATGTAAAACTAAAATTCCACATAGAAAACATTGATTTCTACTTACTGTTGAAAGTGTATTTAAATATAGTACTGGTAGCATGAATAAGTTAATATTCCTGTCTCAGGATCTCGTGTTGTTCACTTTTTGTGCATCTAAGTCTTCAAATTGCATCTTCCTATAATTAACTTGTGGCTTCTATGATCTGATTTTGGTGAGGTGGCATGGGTTTTTTGGTGGGCTGCTTTTCTGTCTTTCCTCCCTCTCTCTCATATCTGAATGTCTTTATCCTTTTCAGGCAAACACTGATATTTGCAAGATACTAAAATGAGGTTGGAGAATTTGCAGGTTTTTTTTTTAAGGTTGCAGTCCACTAGTTTTGGAAGGCTAGGTTAAAGAACACCTTTAAAGACTGAGATAGTATACTATCTCTCACTCCCCACTTAATGATGTAGAAAAAGTGTTTATTTTGGGTTTGTTTCTTGCTCATTTAACACCTTAGAATTATCAGGAATGTCAAGTCTGGTCTTTCCTGTTTTTTTGTTGGCAGACTTCTTAAATTACTCAGTAAATTAGGAGTTTTCTCAGGCCTAAAAAAAATGGGTATGCTGTTTATCTTTAGAAGGGGAGCTGTAGTCTGAGTGTCTTGAGTTAAATGAGGGGTGGGGGGTGGTGTTAGGAAATGAAGCTACAGAGCCTGAATAAAAATTGCTCTCTGATAAGAGGTCTGTTTCTTGGTCATAAATTTTTGTTAAGTTTTTTTCCCTGTTCATTTGTTTGTTGATGAGGTTTTCAATTTGAAAAGAAATTATTTTCTATTCTGTGTTTAATTTTTATTTTTAACTTTCCTAATGTATTTGCAACATTTCTATTTTTTCTGGTGTGGAAAAAAATGGGAATAAAGCAGAAAAAAGCTGTTCAAAGAATCCTTTCCTTCAGTTAGTTCAGAACCCTGATTTAGCATAGCATATTTGTCTTCCACTACAGATCAGCTACTTTTTTACTGTCAAAGCAGAAAAGTAACTGAAGTGAAGAATTTGTAGGCTGATTCTTTAAGAGAACCTGTGGATATCTTGCTAAATCATGGCAGTGGGGTAACTGTTGATGTAGTGTCCTTCTCCCCAATAGCTGAATATGCTTTCTAAACTAAAGACCATCTGTGTAAATGTGGTTGTGAATGGGCTTTAAGTGTGATGTTGCACAAAGGAAAGATCATGGGCTGGTGTGTAAATCAGTGGAAACATGAAGCTGCTGCTGGGTGAAAACTTGTTGGTTGAATGAAGAAATAGTGTAACTGAGGTGAGCTCTGCTTTTGGACACAGTTGCTGTGTTGGAAGATGTGGAAGAAATTCCAGTTACGCTTAAACATATGTGCATGTATTTTTCAGTTCTTCTATATAAACAAATAGTGAGCATGTGGGTGGATCAGTGGCTTCCAGATCATGCAAATATATGGATTTTGGTGGAGCTGGGAAGGAAGATCGACAAAATTAATGCAGGGTATTTCCTTTGCATGTAAATGGTGTCCTCAGAGTACTGAGAGAACTGACAACAAATTACTTAAAATGAAAGATTGCATTTATCTTTAAAATATTTCATATTAATGAAAAAGAAATACAAACTCAAGATCATGAAGTTTACCGTTTAAGAGCAATTTAGGAGAAATGGTTGAAGCAAGTATCTTGAAAAAGCCCTGTAACTTAAAGTTTAGTTGCATAGTGCCAATAAGATCTAGGCAGTCCTGTGCTGGATATTCTGAACACAATTATGCTATGCCCAAGTGCACATCACACTTGTTGAAGAGTTGAGGGTCATTTTTCAGATCATCATCAGTATCCTAAACATAGTAATGAAAGCAATCATTGATCAGAAATCAAAATCAGCAATCAGTATGGTGGCATCCTGGTTTCTGCTGCTGGACTGTGTAGCTAGTTTTCTGGAAGAAGAGTGATGCTATTTTTTAAATTTTTTTTTGTGGTTGGGGTGTGTGCAAATTACAGGATCTTGGGACAGTGAAGCCATTCAGTCACTGGGTGGATTTTCCAATGCCTTCATTTAAATTTACTCCTTTTCAAGGTGCTGTCTTCCAAAGTCAGGTTAATCTTGATCTTTCATGAAATTCTTTGCTAGTGTTTTTTTTTCTTTTCTAGGTAAAGAAATTAAAAGCCTTTGATGGAGATGTATCAAAACTGTCTCAAGCTGATTCCTTCATGTACTTACTAATCCAGGTGCCAAAGTAAGGAGATAGTTGGTTTGTTCTGTTGATGATAAGTGTTCTTTTTTGGCTGTCAGTTCTAAACCTGTTCGTGTACTCCAGCTATGCTCTTAGGATTGAAGCCATGGTGTTGGAGAGGGAGTTCTCACCCTCCTGTGCTTCTCTACAGGATGACATGAAAATTATAAGACGGGCAACAAAAGGTAATTAAATATGTTGGGACATGCCTAATACTCTTGTTTTTGTTAGCATGTTAATTAGTCTGCATTACGAAGACCAGAGCTTGAATTTCAGGTACCTTGGCTATTAAAAGGAGGCTAACTCCCCTCTGACAAATGCCATCAGGGCGTGCCTGGTGGATCTTTGCTTCCAAAATCAAAAATCTGAAGACTTTGGGTACACTGGCAACAAATTCATGTTCAAAGCCTATAAGTAATATATCCTAAACTGACAGAAGCAGAAGTGTCTGTGACCAAATGAGGGTGTCATCTTTTGAGTACTGTTTGCTCATTCCTGCACTGCAATCCCTCTGATGGAATGGAGTTGTTACACCTCTCTGCTTATTCTTTCAGAGATCCATAGAAAAAAAAGACAATTTTCTAAATTTCTCTATAGGCCATTTCCTTTTGAGGCAGTATTGATAGGTTAAATTCTTTATTGTAAAGAATACCTTTGCTATTCCTTGGTTTTCTGTTTTTGTTCTCTGTTTCTCTACATACCTGTTCTGCTCTCTACACTTCTCAAGTTTTGAACTGCTGCAAATGGCTATTTCTGGGTAATGTAGTGTCTTCTGCTCTGCAGGAAAATAGTTGATTTCCTGGTTCCAGTTAAACATTAAGGCTGACCCTTTACAGTATCTTGAGTGCCTCTTTGTCCTGTTCCTCAATATGAAATTCATATTTCATGTTGGAAATTTTTTGACAGACTACTAGATCATTGCTTAGACTGCTTGTAGTGGTATAAAATGGTGCAGTAATTAAAATATTCAATTATGGGCACTGTTGACTAGAATAGTCATTTCAAGTACAAGCAAAGGAAAAAAAAGCATTTTCCCACCAGGAAAAGTGTGCAGTACTTAGGATTTGGTCTGAGTTTGGCCTTTTATTAGGATCTCTTTTAAATCATTGTTCTTTGTGTTTTGAGCACCAGACATATGTGAGGGAATATGTTATGTATAAAAGTAGCCACACCTTAATGTCCTCCGTGTCCTTCACCCAAGACATATGTAAACTGGTGAATTAATTCCCTCCAGAGAGGAGACACTTTGGTCTGCAGCTGCTGCATCAGGCCGGTCACACAAATCACTGACTGGGCCTTCCCTGTCTTCAGTCCACTTTGTCATGTGCTCTTCTCCTTTTGGTCTTTTCACTTCAGGGTTTGTTGATAGCCTGAAGTTGTTTAGGAATTCCGTCTCCTTTCCTATTGCTGTCTCCTAGGTTTCTTTCCTGTAATTAAACGGAGAGAATATTTACTTCAGTTTTAATGCTGATAATCACTAAGGGTTAGGATGGTCCAAACAGCCTGGTGCATTCTCATCTAGCCTGCAGATGGATGGATGTCACAGTGACGCCGAGCGGGCTCTTACTGTGTGAAGCCTTTAGGAGTTGCCTTCTCCTCTGGGCCTTGTGAAATTTGCTATTCTCTTATTTATTCTCTCTTCATCCTTGTGTCCTCACCTTAGATCAGTCTTGTTAGATCAAAGGTTATTTAAATATTTCTATGGTTTTAGGTTGCCAGTATTGAAATACAAACGTGTAAGGGCTGTGGGCTTCCAAAATGATTCATTACTGTATTGTGTTGAGCAGCTGAATGCAGGATAAATTATAGAATGTGGACTTGCAATCAAAATAGTTTTTAAAAGTATTTACACTACAATCAAAAGGATTCCACCTTTTATTTTCTTCATTAGTATAAAATACAGTACCTCACATTACAACCAGCTCATAGTGATTTTTTTTGCCGTATGGGTAATTGCAAATTTGGAGTTGCTTGGTTTGCTGTGCCACATTTATTAACTCTTTACAGTTTTGAATTTCCACATCTTATTTCTAAGGCAATCCCTCTGGTGCACATACATTGTTTTTTGTACATATGTTGTGTATTGCTGGTATGTGGCTGGGTGAAAAGGTGTATGAATTCAGATAGAACACTACTGTGCATTTTGCAGAGAAATGAACATACATGCATACAAACCAGGCTTGTGTGATGGGAAAACTTTAAAAGGCTGTTTCATTCCGTGTGACTCCTTGTCACACTGAATATAACTTTGTGCTAAATCATCTTTGATATGACAAGTAAAACAAATGCTGCTCTGAGTTGGTGATCATACAGAAATAAATGATGATTCATAGTGGGAGTGGGATAAGCAAGGAAGATTTAAACATTGCCTGTTATCTTTTCAGGCCTTATGGCCAAATCTCCTAAAAAAAGAGTAGTTGTTCAAAAGCCCAATCCTGGCAGATGGCAAATGGATCCTGCAGGGTGAAGAACACTTGCCTCGCACTGGAATAATTAGTAGGTGGTGAGGATACTTAACCACTTGCATGCAACACTTTGCACATTGCATGATTAGGCCCCAAACGTTTCCTTAGCTGCTGGAGGTTGCCTTGGAAATACTACACTTGCAAAGTTAAAAGTCTGAAAATAGACTTGAGGTTTGTCAGTTGTGCTTGTGAGTTGGAATTATACAGTACCATTATATTTCCCATGACCTCTTCAGTTTATTGGAGTTTCTTGTCAAATTTCAAAAAAAAAAAAAAAAAAGCTTGAGATGAAGAGGAGCTTGGTAACTGACTTTATTTCTAAGCAAACAGTTGTTAGACAGCAATTTCCTTGTTCCTTACAGAGTTAATGACTTGTGAGGAGCTGCATTCCATATTGCACTTGGTCCTTCAGGCTGGGAATATTATGAATGCGGTAAGTGACATCCCAAAGGGAGATGGCTGGTGGGCTGTGCTTCCTTGTTAGTGCTGCAGTGCTCTGATGTCATGCCTCAGCCTCTCACTTGCTCTTCTGCAAATTGTTTCTTTTTAGGGAGGTTATGCTGGCAATGCTGTTGGATTCAAGCTGTCATCGCTGCTCAAGCTGGCAGACACGAAAGCAAACAAACCTGGGATGAGTCTGCTGCATTTTGTTGCACTGGTATAGAAAATCTATTTTGCTGGTATAAGCAAATTCTACAAATATAGGTCCATTAATTGATACACAATATAAGGGGCCATGTGCCTCCAAAAAAAGCAACTGTCTCACAGCTTTGATCTATCTTCACCTTTTTTCTCCTGCTACAAGAATCACCAAAAATTACCTCTAGCCAGTCATCCTATTGGGAACTCCATGGAAAGCTCAAGGTTTTATATCATGTAGAAACTTGACTTCATCAATCTTCTTCACTGTAGATTTTCTCTTATTGTCCCAAATTCTTACACTGTGGAAGTGGTTTATTTTGATAAAAATTCTCTCAATCATTCCGTTGAATCTTTTGAGCAGCCTTCTTGATAGCTTTTTCTTCCTCAATGACTGATGTGTGTTTTTCAAAGCTGCTGCAGACACTTTCAAGCTATTTTTCCTTCCTTTCAAACTTTTTGATTTTAAAAGGGTGAGAATTTAAATGCATCTATTTGATTTTGGTTATCTGTGTGCAAACCGGCTTAAGAGATTTAATAGGGTATAAATTGATGTTTGTGCAGGAAGCATCATATCTGCTCAAACAATGGCATCAATAAATTGTTCTTTCCCTGACATTCCTTATTAATACATCTGCCTTGTGTTCACTGGCAGAAGCAGCTATTATTTTACACTGCAAAATGGAGGCTGTTGTTTAAAATCTCCAGTTCTGATCCCTGCCTTTCTTTAAGGGATGTCCTCCACTCAGTTGTGTTGGGATTGAATGGGAAGAAAAACAGTGCAGGAGAGAAACCTTTAAGTGCCCTCCCAGAAGCTTTAGAACTGCCAGACTTAGGGATTTTGGCATGGTGGTGGAATGTTAATGGATTGTGTGTTTTGGGTTTGTTCTGTTTGTTTCAGGAAGCCCAAAAGAAAGATGCTGCTCTTCTCAACTTTTCAGAAAAAATTAGGAGTGTTCATGATGCCGCCAGGTGAGTTAAAAGAAAACTGAATTTTCTCATTTGAGAAGCAATGAGGCTTATTCAGGAAAGTCTTGGCACAAAAACAGATCTTTACAAATGTTTACTGTAGCTTTGAGGTCTTCATTTCCATTTACTAGCAGAAGTATGCCTGCAATGTGCCTTCAGGTATGAGGTTTTTTTATTCCATGATCTCCATAGGTTTTTGGTAATTCTGTCTCTGTCAAATACATGTGCCCTGTTCATTACTTTCAAGGGATTGAGCTAAAAGCATGGTACTCTTTTTCCTTAAACCAATTTCCATCAGTTTCTGAGCAGGCTACAATACTTTACCAAATCTGGTACCAGGGGCAGGTGATGGCCCTGGCTTCTCTTAGATGCTTTTGAGGTTTCATTTGCTGTCTTGGTTGGAAAATCTGAAGGGTTTGTGGCTCTGCATTTTTTCAGCTGCAGAATTTTAAACCGAAGCTGATGCGTACCTCAGTAACTGTGCTTGCTTTAGTGAGAGAGTGTGATCTAAATCTGAGACCTGGAAGCTAGCAATGCTGAAGTTCTGTTCCCAGTTTTGCTACTTCCTTACTCTTGAGCTTAGGGCAATCTATTTACATTCTTTTCCCAGCTGCAAAATGGATCCAGTTTCTTAGATCTGATGGAGGGTTAAGTAATGTCTGCAAAAGTCTGAAATCTTCTGAGGAAAGGAGTGGCCATGGAGTTAATCAGAAAATTTTTGAGGGACCACCTGTGTGGCTCTCTGCCATCCAACCCACACACCTTTTTGGCAGTTTGCCATGTGGCCTGCTGGGGAATGTAGCTTTCCTCAGCATCCAAGCCCCCTGGCAAACAGGAGAGAAGCAGGCAGAGTCCCAAATTTGGTGATATTTATTTTCTAACCACTTTGTTCTTTGATCACATTTGTTAACACTGAAAACCTTCTGTTGTAACTCATGCCGAAGTCTATTCAGGGAGTGCACTTTGTACATGAAAATGAAACAAAATTAAATATGTACCTCACCACTGGGCATGAGGAAGGTCTTTAGAGAGAATTGTCATGTACAAGTTGCTCATAAATCCACCCAGCTAGAGCATGTTAAAACAACTACCATTACGTTCTTTATTTTTTGTTGTCTTTCCTTCTTTACTCGTAAGCCATCCTCTTCCTCCTCCACAGGCAGAAAAATGTAGCCTGTATTTTCTGCTGTTTTTCTTAGTTGCAAAACCACCATGTCTTCCCAAAACAGGGAACTAAACTTTGCAGATGAAGTACACAGAGAAAAAACAGCATGCACGATATTAATTTGTGTGTGTACTGACAAACTTAAACATGTGTCAGCATCTGCTGCCATGTACATTTCAGTTGGGCTGCCACAGGTTCTTCAGTTTTAGTGTTTGAAAGTCATGCTGAGACAACCTTAGGAGGAGCATGTGTACAGTTGTTAGTTCTTATCACTTGGCTAACTATACTGCTTCAATTCCTAGGCAAAGTTTAGTTCTCTTGTGAAGGAAATGCCATAGGTTTAGAAGCATTTACCCTTGGAAGTGACTGGGAGGTTTAGGTGGGAGTTCCTGTTGTATGGAATGTGGGTCTCCCAGGAGAGCACTTAGATCACACCAGATCAGAGGCCTTTCCTGTGAGCTTCAGCTTCTGAGTTCCCTTTTCACAGCAGCAGCTTCACTGCTGGTGTTTAGTAGAAGGATGAAATATTGTAACTGCGGGGTTGAGACTGTGTGGGTTGCATTGCTGTGTCTGCCTAGAGGAGTGTGATGTGCAGTTTCATGATGCCAGATGCTGCTGCCAAAATCAGAGTCCTGGCTGATGATCTCTTGTGGCCCCCTTTTTGTGGTAGCTCCTGCACTCAAACAGTCATGTAGTCAGTTGGACCGAGCAAAGGATCCATCTGGAACAAATTGGGTTTTTCCTTTTCCTAGGTTAATTTTCAGTTCACAGAGATGGCTGGCCATCTTGAAAATGAATGCAAGGCACCAGGAGAGAAAAGGAACACCTGGACAGAGGCAGGGCAGCAGTAACCTTTTTAAGGTTAGGTGGGTAGGACTGGCTGGAGTTAATCATGAAACCACACCCCATGGGAATCTTTTCAGGTTGCAAATAAGAAGAAATGTGCTTATCTCTCTCCTGATTTTCAGTGTCTACTCCGGAAAGATTTCCTGAACAGGCAGGTCTTGTTTGATAGCCTGTTTGCACCTCATGTAAAGCATCCACTTTTGCAGTTGTGGCTAACCTGTGGGCCACTCCTTCTCTCTTGATAAACGTTCTTTGTACATGCTATTTTTAGGTTATCCATTGATAGTGTAGAAGCAGAGCTGCACTCGCTGTCTGTCAAGACAAGATCTGTTAAAGACAGCATCCGACGAGACCCAAAACTCTTTCACCAGATGGAAAGCTTTCTCCAGGTTTGTAGGATATCTGTGTTAATGTGTTACTGTTGCCTGAATACAGCAGCATTCCTCAGCTGAAAGTAATTTGTGTGGACCTGTCAATAAACAGAAGCACTGTTTTATTATGCCTAGCCTGTCAGTTGTACAAAGGTGTTCCAGCCTCCTGCTGTTTGACAAGTTAGATTGTTGGAAGGGCAGTGTTTTTACAGGGAGGGATATTGAGTGTACATTGCCCAAGACTTGTTAGGCAAGCGTGTTTAGTGCGTGCAAAGTTACTGATGAAGATCAGTAGTTAAAATAGAAGGCAATTTGAAGTGGTCTCTGGTTTTGTACTTTGCAGCTGCCCAAAATATAATGTCTGCATGTTATGTTATTCTGGAGCACATCAGTTGTAGCTGAGGGTCTGCTGAGGGATGTATCTTGATGGCTGGGTGACTGAAGAGATATTGCTGGAAGATGGAAGGTTAAGGGACTCTTTTCTCTACTAATTTACCCTTAACACAGAGTCTCTTATTCAGAGCAATACCATTATGTCCATGTGGGTTCTCCCTTTTTTTATTTTATTGAGTACTGCAGTGACTTTACAGGCCTGGATGTATATCGCACTTACCTTGGAAGCAGAGTTCTTGGTATTTTCTGAGTATGTGGTGATGCCGCAAGAAATACATATTATACTTCAATTAAATGATTTTTTCTGTTTCACACTACAGGTAATTATTAAAAGTAAGAAGGCAGGTGTTAATCTGGAACTTAACCCACCCTGATTTTCAACTTGCAAATGTAGTTAATAGTCCCTGTAGTTTTTCAGGAGATGAAAAGCTGATGAAGAAAGGGGCAGGTTAAGATTGAAATACCTGTCCTCATTCACTCTGAATTGTTGGCTTTTATCCATTGCACCCAGACTCTTTAATGTTATGTTTTAACATGTTTGGGATTTTTAAAAATTTAATAGGTGGTTTTATGTAACACTACAACCTTGTTTAGGCCACATTCCAAAAGAAATGTTGGGGAAAAAATAATTTTACAAATGCATACCTTGCATAAACACTTCCGGATTTTGTTTCTAAATTGCAGGTGATAACCAAGCTGATCTAAAAGTCAGCTTTGATTATTTCACCCTTGTGAATGAATTCCTGAAATATGTGGGAGGAACTATTTTTTGATGTATGCTTTTATCAGTTGTCCAGTTTATCTTCAGGTTTTATTGTGGTCTTTTTTCCCCCTTTTTTTGTTTTTTTTCTTAAGACTTGCAAGTCATATTTGTTCCTATCCTAGTGGTATAATTTTCCAAGTAATTCCTGGAAGCAGGTTTGGATTAAGTGGTCACCAGTGCTTCCAGCTGCATTTTCCCACCCCAGTGCTACATTATGAAAAATATTTAGGTGGCTATGAGTTAAAGAGATTTGTCTGAAAAATTAACTTTTTCTTCTCAGGTTACTTTGAACTGCAGGTGGTGTCAGATGGGGGATTGTGCAAGAATAGAAGGGGATAGCTGGTGATGCAGATAGAGGAGACAGGGCACCTGATCAAAGTGTTTTAAGGAGTTCTGCTGCTCAAAGTCTAATCACAGCCTTATTCTCTTCCTCCTGAATCTTCTTCCACTAAACTACTCCCTTCCTGTCTGTATTGGTCTATACTTATGATTCAATGTGCTACTATAGGGGAACATTTTCTAAATGTCTTAAAATATATATATTTTCAGTGGTTCCTTACCTTTCAAGTATGAAGACCTTTTTTTTTTTTTTTTTTTTTTTTTGTGGTCTAGGATCACCTTGAAGGGGAAATGGGAAAATAAGAATGAGTAGCTTTTAAGGAGCTTCCAAGAGGTTTTTCAGTGTTCTAGAACAGTCTTTGATTTTACTCATCTAAAACTTTAGGCAGTAAGTTTATTCAAGGGCTTTTGAGCTTTTTCCTGGTTTCCATCCTAGTCACTAGAATGTACATTTTGATTGATCCATTTTTCCTGACCTTCTTTACTCAGTTTGCTGAAATGGCATGTGTCCTTTTGTTAGTATGAGATCTCCACCAAAATTTTAATTTCTTGGGCTTTGTAACAGCTTCTAGCTTGGAACATGAATTTCATAAGTTCCTGATATATGCATGACCTGTTGTGACTTTAATTTTTCTGTCTGGTTCATGTGTGTGTGCTGTAGTTTGCTGTAAGGCATCTAAAGGAGCTTGAACACCAGAAACGAGAACTGCAAAAAGAGGGAAATGCTCTCATTGACTTTTTCTGTGAAGACAAAGAAACGATGAAGTTGGATGAATGTTTCCAGATATTTAGGGACTTCTGCATAAGATTCAACACATCTGTTAAGGTAAGAGTGCTGAATGAGATTCTCACACTTTTGAAATGTGTACGGCTCACATGAATAAAGTTGGTTTTTCTGCTGAAGGGGCATTTTGTATCTTGTAGTATTTGATCTATTTGCTCAAATGGCTACAGAAAACTGGACTCCTGGAAGCATTCCTTGCCAGAAGCCAGGTGGGAATGGCCATTGTGAGCAGCCCTGCTGCTCTGCATCTTCTGTTTCAGGCAGGCAAGACCACCGGGATGATACGTCAGGGTTGTTTATTGGCCTGCTTGTAAGTGGGCACCTCCCTTCTGTTTTGGTGAGGAGGCTGGTGACTGCTAGGCTGAGCTGTGAGATGGATTGCACAGATTCCCTGACCATGGGTCACTGTTCAGGTGTTGGCCTGGTAGTGTTGGATTGTTGTCCTGAGGTGTGGCATGCCATTCCTTGGATGTACCTGCCTGAATCCACACTAGCTTGGGCTCTCCACTGCCTTCCTTTACATGGCTAGAGGCACTTCACCATGTAAGGGCTGTGTATTCTACTTTGTCCTTTCAAAGGATTTTTGTGGGTGAAAACTTGAAACAGGCCTATGGCAGTGAGATACCTTATCCCCAGTGTGAGCATTCATTTGCTGAGTACCCTGAATTGGTCCTAAATAATTCAGGAAATGTACTGAGATGGAGGAGCAGTGTTGCTGTTGGTTAGTTTTGGTTCAGCAAAGTCTGTCTATTGTTACAGATATTTCTTGGGTCTTTATAAATCGAATTAATTAGTTGGATCAGTGCCCTTTTGCAGTCTGCACTTGGCAGCACTTTGGATAAAAGCTTTGGTTCAGAAAGAAGAGAACAGAGTCGATTCAGAGCGAGTTGACAGGAGGTTCAGCTCATGTGCCTGTTGTACCATTGGTTTACCTAACCTTTACCACCCAAGGCAACACATAGTTACAGGAAGGTGACCATTGCACAAATTTCTAAAACCAAATGGTGATACCTGTTGCAGTCAGTTTAGTAAGAGGTGACTTCATCCAGATGTGTTCAAATATTGGGGATTGAGGATTTCATTCATAGTCACATATTGCAAGTGGGGGATGGATAGCTATGACTTTTGAGGTCCCCTTTTTGTAGTAAGCAGCTACACTCTTAAAAATGGCAAATTACACTCCTGATTGCCAATTTTGAGAAGATTTGCTTGCTGACTGTGGATTGACCGTTGTTCCTACAACATTTCCAGAAAAATTTAGAATAAAAATGGCAGTTGTGACAAAAGAGTGTGATGTGTAGACAGTATGTCCAACAGTCTAAAAAGATGGCTCATACCACCATGTGCACATGTTCCAAATGCTTAAACATTTTTTGCAATTTTTTAGCATGTCTAACTATGTACTTAAAATAGGTTTTTCATCTGAATAAAATCTCCTAAAACATGTTCTGGGTGAGGTTAAAATACTCTTTTTGTAATATGGAATATAGTATTAGTATCTGCAACTATTTTTAACTCTTTCTCTTGACAATGGTATATTTAAAGTTGAACTTTAGCATTTGGCAAGAATTCATTCTGTAATTCCATACCTGTGAAAGAAAGCTTCCTGCCAAGCATTTTTCCTGAAATGCAAGTTTTTCTTTTTCCTTTCTTAGATGTTCAGGTTTCTTAGGTCTCTAATGCATCCTATCTTTCAGAGCCCAATGTAGTCTCAAATCCACTTTAAGAGGTGTAGATTAATCCATTCATCCCAAAGCATTAGGCTTTTGTTTACTGAAAGCTTTCAGGTGACTTTTCCTAGTGGTGCAGCTCTTCTGTTGTCACAACAATGAGAAGATTAAACTACACAAAGCGTTAGACAAATAAAGGTGTGATTATTTTAAACAGTGTGTCATTGATTAGACCAGATTTAACAACATGCTGGAAAATCATGTAATTTTTGAATCCTCTGTCAAGACTAGCCTCCTTCCTTCTTTCTTTTGCTACAGCTGTGCTGGCTGCAGCAAGCCAAGTTCTTCATTTCAGAAGGTAACGCAGAAAGTTCAACCAAAGGTGCAGTTAGATTAAATCTGAAGCCTAGAGGAAGCAGTTAAAATGCTGATATTCACAGTAAATCACTGCTAATTATTTTAGTAAAAAGGTGTTTACTGTGTTGTCTTTCAAATTCAAACTACCTCTTCTATGGCTTCCTGAACCAAAATCCCTCAGTTTAGCTGCCAAAATCTCCATCCTACAGTGGGCAATCACTGTATTACAGTTGGCAGTTTTTGAAACTGGCAGTGATTATGAGATCCAAAATTGAAGTGAGACATTGATTGATGGTCTTTGAGTGGTGTCAGTCGATGTCTAACTAATGTGAGGCATTGTGTTAACTTTTCTATTTGCTTTCATATGCAGTTAAGCAATGCCTTTTCACAAAATTTTCAGTCTGTAATGGTAAAGTATCACTGTGCAGAAATTGGTCTCGCTGAGGAGCAGTTGCTGTTTTAGTAAAGTGGGTTGGAAAAAATGCATTGGCTGTGTGCTGGTCAGACAAGTTTGTCTTAAAATACTGATGTAAAGATTAGATAGAGGTTTACTCAGCTGGTAAGACTTCCACCTTTAAACTTAGTGAGGACTTGGTGCTCTCCATCTTACATCTGGAACTCTTTGGCTCACCAAAGAGTGGTTGGGCACTGGAACAGACTGCCCAGGGAAGAGGTCATGACACCAAGCCTGACAGAATAATTCAAGTGTTTGGACAATGCTCTCAGGCACATGGTGTGACTCTTGGGGATGGTCCTGTCCAGGGCCAGGGGTTGAATTCAGTGATCCCTGTGGTCCCTTCCAACTCAGCATATTCCGTAATTCTAAGATATCTGCTTGGGTTTGATGGGTCAATTTGTTGGTCTTTGCAAGGTCTGTTGCATTTTTTTTGTGTACACTGACCAGATGGATGTGTCATCCCATTAGTTATGCAGGGAGCTGCTCTCCATAGGGTTAATGGTTGCAGGCTGTGGTTGCCATGGTGATTCGATGTGTGTGTGTGTATGTATTGGAGGTTGGGAGTGGGTGACAGCAGTAGGAGCTAACTTCGATGGGAAGAAATAAAGGGAGAGAGGAAGGAGTGTGTCTTGTTCTTATGCATAGGACACTGTCCTCTGAGACATGTATTTGTGATTTTCCTCCTTCAGGAGAATAGGGAACGAGAGATCCAGGAACTCCATAGTCTGCAAAGGCGAAAGGAGCTGGAGGAGAAGCGCCGATCCTGGGCAGCTGGAGAGCTTGGGAGCTTTGGGCGGAGCAGCAGTGAAAATGATGTAGAGATGTTGGCTAAAAACGGACTTGGAGAATTTCTTCCCTTCTTGCAGCAGAGGCCTCAAAGCCCTTTGTACAGAAACACAAATTCCAGACGCTCTCGACTTTCTTTGGGGATGACTGCAGACAGGGAGTTGCAGAGTTTCCTGGAAATCTCCAAAGACGAGGATCCAAACAAGTTTAACAGCCTTCCCCGTGCAAACACCCGACAAGCAAAACCTAACGTAGCCTGGACGGAATCCAAAGAAACAAGAGATCTCAACTTAAATACCTTGCACTTACACCAACAGTCTGAAATGGAAGTGAAAAGTGGTGGCCCCGTGCAGGTGCCTCCAGCTCAGCCCAGTCACCTCAGCAGCTCAGCCGGTCCTGGTGCCCATCACTCACAGAGGAGCACCGACTACAACTTGCACACTTCCAACGTGTCCTGCGAGGAGTCCACAGATATAAATGCTCTGGCCCTTGCAATTGAGGAGCGTGAACTTGTTAAAGGGTTACGTAAGTTTGATATTCAAGGAGCAAAGCCTGCAGAAGATGCACCTTTAATATATTTAGAGGATGCTGGCGGGACAGACCTGGAGACTCTGGATGATCTGAGCTTCCATTCCCTGAGCACTGCTGATGATGAGCTGCCTCCAGCTTGCAGGAGTTCCAGAGAGGCCCGTGACCATCAAGGCAAGGCAGTGGGTTGCAAGAATGAAGCTTTAGAGCCCAGCAGCAACAGCCCTATGTCTGTGGATACAAGTGTTTCGGGAAGTAGGGAAGATGGGCCAGTGTGCTACATGTCAGATACCACGACTGATTGTTCCTTGACATTGGACTCTGAAGAGGGAAACGATTTTAAATCGGCAGGCAACGAAATAAGAAGCGAGGCTGGCAAAGCCTGCTCTTCTGGCAATGATGCTCAACACAAGGCTAGATCTTTCTTCTCAAACTTGAATTCCACCTCTGACAAGGACCTGTCTCTTCACACTTCTGCCAATAAGGATGATACTGATAGCAAGCACACCCTTCCTAAAGAAAAACCCATAAAAAATAAAGATCTAGTAGGACCAAAGACAAACTCTCTAAAAGATCGGTCTCCAAGCTCCACAAAATCCAGTGGCACTCGCCCTAGCCACGCAGCTCCTTCTAGACCTGTCAGAACTTTGAATGCCTCTGAGAATGAAAGTATGAGGAAAGTGGTGCCTATTTCTCGGTCAAACAGGGCACCCAGCAGTGTGAAAAAGCCAGAAGCCAAGCCAGCCCCTCGTGAAAGCACTACAATGGAGAGTCGGCTGTCTCATCGCAGCTCTGTCCGAGGCACAACAGACACACTGCCAAGAAGCCCCTACAGGCACAGCATGTCACTAGAAGAGCCAAAGTTCCGAAGGGGCACTGTCACCTCAAGCAGTGCTCATTTTGAGAGGGACAGAGTTGCTCTCAAGAAGCCAGTCTCTAAACCTGTTAGGAGTAATGTCAAATCAAAGACAGATGAAACAAAGATGTGTCGCTCCAGTGTAAAACCCCAGACCCCTGCAGATGACACCAAGGTTGCCACAGTCACTATTCCCAAAGCACCACCTGTTGTCCCAAACTTTGCAAGGAATACAGTGGCCTCTTCTTCAAAGCGTGCAAAAGTGGATCTATCCAGCTCATCCAGACCTCCACCCATCACAAGGTCTGTGTCCCAAAGGCTGCCTAAAGTGAAGCCAGCAGCGACCTCTGATGATCCAAATCCAAAGGAGAGCAGTGTGAGTACTTTAAAGAGAGCAAATAGTGCCAGAGTGGTTGGAAGAAGCATCCTGCAGGGAGAAGCTGTCAGCACGAAAGCAGAGCCTGCACCAAAGGAACAGGGAACAGTGGAAAAGGCATCTCTTAAACTGAAGGATGAAAACCGAACCACAATTGGTAAAATCCTCAAGCCATTATTGAAATAAGGGAGAGGGGTTTTTTAACCTTGGAATGTGAACTCTTGTCCAAGCACTGGATGTCTGTGTAGTGAAATTCCTTAAAACACTAACCTTGCCAATACATGGCATCATGTGCTTATTGAAGTACAGCACACTGTTGGAAAAGGGCAAGTAGCTGTGTTCTGGTCTAAATCCTTTTTTATGAATTTGAATGTATTTAAAGCTACTGTGATGGAATGTGAGCAGAACAGCAAATCTTTGCATTTGTGATAAAAAAAGTTACCAAAAGCCAAAAAGTTTTAAGAATTTTTAACTACGAGATGAAACACTTTATGACAGAAAACGTGGATTAAGGCCAGTTTTTTTGTGTATATAAGTTTCTTCCTAGGACTCAAGCCCTTATGCTTGTTGGTTTCTTATTTGATGTCAAAATGAATCCTGTGGAACAGTACTGAAATGAACTTAGGTGATTGTGCTTTCCATTGCTTTCAATTTCTTGGATTCGGGAGCTCTTTTTGCCTGTTGCAAAGTCCATTGCTGGCAATTGGACAGACTGGGAACTGCTGGCCAAAAAACTGTAAAGCAAGACGTTTGCTGTTTATGGCTGTCTTTAACCTCCCTGAAGAATTTATAGCATGTTTTATGAATGTGTATGTGTGTCTGGGGAAGGCTTTCTGCTGGGCAGGAGGCTTGTTCTCCAAGAATGTGGCAGCATTGTCTTGCATGCACACGTGGATATGGCTGGTGCTGCATTGGATAGCACAGCTGGAGGCTGTGCCTGTTGGAAGGGTCATTGGCATGATGACTACTCCTGACTTCTTCTGATCACAAGCAAATTTGCCAGCTTTTGGTCATACAGAAGTGCCATATATTTATGATACATATCAGGATGTTTGCAGTTCAGCTCTTGAAGGCTGCAATGTAGTGCCGAGCACTTTCTTACCATTCCATGTTTCCACTGGTTTGTATACTACCAAACTACTTGAATGTTGCAATGGCTCTGATTGAGCCATTAGTTTCCCTGCCTCCTCCTCCTCCTCCACTCCTTCTCCTTGTCAACAAGAATATTTAGCATGAAACACAGAGCTTACGCATGACAATGTTTTTGTAGAGTTATTTGGTTGCTTCAAATGTGGTTTTTAATGTTTAAAGACTCTAAAGGAATTCAACTAGCATTTGATAAGCTTTTTGTAAAGTAAAACCACCCCTTTTTACCTGCAGATACAAATTTTAACTTCTCTCTGACTAAGATATGGAGAATGAGGGAAAACTCATTCAGCACGCTGTGCATCTTCCCAAGACAAATGTATTTAGGTGGGGAAAGTGCTGTTCTCCTAAGCATTTTATTTAAAGAATTGCCTTTTATTCACTTACAAATGAAGCCTCATTTAAGAATAAAATAAAAGCAAAAGGGAAATCTCTTTGGACAAGTGGCAGTGACACACTAGTGCTAGATCTGTTTGTCTGCTCTATCCCTCCGTGCTGGGAGAGTGTAATTCAATGAGAATGAGGTCACATGCTTCTCACGGGCTGGTATCAGGGACAGCTAACTCTGAGGTTTGAATCTGGCAAGGGCCCTTTGGCTCCTCCCACATACCAGCCAATCTTGATGCAGAAATCGTACCCAAACACCATAAAGTATTGCACAGGGCCTCTTGTTTGAGTCTGTCCCACAGGGAGAATTTATAGAGCCCACTTTTCTACAGGGGCAAATATTTTGCTTTTTGGATAAGCTTTTTGGATACTGCCTCCATTGTGGGTTAGATACAAAAGCATCTCCCTTCTTATTTGTATCTGTGTAGATGTATGCACATCTGCAAGAGCAGATGATTGACATTTTTCCTTTTTTTTAAAGAAAGCAACAAATTTTATTGGTAGCAAGCTTGAAAAATAATTTAAATGTGTTTGGAACGTGTAAATAAATTTCTATAAATCTGTGTAAAAGAAACCCAACTGTATTTAATGGAACATTTATACATTTCGGAGTAACTCGGTAGTTTAATAAAGTTCCCATTTACTGGGTATGAGGTTTGTACTTTCTCCTTCCTATTTCACTCTTGGCTTTGGTCCTGGAGATCTCAAGCAACTGAGTCTGGGTGGGTGACTGTGGGAAGGACTCTACAGCAGAAATTGTGGTGTTTGAAATCCTGGGTTTTGTATTGAGACATGCAGTTGAACTGCAATTTCTGAACATTTCTGGGCTGGGACTTTCTGCACAGGTTTGGGTACAACATAGAAGGCATTAGATGGTAGATGCAGCACTTCGTGTACACACTGTATGTTGTGGCCAAGACAAATGTTCATGGCACTGACAAGTCTGGATCTGTCGCTATCTTCATGCCTTTGAGCTTAGCGCACTTTATTGAGAAATTCTGGTCTACAACTCCCAGGACTGTGGAAATACAGAACAGCCTGCTTTGCAGGAGCATGTGGTGACTTTTGCACTGCAATTGTGAATTTTTCAGTTTTGTCCCATTCTCCCATTATTTTTCCTTCTTTATTGCATATGAAAGAACATCTATTCAGCAGAAAAAAAGCAAAATCCAGCCAGCCTCCTTGTCCTCAGGGAACACTTCCTCTTCTCTGCTATGGAAATCATTTCTGGACTGGAATTGCTGCTTTTTGCAAACTTGTTTAGCCCCTGACTTTTCTAGTTTGGTGAGTGTCTCTCCCTGTTTGGAGTGGCAAGCACCTGCTGTCTACCAGTGCTGAGTGACGGCTGCTGGTGGAATCTACGTGGGAAAGCCCTTCACCATCAAAAGGTGTGTCTCAAAAGTTTGTTTTTTTAAACTTCATTTTTATGTCAAAAGAGTTTATAATTACCAATTCATTATTTAAACTACCAGGTGTCAGAGACAGCGATGCCCTGTAGGTTAAATTTCCCATGCCATACAATTTTCCCAAAGGCTAGCAGGGCACGGCACTTGCCTGGTTGCAGTTGGCTTCCAGGCGAGGACCGAGACCTTGTCTCCTGCTTGGTTCTGCTAAGTGGCTGATGCTTCTGACTGTGACCTGGGTCCATCAATCTCCTCTGGTCACTTCTGAGGTGGCAGTGAAGTGGGGGAGCCCAGAGGACCATGAGGGTAATCTGGAGCTCTGGTGCTGGTGAAGATTGAGAGATAGAGGGAAACTGTGGGAGTAAGAGGTGCTGATTCATACTTGGAGGAATTTAATATTCACATCTCATGTGGGAATTGCATACAAATGAGGGGCTCGGTGGATCCCTCATTACAACAGCTCATTAAATTATCAAGAAAGACAGAAAGGGTTCCCATCACACCTCCCACAGTGTACAAGCCTGGACTATGTCATTCAAAATAACCCGTCAGTATCTGTCTAATCTCAGGGTCCGTCTGTGTGGATGGATGCAGACAGCCACACTCTGGCTCCTGCCTAACCCTTCCCGAGGCAGCTCCGTGCTGGAGGTGTTCCCTGGGGTGCTGACCCCGTGCTCCCAGCCCGGGGCTGTCACTGCACATCCTCCCAGCTCAGCACCTCCAGCTCGGCCAGCCCAGAGCCCTGGCTGCCCAGCCCCGGCAAGGCCTGCCTGCTGCTGCATGTGAGAACGTAATCCCTGTGAGAGAGGCCCAGCTAAACACTGCTCCTTTCAGATTTGGCTGCACAATGTTTTCCATTAACTTGATACATGCTGTTTACATCCTCCTGCTGCTAGTGCCAGAGATAACTACCTTGGGAACAGCTCCCTACAGGTATTGTTAACAGCTGCTGGAAACAAAGGAGTTTGTTCTAGCCACGTCACTATCTAAATAGCCAAAAATACGTTACATTTTATTACTTGCAAGCTGATATTAAAAACTCTGTTCTGTTCCCCTGGTTGAAAGATGCATTCTGGAAATCTTGTCTGCTGTTAAAGCTGGCAGCTGAAGAAGTATCTGTGCAAGCTTAAAAGAAAGTGACGCTGGGGCGAAGGACATGTGAAGGTACTTGCTGCAAGGTGTGTGAGCATCAAATACTTCCACTCAGAGAAAATTGTTTCAAGCCACTGGTTGTTCCTTGCCATATAATTGGTTTCCATGGCTTTTCAGCCTGAAGGCTGAGGTTGCAGGATAGGCGTTGGTTGCCTCAGCTGGCAACTTGCTCTGATTTAAAAAAAGGAATACAAAAATTCTCAATCTGCAGCTGCTGATGTCCTGACTTTCAGCATGGACGCGCTGGAGATACGAGCAGGTTGAGTTTAGTACTGTTATTCAGGCTGAGGTTCGCTGTGGCTGAGCAAGTGCTCAGCGACGGGTGGCCTTGTGTGCAGGGAGGGGAGAGAGTTACATGAGTTTCCGAGACTGTTCACACCATCTGAAGCAGACAGACTTCCTTTGAACAGAGATGTGCCTCTTCTGCTTTTGATCAGGTCTGAACAATAGTTCCTTGTTTGTCCTATTCTATCCTCACTTGTTGGGAAGAGGAATGGAAAAAAGCAAGAAACTTTGATGCCTCCTCTTGGGTCAACTGGAGCAAAGATATAAACTCTACCTACTTTGGTTTTTGTCTTTTTTAGACAATAGGACTTTGACTCATAAATAGAGCTGTTGGCTTCAAATAACTGCACAAAGGCAGCAGGTATTTTCAGTGGCTGCAGTGATCCAGCAGCAAAATGAGCATAAAACAAGAACTCTGTTTACCTCCAGACTACATCCCAGTGATTGTTTCCTCTTCTCTGAAAACAAACCCTAGCAACTGAACCCAGACAATGGTCATTTGGGTACCCAAGAGGAGCTGGCTAGAAAATACTTGATTCCCCTTCTAAATAATTGCTTACAATTCATTTTATTTCCCTTAATTTTTCAATTTCTTTGTCATTAGAAGTAAAAAGGTGACCTTCAAGAGAGAGCTGTAAAGCAGGGCTGAGGGATACTAAGCTACTATCACCTTCACTTCTCTGGTGCTTGCTCCTCATGGTCCTTTTCTGTAGGTTTGGGGAAACAGATTCATTGACTCTCTTTGTGCACTTTTGGTAGTTTCTTCAAAAGAATAACATTTTTCATCTTTCAGCTGGGTTAGCACAAGTTGTGAGAAGGAACTAAATAGATATGTAAGGTGGATATGTGCTCAGTTGGTGTTAGGAATTACTGAAGCCCAGTAACTGGTATGCTTTGTAGGGAAAAGTGCACAAGGAAGAAAGTGACAACAACAAATAGGCACAAGGGGAAACAAATGTTCAGATCCCTTACAGATCCCTTTCTGTCTGCTGTTTCTGGCAACTCTAGGTTTAAGCCACAGTCTCCAGGAGAAACCAGGACTTCCCTGTGCCTGACTCCACTGAATTGCTGCAGAAAGCAATTGCCTGAGAACTGCTGGAGTCACTTGAGTTCTGGGGCTGAAAATAGGACACGTTGCTCACTTAATGTTTTGGTTTCTGGTGTTTCTCACACAGCATTTTAAACTGATTCAGACGTATTCCCTATGCAAATCTTTAATCCCTGTTGTTAGGAAGAAAAATGGGTGTAAATGTGGTTTTGATTTTTTTTCCCCACCCTTTTACAGCTGTATTTACCCCTATATGTCCCATGACTGCTTCCTCCCACTTCTGTTTCCTCTGTTATAATCTTCCATCTTCCTCTTAAATTTTCCATCATCGTTAATAACTCATCCCTCTCTTAATCTTATTTTCATGTGGCAGGCTTTCTGTACTCTTCCATTTGCTTCATCCTGCTTTCTCTCCGTTTCTTGATTCCAGTGGCTGTTTTGCTCCATCCCTTTCTTCTTTCTGCCAATGTGAGTCCTTCTCAAACGTCTGTCTGCAAAATCTGCAAACTGAGACCTTTTGCTGCCAGTTTCCAGTAAGGTGTGGGAATAGAGGAACAAAATGAACTGAGGCTTTTAAGGCTTGCATGTCTGTATTTTGCAGCTTTGCCTTGTTACTGCAAGCGAGTCGCTGGGGGAGGCCATTGCTGAGAAGTGCATCTTTGCCTCTTTTCCATGCGAACCTCGCTCACCCCCTACGCCGAGCAGCTTATGAGGGAGCTGAGAATCTGAGCACATGGGGTGATTTTGCAGAGGTGGGTGAGGAAAGTCTGTTCAAATAAAGGTGTGACTAATTTAGCTCTGCAGTGTCTAAAAAGCCCTAATGAAAGACTGTCGACGACAGCTTCAAAAGCCATTTGGTGAAGTGATTTTCAACCCCACCCATGGTCTTCGTACCGAAAGCAAATACACTTGTGCTGTCAGTTTGGTGCTCCTTCCCTGTGCACCAGAGCAAAATAATTGTATTACTGTTTCTTAAATTTGCACGTAGCTTTTCTTGATCTGGACTGAGGCTCCAGGATATTTTGAGTTTCTCTGATAGGGTAAGGATAACAACTTTTTCATAAGAGCACATGAAAGGCCAAAGTTATCTCTTGAATAACTCAATTTCACTTCTGCTGAAAGTAAGTAATCACTACAGGAAAGGGAGAGCACTTGGAACACATACATAGTATATTCATACCGTAAGCACTGCTTATTGCTGCAAATACTTGGTGTTCACATGTGTTCTTTCTAGAAAGAACAGAATCCTGTTTAGATAGTCTTTCCTCCCAGGAGGTTATAACCTAAGCAATTGAATAATTGAGCTGAGAAGGCATCTGCATCATCCAGCCCAGCCTCCTGCTCCAAGAAGAGCTAACTTCACACATAGGTCACTTTGCTGAGGGCCATAGGGCGTTGTTCTTAGCACAAAGTAGTTGTAAGAGGGAGGAATAGGATTTTGCTACGGAAAAAGGGTTCTGGAGATGGGAAAACCCTAAGGAAAATGCTGGTCTTCTGCAGGCTATGGCTTGAAAGCTGGAAATATATTGCAATTTTTAATGCTAGCCAGTCTGAGGTGGCTGATGGTGAAGTGAAGTCAGTAAAGCAAGTAAAAGACAGGAGCTTGGCAAGAAATGCGGAAGAAAACTCAAAAGCAGCAGACAATCTACTGAATGCTAGGAAGAAAGAAGTTTGTGGCTTATGGGACACCAGAGGTAAAGAAAGAACACTGGAAATTGCAAAGGCTTGTGGGAACAGAACATTTACAGTCTGGATGAAGAAAGAGCAGGAGTGGTGAGAGATGTTCAGTAGCCAGGCTGAGGATTGGTCCAGCAGTGTTAACCTGAGCAGAGATGAATGTGGACAGGTGCTGGCAGCTCCAAAATCAATCTGTGGGAAACTGAGGAATGACCCTTGTGAGCTCAACAGCTCAACCTTTCCTGGCAGAGGTTCGCTTACCCACTTCTTAAAGGAATTAAGGACTAAATAGAATAGTAAGTTACAGTAAGTGTTCCCAATCACTAAGTTGTGTCCTGCAGGATGGGATGCCTCTTTATGCATGCACTGTTAAGCAGCAAGTTTCCTGACAAACATGGTGCTTCTGATGCTTGTTTTTTCTTGTAGTGTGTCTTTATGAAGGAAACCAGCACCCTCACACTTATAGTAGAGCTGCTGTGGTCATCCCAAGTAGTACAAATGCTCATATGAAGCGTGCAAAACAGCAGCTAACCAGGAAGGCTAGAAATCTAGGAAATATTTTTACATTGCTGCAAAGTACTGCCTGAATTACTGCGAGGGATTTGATGCAATCTGTTGCCAGAGACTTGAAACTCAACTGGATGGAGCATGGGCTGGATCATCTAGCTGCTCCTGCTTTTAGTGGCCTCTGCAAAATATGAGACTGGTTCATACCCCAGCGGAGATGGTCCCAGATCAGAATTCATGCTCTGAAGGATCTCATATTGAGTTAGGCAGCAAATGGGATGGCAGTAGGGAGAATATGAATCGCACAAGCCAAATCTTAACCCCTGCCCTCTCTGTGTGTACCTTGCAGTAGGAATGTAACCAATTTTCACTGACTACTTGGATCTACTAAACAATATCAGACCCTGCGAGACAATTTACAGATGAGCTGTCAACTGAAGAGGCACAGATGGCACAGAGGTTGTGGGTGGGGTGTTAGCAAGGGGAGCTCTTTAAACAGTTGTGAGAAATATCCGTGAAATCTTGGTCTGTTCCTCGTCTGTGCAACTAGCAGAGAAGCAAGGTCCCTGGGCACAGCCCTGTGGCCATGGGGTCCCAGAGGTTGTGGTGTCCCCAACGCTGCACACAGACAGTGTCAGAAAAAATGTGAAATGTTGCATAAGCAACCCATGGCTGAAGGGCATATGGAAATACAGCAGGAGACGTTTTCTAATTGTAGAGGCGACCAACAATATTAAAAAAGATCATAAAGCAGAGATTTGCAAGAATGTGTAGCTTAAAAATGCAGCATGAATTGGCAGTGCGGTCCATGACTAATCACAGAGGTCCATTGTATGATTGAGTTTAAACTCTTGTTTAATGAAAGTACTTCTCTGAATAAGTCTCATTGAAAGTACAGTAAATATCTCTGAATAAAATGTCCAGCCTTAATATACAACATTTTAAATGACAGAGAAATCACCCCAACCTTTGGTAAATAGTTAGAACACATAATCACACTCTCTGTTTAAAACTGTCATAGGATTTCTAGCTCAAATTAATCGGGGTGGAGTGTCTAATTGTTGGTAACTGGATCTGTTACAATGTTGTGTGCCAAACTGGCGAGCTCTTATTATCATATTTCTGCTTGATTAAGCCTTTGCAGGGAAGGAGTTGTGATTTTCCCCACTGAGGGTCCACAGCAGCTCTGGGGCCAGCCCGTGTTCCAGGGACAGTGTGGGGTGTGGAAACGCTTGGGAGATGGAGTCCCAATGTGCTTCTGTTGTCCAGCTGGGATGGAGGAACCTTGTTCTCAGCAGGCTGTCGTGGCTTATGGCACTGGGGGCATTGTTGCTGGCTCTTGGCCTTGGCTGGTCCCCCTCAGCTCCACAGAGGCTGCCATGGGATAGCGGCTCTGGCTGCCAGGGTGCTGCTTGCCTTCTGGCCTCGGGGAGACCCACAGGAACAATTTAGAAACCTGTTTAGCAGAGTTAAGTTTGACAGCAAAGTTAAGTGGAAGCTCTGAGAGGTTGGATCTGTGTTTCCTGCAGTGGTTTCCCAAAACCACTCTAGGTAACCCAAGCTCAGTCTCTGTTACCCTACAAATGTGCCTAACAAAAGGGACTTGTTTCAGAAATACATGATAGTTGTGTTTAAAAGATTCTTTAACCAGGCATCCATTATCTGGCCAGTTTGAGTACTCATGCTTCTGTAAATCACCAGGGCTGTCTTTGGCTGGCCCTGTTGTACTTGCTGCTCCTTTCTCCCTGATGGGGATAATGTGAATGCTGATAAACCCTATGACTTTCCCCTCTGTTGTCTTCTGCAGCTGGCCTGCAGCTCTTTGGCCTGATCCTCCTGTCCCTAAGTGAGGAATATGTATTTTTCAGTAAACCTCTTTCCCTTCCCCTTGGGACTGTGTTGAGCATTCTGTAGTTAAGGAGACAGTGATAACATCTAATTACTCATTTACTGACATCCTTTAAAAAGGGAACTCTGACTCTGTCCCCTCTTCTCCTGGGTTTCCTTCCCTCCTTCCCTTCTACTGAAGCTGATGAGAAATTGAACTATCCTACGAATTAAATGGCAGCTATGCCACTTCCTTCTCAACTGACCAGTTTTTGAATGTTGACTATTTTCTTTATTTTAAGGGTGCATTTAAGAAGAGAGGACTCTTTTCCCCCTTTCTTTTCCTTTTCTCCCCAGTCTTTTTACTTTTTTTTGTTTTGAGCAGACCTGATCTGTGCTGCTCCCTGATCGCTCCTGTTCCCCGTGCTATGGAAATGAAACGTCTCTCAGTTGAGCACATCACATTTGCTGTGTGCCTCAAGGTGACTATAAAACAGGTGGCCTCATCTCTGGTCGTTCTCCTTTATTGGTGTTATTGCAGAGCCCTGTGCTATGGCAACCAAAGGAGTTGCACCCTCTGGAGCTGGAGTGGGGCGGAGGGACAAAGGACTCCACGGCTGCTGTTCGGGACCAGCCCTGCTGCAGCCGGCGCCCTGCCAGAGCGGGTGTTTATCCAGCACTGCGGTGAGTCACGGGTGCCATGCTCCACCAAAGCCACCTCCAGCAGCCTCCCCATGAATCACTGCAGCCTGAGAGGACTTGCAACAATTCCTGGGCCACCAGAAGGATGATCTCATTGCCTGCTGAGTGGAATAAGGATAAAGTCACATGGAACTCTGCTCCCGGAGCCAGGAACATGGCATCCCAGCAAAGAGCTTTCAGGTGACCTAATCGGGCATGTGATTCAGCGTTACAGGACCAAACAGGGCAAAGATCCTTCTCACAGGGAAGGAAGGAAGGAAGGAAGAAAGGTACTGCAATATACAAAGAATTCATTTGAGGTGACTTTCATAACAAAACTTGTAAGGCAAGAAGGAATGATAAGGCAGAAGGTCTCCAAAGACTTGGCTTTAAGCAATTCTCTTCACATTGACTGTTTTTGTCTCCTTTTTTGATTCTCCAAGTGGTATTGCCTATTCCGAGTGATCACAACGTGAAGTCTGATGATCTAATCCTTGCACACTGTGTCCAGCCCATGGAGCTGAGTTACTGTGATACCAGCTCAAACTCACTTGCCAAACCCAGCTGAAGGATTTAGTCAAGCTTTTCTCTAGCTGAAATAAAGTGCTTTTGCCTCTTCTGAAACATTAATTTGTGGCAATTTTCCATTTCAATTGGATTTGTTGTTATTTCTAAGAAATAACAATAAATTATTCCTGATTTGCTGATTTCTGAGCAGGAATCAAGTGGTCTTTACTGATTTCAAATATAAAAGATAATAACCCTTTGCTCCTCCTTGCAAAGGGAAGGGATTTGCAAATCTTTAAATGCTATGAAAAGTGCTAGTTATTTTAAATGCATGGACTTCTAAAATCAAAACCAATGCAGAAAATTGGTAAGCTTTTTTAAATCGTCTCAAAATTGTAAAAGGCTGATAATTTTACAAAAATTTAAAATCAACTCTTTTTTTTTTTTGGTTAAGAAAGGTTGGGGGGGTGGATTTGATGAACTTGGAATTTGCATCTATGACAATGAGGCAGCTCAAAGCTGCTTCTTGCCTCTGCTGCTGTCAGCTGGAGTTTAGATTTCAGGAGAAAGTGGAGAAAATTTTTTCCCAGAGATCCCTGGGGTTTCAAGGTGCCACATCTGCTGGCTCTAAAGCATGCGTGGGAAGCTAGCAAGAAGCAGTCAGAAGGGCTCAACTCCTGCACATATTTGCTCCTTGAACTGTGAGTGTTGGCCATCATCCCTCTTCCTGGGCAAGGCATGCCCACGTGTTGGTGCTAATTGGATAGTGCTGACAATCCCCAAAGTAATATTTTGGCAGCTGCTTTCCATTCCTTGACTCTGTTAGGTGTTTGTTGGTGGCTAACCACATGTAAGAGCATGGGTTAGATAATGAAATCATTGGGGTAAGCACTGATAGGACTGAAGAAAATGATCCCAGAAGGGACTCCCTCAGTGCTGACCATCAAACAGCACCACCCAGCTCACTTCCATTAATTTTCCCTTCCCCAGGCCTGATGTTGTCTTGTGTCATGGAAAAGCCTTGTGAAAATCTCAGCTGAGGATAAATGTGGTGGTTCTCAGCAGCAGGTTGGTCCAATGGTGCCAAGCACCACATCTGAAATACTTGTGAAAATTGGCCTGCTGTGTTTTCCTCTTCTGTTCAGCTCCTGGCTTCAGCTTTTGTTGACCTCACAGCAGCCTGATAGCTTAGCTGGTAAAAGGGATGAGCTGCTATATGACAACAAAGAAGCCTGGGGGATGCACTGCATGACCTGGAAAGCTCTCTAATGATTTTGTAGGCAAGACGGAAGTTACCAGGTAAAAGGCTCTTTACCTTTCCCAGGAGAGCTATTTGCTGGGGAAAGGTGCAAGTGAGTATGGCCCAAGCCAGAGCTGGAGCACCAAGGGCACGATTTGCACAGCCTCTGTGAATACCAGCTCTCTGTTCTGGCTTGCAGGGTTTTAAGGAAGTGAGCTGCAATTGTGATGACATCAGGCAGCTAACATCAAATTCAGGCTTGGTGAACTCTGAACGTGCCTGCTCCATGGAGATGCATCTGGAGCCTTTTGAAAGGGCTTTCCTTAGCTGCTGTGCTCACTGTTTTGAGTCATAACCGCAGCGTGTGCGGTGCTGCCCAAGTGCAGCAAATGACACGAGGCTCACACTTTGGAAGAGGTGTCTCAACAGCTTTCCCTGCAGCATGCTGGGTAATCTTGCAAATGCTGATATTTTTCTTTAAAAAGTCAGAGTGTGTGTGCATGAGAAGGGTTGTGGGGTAGTTGCTGCCTTCCACATGTCACTCCTATGGGGGCTAGAAGGGTGACACTGGCAGCTGGTGCCCCGATGTGGTCCCTGCTCCCTGAAAGCTTTAGAGGTGAGAAGGTGGGCAAAGGAGCTAAAATCTTTGAATTGTGGCTATAAATGGAAGGGGGGTGGGGGTGGTTTGAGATGCTCTCCACTGAAGTGGCTGAAAAGCCGAAGTGTTTGGGAATGTTCTGAGCACTGAGGAAACAAATTGTTTATGATCCCACAGCTCTCTCAGACCTGCTTTATGCACAAATATGGCCAAAAATTATTTTTGAAGAGATACACAGGGCTGGGCAAAGACAAAGAAGCAAGATCTCTTGGTCGGTTGCCTGGATTGCTGGAGGGGAAAAGGAGCCCCAGAGCCTCATGCCAGGGAGCAAATCCCTTGGGGAGGGGATGCTCCAGGGTGAATGTAGGCAGACAGAGGTGAAGCACACTCTGTATAGCCCTGATATTCAGCAGTGACCAAGCCAAGGCTACAGACCAGCCAGGTGTAGGAAGCAGTGTAGCTCCCACCTCTGCCTTCCACCCTCCCCACAGAGAAGCACATGGGTGAGCACAGTGGGGGCCTTGGAACTCCAAGAAACTTATTCCCAGTGCCCCCAAATCAATCCTCATGCTCAGCTCTGCAAGCTGGATGCAGGCACCTTGTTTTCATGGATGAGAAAGCTCAGTGTGTCCCAAATATTTCTTTTCTCCCCTGTCTTTTATCAGTTTATTCATCATAATAGGATTATGCTTGTGTTCCTCTTGGCCTGGTCCCAGAGGTGCCTTGTATCCGCTAGGAACAGTCACCAGCCACAGCCAAGCTGTCTTGTTTCAGGATGGCCAGCTGGGGCTGTGTGAATGGCACACCCTACAGTTAACTGTGTGACTGCAGGACTGCCAGATGATGTCTTAACTGCTTGAGATTGCAGCATAGCCCAGATTGGGAACTGAGGGCTTCCTTCTGAGATGCACCTGGGTCTAACTAGTGAAATGTACCATGAGGCGTCCAGAACGCAAGGCAGAGGTCTACACAAAGTACTTTATCTAAAGGCACTTTGAATGAAGGAAATGTGTGTGGATATGGTATTTAATAGAAAATACACTCAAGACTCCCTCCTTTCTTTAGACTGTTTAACATCACAGACCGTGCTGCTTTTCTGGCAGTTTTTGATATTGTGAGCTTCTGAGAAGTAGAATCCTGATGCTTCCTAGTGAAGAGTTTGGCTCTACTGCCACATGTTGGAAACAAAGCTTTGCTAATTAATTTTTTTTTAAGAGAAAAAGGAGGAACATGGTGGGAGGAGCATAGGGGATGAGATGAGAGAGACAAGCAGAGCCAAAGGCATCAACAGGTAGTGACCAAGAGGTGTGAAATGTCAGCAGGTAGGAGTAGGTGCCCAGTGTGATTCCTTGAAGAAGAAGCTGCTCCAGGAGCAGTCGGGTTGAGGCATGCACCATGTAAGTGGTGAGTTGTTCATCATTACTCAGGGGAGCAAGACAAATGAGGAATCAATTGAACATCAAACCATTGTTTCTGATTGCCTATGTCGAAAAGAAATTATTCATTGAGTGCTTTAATTGATTCATACACATGGCTAGGAACTCCAGTCTCGATTTACAGATCTCTTCACCAGTCAGGCTGGAAAGTCTTGCTCCCACTCACCTTATTTGTGCAACAAACATCCTTTTCTCTTGGCCAACCCGCTTACAAACCTTTTTCTCTCTCTGGTTGTTTACTTTGCCTTTAAGAGGCTGGTGATTCTTCTCACTTATATGGTGCTTTTTAATTCTTTTTTTAATTATCAGAGGAGCCCGGAAGGGATGGGGATGGCTGTGCATAAAGCACTGGGCTCTGTGCCCAGCAGGGCAAGCAGATGACCCCATCCTCAGAGAACTGCAGTCTACAGTGTACCATGGAATTATAGTGTCCACTGCCAAATAAGTGGGAAAGAGGATATTTGGTAACTTAAAAGCCTTTTGTAACTCCTTGTGAGATATACTGTGGAGTACTTTGTGTCTGGTAATCTGTATGCCCTCTGTAGACAGCAGCAGCTGCTCACAGGGGCTGAGGAGGCTGTGCCCTGTCCCTGCTGCTGTCTGTTCTCCACATGCCTGAGGAGGAGGTGTTGGAGATCTGCCTCTGCTTTGCCACGGCAGTTCTATGAGTCCTCACAACAGAAGAGAAACAGGGGGGTGTTTGCTGTAGGTGAGGGGAAGAAATGGTGGGAGAGACGTATCCTGGCTTGTGTAACCAGTGGGGAGAGGTGTCAGGACAGCTGCAAGGACAGGGAGGTGCTACCTAGCTGGTTCAGGAGAGCAGGTCTCTGACAGTCCTGACTGTAGGCAGCACAAGCAGAGAAAGAAGGGAAAAAGAAATTTGACGGTTATCTCAGAGTTTATCAGGCAGCTAAGGCAGATAAACCCCAATAGCCCTGTGTGTCCCCAGCCCTGCAAAGGCAAATGCCCTGTCTGGCCCTTCACCACCCCAGCCTTGTTGTGGCTGGATTCTGTTGGGTTGCATGGCTCTGCCTACGTGTCTCTGTGTGCCCTGAGGTCAGGCTGTGGGAAAGCAGAGTTATCTGGGAAGAGCCTTCTCCAGCCAAAAATACCATGATGCCACCAAGCTCCTTGACTTATGGCGACCACAACTGGGATGGCTACCAATAAACTGGGCAATAGAAAACCAACAAGAAGAGAAAAAAACCCCAAACGGTGGCAATCACTTGCAATTATTTGCCACCAAGTAGAAGAGTCCTAACCTAGCTGCCCAGGGGCTGATTAAGAAAGGAAACTGACAAGTCACTCACAGGAGTTGCTATGGGATGAACTGGATTTATCTGTCTGAGAAACAATGCTTTTCACCAGGTTGTTTTTCAGTTGATTAACACTTTTTAAAAACACTTTCTTTTTTAACACTTAAAAAAAAAATACACTTCTAAAAAAAATAGTGAACACTTTTTTCACTTAGCTCTTTGCTGTGGTGCTGGGGCTGGCAGGGAGAGAGAGACAGCACAGGAGTTGGGAGCTGCAGGGAGGGCAGGAGCTGCTTTTTTTTCTGTTCCTGCACTCCACACCATGGCTATGGGGCTTTGGCTGGCAGACCTGCATCAGCCTGGTGACAAGGGTCTCTAGCTCTGGACCCACAGGTTTCCTCTCTGACTTGATCAAATGTCTCCGCCGGATCTGCTTGGCAGTGGAACAGATACAGTGGTCCTAGTTATGTTTGTAGGTTTTTGGGTGATACATTTTTGCATTGAAATGGAAACAGCTCATGTCCTGTGTCTGCTCAAGGGAGCTCAACAAGTGAGAATAAATCTAGAAACACCTCCTGGTCTATGCCCAAGCTGTCTCTGGTGCTTGGAGGCCTGAGTCTCCCACTGCCTGACAGCGCAGCATGAGCGGGTTATTTGCCTTTGTGTTCCAGACAGGAAAGCCTGGTTTCTGATATATTTTTGAATTTTGAAAGCCCATAAGGGAAGGATCTGAGTCCTTTGCCCTGTCCAGAGAAGCTGAGCAGGGAGGCACTGGTGGGACGGACCCCGTGTTGACTGTCAGGCTGCAGGAGCTGAGGTGACAGTGAGCTCTGCTGAAAGGGTCTATTTGTTCCACTCTTTGATGTGTAACTTCCTTCTTTCAGCAATGATTCAGTGAAGACAACGTGGGTTTGGTATGATGAGGGAGGGCAGGATTAAGAGTGGGAACTTTGGCTTCAAAATAGGGTGTTTTGGGGAGGTAGGTAGCTTGGAAGTTCAGAAAATGCAGTTTGTGGTGAAAAGAAAGAAAAAAAGAAAGATGCTAAGAATGTTGCTGGGCTAATAAACAATGTGATCTTATAACCACAGACAGAGACCAACACCTGGAAGGATGCTGGTGTGCTTGTGCTGCCTATTTCTTTTCTCGTTACTGGTTAAAGAGAGCAATGTAAAATAAATCTGGGGAGGATTCAGTGTTCCCCTTCCATAAGCCATACATTTGAAGGGAAGTGTCTCTGTAAGCCTTGCTTCAGTCCTGGTTCTGCAAAGAGGTTGCAGGAACTAATTATTCATGATTTTATCTTGCTACCTGAAATACATAAATAGCCTAAAGGTTCCTCTGATGGACTTCTTCCAGCTCTTTGATGTGCCAAAGATAATTTCTGTACATACTCCCTCAACCTGTCCCCACTCCCTACCTAGAGTTTAATGTTTCTACTTGTTATGTTTACCTGCCTGTACTAGACTGTAAGGTCTCCCAGGCAGGCACCTTGCTGTCTTTCATGTTGAAGTACCTTGAAGGAGTTGTAACTTCAACAGCTATAAAATGTGATATAAATTGTTAAAGCAATGTCAACTAACACAACTCTTTGGCCTTTTCTGCACTAGGCAAGTTTTCCACAGGGCAGCCAGCTGTTCCTGACACCACGCTGGCATGATTTGTGCCAGCAGCACTGGCAGCCCATCCCCAAGAGGCAGCCACCATCATGAGAACACACAGTGCCCTGGAAGTCTGCTACAATAAGTGGGTTGATGTAGCCTGTGCCTGGAGTCAGGCTCCTTATGAAGTATCAGCAGTGACAAGGCTTTTTGGAAAGCCTCCACCTTAGAGAAATCATCCGTGCCCCCATGGGTTTAAAAACTATCTCCCGGAAAACTAACAAAAACTCTCCCAGTGCTCTGGATTTAAGTTCCCTTACGTGAGAGTGCACCAATAAAAGCAAAGAGATGCATCCTTGCCTACAGGAGGTAAGGCAAGAAACAGGCAGAGCCCAACAACACAAGCTTCCCTGCCCCAGCTCCTGCATGGCCCTGGTGCATCCCTGGGGCTGGAACTCCTATCACAGTGTTTCTGGGAGCCTGCCCCTTGCTCTCAAAATCCACAGAGCACTTGCAGATGGGTCTCTCTCACTTTCCTCTCTTTGGAGGTGGTTTCTTTGAGCAGCCTGGGCTGTGTCAGGGAGAGACCTTGTTTTTATAACCTCCTGTTATGGCTGGAGGTGATGCCTCTGTGGTGACAGCTGGGAAGTAGGCTTTGATCTGGTGCATCAATGCCTCCTCTGGGAATTCAAGCCTCTGAGCCTTATTTGCCCTGGGCAATCATTAGGAGGATTTCCCCTAAATATAGAGCCATCAAACCTTATCAGCTGTCTTGCTATGCCTGTGTCACCGCTCTTTGAAGGCAGCATCTGCCACAGAGAGGTCAGCCAGAGCAACCTCTGGGTAAAAGTCCAGTGTGCACACCAAAGCAGTACAAAAGTGGAGGGACATGTCCTGGCATTAGTTCAGCCCCATGGCATCCCAGCAGATCAGGGACTAGCAGCCACTGGGCCAGGAGCCCAAGTCCCTATTAACTCCCTGCCAAGAACATGGCCTTTCAGGCCTCCCTTTAGTTTGCAGTAGATGTGGGCAGGATGCCATCAGCAGAGTCTCACCAGCATCAGGTTTATGCCACTCACCTAGGAAAAGACTGCACATGGGCTGCTGAGCCCTGGCAAGGGGGAAAGCTGGGCTGAGGCTGCTGGCAAGCAGATGTTCAGTCCTACAAGGGATCCCTGGCACCTGAAGCTGGGCTGTCTTGCTGCAGTGGTGGGAAAAAAGCAAGGCTTGCTTTTGAGTTTTGGAGCCCTCATCATTGCAGCATCCTAGAAATGAGCAGGGGTTGATGGAGCAGCATGGTCAGGATTAGGGATGGGAAATTGGAACATCCAAGTTCTTCTTCTTGCTTTACTACATGCCCTTACTTTGCCTAACTGTGAAAATGTTCATAATGCCTTCATGTTTTTCATGCCAGTTTGGCTTCTGAAAGATTGGCCATGATATTTGGAGGTAAATTGCAGGGATAAAATGCTGTTGCACATACAGGTTGTTTTTCTTCTCTAGAGAAGCTTATTTCCAAAGACAAGGGAGTGGTGATGTTGAAGGCCGTGTAAACTGGTTCACGTGGGGAGCTGCAGACCCTACGCCCAACCAGACTGCCTGGCTTGGAGCTGGCTATACATGAGACCTCAGAAGTGCCTGTAGTTTTGGTACTTCTTTCACACATCTGCTCCTGCAGACCGCTCAAGGCTCTTCCATATTTCTTTCAATCAGAGCTATTCTTTCACTGACCCAAGCCTGCTATTCAGTGATGAATTGGGTGCTGTTCATTGCAGCTTGAAATACTATTTTGCTACTTGTAATGCTTCCCATTCATTTGCTGTGGTGATTGGATTCATAGCAGCAGAGATGCAGCTTTCATTGATACTTGATGCAGCAGCAATACCCTCAGCAAAGGCTTTTTTGTACATAGGCTCCAAACCTTTCAACCACGCTATGATAGAAAGCTATAATGTCCCTTTTCTGCAATGCCCCAAGCCACCTGCAGCCCCTGAAAGAGGACATTGTTTCCCCAATTAACCAAACAACATGGGCAGTGTCTGTGCTGGTTGCAAGGGAGGGCTCTGGGTAGTCTCTTTTTGCCCTGCCCCAATCTCTCACCCTCCACATGCCTCCATCCTGTTTGAGGTTGAATTTCAGCCCCCACTGCTGTTTAAAACTACATGGAAGAATGTTTGCAGGGTGGGTTATTTTAGCTGCTAAATGAGCCTCCCAATATGATGCTTGCAGGTGGGGCTGGCTCTCCTGGGGTAGCAATTCTGCTAGGAGGGATTCCTGGATGCTGGGGCTTTATATGATCAGACATGGTTTCCTCTTGCCTCAAAGTGACCACTGGGGAGGTGGGTGTGTTTTTCTTTCTCCTTTTCTTTTCTGTTCTCCAAAAAAGCACTCATGTGGGGAGGAGATGCTGCACTACCTTTTGCTCAGAGAAAAGGAGTCTGACAGCTTAGCAGTGTTCAGAGACAGGAAAATTACTTTGTCTAGTGAATATTCTAAAGAGATGAAGTAACAGGGTGCAATCAAAATCCCCTGTTTAAAAGAAGAGCTGTCTCACTCCTGTTAAGCCAGTGATTTAATTGTTTTGCTCATCTTTTGCAGAATAACTTCAGAGAAGGAATGGTGGAAATGTCTGTAAATGCTTTTTGATAAAGAGAATGAACATTCAGACTGTAATCCATGTTGGCAACCAGAAGAAAAAAATCTCTGCCTCAACAGATAAGTGGTGGTTCAATATGGGCATACCCTGGCCTGTTTCAGTGAGTGGAAAAAGGAGTTGTCACCTGTAGCTCAGCGCTGTCAAGCGCCACCCAGCAGCAACACGGTTGCCATTTGGCAGGGTGTGATACCAGCCCTTGTTTGTTTTGGATAAACAGAGTTATGTTTTGAAGGGAATAGCAACGCTGTTTAAGAAAGAGTACTTAAAGAAAAATGGATTATACACTGAGCCAGTAAAATGCCAAGATATGCAAAGATAATCTCTGAGCTGGCCCACTGCAGCCCCCTGGGAGTTGTAGTGCTGTAGAAGTGGTTGGTGGGTTGTTATCCCAAGAGATGCAAAGAAGTGTTGCACAGTGCTTTGAATCATAGCTTTTTCTCTGCCCCACATTTTGTCTTTCTTTCTTGTGGTTGTCTTGGAGGGGATGGAACACTGGAATCACCTTTGCATCTCAGGACCAAGAGGAAGTAATCCTAAGTAGGGCTCTTGTAAACATTCCCCTTCTCCTTTCAAAACCTGTGCCTTTATTTGTGTCCTGTCCAGTTTCCAAACAACTGCTGGCACAAAGTGCAATCCTGCTCTGCCTGTGGTGTGCAGGGCTTGGGGAGAGGGGCTCTGGGGAAGTGGGGATCCAGCAGCATTGTCCACAGGCAGGGCTCCTGCAGGCAGGCAGGCAGGGGCAAGGCCATCCTGGGTCTCCCAGACACAGTTCCTACTAAAGCCCTGCAAAAAAATACCTGGCACAAGAATAGCTTGCTGGGATTCCCCTTCCTGCTATTTCCCTTGAGGCCTTAGCCACTTGTTTATCTTGTGGGAGAAGTCCACAGCTACAGTTAGCTTTGCATATTTGATCCTGTCTGAGGTAATTTCTTCATCCTATCTGCAATATTTCTATTGCAAGTGCCTATAAATGTTTCATTGAGGTGACACAATTGCTCAATGAACATATTACCTCTATTGTCCCTGTGATCTCAAATACAAATGTTGTGGCAATCACCTCTGTTTGTGGACTTAGTGACAGAGGCACCAAGAAGCAAATGCCAGAGCTGGCCATGGCTGGTGCTTTGAAACTGATCTCTGCAGAAGCCCTGGAAGCCAGGCGTGGTGCTACCACCTTTCCACCAAACCCAGGGTTAATGATGAATGCTTCCAGGACATCTGCTGAGAGGGCTGGTCAGTTTTGAAGCACAACCCACAGAAGCAAATATGATTTTTTTAAGGATGCAGGGCACAGTGCCTTTGGTTCCTACTGAGCAACCTCGGGATCGTGGGCATGTGGCACTCTTGAAAATAAGGCTGTACTTGAATGGGAAAAGGCAGAGAGATGTATGACAGGAAAGATCAGAGATGCACAATGCTATCAGTATGAAAAGAGACTGAATGTCAGATTTAGCCTAGAAAAGGGAGGATTCAGGGCTGCGACAGGTCTGCAACGTGACGAACAGCAGGAGGAATGGCTGCAGTTGCTCGTAAGGCAAGAACCAAGGGATGCTAAATGCAATCATCAGGAAGATATTTTTTTTAAGGCATGGAGAAGGAAGTCTTTTTTTCACTCAACCATAATTAATTGGTGGAACTCGTTGCCATAGGATGCTTCAGGTGCTGAAACTATACGTTGGTTCAAAAAGCAATTAGGCAAATTAATGGGAAAGCAGGCTATGGAGGCCTGTTAGAGCTGCTGCTGCTGCAGATGCTGCCTGTGGCCTGGGAAGTCCCTAGGCTGCCTAGTGCTGGGATTTGGAGGGTTGCATCAGGCTCACTGCACTCTTCCCCGATAAGCCCTATGGGCCAGAGCTGCAGAACAGCTCTAGTGTGTCTTCTTTTCCCAGGGCACACCATGCCAGACTGGAAATACTCCCTCTGTAAGGATTTTTCTCAAATGTAAAAATCAAAGGACTTCTGAATATCACAGTGGGGTACTGGGAGGGAGGGAGGAGAGCCTGGCAGTTCTCACTTGTCTGAAATTCATTACTGTGGGAGCTGTGTCTTTGCCTTTGTCCCCCTCCCTGACTTTCATGCTGGCAGCAGTGTTTCCTTACCAAGCCAGTGGTGTGGGTACCGACACAGAAGATGCTGTGAGGGGAGCAGGACACAGAGAGGAGACGTGGTCAACTTAGCTGCTGTAGCTGCATGTTTAGCTTCACTTCCATACACCTGGACACACTGTCCTTCACTCCAGCACACTCTGGTTAATTGTGGCATGTGAGATGCTACTAGATGCAGGTGTAACATCAAGATATTGCAAGGAAAAAGCTTCCACATATATACAGATGGAGAGAGAGGTGTAGTCTGCAGACTGTGATTAAAGCTCAGTGCATTTACATTTTAAATGCTTCAGTACCCAGTCAGTTTAGATAGCTTAACCTCTGAGAATTAGCTTAATCAGACAGAAATAGAAGCTGCACAAAGAAAGCTCTATAAAACCTCAGGGCTCTGGGTACAGGAGCCCCAACCTTGACTTAATTTTTGTTTAATGCAGCTGTTTGCTAGACACTTTTCAGACAAGCATAAGAAGAATTGGAAAGAGATTTCATGTGCGAAGATATGTAAAACAAGACTTGTGATTTGTTTATTACATGAAAGAACACAGGGCTTAGGATAAAAGGGTATAAAATAAATGCCATGGGAACCCAAACAGCTGCACTTTTTTCTTGGCATAGAGAGAGGTAAAACACAGATTGTGTCAGGTTGCCTCAACTGAACCTGCCTGCTTGGGTTAAGCGATGCTAACATTACCCTAGGTCTGCCCTACCCAAAAGCCTCTGCTGCTTTGCAAGGAGATTTGGGGTGGGCTCTTGTATGCAGCCATCCAGACCCTCTGTGCTGCATGCAGGACATAGGAGGCCTGATGGGGTGTTTGCTGTAGCTGCAGGAGGGCTCCCTCAGAATCACAGAATCACAGAATTTCTAGGTTGGAAGAGACCTTTAAGATCATCGAGTCCAACCCACGCTCCAACACCTCAACTAGAACATGGCACCAAGGGCCACATCCAGTCTTTTTTTAAACACATTGAGGGATGGTGACTCCACCACCTCCCTGGGTAGATGATTCCAGTAGTTGACCACTTTTTCTGTGAAAAACTTCCCCATTAATTGGGGTCATAAGGACACCAACCATCCTGACAAGGGGACAGTCAATGGATGTGATCCACAGAGAATAAATCTGGAGCAACTCCATGGCTGTTTATCACAAACCAAAAATTACCCTTGGAAACCAGTCTTGAAAAACAACAGAGGTGACAGCAGTGCTTACCTGTAGCACAGCATTCCTGGCCTTCCATGAAAATTTGTGAGCTCTACTGTATAATCTGGTCCCTTACTCCTGGTTATCCTATCTTAATCACTTGGAAAAACTGTGTTCACCCAGGAGAAATGTACTCGCCCAAGGCGTGCGGGCGTGGGATTATTTACCTGCGCTCCGGAAGGGCAGAGCTGCTCGGCACAGGGATGGGCAGCGCGCTCTGCAGGGAAACCCTGCACAGGCTGTGAGGAGCCATGCTCAGCCTTTCCCCCACCGGACAGCAGGCACTTCTTCCACAGAACTGGGAGAAGCTTGTAAGGAAGGAATTGCAAGGTGCAGAGGCATCTTGTATGCCCTTCATTAATCCCTTGGATGGTTTGGTGTTTTTTTGGTTTAAACTCTCCATCCATTTAACATCATACTTCTTCCTTTATTGTTTCTTTCCTTTGTTTATTGTCTTTTTTCTCGCTTTCCTCTGCTGATGCCTGAGAAATACCAGAGAAAGGTTCATTTTAGACACTATTCACCCTTGTTCTTGCTTGCCCACCCCAAGTGCACTCAGCTAGGCTCTGTCTCCTTTCATTTTGCCTGTTTCCTACTTTGAGACTGGCTCCAGGGTTTGTCTCTGCAAACAAGCCACAAACTGTTGGGGGGGGTGGGAGCTCCCTGGGATGCAGCAATACACCATTGCCCCCTGCCCTCTCCCCAAAGCTGAAGCTCTGCTTTAAGGCCTGAAGCGAAGCTGAAAATCTCTGCAGTGTCAATCCTCAGCCGGATAGCATAAGATAGTGAGGAGGGAGAGGCTAATCTATTCAGGTCATTAGGATGCGGGCAGAACTCAGTCTGTCCTAATGCTCTCCTTTGAAATCCTATATGTATATAATTCATCTTGTGCTCCAGTGGATCCTGCCTGAAACTGGTATTGCAATTCTGTTTCCATGCATTTGCTTTTGTATTCAGTACTTTGAGGCAGTTTACATAAATGGGTGGCTTTAATTTGCATTCCCATTGTAACTGCCTTGCAGCTGTGTGGGGTTAGGCTCCCTCCACCCGATTTTTGGCGGGGGCAGAGTTACTGAAGGCATAAGGAGCCCTGTGTGAGGTACCAGCAGGCATGTGCTCTGTGGCAGAGGATGGGGCAGCTCTGCAGTGTTACCTGCCTTGCCATCCTGGCTGCTCAGAGCAGTTTGTGCCACCCTGACCACACAGAGCGGGGCCACAAAGGCTGTGACAGCCTGTGTGAGCCCATGAGGGACAGTGAGAACAGACTGGAATAGCTTTAAAGCTTACTGGCTTTATTCATACAAGGGTTTGTTTGGTTTCCATTACGAGTGATTTTGAATTGTTCCTAGAACAAGCTTTCCTGGCTAATTGAGTTGCCATTAGCTGTGACCATGCAGCCAGTTGTTGGTATCCCTGTCCTGTTCCACACCAGCATGGAAACTGTGGCAGGGTGTGGGATTTCCTGCACCAGTGTTTTGCTTTGCAGCATATACCACACAAACACTCCAATCTTGATTCGGGGTCTTTGGATGTGACCACAACAGAGACCTTGTGCTAGGCCAGGCAGGCCTCTTGTAGATATGAGTATTTCTGTTGTTGAGAGGCACCAGCTTTGTTTTGGCAAAGCAAATGAGGCTTTCATATGCAAAGGCAGGGCATCAAGAAGCCTCCCTGACAGTGGTTGCCCTTTCATTGTTACCCAGGGAAAGGGTCCTAGAAAAAAGACACCATCCTGCTACCTGCAGGGCATCTCACACTGTTCTTACCAGCTTTAATTTTAGCAGCTTGGCATAACTGGGTGTGTGTGTCATCCATGTCTCCCTTTGCTGTCTGTCTCTGAAGGCTTTACTGGAGCTTGTGGCCTGGAGCCTGCATGTACAGCAGATGAACACAAGGAAATGACTGAGAGATTTATGTTAATTCATCGTTCTCCAACACTCAGAGCCATTGCATTGGTCTGAGGTCAAAGCTGAAGCTTTCACTGTAAACAATAACAGATGCTGTACTTTAAACCAATCTCTTGTCTGTCCTAGGAGGACACACAGCTCCTTGGTAAGTGCAGGAACTGGTTGTGGGGATTATAAAGCAGAGCAGAAGAGGCAGGGATGAAAAAAACTCACCATGTTTAGTGCTAAACCTGTGGTGAACAATGTCAATGGTAATATACAGGCAGAGAAAAGACACCTCACCCTCACATCTTTCTGGCTGGATGTTTCCTGGCTGGATGTTTCCTGGCTGAAGAATTTATTTTGGAGTTTGGCAGACAAAGAGAAAAACTAAGACCAAAACTGTTGTTTCTGACAGACCTAAAAAGTCATTCTGTCTCCAGATTGTTCAACTCTCCTCAGTGTCACCTGTAAGCTCAGCAGCAGAGTCAAAGCAAAGCTTTGCCATTTCATCCTGCTGAGCCTTCTCATGTGCCAGCAGTTTTAAGCCAAATTTTCCCGTCTCCCAGCCAGGGAACAGTGCTTTTCCCAGCTGAACTCTGGTATCCAAAAAGACTGGCATGGCAGCAGTCTGGCACTGGCACACAGCTACCCCTGTGCCTGGCTGGGCTTACAGTTTTGGCCAGTGACTACCATGGGGCAGAGACTGCTTTTACATCTCCCTGTCCCAGCTACCTGTGTATAGGCAGTGGTTATAGGGTCACTGTGCCCCAGTTATCCCCGTCAGTGGATGGACTCAAGAGATGCTACTTGAGCCCATGCATCAGTTTGGACCAGTGCAAACCTGTCAGAGGACAAGGGATTTTATTAGTTTTTTTCCTCCTCACATCAGCTAGTGGGAAAGTTTAGCCTGTTCATTTCCCAATTCTGTAACTAATTGGAAGGTGCTATGAAGTATGGCCATATGACAGGGATTCGGTGGCGTTAGCAATCTTCTCCCAGCTGAAAGAGGCCCTCTCCCTTCTGCTCACAACACAAACCACTGCCTTTCAGAGAAAAAAGTACTTCCATTCAGCTTACTCTATCAGTAAGATTTGTACTCAGCTGTGCTGTGCTGTGCTGTGCTGTGCTGTGCTGTGCTGTGCTGTGCTGTGCTGTGCTGTGCTGTGCTGTGAGGGGCTCTGGGTGGAAACAGACACACCAGGTTCCCTTGCACCTCTCCCTGCATGCTGTGATTCACCATCTCTCCTCTTTCATTCTCCTTCAGGGATGCAAGGTCCCTGAACAGCAAAACTAATTGATGATTTTTTTAATGCAACATCTCAGGGTAATGTGCTGCAGCTCATGGAGACGATTGCCTTTGAAATGAATGGTGATCTGAAACTTGCTGTCAGAAACCCTCCAACTAGTCTCTGCCACATCCCTAGCACAGGTGCCAACCCCGCCCCCCCCCCACACTCCCTTTTTATTTCTCTTTCCACCTTTTTCCATTTGTTGCATGTAGCTCCTTGGCTGCACCACACTGTATGAACTTGTAGTAGGATTAATGTGACTTGAAACCTGAGGCTCTATTCAGCTTGGATTTATGTCAGTAAATGGGGTCCATGGTACTGGGAAGCAAGCAGGCCAGCAGTGGCTGAAAGTGCTTGTTGTCACCTCTGCAGCCAGGATGTGCAGGATAGGAGGGAATAGGAGCTGGGGATGTTCTGATGAGACACTCACATGGCTCTGCCTCTGGGTCAGTGCCATGCTGCCACCATCCCCTTGTGCCTGTGAGGATGAAGGGGTGTCTTCTCCATATGCACCCTAAGCCACAGTTGAACTGGGCTTTTGGGCAGTGAGGTTCCATGTGCTAGCTGCTCCAGGGCCCCATAAAACTGGGGAATTCAGGAGCCAGAGAGGACCCCCAAAAGTGCAAGGTGACCACGTGTTTCTTACAGGGTAGAGCCAAATCTTGCAAACCCTCTCAGGCCACAGCTGTGCTTGGGGCAGGCTTTGGCATGCTTAGCCCTGTCACCCACCTGCTCTTGCAGAGTCACCAGGGTTGTGCAGCCAGGGTGCATGGGGCTCAGGGTCATCTGTGTCCAGCTTCCCCAGCACCACAGATGTGGTGGGCTGGGCTTGCACAAAGGTACCTGAGTTTTCCCTCTCCAAAAGGTGCCCCAGCAGAACTGGGAGTCCTGACTGGAGGCCACTGTGCAAGTGTGCTGGGTGGCTGACGAGCCTTGGCAGGTCTGGAGGGGAAACCTCCTTGGTGGCACAGGGAATGGTGCAATGTGGGACCTGGGAAACGGAGCACCTCTGTACAGCCAAGGAGGCTTTAATGTGACAGTGACACACCACAGCTCTCATTTGCGTGTCAGCGAAGCACAGCTGAAGTCAAAGGATGAATTACCCTTGGCCAAGGATGCCATCTAAGTTTGCCTAAAGCCCAATAAGATAAGGAAAAAAAAGTTTTATTTTTACAGCTTCCCAACATCAAATTTCAACTACAGCAGTTACTGATTTGCTTTCTGAAATTAAATATCAAATTAGCTTTGAAAATATTTAAAAGCTATTTCTGTTCATTACAGTGGGGTAATATATAGCTAGACTCTTCAAACTTATTAATCTCCTCACAGCTGCTCACCAGGCACAGAGGGTCCATTTTTTCTATCAGGCTATGATGCTACAGCTTTAGTCCTGCTCTATGAGTTTTTCTGTAAAGGATCAGGTGCTCACATCATACTTCAGTGCCTGCATGTAGCAAGGCTCACTCATACTTCTGTTTAGTAATAGTGGAGCTACCAAATGTCACCTGTCACAGGCAGCTAAGCAATGTGACATCGGTGACTCACCCCACGTTCCTGGGAACACCTTGGCCAGGGACACACTTTTGTGAGCGTACCACACCCTTTCCTGCAGGTTTTAACACACCTTGACTGCAAAGCACCTTAGCATGTGGTCTTCCAACCGCTTAGCTGCTTGGCTCCCATTGGAGAAACCTACTGCTGTAAGACCTGCTCGGCATAATGTAAGGTTAAAACTTCTCAGTGGTGTCTGGCTGCAGACATCTGCCACCTAAAGAGCTGGGATGCAGGAAGCATTCATTTTAGAGTAATCTTAAACTGAAAAGTTACGACACATGTGGAATAAAGAAAATAAGAGATGATACACTCTGTCTTTGCAGTTGATTAAGTAAATGCAATAATAGGCTTATTTTGGAGAATACAGTTAGACTTGGACAGAAACACTATATTTGCAGATTCATCCTATGGTTTACTATAATTTTTTTTTCCCTCACATGGCTATGAAATTTGTGTAAGTATATTTCAAAGATCTATGTTTTGGTTCTATTTTCACATTGGTTTCTCTGGTTTATATTGGGCCCACTATAATGCACATTTAGCTTATCCCTATTCCCATTTTAACACATAAAATAAATAAAGTTTGATGTTACCAGCTGTGGTTGTGTTTGCATTCTGCTCCTAGCTCACTACAATCCATTATATTTGTCAACAGATAAAATGAAAACTTAGCCTTGCAATCTGCATCCTAACAATTTTTTAGATGTTGCAATTACTCGATTTGCTAATATATATTTTTTTTTACCTTTTCCTCCTTTTGTTTCCACATTCATTTATCTCCTCTGTTTATAACATCTTAAAAAATTACAAAGCAGATTTCTCACCACCACAATTGTTTAGTTATAGTAGTGTTGATAAGTAAAGTAGTTTACAAAATATATGGGATGGTTTTAACATCTTTACAGTGGGATAACCCTTCCACTGTGGAGAGCAGGGCAGACTTAAGCCTGCCTGCCTCCACAGAGATGGAGACAGAGTACAGCAGCCAATGCCCTGTGTAAACAAGACCTGGCAGTGCCACTTCTTTCAAGTGGGCTGTCCCAGGGCAGCGTATTTCCACTGAGGCAGTTTTCAGCCTCTCAGCACCACTCCCCATGCAGAATGGGTGTGACAGGTGCTTTGCTATCTGGTGTGCTTGCATTTTGATTGTTCCCCTGAAATTTTTGCTCTGTCCAGACCATTAGGATAGGGTTTTATTTTACAATTGCTTTTCCTAGGGAATCCCTCCCTAAGGACAATAGGCAGTTTTGTGTCCCGTTTGTTGCCACCGGCCCATCTAAAAGGCTGGAAAGGCAAGCACAGGGAAAGCAGAGATGCTTTCCTCCAGTCTCACAGGCTCTCAGGAGACTGTTGATGAGCAGAAGGGTTTTCACCAAATGGGCAGAGGCTGCCAAACTCCCTGTTCCCTTCTTAACCAGAATAAGTTATGACAAAGACGGCTTTTCCACCCTGGCTTTTCTAAACTGTGAACCATGCAGAAGCCCCTCCTTTCATTTCCCAAACTCATTTTTGGCTGCCAAATCTACCCAGACTGACATCATCCTCTGCTAAGGGTGAATCAGCGTGGTTGGGGAGTATGGTTTTGCAATCTCTTAATGACAATTCGCCACAGCTTGTCCCTGTATCAACTGTCCAGGGAAACAACATTAGTGCCCAGTAAGCAAGAAACAAGTTGCAACTTGAGACTTAGGCAATGCAGCCGCGCACATGGCCTGGGAGGAATTTTGTTTCTCAGCTCCATCTAGTGGCACCAGCTTCGGAAGGGCGGCGATGGCCGTGGGAGGGGACACGGCCGTGGGGGGGCGGTGGGTGAACGTCAGGTGTGTTTGATTAGAACTCTTCTCCTTTCGGGTAGATGCATGCATAAGCGTGCATACATATTCACTGTGAATCTCTGTCATAATACATACACCAAAGAGGTGGAAGGGTTGAAATTATGCAGAACTACCAAAATTAAGGTCAAAGCTGCTCTGTGTAGTCCCTTGTTTTCCTGTCACTCCTCTGCTTTCTTTAGGGGATGTTTTGCTCAGTTAGTGCATCCTGTCTCAGTCAGAAGATGAGCTCTGGGACTGCCACTGGGTGTGCTGGCATGTCACTTCATGAGACAGGTCCTCAGTCCTGAACTAAACTTCTCCCTTGAAATGCAGTATATAATATTCTAAAAGGAGTGGTGAGGTATGACAACAACTACAGCAAGCGTGATCCAAAGTAGCAGTGTGGGTCTTGAATCAGTTGGGGAGAGTTTGGGCTGGGTCTCAGCTTCAGCCCCAGAAGGAGCTTGGCCAAGCAAGATTGGATGGAGTCACAAAAAGCCATTTATTACTGGCAAGGGATCAACTAGGCTTCAGGGAACCTTGGAAAGTCAATCCAGCTCCAGGAGCCAGAATGAACAAGATTCATGTCAATCTGCTGGCAGGTTGTAACACTTTTTCTTTCTGTATTTCCCATGGCAACTTAATGTAAGAGAACCAGAAAGTGAGAGTGACTCAAAGCAGTGGAGAAGGGGTAATGCCAAAATCAGCAGGATTGTGAAAAGCCTATTTGCATTTTTCCCCAGGGATGCTTGTTTTTAATATAGAGAGGTGCTAAAACTTAAGATATTTGCTTATAATGACATGGGTTTTCTTAATGACATCCTCAAATAGGAATTTCTTGGACATACTACTCCATTTAGAGATGGGAGTGAATAGCAGGATTCACACTCTGCTGAGTAGAGGCACATTTGGAGTGGCTTCCTGAGTCCTCAAGATCAACAAATCCATATGAAAGCAATGCTCAGCTTTTACACGCTGCAGAACCTTTCAACTTCAAAGTGTTTTGCGCACATTAACTCATCTGAGATGCGTTCTGTCATGAAACTGTTATGCCTTTGTTTTTTTGTACTATGCTATTATTATATATATTAACCTGGTGCCTAGAGGCTCAGGGCTCTGCTGTTCATAGACAGAATAAGAAAACAGCTTCTCTATGTATGAGCTCATGATCTAAAAGAGTGGCAATGGATGGGAAAGGAGAGAGAAGTACTGGGAAGTAAAATACGCCTTGTGTCGCTCAGCCAGCACCTTGCGGGCCACAGGCTTTACAAGTTCAAGGCCAGCACGCAATCCGTTGCCTTCCGTGCTTCCTGTTAATGTCAAAGTTGGCAAGAAGGCCTGACAGCCATTTTACCTCCAGATCTGAACAGGCTTTTACAGTCAAAATTGTGTACAACACCCTCTCAACTAGTCTTTTGCTTGGGTCCTCTCCTTCTTGTCCCTTAACCCAAACCAAGCCTTATTCTTACTGAAATCACTCTTTACACACCATATATAACTGCCCCCTGTCCCGGTTAGAGTGTCCACTGTTTGTGACCTCAGCTAGATAACTCACACATCTAACTTACAGGGCCATGAATGCATACACACGTGCTGAAGTGGAGACACTGTCAAGTGTGACATTTCTCAGCTAGAGGTTACTATTGTACCTGCACTGCAGTGTCTTGACAGTTTGGCCATGCATATGTTGCAAATGTATAGGTTTGTGAAATCCGAAATGCTGCTAGAAGAGCTTTTTTAGCAAGCTCAGATAGTTAATTTGTTCAATGCTTTGAAACTACGAAAGAAGAGAAAAATAGTAAATATTATTACTAACAGTACTTATTATAAAGAATTTGCCCATGCCAGTGAGGAGCAGTCCCATGAATCCAAAGTAAATTCAGAAATGTGCACATAAAGTGCTAGAAGGAAAAGAAAATCCAAGAAAGCTGCACACACAAATAAATTGGTTGCAAGCCTTATGTTGCAAACAATGCCTCAGTAGTCAACAGGTACAAGAGTGTGTGTCCAGATGTCAAGCATTTAACTGCATGTAGGTTTGCAGACTTGATGCCAGGAGTCTTGAAACACAGGGACCGTTATCTTCCCAAGAATAATTCTGTGGGAAATCAGCCTCGAGGATCAGGTGGGTCCTAAGAATTTACTGTGGACTGAAGACCTTCCTGTAGGATTTGACAATGGCTACAAGCTCTGTAGCAGAACCCTTGAAGATGGCTTTAGGGCAGTATGGAAAGGCTGGCCTTTCAAACTACCTAGGTAGACACTTTCCTCCTAGAATAATTTCCAGTGTGCTTTAGAGTATCATCTTAACATCCTTTTGACTGCTATTTCATTCAGCTTATATTTCATCCTCCTCTCTCCTGCCTTGTACAAGGAGATATACTTGTATAAGTCTTTCTGGGGCAGAGGTTTGTTCTGCTTTTATGTGCCTAACATAACAAGGCCCCACCTTGAGGGGCCCTAGGCACTGTTCTAATAAATAAGCTGAATTAATTGCACGTTTGTCTCCTTTAACCATGTGGGAGGAATAATGCTAGTGGACCTTTATCTTCTGTTGTCAGTTTTCCAAAGTTTGCTTTGGATGTTCATGACAATTCATGTGCCATAGAACTTGCCCATGCAATCTATCTTGGTGAAGAGCTTCATTCCTGTGGCTTTTCTGGGATTTGACACCAATTTTTAAAGTAATATTCCATACTGGTAACTCACGTTCTTGTGACAGCTCTCTGGCCCTCTGACCAATTTCACACTGGCTTGTGTGAAATTGGTCAGAGGGCCAGAGAGCTGTCACAAGAACGAGAGCTGCTTGATAATGGCAGTCAGGAACAGACAAACAGCAAACACACAAATAATCTAAATTGTGGAATGGCAAATAAATAAATACTTGTAAAGATTTTGCTTCATCTTCACTTTGTCTCTATGTAATTTATCACCTTTCAACATATTGCCTGCACTTTTTAATTACTGCAACACTTCCATCATTTTTGTAATTTAGAAAAAGCCAATTATATGACAGTCTTGATTGCCTAATAGTTGTAGTAAAATGTACACATGTGTAAGTAAGGATAATTGTTCTTTCTTGTTTGTTTTTGTACTATTCGCCTTTCAGATATCTAGGTTATATAATTGTTCCCTTTGGCTTTAGATCAAGTTTTCAGATCAGCGATGGCTCCGTGGTAGTGCACTGGGGAGTTGACATATGGCTAATCCACCTGACAGGCTCTGGCTCCTCATTCCTTAAAAGCATGCAGATGGAGGATTTTGATGTTAGAATGGCATTGTCAGTCATGATTAAGTGAAATCAAGGTCCCAATCTCCATCTCTAAACCAGTGCTAGGAATAACCAGCTCAGTGCTGGAATGCAGTGCTACTACTCTTACGCATGGGTTTGCAGATATGTAGGGTATCTCAGCTTCCTCTGCACGGTAGGGATATTATTACATGCTTCGCAACTCTGAGAGTCAGACATGTATAAACCCAAACACATCTTTGTTTTCCCTAAAGTAATCATAATTAAAAAACACCTTTTTGAGCCCTTCTCTTACGGATGTAGGACATTGGATATTTTGTCCTACCTCCAGAGACATCCTACCAATGAGGTTTCCATGACTCAATTTATGACTTCTCTTGCCTAATGTGTATTGAGAGAATATCCAGCAGATCTTCCATCATACTGCAACACTGAAGTGGCAACCAAATAAACAAGAGATTACAAGGTGGGCGATACTTTTTAAGGAGTATAAAACTGAGACAAAAAATTAGCTGAAATGTACACTTTTCTCAAATGTATCTCAAGATAACATTTAACTGTAAGGATGTAACTAGGTTGTGCCCTCAAGTATTTGCAGGATTGCAGGCTCAGGTCCACCCACACAGCCCACCAAGCAAGGTTTCATGTGGGTACAAGGTATGTGTGCCCATTAACAGCAATTTGCAAGGGAGAGACCTGATAAACAGCTCCTTTGCCAGTTGTTGTTGGGTCATTGACACTGTAGGCCAGTAGAAAAATAGCTTTTCAAAAAATGCTCCCTAGACACTTCAGCAGGCGCTGTCCCTTCAGATGGATGAGGGCAGGCTGCTCTGGAGCATCTAATTGCATTTTCCTCTTCAGAAGGAAGATGCTTGTAGAGTTCAAAAGGCAAGTATTAAACAGAAATGCTAAGAAAAATGCAATTTTCAGGATTTAGAAAAAGGATTCTAAAAAGCCAAAGGCTTTATGAGGGCCTGAGGAAAACGATGCAATTAGATTATCAGATCACTTTGCAAGTAACCAAAAATCCCTGTAATAAATTACAGGATGTACAAAACAAAGCAACTGTGAAACACTGAGATGCTGTCTTTCCTGAGAATAATGATCAGTTCATTGCTATCAAAACAAGACATAAACAAAACTATGCCAAAGTGATATTGTAGCATGAGATGATGGAAGTATATAGAGGTAGGGAGAGATAAAGGGAGGAAGGAAGGGTTTGGCTTGCAGGTGCTGCAGGTAGGGAAGCAGCACAGGACCTAGGATACTCCAGGAGGAGATTGAGCAAGGGCTGTGCTTTTTGGGTGGAGACGACTGAGAAGAGGAGCCAATTCAGACCAAGTTTGAAGTCTGCAGGTTAGTCATTATTAGAATTTATAGCTTACTTCTTTTAGATGTTGAGAGTCAAGAGGTTGACACATTACATTAAACACTGAGGTAGTTCACCTACTGTAAGCAGCAGCTCTGTAATACAAAAAAACCCACAAATGCTTTCATTTAACTCATTATATCACTTAAGTGGTTGAAAGAGGCAATGCATCCAAAGACATCTGAAGATATCACGGCATCTTTTTGTTGCACTCTCTTCAGTGTGGTCCTACCACTAAGCTTTGGCAGCCATTCTTAGGGAAAAAAAAAAATCACGTTTTTAAAAATCATATATCAAATTTGCAGGCCTAGCTCTCACAGCTGGGGGCAGAGGAGGGGCTGCCCTAGACTTTTTTGTCAGATTTGGGTTGACTAAAAGAAAAACATTTTTCCCCAATGAATTTTCGCTCAGAATGAGCAAATGAAATTTCCCCTAATGAATTTCTGACAGAGGGGAAAGCTGAGAAAGCTCGTTTTGGCTGCTTTACGCTTAGCAACACGTAAACTCTGCACAGCGGCCCTGGCCAGCCCCGATGGGCTCCTGCAGCCTCGGCGACGACAAAGGTCACGAAGAGCCAGCGGAGGCTGCCAGCCCGCATCGCCTCCCGCTAGCAGATGGCATTGACAGAGCTCTTTAGAGAGCACTCGGGAGTTTTTTTCCCCTCCTGCTCATTAAGGGGAGAGGAGAGCCTGGCCAAGAGTTAATTAGCGAAGGGGGTGTGGCAGCGTGCCGCAGCCGAACTCCCCTCCAGCTGGCCCTGGGCGGCTCTGGGGATTTGCTCCTGGGGTATAAACGCTCCCAAAGGGATGTTGCCGGATCTTTGGGGAGGTGCTGGTAGGAAAATATTGTTTTATGGGGGCCCCAGGCTGGCGGCCCGGAGCCCGCCCCTCACGGCCGGGCCGGCCCCGGCTGCCGCTGGGTGGCGCCAGAGGCCTCGCGGCGGGCGCGCGGCCGAGGGCCATTCCCTGCTGGCCGGCGGCCGTGCCGTGTGAATTTCCGCACATTCCCGAATTTTACGTGGGAGGAAGGGAGTGCGAGGCACACGTAGGGCATGGCACAGGCAGTGTAGCAGAGTAAGAGATGGGGTTGGGTTTGAGAGCCGTTTAAAGTCTCTCTTAGGGCTATTCATCGCGCGGGTGATGTGTGTTTCCCTGGGGGTTTGGGAATCGGCTTGGAAACGAAATTTTGTATTTCGTGACGGGCATTAAAAAATGGTCATGCCTGCTCACCAACCTGCTTAAAGGTACGTGGAGTGAGGGAAGTAAAGAAACCTGAGACTTGCTGGTGGGAGAGGAGGAATCTTAGCGGCCTCCTGGTGAGTGATACCAGAGCTGGATCTCAGCCCTGTGAGCGAGACCGAGACCATGCAACTTCTGAAGGAAACTACAGGTGAGCACCACAGGCTGAGAACTGGTGCTTTTGGCAGAATTTCAATTTTTTTCCCCCTTTGTCTGAAGAGTCAGACTCAAGCTTATGTTCTCCATGAAGAGATCCAGTCTTGGTTTGGCAACACCAAGCAAAGATGGAAAAACTCCCTGGGTACCTTGCTTCTTTGGTTAATCACCTTGTAGATTACACCTTTGTCTGATTTCACAAATTAGTTTTCTTGGCTTGAACTACAGAGTTTTTCTGGTGTGTGTGTGTCTTTCTTTACTGTGTTAAAGATCTCTCTAATTTAATTTTCTTCTCTTGAAGGATTTATATAGTGTAACTGATTAATCTCTTTAGTCTTCCTTTTGATAGCCCAAACAGCTGGAGCCCAATAGGCCTCTCCTGCAAAGTATTTTCTTGAGCTCTCACCTTTTCTTTGTGGTGCCTTATACCTCCTCCCAAGTTCTTAATCAAAGATCTTAGAAACAAACTCTTCTTCCACTGCTGTCTTCCCCTGCAGCACAATGCAAAAAAAGAGACTGTGCTCCACACTCATTTTGCTTCTTCAGATGTGTCTGTAGTGTCTTAATTTTTGTCTTAAAAATTCTTTTCAAGTTCTGTGCTTTCTAGAATACAATGTTGTCCTGCAAGGCTTATACTTGCTGTTCTAATATTTATTGCATTGTATTTGCTTGTGTGCTATGTATTATTGAACTGAAATTACTTATTATCAAGTTATTTTACTCTTTACCAATTTTAGGATGTTAAACATACATCTGTATGCATCAGATGTACAAACACGTGTGCTAGGTAAGGTTTTATTTCATAGAAGAGGGAGGAAAAGCCTGCTTTTTATGGGCTGTGCACCCAGGATGAAACCCTGCAGAATCCCACTAGAAACTGGCTCAACTGATAATGTTTCCCCAGCATCTGTGAGTCTGCCAAGTTAGCCATTTTTGAGTGCATGTGTTGTGCTTTCATTGTTGCAGGCTAAGAGCTGCCTTTTAAAGTGCAGTGCCCTGCAGCTCTGTGTCGAGCGCTCTACAGAAGTGGTTGCACTTCCATCATAACCATTGGTAATCAATCCCACAGTCTCAGAGCATGCAATTGGGTTTGTGAGCTGGTGTCTATTTCCTGTATAATCGGACAGGCCAGCCCTACTTATGTTCTCATCCTTTCATTCTTTATTGATTGCCTTGCACGGGTTTTGCCATTATCTTGCCATGCACTGAGGGTTATAATTACTGATGTCAACCCAATCTCCTCTTCAGTGAGTATCAGTACAATGCTTCAGTCTCCTGGCATGTTCCCAGTTGTGCAAAGGGGAATCTCTTCTCAATGTAATCAGAAGAGGTATGAAATTAAATACTGCTGCAGCCCCTAAGTCTCATGAGCAGCTTGATGCCAAAGGCCTGGATAAATGAAAAGTAATCATGACACTGATACTGTTCTGATTTGTTGATCCACAAGAACATCTTGTGTCTTTAAACCTCTATTTGACCTTCACGTTCCTGTAAATTTTATACTCTTTAAAACTGTAGTCTGGAAAGGTAAATACTGTACTTTTTCTTTGGCAATGTTTTGCATAATCCCTAGCAGGTATTGGAACTCCATTTTCATTCTTATGGGTGTATTTTATTTTCTTCATATGGACAGGAAAGAGTAACTGAGGGACTGCCTGTATCATTTTACCATACTCTAATCTTTAACTGGGTTGTAACCAATTAATCTGACTAGGAACAGACACAGTTATCAGAGCAAACAGCCATCTGTTCATATCATCCCTTTTAGCCACTGCACAAAGTAGTCTGAAAGATGTAGGGTAGGAAAGAATGGGCAGATAAACTGGTCTCCAGAATGATCCTCCAAAGAATCTTATCTCTCTTTCCAGGAGAAAGGCATATGAATTGAATCCTCAAATCGCATTTGTGAAGAGGAGTTTCATAATTAATTTCCTTCTGCTTTGCCTGATTCTCTGCAATTGGAGCTGTACCTTTTGATAACTGGGAAACTTCTGTTCCAGTGGTGAGCACTGTTTGCCATTACCCAACCCTACAGATAGGTGCAGGTAGCCATCTTAGATTTCACAGTATGGCTTAGCCCTATCCATTAATATCTCTAAAAATCATTTGAGAGTTTGAAGCTCAAAGATTCACACATGCAAAATGGAGAGTTAATTAGAGAGGGGGTTTTTGGGTTGTTGGGCTTTTAAATAGGAGGGGTTTTTTTAGATCTAAATTATAAAAAATCCTTTCTTTAAATTTTATTTTTTAAATTTTGGAATTATATTGCTAAATTTAGGAGGTTAAATTTGTGCTTAATTTCCTGAGCTGTGCACCAGGGTGGTTTGCAGTAGTGACTGTATTTGTGGGTAACCTATAAGTTTGGAACAGGAACCAAAACTTTACTGACTCTAGACAGCAATTTCAATATTGATTGAAATGAAAGGTCACTTATTGGTCTTAATAATGTGGTTGTTGAACAAGAGGAGGGAGGTGTGATTTCAGTCATGTTGGTAATTTTTGGCCTTTTCATGTAATTCTGTGATACAATGTGTGACTTTTGTGCTCATGAAAAAGAGAAGTGTTTTGTATGACAGGTGCTTTGTGAACTTAAAAGAATAAGCTTGTTCTGCATCCTCCCCTGATTTTCCTGTTATTCCAGTCCTAGCTTTAAGTCCTTCCCTGAAGCACAGACTCAGCAGCACGTTGGATGCAGGGCTGTGTGGTGATGTCAGTCAATTGCCTGTGCGTCAGAGCTCTGAAATGCAATATGAGCTATTAAATGAAGCTCCTGGCTAAATCTGTAGCTGCTCCTGATCTGTAGAACTGCAGCTGTTTCCTCTGGTAGTGATGTCCCTTTGGTCTTGTACCCATACCCCAGGCCTGCTGCTGTCACTACTCTGCATAGGGTGCCTGTGGTGATGGCTCTGCTCTGTCACAGGGTAACACAGATGTTGTGCCCAGCTGTGCACAATGAAGGGATAATGGGCAACACTGAAACGTTGCCACAAGTAAAGTTCCGTTATGACATGGGAAAAAAAGTAATTCCCATGGGGGTGGCCGAGCGCTGGAAACAGAGCCAGAGATGTGATCGCTCAATCCACATTTGACCCTCAAGTGGAAAAGGCCCAGAATCTCAATATCTACCATGGCCTGGCTCTGTGTGAAAAACATATTGACTAGGTAACCTCCACATATTATTTTCAGCTAAGATTTTATCTTTTTGGGTGATTCTTCTGCAGTCATTGGTACCCGTTCCTCATACCAAAGTTCATTCTGGCTCTCTGGATGATAGAAGTCATTTTTTTACTGCAAGATGATTAAGAAGCGTCTTTATGTTTCTCTCTGAAAATTGCCCTTTTATTCAGGCTTCTTATTTTGGTGGTACACCTGGGAAGTCACTCAGATTCCCAGAGTAGCTGGATTCTTGTCTACTTTCCCAGGTGTGGATTAAAGCCTTAGGCTGGAATACAAACACTAGAGCATAAGGAATTAACAATGGTCATTAAATGAGGTGATTTTGAACTAATGGATGTGTTCTTCACTAATGTAAATCTCCTATTTACTTCAAATTACAGTAGTTAAAATCCAAACAAGAAATATTACTTTAAGGTACTGAAGCAATAGCTGCATTTCTAGCTTCCTTGCTGGGAGTTAGTGGCTTAGGTAATTGGGTTCATTGCTATTTGGAGCATAATCAGCAAGCATTAATTCTCCATGCAGCCAGCATATAAAATTTGCAAGAGCTGCATACCATGCGTGCTCAATCAGTGTAAATCATTTAGCAGCCTGCATAATGGATGTCTGGCTTTTGGACTAAAAAATTCACTTGGTAATACAGGCAAATGAGTCATGAACAAGTCTTCCAGTTATATATAAAATTATTATATCCACAAGAGACTCTGAAAGCTGAAGAGATTTCAGCTTTCTAGACAGTAAAGGGGAAGATGAAATGCTGTTACAGTATTTTCATTTATTCTGAGTATTTTTATTCAGTGTGACATTTTTTTCACTTAGTAATTATTACTGACATAGCCCAGCTCAAATTTCTTGAGGGACTGGAAAATATTATTCTGTTCATTGAAGGTTCATGGTAGTGATGAACAGATGTAAGCAGAGCTGTCTTGAAAGTAAGTTTGCAGCAGTGTTCAATAGCTGCAGACTCTTCCATGCCTGAATCGGAAGCTGGTGAATCTCCTCTGTGCTTGAGGAGCTGTCTGCAGTTGCTGTGGGAGTCAGAGCCTGGCTAATAATTCAGCAGAGATTTCCTGAGATTAAACTATCAGTTAGAGTATGGCCCTCATTTAGACCACTGACATCAGAGCAGGAGTGTGTTGGCTGAGTATCAGCAGCTGCAAGGGAGGCAGATGATGAGCTTCCTCCTTGCCAGTGGATGTCATACCCCTAAATGTTTTCCCTCAGTATCTCTGCCAGTCAGCAAATGCTATGAGCAGTGAAGCATAGATTTGGGCTCACTTTCTCTCCTTCCTTGTGTAATAGGAGAGGAAACATTGCCCCCTTCCACTGTATACCCTTCCTCTTGCTTTCAAAGTCACAACACTAAGGAATCAGCAGGATAATCAAATATCTTACAACTTCTTATTTGAAATGGGGGTTGTTTAGCCCCTCTTCAGACAAAATCTATCCTCACTATATATTTTTTTCCTGAATTTTGTCTACTCAGAAAATTTTCTTCTCTTGACATTTTCCCGTTCTCTCTCCCATGCTTGTTTGTGCACCCATAGCACAGATGAAATAGGCACATCTTTGTAAGTGTGACCTTTAGCTGGTTTGTTGCAGAGAATAAAATGCCAGCGGTCAAACTCACTGATTCTTCGGGTTTGCCTGGGCAGCCTTGTTAAGCAGAATTTGGCCCTGTAAGTCCTGAAGAAAAAGAGGTTAATTTTTGTATGACATTTCAGTTGCAGGTGTGAGGGGGTTGTGTTTGGTTGGTTGCTTGGTTAAGGTTTTGGGGACTTTAAAGCAGGAAACACTGATTGAGGTTTTGAGTTTTCTTTGAAGATCCTGGGAAACTCTATCAGTTATGTTAAAATAAGGGAAAAGAGGCTCTCTTGGGTTTTAAAATGTATATACTGATACTCTGCACTTATTTCCAGTCCAGAGTCTCCAAGTGCTCCATTATGACAGAGAGCTAGCACTGCCTGCTGCATCAGGAAAGGAATCCTGCTCCCAGAGAAAAATGCAGTTATGGAAATCTGTCTTTTTAATGCTGCCACAAAAGGATAAAGTGCACTTTGCAAAGATCTGGTCTCTCCAGACTTACAGTTCTACCTACAAGTAAGATGAGAGATAATAATTGCTCATAGATGTAAAAAGAGGAGGAGGAATAAGAGAATGTGGATTAGAGATCAAAGCTGTAACATTTTGTAAATGATAATGTGAGAACCTCCTCTGGGTCATGGATCTTTTTAGTTTGATTTGTCTTTTCTTCCTGATTAGCAGATAGGGTTCTCTGTGCATAATTCTGTTTCTCTCTCTCCTTCCCCCACCTCTTTTCTTTTTCCTAGAAACCCCTGCTGCAGGTCAGGGTGATGTGAGCTAGCTGCTTACCTGCTGTACAGAATAAGGATAAAAAGGGTCCTGCCTGAAAGGGTGATGAGTGATTTGTGTGAATCTCACTAAACCCCGCCTCTTGTTGTTCTTCAGTGCTAATAGAAATAATTTCTCATTTACATGGACAGTCTTGAGGTGACAATCAGACTCTAAACTGCTCTTTGGAAAAAAAGTAAGGTTTGTCCCTAGGACATAATGTATACAAGCTGCTTCAAAAAGCCATCCTGGGTTGGCTGGTTGTGGAATCAGTTCCTACTGAGTGTCATCAGTATCTCTGCCCTGTCTTGCATTGTGCTACAGCTTCAAAGCACGGAGCAAATGACAAAGACTTCAGGGTGCTAGCGAAATTCAGTAAAGTGCATTAAAAATGGAGGAAGAAAAGTCTCTGGTAAAGCAATTAATTAGATTAACAACTAGCCCCGTTTCTTTCATTCTATTTCTAGATGGGGAACAAAGAGATGACATCGACTTTTATTTCAGAAAAAGTCACTCTCCAGTGAGAGAAACAAGGTCTTCCCAAACTTTGCTGATGACAAAAGGCAAGGAAGGGCAATTGATGAACATCATGCAGATGTTTACAGAGCTGTTAAGATTTATGTGTGAAGACTGTTCAACCCTGAAGATGTAGTGTTTTCTATAAGGAAGAAACTGACAGGTCTGTGAGCGACAACCTTTTCTATTTCTCTTCCTGTTAGTGCAATCCTTCAGACCGAAGAGTGAACTGCAAATTATCCACCTGCAGTTCTTGGGTGGTATAGTACGCACTACAATGGACTAGGCTGTTTTTTCCTATGTGATTTTTTTGGTTAGAAATTACATGTCCAAGTCTATGACTGGACTGATAAAGAAAGAGAAAGTCACCATGTACATATATACAGTGTCCTGGAATGGAATACAATACAGTATGTATTCTATATTCTGTATTTTATATACATAGAATATATATAATATAATATACAGAATCCTGGAATAGAACATTTAAATATTTTGGTGTTGAGATATTACAGTGTTTCTGTTGGTTAATTTAATGGTTTTTGTCTGTGTGTTTGAGATTGGTGGCACTACCAGGGACTCTGGTACTGACCTAGAATAGCTATCAGGAGCTGTCAAATATCAGGCACTACAGCCAAGGGATATTTATGACTTTCCTCCTCTGAAGGCATTAAAGGCCTAGAAGGAACAATTTGTGTGGAGGCTTCAAATAAAAGGTAGTACAATAAAAGGCTATTTTACTTTCTATCAGCACGGGGGGGAAAGGGAAGAAGAGTGTGGTATTTTTAGGATATTGGATAGAGACACTGTTGATACAGTCTTAGTGTTTTAAATTAGTCTGGTGCTGAATATGTACTAGCTAAGAAAGAAAAAATATATTATCTGTACTGAAGAAGAAAAGTTAGCAAGTCCTTATTTAAAATTTAATCAAATTTAGACTTCAGTCAATTTCTACAAAATAGTTACATGCCTACTAAATCACTTTAATTCTTGACAGATAATTTTGTACTAAAGAAAATATAGTGGGATTGTAATTGTGTTTGGGGGTAATATACTTTGTGGGAAACCAGATTATTAGGGTAATTTTTCAACTTGACTTAACTTGTTACCATGTGAGGTTCCTGTCTTTAGACTGTGACAGTCCAGACTACCTCACTGACTTGAAATCTTTGTTCCACCTGAAATGTGCCCTGCTCTTGTACCTTCCTTTGCTAATATATCCCATGGCTATTTATTTGCAGTTCTTTCCCTTCCTTAGACAAAATCAGGCTTGTGAAGTGGAGGGAAAACTTCCTGATGTTATGCCATTATTCCAGTTTTTAATGACACACGGCCATCTTGAGACAATTTGCTATTTCTATACTGCTTTTTAAGGTCACTACTTAACCAAGGTAAGCAAATACATGAATTGAGTAGATGTTCTGACATCCAGATCAGCTTCCAGGATTCATAAATTATCAGAGGATGGGTCCAAATATGTATGAAAAAGTCTTTGAGATTAATTGTGAAGATGTAGCACAATATGACGTTACACAGTACAAGCCAAAGCAAGGTGAGGTGCAGAATTAGGCAGGGCTCTTACATCAGCAGTGAAACTGCCCACAGTGCAAGTGAGAGCGCTTGCTGAGAAAGCACCAGTATGCAAATATTTTTCTACTTGAACACTGTTCTCAGCTTCTTACTCAAGTCTTCCCTAGAACATTCATTTAAAAGAAAAAAGGTGACCCAATTTTGGTGGGATTTTAATCTTTTATCATTGCTTGCAGGCGATTCTTCTATTCAGACCTCATATAATGTCACACTGGCTGCACACCTTGTACAGCTGATGGCCTTAGTCCAGCTACTCTACTGTCCTTTCCAACACTCTACTTACTTTCAAGCCAGCTTTGTTTATATTATCCAGGAAATGGACTGCTGAATGGAGGGGGTTTTGCTCTGTGAAGAGCAGTGGGTTGTATTTGAGCATTAATAACATGTTTTATTAAATGAAAAAGGCAGAAATTGAAGAGCTAAAAATGTGGTAGAAGGCTCAGCAATGTTTTTTAACTGCTGCAGAATTCATACAGGCAAAGAGCTCTGGATGTATGGATCTGGGTAAGGGCCTAGAGAAATTCTGGCTTTTCTTATAGGCTGTTCTACCCTGGATTCATTCTGGTTTAGTCCTTTTATTTATTTTGTCTATTGACAGTTAACAAATTTCACTTATTTTGTAATACTGAAAGCAGATTGTTTAAACCAAGACCCATATATTGACTTGTTTTATGAGATATCTGGTAGATAAAGTAATTGACAATTAAACTGACAAGTCAGAGAAGTTCTCCTGGCATGAAGACATAATGCAAATGTTAATAGCTTTTCTTTCAAAAGCAGTGCTCTCTTAAAGCCATAACAGGAAATAAATGTAATTGGGGATACCTGACTAGGGGAGAATTCTGAAAGTGAGACGTGAATTCAACTTAAAAGGCTCAATACTATTTGTGGTAAAGGACCTGGGTACGTGGCAGCTGAGCATTGCACACCTGACCCTTCAGGGGGAACATTTCTGCCTCTAATGTTTGTACTTGGGCTACTGTAGAACTCAGCAAGTCTTTTCCCTGCATTGCAACATACAAATAGGTGCCTATAGGATGTATCATTGCAACATACAAATAGGTGCCTATAGGATGGGAATTTACAGAATGCTGTGAATGAATGATTTTTGTCTGAGCTGCTAATGGAGCTCTTTCACTGGGGTGTCTGGTTGGATTGTAATCCTTTTGAAACAAATAAAGTTTTCTTGCATAAGAGGCTCCAGTGTTCTTCAAGGCCCTATAGTCCAGTTGAAGAATAGCCTACAACGTGTCACCTACAACATGCAGTTTGGCTGTTTTTGTGGCAATGTCACACGTGGAATTAGGATTTGGTAGTGGAGGGGAAGAAGTAGGGGAAACAGTAATGGCTAACTTTGTTCATGTGACCTACTTTAGCTACTGCTGATGTGATAAACGAGAAAAAAAAGCATGAAGAAATATTTCTTCCTCTTTGTCTATTAACATATATAACACACTAGATATATTTCTGCATGCTTTTAAACAATTCTCTGCAGCATTTCCTTCTCTGTGAGTATATAGGATTATGCATTAAGATAAAATTAATCCTTCATTTTGAAGCGCACAGGCTCAGCATTTGCCACAGCTTTGCTCTAAGAAAGGGATTCAGACAATGTGGTCTCCAGCAAAGAATGGCAGATTGTTGGCAGAATCTTTTTCCATTTGTTTCTGCAAGTGAAACAGTTAATAAATCAGTCATGCGTTATTACTGGATTAGCAATCACACTCCCAAATGCTACTAGCTGTTCTCGCTCTTTCTCCTGAAGATTACCTTTAAATCCTATCAAGGGACATGATTCCTTTTGCCTTCCTGGCACTAGCACCCTAGTGACCTACAGCCAAAGTCAATAATCACTAAACTGGCTCTTGGTCATGGTGGAAGAACAGACTGCCTTAACCAGATCCAGTGTTTCTTAAGAATTTAGTTTCTCTTGTCAGTGCCTTCACTTTTTATTTTTTAACTTTGTGTAATTTTTTTTTCCACCTCAGCTAATCTGAAGCTGAACAGAAGGAAGTTTGCCACAATGAATCACTCAAGAGTCTGTTGTGGGGTCACACAAAATGGGAGAGTTTTGCAAGGCTGAAGACTGCAGAGGAGCTGGAAACAAGAAAATGAGGAGAAGGTAGGTACTTAACAAATTCTTTCTTTATGATTAATTAAGCTTATTTACCTCTTGTCTGCAGCTGAGTGTGGTCTGTAAACCTGCCTATTCCTCTTGGTATGAAAGCAGAGAAACAGCACTGGAGACAGGTCATAAATTGATGAGAGAATAAATTCATGGTCTTTGAGCTCTCCTTGTCTGCAATTTCATAGGAGAGTTATGTAGAATTGCATGTTGGACATATAAAATAGCACAACACTTTTTTTGTTTGTTTTGAGATGCTTACCAATGAAATGGCTTAACTCAGCAGTAACTCCTTATTTTGCCTCATAAGCTACTTTGTGGTTTTTTTTGTGGCATTTCTTTCATTATTGCTGGGATTCATTTACAAAAGCATTGGAATATTTTATATACAAAAAAAGTTTCAAAAAGTAAGATTACACTTAAGTTACCATGTGCTTAATTTTAAGGAGCAGTTATTTTTAAAATGTTTGGGTTTGAAACCTGAAATATATAGATACTAAAATATTTTGAATAGTAATGAATATTCTTGCAGTTTTATTATGTTTTACTGCATGGAGGATTGATGTTAACATATCTGTAAAATATTTTTTTCCTAGCCTTTTAGTAGGTTTCTTGGCTAACCTGTTACTAGACATGAAGGAAGGTCTGGAGATTTAAAATCTTCTTAGTATGCAGACAAAGATAACAGGATATGAACCGAAAGGTATAAGCAGTGCTTAAACTCTGCCTTGAACCCAATGATGCATGATTGTGCAAGTAACTTCTTTAAGGGCCTCCCAGTAAATATGCAGCCACAGTATGTTTGCAGCACTGTGCTTTCTGATATGATCTGCATAGTTATCTTCTGGGGTGAATGGTTAGATAAAGGAATGGGCTAGCATTTAGATCAGCACTCATTGTGTCTGACTCTTAAGGTGTTAGACTGTTTCATTCAGAACGTGTTATTTCCTCAATTCACCACAATTTTAGCTCATAGTGTTTCTTTTCTAGAAACTGCAAACAAAAATGGTGGACGAAGAAGTGTGGTTGGGGGGTTAATGTGAGAAAGCAAAGACCAATGCAACTGGACAAGAAAGAGCAGTTAAGTGTTTGAGCATTGAATCAAAAAGTAAGAGAAAGCTTTTCCAGTCAGCTAAAATTTTTTTCTATGTGTAGGGAGAGCAATCATGTGGAAAACAAAATCTGGGAGGCACCCAGACTGAAAGCAAACTTTGGTTCATACCAAGAAATTCCTTAAATTAAGACCTAAATGGGCCAAGTTGCTACCATTTAGTCCTTCACCTTCACCTAATACTTATTCCTCTGTGGACAGTCTCAGCTCACAAGACTGCATTGCAAATTCAAGTTATAGGCTCATAATTTTGCTGGCTTTCAGACCACCTCTTCCCTTTCTGCTGTTTAAGCAATGTTTTTCTGGCTGCTTAAAGCTCTGTTTCATGGTGTGATGACTGACAGACTTGCTGTCTGTCTATGGCTGTTGGAGCTCCAGCCTAGCAGACCATGCATGACAACAGTGGTCCCCACTGTTGTCATGCCAAACACAAAACATGATGGAGACAGAGGACTCCCATAATGTTTCTCTAATGCTGGGTTGCTTTCTTGAAGACTCAGAACACTTACTCACTTACTATGTGACATTTTATTTGTTCTCTTTGGGTTTCAGCATCCCCTCAAATAGGATAGTATTGCTGCTGTATGAAAAATGTGGAGGAAATGCAGTGCAAGTGCAAATACAACTATACAGCAGCTATTTGTGAAATGATGTGACTGTTACAGATGAAACATGGGAGGTCTTAAGATAATTTTCAGTCCTTTAAAGCTATGAAACCCTGTAGTGTTTAGGGTCTTTTGACAGCATACCACTACCTTACACTTTTCTTTTTAAAAAGAAATAAATTAGATATGTTGTGTAAAGATTTGTATCTAAACCTGATATGATATGCAAACCTGGTGTGCTGTAAGGAAAAGTCCTTCAGAGAATAGTAGACTCTGAGCTCTGTGGCCACCAGGAAAATTTCTTTAGTTCCTACTCTTTTTTCTCTTTTTTTTTTTTTTTTTTAAGTCATCTTGGGCCCAGTGCTTTGTCAATAAGGTGTCTCGACCTAGGTTACCTCTTTACAGAGGAGGCATTGTAATGATGAATACATGAGGGACAGTGAGCTGCCTCAGTGCTGCTCTGATGGGAACCGTGTAAGTACCTACAGTAGTCACCTGCTCTCCCTGCAGCAGACCCTACCTTGAGGAAGGTGGCTTCATATTTGGATAGATGATGAATAATATTTCAGCATTGTGGGTTGGTTCCCAGGCCAGTATTCAGTGGGCAACAGGAAATCATGTGTCCAAAAAGAGACAAACCTGAAATGCTGAGCCATATTGCCAAACTGGAGAAAGACGCAGTGCTTCCATCTTGTGGTGTGCATGATTTTTCTTCATTGTCAGTACAGCCTCAGGACACTGGAATCGTGAGCCATGACTAGGTTTTAGAGGTGTTGTTGTAATACAAACAGTACTGCTACCACTAAGCAGCTTGCTTTTTAATTGCGCTCTTCACAGCAAAACCCCAAACCTAAGTTAATTACAGGAGGGCAGGGAATTATTTCAATTAGACCAGGATAGCAGCCCTCTGTCCAGAGAAGCAGCTTTAAGCACAACTCTGCTGGAGCAAGCTCAGTCCAGCTCATTAAGACCAAGTGTTAAGACCACAGCCAGATCCTAAACTATCTTTTAAAAACCACCTATTCTACTGGTTACTGTTGTCTGAAGAGCTGCTCTGCCTGTACTTGATAGCATCTCTTTTTTCTCTCCTGCCCAGCCAAGCTGAGACCAGTAGCTTTCATCTAAGGGTGCCTCTGCCCTCTGCACCTGTCTTGGTCTGGGAAGTCAGAATTTTTAAACCTCCTTTCATGCTTTTGAGATGATTTCCCATCTAATGCATGCTTTTGTGCTGGTTTCGTTGGATAAACATAAGTAGAGGAAAACATATGTATGCCTGTCATTAGGGTTACCTGTTACAATTTATTTAAGGTGCTTTCTAATTCTTGAAATTTTGTGGGACCGATGGATATTTTATGTTCCACGAATATTTAAGCAAGCTCTCTCTGAAGATAATGATTTTGCAGTTTTTCTCCTTATTATTATTGACCTCTCAATTTTGTTCTGCCAAGTGAGTCCCATTGGATTTTACACCTGCTGCTCCATCACCTATCTAGAAATGAGTCTGGATATGACTGCTATCATACTGCTATAGCCAATGACTCCTCACAGGACTGAGGTTAGGCTTTTGAAACAAATGAAATTTGTAGTCACTCAAGTTATGTCAATCAGAATGGAAGATTTTAACTGCAGTTGTTCTAAAGATCAGTACAGGGTTAATATTGATGAAATGTTGTAATGCCTGATTTTTAAGTCTCCTAAGAGCAGGTTGTATCCACAGTGCCGTCTTCTTGGTCTCAAACAGCTGTGAGACAGCAATTCTTGCGTTTAATTTGGAGTTTAATTTAATGGAGTTCTTTAATGGAGTAATTTAATGGAATTACAAACCCCATTTCCTGAATGGATGCTAACTTTGAAGACATGAGTAATGCCCAACTGTCTACAGCCTGTGGACACAAGAAAATTTATCAGTTTGGCAGTGTTAGGAACAGAGGCAGGTGATATATGAGGAGGAAAAGGACTGAAAGAAAAAAGAGATGGAGCAAGTTGGTGACTGCATGGAGATGAGAAGTAAGCAATATGAGTGTATTCCTTATGAAATGGGATAGAAGGGATTAAAGAAACCCAAGGAAAGAAATAGTGAGGAAGTATAAGATATGCTTGTATCTAGTAAATATGAGCACAGAAGTGAGTGGGCTTGGGAGGAAAAAAAAACAAAAAAAGAGAATATATAATGAAAAAGCCCTTGCTGAGCTGACAGAAGAATGTCCCTGGAGGAGAAGAATGCAAAACTATAAAGAATTGGGTATTTTGACTAGCTTAAGGCAAAGCAGAAGTTCTGGCAACAAGGGAAATGAAATTCTTTAAAAGAAGGAAAAAGTAGATTTTTCAAATAGAATAGAACCGACATAGATTTGGAGTTAATTTCAAGTGTTATTCTATTGAAAGTTGATTGTCAGATATTATACTAAAATACTCATATTTGATTCCCTTGGGAAGCAAAATCACAGAAGTTCGCTGTAATTTTTTAATAGCTTTTTCTACAAAGGTCTGATGTTTTCAGTATTGCTGCTGGATGGTATGGTGAATGATCCAGAGAGCCTGATGCCCAAGGATTTGTATTTTCCTCCATATGGGTATGCCTGCATCATAAAGCAAAGATGCCCCAGACAACTTGAGGCAGGCTGAATGTAGGTGTTGTTGTGCAGTGGTTGAAGTGGCACAAAACTCTGTTCAGCCTGTGCCTGAGTAATGTCAGAGCTGAAACCTCTGCTGTTGTCATTGCTCTTCTTTCATGTGTACATCATGGCAGTCAGGTGCTCAACTGTAGTGCAAATATATCAGGATTGGACCTCAAAGATGTCAGAACAATGTCAACATTTACAGAAATGCATTAATTAATAATGAAGAACACACAGTGTTCTATGTACTGGCTTCTGCTTTTTCACCCACTGACACAGCTTTGTGTCTCACTAGTCTTGCTTACTGCTAAGAAAGTACATGCCAGAAGCAAACACTCCATTTTAGCAGGCCTGGCTACTGAAAGCCTTCACTCAGTTTAAATGGGCACTTAAATTTTTGCTGGCAGGAACAAGGTTATAGTTAGATGATAATCTTATTCTCTAGCGCAGTGAAGGCCGTAGAAAGAATGAGTTTGGAAATGGTTTCCTCTGTTTCTAGCTGAAAAATGACGTTTTTTAGAAGAGGAGTTGCTTCTTCAGCTAAGTTTTTGTTGAGACCAAAAGATTTCTTTTCAGGTACCTCAAACACCTTAGCATAAAAAGACCTTTTCAGAACAAGACTTGCAATATAACAATATTGTTTTAAATAAAAAGGTCTTTTTTAATAAAAAGGGTGAAACTCCAGTTTAGTCCTTCATGAGTATGGTAAGTGGTGTTTTAAGTTTTTAAAGTAACCTTCTTAGAGTATCTTATTCTAATGCAGGAGAATAAACCTTGCCAAATAAAATTGGTACTGACCCCCACCTCATTGCAACCTCCTTTCAGGCAGTTGTAGCGGGCAGTAAGGTCATCCTTGAGCCTCCTTTTCTCCGGACTAAACAACCCCAGCTCACTCACCTGCTCTTTGTAGGACTTTTTCTCTATACCTTTCCCCAGCTCTGTGGCTCTTCTCTGGATGTGAAAAGTAATATAAGTAAGATGCTTTCGGTTTGTTTGCTTTCTTCCTGACAATGCAACTGCTGGCAAATTAAAGGCCGAGTATTGGAAAAAGATATGTTCAGGGAGAAGGTATAAGATGAAATGTCCAATAGAGCATGTGAAATTTTAGGGCTGAGATAATGTGTAAAAGATGACACAGACCCTTGATAAGTGGGATGGTTCTTATAATTATATATCATATAATATATAATTATAACAAATAAGCAACTTTATCCATAGGCACTCACAGGCATCACTTTGGATATTGAAACCCCAGTGCCAATATTCATTGCCAAACAGAACTTTCTATGATGTTATGGTTTTTGTAATTCACTCACTGTTTCTTTTTATAGAGACTGTGGAGTTGACATGTTAATAGGATATAATAAATACACAGATATTGGAAGCTATGGTGCTTTCACCATACTGGATGTTCAGCATTGTGTAAGCATGGAACAAAAACCTGCATATCCCAGACAGGGCTGTTCTGTTTCTTCTTTGAATGTTTCATTGCTTGGCTAAGTTAATTGTACACAAGCACAGCATGATTTTCCCTAGCTGCTTCCTTTCGAGCTGAGGGAAAACACTTGATAAAGGACAAAAAGACAAGTTTGCAACAGATCTGTCAAAGTAAATCCCATTTTAATTGGAAAATGTGGAGCCATTTATTCTTATTTAGTCATGTTGCCTGCTAAATATGTGCCTTCTATCTCCAGTCACTTCAGCACGTCTCTTTAATGTTCTTTGTGTGTATGTTTAGTAATGGAAAAGTTTGTGTTTATTTTTCATACTGCAGATTTGCTTATATTTGATACTTATCTTTTTAAAGACTAGCTGGAAATTACCACCTTGAAATGTGAGTTTCAAAGCTCCTCACAAACTGGAGAATTATCAGGAGATAAGGAGAGATGAAAGGAACTTTCAATAGAATGTTTATTCATTTTGCTTACCTTTGATTATTAGTTACCTACAAGGAGGACTCTTTCCATAGGATACTATGCTAGCATTTTGGACATCCAGACTGTTGTCCCTGACTAGTATTCTGTCAGTAATTTCCAGTGGTGTACTTGTCTTTTATTTACTGGAAACTACTTTACCTTCACTTGTATGGCTGACTTCAAACCTTCTGGGAAACATTAAATTTAAAAATGAAACAAAATATGTTCACACTTCACTAGGGCCAGCCCTTTTTGCAAATCTGTTTTGGAGTGCAGTCTCATGAGTTGCTGGATTGTGCAGGCTATAAACCCCTGCCATGTGGCTGTGGCTGTGAGAAGGAGAGCTAGGAACCTGTGCCAGCGGATATTCTGTTGGAGCAGCAATGATAAGGAGCAGTGGCCTAAAACTACAGACTCTGTAAAATTAAAAGAATAGTATTCTTGCCATTTCTGCAGAGGGCCCTCTGGGTGTTTTCTCCTATTGCAATAGTAATAGGAGATAGTCCCTTTCTTATGTAATTCTAAGTTCCAGTTTTACTAGGAGTGTGTTCTATGTGCCCTGCATGTCATGAAGGAGTTGAACAGGTTGTGCTTAAATTTGGAAGAGGATGCATAAATAGTTGGTGCTTGTTCTTTTAGCATCTGATTCAAAGACCTTTTAAATGTAGGAGAAGGTCACAGCTAACTTCAGTGAACACTAAGCAAGTAACTCCTGTTCAACGATATGGTTACTGCAGGACTGTAATCAAGTGGATAGAGGTGCTTTTGCAAAGGATACTGTTCATCTCATGGCTCAGCCTGATTTCTTATCCCAGGTCCCTCATCAGCATGACTGCTTTCATCTTTTTGCCTAGCTTTGCAATAGCCTGAAGCATCAGAAAATCCCTCAACTCTATGCCCTTTGTTACATATAAGTGTATTCTTTGATAGACTGCCTGTAACAGATATACTTCAGCTAGTATTGAAGTCTATGTAAATAGGAGTGTTTTGAGGTTCTTTTGTTGCTGCTGTTTTTGTTTTGTGTAGGAGGATGGTATGTTTTGTTGATTTAAGATATTTTGGGAATTTTAGAGACCACTTTTTAGTGGTGCATTTGGTGTTTGAAAGCAGCTGGATTAATTTCTCTCTAAACTTGCCAAATGGAATTTATTCCACAAACCCTTTGGCATTTTCCAGAATATGCTGCCAACCCTGACGTTTTAAAATAACTGGAGCTTTCTTTCCTTATGCTGTCATCTTGTTTTCCAGGTATTTTTGGTAGAGAATAAGAGCTTGAAAACATATGCATAGGGTGGGCACATTTCAAAAAGAAGTTTGAGTTTTTGAAGAAAACTTTTGAAGAAAACTCAGGACGTGAGACAAAGGCATATCAGAGCGCAGACCTGCCAGGCATTTAGGATCAAATGTAGATCATCTCTTTCATGCTCTGGCGTGTAGAGAAATCTCAGAATTCCCTTGTAGCCAGTAATTGAGCATGCAAAAAGTGTTTCTGTGAAAATGAAAAGATCATGAAATATTGCTGTCCATGCAGTGAACACTGCTATTTTGTGGATCAGTTTTCTATGCAAATGATTTTTAATCTGCTTGTATTGGTTTTTTCAACAGGAGTCTAATGAAAAGTTCTTATTGAAATAGGAAGGAATACTCATTTTTAGTGCTTTCAAATGTTGCCACAAATATTTCTGCTGAGTATTGTGAATGGAAAATCCAAAATTGTTAGAAGAGACCTCTCTAATCAAGCATGAGACAGAGTATACAGCTGCAACTCATGAAGCCTACAACATATAACTTTACAAAACTTTATTTTTGTCTGAATGCTTGTATTGTATTGAAAAATCTTAGAAAAGAATAGTGATGATAAGTAAGCTAATAATGCCCCTAAAGAAGTGATGCATGGGAAATTGTTGCCTGCTTTGCAGTCTTGTCATACATTGGAGTTAGGTTTGCCAACTACTCTTTCAGAGAGAGAAGTGTCTCTTGTCATTGGTGAGCAAGGAACAGGAACATTCAGTCTCAGGGGACGTGCCAAACATTTCTGATGCTGTTTAGGAGTGTACATGTACACATCAGGTTCTTGCTTAGTGCTGCCTGGCCCAGATAGAGTCATTTGTCATGAATCATTGATGAGGTTTGATTCATGGTCCTGGCATTCTCCCTACAGGTCTCTTGCATGCTGGGACATCTCCAGCCAGTGCTAATCTTTGGGGATGACATTTTCTCCACACTAACACTGGATTGTGAGCTTCCCAGCAGGCAGAACAGCTTACAAAAAGGAAATCCTCTGAACTTTTTCTTGAGTCAGTATGGTTAATAGTGGTGGGGACTGGGCACTTTGAAAATGGCTCCAATGTCTTAATGGCTCCCTGTCTTAATGATCATCCACACCCATCAGAGCAGAATGTTGTATTTATTGCCAGTTAACCTAAATCCCTCATAAGATAAATCAAAGGATAATATATTTACATAAGCCAAGTATGGACAGCAAAGTTAGTAGGTGTATAAGCAAGCCAGAAGGAATAAAAGCAAGTCTTAATATCCACCTTTACTTAAGCTCATCTTCAGCTAGCAAGCAGTGAGAATACTTTGGTGCTGTATGGCTGGGATCTAATTCTTGGACAAAGCCCACTAGTTTGCATTTAAATGTCCCTGAAAAAAACCCTATATTTATGGGTTGCCTGCATGTGGTAAGTGGACAAACTTTTCTTGGAATTCTGTTCAGATTCAAGCATTCTGCCTCTTTTCCTTAATGTTTTCTGGTAATTCATCACTTTCTTTGGGGTCAGCTTAAATATTTTAATACAGGACATGTAGCGATTCACCTTATTGTAGAAATGTTGATGTATTTCAGATGTTAACTAGACAGTATTCTCCTTTCCAGCTGACATTCAGGCTGGTTCCTTCACTGGGCTCTAAATGAGTCATTATCCCTGTCATGGTTTGAGAAGAAGTGAGTTTTTTAAAATGCTGTAGTCAAACCAATAAGTGCTCATATTTGAATATTGGCACCTATTTTAGCCACTGAGAACATGATTACACCTCTGAGAACACAGGGGGTTAAAAGCTGAAAACTCCCAAGAAAAAGTCTCTTAAGTTCTGGGCCTTCGGCAGAGAAAAAGAAGTGAAAACCCTTGCAAGATGAAAAGGTAGAAGAACCCTGAGAAACATCAGGCAGCCCCGCCCCCCCCCCCCAGGAGAGAGAGAGAGAGAGAGAGAGCGCTAGTGTCTGTGCCTGTGCCACCTTGAAAATTTGATAGCACGGCCAGAGTGAGGAAGGTGGGGGTTTCAGTGCCGGCAAGGCAGCCTTGAGAGTTCTAGACAAGAAGAACCTGAGAACTTTAACCCTTTTCTTAGATGATAGAAGCCTTGCAAATGCTAATTCCTGCTAGAATTGAATAAGAAGAGAGACAGAGATGAGATAAGAAGAAATAGGCCACGAGAGAAGCTAAAAAGAATCTTAAGTAGGAAGAAGTGATAGAGTAGCCTTTAGCTAAACTTTTCTTATATAGCCATAGACAAAACCATTTTTTTTCCTGTGACACAGAAACTGCATTTAAGGGGGGAGGCAATGGCTTAGAGCCAAAAGAGTACAGTGATGTGATGTAAAAGAGTAGCGTGAACAGAGACGACGAGTGAAGAGAGTAGTAGTTAGTGCCCCTCCATCTCCAGAGAAGAAGTAATCTCTGTTCTCAAAGCCCCTCGACCCCAAAAAGTGAAATTTGAGAAGACAAGTGTCCCAAAAGTAAGAGACTGTGCTCTTTTTTAGAACTGAGCAAAGCACCCTTTAAAAAAGAAAACCCTAGAAGCAACTCTAGTACATGCACAATAGTGAGAACACTGAGCATAGAAAGAAGATGTCACGATGGCAGATCTCCGAGCAGTGCCACGTATGACATAAAAACACAAGAAGTTTCAACTGTGTTTCCTGAAGAAGCCCATAGTGTAAGAGAGACTCCTCTCTCCTCAGTGAACTGAAAATTAATAATCTAAAAAATAGTGTTAGACTGAGAGTGAGTGATCTGAAGAGTGAATGCATTAGAAATATAGTAAAGAAAAGATTGTTTTTAGAAAGTTTGCATCCTGATTTCTGTGTGTTTCTTTTAGAGTTGGAAGTTAATAAACTTTTTTCCCTTTTATTCCTAAGCTAGAGCCTGCTTTGCTCTATTTCTGATCACATCTCACAGCAGACACCAGAGAAGTATTTTCATAGAGAGCACTAGCATTACTCCAAGCTCAAACCGTGACAATCCCATTGTGAGATAAGCATTCTTGCATCTGACTGATGATGCACAAGCCTCAGTATGTATCTTTTCACAAAGCCATATCCTTATACCAACAGTACTACCAGCTACAGGCATGTAAGAGAGATCCGAAGTTAGGTACATTTCCAATTCTTGAGGCTCATCGTGTCAATAACCAGCACCTTTGGTAAGACGGTAGATTTGAGATCAAGGGTTCCCAGGCCTTGAGAGATCCAGTGACAATTTATTTTCTGAACCAGAAGATGGAAAGGATTTACTACAGTGATCAACTTTTTAGGTGCTGTGTACAACTAAAGAAACATTGTTACTAGTTACAGAAAAACTGTTTTTCATGCTCTATTTATAAATACCCGGGATAAAAGTAGACTCTGTGTAATTTAAGGGAGTCATGGGGGAGGGAAGGAGTGCTTTCATTGCTGCTGAGGAGTATGGAACATACAAGGTGGTTTCGGATGAAAGGTGATTTTGTTGAATTATTTAGCAGTCATGCATTCCCTCCATCCAGCAGGAATAAATGCTGTGCCCTGGTTTTCCAGTGTGAGAGAGCTAGGTATTGAGTACTGAGGTATATGATCTCTTACAGAGGGTCTAGATCAAAGATCAGAATGACATGTCACTGTGAAGATCCCTCACCACTATTTTGTAAACTCTATAATGTTATGTGTGAGAACAAAAAGAGGTTCTCTAAATTAGTATCTCTACTCTGTTCTTTATTACCCTATGTAATTCCAGCTACACACAAGGCACTGAATATTATTGGATCTATGCTAGTGAGAGAAAGAAATGAAAAACAGCACCTCTCTTGACTTTATCCTATGTCCGTGTATGTACTGTTTTCTAATTTCTTTGCATATGTACATAGATAAATTGATCGAGAATTGCTTAAAAACTGTGTACAGCATGGCATAATTGATAGAGGGAAAAAAATCTTACCAAAAACTTGGATTTTACCCATTAGTGTTTATTGTGACCTTTTTGTTTGCAATGGAAAAAAAGCCACAAACTTTTTTACTTTCTCCTTTCCTCTTCCTCTTCACAGCCCCTCTTCTTAAATATTAGGTATGAAAGCCCAAATCCATGGAGGCCTTTAGCAAATATCCCATTGACTTCACTGAAACCAAAATTTTCCCTGAATTTATGAAATGGTTAAGCAGTACTAAGCCACACATGCCATAATGCACACCCAAAATGCCAGTGGTTTCTTTTCAGGGACTGGCAAAAATGCTGTTGTTAGATCACAGCGTATTAAACCAATGTTTCTGTTGTCAGAAATCCAGCAGAACCATTGTTGCTATGCAGAGGAATGTTATTAAACACTCCACTCCCCAAACTGTTCTTAATGTCAAACGGAGAGTGTACCTTTTAACATATTGCTTTGGATTTTAAATATGTTTGCTTATTTACAGTGCTTTGCAATTTGCCTTTTATAAATACATGGAATGCATCTGCAATTGCTCATAAATACCAGTATTGTCTTTTGACTTAGTTTCAAAATATCCCAATTTTGTGTATGAGCACTGAGTAGCATAACCAACCTCTGAATACCTGTTATGAGCATCTCCAAAGTGTTTCTGATTTGCTCCAGAAGAACTTTGTCTCAGCATAGAAATGTAAGAATCCTTGGTTCTAAGACTTTCAATAAGGATAGTTAACTGATTCAGTATGAAACCTCCCTAGGAACTGTAATAATTTTGCATAGATCACTGTACATTTCCATAAGTGTTACTGTCTGTCACTTCTGAATTGATGTAGTTATAAACATCTCAATGATCATCAATGAGTCTGTATTTAATACCAACTTCAATCTGTACTGATCTGCCCAAGAACTGAGCATGCTGTAGTCACAGGCTGGAAGTGCCAAAGGAAACATGGAGCTGTCATAATGGGCTGCTTCCAAGCTGTTTTCTAGGACATGTGAAATAGACATAGATTCACCAAAGCCGACACATTTAAGACTGTTAATGTATTTTTTCTTGGGTATAAATAGATTGTCCAATTTAGGGGCCTTCTTAAGAATATGTTCAAACCAGATTGCTTTTTGTAAAGGACTTTGCTCATGCCCTGCACTGTTTATCTTGTGTCTCCACATTTAAATGGATCTATATGATTCATTCAGTGGATTAAAGATTACTTCCTGCAGGGACTTAATATAGAAGGGAGGCTTCCTAAAGGTGTAGTTCTCCTTACAGTCAAAAGATGGTGGTACAATTTCTGTTCCAAGCGGCCCAGCAACACAGAGTAATTGCTATACATCCATTGTTTGCACTTATAAGAAGGGAGAGAGCAAGAAAAGAAAGGTGGGGCTCTGTAGAAGAGATGCCAGCAGGCAGTTGTTTGTCAGGCATTGGTTATGGCCATGACCTTCTCTGGTAGTCAGTAATCCTGAATGTGGCTAAGATGGCCAGGTTTAATTGACTCTAGTGCAGCTATCAAGCCACCAGGTGCCAGAATAGACATCTGTACTGAAGGGATTATTGAAAGGCTTAGGGGGTTAAGAGAGCATGAAATGAAATTGTCCTTATCATCTCTGATGTTTTCATAAAGTCTCTAAAAGCAACAACTTATGTAATTAAAGTAGCAAGTTTAATTAGACCTAACTATTGATTAATTTAATGTAAATCTCAAAGTATTTTATACTGAGGTGCAGATAGTTCATAGCAAGAAAATTGTGCTTCTGTGGAAAATAGAACTAGAGTTTCCTTAATTTAAAAAGGAGAGAAGTTGCCACTAACTGCTCAAAACAGAGATTTAAGGCAGGCTGTTTCCTGACAAATGTGTATTCTTCCCAGCACATTTACTTTTCTAGGAATACAGAGCAAATATGATGCTCATGCTAAATAAAATAGAATTTGGTTTTTTTCACTGATCAGCAATGGAATTTCAATCTCATTTTGTCTGTAATGAATCCTATTAGAGCAGTTGTTTGCTTGGGCAAACTTCTGATTGTTGCAGAATCTGGGAAACTGATTTTATGCAGAGGATACATGATGTTTTTCAGCAAAATAGGATCAGTTAGGATCTAATATTCCTAGCACACAGATATTTAGATGCATATGGTGCTACATCTGAGCTGAGAAAGCAGAAACATGTCTGCACATGACAGATTGTACATGGAAAATTTATATCCTTGAGTAATAGAGTGTTGCTGTATACACTGAAACGCTAATGTGAATCTGCTTAGAGACTAATAATTTGAGACAGATGTTCAAATATCAGTACAAGTGCTCTGCTTTTAGGTGTGTAATATCTGTTTCAGGAATTCCAGTTCTGCCAGTGCCTGTAAAAATTGTGCTTGGTCCTAACAAGTTAAGTTCAGGCACCAGTATCAGTCACTGTATGGGGTCAGTGAAGTGCCTTCAGGCTCAACACAGAAGTAGCCAAAAGAAAACAGTGAGTACAGGAGCTTGTCAAAATTTTCTTGCTTTCAGGAACCAAGGTGCAGTTGAAAGCCACACATTATCACATTTTTCTACCAAGGACTCCTTTATGGATGTCATCCACTGCAGGAGGACTGTATTTGGAGAAGGCAAAACAAGTAGTGGCATTTTTCAATTCTCTGGCTTCAGACTGAAGGATACAATGAGAGCTATTGCAAAAAAAAAAAAAAAAAAAACTTGGCATATAAGGCAGCATGCTATCTCTGGAGTGGATATGAGAGCATTATGCTGCAAAACCAAGGGTTTGTTTTCTGTTCCTGATTTCAGGCTCAGCCTGGGAACAGGAGAAAGTTTGTGACTTTTAAGAGTTGAAATTTTAATTTCAGGTGCTGGGGTTATCTGAGATGTGTCTAAATAATTATCTCTAGAAAATTATTGTAGAAGCAGACTGACATTTTTGGTTCCTTCCTGCCAAGCTAGAGTCCATGAACCTCTAGAAATCAAGGAACTGATACATGGAGAAATGGCTTCTGCAAAACCTGAAAGAGATAAAAGATAGCGCTAATATACATCCTTGCAGCTGTTTCCTCCCTCTTGCAACAATCTTTGTCTTAATTCAGTGGTTTCTGAAGCATTCTAGTTACCTCTAGGAATTTATTTTTTTAGGCATGGCATAGTGTGTGGTTCCTAAATTATAAGTAATGCACTGAAATAGCAGATTTGGACTGAACTGCTGGAAAAGATTGCTGATGAGTGTTTTGAATAAGTGATTTTATAATTTCCATTATCCTTCAAACCCCTACATGCCCAGAAAGTTGCTTAACTCATTCTAAATTGGAGGTAAAGCCATAAAAAAGTGTAATTAGCTGGATGTGTTGGTTGCATTGCGATATAATTGTCTTGGTAGATAGTTCTGGTTTGTGTTTTGTTTCCTTGTATTTAACAATTATAAAGACATTCCAAGTAAGCAGTGCTGTAGGAAGTTCCCTCTGGATGTCCCTGGAGTCTGGAGACATCCATTTCAGTTCAGAACTTCTAGGGCATAAATGGTGTCAGAGCAAGTGACAAGCTGTCTCCATGCTGAGTTAATGAAGAAGGAGACCTAAAGGTAACTATTTCTTGTTCTTTTTTGGGCTCTCTGGTCTGAAAGGGATAAGTGGAGAAGTTGTGAATGCTGGCTATGGTGATGGTGTTGAAGTACTAAAATGCAGGGAGAATGGGGACAGTGGACAAAGCTGTTTGACTTCCCTTTTACAGGTCCACCTTTCCCTGTTATAGCAGCACCTCAGTTTCACCTGCTGTCTCTTACTATGCTCTGCAGTAACTGTAAGCGAACCAAACAATTTTATTTAATAATAAAGGCTGGGTAGACCACTTCAAACAGGACACTGTTCATAGCAAGAATGAATGAGTTGAAGAGGCTCTTGCTAGATATAATGGCTTTTCCAGATGTGGTTGAAGTCAGTAATGGATGTTAAAGGCAGAACCTGCAGCACTGAAAAACAGGACTTCCATGAGACAGCTAAGAAGCCATGCTGTGCCTCTTGGTTGCAGTGTGGCCATGAGACACATTCAGAAGCACTTTATCGCTCTTCAAAAAGTATGTCAGTAGATACAATCCAGATCTTAGGAGAGAAACATGGAAATTCATATAATTTTTTGCTGGAATAAAAACCCCTCCATTCTACAGGAGCTTGCAGAATTGTTTCGTCTTTTAGATTTATAATGCTAGTGATTATGTATCTGAATTTCCTGCCTTTCTGGATAAAGTACTGAGGCACAGATGAGGTTATTACTTTTCATTTCAATGGGTCAAGGCCATCTATATGAGTTTCAGTTGGGCAAACTGCTGAGTCTGCACTTCAGTCGCAGCAACCTGAGGCAGTGCTACAGATTATGGGCAGAGTGGCTGAAAAGGTGCCTGATGGTGAATGACCTGGAGCTGCTGGTCCCTGGTCGGATGTGTTCCCAGGTGGCTAAGAAGTTCAGTGACATCTTGGCCTGTATCAGCAGTAGTGTGGCCAGCAGGACAAGGGCAGTGATTGTCCCCCTGTACTCACTTGCCGGGGTCTCTCTCTCTCTAGCTGGTCTGAGTGACCCTGAGAAAAGTTCAAAAGTTTCTTTTCCCAGCCCGGTGCTTGAAGAAGGAGTCAGGGCTCTTCATTTTTTCGGTCTCAAGGTTGTTTATTGCATCTTATCTATAAAATTCTTTCTCCCTGTCCAGCCGAGATCCGTTCGGCAGGACAGTCAGAGGCACTCCACCCACCCCCAGGGCGGTGTTATCTTTATATACTACAAACTACGTGTACAATATTTACAATTATTTTCCAATACCTATCATCTATACTAGACAGTGAGTTTCTACTCTAGACCAATCTAAAAGTGGCAACATCACCAGACAAGATGTAGGTAGAGAAGAAGAAGAAAGGCTAGACACACCCAAATCCCTCCATCTTGTCACCAGAAACCCCTATACCAAAAATCCTAAAACCTACATTTACACCCTGTGAGTACTTTATTTTTATATTATCTAAACTGCCGTGGCTTTTATCTCTTCATGTAAAGGTGTTAAGTTGTTCCGTGGTTTGTACTCGAACCTGCTGGTGTTCTGGGCTGTGTGCCAGGGTCTCTGAGCCCCCTGGCAAGGGTCCCAGGAAACTCCGGACTCCCAGAGGGATGTCCTGAGTTCCGACACTCACTGGTGAGGCCACAGCTCAAATCCTGTGTTCAGTTCTGGGCTTCTCACTACAGGAAGGACATTGAGGTGGTGGAGTGTGTCCAGAGAAGGGCAATGAGATTGAGTAAGTGTCTGGAGCACCAGTCCTGTGAGGAGTGGCTGGGGGAGCTGAGGGTGTTTAGCCTGGAGAAAAGGAGACTTAGGGGGAAATATTATCAGTCTCTACAACTGCCTGAAAGGAGGTTGTAGAGAAGTGGGGGTTGGTCTCTTCTCTCAAGCAACCAGTGACAGGAAAAGAGGAAATAGCCTCAAGTTTTGCCATGAGAGGTTTGGTTGGGTATTAGAAAAAATTTCTTCACTGAAATGGTTTAAACATTGGAACAGGCTCCTCAGGGAAGTGGTGGAGTCACTCTCTCTAAAAATACTTAAAAGAACAGGTAGACTTAGTGCTGTTGGTTTAGCGGTCATGGTGCTATTTGGTCAAAGATTGGACTTGACATCTTGAAGACCTTTTCCAGCCTTCATGATTTTATGATTTCTATACTGCTAGAATTCTAATTTCAGATGCTCGGTGACAAATTTGACTCTTCTGTGTATCATTATCTTAATGCATCCTCCTGTGCTGTGTATAGAACCAGTGAAGCTTCTTTCTACTCTACCTACTCTGGACCTACAAAGAAAGATAGATGGATAACATTATCATTTTGATGTTAAGTGGTAACTTTTCAAGTAGGACCAATTTATTTGGTGATGCAAAAGAAAATCTGAAAGTGTTTGGAATATTATGGATTGAAAAGGGAAATGCAGTCATGCAATCTTTGTCATTAGAAACTTCCAAACCCACCATCCTGGTAGAGCAAGAAAAATCATCAGGTTACTAGAAGATAGTAGAACTAGGAGACCATTTTAGATTCAAGACAACCTTTCCATAAGCACAGATAACACTGAGACTTTGTGTCATTCTGATATAATAATATTTGGTCCAGTAAATGAGGGACCATTCTCAAATATTTCTTGAAAAAAAATAAAATGCTAAATTTTGAGAGCTGTGGCCTTTGCATAGGAAAAAAGGCAAGATATCCTGATTGGGATAGACTGTTAAATTCCTGTGTTGGCCTTTTGCAGGTCTGTTGCTTTTTTTTCTACATTGCTTAGCCGTCTTTGCAATAGACAGGCTTTTATTTAGCTAGTCACAAGGTTTACCTGAGGTGAAACACCTTGTTCAGAGATGGTGCTTTGTATCTTACACTGTCGTACCATGTAATTTCACAGAGTAGTCTATGTTCCACACTCCAGGCAGTTGAACATCATCTCTGCTTCTCACCCTAGGGAGTGACTAGTTCATTGGCCATGTCATGCAATCATATCACAAAAACCTTGGTGACTGTCAATGTTTAATCTGCCCTTAATGAAGCCTGCCAGATCAGCTTACACTATTTGTCACTATTTTCTGGCCTGGCTGCCAGAGCCTTGGCAATGATTTGTGCTCCTAAAACAAGGAAAGAAATAGGAAGGCCTGCAGTTGTAAGCATTAACTAAAATTGAAATCCATGAGAAACCCAGGCAGAAATCCGCCTTTGATCTGTTTCCTGTGTGTTCTACGCTAGATGAAATCAGTTTAGTTTTAATCCCCATAATGACTATTCCTTGGCTGAACTCAGGCAAGATCCATGCAGGGACTGAGGCCAGATGTAGGGCCTGCCTACTCTCTGGGGTAGACGAGAGTTCAGGAACCCTCAATCTGGAACAGTTACAATGGAGTGCAGGCTTGTGCACAGCACTAAGGCTTGTTAGCGGCCATGCACAGAGCCAGATTGTGTGTTTGTGCACTGAGCTCCCTGGCATTTCTGTTTTATGAGTCACTATGCAGATCCCTGCCAGCTCAGGTGGCCCTGCACCCACGTTTGTAGACATGGCCTTAAATACCTAATGGCCGCCTTAAATACTTCAGGCAGGAATGTCAGCCTTCAAAACCTGCCACGTAACCCAGGTGTCTGGAGATGCTAAGCAGCAGCAAGGGCTGAGCAGCTGGGCATCTCCATCATACTTAGGCACAGAAGACACTGTGCCTGTCCTCTCTGAAGCAGTTAGTCTGAGAGAGCACAGAAAGCACCTGCTGAATCCCAGCAAAACAGCTCCTGCCGTCGGGGACACAGAAACCCGATTCTACGCCTAATGAACAGCCAATTACTGAGGCAGAGATTGGACTTTCAAGGTTAGTGCCTTAAACAACAGTCTGACTACAGGCTTTGTTCCCTCCCGCATTCCCTTTGCTATTTGGTAGTGGCAAGACAGCAGCTTCAGGAGGAATCCAAACTTACAATGACCGAAAAAGTTACAATTAAATAAGTGAATGTTGGTTATGCTTTTATCTGGCTGCTAAGAGATTTGAGCCCAAATCTGTCATATCTTGAATACAGTAACTGGCTCTCATCTCTTCCCTATTCAGCTTTTTTAAGAAAGGGAACTTGAGAGAATGAGTATGAATGTATGAATCCCAGTTGGAGATGGGCATTTTCCTGCAGTCCAGATGAGGATAGCAAGTTCATGGAGAGAATATAATATCTTGCCATTCACAGTAGCTAAGTTAGACAGCTCTGTGCTAATGTGCTGGCTTTTGTGGGTGTCATTCCTGTGGATTGCTTAAGCACAGAAATCTTGGCAGGAGGATCTGCAGACTGCAAGGCACCTTGTGGTTAGGAGCTGACACCCCTGCCTGCGCCTCTTTGTGAATCTGTCTCTTCCTTTGTTTACTGCTAAGATTTCTTTTCTTCATCCAAAGCATGTCAATTTAAGTAGATGTGGAGTGGGACTTTTTCACTATAATAGGACCATGAGAGAGAAGAGACTGTAGCAATGCAGAAGAGACTGAAAAGCAATGCAAATTTAATGAGCAGTCAGTACCCTAGAAATAAAGTAACCTGTCTGTGTAAAAGGCTGGTATGGAGTTAACTGAGGTGGTGTGACAACAAGAGATTTCCTTTGGCATAAGTGATGTAATATTGTACAAAGGGTTTCTATTGACACTTCTATCTCTGACCAAAGTAATATATAATATTGTGTTGTTAATATATTTTTTCATAGACCTGATGTAATGGCGTGGGAAAAGATGTGGAAAACATAATAAATACTGATGGAATGGGTGAGAGACATTTAAAATAACAGTTTAAATAACCACTGAAAGTCTGCCTTTCTCAGCTGTATGGTAGACTGTAGAGCTGCTATCGTGTTCCATGATCCACGTTCCAAACAACGTGCAGATCATAACAGCTCAATTACATTTTTTTCCTGAATCTATTTGCTGAGAGGCCATTTTTGCAGATCTTAGGCTGTCAAGAGAAGCTTGAACTCCTAGAGTCAACTCACTCCCTGCTGGAAGGAAACTAACAGCAAGTTCACAGGTTACAGCTGCATCTTTGTGTGCCTGAGTCCTGCTTTGAATGCAGATCTTTCTTTTTGTTAGTCTAGCTGCCTTCTCAGCAGTATCTCAGCCAGGTCCCTTACAGCATGACTGGAGTTTCAGCTAAGAAGTGTAAGAGCTGTATGTTAGCTGGCACTAGTGAAATGTTCACTTCTGAGCTGTGTGCTCTGTCCTTTGCCACAGATGTCCACAAGTTGGATGCTCACAGATTATCTACATAGATAAAGGAAACTCCAAGTTCATGCTGCTTCCACACTGGAAGTTGGGTAGATGTTACTTAGCTCAGTCCTGAAGTCATGTAACCATGTTGGCACTGTGCTGTGTTTTAATGTGTTGGAAGACTTGGCACAGCTATAAAAAATAGTTGAGCCTTCTAATTCTATGTCAGATGTTTCCTGCTTTTTAAAAAATAAGCTATTAGGTTCATTGCTTTACCTTGTTGTAATACTCATTTCTCAATTTGTCCTTGTTGCTGTCTTTGTGCGATGTACTCTTTGAAGTTCGGGGTTTTACATAGCAAAATGTCAGAACTACATGAGTTTAAGTGACAGCTTAGCTCTTTCTAATCTGCTTAAGGAATCTTTTCATTTTATTGCTTTTCTTTTTGAATATATTGACTTTCCTAGAGCCACTAAATATATGTTTCACTAGACATTGTCTAATTATTCTTTAATTTTGTAAATAAGATTCAGAAATTGATGTAGATGTTTGGTTGAAAATATTTTCCATTTTTTTTTTCTTTTTGATTTTAAAAAGGAAGAGATTGATTACAATGCTTTGTGGTTGCATGTCCTGTGGATAGAACATGAGAGCCCTGGGGTTTAAAAGTGAAATGCCAGAGAGGCCTAACTCCTGTGTAATGTTTGTCTTGGAATGTGATACTTGATAAATCATAAAATTTTCAGTCATGTAAGTTTTAGACTGTATCCTGCTGATGCTGAACTTCCTCAAACCCAATTGAAGTCAACACAATGCATCATATCTTCATTTTTCTGTGTAAAGGAGAGAGAATGTTTAATGCTTTCACATCTTCATACAACCCTCGAGTTGCACAGACGAAAATGTGTGTTTGTGTGCACAGCCTCTGGTAAAATACTGCTCTGTGTGATTGTCAGAGTAAATCTCCTTTTGGGTGTTCAATGCAATTTTTGGAACAGTTTTCTCCTTTAATTTAAAAGTCCAGGGATTTTTGCCCATTGCAGTGAAACCTCTTTGAGGAATTTTGTATTACAGTATGTCCAATTACTGGTGGCACCAGCAAGTTTTTGTGAAACCCTGGTCTTGAACACCTGTTTGGAGAAGCCACATCCCAAACAACATTTCACCTTCAGGCAGTATGAGTCTCTTTAGTAAAACTATGTCCACCACACAAGAAAGATAAAGGCTTTGTGGGCTTTGAAGCAATGCTTCATGCCTGCTTTGTCCCACCTGGAGAGCCTCCTTTGCACTGCAGAATGTAGGAGGACCTTGCTTAAAGGTCCTCCTACATTCTGCAGTGTAGGCCAGGTGCTCTCCTGTTCATCTTCTGAATAGGAGGAGAGAAGAAAAATCAATCTTCTGTGTACGTTACTGTGGTTCATGCTAATAAGAGTTGCTAGGTTGACAGGTCAGGAGAGATACCAATCCACTGACTCACAATACAGATATCACTGAGGTAGGATTCTAGCAAACTTTCCCCAACAGTATTGTTCAAACTGAAATCACCGATTTTGTGACAAGTTGAACAGGTAGCTTTGCCTTCTTAATCGTTTGACTTTTGATTTGTATAACCAGGATAAGGGTTATCTGCAAGGGTTGCTGCAGGTAGAGGAGAGATGGGAGACATCTACCTACCTGTTTCACCAGGGTCACAACACATTATTGTCATTCCCAACCAGGCAGATCTTCACATGCTGACTTAGAAGGCTCACCCTCCCCAGCCCCATTACTGGGGCCCTAACATCCCCCTGTCCCTGATGTCATCTGACAGACCTGCCCTGCCTTCCCCACCAGGGCTGTGTGTCTCTGAGCTGAGAGGAAAGTCATATAAATAGCAGTGCACCTTCTCTCTTTCTGCTCTGCTGCATGCTACACCTCACTGACTCACACAGCTCCTTTCAGGCACTTCCTTGACTTTGGACGTAGTATGATTTCATAGTGTAGGATAAGTGACTTTGAAGCTGATATTTCAATTTTGAGTGGGGTAGATGTAAGCAGTATTTGGGCTTACATCATTAAATGAGGTCCTGGTTGCTGGAAGAATAAACATAGAAAATTTTGACTCTGCAAGATGCAGTATTGATTGCAGTGAGCTATGATGTCAAGTATATGCTTCCCTTCCTCCTTGCTTCCCACAAGTGCTAAATAATAGACCTTGTTTACTGGCATTTGCAAATTATTTTGCCTTTGTGAATGATGTAATGACATGCCCCCTATACTCTCATTTAATTTGCAACACCATTTGGATTTTTTTTATCCTACTTTTCTGATGTAATTTTTAAATAACTGTATTTCCTGTCCCCCAGACAAATCAGCTCTAATTTTATAATGAGGAATTCAGGGTTAGATTATTTTTTAAAAGAATCTAGGCCATATACATTATGTAAGGTTACCATAGTAACAGTTTCTCCTAGGGGAAAACCGACTGTCCGTAGTTTCCACAGAAACCACTCCCTGCTGAGAAGGTGCCTCTGAGGGAAGTGAAAGGAATATAAATGAGAGAGAGAAAAAGACGCGCACAGATGTCATATGACCTCTGCGGCATCCCTGCACTGTTGCAGATTCATCCGAGCGTTTCTGGGTTTGTTTTCAGTTTGTTGTTTTTGACTGCACGAGTGGCACCTTCTCTTGTCATGTAAAGTCTGGCTGCCCTTCTCTGGCGTGGAACTGGTTTTACAGCTGGAGGTACGGCGATGCTCCACCTTGGCAGTGAACTGACCACAGCAGATACTAAAGTCCAGAGCTCTAGGAACCACTGTGCGTGGGAGAATTTAAATGGTAAAAGAGAATTTCCCCTCTTTTTTATTAACTTTTTTTCCCTAAAAGAAGTCAGCAAAGACAAACAGGTATGGAAATGATTCCTTCCAGACAGAAACAGGAGAGAGGGGAAGCTCAACTAATTTGTCAGTTAATGGTTTTGTTCTTTTGGGGTACAAGCATACACTGTTAGGAAAAATGTATTCTGAAAGGAATAAAAAACCCTCAAGTCCTAGAATTTGTTAACTGATATTAAAAAAAAAAGGTGAAATTTCTTTAATGTACTTTAATATCACTGAGGCAAGTATGGATTAACATTTCTGAAATCCTTTTGCTTTTATTTTTTTCATGAACAGCATTGATTTGTTTTGGTTTTATTTTTTTTTCAAAGGCAATAAAACTGTGACATTCATTCAAGGCTTAGTGCAGCCATAACTACAGATTAACGCTCTGGCTACTTCATCCTGTCATCTCTCTGCTGCTTTCTGGGGAAAGTAGGCTGACATGGTTATTAAATCTGGCAGCTGGGTTGTATGCACATGGGAAGCAAGTAGAGCACAGCATATAGAAAATGAGTAGCTTTCAGATAGCAGCCTTCATTTCACTGCTGCAAGACCTGAAAGGCAGCCTAAAAAGCTCTTTCTCTTCTTTGTAATCACCAGTCGCTGGATCAGTGCGCAAATATCACAAATACAGTTGCAAATGTAAGTATTCCTTGCTTGTGTGGTGCTTTCAGATTGCTAATTAAGGTTTCTACCTTAGTCTTCTGCTTGAAAAAGCAGAGAGATGAAAGCTGAAAACATCCTGACAGGGGAAGCTTCTCTGCAGTATTGTTCTGGCTTTCAGTGGAAGAGCTGCTGAGGGAAAGGGATGCTTGAAAGCTTTCCAGAACAAATAGTTTGCAGTTGTGTGTGTTGATTTTGGAGATATCTGCTTGCCATTTTTTCTGAGGGCAGAAGTCCGGCAAATGCTGGTACTTATAGAGCAATGTTTTTCTGCTCAGATTAGATATACAGCAAGAAAGATACTTCAGCAGTAATAGATGGTTTGTGAGCACGTAGAAGAAAAATTTTCCATGGTATTTTTCACCTGGAATATTTTTTAAAAAAATCCGTAAATGCAGACAGGGACTTCTCATTAAGGAACTCAACAGTACCTTATTTTCAGAAGCTCAAACAAATAGTCATCATAAGGGGCACCAGTAAGTCTGCATCTGGCCTGATAAGAACAATGAACATAGCACGGTGAGCAATGCGTGTTTTTCACCCATCTCATTTTGTCTGTACATGAAACGATCTTTATCTGCTACAGTGGCATCAAGACAGGATAGTAAGGTGGTTGGGAAGCAGTGGAGCTGAAGGATTCTCAGTGTTGTGGTGATACTGTAAGGAAGAAAATTGATACTTGTTGGTGTATTTTTGGTCTCATAGCACTGAAGAAGCAGTATGTTGGTTTTTATTCTCCTTTCTAATTCAAAGCGTCTGTATTGCCATTGTCCTATCGAGTTTATGGCTAATGAATTCTTACTGTGCTGTGAATGAAATCTGCTTCTTGAAAACAGCCTGTGATCAGTACCAAGTATAAATAGTAGTCAGATAACTACACAAGAAATGCAGTAGCCAGTTTGTTTCAATTGCTATGTCATGTTTCTTGCTTTATTTACAGGTTTTATTTCCTGGGGACCAGTGGTACTGTCAGCTTTTCATGAGCCATGTGAAAATGTCACTTGCACAGTTAACAGGTGACTGCCATTAAGTGACTAGGGAGAGAATATGTGTGTAGTTTGCTGCAATAAAGTACTAAACATATTCATGGTATAACCCATAATGATGCTGTAACACAGGTATTTGGTGACTGTTGTGTTTATAAGCTGCTTTTGAAATACTTCAGCCTCATCTTACAGATGTATATGAATACATGCCTGTCTTCACTGTAGCAAAGAAAAACTGATTTTGAAGCTTTCTTTTCCTTCCTCTTGTCTCCTTTTTCCCCTCATTGACTTAAATTCATAGCTTCCCTGAAATTTAGTTGTGAAGATGGTCATTTTTGATGACAGCTGCAGAGCTAAGCTTCCCAAGCCTCAGTGGCAGCCAGCCAGCTGCTGAGACAAGTGGTGACCTTTCAGGACAATGTCTCTCACAAAAATGTCAAAATATTAAAATGGCAAGCATCAAATGCCATGTCTGTGGGTAGGGGTAGTCATCTGGCAGGCTTTCAGCTGAAGACAGTTAATCCACTGCTTGTTTGGATTATACATTGAAAGCCCCTGCCTAAGTCTCTCAAATATAGAGAAATTATTCATATGTGTCCTGAATAATTTCAGAAGTTCTTCTGGGAAGATTTGGGACATGGATGGAAAATTTCAGAGGTGTTTTATTTAAAATCTACTCAGACATCTTCCTGACAGATATCCTGAAAAGAAGGTTTTGGCCTTTAATTTTGCTATTTACAACGTATACCAGTTTTCCTCCCAAATCTCTTATCCAGAATGTAAATGGATCCTGATGAAGCTTAAGCAAAATTCATTCATGTGCAAAGGATGCTGAAATTCTGATAGCATGTGCACTGACTTTTTAGGCATATGCTCACTGCATATTAAACAATCCCCTGCAGTTCTTGGTGCTGCAGTCCTCAGCTGAAATCTCATTTGCTATTACATGCATCAATGCTCTGTAACTTTCTCTGAAGGTACTGAGGTGTGAGCATTCCGTGCTCCCTGGTGTGTCAGATTCTCAGATACCTTTACCCCTGGTAACAGATCAGTGACACTGATAGGGTACCTCGTTGGTTTCAGTCCTGCTGCATAAATATTTCTGGGAGGTGTGAAACTGCCTGATGCTTTACCTTGGCCTGTAGGAAAGGCAGACAGAGTGCATGGCTGATCAGGGAACAAACCTGTTCACCTTGTGGTTGACCTCTCTTGAGAGTAGGAAGGGGAACACCAGTAACTGCCCCAGACCAGTCTTGTCCAGCCGGTTTGCAACTGGCCACAGTTCAAGAGAATTTTCAATATTCTTGCAAAGCACAGGGTGAGCTGCCAACATGGATAACCCCCGCAAAGCATTAAATATTTAGATTTAATAGTGACAAATCCATTGCTACTTAGCAAGACACCGAAAAGGAAAATAGTTTTTTCAAGTATTTCTTTCCTTTTTTTCCTCCTGTTTCAAGGTAGGAGTTCTATGTCACTCCAAGTTTTTTGTCTTACTACAAGCAAGCAGCTTTTTAAACTTTTGCTTTAGTGTTCTTCCCTTCTACTCATAGAGGAAGTGTTTCCTCCCCCCTCTGCTCTTTAAAACTGGGAGCACTGCATTCCATGATCACCTTGTCTCTACTGTAATTATAGGAAAAGCTGTGTATCTGTGTTGGTCTTTTCTTTCCGGTTAGTATTCTGTGACCCTTCTCCTTTCTCCTAATTCCCTACAAGAAGAATTCTGAGGCAAAGGAAGTAGGTAAAGACAAATTCCCATAAACATCTTACAGTAATTAACCCCTCCTCCTTCCCTTCCTTTCTCCTTTCCCTTGTCTTCAAAATTTTACCTGCTTTCACACAAACATTTCTGTTATTTGAGAATTACTGAGATGTAAAAATCTGTTAGGAAGAACAACATTATGCTCATCTAGTTGAGAAATAAAAAGGTAGCTGAGGTATCAGTTAATGTAACTTAACATAGCTCAGATACCTAGGCTGAGTTTTGGATTTTGATTTTCAAATGACAAACCACATGTAGGCCCAATCTATTTAATCATCTGATAATGTTAAAAAAAAAATAAATAAGGATGCTGCTATTTTCTGTGAGCTTTGCTTGAAGAAAAAATCTGAGAAAAATAACTGCAGCGGCTGTAATTTGTTTTAAATCAAATTATACAGGACTTGGTTGTTTCCTAAGAACTGTGCAGTGTCAGATAGATTCAGTGCAGTTCATTAAACATCTGTCAGTATACCTCATATGAAATTTTGACTTGCATCAATGGCATTATAATTTTATTCTGCATTTATATTATTATTACTCTTTACCCTTTCTGCAGCATCTAGGGATACCTTTTTTTGTTACTGAGCTAGGTATTGTGCAGAAGGTAATCCTTACCCTAGGTATTGTGCAGAAGGTAATCCTTACAGAAGGTAATCCTTACCCCCAGACTGCTTACAAGCTCTATTACAAATAAATCAAAACCTTCTTTGCACTCACTTACTACTTTTCTTGTTTGTCTCTCTATCTGAATTCAGAACACAGATGTCGGTACTGTGTTATCTGAACTGGTCTTTAGGATACCAGAATTTGGGTATTGAAATTGCATGTAATTAAAGTTAGGGAATGACATACACTTACTGTGACCTTATTTTAAAGCTGTCCTGCTGGTTCACTTAAAGTATCTCCCTTAGGCTGCTAGTGTTTAGATATTAAGTTAATGAATTGTATTAATTGAAATTAACTCAACTGACCAAAACATGACTATAATTACAAAATATTTCTAGACCACCAACAAAGATTTTCCTTAAAATTGTTAAGACACCATTGCCAATTACTAAGTTAATAAGATTCATGATAAACTTAATTACCAAGGTAATAATATTCATTATTAAGTTTAGTGAAGTATGTTTACTTTTGATTATTTACAGAATCTAAATTTCAATGTTGATTATTCACATGAAATAGCAGCAGCATGACACATGACCATCACACACTAATTGACTCACAGATGATGTACTGTGATTTGGGGTGGACAGTGAGGATCACAATATGGGTGAGATGAGAGTCTCACACAAGAGAATCTTTATCTCCATTTTCTGTAAGACCAATTTTCCCCATCACTCTGCTCCTTATCCATCTTACAAGTAGATTTCAGGAGCAGTCACACATCTGTTAACATCACCTTTTCTACTACCTTTGAATGATATGGTGTAAAGTATACATAGTCCATAAACTAGGACTAAACTGCCATCTGAAATCAGGACAACTCTGTAGTTCACAAAGCCCCATTATAATACACTATTTCATGCTGAAGGTATTTTATGTGTTCAATTTGAACACTCTTCAGATCATCTTTCACAAAGCAAGGCTGTCGCATGTGAATACAAGCTGTAACTTAACTGAGAAATGTAATCAACATATCTGGGCCAAAAGGCATATTTATTCTTTCTGGAAATGAATATCACATAAACCACTATGATTGATTTCTAAGAGCCATTTTTATTTTGAGGTGATAAACCTAGTTGTATATGCAGGAATAAAAAATATGAAGGATCCCAGAGGGCCAAATTGCAGTTGAAAATATATTCTACCTTGAATTTCTTAGGATTTTTAATTTCACTTTGAAATTATAATTCATTATATGTCTTTTTGCACTGACACCACAATTTGTATCACTTTAGTGACATATTAAATATTAAATTTAAATTTATTCTGACAGTGTCAGTGTTGTTCCATCCATAAAACAGTTGAAAGGCTCTACACAAATGCAAGCTAACAAACGTGAATGGATGTTGTACTCCTCAACTGACTTTTTTTTTCGTACTAGGAATGATGAATAAAAGTCTGAAAGGTTATTTGCAAGCATGCAATTAATCATAAATCCAGCTTGATCTGGATGGATAAAATAGCAGTATATCAATCTGGTTAGCTAGTACTTTAAAAGGATTTTGCAGAACTCATTAGGCCAGGAATATTAAGATGGGTGCCTCTTTTCTTATGAGACAATAGTGTGATTCCCAAAGGGATAAAGTAGAAGGTCAAAGACAAAACAGTTTATCCCCAGGAATGGTATGGATTATTGTTAAGAACATTCTGAAATCCTCTCCCATCATTTATTTATTTCAAAGCATTCCTAAAAGTAATGACCCAATTTTAAAGACAGTAAATCAGAAATAACCAAATCACTAAAGCTTATTTGTCTTTTAGAAACATGGATTGTCTTAATTTAAAAGCTTCAGTACTTTTGAGTCTCCTTTACTTATCTAGGGGAGCAATTGAATGATGGGGTTTTTTTCATTTTTTTCCTATTCTGTTTCCCCCCCACTCTTCAATTCAGTGGGAATTCATTCACACAAGGGCCCTTTTTACGAAAGTAGAGAGTTTGCGGACTGATCTTGAGCTACCTCTGTTAAAACCTTGTAATGAACCAGCTTCTGTTGTTATTTGGAAATAGGTTCACTGAAATAAGGGATTTTGGCAGAATGCAGAGTAGATGCTGCTGGATGTCATGGCTAGGTTTCTGGAAGAGGAATTCCCTTGGCATTCTGAGTATTGCCTTGCTGACATACCTGAAATCGATAGGTTTCCATGGCTTTGTTACAGTATGTGTGGCCCTCAGATTTTTAATTAGTCAGTAGTAATTGCTATGTGAAAGTAAAGCAATGAGGCTGAAAATGGATTAAAGAATTAGATAACTAACAGCCAAATTATTTTAGTATGTTTGGAGTTCCCAGGACAATGTACTTACTAACTTTGGGCCAAGGTATAGCCATCCTAAAAGTGAATGCAACTCATACTACATATTCCCATGGCAAAATTTTACCCCAAAGGGGCTTCCAGCCATCAGTGTCCCTACTAGGTGGAATGGCCAAAGTACTCTTTTTCTCTATAAAATTAATAGTGTATGGTTTAAAATGAGAAATGGAGAATTTGTTCAGCTTTTCTTTTGTTTTCAAGAACATGTTGAGAATTAACATAGTGAAGCTTGCAACATAGATGCCATTGTGTAATGCTTATAATGAATAACATGCTATGACATCAAAGGTCTTCTAGGAATCAATAATTATGGATGAGGAAATAAATAATTATTTTCACTGTAATTATCAGGAGACACGTGATGATTTGCTTTGGTTCTGACCTTGACTGTTCGTGCACTGAAATAATAATTGCAGTTAATTACTTCTTTTCTAGAAATGCTCATTGCTTGTTCAGCATCAGAGAGTGTAGGTAGGGGAGGACCACCCTGTAAAACACTTCTGTTTCTTGGGAAGTATGAGTTTTTCCTTTTCGAGAAACAAAAGGCCTCAGCATTGGCTGACGGTAATGATTTTTAAAAATGGTTCTGTGCTTAAAATGTTTTCTGAAAGGTTTTTCTTTGCTTTATTCTAGAAGATGTGAAGGCAGATAGACACATCTGAGTGCAAGTGCTATGGAGAGTAGAAAGCAAAAAACTCTTTTTGATGTTCCTTGATGCTCAGCCAGCTAACCCTAGGAGAAACCAGAGCTGATGTTGTGATTTATGGAGCTGGGAAAAAATAGCTCTTGAGCAGCAGAGACCCCACACTGCTCTGACCCTATCATATGGAAAGCATTTTCCTGTAAATATTCTTCCCCTCTGTCACTGAGGAAAGTTTGAGTGTAGTCAGAGCAACAAGTGGTACATCACAATGTCATCTGGGATTCTGATGAACTATCTAAATAAAGGTGTTAATAGAGTGCCTTTATAAAGAGATCCCTTCAGCTGATTGCTTTCATCAGGTATGGGGATTAAAAGTAGGTAGGTTAGGGCTGCCTATCACACTGTCAGGGCAATTCCCCAGGTCAGTGGGTCGCTGTCTCTTCACAGGACTGTTTGTCACTGTGTATGTGTACATACCATAGTCCATAGCACTTTGTTTATCTGATTCAGAACAGATGCTCAAATCACACAACTTCCATGAAGGAGGAATTGACAAAGAGTGCAGCTGGGGTGAGGATGGTACAAGAAACTCCATCCATCATTCTCCAAAAGGCACAATGAATGGCTTAATTGTTGCTGCTAACAATTGTTGGCCATTTTATTTGCTATAGCCAAAGTATGATCACACTAAGAGCCAGCTTGGGGAAATACAGTGACAGGGCAGTCTGTTTGTTCTGCAAAGCATGCTGCTTGACCGCAGTGAGGTCTTGAGCTGGCTACCATAGCTGTAATTAGGAAGGAACAGTGAGGAAATAGTACAGTATGCAATAAAACCAGCAGTATTTCATACTGAGGAGTTTCTGTAAGACTGTATGTCTTCTGAGAATGCTGCCCATTGGAATACTTCTCCTCATACCAGAATTCCCTTCAGTGCCTTGTGAATTTAGTCTTTCATTGAATTGGATTGGATGTGTGTGGTTTATTATCTTCCTCTATTGCAAGGTTTGTATTTAAGAGGTGCTACACAAGCACTAGCAAAGGACAGAAAGTAGGCTGCCTGTATCACTGAAAAATTCATCTCCCAAGTGAGTATGCATTGGGTCATAGTGAGGTTAATGTTCATATTCATGTGATGTTAAAAAAATCATTGTCTGGATTAAAGCCTCTCCCTATTGTTTAGTATCCGACTGAAAAGCTGAGGATTTTCATAGTTCTCAAATAAAAACACCTGAATTTTTGTCATGCAGAGCAATCTTATTTTTCTTAATCTTGTTCTCAGAAACAACTCAATTATTTTAGCTGATTTTTTTTAATGAGGCAAACATCTAGCATGAAAAATTTCATGAAAAATTTCATGCTAGTCAGTAAAGGCTGTCAATCTCTTAACAGCTGAAATAGGGTCACTTAATGGAGAAATATAAAATTACATGCTTATAGATTATAGTATTAAAATGCACAATCAACAAAAAATTTCTGCTTTGGCTAAAGATCATGATATTCAGTACCTCTGTGTATTAAGGAAGTTCCTAAGTATAGCTGTTACAATATTTTTTAGAAAAATACCCCAAACGGCAATTTATTCCGTTGAGGATGATATTAAATATCTCTGTGGGTTCTTCCCCTTCTCAAAAGTGACATTGGAATTTATTGTGGAGTCTGAAATTGCTATGGAAGAGGAAAGAAGTGAAAGGAAAAAAGACTGGACCATCTTCAGTTTCATTTTTTAAATGCTACTGAGAAAGTTTAACTTTTTCCCTCATTCACAAGTTAAACAGACTCTGCAGAATATTTGCTTCTTAGAATGAATGTGACCTGTATTGTAGATACCAATGTTCTTGAATCCTCTGGAATATCAAGGGGTGTTAGATGTCATCATATCTATGGATGCCAGTGGGATGAATTCAAGATAAGATTCCTTTCTGGCTGACTTGTAGTTTTTTATGTCTTTGGCCTGACCTTAAAATGACCAAGAAATATAGCTTTAAAATAACTGCATGAATCTGAGCAATTGCTGAATTTTAGCAATGACATTGCAATAATCAGTACCTCCTTCTGTGAGGTCTCTCTCAGCTTGAGCTTGTGTCAGAAAGCAACCAAGAGCAAACAACAATCCTTTCAATGCAAGGAGCCTCCTTGAAATGTGCCACATTGCTGACCTTGACAAGCACGCAGAAAAGCACAAGTGAGTGCACACAAAGTTTCAAGGCCTGCTGTTCATCCAGATCCTGGGTACTGTGCAGTATTACCTCACACAGATTTTGTTCCTTGCATGCAAAATAGAATCACAGTGTGTGAGCTATAATTTAATCCATGTTGTAGCCAGGGTCAACTCAAAGGCCCTGGTGGAGAGCTGTGTTGCAGTTGGGCAGCTCTGGATATTTTAACAGAATCAGGGGATCCTTCCTCAAGGAATGAGGCCAAATACAGGAATAAGAAGAATGAATGCTGCAAGTGGCATCTTTTTTAATAAAAAGCTCTGTTAAATAGGAAAAAAAAACCCAGACTGACATAGAACTGATTTTGTATTACTGGAAAATACCATAGTGATGCTGGATGCAGATTATAGAGATTATAATTTAATTTCATGCTACATATCTTCAGGAAACCCCTACTAATTTGGGTAGTGTTGGAATTGCTTTTGCATATACACTTTTATTTATTTGCTTGACTTAGAATAAACAATATCTCCAAGCTTCTTTGCTGGCTAGGTAATATTTCAAAAGACTTTAAGTTTCTTCTCCCCAGTTAACATTTGCGAGTAACATATCTAGATTTTTTTGTTTTCAATTAAAAAAATAGGTATTTTGGCTGATTTTATACTCAGATTGTATATCATAATAATAAATAATTAAATTATATGTCCTTTTGACTTTCATATTGATTACAAGTATGTTCTTATATAGATTTCTACCTGCAATTAACAGTTGCTATATAAACATACAATCTCATATAAGTACTTTCTTATGGAGAATTTGTTTTAAATATATGTAGAACTCTTAAGAAAATATGTATTTCTGAAGAGTTTTAGAATTCCATGAATTCCATTTCTTTTCAATTCAGTGAGCAGATATTGACCAGAACTCCATCCTTTCAGTATGCATTAGTTTTGCAGGTTTGCTTGAATTTTGTAGACCATACAGAAATTTTGTGGTTGGTGCTATCACTCTGAAGTGAGCCATTTGTCTATGGACTTCTTTGTTGTTGTTCTTACCTTTAATTAGAATCTTTGTATGCTCAGTCTGCTGATGTTGTCTGTTATCCATTCTTACCCAGGTTCTTATATGTGTGACTGACTAAAGAATTATTCTAGGATTACTTGACCCCCTGTTCCATTTTCTTAGGCTGCTGTAAAATGGCACAGCATAATTAAATCCAGGCGTGGGTGTGGTTTGGTTCTGATTACATGACAGGTTTAGCCTTTTTGCCACTTGGATCAAGGGGACTTTTATATTTTAATTGAGTTCTCCTGCATGGCTGAGGTTTATAGTATCTTTAATATTAAGGTCGTCTTTTCCTCTCCTGCTGCTCAGAATACCTTTATAACAGAGCTTTGCTTGAGAACTAGTATGTCCCTGTTTTTTGGGGGGGATAGGTTGTCACAAGGCACTTGACTTGAGAGCACCTGGAATTCATTAAAATTCCTCTTACTAGCCTGTTATATGAGGATACCTAAAATTTGGAATGTTGTGTTTGCTTGCAGGCTTGTATAGGACACACCACCATCTCTTTGGATTTCTGTGTCCAAATGAATGATTCTGACCTTTGTTGTGCCTCTGCAGTTTCAAGCAGTTAAATTATTTCGGTGTTTTCATGTGCTTGGTAACTGACACACTTTGTCTACGCTTGCTGGGTAGAAAGGGGATGTAGAAGTAAGTTGGGTATAGCAGTTTTTTTGTTACCCCACTCACTCTTGTTCAGCAAGAAGGCATAAAATGCATCAGTAGTGTCATTCGAGGAGAGGTAAACTGAGAGAGGGGAGGGACAAGTCACATCGGCACCATTGGGCACAGACCACTCTGGCCATTATTCAGGGGGTGTGTATGTGTGAAGGGAGTTCATTCCTTTTAGCTCCTGAATAAATCCATGGCTGACCTCATTGATGTGACAGTGAAATCAGCAGGAGTTCTCATATGCTTGACAGAAAGGCATGTATTAAAGTGCTTTCTTTGAACCAAGGTCACTGCATCTCTAATCTGAGCATTTTTCCTGTGATGGGCAAATCCCTCTAGGTCTCTGAATATCCTTTGCTCTAGTTGATGCAGGCATTTGGTTCTGTGCCAAGGAAACAAGTGGAATATTTACTGCTGAGTTCACGATGAATAGGGTTTCTTATGAGAGCAGGAACCACAGCTATCTTGAAGGCAGTCTTCTAATTAATGCTGTCTGTTTGTTGTATAACAGCAAGGTCTTCACAAAAGAGTTTTTTTGGAAATTTCCCTTGGGTTCTTCTGTCTGAGCAAGAACATAGCCCACAGAGGGGCGAGAAACTGGAGAGGTGGTATTTTCCTTGTGACAAAGGCCATACATAAGGAATTTGTCAGTTCCAAAGATACCACTGGAAATGTTTATACTCTTTTATAGGAAAGCATTCCTTGGAGACAAGTCATCTTGTAATTTGAAATTAGGATGGATGTGTGTGCTGCTGGGTCTGTGGCTCTTTTTGGGCTCTTTGTAAGCATACATGACGCTCTGAGCATAGATCTGCTCCAAAGCCAAAGCATCTGTCCTTCTGACATATTTTTTTGGACTCTAAACCTAAGCAGAGATAAGGGATATTTCAGCATGGTTTGCAAAACCCTTCTAGAAATGCATGAATCGCCCCATGACAACAGTGGAATTAATATGTTGAGTCTAGATTAATTCACAGAATTTAACTGAGTAATGCTTGCAGTGTAGTATAGCAAGGCTTAAGGTAGCTTATAGCCAGCTTAGATATAGAGGCCAATTATGGCAGCAGGGTGCCCAAGACAGGCTAATTTGCTTTGCTTCTTGATTGAGTTTTCTCCTGCTTTACTAGCACATACATTAGACAGGTATTTCAGAGGTAGCTTTGATACTTCTTGCTCCCTTGCTGTCACAGTTCCATCTAGAAAAACCTTAAGGCTCAAAAACTCTGACTACCAAATTCCAGGTGAGATGAGAACTGAGGCCATTGGTCTGCAAATAAGGTAGAGCACAAATGAATGGGGAATGAAGGGCATGTGCAAAGAGTAGTTTGTACTTGAAAGGCCTCCTCTGAACTCTGGGGCAATTGAGGCCTGTGAAATATCTCTCACCAGGAAATGGGACACAAAGAAGCTAGGGAGAAAACTTGCTTAGATGGACTTTAAACTTGTAGGTTTACTGTGCTCTACAGTGCCAAAGTTAATCTTTACCCACAGTGTATGTATTTTTGGAGGTGCATCTCCTTTTATTAGTGCATTTGTGTTGTGTTTGGAATGAGTGATCTTTGAGGTGGTAGGAAATTTTAAAAAACACTTATCTTGCAAAAGTAGTTATCCTGTTTATTTACTTTCAAAGGATATACTTCTTAAGTTAGTAGTGAAAATGAAAAGTTTGTATGTCTGAAATGTCCTCAGTGAGAGCTTCAAAGAACTGTAAATGTATGCACAAAGAACTTCTGTGAAATAGGCAAGACATAATATTGCCACATTACAAGGGGATATAAAAAAATGAAATCACTGGTGCAGGTCTAACTAGAACATCAGTGATAGTCATGACAGCTGTTGATGTACATTAGCTGTATAACCCTTGTTTCTTTCCACACAGCTCCTAATGCTGTAATTGTATTTTTAGTTACAGTTACAGTTTGATAATACTCTGCTGCTTTTCCACTCCCGTGAAGCAGAGAAGCAGGTCTCTTGGTTCAGTGGGGTGTTATTTACACTATTAAGTTGCTGCAGGTATCTCTGTTTGATCTGATCCTTGGTGTGGCATTACTGATGAGGTTGAAGGAACTATTCTGTTCTTGAAGACAGGCAGATTCTGGATGGAAAGCTGGCACATTAGGGGGAGATTCCAGTAATCGTTCAGTAGCACAGGAAGGAGTTGTTGTAAGCCTGACCTTTCTGTGTAGGGAGCCATGAAAAGAGGTGCTGACAGCAGTTGTTTCACTTAAGCTACTTGGAGCATAGGGATAGATCCTGTAGTCTATGTGGCCTCCAGGGGTTAGACACATTCCCGGAGTCTCTTCTGGTATTTGTTACACCTCAGGAGGCACCACCAAAGGGTTAAATAGTTCCACAGTGTGTCACTTGCTCTCTAATTAGGAAGTGATCCAAGAGCTCAAAGTTCAAAATGCACATGGTCTGAGCTGGGACTAAACCCAAGTTCCCACTGACTGCAGATTCATGTTAGTGTGGTGCATCTGCGCATGATCTCTTCCCCTTCCCATTTCTGCCTTTTGCTTTCCTTTTGAACAGGAAAGAGACGTTTCAGCTACACCATCTCACTTCTTTTGTCTATCTGAACTCTTCCATTGCTTGAGCTGGTGTGTTTTCTGGGAATAACTTGTAACCCCCTTTATAACTGGAAGCAGGCCAGTAAAACATGACAAAAACCTCACTCCACTCCATTCTGCAGCATCTGTGGCTTCTGCTGGAGAATCAGGGCAGGTCTCCTCCCAGCAGCAATGTAGACACAAACTGGACAGCCTGAGCCTCAGGGGGCCTGAGGTTCCTTGTTGGCCCCAAAGGGAGATACAAAGAACAGGCAAAATAGCATCCAGCTGAGCTTGTTTTGAGAAGAAAGGGCAGAGTGAGGGTGGGCTGAGGCCACAAAATAGTAAAAAAACCCCAGTTTTGGAAAGCAAACAATAAATAATAGGAGCCAGATGCATGGATGGTAAAATGAAAGGGACAGAATCAAAATGTCACCCATGGAGCCTGCAGCTGAGGGAGTGGGCAAAATTCTGCTGAATCATATAACAGAATTATAGAATATGCTGAGCTGGAAGGAACTCTTCAGCTTTTGGGATCTTGTGTTTAAGAATGGTGTGGGTTTGGGGGTCATGGTTTTAAGTTTCACCCCAAGATAGAGGGTAGCTTCTTGGGGATGACAGCCATCTTTTCCATATTAAAAAAAAGGTGGTGATCCTGATCTCCACCTTTTGCCCTCTCTATCTAAAACATGTTTACTCTTTCCCTCCATTGGTTCTTCGGGCGCTTAACATGGCAGGGATATTGAGTCAGATCATTAACCTGTCTGAAAGACATATCCAGCAAGACAAATTTGGGCTGTGAGCTTTCCTACTGTTCCTGCAACACGTGTTGCAGAGACACAGGCCTGTGCAGCTGGGAATGGCAGTAAAGAGAGAAGGATAACCTTTTTGATAAAAGTAAATTATTAAATCAGCTCGGCCATCGCTATTAGCTGATGCTGGATTAGTATTGTTGGCATTGCTGGTAACACTTTTCCTGGGTCATGCCAGGCTTAAGGACAAAGAGGCAGCTTCATCCTTGGCATAATGCTATGATTGAAGTCACAGGAGTTGTACCCAGGGCGACTTTGTCTTAAGTGTGCCTTTTCAACAAAGTCCATTAAATCAGCTCATTCTAGCTCTTTCTTTTGTTTCTTTACTTGTGGCTACACTGAATTAGCATCTTAAATAAATTTCCATGGGAATCAGAGATGCAATAGCTAGCTTGCTTTCTCTTGTGCATCTACAAACAATCTTTTCATAGCAGTCTTTTCACAATCTCATGTACAGTGTTTGGGCACTTGATCCATATCCATCAAGGGCTTTTCATGCCTATCCTGTTCCATAAAAAATCTAACAGTGTAAGGTGTATAACATGCAGTATACAGTTAATGGTAGTAGATTTGTAGCACATATATTTTATATACACTGATGAAACATCTCTCCTTCCGGAGTGACTTTTCACCTACTCTTACTCTGATACATTATTTCTGTATTTTGTGACATGTAGATTGTAGAAAAGGAAGAAAAATAGGTAATTTGATTTCATGAAGCAGGGCATTCTCTGCCTAGAAGACAAAGTAAGAAAAGAGAGCTTTGTAAGGAAGAGAGAAAGCTGAAAAGCCAGGCCTTGTGATGAGGAGAGATGTGGGAGTGGATCGGTAAGAAAGGAGAAATTCTCAAAAGGCCTTTAAGCTCAGGACATGAGAGCATGTCTTTTATGGAGGTGCAGGCAATGTGGCTGTGGCATGGAACAAAAGATTACCTCAGTTGCTTAATTTTTTTGTGGAAAGCAATGCAGGTGCATTGGGAATAAGGTCCAGGCTCAATTATCAAAATAATTAAAGTAATCATATACTGTGATCACATGGTGGACCTGGGCAGAAATTTACAGGTTAAAAATACTGGAAAAGAGCTCTGGTAAAATAATGGTGTGGGTGTGGATAGCACAGACTGAGTAGGAAATCCAGGCAAAAGTAGAGGCAGTGTATGTTATGTCCCTGGGTGGCAGCTGAGGAGCTGTGCAATTCCATCAGAATCTGAAATGTCATTGAAGAACGTGTCTAGTAGGTCTCACTGTGAAGAAAGACTTGCAAACGTGACCTGAGCACATTGTGATGCAGCGCTTTGTGCCAGAACTCTCGTGCAGCCTGTCAGCAGAAGCCAGAGAGCTTGGATACGATACCTCGCCTGTCGGAACGAGGTGCTAACTCCAGCATCTGCTTCTGCAGCGAGTTCAGCTCCTTTATCAAAGCAGAGAGGGAGAGAAACGACTTGTGCCAAGACTGCACGGAATGTAGTGTGATTGCACTGCTTTAATTTGACCCCAAAAAAAGGATCTTAAAATTAAAAGCTGCCAGGGCATTTAATACAATATGCCTAAAACACAGGGTGAAATGTGGAACTGGAGAAAAGCATAAAGCTGAAAAATACAAATGGATGCTCGTAAATCTCTGAGTCAGCAGTACAGGAGCCTGTACAAGCAAATAGTAAAGCTGGATAGAATGTAACAAGAAGTAGGGTGTCTTTGGGAGTGCAAGAGAGGGAGGAGTAGATGCTGAGAGAAGAATTAATCAGAAAAGTCAGAGGGAAAAAAACAGTGAAAGCCAAAAAGATAGCATGATTTTTGAGGAGGATAACAAAAAAAGAGCTCAAAGAGCCTGAGGCTTGAAGCACAAAACATGATATTTATACAGGGAGTTATTATAGAACACTTAATGAGACAGATTTTGGTGGCAGACAGGCCTCACAGCCAAACTAGAGGCATAAGAAAGTAGGACAGAGCTGGGATGAAATGGGATCAGTAGCTGTAAGCCGGGTATTCAATTAACTAGGAACAATTCAATTCAAACAACAAAGGGAGAGAGGAACCTGGGCAGACAGGTGGGAACATAGATGACTCAGGTAAGATCAGAAGGAGCTTATATTTCAGGGAGTGTTTACTCCTTGCAATACCTCTTTTGTCTCTGTGTTAAGATCAGTAAACTGACTGAGAAGCATTTGCTTCTGTGCTGCATTGCCTTTCTTGAATGATGGGGGGACAGACAAGAAGGGCATAATGTGGTACTGAAGAGAAGGGAGACTTAACACCTCCCCTTTTGACAGCAATAATTTGCTAGATCAAGTTGGTTGTCTCACAGAACCTTACTGTAAGGTGCCTCTGTTGTGACTCTGCCCTTTCCAGGAGATCAGGACCCAAAGAACAAGCAGTTAAGATGGAGGGGAAGAGAAGCAATCATAGGAGGATCAATAAATGTTGGGGGGTCAGGTCAAGAAGGTCAGGGTAAGACATTGGTGACAGAGAAGTGAGAAATGCCACTGTCAGCAAATAAAGCAGATAAAGCATGTTAGGAAGGATGAGAACAAGAAAAAGGATGGAGAGAATTAAAATTAGAGACTTAGCAAGTGAAACTTCTATACAGTGAATATGAACTAAATTTAATTTAGAGGTCTTTTGTTTGCTTGTATGTTCAATTGACTTAAAAGAAACTGTGCCTTGGAGATGCCTGTGGGCTCCCTAGAAGTGTTTATATGAATACCCAGCAAATATGTGCTTTTCCCGAAGTGATCTATTGATTTTTGTTTTTCCTTCCACCTTAAGCGTTTTAATGCCTAGCAGTAAACCATCAAGCCTTAGCCCTTCCCAGTCAGTCCCTCTTGTTCCCCTGCTTAAGAATGAAACTCAATATCTTGAACACCCAGAATGCGAAGAAAGAGCTAATCATTGGCTCGCATTGTGGCTGGCAGGGCAGGCCCGCCTCTTTGGCTAGAGCTGACAAGCTGTTTATGTTTGTGCACGGCCACCCTTTAACTCAGCCGCCCGATGGCCGTAAAGGGACCAACTGTCTGAATGCTGCAGGGAGCTAAATCATCTCATCAGAGGCACAGTGAACTTCCGCCTCCGATTCTCCCGCCTGGGCTCTATGGAACACTTGTAAGTAGCCTTCTGTCTTCTTGTGGCTTTTCTCCTAAGACTAAGGGCATGTTTTAGCAAGGCAGGTAGGTGCTGTCATTCAGAGAGGCAGCTATTAAAGCATTTTCCTCTGTCTGAAGTAAAAGAGCAGCTACTTTGTATGCAATGTCATGACTGCAAAGACCACACAATTTCAGTGCCAAATGAGACCTTCTTAGGAAACAAAAGGGAAGAAGTTAATAAGGACACAACCCATTTAAACTTACTTAGTTGTTGAGTTTTTATATATATATGTACACACACACACACACACACATAAAAAATTTAATTTAATCTGCATCTGGTTCTTATTTTTAGATATATTTACAGTATTTTATCATCCAGTCTCACTTTAAACAGCAGCAATTTTTGCAAGGTCATGAGAAGTGTGGTTTGGAAAGTGTGAAATGGCTGGAAATGAGATACTATAATGAGATACTATATACTGCTTCCTAAAATGCTGATGGGTGCTGTCATGTTTGAAGATACATACCTAGCAGTAGAAACAGAAAGTCATGCTCAGAGATTTCAGTCCTCTTTGTTTACTGGGAATTGTTATTGGGAACTGTTCACAGCTCCACAGAGCAAAAGACTGCAGAGATGGATTGTGCATGACTTCTTGCATCTTTAGTATGCCCATTCTAATTTTCAGAATTTGAAATCAAATACTGCCTGTTTGGGCAGTATTCTTCAACTTATACCCGCACTGCATATATTTATGAACTTTTTAGACTTTCTCTTTTACCATTTACACCAGCAAAGAAAGTCTTAATGTCAATGTCAGAGCTGGCCACCATGCAGAATCTCAGAAGTAGTCTGCTCCTGAAGTTTGGGCAAGTCTGTGTGCAGGTTTCATGTGATAACTGGAGCTCAGGCTGTGAGTTCAAAATACCTGAGGGGGGAGAAAGGTGCCTATCACTGTAAATAAGGATGTTTATTATTCGTCTATTTAAAATCACAGGAAAGTAAGTTGCAGTAAGATCTTAATTAGCCCTGACTCATGCAAAAAAAAAAATTAAAAGCAAATCCAAACCAAGGCCTGATGCCATGTTCCTTTCAGCTTGTTTAGCTTGCCCCCTATGGATGTACCCAATAGGGGAATACCTTGGTGATTGTGCCTTTGTCTCTGCTGTGCTGTTTGTGTTTTGGGGCAGTGCACAGCTTCTGCAGACAGCCCTGGTGCTCAACAATCCTACTCACCTATAGGATCTTAATGACTGCATCATTCAATGAGCTGTGGATTGCAGAGTGCCAGTCAAGCAATATTATGTTTAGAAGGCAGTGGCTAAGAGACAGCTGGACAGAAATTTTCTAATAATATGGATCAAATTATAGGCAGCTGTTGTACTAGTCCATTTAGGTGGGTCTTGATGCTGATGGTTGTTCAGCTCTGAGTCTGAGCCTTCTCTACAGCACTACGGTGCATGTGTGGTAGTGTATGAATTAAAGCTAATTACTGCAGTAAGCTGCTTCTGTGCCAGGCTGTGAATACAAGCCAGAGTGTTTCAGTGAGTTGCACTAAGCAGCAGATAGATACTAAGCCTTGATTAGTAAAGATGGGTTTTGTCTATAGATTAAGAAGGCAGGATCTCAGTACTTAAATGAGATACACCAGGCACCTAGGAATTGTTGCTGTGCCCTCACAGTACATAGTTTGGAGTAATCAATTCGCTCACCACATTGTCTCTTGACTAAAGAAAGAAATCCCTTGTGCATCATGAGCTCAGCACAACATGGCTGGCTCTGAAAGGGCAGACTGTTTGATTTGCATTGGGGTAAACAGGCAGAAAATTAAAATTGATTTTTTTTTTTCCTCACAGAGAGATAATTTTGAAGAGGTATTTACAGGGCTTGCTAAAACAAGGTGCTGAATCAACATCCTTCATAAAAGAACTTCTCTGAACTGAATAAGCTATAATTGCACTTTTTGATTCTGAGCTGGTAGGCAGTTTGTGAAAACAGAGTTATTTACTAATACTCATTAACAAAGCTTTCAGATGGCCTGGCAAGCAGAGAAGCATATCATGCTCAATCTACAAGAGGAGATAAAATCTGCAAGGAAGCTGGAAATAGAACTGCTTACCATGGCTCATTTTCTTCCTCTGGTTCTGTAGGTGCATTTGCCAGCAATTTCCTGTGGCTGAGTATTTGGTCTGCAGGCACACTTGTAATGTAGCTATTGTTCATTTTCTTCATAACTTAATGAAAGGTACTCCTTTAGGGTTGACTGAAACCCTGACTTGTTACCAGTATTTCCCAAATATTCATGGTAACCAGATTATTAGATCCACTGTATTTCCCCTACACTGCCCTTGGGAATGTCAGACCAGCTCCCAAAATGGATCAATATCTTGGGAAGGAACAACTTTCTAAATTACTAGGGATTTTGAGTTATTGGAGAGCTAATTCATGACACTGAATATTTGAATTTTAGTGAAAGCAGAAGGCTTTAAGGGTACTTATTGCCTCAGGGTTTATTATTAGCAGGTGCTCTGCTGATATGTCTTATAAGCTTGACACACATCAGTTAAGGTTATAAGGGACAGCCTGTGAGCAAAATATTGTATGTGTCTCCTTCCCATCAGCTGTTTGAGTCTGACCAGGAAACTGAACTGCCAGGTAACAGGAAAAAGTCTGAGGGTCTGAAAGAAGCAATGGCAGCCTTCTGTCAGGTTTGGATAGATTTCCTTGTAAAATCACTCACTAGCAGAACTCGTGTCTTCAAAGGGAATCACTCACTATCAGAACTCAGGTCTCCATAGGGATAAAGACTGAAATTTGCCTCCTCAGCCTCCTTGGGTAAGTTGTCCTCTCTCTTAAATATGAACCCTCTGACTAATATCCTCAGGTTTTACCTATGCCTATAAAAGCTTTTAAAATCTTTCATTGTGGCTTTTTTTTTCCCAGATTCCTTTTCCTAGGTATTAGATGCTAGGTAAGGGATGTTGTTGCCACTAAAGTGGAACATACTGGTTGGTTCTGAAAAAATGAGAAATGCTAAACATGCAGCGTTTTCTATTACAAAAGCAGTAGGGCTGTAGTACCCAGATCTCACTCATACATTAAGAGCAGAGGATCTTCCTCTAATGTGTGCATTTTAATTTGGTGGTGTTACCTGGAGAAGTTACCTGCTCTTAGGAAAGAGCAAGATTGCTGGGCAGGTTATATGTGCAAAATTCACCCCAGGAGCATAGAGGACATCTCTCAACCAGGTATTTGCCACAGATCTCATTCTGTAGGGTGGCCTGCCTGAAATATACTGGAAAACTTGGGTCAAGACAGAAAAAAAAGGGATTATTTCCTACCTTCTTTGCTGGTGACAGAGAGTGAATGGCAGTGGCTAAGTTGTCTTCAGGTTTGTGCTGCCTTTAAATCATCAGAATCTACCAGTTTCCACTGGTTCCTTTGACTCATCTCCCTCCTGTCTGACATATCTGGCCTTTGTGCTAGCCAGCAATGCTGAAAGAAACAACCTTCAGTGGCATTCCTGCTCTTGCACTGGCTATGCTCTGTTCTCATGCTGGGAAGATGTTTTCTTGGACTCCAGTGGCCAGCCCTAAACTTTATTTTTACTGGAATTACTGGCTTACAGAACAGGCTCTCTGCATTGCTACTTTGCTTTCAAAGTGTGTGAAAGGCACAGTTTTGCAAACTACCTTCTTTTAGGGCACATACAGGACTGGTATATTAATTGTAGCCTCCAGATGGCTCATTTCTCTCTCTAGCTCACCTCTCTCTGGCCCAGAAAGTAAATTGTATCCCAGTATGTGGTCAAGTAGGCAGGAAATATAATAGATGCTATGGTTTCTTCTATCATGAAAAAGCTTTTGAGTATTTCAGTTTCCTTCTTTTAGCCTGTGTAGTTGCCCAAAGGTTTAATAAAGCAGCAATTTTAGTTTGTAGCATAAAATGTCCATAATTAAGAGGGTCGCTTGCTGTGTTCCTCTTAGTTTCTTCTGTCTAAAGAAATTATCACGGCTGTCATCAGCCTTTTCCTCTTATCACGGCTCATTCACAGCCTGTGAAACTGAGAAGCATTGTATCCGTTAAAATTCAAGGAGTGCGCTGCAGTTTCTCTCACTAAATCATACTGCAGCTTGTTTTCTTCTTGACATCTTTCTTCTTATGCAGCCTCTTCAGTTGACACTATAACTAATGCTCCCTAATGTAATCCCTTAATATACTGTCAAAAGTTAACATTTTTTATACTGATATCCTGGCATGGAATTCTGCAGGTCTTATTCTGGCAAAACTCTTGCTGAAGGTGATAGAGAGGCTGGTTACTTAAAGACTGAAATGGGACTGTGAGAATCACAATCTTTTCCCATATGTGTGATTTAATTTCTGTTTCTGACGGAGATGTTTAGCATGATACCTTTGGCCTTCTTTTCAATTAGTTTTCGAATGTGTAAGAGCAAGTTGATAAGTATTAGATGAGGTTAATGTCAACTCCAGCACCGCATTGACTGAACTTTCAACACTTTTCAGACATTGCCTTCTTGAGACCATCTGTCTGAAGAAATGTCTCCTCCTCTCTATTTTCCCTGTAGTTTTCTCTTGATACTCTTCTCTTCCGCTTTGCAATCTATGCTTAACACTCATATACACTTTGGGATCCAGAGCTACAGCAAAACATTTCCTTGCATCATACTGGCTATGGAATATGTTACACTGTCACATTCGTATACATAGATGGAAAAATGTGAGCCAGGGCTGATGTGGCTCTGGCTGCAAAAGAGATGATGCAAGAGTGGGAAGAGGTGTTCATGTGGATGGAGCAGGGACAGCATCTTTTATATGCTTGCAGATATGTAGATAAGGATAGTTTCAGCAGAGAATGTTTTGTTGCCTACCTGCCCCAAAGCTCTGGTCAGCTTCAAGCCTGTCAGCCTTTCACTCTGACTTTTAGTGTCTTCTGGCCTCAGGCCCCTCATCCTTAGTCCAAGTCTCCAGTTGATGCCTGTGTGGGCAGGGCATGTAACTTTTCCCTGTCATCCGTGCCCCTTGCCTCACTCAGAAAGTTCGCAGGCTCTTCATATTTCTGCCACAACTCTTTTCCTATCCTAGAGGCACCTTTTTTCCCAGGCCTCCCATGTCCCATCTTCCTGAACCTCTGTGTCCCGTGCCATTTAAGATGCTTGTTCTCCCTGCCTCTCTGTCCTTAAGAGCTTCCCCAGAGCTCTTTGCTCCTGCTGTATTCTCTTCCTACTGTCTTCCTCACTACAGCCCAGTGTTTGCTGTCTGAGAGACAGGGGGCTCTTTGTTCTCCCCTGGAGTCTCAGGTTCTTCAGTGCAAAGGTCTCAACATACTTTCTTTTTCCTCTTTATTGTACTTGAAGGCAGGAAAGTAGGACAGGTCCAGGGTGAACCAGGCACATACTAGTTTTTGTGTGCTGTAGAAGGGGATAGCTCCAGGCAAGGTCAGAGAAAGACTAAGCCAAGAAACATATAAGTATGGGGGGCTTTTTAGAAAATGTAGCCTTTTCTATTTTTCTTGGCAAACAAAGTGTCCAGTGTTCAACAAATATCTTGTGAACCAACTTCAGGCCCAGAGCTGCTTTTGAACTGTTTGCTGTGATTCTTCATGTGCTCATTTCTTTGTGTTACCGGTCACATGGTAACATTTCTGATTCTTGGATGAATGATGTTTTCAAACAAAAAGAGGGATTTGTACACATTACTTTTGGTTCAGAACTTTTCATGAATGCAGACATATGAAAATATTTTACATCCGTGTTTCCAGGATACTTGCTTTTGAAAGGAAGCTTACATGAGTGGAAGTTTGTGAAAAACAGTAATACTGAGAGAGTACAATTTTTACAGGAGCCAGGGCTCATGGTTAATTTTTCAGAGTAGCAAACTATGACTCAGAGCAGTGAAGAGCAGAAGCATGAGCTGGGCACAAACTGAGTGTATGCCCCTATTTAAGGGACGTGATTGCCACAAAAGTTTGACTGAAGACCTTGAAGTAGGACTACAGTCAGGAGGAGTGTGGGGCTTACTTGCTGCTACATGGTGTATTTTATAAGCTTGAGCATTTGGTTGCGTTGTCTTTCTCCCCCTGCTCCAGTCCATAATGTCTGCAGCACTCAGTGGACACTGAGGAGTTATTTCACCTCTCTCAGGTTGCAGAAAATAGATGCATTTTTTCACAGTTTTCTGTCAGGCAATGAACTGTATCTGTTCACTGGGAGCTCAGCAAGTGCCTCAGTGTGAGGGTGGACTCAGAAGGGAACAGGGGCCTTTGAAAACAGTCTAATGTTTGTCTTTTGAAATTATGTTCTTCTAATATTTGACCTACCCTGATGAAAACAACTGGGGCATATGCACTGCATAGTTGCTTAAAGATTATGAAATATCCAACCATTAACTCCTGTTCTGTGGATTTCTAGGTGGGAAAAAGGAATCATCATTTCATCTCACTTAGAAGGGAAAAGGCTGTGTATGTCTCCATCACCAATGTGCTCTGAATGAGCTCATGTGCCCCAGGCAAGCCCAGATCCCTGAAGTCACAGATGTGAGACTTGATGGGAAAAGTTGCTTAGTTATGCTTATTCTCCTTTTTTTTTTTCCTGGGGACAGTCAGGGTCTACTGCAGGCAGTAGTGAAAACAGAAGTAGCCATGGGGCTTCTCCAACGATGACATCAAGGTTATAACGCATTGTGTTTTTGTCTGAGACGCGTTTTTTCTTTCTGTGAAAGAGAAGTGATACATTATAACGCAAAACACGTGTCATGAAAAAAATACCAAAAGCACTGAAACAGCCCCATTCTCATCTAAGAGTTGGAGCAGGCAGCAAAGGATTATCCATGATATCTGTTTGGAAGATCAGCTAACAATTATGTGTCTTTCTGGAGGGGGACAGGCTTTTGCTGAACTCAAGTCACTGGACACCAAGCTGAAGTGCTATGATAAAATACGTGAGGCCAGACCTACTGAATAGAAGTTTAGCATTTGAACCCAGACCCAAGGCAGCTGTTCCATCTGCTGGCTTTAAAATGCTGGTGATAAAATGATTTATAATGTCACAGCTAATTTGTCTTTTGAAAATGAATTGTTGTCAGTACCAAAATCTGTGTTATTTTATTTCATTAAGTGAACTGAAACTTCACATTGAACTCTTGCAGGGATAGTTTTGTTTCAGCTTATCAGACCTGTGGTTTTTCAGTCAGTACAAAGCCTGACAGCTTGTTTGCATCAGAAGACTCATCTAGAACTTCAGTTGTGACTGACTAGAAATCTGCATAAACATATTTAAAGTTCTACACCAAGTGGTCTAGTGTTAAAACCAAAGGTGAAGATATACCTGTGGTGAGACATAGGCTTGTTAATCTACCATCCTGAGCTTCTATCATTTAGGTAATTTCACAGATTCAGATTAAATGGAAAGTGCATCCTCTACCAAACCAAGACTTTTCACTTGTCACTTCGTCAGTATTTAAAACCAGTTGAAAACCAGATTGGTTTCGGCTATACCTTTGCAATGCAGCGCTTCCAATACAAACACACTAGACTAGATGGGAGCAGAGGTCAGACCAAGAGAGATACATATTCTGCCATCTCCTATGTGTCACAACATGTCTGTCACTGACTGAGGAGGGACACTTTTCCTTTGCTTTTAGGAACATGTAATGGTGTTTGAAAAAGCTTTTCAAGCATCTACATATAAAGATACATAGTCGGCATAATCAGTATCTAAGCTGCATCCTACTCCACTCTTGTCCTACTAATATTGCTAAGATAGTTGATCTTGGTGAAAAATTAATATGGAAAATAATAGGATAGTTTTGTATAGGCATTTGAAAAACATCTTAAATGGAAGCTGCCATTTTTCTGAAAAGACAAATTGCTCCTAGAAAGTTGTTTTTCCTATCTGATCTGTTCTTTTTTGCAGTCTTTCCTATATGAAGCTTTTTAGAGTAAGTTTTCTCACCATCAGAGTGATGAGTATCTTCCATCTCCATTTCTGCAGAAAGCCAAGATCCCTGTGCTCAATAGGAACATGGGGCTTGACTGCCCCAAAATTCACAGAGACAAAGTGTGAGAATGTGAGCATCAAACAATGCTTAGATCTTAGATGTTGCCCTTAGATCTGGGCAACAGTGAGGGGACACACAGCTGGCCTCCCTGAGGGCAGAAACTATGTATGGACAGTAGGATACTGGTACCTCACAGGGATGAGATAAAAGAGGAAATGAAAAATACAAAGAAAAAAGGAGATAAAGTCAGTGAGTAAGAATGATCCTCAGAGTCTGAAAAATGAAGGTTCATTTAAAATTGATCTGCTGTTTTTGAATCTTGAATTTTCTTAAGGTTTTCTGCAGGAATTGCTATTTGTGAAAGCCACCTTTGATGTAAATGGACTGTTTTTTTGAGAGAACAGATATCTTGAAGACCACTTGAGAGATCAGTGTGAATTAATAAATTTGCTCATTTGGGAGAAAAAACATTCAGTCAGCAAAAGCATCACAAACTGAAAGTGGTTATTTCTACTTATTCTTCTCTCTATTACCATGTCTCACCAAAAGAAGTGTTCTTACTTCAAAGATAACAGTAATTCAGCTTGTCCTTGTACAGTGGGGAGAGACCTGCATGCCCAGAAAACCACACAAGGACTACTCTGCTGTCACCCATGAAAAGATCTGTCCCCAAACCTGTAAGTCTGCTCTACAAGAATCAAGTTCTTTGGTATCATGGAAAATATTAGTAACAACATAAGGTAGTCAGTTCACCCCACTTGGTTATTACTAAGTGGGACAATAACTCAACTATTACCAAACTCTGCTTATTGCTGTTTCAAAAAATACTGTTATTTGCTTCAGCTGACATCAGTGAATTTTGTGTGTTTTGCTGCTTGCTACCATGACAAGAGAACAGAAGAGAGGAAAAATGCTAGAATGTAGGCAAAGTTGTCCAACTTAAGTAGCAGCTGAGTAGGAATCTGCTCTCATAGACCTCTTGTTTCTGTGGGGTGCCCTGGTGTCTAATAATAAAACTGAGTTCATGTGTGGCCTCTTACATTGGATCACTGGATTGTATTTCACTCATCTGGACAACTGCCTTTTTTTCACAAAAGCTGTAGGAATATAATACCTTTGGGATCTCTACCTGATGTGACTGAAATTATTCAATGAGTTACACAACTACTGGAAGGAATTGTGACAGCACAGGCAAAACTAAACACAAAAAATTAATGCATAATTTCCTCTTTTGCTTCTGCTGATTAAAGAGCTTTGTTTTTTGGGTTTGGTATTGGTTTTGGTGTTGTTGTTTGCTTGTTTGTTTTTTGTGATTTTTTTTTTTTAATCATTCACCTGCTTTTGGCTTTAACAGTCCAGTTGTGTCAGTCCTGGATCCAGGTACAAATGAGTGAGACAATCAGCACAATCCTGATTGTGCCAAGATGAAAAACTGAGCAAGTGACAAGGCTCAGGACTTTTAGTCAGAGCGTTTACAATGGTGTTTTATTTTGTTAATGACTCACAATACTGATTCACCGATGCTTTAGTGAAAGCTGCCTTGTTCAGAGTCTCCTTGTTCAAGCAGAGTAAATTATTCCCAGTAGAAAAGCTTGAAAAAATCCTCTGCTAAAACTAAAAACTAAATAAAACTTGCTAATTTAAAGAACATACAGAGAACTTTAATTTTAAGTAATGGCAAAACTTTTTTTATCCATCATAATTTTTTTTCTTGTTTTTTTTTAATTGGGAAAAGAATCTTATTCTGTCCTGACACAAAAGCCATGAACTATCCAAAAATATAGGCGACTCCTTAAGCCTTTGGTACTTGAATGTAATCAGGGCACTAGACCTTTAAATAGATGAAAATAGGGGCTGAAGGTGACTTGGGGGCTTTAAGGCATGGACTTTCATGGGATGCATATCAAAACTTTACTTCTGCTGCTTTTGGTAAAATGTTCATTCTGGTAATGAATGACTTGAACCACCCGAGAAGGTCCCTGTTCAGCAACTGTCCACTGGCTCTGAGTTGTCTCAGTAGGAAAGAAACCCCACCAAACTAAAACAAGACCCCCCCAAAAAACCAAACAAAAAAACCTACCCCAAAACAAACTTAGCAACACTTTAGATTTGCTTCCCACCTGGAAGCATTTCGAGGATGTAAGGGGATCAGCGTTCGTGTTCCTGTTTATAAAAACCAGCTTGTTGTAAATGACTTGCTCAGCTGTTGACGGTTTCATCCAACGCACTGGATTTCCCTGCCCCTTTCCAGAGAGGCTGTTTGTGCTGGGAGCCGGGGAGGGCTGCAAGGTCGCTTTGTTTCCACAGCGGGGAGTGCGGGGACCCGGCTGCCACTTCCCTGAGTGGTGGGTGGCGCTCCGGGCTGCTGGGCGCTGCCTGGGCGAGCGGTCAGGCATTTGCAGACGGGAGACCATGCCGGCATGGGGCCAGCTGTTTATTTTCAAAGCCTTTGTACCTCAGGTTACTTGTAAGGCCGATGCTTGGGGAGTTCTGCTAAAACTGGACCGTGTACGTTCCCTGGTTTGCCTGTAATTTACAGTTTATGAAAACCAGATGGATGACTGAGCGCTCTGCAAGTTAGGGTAGGAATGGCATCTTCTGACATAAGGCAGCTTTTACAGAAAACATTGAGTTAAGAAGATTCAGTCTCAAGCTAGATTGCTTCTTCCCTCCCCCCCACTTTTGTCTATTTTTACTGCATCATTGGTATGTGTCCAAGGAAAGTCGGCCATATCATTCGGAAATACAAGGGGATAAACTTTTGACTGTCGGATCTCTTCAGGCTGAGGGACTCCAGAGTAAATGAACTGGGACAGAGAGAATTGAAAGGAGGGATTTCTTTAGATGAACTTTTTCGGTTGTCTGCTCTGCCGAGAGCAGTGTAAAATAACGAAGAAACTGCAGCAGTCCTTTCCCACTGTCTTTCTAAATAATGTAAGTTACCCTTTCACACTCATCTCTAAATGTTCGTATGCTCTTTCTGCTTTCGAGTATTTTGTGAGAGCAGTGGTTTTATAGCCAGTGAGCTCTTGCCAGGAGCTCTGCTGTGTGAGTGAGTGAATTGTGTTGTCTTTCTTTTTCTTTCTTAAGTCAGGCTGGTAGCGGAGAAGCCGAGCAGTTTGACATCGCCTTTCTTTGACAGTCGTGTTAGCTCGGCTTTAGATGGCTGTCGAAACCTTTAAGCCTTTTCAGTGTTAATGCAGAAATTTGTTTGTAGCTGGCAAAAGACAATAGCAAATGTTTTGATTGAACTGTGCATGTCAGGCTTGCAGTAAGAGCAGGCGTTTCAAAGGGGACTGTGTGATGCTATGTAAAGAAGACAGGATGTGACAAGGGAAAACAAATGTTTCCTGCTCTTTAATATTTAAAATAAATAATTGAAACGGAGCCAAGGAGGTCGCCTAGGAAAGAAATAGGGATGTTTATTCAAAGCAAAATAATGACTCTGTAAATCTGAGAGGACAATGCCAAGGTCTAATTAGGAGAGGCAGTTTACTTTTCACAGTGGTTCATTTTCTGAAGCTGGAAGTTGGCAATAATGTTGCCATATTCTGTGGTGCTTTTGTGAAGTGTAACTTGAGCCATTACCTGATTCATAGCTCTCCATAGGTTAGTGGGGTAGGTTGATTACTCTCCTCTTAGTTCATTTTGGTATTTTCAAAATGCAATCTAGGCAGACTGTGTCAGGCAGATTGATAGGTTTAAGTAAAAACAAGGGGTATAATTATTGATAATATACCAGGTGTTTCACAAAGAATAAAGCAAAAAACAGACCAAGAAAATCATCCTGAACTCAAACATTTATCAGGCCAAAGCAACGACGCAGATGTTAATTTACAGGGGGACAAATGAGAAAATTGTTGTGAAATACAATAACTAAATAAATGTTTCTTAGATAAGGATGTAGCTTAAGAAAAGTTGCTTTCTGTTCCAGCCTTAGATTTTTTGTTTTTGTGGGCAAGGAATTTATTATCTAGATAATAGTCTATGGCCAGCTATTATGATCTAATAATCAGAAGTTTTTTTCCTCAAAATTTCTATTGCTGCTTGTGTGAAAACAAATGACATTGATAGAAATACTAATGAGAGCTTCTAGACAATGTGAATATTTTTAATAAACTTGGAAATATAAACTGTAGGGCTCAAAAAGCATATTTAAAAGTTTGTTTTGTTAAAATCTGTATAAACTTGTTTATTTTCAAGTTAGTCCCATAATTTTCTAGATGATATCTAAAGCGTGGTTCTAGAGGGAAGGTACTGGAAAGCTGCTGTACCTGGTCTTGGGACTGCATCATCCTGCTCACAAAGGCAGCAGAAAGAGGAGGTTGTTCCCTGTTTCCAGAGAGTTTGGGGGAGAAATCAGTCTGTTAGCTGCTGACAAAATGAAATAAGGCTTCTGTGCTTTGGCCCTCATCCAGAACTGCTTACCATAAACCAAAGGTTTCCTCAAACATCTCAGTAAAGCATTTGACAAACTTGAGTGGTGAAGACACTCCCATGTCTGATCTGGACCTGCAGTGCCCACAATGGCAATTATGGTTATAAAGAACAGGTTTGTGTTTTTTTCGTGGAGGGTTCATTTCTGTTCTTGAGATTCATCCTTTTTCATGAGAAATGGCTTTGATAGGCCTTTAATAACTACATCTTTCTTCAGGGAGAAGGCTAAACAGAACTTTGGTTCAAGGAGCATCTGTAACACTGCCTGAGGACCAGAAGGAAACTTTAATTGGATTTTATGACAGAACCAATTCTAGATTTGATTATAGGGTTTCTGGGAAGAGGGAAGGATTAAAATCATGCAAAAAATTATTTCAGTCAAGATATTTCATGTCTTTTGATTTCTTTATGTAATTTGCAAAGGGAGACAGTGAATGCATCCTTCTAGACACAGAATAAAAATTAGAAGTATGTATACATTTATGGCTTTGGAGGAGTGGTGGGGGTATGTGTGTCTTAAAAGTTCATCTTTTTCATGGCATTGATATTTGATGAAATCTTGTGTTTGAGGCTAGATTTGGGACAAGCAGTGTCCATGGTCTGGTGGCACATGCAAGTGCTGTCTGAATTCTGCTATGTCCAGCAGCATGCACAATGTTTGGAACATTAGACCTTGCCTGGACAAAGATGGTAATTCTGCTGGGGGATTCCCCCAGCCCATGATACTATTCTTTCTCTGACAGTCCTGGTTTTAGCTTGAAGCTCAAGTTGTTTACTGGGAAATCCCAGATAATTGGTGCTTGAAGCCATCATGAAAGCATGCTGGGCCTGTCTTTGCCTGATAATGGAATTTCATTAATTCATAACAAAACTAGAATTTGGACAGCTTATGTAAACACAGTGATGCTCCTGATTCCTTTGAGGAAAACTGAGGAACTAAATTAACTGGAAAGGTACTGGGTGTTCTAATCCAGAGAACAAAGTGTTGTACATTACTATACTGAACCTGAAATTTAATCATCTGCATAAAGTATTAAACATACATAGTTTTGCAGAAACATGTAATATTGTGTCTAGACACATGAACTATTTTTATAAAAACAAAGGCACAATGTATAGTAGGTTAGGATAAATTCTTGAACCGCTTGTAAAAGCATTTGATTTGATCTGCTGGCAAGCATATTATCTCATCAGAATTAAATGTGTCTGAGGATACAAGTGTAGCTAGTTTGTACTATTTTTTTTATACACAGCAGCAAGCATACATTACTGCAAATAATAAGTTCAGTTTATAAAGAATGTTCTTTAACACAGTGGCATTCTATAAGGGAGTAACACTTTAGATTTAATTAGTTGTTCTACAGACAATGCAGTGTTCTATATTATAAAATGCCACTAATTCCAAAGCCCTAAAAAATTCCTCCTGAAATTCTGCCCATCCATTTTTTGCAGGGTAACATATATGAACTTGTCTTTTTCAGTTATTGAAGAAATCCAGTGACTGCCAGATTGCAATCCACTATAGCAAATGCTACACTTGGCTGACACCTTCAACCAAAATTATCATTCTCAATATTTATATGCTCTCTCCAGAGACTGCGCTCTTTAATATTTAAAATAAATAATTGAAACGGAGCCAAGGAGGTCGCCTAGGAAAGAAATAGGGATGTTTATTCAAAGCAAAATAATGACTCTGTAAATCTGAGAGGACAATGCCAAGGTCTAATTAGGAGAGGCAGTTTACTTTTCACAGTGGTTCATTTTCTGAAGCTGGAAGTTGGCAATAATGTTGCCATATTCTGTGGTGCTTTTGTGAAGTGTAACTTGAGCCATTACCTGATTCATAGCTCTCCATAGGTTAGTGGGGTAGGTTGATTACTCTCCTCTTAGTTCATTTTGGTATTTTCAAAATGCAATCTAGGCAGACTGATGTCAGGCAGATTGATAGGTTTAAGTAAAAACAAGGGGTATAATTATTGATAATATACCAGGTGTTTCACAAAGAATAAAGCAAAAAACAGACCAAGAAAATCATCCTGAACTCAAACATTTATCAGGCCAAAGCAACGACGCAGATGTTAATTTACAGGGGGACAAATGAGAAAATTGTTGTGAAAATACAATAACTAAATAAATGTTTCTTAGATAAGGATGTAGCTTAAGAAAAGTTGCTTTCTGTTCCAGCCTTAGATTTTTTGTTTTTGTGGGCAAGGAATTTATTATCTAGATAATAGTCTATGGCCAGCTATTATGATCTAATAATCAGAAGTTTTTTTCCTCAAAATTTCTATTGCTGCTTGTGTGAAAACAAATGACATTGATAGAAATACTAATGAGAGCTTCTAGACAATGTGAATATTTTTAATAAACTTGGAAATATAAACTGTAGGGCTCAAAAAGCATATTTAAAAGTTTGTTTTGTTAAAATCTGTATAAACTTGTTTATTTTCAAGTTAGTCCCATAATTTTCTAGATGATATCTAAAGCGTGGTTCTAGAGGGAAGGTACTGGAAAGCTGCTGTACCTGGTCTTGGGACTGCATCATCCTGCTCACAAAGGCAGCAGAAAGAGGAGGTTGTTCCCTGTTTCCAGAGAGTTTGGGGGAGAAATCAGTCTGTTAGCTGCTGACAAAATGAAATAAGGCTTCTGTGCTTTGGCCCTCATCCAGAACTGCTTACCATAAACCAAAGGTTTCCTCAAACATCTCAGTAAAGCATTTGACAAACTTGAGTGGTGAAGACACTCCCATGTCTGATCTGGACCTGCAGTGCCCACAATGGCAATTATGGTTATAAAGAACAGGTTTGTGTTTTTTTCGTGGAGGGTTCATTTCTGTTCTTGAGATTCATCCTTTTTCATGAGAAATGGCTTTGATAGGCCTTTAATAACTACATCTTTCTTCAGGGAGAAGGCTAAACAGAACTTTGGTTCAAGGAGCATCTGTAACACTGCCTGAGGACCAGAAGGAAACTTTAATTGGATTTTATGACAGAACCAATTCTAGATTTGATTATAGGGTTTCTGGGAAGAGGGAAGGATTAAAATCATGCAAAAAAATTATTTCAGTCAAGATATTTCATGTCTTTTGATTTCTTTATGTAATTTGCAAAGGGAGACAGTGAATGCATCCTTCTAGACACAGAATAAAAATTAGAAGTATGTATACATTTATGGCTTTGGAGGAGTGGTGGGGGTATGTGTGTCTTAAAAGTTCATCTTTTTCATGGCATTGATATTTGATGAAATCTTGTGTTTGAGGCTAGATTTGGGACAAGCAGTGTCCATGGTCTGGTGGCACATGCAAGTGCTGTCTGAATTCTGCTATGTCCAGCAGCATGCACAATGTTTGGAACATTAGACCTTGCCTGGACAAAGATGGTAATTCTGCTGGGGGATTCCCCCAGCCCATGATACTATTCTTTCTCTGACAGTCCTGGTTTTAGCTTGAAGCTCAAGTTGTTTACTGGGAAATCCCAGATAATTGGTGCTTGAAGCCATCATGAAAGCATGCTGGGCCTGTCTTTGCCTGATAATGGAATTTCATTAATTCATAACAAAACTAGAATTTGGACAGCTTATGTAAACACAGTGATGCTCCTGATTCCTTTGAGGAAAACTGAGGAACTAAATTAACTGGAAAGGTACTGGGTGTTCTAATCCAGAGAACAAAGTGTTGTACATTACTATACTGAACCTGAAATTTAATCATCTGCATAAAGTATTAAACATACATAGTTTTGCAGAAACATGTAATATTGTGTCTAGACACATGAACTATTTTTATAAAAACAAAGGCACAATGTATAGTAGGTTAGGATAAATTCTTGAACCGCTTGTAAAAGCATTTGATTTGATCTGCTGGCAAGCATATTATCTCATCAGAATTAAATGTGTCTGAGGATACAAGTGTAGCTAGTTTGTACTATTTTTTTTATACACAGCAGCAAGCATACATTACTGCAAATAATAAGTTCAGTTTATAAAGAATGTTCTTTAACACAGTGGCATTCTATAAGGGAGTAACACTTTAGATTTAATTAGTTGTTCTACAGACAATGCAGTGTTCTATATTATAAAATGCCACTAATTCCAAAGCCCTAAAAAATTCCTCCTGAAATTCTGCCCATCCATTTTTTGCAGGGTAACATATATGAACTTGTCTTTTTCAGTTATTGAAGAAATCCAGTGACTGCCAGATTGCAATAGCAAATGCTACACTTGGCTGACACCTTCAACCAAAATTATCATTCTCAATATTTATATGCTCTCTCCAGAGACTGCAGGTTATTCTTTTGTTTTCTGTAATGTTTCCTGGTAAAAAAAAAAAAACAAAAAACAAAGGTGTGGAGAGCTAACCATGTGAAATGCATGGCATGGGCTGTTAAAAAAAATAGACTGAAAACAAAAATCAATATTTGTTGAAAGAAATCAATATAGGAAAGAAAATAATTACTATTTAGAGGTTTTTAAAATACTGAAGGGAAAAGAACAGGGCTTAGCAGTCACATAAATGCACTTCACCTCTCTATATCTCCATTTTCGATAAGTTACTTTTCAAGACATGATCGTTCTGTTAGAGTTTGACTTGCTCTTCTATTTGTTATGTGACATGAATGGATTGCAGGCAGTCCCTTGGCATGCTGTAAGATTTGTATGAACATGTCTGTAAAGGAAAGAGCTGCCTGGTTGCAAACACTTAAAAATGAAATTTGGAAGAATTCCTGTTTTGTGCACTAGATCTTTTTTTTTCCTTTTTGTTTTTGATCAACTGAAATAAAGAATGTCTTCCACTGAAGAGAGCTCAGGCTGACCTTTGGAGAAATGAAAATGGCATTTCATGACAAACTTTCTGAATGGTTTTATTTCTATCAAGACCATGTTTTATTTCAGTGGTTTAAATAGATAAATATTTGTTGTATAAATTGTTACATTAAAGGCATTTGCCTTTGTTTTCTACCACAGACTGTCTAAACATTTTCTGTCCACAATCTGTAGACATATTGCATGTCACTCCTTCTAATAATTGGGGTGCCTGGTTATATTTGGATTGGGCATCACTTATTTTGAAAGGTAATATTAGCTGGAAGTCAGTAATTTAGCTTGATAACAGTTTATAACTGGAATACCATACCATGAAAGAAATTATGTAACATGTCACTAATGTTCTGTGCGGGGACAGCCAAGGATCTAGTCAGCTGAGAAGTCTACTGGCAACTAGGCAGCCTTCCTACTTGCTAGCTGGACTTTAGGGCAAAAACTCAGAGGCAAATCCCATTTGAAAGGAAGAACAGAAATTGGAAATGCAAATGAAATATAGTTCTTGAGGTACTGAGCAGGTAGATGTAGCAGGTAGATATGGGCTGGCTCTATCCATCTGGCCACTGTCTAGTTGCAGTAAGGTTAAAAGAGGCACAGCTAAATTAAGAAGAGACTAATCATAGACATGTGAAAAATGTTAGCAGCTTGTATTCTGGCACTTCTAACATTACATGGTGACCCTGCTTACACAAGCATCAAAAGAGACTCATCCTGAAATGGCTGTGATGGTTTGTTGCTAAATATTTAATCTAGGTGGTAATAACCATAAGAATATGCCCTTCCACTAGGAGAAGAGAAATATCTTAAAAATCTACTGTAATCAGGTGTATTCTTAATATTCCCCTGGAAGAACTCCAAACAACTCTGCTTTTTATGGTCAGTACTTTTGCTTGTATGTAAAAGTATTATTCATTGTGTCTCACTTTAAAACCATCTGAATCTTATCAGTTTTGGGTGCATTGCAGGAGTGGTTAATTACATGGATGGTGATTTTCAGTCCTTATGCCAAGGTGGATGCTCTTGGTGAAAGACATATAAGGATTGAAGTAGATGCAATTACTTTTGATCAGATTTTAAATGCTTGAGATGACTGTTCAGCAGTTTGCTTGCTCGTAATCCAGTATGGATTTATTTAAGTGTTATTAGTCTGCCTAAACATGTGTATGATCAGTTTATTTGTGGGTGACTTTCTGTTCTTTTGTAATGGAAAACTATTTGTTTTGTGCTTCCATGAGCTTCTGTTCTTGATTTTTTTTTCTTGTAGTTCTGGAAAAAAAGAATGACAATCCCGCTTATTTTTTTCTTTTTTTTCTTTATTTCTTTATTTCTTTTTTTCTTTTTTTCATGGGTTTGGAATGCTACTTCTGAGGATACTCCTTCAGCAAATGTGTAATTTGGAAATTTGTCATGTCTGGACTGATGGCTTAAAAAAAGCTTTAGTCCCTGTGATGATCTATACTGTGCCTGCCTCCTTCTACATCAAAGCTCAGCATAACCTGGTTATTTGAGAGCGTGAAGGTGTGTGATATTTACCAATGTGTTTTGTGAAGTGCTCAGGAGTTGATTTAGCAAGGAAAGAGCAGTGTCCATATTATTTTGAACTACATAACTCTGAATAGTATGAAAACATGAAAGTGCAAAATGTTCCTGCACCTTTTGCAGAACAAAAGCTCTCTGAAGTAGTCATGGAGTCTTGAGAAAATACGCTTGAAACAATTACTTGCAGAAAAACAACAGATTGCACTCAAAAGATTGTGCTGAACTTGGAAATGTTCTTGAAAAGATCCCAACAATTATGGGTTTTGTATGCCTCTGAATGCATTAATCTCTGTAGTGGTCCTTGGAGAGACAGTAAGTGTCCCATATTTAGCCCCAACCATATTTGTCCATGAGCTGTGCTGTTAGAGAACTTGCATATTTTGTGAGAAATGGGACTTCCAAAAGAGCAGGTGTCAGCAGTTTCAATGATGTCTTCAGGGCCCCCTGGTTCTTCTGTGAACAGCTGTAAGTTGCAAATACTATAAATCTCTCTACTTAAAAATTCCTCAAGAACTAAAATGACCCTGAGGAATGAAAATGCAGGACTGATGAGCAAGCCATTTACAACATACATAAACTCATGAAGAGGAAAAGCTACCATGTTTCTCTGCATTTGTACAGTTTCTTTATTTGGTTTTGCTTTTTCTGTTCCTTTTCCAGTAAGGAAACAGTATTCTTGAGATTCCCTTCTACAACTTTCTCTCCTGTAATCCCTCTATTGGTGGAAGTGTTAATGTAAACCTTCAGGGATTAACTCCCACAAGATAAGCCTCTGCAGGTGCTGGTTTGTTTTGTTTCTAGGTTTTTTGGGGTTTGTTTGGGGGTTTTTTTGTTTGTTTGTTTTTTATCTTGAAAGCTGATTTAATTTGATATCTAGAACTCAAGTAATTGCACTGTGCTGAAGGTAGGAAACGTAGGGCCAACATGTCAGGTAAAGCCACAGATTACTTCATAGCATCTGATGGCGGTTTTTTTCTCCTGAGTGTTACTCTGACACAGTGCTACTATATGGGTTAATATGTGGTCTTTCCAAAGTGCTTTTAAGTTTTACTGGACCCTCTTCAAAGAACTGGTTCTTCTCTTATTACATAATTCTTAGTCTGCTCTGAGTAGTTTTGGGACCAGCAGGTCTTTGTGCATCTCAGCTCAGAAAACATTAGAAAGATAAAATTAAGTGTTGCACCATGAAGATTTCATTCTGCTTATCAAATAAGCAGTGATAACTTTTTGTCAGTGATAACTTTTTGTCTTGCATCTAAAACAGCTGGAAATATATTTTGATTGTAAAATACAGTCATGTTCTGAGATACTTAAGTTCTAATTAAAGTCAAATAATTTTTCATTAATTTACAAAAGAAATCCTTTACTTAAAAATCTCTTAGTGGAGATAAGTACAGCCATTTATTACACAGAAAAGGAAGACATTAAGTACTGGAGGAATGTTCTATTAGAATTGCACTATATGTTCTGTATAGGCAGAGAATCCCCTCATCCCTTAGTTTCCTCATTCTTATTAGATTTTACTATTCCATCCTATAAAACTTAGTAAAAACCAGATCAGATTAGACCATGCAAAAACATTTAAAATTTTTGTCTTATCTGAAGCTGACATATTACACAGTTACACAGTCTTGAATTTGTAAAAGCAGGAAGATTTCTTCCCATATTTAACTTTTGGGATGGGCTTTTATCTGTGCTCCTGAATGGTGGCCTTTATCCTCTGAACAGCCTGCTCTGAAGATGTGCACCATCTGAAGGGACCTCTGATGATGGAGGTGGGCAGCCTTTAAATGAGAAGAACCAGGACCATGGTCAAGGCATTGTTTCCCCAGACTCTATGACATTGCTTAGTACATTAATAATACAGACTACCTATGCAGAGAAACCAGAAAAAGGAAATATCACTGGAAGTCCCTTTTTTTTTTTTTTTTAAGGATGAAGTAAAATTGAAAAGGTAAGAGGAAGAGGGAAAAGAAATGCTAGGTTGGTATTGTATTCACTATAAAAGGTTCTCTGCTTGGGGTGATGCTTAGTCATTCACCATTGTTGGGAGTCTTGTTTGCATGACCTGAAATGGGTCTACCTGCTAAAGGCCCTGAGTGGCATTCCTCATGCCACAGTGGTGTAATATGGCAGATGTCTGAGGGATTCATTTCACCTGACATCCCTAAATGGCCCAGCTTTGCAAAGGGATAGAAGCAGCCCTGTAAAGCCATTCATGGCTATTAACTATGCCAAAAGGGAGTGGCTACTATGACGGCTCCTGTGATGTCTGCTCTGAGTAATTTGAAGGTTTGTCTGGGTCAAATCAGAAGTAAATCTAGCCCAGCCTTATAATTTGCATGGTTGCTGGCAGTAGATGCCTACAGAAGAGCACGAGAATGGATCAGAGATTTCATGGTATTCTTCAAAATTATCTCCTGTATTCAATGATTTGTGCTTCCAGTTCTGCTCCTGGTAGAGGTGGTGTCTTTAATAAATTTATTCACCAGGAATTTGTCCCAGTCTCCTGGAATGCCTGTAAAATATTAACAACTGTAGCACCCTGGACAATGGGTTTCACAGCTCACAGGATGAAGAATTATCCAGCACATTACTGGCATCTGCGAAAGAGGCTTCTCCTCTGTGGCCTGTAAAAAGGAGTAGTAAGAAGCAATAGATACAGATAGTGAAAAAACAATACATTGTGAATAAAATTTAATTTAAGTGGACTCCACTTGACTTAAAAATCTAATGACTGCTGTTTCATCAACCTTCCAAAAGCATTTAAGTTATTTGAAATACATCCTAAGAGCCACTCACCGTGGAATCTGGGTTAGAGAAGTTATGTACCTGAGACAGGGCTGTCTTCATGTCCTGTTTGTTTTCTGCTAGGATTTCTCAATTGCTTGTAACATCAGTGCTTACATCTGGTTGCTCTGCATACACCTCTCATGGATTTTATTGCTTAGGTGTATAATCTTTTCCAGTAACAACATGGTGCATCTTGTCACAGTTATCACTAGGACTATTTCTAAAATCTCAGGCAGTTCTTATATCCACTCATAGAGTTTGCAAAGGAAAGAGGATGTTAAGATCTGCTCCTATTCCTGACTGCAAGACTTTCATACTATATGAGCTACTGTCTTGCACCTCTTTCTTTACAAAGATAGTCCTTATCTAAATTGATGGCTGGCTATGCAAACCTACTTCACAGTTAGTGCCACAGATACAGTTCCATAGCAACAGTCTGACTGTGTCTGGCCTTAAGATACAGGCTACCTGTGTTTGCAAGGGAGCTTGTATGCTGGGTGGCAGGTGCCTATCACAGCAGGATTCTGGTACTTGAAAGAGATCTCCAGGTGCTATCACTATCCAAGTGATAATGTGGTTGATTTAAGACAATATTGTTCTTATCTCTCCTGATGCCAGATTTTTTTCCAAGTGCCTTTTTTTGTTTAAACAGACAGATGCATTCACATGGTCATTATATTATAGTTTCTGATACTGTCTCCTAATTTGCTTTTCATGTACACAAAAATGTACTGATTTTCCAGTGTAGTGTAAAATGGATGTGTTTTCACATAGAAATGAATGTCTGTATATCCCAGTTCAGCTTGGGAGGGTCTTAAAATTGTGCATATGAGTGGTTCTTCTTTATTCCTCTTTCATTAGCTGTTGCTTGCTAAGTTGTGATGCCAGTTGAAAAGACTGACATTCGTGCAGGAGTGTATATACAAGGTCTCCTGAGAATGTAATTTTTGCAGAAATTTAACCTGCATCAGAGCTGAGCATTTGCTTATGAGCATCCTGGAAATGCCCCATAAGAGTCTTTGGCATCTGGCCTGAACATGCAAGAGATGTCTAAGAGGAAGCTTAGGAGAGTTGTTTTTGGAGATGAAGGGTAAAGGTAGAGAGCTTTGTGTCATGTATAAAACCTTATACCTCGGGGAGAAGGCTTGGGGAAAACCTGGGCTGAGCCAGAATGGCCGCTTGGTAGGACTGTCTGGGGATCCTGCCCACTCAGGGGTTTGATTGACTTTGCAGGCAGATAACACTGTTACTGTGGCTGTGGTAAAACTCTGCTGTGGAAGCACATGCTGGGAATTGATGCATTCCTGCAGGCAAGGCACAAGGTGCAGGGAGCACTTAATCCCTGCTGTAGAAAGGTTTCAGCTATTTCCAATAACAATAGTTCTTTAAATAGGAGCGCTGGCAGGCAATCAGCAAATGAGTGCCCTTGCTGAGGACTGGAAGGACTTCTCCATGTTTACTGGGAGAAGTTCAGCCATTGGGTGTTTCCAGCTTTTGAACTGCTGGAACTGACTGCTGGAAAGTCAAATAGAGTGTTCCTGTGAGTGTGGAGGTGGAGGACATAGCGTTACAGCTGGCATGCTCAAGCTCTGAGCACTTTGAGCTCCCACTGAGAGCTGTAGATGGCTTTTTGCTGTGGTTGTTTGGTCTGTTCAGCTCCTGTGCCCACAACCATTGTTAAAACCCACAGAGCTCCTTTTGCCAAGGTTGTCCTGACATTGTTTCTCACTACTGCTGGTGCTGCCAGACTACCTGCTGCACATAGCTATGTGTTTACCTACTTGCTGTGAAAGCTCAGCATTGCACTTTTGCCAACATAAAGAGCCTGCCTGGTTAAACTTCTGTCTGCCACTTAACGCTTGAGCAAGATTTTCTCTGAACCCAAGGACGATATATATGTTTAGACTTATTGCTCTGTTTTTGAAAGATATTTTGGTTCAGAAGAAGACTTGGCAGATATAGAAATTAACATCGCTGCTGGGCTGTGGACAAGAAAATGAGGTGGGTACTGTTCAACGGCTAAGGTAAATATGGAGGTGCAGCAGCCAATATTTTGTATTTAAACAAAATAAATGTTACAGAGGATGTGAACCCGATTTCAGGCTGCTCACATGCTGGAGAGGGGCTCTTTTTTCTCCCTCCTTCTTAGTCCTTATCCCAATATTTGGTTTTGAGCTAAGAAGATAATTCCTTCCTTTTCTGCCTCCATTTTTGCTATTTTTAATACTTAGATTCTATCTTCTGTTTCTTGCTGTAAGACATCTAAGGTGGTTCGGGTTTCTTTACCTCCTAGGTTATGTTTCATGTGTTATATTTGACGGGAAGTGGGAGTTTTGAAGGCTGCAAGAATAATATTCTAAACAGTTGGCAGTCTCTTAATTTTGTGAAGAGGTTACATGGCTGGTAATGATTGCTGAGTGCAGCCTTCTCCCTTGCTGATTTGAACTTAATGCTAGTTCACCAAAATCCTACTGAATTATTGGAAACCACAGAGTAACTTTTTGGTGGTCATCAGAGAATATGTGACTAAACTCCAGCACCTGAAGTGTGTTTTCTCCCCTAAAATGAGAGCTGCAGTGGACATGCAGCGTGGGGCAGATCCAGTTTTGGGAGGGAGTGGAGGGGATGGTCTCTACAATTTTCACTATACAGCTCAGTACCAAAAGCATTGAGCATTTTCTGCTTGCATTTTTTTTCCTGTTGCTCAGCAACTCTAAAGAAAATGCCTAGAGCATTTTTCAGCATATCTTATATCTAACAGTATGTAGAAAAGACTAGGGACCTCTTTCCAAATAGATTCCTGATAGGCCTTCTTGGTTTTGCTCTATTGCCTGTTTTCCTGCTCCTGGAAGTGTTAACAGTAATTAGTCTGGAGTCTTCATGGAGCACTTTTATTTCAAGTAGCATTTCACTGCAGATGTTTATAGAAGCAGCAGTGTTTTGATGTGCAGTTTTAATTATTTGTCAGTTCAGTTTAGTTTTATTTGAGCCTGTGTACCTATAAAGGCTGAACAGAGACCTGTCAGTGTTCACAAAATAGGCAGACCTAGAGAGTCAAAAATGTGCAACTTATAAGGGTGATGGTAACAGTACCAGTAGTCACGGTAGGAGTTTTTTTCAATAGAGCATACTATTGAAATAGTATGCTCTATCCAATACTGCTTTGGATGGCAAGTATACAATTTAAAATTCTTTTACTTATGACTGCGTAACACCTCGTTCCTGAAATAATTACTTTGACATACCTTACTGCAGATTTTTTTAGGAGCTCACCTCAGAATATGACATTTTATTAAACATGGAAAGGGCCCTAAATTACAATTCTGATTCTGTAATTTAACCTGATACTTTTATCCTGTTCTTTCCCTTGGTGTGTCCTTTCCATTAATTTCCTACCCCTTCTCTTTGAAATCTAATTTTTGAGAATTTGGGGTATTTGGTTGAGGATTCATGGATGCCCATTCATGTATTGTCCTCTCATGTGCAGTAAATTTAGTGAGTTGCAGCTATTTTGGAATTTATTGTGCCAGGCCCTGACTCAAAAGAGGTCCTGAAAACCTCAGACAAATAACCTCTCAGTTGGTGATGACTGTGTGTGATCACACAAGCTCTAACCTGACAGACTTGTCCCTTGGTGTGTGCAGTGCAGCCACCAGTAGGTCCCCTCTCCATCCAAAGACAGGACAGCTGGGAGATGGGGTGTCTGGGGGTAAAAACAGGAATATTCACCTCCAAAGTGGGGTGGACAAGGGGTACTGCAGAGGCACAAGTTGTGGGGATGAGGAGAGAGAATAAATGTGGGTATTAGATGCCGGCCATAACCTTCCCTTCACAAACTGGAGCGTAAAGCATTAGTATGGTGATCTCTTAAGAGGTCCACCCATGTTTCAGGGGCTCACCCTTTTGTAAGCTGTGATTACAGGTTGGGGAAAGGAGGAAGAAAAAAGAATAAATCATTAAACATGTAACTCTATTAAGCAAGGCTTTAATTGGTAGCAGTGGCTTCTATTCCTGTTATTCCTGTGCCTTCAGCAGCTGAAAACTATTTTTAAAAAAATCTCATTCATGACATCTGCATCTCACAGTGATACTGAGGGTCAGCCCATTGCTGTGCAGGAGGAATGCCAGAATACAGAGATTGTTTCTGGTGACTGCAGTGCCACCTCAATGGCAATAGGGGAAAAAGAAAGAATAACACAGAGGGGAGAAAAGCAAATTGTGTCTGGTGCTGTCTGACTTGCAACTTCAGTGGTGGAGAGAGGCAGGAAGTGCAGTCCTGCCAGAAAGGCTCAGGCTGGCTGAGCAGGCAGGCCAGGCTGTCCCAGCCGTGCTGCAGTTGTGCTGCAAAAGCCGCAGCCTTGGCAAGCTAAACCAGGCATAAAGCAGAAGGTAGAAGGAAATAAAAGAAGGTGGCAAAGTCATAGGAGGATGGGTGCTGGGCTGCTGGGAAAGTTTCCAGCAGCCCAGCATTACATCCCAGGCAAACCTTTCAAGTTGTTTGCCTCCCAGGCTATGACAAATCCCTTGTGTTGGATCACAAGCTTTGGGAAAAAGCATCTGCTCTGCTGGATCATAAGATGAGGGAGTGACCATGGCTCACAGCTGTGGCTGGTGGAGAAGAACCAGGACCTAGCAGAGCTCCTTTTGGGGCAGACATGCCCTCTGGCTACAAACCTACAGTGGGAGGAAGCTGTTGGTGTTCTCAGAGGGTGTGAGCTACAGCCTGGACTATTGGAGGATGTGGAGTGAGGGCTGGAAGTTGCACTTGCTCTCTGGAAGCTCCTGGGTCTGCATGGGTTCACAGCCTCAGCGGTGAAAGGTAAATGCTTCCATAAGGAAGACTTAGGCCCCTTGATTCCTGGTTGTGGGCATGGCTCCACAATGACAAAGCTTGGCTGTTTCACCCCACTTGCTCTCCTGGCACCAGGGTCAAATTAGGGATGTGTGGAGCTGTGTGATGGCTGTAACAGCCCCTCCTATGATTGAGCATTTTCTGCTTGCATTTTTTTTCCTGTTGCTCAGCAACTCTAAAGAAAATGCCTAGAGCATTTTTCAGCATATCTTATATCTAACAGTATGTAGAAAAGACTAGGGACCTCTTTCCAAATAGATTCCTGATAGGCCTTCTTGGTTTTGCTCTATTGCCTGTTTTCCTGCTCCTGGAAGTGTTAACAGTAATTAGTCTGGAGTCTTCATGGAGCACTTTTATTTCAAGTAGCATTTCACTGCAGATGTTTATAGAAGCAGCAGTGTTTTGATGTGCAGTTTTAATTATTTGTCAGTTCAGTTTAGTTTTATTTGAGCCTGTGTACCTATAAAGGCTGAACAGAGACCTGTCAGTGTTCACAAAATAGGCAGACCTAGAGAGTCAAAAATGTGCAACTTATAAGGGTGATGGTAACAGTACCAGTAGTCACGGTAGGAGTTTTTTTCAATAGAGCATACTATTGAAATAGTATGCTCTATCCAATACTGCTTTGGATGGCAAGTATACAATTTAAAATTCTTTTACTTATGACTGCGTAACACCTCGTTCCTGAAATAATTACTTTGACATACCTTACTGCAGATTTTTTTAGGAGCTCACCTCAGAATATGACATTTTATTAAACATGGAAAGGGCCCTAAATTACAATTCTGATTCTGTAATTTAACCTGATACTTTTATCCTGTTCTTTCCCTTGGTGTGTCCTTTCCATTAATTTCCTACCCCTTCTCTTTGAAATCTAATTTTTGAGAATTTGGGGTATTTGGTTGAGGATTCATGGATGCCCATTCATGTATTGTCCTCTCATGTGCAGTAAATTTAGTGAGTTGCAGCTATTTTGGAATTTATTGTGCCAGGCCCTGACTCAAAAGAGGTCCTGAAAACCTCAGACAAATAACCTCTCAGTTGGTGATGACTGTGTGTGATCACACAAGCTCTAACCTGACAGACTTGTCCCTTGGTGTGTGCAGTGCAGCCACCAGTAGGTCCCCTCTCCATCCAAAGACAGGACAGCTGGGAGATGGGGTGTCTGGGGGTAAAAACAGGAATATTCACCTCCAAAGTGGGGTGGACAAGGGGTACTGCAGAGGCACAAGTTGTGGGGATGAGGAGAGAGAATAAATGTGGGTATTAGATGCCGGCCATAACCTTCCCTTCACAAACTGGAGCGTAAAGCATTAGTATGGTGATCTCTTAAGAGGTCCACCCATGTTTCAGGGGCTCACCCTTTTGTAAGCTGTGATTACAGGTTGGGGAAAGGAGGAAGAAAAAAGAATAAATCATTAAACATGTAACTCTATTAAGCAAGGCTTTAATTGGTAGCAGTGGCTTCTATTCCTGTTATTCCTGTGCCTTCAGCAGCTGAAAACTATTTTTAAAAAAATCTCATTCATGACATCTGCATCTCACAGTGATACTGAGGGTCAGCCCATTGCTGTGCAGGAGGAATGCCAGAATACAGAGATTGTTTCTGGTGACTGCAGTGCCACCTCAATGGCAATAGGGGAAAAAGAAAGAATAACACAGAGGGGAGAAAAGCAAATTGTGTCTGGTGCTGTCTGACTTGCAACTTCAGTGGTGGAGAGAGGCAGGAAGTGCAGTCCTGCCAGAAAGGCTCAGGCTGGCTGAGCAGGCAGGCCAGGCTGTCCCAGCCGTGCTGCAGTTGTGCTGCAAAAGCCGCAGCCTTGGCAAGCTAAACCAGGCATAAAGCAGAAGGTAGAAGGAAATAAAAGAAGGTGGCAAAGTCATAGGAGGATGGGTGCTGGGCTGCTGGGAAAGTTTCCAGCAGCCCAGCATTACATCCCAGGCAAACCTTTCAAGTTGTTTGCCTCCCAGGCTATGACAAATCCCTTGTGTTGGATCACAAGCTTTGGGAAAAAGCATCTGCTCTGCTGGATCATAAGATGAGGGAGTGACCATGGCTCACAGCTGTGGCTGGTGGAGAAGAACCAGGACCTAGCAGAGCTCCTTTTGGGGCAGACATGCCCTCTGGCTACAAACCTACAGTGGGAGGAAGCTGTTGGTGTTCTCAGAGGGTGTGAGCTACAGCCTGGACTATTGGAGGATGTGGAGTGAGGGCTGGAAGTTGCACTTGCTCTCTGGAAGCTCCTGGGTCTGCATGGGTTCACAGCCTCAGCGGTGAAAGGTAAATGCCACCGGCTCATAAGGAAGACTTAGGCCCCTTGATTCCCGGTTGTGGGCATGGCTCCACAATGACAAAGCTTGGCTGTTTCACCCCACTTGCTCTCCTGGCACCAGGGTCAAATTAGGGATGTGTGGAGCTGTGTGATGGCTGTAACAGCCCCTCCTATGCTATATTTGTTTTCCTAAACCAATCCTCATTTCCAGCATGTTGGCTTTGTGTAATTGATTTCTGGTCTCTCACATCTCTTACTTTTCAGTCAGCCTTAATTGCCAGGACTGTATTGGCTGGTCATTTAGCTTGAACTAACCCAATATTTTTTTTTTGCTGACCTTAAAATCTCTTTTGTACAGCAGGGTGAGCTAGACTACTCTCCATTCAGTCAGTTTATAGTATAGGCTACAATGCAGACCATTACTCTTAACTTGAAGACTTATTTAATATTATCAATATCTACCTATGACCTGTAAGTTAACTGAGTATTTTTTTGTAGCTTACCAATCATGGCCTCCCAAAGAATATGAATTCAGGTTGTGTTTGTAACAGGGGAAACAACAAGTTATTCAAAACCCAGGACATTTACAGGGAATGACAAGAGAAGCTAGATCACTCTTCCATGGCACTACGAAGATGGCATGTACTATGTATTTTCTTCTCCAGAACTTTCTTCAGTAGTCAGCAGTGACACAGATAAGTCAACAGCAACAATGAAATGCAGCAATTTTCTGATGAAAAGTAGCCTATTCTTTTTAAAATAAAAACAGAAAAACAACAAACAAAACAAAGCATATAATGACCACCCCCACCTCCCAGCACAAAAGACATACACATACAATAAACCTATTTGAATGAGACTGGTTGTAACTGCTGTGGGGGTAAAGTGCAAGATTAAATCAATTTCCTCCTCACTAAGGAGAAGAAACCCACATATCAACAGATAACAAAAAAAAATCTCAGGGAAATGCTATGCCTTTTGTCTTAATTTCCTTGCCACAGTAGCACATTCTTGTTCTGTTGAAGAAGCAGGATAATTTGTGGAGTATCAGCTCATTGTCAGCAGGCAACTTCTTCTAATTGTAAGAGAGCAGCACTTTGAAGGAATCTCTCATTTGGAGGTGTATTTCCCTATCAGAGTTGCTGCAGCTGTGGCTCCAGCAGTCTTCTTTGGCCATGAGGTATGTTATGGGATCAGTTCTGAGGGGTATGTAGTCCTTACTACTGACCATAAATGGAAATAGTAATTTGAGTGATACTGGTCATTCTGTTTTAGTGTATGTAAATGCAGTGTTAGAAATGAGCAAGCAACTAAATTATGCCTGCATGCTTCTGTCGGACAGTCTTCCACTTCAGTTCTGGGGGTGCCACTCCTGAACTTTATCACTTGATTTTTGTGATAAGTTCTTGTTCCACTGGCAGAAATAAAAAGCCTTGGATCTTCTTTTGTGGGAGTGAAATCTTTTGCTTGTTCTTTGCAATAGGGATTCCCCAGACAGTTTAAAAAGAAAACCAAAATACTCCCCGAACCAAAGATAAAAAACCTGTGTCTCCAAAAATATGCCTGAAGTCTCTAGCCTTCTTTTAAACTGTGAATCCTGCTGTACAGATGCCTCCTGCTCTTGAATATTGGAGCCAAAATGAACCATACCTCTCTCTTTGGTTGACTGCAGGACATGCTAAAGGAGTTAGAGGGGCACTATTTTGGCACAGACACCCCAAACCCTGATACATGCACACACGCTGCCTGATGTTTCATTTTATGTTATAAACTGGATTACAACATGCCTCACCCTGTGGGCATATTGTCCAGGGAAACCAGGCTGGATCTGCCTGATGCATAAAATGATCTGGCTAAATGATCACTACGTGGAAAGTAAAGGATATGTGCAGAATTTGTAATTTCAACAGGAATTTAGATTACATTTCAGTCACACTAAATGATTATTATTACTACTTAACTCATCAATTCAAGAATGGAATAGTGTTATCTGGAAACCGTGCTTAAAGAGCTTGGGACAACATTTTAAATTTCTAAAATAGCTGTATCTGTCCTAATTAAGTCAGGGTGGCAAAGAGAGTATTTAAGCCCCACTTGGTTTTTTATTGATGCAAATGGTGCTTTGTGTTCTTTTATTTGTGGGAAGCTTTGTTAGCCTCAGTTAGCTGAAATACTTGCATATGATTTGTTTTTTCAAAAGAAAAGATACACTGTATTTAGAGATGCAAATACTACCTTGTCTGCAAAACCCACCAGCTGTTATACTGGAAGACAAAGCTAATTCTATGTTGCTTTACTTCAGTAGTGTCTGTGTATTCACAAGTAGCTTTTTAACAACCTTCTCTGCATAGCTGAAAAATGGCAGGCACCAAATTTTTTTATTTCTTTGGTAACAGCCTAGTAAAATCAGAGATAATCTGTGAATTAAAAAAAAAAGTAAGCAAGTAAATAGAGTAACTATGATAATATACCTTTGCATTAATTTTATAGAAAAGTTGAACAGTCTGTTAGCCTTGATTCTCAAATTCCTTGAATATGAGTTTACTACTTGCTGCCTTGAATATTTGACTAGAGACTGAGTCAGGTCAAACATATGGCTCTGTAGAAGAAGCTGCTTCTGGTTTGTGTGTCAGTAGTACAGTTTTCTGGTGATGCTCTTTGCTTCTGCTTTAAACATCTGGAAAGAGACAGAGAGCGTTTGTGGGGTCTTTTGTTGCTTCTTAAAGTTGGAGCAGGGAAGAATTACGTTGCAAGAAAAACCCAGAATCCTGGAAAAATCCGAGTGGAATCATTAAGTGTTAAACTTTATCTTCTTTATAAACGAAAGTGCTTTCGTTTTATCTCTGGCAGCTATCCTGGTAATGGGTGTTATGTAATACTTACTCTCTCCTTCGGAGTTAAGTCCTTTTTCCGATTTGTGAGTAGTATTTGCATATGTATTTCTTAGCTGCATTGACATGCCAGATGCACAGTGGTAGCTGTCTCTGCCTGCTAATCCTGTAATAACATTCTGGTGACCAAATTCAATGGCCGTGCGCGGAGCGGAGCCTCGGAACAGCTGATTGCTGAGTAGGGAGGAAAAAAAAAGAACCCAGCGAATCTGGTTGCAGCTCTCTGCTGCATCCCCATCCCACAATCCTTTGCACCATTTGCTGCAGTCTTTCTACACAGGCTGAGTGAGAAAAAGATGTGCTAAATAAAGATTGATTGGTTTGAACCCTGAAGGGGTCTCCCACTTGTAAATGACCCAGGGAGAAAAAAAAATTCATGACGACTTCACTGGGCCTCCTCTTATTCTTCCATTTTTCTTTCCACCTGTCCTCTTCATGGAATGGAGCGTTATTCCTTAGAGCACAGAATCTCTTGTGCATCTCATAATGATTGTGCTGGGATAGGGATTCCTTAGCGGTTTTATGCATGAGCCTTGAAATATTAACAGATGATGGTTTGTTCGTTTGGATTATTGCGGAACTGCAGCTCCGTCCCTGCAAGGATTTTATCCTCAGCACTGCACTGATTAAGCTATTTTTCTACAAAGATGGGTAGGTCTGAAATCTTCAAGTTTGCTCAAGTGTTATTCCTGGTGGCTGCTGCTGGGTTGCTCCTGTTTTGGCCCCTGATTGTTCATTACATTTCTGCATGCTGTAAGAATGAAGAGGGTTGCTGTGTTTTAAACAAGGCACTAAGCTGATTGCAAGAGTGGGAGAGAAAGGAATGCAAATTTAACTCATCAAGCCTTTTACACAAGTGGAGTGTGTGGCGGTTCTGATTATTAATTTGCTCAGTGTGTTCTGTATTGGCTAATCTGGGGGCTGCTGCTAGAAATGGCTTGAATCTGTTCTTTATTCCTACAAACTGTGGACAGGTGATCTATCTGTTTTAAGGACTTTAAAGCCTCAGCTCGCCCAGTCCTTGAAGCAACATTATAGAGATTCCCCACCCTTTCTTATGGCTCTGGAGGCCTGGCTGTTTCTTTGGAAATGTTGCCATTGGAAACCTATTCATTCATAGTACATGAATAGATCCTCTAGGTTGTGAATACCATTGATAAGAAGAGGATGAATAAGCTGTAAGCAATTTGTTCTCTTCAGGCTATACTTTCAGGCTAGTTGCAGCTCTGGCTGGGTGGATTTCAGAGACAGCAGTGTATTGTAACATGGAATTCTGCTCTTTTAGGAATAGAATCCTGTGAAGTGAACAGTTATTCCGTTCCTCAATGTCTTTTCTCGGCTGGGAAACTAACAGAGAATTTTCAGGAGTTCCAGAGCTCATTTGAGGATACCTGTAGAAAGGCTATGTTTTTCTACTACTTCTCTATTTACCTGAAACAACTCTTCTGGAACTGTTATTTGCTATACCGAACGTGATTTTTTTTCTTTTCCTCCTTTTCCAGTGCTATGGGAAGTTCCTTTCATATGGGTGGGGCCGCACCCTGGCTTTCCTGAAGGCATGCATGCATAGCGGGGCAAAGCTTTCCACTAGCTTAGAGAGCCATTGTTTTCTCCTTTCTTTGCTAGCCAGTATCTTTTAAATGAAAATCGTATCTCCAAGCAGAAGGAAAAAGAGTAATGCTGTTTCTGGGGTAGCTGGGAAGATCGCGATCCTTGAGCCTCAAAAGGGCGACAAAGGGAGTACATTTCAGAGCCCTTTACTGCACTTGGTTTAGCGAACTCGAATTTGGTTTTGAGTGTGTGTGTCACAGATAAATGGGTGGGGGCTTATGTCTTGTTTGGTGCAATGTTTCTGAGTCCTTTAACTTTGCATATTTAAATTACGAAGTGTGACTACATGGAGAAGTGATAGTCCTGTTTTTTAAGCTCATGCTTTAGCTGCTCTATTTTGATTGCGAGACATAATGAACCTCCGAAAAGCACTCTGGCAGTTTTTGAGCTCAGAAGATGCTACTTTAAAAAAGAACATTTTTCTTGTAAAAGTAGTGTTACTTTGCAAAATCTTCTACTGCTAATAAATAAAAAACTTACATTCATCAAGATTACATCAAAGGTGGAATTGCCTTAGAGAGGCTTCAGAATCCTGCAAATCCCATTCTCAAAAGATTTTATTTGTGTGAGAAATTGTACCAGGTAGTGGTCAAAGCTTAAAATGTACAGATGAAATTCTGTTTCCAGGTGCATGTTTTAAATCTGATTTATGTGAACACTGGGGATAAATGACAGTCATGCCTGCTGCATTTCAGACAAATACAGAGTATTAAAAGCACTTATTTCTGAATAATTAATGGTTTCTTTTGTTAACAAAGTTTAAAGGATGAGCATTTGAAATATAAAGTAGCTGGCATGAGATTTTTTGTAGGAAATGCTAAGAGTTACTTGATTTTGTGGTGACATTGGGGGAATGTGAAAAACTAAGATGAAAAACAGGTTAAATCAATATTATTTTTTTCAGCCAGCAGCAGATTTTCTTGCGTAAGCCTTTTTTTTCTTGTTGTAGCTTTACTTGATAAGGGAAAGATGAAAGACAGAAAATACCTGGTTGCTAGAGAACTTTCTTCTGTTAAATGACAGGCAGCATTCACTGGAGACCTATTCTTTCATATCTTAAGTACAGCTTTTTCCAGTAGTTTGTGTTCAGTCTATAACAAAAAAAATTATACTGTTGGTGTGTCCAATTTGGAAACCATGCTTTTGATAAGAAAACCTCCTGCTTCTGATTATCTTCCCTGTTTTATTTGAGTCCCTGCCTCTAACATTTGGGGAGGGAGAGTGGGAGGCAAACACAGCTGTGTAAGTGGTAAAATGAATTTTCCTTTTGGAACACGTTGCTGATGTTCTGCATGTTATTCTGCCAAATGTATGAATGCGTTAATGGGTATTTGATTGTCTTTCTACTCCATTTTGTAAAAGCCAGATATTTTGGTTCTACTTCTTTTAAAGCCACCTTTAATTCAAGCTTTTTAAAAGTAACATGGTTTGCTAATTGATCTCCTATGGTTAATTCTGTGTGATTTTTGGCATTTAAATAGGAAAAAATAATTTGTGTTTACGTAATACATTTTATCTTACTATGGGGAAAGAAATTTTTTTAAAATATTAAAAAAGACATGCAAATATTATCAATCCTGAAATCATGCATTTTTGAGTCATGAATAAACATGATATTTTATGAGTATTAGAGCAATTTTTATAATTGCAGTTTCCCCTTCCTTTGTAAAAAAGGAAACAAAAAGGCCTGCCATAAGTGTTTTTTATTGAATGAAATGTCAGTTACTGCTGTTGGGTATTTGAAGTGTGAATAACTTTATGCTGCTGAATTTGCTATCACCGAGGCAATGCCCCAGGAACCTGTTATCAGGGAAGCCAGCACAGCTGACTTATGATCCATAATCACTGTCATTATCCTAGAAATAGCTCCTTGCTCAGTGTAGTAAGTAAAACATACCGGTATGGCAAAGTGCATGGCTCAGGAAGAGCAGCACGGGTTCAACTCTGCCAGACTACTGTGCCGTTCATTCAAGCACAGGAAGGAGACCTAATGTAACACTAACAATAAAATGCTGCACAGGTCATGCAAAGCATTCTGGAATTGCATGACCTTTGAGCATGATCAGCAGAGGGCTTGTTGTTTCTGTCTTGGAAAGCATGAACTGCCCTCAGGCTAGATCTGAAATTGTTTGAAATGGGTGAGTAAAAAGGGGTAGAAATTGTTTAGGAAGAAGTTAGACCCCCTCAGGAGTGTACCTGCAGAGAAGGCCAGCTGGGCTTGCAGCTCAGAGAGAAGAGGAGCCCGCTTCCGCTGTGGGTGCGGGAGGTCTGGCAGAACTCAGTGCTGCGACAGTCGTGCCTGGGTCTCCTGGCGCTTCAGCCTGCTAGAAATGCCGATGGACAGGAGTTCCTGCTGGGCCACCCTGCCAGGGACTCTGCTTGCCAGGTTTTCCTAAACTATTTTAGCAGGGAGTGTATTTTTTTCTGTGGTCGCTTCCATCCTTTTCCTCCTGTCTTTTCTTTTCACATTTTATTCTGTTATTGGCTATAATCTGTATCTCCAGCTGAAAAGAACCTACGTTTTTCTCTCCCTGTGCCTTGTTCCAGGACAGGAGGCGTTCCAAGCCTGCTGCCATCTCTTTAACCTGCGATTTTAATTCTAAGTTAGTAGACTTTTTTCTTAGCCTTTTATTTCATGCTTTGTATGCCAGATTATGAAGAATCCTCAGTCCTAGAAACATGATTCTTACTACTAGTTTTGCCTAGAATGACATTTTTCTTGCATTTATTATTTGGATGTGCTTCATGTATCCTTCACCCTGCCATTGCTGATTCTCAGCGGCTATCAGTTGCCTCTTCTTTGCTCTGTTTCTTTTATCATGAGGATTTTCATTGTGTCTACCTCATCCCTACTGGTGATGCAGAATTTGAGCATTCCTTCCCAGGGGCTGGCTGGTTCTGGAGCTTCCTTCTTGGGGGCTTCCTGAAGTCAAAATCTACTATATTTCTGGCAATACCAGCACTGACAAAGGAAAATAATTGTTAGGTGAACCATTTTCAAACTCTGTCTGTGATGCAGCCATTTGACTGGCTGGTGCAGTTCCAGTTTGAGCATTTTGCCAGCAGTACTGTAGATGTAAGAAATCCGATGTTTGTTAGCACTGGCTGAACCTATTGGCACAAGAATGTTTTTATCATGGGTTTTCTTTAAAACCAGACAGCCCCGTAACTCTTTCAGTCCAGAGGCAGCATGCCTTTCCAGAATGCTCAGGCAGAGGTGTTGTAGATGTTGCTGACTGTTTCTCTGGCTGTCATCAGTGATGAACCATTTTAGAATTTTGATTCTTTCTTGTTTTGGTTTTATATGAAAGTATGAATTCCTGCATAAGGATAAAACATGAGTGGATTGGTCAATGATTTTATTTCATGGAGTTTATAAGCCATTTTTCTTCTTTTCTTCTTCTCTCCACCCTGCTCCAGCAGTGTGCAGGGTAGAAGGGAACAGGACCCATATGTCAGTGGTCTAGGATGGCCAGTGAAGGCTCCAACATCCCAAGTCCTGTGGTCCGTCAGATTGACAAGCAGTTTCTGATTTGCAGCATATGCCTGGACCGTTACAAGAACCCCAAAGTACTTCCCTGCCTGCACACCTTCTGTGAGAGGTAAGTCCTCTTCCCATGCTGGTAACTCAGGGTTTGTGTTGTGCTGCAGGCACAGGACAAGGCATTCTTCAGTGGAACGGGACTTTCCCCTTTACTTGTAAATGTCCTGTTAAGGCATGTTAAAGTCTGGGAAGGCTGGAGAGGCAGGAATGTAGAAAAACACATTTGTGGCAGGCAGGAAGAAGGGACAGCAGAGGCATATTTGGAATACATTCCCTTTATGCAAGAGTAAACAAAAAGTAAATCCAATTAAACTAATGAATATGGTACTACAGTGTGAAAGGTGATGATAGCAAGAATTTGGACCTCAAGTTAATGGTCTCAAATTTATTCTGATTATCATGTAATTAAAAAAAAGAAAAAAAAAATCTTTATTGATTTACTAAGCCAATAAGTAATTATCCCGTCCTTTTAATGTCCAAGAGTTAGACACTAGATATACATTATTAATAACCTGAGATTAAATGTCTTCATTATTCTGCAGTTTGGTTGACTGAAGTGGGAAAGCTCTCTGGAAAGAGATGTGATAAACCAACCTGCCTTTTACTGTATTTGGCTGAATGAACTGAATATGCATAATGATACTTTAATGTTGCATTATCCATCAAACTGGGGAGGAAAAACAGCACCTGCAGAAAAGTTAGCTGAAGAATTAGTGGTTGGTTCTTAATGTGATGATGGGATGCAACTCTGGATTGTATATTGAATGGCAGTAGAATGTTTATAAATGGTATATGGTGTGAACGCTTATTTAATTTAGGAGATTTCCACCTCTTAGCAAGAATTGTGGTGTGAATCTCTAATTTTACACAGGGTGAAAGAAAAATTGTGGATCTCTGCCTGTGTCAGATGAGCTGGTCTTTTGTAGAACAACAGGAAATCCCAGCATTAAAAAAGGCACCACTGAAACTCTTACAGAAGTCAGTGAGACAAGATTTTCACCATCATGTGCTAAGTTTCCTGACTTCTGTTCATGTGTAAAACCTAAGGTTAGCTTCTGGTTTTCACTGTAATCCTCTTAGGCTGATCTGGTTATGGAGAGAAGCTGGAAGAGCTCTTCCAGTGAAGTGCTGATGTGCAAAGCCTAAGCTCTCCTTTCATGGAGCCCTTACTGGGGGGTCAGGAGGGCTGCCACAGGAAGATGAAGAGTGGTGTGACCAAAACCCTTGTAAAAAGGGTTGTGGAGCTGTGTGAGGTCACACTTTCTCAACTGGCATCCCATGAGGAATTTGGTGTAGCACTGCTTCCCTTAAGAACTGCATTCTGCAAAGCTTCTTCTGCTTACAGGAGTATACTGAATATAAGGATATTGCATGCAACTGTATGCAGACAGGTGTTAACTTCATTTCCAAGGCCAAAAGTGGCCTTAAGTCTCTAGGCCTAGGCCAGCCTGATGCATACCGTGCATATTGTTGATTGATGAACTATTGTGTCAGGTTTATACTCTGTGAAATTTATTTTTTCTGAGAAACACCAACACTGCCCTCCCAATCAAATACAAAAAAAATATTTCCTCCAAAACTTCCCTTAATATAAACTGTGATAACCTAGCAGGTACTTCCCTCTGTTGTAAAGAAAGCTCTGTTGATTTTGGGTAGCTGCCAAAATACTTTCCAAATTGAAATAGATGAAAAAATTTCCTTTCATTTTATTGGGGCCGTGTTTTACCTCTGAAACACTAAACCCACAAATACAAGTTATTAAAGGAGATTCTGTTGGAAAGACAAGGGTCAAGTGGTGGTTAGTTAGTTAAAGGCACAGGCTCAAATACTTGATGCAACTTCATGTCTGTCAGACTTTATCAGATAAATTCAAAATTTTTACTGCATAAAATGTCCTGTGAGCGGCATGCAGTAGCTGTCTGAAAGCATGATCAACTGCACGAATATCCCAAGAAAAGGCATGTAACTCTTTTAATGATATCTGCTTATTGAACCTTTTTTTTTTTTAATGTGGCAGAGTAAAAAAAGGTTTAAATGAAAAATTATTCCCCATAATCACTTTTGCTTCAGAAGCCTGTTTGATGTACTTTTATAAGTAGGGGTAGCACTATTTCAGACCAGCTCTTTAACTGATGAAAGGAGTTTTTTTCCCCTCTTTGATGATACTTTCCCTTTCTTTCTCCTTCCACCTTCCTTCCCCATAGGTGTTTACAGAATTACATTCCAGCCCATAGCTTAACCCTTTCTTGCCCCGTGTGCCGCCAGACCTCCATTCTGCCAGAGAAAGGGGTTTCTGCACTCCAGAACAACTTCTTTATCACCAACCTGATGGATGTCCTGCAGCGAACGCCGGACAACAGCATTGAGGAGTCCTCCATCTTGGAGACTGTCACTGCTGTTGCTGCAGGCAAACCACTCTCCTGCCCCAATCATGATGGAAATGTAAGTGAGACGGCCTCCTGTGCTGTGTGCAGGTATTGATATGTGCTGACGTGTCTGGGTTTCATGGATGTCTTTTTCTAAAGAGAAAGCAGAGGAAATGGATTCACACTATTTCTTTGATTTTATAATATATCAACAAAACACAAGGGATTCTTCAAATTAACTCAAATGCTTTTAGTGGAGCATCTTGAAGTAGTCAGGATGTTATTTTATCTTACCGATCATTGGGATGATGATGTCTTTTGGCACATTTGGTCAGAATTATTGTCCTGCAAGTACTGAAGCTTGTGTCTTTACTTCTTTGGGTTGGGTTTCCTTAGCCCTTGTACTTGTAGCATCAGCTGTTGCTGTGGGTACCTGTGTGTTTGTCTGGCAATATCCTTTTGAGTTTTACTGATCTGCACACTGGGGCAGTACCAAAAGGTATGTGAACATATTAACACAGAGCCAAATAAAAGTGAGTCCTGGCTTAGGATGCTTTGGATCAGCGCAGGATAGAAACAGAGCGCTTCTGTTTATCTGCAGTGTTTTGTGGATCTCTCATATCAGTTCTTGGAGGCTGCTTTGTTTTTCCCTCCATCTACTCTTTTTACCTAGCATGTCCTCACACACATCCTCAAATCATATCAGTATATTCATTGGCGAGTACCCCCAGCTGAGTTAATATTCACAGATTACTGCAAGGACAGCTCTAACTCTGCTTACTTCACAATTTTCAGTGTTAACCTGCAGTAACTTCATGATAGGCATATGAGCTTCTGACTCATAGATAAGCTTATGCAAATATGTAAGTAGAGACTGCAAAACTCACCAATGTTGCATTGTAAACTGAATGTTGTGCTCCTATGCAAGCCAAGAAACACATGTCAGTAGTTTTAGACAATTTCTGGGACTGTTTTATTTGGTACTCAGTGTAGGTACATTGATTGTATAAGAGTAGTTCAGCTCATAGGTAATGATTACTGTAATAGAGGAATAGCTCAGTTCCTCCTCTGTTGGAATTAGGTGGACTTGTAGAATGATGTTGAACTCTCTGATTAATGAATAACTGGTGTAACTTTTTAAAATGTGTTCTATACTAATGTGTGTGTAGTGGTTACTGATTAATGCAGTCCTAGTTTTTGTTTGCATTTTATTTGCTCTCTTTAAAATGAATCATAGTTGTTTTCTGACATAGCCATTCTGATAGGACCTATTTGATTGAGAAATGCAGAAAAAGGTCAAAATTAAGGTGTTATTTCTTTTTGTATTTTAAACTATCAGCTGGTTATTCTTTGGGTATGTTTAAAAAAACCTGGCTTGTCTACAATCAAAAACATGCCACCTTATACCTCTCGAAGAACTCCTTTATAGGGAAAGGTACATTTATAAGTCCTCTAAACCAACTTGGCTTGCCTTGAAACATAGCATGCCATTTAGGGTGTCCAGTAGTGTGTGATGAGAACATCCTCTGGGTATCTGGGAGGATTGGGGATAGCCTGAGGGTGACTCCAATTTAAAGCTTTGTGAAGCTAAGAAATGAAAAGCTAAGTGAACACATTAGTCCTTGTGATGGGAGGAGCTGAGGTAAGATTTGGGGAGAGTTGCTTAAGGCTGGCCAGGTGGGTCTGGCTGCAAGGGTGCACAGGGCAAGTGCTGGGCACCTTAAGCATCACTGAGGAAATGGAATTATGCTGGCTTCATAGGTGCAGGACACAAGTGTCACTATAGGACACAAAATAACACGACACACACACACTGTTGTTCTCAAGGTAGAACGGGAAGTTTATTTTCTGACTCTTAACATTTTTAGATTTCCAAAAGTGACAGTGGGTTGGAGGGTGAAAGTGCCACCTCTCCAGTGACACTAGACAAACTAACAGTCCATCAAATTTCTCCTCCTCCGTAAAATAATGCAAAACAATAAGTTATTTACAGAAAGTGTGTGAGAAAGGTCATGACAAGAATGTAAACATCAGAAGGCTTAGAACTTAAAAAATCAGGGCGGCACACAAGAGCACTCTGTGGCAAGTAGGTTAGATATTAGGAAATATCTAAAACATCGTCATCCAGAATGTCTTCCCTGGAATGTGATTCCCAGGGCAGTGGTAACAGCACCAAGCCTACCAGAGTTCAAGAAGCATTTGGACAATACTTTTAGGCACACGGTGTGACTCTTGGGGTGGTCCTTGGCAGGGCCAGGAGTTGGATTTTGATGATCCTTGTAGGTCCCTTCCAGCTCAGGATATTCTATGATTCTAAGTGCCTGGCTGCTAGTAACTTTACTGGGGGCTTCAGGAAGTGAAAAAGGATTGAGCTGGCAGCTGGAGGACAATGCCTTTACAGAACCAGCAGTCATTCTGCACTAAATCCACCTGCCATTAATTTTTATATATTGCTTTGAGTAGGGTCAGACCCATTGTGTTTTTACTATTTGCATCAAATATATTTCTTTTAAATAGTACCAGTTTTTCTTCATATTAGCTTGGAAATAAGTTTCTGATGAAGCAAGTTTTTTCAATCATTTCAGCCATCCTGGACTTAAACCTCTCTGACTAAAATGAGATAGAAACTGATGCAGAGATACTTTCTCATTTGCTTGCTTGTCTCCTTGTAACTTAGCCTTCCTCAGGCCATGTAGATTAGATACTTTCCTTTCCCAGCTGGTCCCCTATTCCCATCACTCACATTTTCCATATGTGTGTATGTTTACTTTATTCCTTCCGTGCAAATCCTCCCATCCTCTGTTGTGGCATCTTTGTTCTGTGTGTTCTTACGAAGAATGAAACTTAGTTTGTAGTATCTTAATGCAAAATATCTTAATACAAAAGACGGTTACCTGTGCCTGAACTATAAAAAATGCTTTCTCATTTTGATCCAATGTGAAGCACAAGTGTATGTTCTTGTTAAATCAGGGTAATAGGGCACATATGGAACTTTTGAACCTACTAGAAGATTCTTATCTTCTACCTATACATTAAAATAAAATTGGCTTTATTCTCAGCTGTGAAACACTTCCGGCTCTTGTGTATAAAAGCATTCTGGATTTGAAACATTGATCTACAATCATTTAGGGGCAGATACAGAAGCCAGGGCAGGGAAGGCTATGAAATTCTGATTCCATTGTATGTAATGAGTTGTGTAGCCTCTGAAATGTCTATATTTGAGTTTTGTTTGAATTTGAACTGAAAACCCGCTCAGAGTAGGGGATCCATGTTTTTACAATGCAGAAGGTGGGGCAGTGTATCTTCTGTCTCTAGAGTGTAACAAGAGAGGATACACAGTATTCAATTAAACACTTTTAACAAGAGAGAATGCCTTATCTCTGACTGGCTTTTTCTCATCAGTTCATGGCATAGCTTGGCAACTTCACAGGCATAAGATCTTGCTTACAAAAACACTTCCTGAACTTGTGGAGCTGTTGCTTACTGGCTGTATGCTTCTCTTAAAAAAATAAAAAATCAGTATCCTTGATATTCTGATGAGTGACTTCATATCTTACCTTTTAAACCCTTGCTTTTTCTCCTCACCTCTGTACTTCCCACCATGTCACTTACTCATGTATTCCATTAAAGTGTAAACTGGGGGTAGGGCAAAAGCTGTGACTAGGGAGGGAGAAAAATCCACATTCTAAATTTTATTAGGTAGCTCAGAAGTGCCCTCAGGTAATTCAAACTTAGGTTCTTCAGAAAGCCAAAGCACACAAAGCTAAGGTGCACTCTAGCCCTGGGACAGAGGAATTAAGCATGTATGTGTGACATAAGGAAGGTGGGTAGCAAAGAGCTGACTCATCCTTTTTCTGTAGACTGCTCTTTTAATTCAAAGAAATAGAAAGCAGAGGATGAGCAATGTGATTTTTCAAATGTGATTTTAGAGGAGACGGGCTTGTGATTGGTGAGAGCTTTTTCCTCAAGACCTGAACTTTGAAGGGCTGGAATTAGTGTGTCTTGGCTTTGTGAAATCTAGTTCACAAGTACTTGGCTCCTTGATTATGCAATTTTAAAAGTTTCTGTAAATTCAGTGGAATTACAGTAGTGAAGATGCATATGGGTCTCTAGTTTCATCAGTGTGCTGAAATACACTGGTCTGGTTTAAGGCAGGAATTACTGGATGGGATTTCAGAACCAGTGGGTATTAATTCACATCTCATTACAGCTGATGGGAAAGTTCTTGTTGAATTTGGTGGAAATACAGCTGAAGCCAGTGCTGGATGCTACAGTATATCCTGCCCAAGAGTTCTCTAGAATTTGGAAAGTAGAGGCAAATGTCCTTTTCTGAGATAATTTGTAAGGCAAACCTGTCATAATGAAAATTTTTTTGGGAGATTCACAAAATGTGACATTGGGCATGGAGGAGAGAAATGAAAAGTCAGTGGTACTTGTCTGTCTGTAGGTAGAAATCAGTCTTGCCTCATTAAGAGATGCTAGAAAAAAATCTTGGGAAGTCAGCCTATCTAGACAGTTGAAGCTTGAATTGTATTATTAGGTTTTCCTTCTCCTTCATCTATGCACAATACAAAAATTATAGTGGGAAATGAAAGCTGCTTCTCTCGAAACATTTTTAATTTGAGTCAAAGACATCTATTTCTATATAGAAATTCACATTAGGTCTTCATGATGTGTTTGCTATTATCGTTCGAACTTCTGTGTTTCCCTGATGCTTGAATAAAGAGGAAGAAAGTTTTTTAGCTAAACAACCTTAATGCCAATGAGATGCTTCCTTTCTTCTATATGTGGCTGCAAATATAATGATGTTTATTATGGGGTGGTCAGTAGAAAACAGAAATCCTAAATTATTCTAATCACTGTATCCAAAGATAAAAATATCAAATAAATAATGGCCTTGTTGAAATGTCTTGAACCTAAGCATTAAATTATTAAGAGGCAAAAAGTTGAATTTTGGACAGTCATGCAAAAGAAATGAATTAATTTTTTTGGCCATATAAGAAGATTTCAGAGTTTCCTATTAAAATATTATTCCTTTTGGCTGCTTCTGATTGCAGACTTTTGAAGCCTTCTAAAAGTACTTAAATCCTAAACTCTGTTGAACTGATTGCCTCTATGCATTGTAAGAATGCGTCACATCAAGTGCCTACCAAAGTAACTATCAGGCCTCGGAGATCTACTACAACGAGTCTGCTAAATTCACAGTGACTGGAGTAGTGTTCATGAGGGTTGACATTGTTTTGAAGGTCCACTTTTTTTTCCTGTTGCTGATCTATTTGATGTTACACAGGTTATTTGGATCAACTTTTAAATTTTTTCACATACATGAGAGAAACATGAGTGGCTTACATGAGTGGCTGACAAATGACTAAACCCTCACTGCGTGTGAATCCCATATCTTGTGAATTGAGATAAGACAGAAGAATGGGAATAAGACAGAAAGGAGCTTATCAGAGGAAAATCCCTGTTAATGCTAACAGCCACATGCAAAACATGGTCATTGCTTCCCTCTCCTTAATTCTCAAGATGCCTTGGAGCAGACTGGTGCTGTTACAAATCCCTCTGTTCACCTGAAAACAGATGATTCTACACAACCATCTCATCAACCAACAACTCCAGCACAACCATTTTTGTGCAAGATGTCTGAGTGCCAGAAGCATCAGCTGAATTATTCAAGATTCTGATGCTATGCTCTGAATGCAAAAGAGCTGCCAAGGTCTTGCTTTGAAGCATATACTACAAACTTCCTTATATACTTTTTAACAAGCCTAAAAGGCTTTGTGCCCAAGGACTTACTAGCTGCGAAAGAAAGTCTCATGCCGAATTTGCATATATGTGCATTATTTTGACTAACATGGGATTTTGGGCACAGGACTTCTCTGTTTCTTTCCCTTCATGAATATATATATAATTTGGGTTATCTATTACATGTAAAGATCAGTTTTTATCTCTAAAGAGCATCTTGCTGGGTACTTAAGAGGTTGAAACAATCTCCTCTTCTTTCAAGTGTAGATTAGCATTCCAATTACAATCTCAGATATGAGGTTTTAATGGTTTTAAGGGATTAGTAATAGGATATGGAGATTTTTCCTTGCAGCATGTAGATTCATTTAGGGTGCTTTCCTCTAGCAAATAAACTTGTTGTTTGGTGATTTCCATTGAGTTTGTGTTTCAAGAGTGACCCTGTTATGAAAAACAGCCTAAGTCTTTCTTTAGAAGACCCTATGGCAAGACTAAGGATTGAGTTAGTGAGGGTGGTTGAATGCCTGTTTTTTTTTGAGTTGTTTCATGGAGTCCATAAGAGAAACACCATAACTTACTATTACACAGTACAAAGATGATGTTAGGACCAGCAATGATGTCCAGTGTTGTTCACAGGCTGCTGTTCTGACACTTTATGATAGAATAAAATGCTTTTAAATGAGCGTCTTGATATATGTAAGAGTAACAGCCATCTTTTAGGCAGAAAATTATTGGTGCATAAGAAAACAGAAGCTTTGTCTCAGAGCTTGGTGAATAAACGAGTTCAAGACTCAGTAAGATGTGTTTTGAGTTGTGTTCCTGCTGCCATGTTTGAGTGCAGGGTTGTGCACTTTTCCAGGTGATGGAGTTTTACTGCCAGTCCTGTGAGACAGCCATGTGCCGGGAGTGCACCGAGGGAGAACATGCAGAGCATCCCACGGTACCACTCAAGGATGTGGTGGAACAACACAAGGCTTCCCTGCAAGTCCAATTGGATGCTGTCAACAAAAGGTATGGAGACTCCACTGACTGTTTTCCATTTTCAGTTTTATCACTGGTTTCCTGTGCTGACTGAGATAGATGTTTTAAAATGCTGGTTCCATGGGTATTTACCTAGGAAATGGGGATAGTGAGGCTGGCATAAGGACAAAAAATCCATTGAGTGGGATGTACTGAGGGGTTAGAAAAAGAGCAAAAGATTTCTATCTGTCTTTTCCAAATCAGAAGCCATTAGAAATGCAAGTGTTGTGCAAAGAAGGGGCATAAAATGCTAAGGAGGAAACTACTGTCCAGTCATGAATTTAATGGTAGTTAAATAATGCTGGTTGTTAAAAAAACTACCACTATGGTGGCAAAATGGCTCAAAAGAAAAAAAAAAGAAAAAGTGGGATAAATCCAGTTATATCTTCTCGAGCAGAAATACAGCATAAAGGACAGAGGATCCAAGGACTCATTGTTGGCAATGCCTAAAGTCTAATGGATTTGCACAGGGGAGGACTGTGACTTAGCCTTATTTTATCAGACCAGACCCACTGTGTGGTTATAAAAGGAATGAACTTACTTCTGGGAAATGACCAAATTTAAAGACAGCCTGCTGATGAGAGGGTTTAATCAAAAGATACCAGGGCAAGGGCCAGTGGTTAATGACTCTTTGTAATTTAATTCCTCCCTCAGGCTTCCAGAGATTGACTCAGCACTACATTTTATATCTGAAATCATACACCAGTTAACCAACCAAAAGGCTAGCATCGTAGATGACATTCATTCCACTTTTGATGAACTCCAGAAGACTCTAAATGTGCGAAAGAGCGTGCTGCTCATGGAGCTGGAAGTGAATTATGGCCTTAAACACAAAGTAAGATGCATGTTTTGTTTCAATGAGAAGCTGTTTAATCAGCCAGTTTTTACAAATGATGCAGGACACCGGTTTGACAAATCATGAGATCCAGAGAACTTTGTTTTCCTAAAATCAGGTGCTGCAGAGCCTCGCTTGTGGTTGCTCAGCTGTATAAGATGGGCAGGAAGATACAGGCCAAACAATTTATCCTTATGAGCATGAAGATAAAGGCCAAACAATTTATCCTGAAGAACTGAGGAAGGCTACCTGTTTTGCTTCAAAGCATTGTTTTCCTTTCCAGTGCTTGGTAACCTATTTCATGTTAGATGTCACCTGTTGGAATATAGAAAGATTAGAGGGACATCTTACTTTCTTAGGGGAATGAGGAGAGTAACAGATTGCAGAGCTGTATTCATTCTTTTACTTCCTATCTGGATGATTGATTCTGGGGGTTTTCCCCCTGTATTGTAGACCAAGCTTCGGAGGAAGAAAACAGAAACCTGTTTTTTTACAAAGGAAAGCCTGTAGCCTGGTGGGTAGAGATTTTGTTGAGGATTAATAGGTCTGAATCAGGATAATTAATGAATTTAGTCCTTATTTTCCTGTGCATCAGTTCTCTGCTTTATAGAGAAAGATTTCTCCATGAAAGTTGTCTTTAAAAGAAAATACCATCAATAACTGGAGTTTCAAGAGTGCCATTACTGAGCAGCTTGAGCATCTCCAGATGTCTGAAGTGGAGGAATGCTGCATTTCTGGATGTAGAATAGGCTTGAAAACATCATTAGAAAGGTGCTGAACTGCTGAGCCTGTGGAAATGGAGGAATTCTAACATATGCACAAGATACATACTTTTAGGAGCATAGGGAGCCCAGAAACATTGGGGCACAGAATTTAGTAATCTCCAGAGCTAAGCAGCAGCTTACAGAAGTTTGGACATCAATATTGTCAACTTAGATCACAGGTTCATCTGAGTGTATTCAAGATGTCACACTTCCATATCAAGCAAATATATTCTGTATCTCTACAAAGTCTACACAAAATAGAATATGGTGTGAAATTATTTTATTGCTGTTTAAAGAGCTTTAATATATTTTAATAACTGTGAGCATTAGAGAATCAAATTTTTATTAAGTTGTACATAAGCAGTAAAAGAGGCATCTACCCTGTTTGTATAAAAACCCCCAACTGAAATTGGATTTTACTTTTGAATGACTAGTAGTCCTGCAAAATACAATAATTCTGATCATATACTTTTTAAAAAATGAAAAAATTAAAGGGCTATCCTTTGCTAAGAAAATGTTGGGAGTTCAGTTTGTTGTCCAATGGACTAAAAGAGTGTAAGATGTGAAATATTCTATGTGCATTTTAAATATTATTTATGTTAGGATTTAATATTTTCCATTATTGTAATGAAAGAAAACTGTCTTAAGAAAGTATTGATTTTAAAACATAGCTGGAAATTGTCTTTTTAGTTTGTGGCCTGTTATCTGAAGCATATGGGGTTTCATCATCCTGGGACCTTGTTGGCTATGCTCTCTTTTAACTTATGTCTTTGAAGGAAGACCAAGCAGATTAGGAATGCCTTGTAATGCATCCTGAGAAGTTTCTATGTGCCAAGAAAAGCAGATGACTTGAAATTTCAGAGTAGTCTTGAAATTTGTTCATTCTAAAAGATTTTGTGTTGCTATCACTTTCCTATATCAGTAACACATGAGCCTGGATTTTCTCCAGTGGATGAAAAGCTTAAAGCTTTGGAAAATTCAGAAAAAATACCTTTAAAATTCACTGTCATTACATAGTATGTCTCAGCAAGGGAAGAATATTTCATAGAATATTTCAATAAATACATCCAGTCTTTAAGTTTACTTTACATCAATTGAAATGTTTCAAAAATATTTAGTTTACAGCGATGGTCAACAAAATAACTTCTCTAATCCACTGTCTTGTCTGTGCCATAGTTCTTCTATGTAGGAAAAACATAGCAACTGTGTGACTGGATACTTTCATTTGGGGATTTTATCAGTGGAGATTGTGGGGGGCAGCTGCAATTTTATCTTGACTATCATGAATGTCTCTGCTAGGTTGTTATATTTCAGGGAACTGTTTCCAATTCATTGCAAAATTGGGGTTTTTTAAAAAATTGTTAGTCCTGTTCCCAGCCCACACCTAGTAATTTTGAGGTCAACACTGTTTTAAGGATTTTAGACTGAGGGCCAGAACTGACCCTATAATAGAAGCTCTTTCATAGTCTTAAATATTGAGTGGTCGCTTGCTGCCCACCAACATTTTTGGCTACTCAATCCAACTCTTTCCACATTTTGTAGATTCTCCTTTCCTGCCTGCTGAAAGGGAGGAATCAATTTACCTTCTGCTAGGGAGATTTTTCCTTTCTTCACTTATGTAGTTCCGGAATCCCTCTTTTCCTCAGGATGGATGTGCATCCAGGTCTTGAGGCCTTCTTGTCCATCTCCATAGAGGATTAACCCCCAGATTCCCTTGGCTGTGAGGAAACAGTATCAAGAAGTTTCTTGCAGCCTCTCTTATTAATGGACCTGATGACTCCAAAATATCTCTGCTTCTGTGAACATAATTTAGTTCCAGTAATTGTCTCATTAACTGTGACTGCTGAGAGTTAGATGGAGCAGGGTTCAAACTTCTACATTTGTTGCAGGGCTTTTGCTCAAAAAATACCAAAACTGAACAACAACAACCCAAAACAAAACAGAAAAAAAACCAAAACAAAACCAAAAAAACCAAAATCGAACAAAACAAGATAGGTGGGGCAATAATTCAATCTAGTGTGACAGTAGGTCTGTAAAGTCTTGAATCCCCAAACCAGGGTATTTTTTTTGGGTTGCAGCATTGTATTTCAAATACAGGTTGGTGATCAGTGTGCTACTTCTTCTAAAATGAATGTTTAAATTAAACTCTAAAATAAGACCTTATAAATTTGGTGCCTACAAAGACCTTTAGATGCTGCATCTTCCTGGGATAGCTCTTGTAACATGATGCTAATCTGTGTTTGGTAATGCACACAGGTCCTCCAGGCACAGCTGGATACCTTACTAGAAGGACAGGAAAGCATTAAAAGCTGCAGCAACTTTACAGCCCAAGCCCTCAACCATGGCACTGAAACAGAAGTGCTGCTGGTGAAGAAGCAGATGAGTGACAAGCTGAACGAACTGGCCGAGCGGGACTTCCCGCTGCAGCCCCGAGAAAACGATCAGTTGGACTTTATAGTGGAAACGGAAGGCCTGAAGAAGTCCATTCACAACCTGGGGACTATTTTAACCACCAACGCTGTTGCCTCTGAAACAGTTGCCACCGGTGAGGGACTGAGGCAGACCGTGATTGGACAGCCCATGTCCGTTACCATCACAACCAAGGACAAGGATGGGGAGCTCTGTAAATCTGGGAATGCTTACCTCACTGCTGAACTGAGCACGCCTGATGGGAGCGTAGCGGATGGCGAAATACTTGACAACAAAAACGGCACTTACGAATTTTTATATACTGTTCAGAAAGAAGGGGACTTCACTTTGTCACTGAGACTTTATGATCAACATATCAAGGGCAGCCCGTTCAAACTTAAAGTGGTCAGGTCAGCAGATGTGTCTCCTACCACTGAAGGGGTTAAGAGACGTGTTAAATCTCCAGGCAGTGGTCATGTGAAGCAGAAAGCTGTGAAAAGACCTGCGAGCATGTACAGCACTGGCAAAAGGAAAGAGAATCCCATTGAAGACGATTTGATCTTCAGAATAGGTAGGTGATTTGGCTGCCTGTTGACATACTTAAAAATAGTTCAGGGAAACTGAATGAAAAAGTTTAGTTATTGTACAGCTAAAGCTGTAAGTAGAGCAACCTGATAATACCATTAGACCTCTTGACTTTTGTTTATATCTACATTTTGGAAGTACACACTTCGAAAATAGTTTGCAGCAAATATTCTATTGGGATTTCAGTTGAGAAATGCATACATTTGGTTTGGGATATTTTAAAAATTGTTAGTATTCATATTACAAAACTTTTGATACGGATTAAAGTAATTTCAGCTTCGGTATCCTTTGATTCTAGTGAGCATTTCTGGCTCCGCTGACAAATAGTGATACAGTTTTGTTGGTAGTGGTGCTGTTTGTTAGGTGTTTTTTTTTTTAACTACTCTCTCTAACACACCATAGATTCTAGAAGTCTTAAATGTTTTCCAGGAAGTGCAGAGCCTTTTAGTTCTGTTGTGATGCAGACATGACCATGTGCTTTATTTCTGAGTTCTACCTTCTCCCCTTCTTCACCACTCAAAACAGGAAGATGTATTTCATTAGAACAGGAGCTATGCAATTTCAGAGCTTTTGCTCCATGAAATCTCTTGGAGTGTCCACATTTGGGATATATGGATCACTATTTTATAGAAAAAACAGAGCTGAGAGTAATATTTTGTGTTCAGTTTTCAGCCACTCATTTCACAGAGTGACTACATAGAGATATTCCTCTGGGCTTCTGTGGGCTTATGTATGCATTGTCTGAAAGGTCACAGCTGTAATGCTCTAGGGTTTTACATTCTTCCAAAATATGCAAAATTATTGAGACAGGTAAAACTGATGTTTTCACAAGGATTGCTTTCATGGAGTTAATTTACTTCTAGTTTCAGCTCACTTTAAAAAGTTAAGGTTTGGTTCATTTGTTGATGTGGTAATGTAAAGCTTATCACTGTTCTCCAACACTACTGTGCATCTCTGTTTTGAACACATTGTTGAATTTCTCCGATGGCTCTTGCCAAATCTGGATCTGTATTTCTAGCTGGCTAAGATAAATCTGCTATTTGGCCTGCCAGAAGCTCGTACAGCTGTGTTGGAGATTCACACTGTAATATTCCTCTGGGCATCCAAGTCAGTGGAGTGTGCTGTTGTATGTATGCTGATGTATGGGCTTTTATGCACAAGTAAATTGATCAGCTGCTAGCAGGGGATTGTTCTCCTGCTAGTATTAACAAGAGATAGCATTAATACAACATTAGTGCATTTTGTTCATGGGTGTGTGTGCATTGTATCTTCTGCCAATGCTGTGTTATTTGTGGCTTTTAAAATGCCATGTGGATCTCTTCAGACATTCCAAGGTCAAATTATTGACTATACATTCATACATTTGTGTAATTTATTATTTACAAGAGCAGAGTATTTTCTGCATTCTCTTTTTCTCTCTCAATAATTTATATCCTGAACTTATTATTCTTTTTAAACAGGTGTAATCTCTAAGAGTGTGTCCATGCAGATCTGTGTAGGATGTCCTTAGTCTAGACAAATGCAAACAAGAATGTTCTTAAGATAATCTAGAAAATAATTGTTGCCCAATGGATTTGCTGCCTCTACAACTACAGCTGGTAGGAAGCACTAAAGTGAGAAGGAAGTCTTTCTTTCATTACCCTACTTTTGTGCCTTAGCCACGTGCTGAGCAGAGGTGAGGGGTGTTCACAGTGTCATTCCACCAGTGCCACTTCCACCTCCCCTGGTAAATCTCTTCCATGTCCTTCAAAGAAGGGTTGAGAGGCATGGTTGTCATCAGCAGCTCTGTCCACGATCCCATCTTGTGTTCTAGCTCTGCCATGTTGCACACTGTGTGTATTTTTTCCCTTCTGGCACTTTTCGCGACTGGGTTCTTTGACACCATTTAGCAGTAGTGGTGCTATTTCCCACTTTAACTGCTTTTTTCTCTTCATTTACTTATATTTGGAATTGGCATCAGATACAGCCAGATGGAGAGTTGGCCCTCTGCTAGAAAGTTCAATTTTCCAATCTTCCTTTTCCTCAGACTGTTTAGTTGTCTGTTCAGTCATGTAACTGAGCATCTAAGTTTAGCTGGTACGTTAACGTGGAAAAAAAAATTGCCTTTAACAGAACTTCTGTCAGCCTCCTTACTAAGTGTGAATGTCATCTTCTGGTCTGTTAAAAATGCTGAAAGCAAATAGAAGCCTTACTGTGAATTTATTCCACATTTAAAAAAAAAATCACCAAGAAGGTCTATGTAATCATAGCTTTAGAGCAGTTTAAAAGCAGGCTTAGAGGGAGAAAAGGGATTCTTGATCGGGCATTTCACAGAATCATGAAAGAAATAAGGTTGGAAGGGCCCACACTGGGTCATCTGGTCCAGCCTTCCTGCTGTAGAAGTAGGAATGCCTAGTAATGGGAAAATAGACTTTCCTTTTCCTATTTATTAGCTTCAATCCCTCTGATGCTCATTGTGAGCTCTACGGGGTTGTGATGGTCAGTGTGGAATTTTGCCAGACCTCCATTGCATTGCATTGCAGTCATACCTGTATTGGACAGGGAGGGAAGAGCTCTGGATACCACATTGCTGGCAAAGCCCCCAGCATAATTCTGATGTGCTGACAACAGGGACCTGGCCTGGATTTGGCTCTTGTTATTTGAGGTTTGGCTGCTGTGGCAGCAAAGAATTTCTGATTTGTGCTTACCCCTAGGTTTGTGCACACCTGTCTGTTGTGACAGAGGCTCTGCTGCAGGAGCAGGGCTTGGAGGTGATCTTGGCCAAGCTTTTAGGGGGGCAGATAATTTATAAATCAAATTAACACAAACCAGTCCATCTTCACTACCAACAGTGTGCGGGCATATCTGCCAGAGTTCCTACTGAATTATTAATTCCTCTTTAAAGGTTATAAACAATGTGCCTTCAACAACAGACTGACTTATTTTAAAACTTATTTGGGAACTTGAATTAGAAAGTTATTTCTAATAAGAATCACACTGGTTATTTGGGACCTTGAATTAGAAAGACTGACATTCATTGTACAGCAAACACGTAGGGTTAACAATTCAATGCAGCTTTACTACAGAGAATTTTGTGCTTCAGCTGCATCTATTATGAGAGGGAACATCACAGCCTCATAATGTGTAAGATTTGACTAAATATCTTTGGGCACTCTGAGGAAAAAAAGAAAACTCCTTGATGCCTGTCTATGTATCCATGTATCCATGCTGTTTAGTTTTGCCCTTTTTTTTTTCCTGGACCACATAGGAAAGAGTACAAGAAGAATTACTTGAAGTGCTGTAGGCAGGAAAGAAATGGTTCCTACACAACAGGTTATGGCCACTCACAACCTCTTAAGTCTTCCCAATAATCTGTAATATTTCTGCAGTTTGATTTTGTCTCTCTGAATCTATTCCCTACCTGCTGGAGGCACTGACATGTTTTTCTTTGTGTTTTAGGAAGCTGGGGAATCTAGGTTAGCAAGCAGGGGGATTGTTATTCATATTAGTAAAACTTGGAAAGCAGAAAACACTCTTTCTCTTACTATGAGCATCAAAAAGATACATTATACAAGTTTGTTCAGATTCCCAGGACTTAAAGAGCAGATTCTTATTACAGTTACGTGATCTTATTTTTAACATCTCCTGTCAGTGTTAATGGGCTTTTAGATTATTTTTTCCTTCTTTTTGGTGAGATTCAGTATAACATCTATTGCTCAAGATTAAAAGATTGGAAGTATGAAGCATTTTATGTGTGCTAAAATCATCTTGAGCAGAAAATGCACACTTTCTCTGTTGCAAGCTAAATTAATTGTTTTGTGCAGGCTATGTTCAGTAATTCCAGAAGGAATTAGATATGGTTAAAACAAATCTGATCATTACCTGTATACAAAAATGGCATAAAAGTAGATATTCCACAGGCCACAGATCTGTTTCCCAATAACTGGGTTCAGTCTTCTCCTTTTGAAATCTCTGTTTTTCCCAGTCCCCAGCAGCTTGCAGTAAAAATCTCTGTCTTTTCCTCCTTTGTGCCCTGCGTAGCTCAGAACAGCAGGGAGATAAAGCTGGGAAATGATGGGCATAAAAAATGCAGGCTTTCATCTGTTAACCAGGCTGCTTGGGAAGCTCTGGATGAGGTTCCTACTGGTTCCAGCCCTGTGCAATTGAAATGTTGGTGCCTCCCTAGGCTAAGGAGAGGTGGGTGACTGCCCATGATGGAGAGAAGACAAAACATGAAATGCCTTGATACAGAGGAGTAGTATCTTGCAGTAAAAGATTTGCTGAAGACTCTCTCTTGGGCAGGTATGTTCATAAGGAAGGAATTTCTACTTACAGAGGAGAGCTATCATCCTTAGGTACTACAGAGTCAGTAGCAAAAGCCTGCTTTTCCAGAGGCTGACATGCTTTCCTACAGGCTTTCCTCTCATCATCTGAAATGCTTGTGCTTGGCTTCAGATCTCTGCTGGCATAGTGAATTATTCAAAATGGAAAGTTCAAAGTTATCTGATTTCCTCTTGAACATACATTAGGAAGTAAGCTTTCTTCTGCAGAGGAATTTTTGCCATTGCAGAGGGGACTGTCCAAGGGCCTGTATGCAGATTAGGAGCTAGGTAATAGGTTTAATAGCTGCAAAGGGCTAGTTACAAGGACATTGCATGGAGCTGAACTTCATCTACACACTGTGCTAATATATTGCTATTTCTTAAACTTACTGTGAAATGTGACTGACATTCCTGGGTAATTTCTTCTGTTTTTCCTTTGATGTATATTTACAAGGTTCCACTGAAGAACGCTCTGAGTAGCTTTTTATATAGGTGTCTCTTATCTTTAAAAACAAAATTCCTTGACTTTGAAGAACATTTTTCTAAGGCTAAAGAGCATACATTCCATAAAGATTGTGTTAGTTAGTTCCAGATGCTCTAGCTTATGCCTCCTCTTTTCTAACAAATGTTTCCCCTTTACTCTCAGTAGTAAAAGGAATGTTTCTCTCTTTTCATCCATTCTCTTTGGCTAAGAAGCAAGAAGGAAACTTATCATTAGCATATGGTGGAAAAAAAATTGCTGCATGCATCCCTCAGGCACTGCTTATTAAAAGAATAAACAGAAATGGCTGAAGTATGGGTAATGTAATTGGTATGTAACTCACTATTCCCTGAATATGTACTTTTCCCTTGCAGTACAAAAACTGAGAAGCATTTGCCTTGTTTTAGAGGATGAAATGGGTGGAGTTGAAGAAAATAAGTCTTGAAACAAAGGAACATTCCTGCAGCATTGAGTGCAGAGAAATTAAATGTTACTTGTTAGCTAGTGACAGGAAATATGCATCCCACAGCCATCACCACAGAAGAAAGAAGGGTTGTTACAAGCATTCACATCCCTGATGAAAGCTAAATACAAATTAGAGCTGATATATATGTCTTAAATTAGGCATCACAGTCAGAACAGTTTGAATCACTGCACTCCAGAATATTTTGGACTGACTAAAATGAAATACAAGTTTTTCAGTTAAAGCCATATATTGGAACCAATTAATGCCAGATACACAGCCAGTGAATGCTTGTAAAAATATTTCCCCAGGAAAAACAGCACTGTATCCATGTCTTGGAAAGGACAGCGTATAGAGTTGGTGGTTGTTTGCTGAGCTTTTTTTGTTTTGTTTCAGGATTCCTTCATTTATTATGAATATCTTTGGGGTCCAAGATCATAGCTGGAGTATTTTCTAAGGACCCCTGAGCCTCCTTTACAAACAAATTAGGAATTTGGTTCCTGTTCCTGTGTTCCAGGTGTAATTTGGACCAGCCACTTTGGAGCTATCTTTTAAAGACACCAGTTTGCTCTGTGATTCCCCTTGCAATGTCTCAGAATAAGCATCTAATAAACCACCTAAACTTAATGAACTTTTGTGGAAAATTGACATTTTACAACTCCTTATCACCTTAAGCCACTGGGCAAAAGACTTAGTGTTCTATGTAACACACAAATGCGTTTATCCTGGGTTAAAATGAGACTTGTGTGTGTGGGGACACTGCTTTATTAGAACAATCCAAGGTCTCTCCAGAAGCATTCAGTCTCCAGGTGTTGGTCTTCATTGGCCTACAAGTCCCATTTGTAGTTTCAAAGTTCTTCAACTGCATTTTCCTGCTAAGGGAATCTTTGAAGCCTGTGACCACAAACTATATATGAGAGAATAGGAAACATCACTGTCTTGAAACAGCTCCATCCAAAGTGCTATGTTCTATCCCACCTTTGTGATTTCACTAAGGAGACTTAGCTAAAACTGTGTCATCTGTCCAGGTTCTTATCTTAGCCCCACTCTGTATGTTCCCATGTACTCACCTTTTCAGTAGAATAAAAATCTGCAGTTTAAAAAAGTCCATTGCTTATGTAAAAACCTTTTACTGTTTCCCTCATGCAAGAGGCAATTTGTGAGCACTGATTTAGGAAGGCTGAAGAGGCAATTAATGCCTCTAATGGGGGCTTGGGTGACACATGCTAAAGAGTGAGAACGGTCCCTTAACCAATCCTGTCTTGTCAGTAGAGTTGTGTATCTGTTACTGAGAGGGTTCTTTGAAGTTGTAGCAGTGAGAAGAACTTTTCAAAATAAAAATCCTTTGATCAGAAATGTAATAATTGCATGTGTTGGCATTTGGGTCCTAACTGATTAGTCCTGTCTAACCTGATTTCTTATGTGACTTGTGTTCAATTTTAGGCACCAAAGGAAGAAACAAAGGGGAATTTACAAATCTTCAAGGTGTAGCTGCATCTACAAATGGAAAAATATTAATAGCAGACAGTAACAACCAGTGTGTGCAGGTATGAGAATATTTCAGTGTTTTTCTCCTTGCCCTCACACCTCTCCCTTTTTTGTAGTCTCAGAAAGACACGTTTTGTACAATTCAGTCAGATGTAGAAAATACAAGATAAACTTAATTTATTATCCATTTACTTTCCATCTTCTTGACCTGCAGCTATCTTTTTCAGATCTATACTATATTTGGTATATCATCAGAGTTTATTTCCCTTCCTTATGATTTGGCAATGAATGAAAAAATAAATTGTGCAATAATCTGGAAAAATGCCCTTCTATAAACATAATTTTACATTGTAAATTTTATTACTCTCATGTTTTCAAATGTAAATCTAGAGCATGGTGCCACAAATATAATTTTTTAAGAAGTACAAATAGATAAAAAAGCATATAGATATCATTTTCAAGTGGCTTTTAGTCTACTTAACTGACTTCTCTTTCTGATATCATAATCAAATCTTTTCTGTGGTAGCACCCTGACACCCATAATTTCTTGGCTTCTGTAAAGAAATGTGAAAATCAAGCTAAATTTTTTCTTTTGCTTATATTTTTCTTTTGCTTATATATTGCTATAATTTTTCTTTTGCCATCTATCTTTTTTACCATTACCAATTTGTCAGCACTCTCCAGGCTGCCCATGTGGTAGCAATGAACACGGCAGCAGCAGCAGCGTGTCACTTGCTCTTGTATGGGAGAACCAGCAAGCCACATGCTGTGAGAACTCATTTCCAGGCTTTCTCAAAGAGACAGAATCAAATATTCATCAGCACCCTCATGCTTTGTAATATGCAGCCTCTTCAGAGGAACTTCAGTGTCTAGTTACCTGGCTTGGGGACACAACCAGTGGACATATTCCTGTGGTTTCTACAGACTTATCACTCAGTGCCTCATTTCTAGTAAGGGAATAATACCATTCCCTCCCCATTGGGAGACATATTGTGAAGCTAATTAATTAATGTTTGTGAAGTACTTCGAGTTCACTGAAAAAACAGTGCAATGAGATTTTCTTTTTTTTTTTGAAACTAGGGTCTTCTAAAATTAGATATATCACTTTCAAATATGGACTGTGTAAAAGTGGTTCACATTCCCAACTCTCTTCCTGATTATAGTTCTGATTAGTGACTTGCTAAAATCTAAGCTCCAAGAAATGGGTGATGGTCATATGTGGACATAATTTTAAAATTCCTGTTTTCTATTACAGATATTTTCCAATGATGGTCAGTTCAAAAGCCGTTTTGGCATACGAGGAAGGTCTCCTGGCCAGCTGCAGCGGCCAACAGGAGTGGCTGTGCATCCCAGTGGTGACATCATTATTGCAGACTATGATAACAAATGGGTTAGCATATTCTCATCAGATGGAAAATTTAAGGTACGAGTTACTATGTGAACTCTCCTGAGATTTCTTGGTCTTACAAAGGAATGCAAAGTAACATTATTTTTCAAGAAACTACATCATTTGGCTGTAGCTTAGTCTAAATTCCATTGTTGTGATGTGGAAACCCCTGGCCCAGCCACATGGTATAATTAATAGGAGGAGATCACAGCAGTAATGCTAATGTTACACCAAGCAGAGACAACATGTTCCATCCTGGGTGCTTAGATGCCTTTCTATAACGTATGGTTGAGGACAGCAAGTGCCAGCAAGGCTCGTTGGACTAGCTCAACAACCTTCACATCATTAGTACTCTGTACAGAAGGGTGTGTGCAGATACGTGTAGGCACACAGACAAAGACAAAATCTTATGAAGCTCTTCAGTGACATATGGAGGAGGAAAAGAAGGTAGCAGTCTGATGATGACTTCCTCTTTTATTCCATACTTCTCAGCAAATATAGTGTATAATTTATGTATGATCCTGTTGGTAATCAAAGCAAGGAAGGGTAACCCAGGGTGTTGTTTCAGTGCTATAGCATAAACAGTTGTCCTAGTTGGTTGTGCACTGAAAAAACTGAAAGACAGTAATGATGTTATAGGTTTCAGAAATCAGAAAGTCTAAGGAAAACAACTTAATATTTTCATAGCAACTCTGATCCCTTTAATGGGAATAAAATAAGGCCGCAGCTACTACACTACATTGATGATTTCCAACTTGCAACATTTATTTTGCTTGGGTTCAGGTGCAGTTCTAGAGATAATTAAAGGTTTCCTCTACTTGGTGCTGTTCTCTGAATGCATGATACCAAGTGTGGTGATACACATTAGAGAGAGCCACCTCTGGCAGAGGTTAGCTGTACTCACTGGTCATAGGGATAATAGACCTGCAGGGAAATTTCTACCATAGTTACCAAGTTCTGGAGTCCTGCATTGGGCAGGTATGGCCTGTTTGGCTAATCTTCTGGCAGCCTAGTGGCCAAAAAGCTCAGGTTCTGAGCTGCTCATGTGTGCAGCAAGAAATTACCTTTCTCTGAGAGTAGTCTTTGCAAAGTGACAAATGCAAATAGGCAATTGTACTTGCGTAGTCCTCAGTGACCTCCATTTGAGAAAGTGATGTGTACACTTCTAGAAGAATCCAGATCATGTATAGACTTCAAGCTAAAGCAAAACAATACTAAAATGCAGTGCAAGTGTTAAAAAAATACAAATTGTTTGCATTTGCAGAGAGGATGTGATTTTAGTTGTCAAGTAATTTTGAAAACTTACAGCCACACAGGAAAACCTTGGTTTTGGCTGAAGTTCTTAAATGAAATGAAAACACCAAAACAAACCCAAAGAAATATGTAATGTAGTTAAGAATCTAAATATTCTGATTATCCTAGGTGTGTTTTAAATAATTATTAACAGCATTAATGTGAACTGGACACAGAACATGGAGGGCTTGTTTTCCTGCCTTCTTAAAATATGCTGTAAATCCAGCATTTTGGATGGTGCCAGCTCTGGAGGGAAAAGCTCTGGAGAAGCCAGGACACTATGTGTGATATACTACCAGCAGGGAAATAGGTATTGGAAAAAATTAATTATTAATGTAGTTCCTCTGATGCGAAGCCTACGTTTGTTTTCAGTCAGTGTTTTCACTGGATTGCAAAAAAAATGCAAAAGCTGTGTGATGTTGGCAGTGTTTGTGTGGTTAATGCAAATTAATGCATCGGACTTCTTAGCTCTTGGGACTAGAATGATTAAATGAGAGATGTAACATCAATCGTATAAAATACTATTTTTAGATTGAATGCAATAAACCATATTTATGAGAGGAGAAATAAATGTTTGTAGAAGTATTTTTTTATACATAAGCACATAAGTGCAGGATCTCGGTGGAGAGCAGGTGGCAGAGCATGTGCATGGGAACGAGGCAGTGGGAACACTGGGATGGAGACACGGATGGGCACTGGGCACAGGGCCACACTGAGGAGCTGTAATGGGAGTAGGGGGTCCTGTATTGGTGCAGCACTGGTTCAGGGGATCATGTACTGTACAGTGTAGCTGGAGAGCTGTGCTAGGGAGGAGGGGTGCAGGTGGGGTGAGCACAGGGCCTGGGGGAACTGTGGGGGGACACACACAGGGCTGGGAGATGATGCTCACCAAGGGTGAGGCTGTGATATGGGACAGTCAGTGCCATGAAGGGAAGGGACTTGTCTTGGGCATGATGGTGTAGGACTGGGAGTTGGACTCGATGATCCTTATGGGTCCCTTCCAGCTCAGGATATCATTCTATAATGGGGTTAAATAAAATCTAATGGAAGGACAGAACATAGATGTAACAGATCTAGCCTGTGGGAATCTGGGCAAAGCCTTGTAATTTTTTGTGTGTTGGCAGAGGTAATTCTTACAGGGGCCTTGTCAGATTAAATTGGGCAGCACTTGCTAAAATAACAGAGAGAGAGAAAGGGATAATGGCATTTGCCTTCAAAGGACTGTGCCTGCAAGTCATTGTGTAAGACCTCTGATGCAGGTGGCCTGCTAGTTGTTAACTCAGCAATATCAGGGGGCTGTTTTGAGCTTAATCTAACTATTTTTGATGTTGTCCCCTTCGTTCTGTATTTACTTACACTCACTCTCCCTTAGTGGAATTTTAATAGTCATGTGAGCAATAAGGCAAATTTCCCTGGAGCCAGGCCCAGGCATGTCCCTGATTACAACACTGGACTGACTCCCCTTGGCAACCTCCACTGCCAGGCAGAAAAGTGTCACCTTCCTCAGTTCTGGCAGCAACAAAGACAGAGTTCTGTTTTCTCAAGGCTGTAAAACTTACACAAATACAGAGGCGGGCAAACTCTAATCTAAGGTTGCACCAAAACATGAGCTTCTGCACATGAACAGCTGTACTAACCTGGATATGATAAAGACTCAGATTGGGTTTTAGGATTTGGGGCTTCTATTTCTGGCTGTGCCACAGATCTCATGGGTGATTAGTGATCTTCCATTTCACTTCCCTGTGCTTTATTTTCTTCATCTGTAAAAGGCAGATGAGGAAAATAACAATAATAATTGTTATTTTGTTTCATAATAATGAAGCAGATAACAGTGTGTCAAGTAGTCTGAAATTGCTAAGAAAGCTGTTGCAGCAGATACAGCACTAGGCTAAGGAGAGAGGGCATGGTGAAGCAGCTGTACCAGTTCCTCACCAAGTGGTGTTCAAACCTAGTGAAGGAACTGGACAACAGAGCCAAGAGAATGATTCATGTTCCTCTGAAGATTGTTTTCTTTTTAGTCTTGAAGAGCTGGATATAAGATGACAAGCTTGTTATCAACCAAATGGGGCTCTGCAAGTTAGGTTAAGATCAAGTTTAGATAAGTGGGAAAAGATTAGAGGAAATATTTTATATGTCAGACTTCTACCTTGTCTCACTAGTAGAATTAAGGAAAGAGCTGTCTGAAGCTGATTGCATGTACAATGGGAATGGGTGGTATGGTTAAATGGTCACAGTTGAATTTGGACAGTCAGATGAATGATAAATCAACTTATTGTGTGATACTGCAATGTGACAAAGCTCTATCTCCTTAATCGAGAAGTTCTCAAACAGGAAAAGATGGTTTGTTGAAAGTTTTTTATTAATCCCTGACAATCTTGAACCTTTCAAACAGCAACAAGAATGGTAAAGTTAAACTTAGCTCTAACACGCTTACTTCTACAGTGGAAAAGTATTCATAAATTTTTATGTAGGCTGATTGGATTTTTTGGGGAGTTTTTTTGGTTCTTTTTTTTTTTTTTTTTTTACCTCTAGGAATATCCCACAGTAGAATATTTTCCAACCTCATAGGGTGACTTTATAAACACATGTTTGAAAACCAGTCTAAATTCCTAAGAGCCTATAAAATAAGGGACATAATGTCCATGACTGAATTAAATTAAACACATTATTTGTATTAAGGGTTTACATGATTCATTGTACTGTATTCATTTCTAATGGAGAAAAAGCCTGAAAATACTTCCATTCATACACTTAATGGGAGTACTGGGTTTCATAATGTTCTGTTCTAAATAATCAAACCTATAATTCTAGGAAATTTTCTGAAATAAAAATATACAAAGAATATGTTCAGCTAGATCCAGTAATGTGTCATCAGCATATTTTGATCTAAACTGGGAACAGATTTTTTAGTAAAAAGCATTGCAAACTCTAGCTGGGCATACTTTATTGCTGCTTGCAAATTATATTTTAAACCTGGCCCAAGAATAGTGATTTTTATTACTCTTCTCAGCACTGAGTGCCCATTAATGTAGTATGTGATTTATTTGTTATATTTTTCCATATGTGTTTATGGGCAGGAAGACACTGTACTCATGAGTCTGAGTCATTTTCCATAGGAATCCTGGAAAGATGGTAAGGAGGTGGTGCAATGCTCAAGCAGACAACCACATGGGCAACACAAAGGAAAGAGGAGAATATTATTTAATCACCCCAAAGGAAATACATCTACAGATTTGCATTTGATTTATGGTTTTGCTGCTTTGTTGTTATGCAAATTGAATACATTTTGTAGGTCTGCTGATATCTTTCCCCTGGTGAACACAAAATAAATTTTAATAGTTTTTCCTGGGGATATTTTAGCATGATTCAATTAGGTAGATTTTGCCTAAATATTTTGCAGTTTATAACAGTATATGTACATGAACATAAAACTGACACAAGATCATTGCAAGTTGGCTAAGCATAGTCTTGAAGCTGCAAGATTTGCGCTCTGGAATTTTCTTTACTGGAGACTGAAAAAGCTTGTGTAGTGGCTTGGTAGCAGCCATCCTCAGGGTTCTCAAGTGGCTTTATTTTAGGATCATTCCTATTTTTTACTTGCAACCCCACCTACAAGAATGTACCATGCAATAGGAGCAAGAGACTTACTAAGGATAGGGGAGCTCCTTCTGTTTGCTTTGAAAACATCAGGGACATGAGAAAAATGAGTTAGGCAATGGATTTTCTCAATGCCTTGTAATCTGTCCTACTGCTACTCACCAATTGCAGGAGGGAGGGGAGAGTGGCAGAGAAGTCAGAAGTAGATGTGGTAGTTGTGAACATGGTTTAATGGTAAATATGACAGTGTTAGGTTAATGCTTGGATTCAATCCTAGAGGACTTTTCCAACTGAAATGATTCTATGACTCCCAGCATTGCTTGTTCTAGGGGGTGATCTGTCTCACCCTGCAAAGGCAGTGAGGTGAAAGATGGCCTTGTTTCATAAATAAGATGAATATCTTAGTATATATTTCATTTAAATTGCAATGCAAACAGAAATGTATGTTCTTCACCAAGATATGAATTTCAGTTTGTAGGATGTGTCTGTCACAAATCACTATACAATCTGAAAGTCCTGGAACCCATAATTTCAACAAAGCCCCTCCACTGGATTGTCTGTCCAGTACAGACTTTTGAAACCAGCTTTCAAATCTGTCCATCAATTCAAAAAAAGGTCTATAAGCAGGATGCAAGTTGCTCCATTCCAACACAAACAATTGAATATTTACAACCTTTTTTAACTGAAAGATCAAAACCCAACTGATTTTATGTAGATTAAAACAGTTTCTAGAATCCCAGCCTAAAAAAAATCGGAATGGTGAAAAATGGAAAATGGATTGTGACGTGATCCTAAGTCTTCTTGGGTATATGCCCAGGTAGCTCATGGATTCTTTGAAGGCTTGGTCTCAATTTCTGCTTGCTCTGTTGCTTAGATCCTCTTTTAAGAATCCCTTCTTTTTAAACCTACTAAAGCATGCTTCTGGCATTTTTGGATTTGACAGCTCTCTAGGCATTCCAAATAATTTACTGTTATGAGATCCATCTCATCTCCACTGAACGTTTTTCCAGTGAAATATTGTATACAATTCCCCTCCTGTTGCTGATTATGCTGGCAGATGGTTTTGGTAGTCACATGGCCTATTTAAAATGATGGAAATAATTTTATTTACCTAAGACAGGAACAAGTTTTGATTTGTTTAGTGTTTCAAAGATTACTTCATTTGCTGTTTGGCAACATAATCCTGTCCCCTTTGCAGTTTTCAGCTGACACTTCATGTGTCTAAGCAGCAAGTGAAGCAATCTCATGTGGAATCTGGTGGAAGATAGAGGTTAGCCTGAGCCTTATCTCTGCTCAAATTCTTTCTGAGAGTCCTCAGAAGGTGCTGGTGTCTTACTAACCCAAGAAAGGCAAGAGAGGACATCATAGCCTATATCCCACCCAGCCCTGATGCTCCAAAAACTCTGACTTCTTTGATGCAGGCAGTGATAAAGATGTCTCCTATCTATCCAAGGTGGTTGTTGGACTCAGGAGCAGCGCACAATAGGAGACAAAAGTCCTTTCTGCCTGTCTGCCTATCCTGCTGCTACCCTAATGCTGGATACACAGACATTTCTGACAGGTTTATCAAGTCATATGAATTTCTTATGAGTTATATATTTGGACTCAGTTGCTGAGGTGGCAGATTTTTCAGTCTAGAAAAGACATACAGAAAGCAGACTTTATTTTCAGCTGAAGAAAAAAAATTATGAAGTACATAGTAAGAGCTGATAAAAACTATTGCTTCCAACTTTTGATGAAAAAAAGCCTCTTCATTCTGCTCTGTGCCTGTAATACAATCTTTAAACTGTACTAATTTCTATCATGCCAACATATTTTTCTGTTTTGTGTTTCCCCTTTTAGGCCAAAATTGGGTCTGGAAAGCTCATGGGCCCTAAAGGTGTTTCAGTGGATCGTAATGGACACATCATTGTAGTGGACAATAAAGCATGCTGTGTCTTCATCTTCCAGCCAAATGGGAAAATAGTCACCAGGTTCGGAAGTCGAGGAAATGGTGACAAGCAGTTTGCAGGTACACTTGATGGTAATATGTAAATCCCCTTTTCTTGCCTCTTCTGCTCACATTTGCATGATGTTTGAGCATGTTGAAGATGCTGTATCCTACCCCTTTATCCTCCAGGGGAGAGGTTCTGCTAGACCTACAGCTCCTATTTGCTTGATTGGTCAGGCAGACTGCAACATCTGTTCTGCAAATGTAACTGTAACCAGATTGTTTCATCTACCTCCCTATGCCTGGAAACATTTCAGATCAGTGACCCAAGAAAGACTGATCTTTACTAGCATTTTATAAGTGCTTTGTAATTGCCACATTAAGCTGCTCAGCACAATCAACTCAGATGCTGTGCTTTGTGTTTCCAATCATCAGACACACAAAACCCAATGCCTAAAGTGGTATCTCTTAGAAAATGAGTGTAATTGGGTAGGGTTAAGATTGAGATCAGGAAGGCAGAGTTATGGAACTGCCAATGTAAGCTTGAGGAAATTGCCATTTATACTCAACTGACTGCTTGCACATGCTGTCTTTCAAGTAGAACATTCATTAAAGTTTAAAAAACAGAACAACTCCACTGTTATATTTTAAGTGAATAGCTGTTCTTTCAAAATTTGAAATGAAAATGCCAAATTAGGTATGCAGGTCATTTTACAAGTCTTGGGTCATCTTTAGTATGTAGTTTCATTGGGCTGATGTTTTGACTGGTTCATGGTGAAAGAGAGGAATAGCATCAATGTGTTTTTATCCTAAGATCTCTTGCAATGTGTTATGGCATAGCTTGGGCTCTAACACAGCTAAATTTTCTGGGTATCTCAATTTATTTTCATTCAAAAATTTGCAAAAACACTTCCTGAAAATAAGTAGGCAAATACTTCCTAACAGTTCATTTGAGAAATATATCACCTGTTCTTGCTGATAGGCTACAGAAAACAGGAAAATTGTCAACACTTTAATGTTTTCAATAGAAAAATTTTCACTTTTTTATACTTTACCCTGATATACTGTAAAAACTGAAACTGAGTTCTGTTCTGTTTAATAATTCAAAATAGCACCAAGTGTTTTAATTTAGGTACTTGCCTACTAGTTTTCAAGCTACCATTTGTTTTTTACTCAAATTTGCACACATATTTCAATACACAATGTAAAGCAAAAAATGCCCTTATTTCCCTGGCAGTGGTCTTCTAAGTGGCTTTGTTATTTATCCTAAAACTTGTTAGCTCAAATGCTTGTAAGATGCAAGCACACAGAGCATAAAATATTTCACTTAAGAATTAGCAGGAACATTTCTGATAACAATTTTCAGTGTATACACAACTTTATGCTTAAGCATTTCATGTTTTGTCTTGTTAATAAGCCCATGAATCTCTGCATAGTCCTATGTATACAAGGGAGGGAGAAATCAACAATGCTTATTGGTAACAATAGCTGACAACTGGTTGAAAAAGAAATTATTTGTGCTTACAAAAAGCATGCTGAACTTTTAAAGAAACAATGAAGTAAAATTGCTCTTAACTTGAAATTGGTATTCCCACTTGGACTACTATTGCTCAGAAGCCAAACATAATATGCTGGCAGGCTGATTTTTTTTTTCTTTTTAAATTTAACCATATTTTTTATTTTAATGGTATTACTGTTTTGTTCTTCTTCTTTTTCTGCATTTCAGGTCCTCATTTTGCAGCTGTAAACAGCAACAATGAAATCATCATTACAGATTTTCATAACCATTCTGTCAAGGTACTGTCAATGGCAACTTGGAAAGTTGCCACTTTAATTTTATTATGATACTTTCCTGGGGAAAACAATGTATTATTAAAACCAAAGAGATCACACTCCATACAGGGAGCTCTGCTATAGGGACAGCACTTTCAGAGAACTTTGCATGCAGTGCATTCCTTAGTGAAGCTATAGCCCATTGCCTTTGGTGTCACTATAATGGTGTCTAATACCATTGCTTAAACATAAATAAATAATTTCAACTTATTTTTAGTAGCCTTCTGCCAAACCTGTTACTGACTGTGTGTTCTGTCTTCTTTTAAAAGACTGGCCTTTGAATTTCCCAGTAAAAGCTTTCCACATTTCTAGTTGTAAAATTATAACTAAGTAAAGACACATGACAGTCTTTAAATTACATACCTATAACCTTTAAGATTTCTGGACCCATTTTACAACCTGATTCTCTTAAAGCACATGTAACTATTTGTTTTCATTCAGTGCCTCCTGCACTGGGCAGAACTGGTCACTTGTGCTTAATGTGTGCTTGTGTCCATGGGAATTCCTGACTCTCAGCCTCTTAAAGTCATGGTATGATAGGAAGTTTATTTGTTTGTCCCAGTAATAAACCAGACGAAGGAAACATGCTGAGATGTGTTGGCAAGTGTCACTGAAGGAGATACAGGCCTCTTCAGAAATGCCTCACCTGCGTATGTTTGTTCTCAGACATTCCCTTTCCTGCACTTCCTGCACATGCTCTTGTGCCCTCCCTCTACAGGAGAGAGTAGCAGGAGGACAGAGGCAGGGTGCTCTTCTACCTAGGCTCTCAGGACATGTGTGTCAGCCCCACACACCAACAAAATAAAATCCCTGGCATTTCACCTAATGCTTATTTTGACTGAACAAAAAGTTGATCCCTCAGTCTAGTTCTTCACTGTTTCTAATTGAAAAAATAAATTTTATGTATTCACCTGAAATAGGAGGTTGCTGCCTGAGCATAGACACCTTTGTGTCCTGAGCAGTACTGAATCACCTAGGTCTGGAACAGCAGCCTTGCTTGCACAACCTTTTGGAATTGGTGAGGAAGTAGCAGCTTGTGGTTTGGATTACAGCACCAAGATTGCTGCAGGAGCCCTAAAGCAGCAGGAGGCCTATGACTCCATAAATTACCTCTCCACAAGCAAAGTTTGCCTGGTAACAAGAATGCCTGGAGAGGCTTAAAACAGCAAGGGGTAAACTGAAATGGAAAAAAAGCAAGTGAAGAAGTGTAAGAAGTGTGGCATCCTAGAGGATTTATAATTATTGCATTTCTAATGAGAACAGAGTGTCCCATCTGTCTCTGGTGTGACTCAAGGGGATACAAATGTTACTTGTTACAATTTGGTACTAACCAGAAAAGATTCTTGTTTCTGTAGTGTTCTCTAAATTGGTACATATAACTGTTGACACTCTGGAGAGTTTATAAACTGAGAGCAGAGAGTATATCTTCTTTTAAATAATAAATTCTAAATAACTAAATAAATTAATTTCACTCTTATGAGTCCCAAAGCTGCACCCTGCCACCAGTGTCTTGAATTAAACACGTTCACTCAGCAACATTTTTCTCCCGCCCCCATTAACCTTCAAGGATGTTCCTTCCCTCAGGCATCTTTTATGGAAAATCCTGTGCAATGTAGGCTTCTCTCTCATTTGGTCACTTCAGCCCAGGGAGAGAGCAATATATCTTTGTCTTTTTTTTCATTAGTTGGCTTTTTTAATTATTATTTTCTTTAATCCTCTGAGGCACTAACTTGGTACTTCATTAATTTCCTCCCACAAATGTTTTTTTCTCTGTTCACTGTGGGTGTTTGAGAACACAATAATTCCCTGACATCTTCCACCTTATCAGCACTTCAGTGTGTGCTTGGCACTTGTCAGGTCTTTGCATTTTCTTGTGCAAGCCACAGTCAGTTTCTAAGAGCGCTGTTGGACCTTGTGCTGTAGCTGGGCCTGGATCCAAGATGTTCGAAAATATTTTAGAGATGACTGTGGACTGTGTAAATGACACATTTTGTATCTTGTTTGGTCCCATTGGTGCATCCAGGTCACTGACAGAAATAGTCATTGATCAGCTCCATCTTTCTGCTGTCTAAACCTGTTACCATCACAGAGAATTCAGTTGCTGACCTGTCTACAGAGAGCAGCATGCCATGATTTGCAATGTGTGTTAGATTATGGAAGCAGAGAAGAGAGCATCTGCTCCATTGTGTTTTAGTTCCAAAGAAACAAAGCACCCAGTGCTGCATCTGCATTCAGCTCTTTTCAGTTCAAGATGCACAAGCTGCAGAAGAATTCTGGGGCCCTCTGCCTCCATGTCTGTGATGAATCAGATCATATAATACTTGATACCATGCCATATTTAGGTTGTTGTTTTAACCCATACAGGTCTTTAACCAGGAGGGAGAGTTCATGCTGAAGTTTGGATCAAATGGAGAAGGAAATGGGCAATTTAATGCACCAACTGGAGTAGCAGTAGATTCTAATGGAAATATTATTGTAGCAGATTGGGGAAACAGCCGAATACAGGTAAAAATTTCTGTATTTCAAAGGTGCTTGACTAAATAAATTTAATGGGTTGCTAACTCTGGCCTTCAGACTGCCCAAGAAACACCATCAGCATTAGAAGTGATGTGGTTTCTCACACCATCCTTTATATGCCTCATTGTCCACTTTCAGACCTGGTGGTGTCAGATTGTGAGCTTTTCAGTGTGGCTGCTGGCAGCTCTGATGGCCACTGTGACCAAGGATTTTGGTGCCAAGTAGTTCCCCAAAAGTTTCATGATGACTTAAGAGACTTGCAAGCATTGCTGAGATGATAGTAATTTATAATCACCATAACAGAAGATCAAAGACATGGTGGGAAATATGAAAAAGCAAATGACCTGAGGTGAATGTGGCAGATCTTTATAATCTTTTTTAAATGTTGAGAAATTATTCTGCTTTCAAGTTATGAGAGTTGCACTCTTTTTAAGTGCTAATCACAAGGTCTCCCTGTTTGCCAAAGAATAGGCAAACAGGAAGAATACATTCAGTGGAAATGTATTATTTCCACTGAATACAAAACTGAGGGAGCTGTTTATGAGTTGTTCTCAGGCAGCACTGTCAACAGGGTAAACAAATTCCTGGTTTTCTCTGTGTGGGAACCTAAGAATCAGGCTAGCCACAACAGTGATATTTGTTAGGAAAACAAGGTGTTGGTTGAGTTCCCAATTAAGTTTGATTTATTGTAGTTGACTATTTTTAGAACAAGAACAGCTGAGATTCTTTTTTTTATTATTATTATTTTATTGTATGTTAATTCTTGCCAAAGATCCTGGTAGCTATAATTAGTTCTTTTTAATAAGAACAAACATTTGTATATAAACTTGCATATTATGAGATAATAGAACAGATTTGCCCTTGTTTATTCTATTGTATGTCCACTGTTTCAGAAATGAGAAGTATAACAGTATAAGTGAGAGCAGACTTGTCTGCTACTTTCCTTTTTTATTCAGAACATTTATTCTGTGCTTTCTCACCCTCAAAGGTTTTTGATGGAAGCGGATCATTTCTATCCTACATTAACACCTCTGCCGACCCCCTTTACGGTCCCCAAGGTCTGGCTCTTACTTCAGATGGCCACGTTGTAGTCGCAGACTCTGGAAATCACTGCTTCAAGGTCTACCGATACTTACAGTAGCAATGAGCTCTGGAGCTGGATAATCACCCACCCTTAAGAAAAGACTCATCCTAAAGATCCAGTGCAGGAGATCTCCTACTTTGTGTTTATTTTTAATAACAAAGGAGTCTCTTATGGACTTCTTGTGATTATTTCCAAACTTACCTTGTTTACATAGGACTTGCACCTCTTATGTTTCTCACTGAACTTTTTGTTGTAAGTGTTAATTAAAAAAATCCTCTGTAACTGAATTCACAAAGACAATGTGAAATTAAACACAAACTGCATCCTATGAAACTGGAATAAACTAATAATGCAAAAATGAGAAAAGTTTGGGAAAAGTCCCCAAAGCTTTTTGATGACTGCGAAGGATAGCTCCTGCTCAGAGCTTCCAAATTTAAAGAAGTATCATTCTTACACGTTATTTAACCCAGGGGTGATCCTGGGAATCCTCTAGATCTGATTATCATGGTAGGTATTACACTTTTAACATTCTTCAGTCTTACTGTGTATAACAAGTAGGTCCTTTTAGTATAAGGTTAAGTCTCACAAAATCCGCCTAGCTCTAACCGTCAACACAGCTCAGTGTTTAGCACTATGAGAATCAATGCAAATTCCCTGCTCATGTGGAATTAATGAAGGATTGTTTCGTGCGGCTGTTTTTCACTCTTCCTCTTGCTCAATGTGCAGGAAGGACTTTGCAGAGACCTGACATTTCTGAAGCTCTGGAAAAACTTAACTGTAGTGACACATTAGTGGGAGCGGAATTTCTGTATAACCACAGACCTTCTGACACCAAACTAGTTCATTAGGATCAGGGTTATTACAATGTCAAGTCAATTAACCTCATGTGTGCCACTCTTTCGTACGTGTTCATTGCCATGGTTCCTTACGGCAACTCATTGTATTAACCTCTAAAATAAGATGCAGCTTCACACAGGACAGAAAGCCAGAGAAGTACCCTGTGGAGGACCTACGTTATACAACCAAAGGAACTGTGGTACACAGAGGTTGTATAGGAAAGCCAAGGGTTACCAAAGCTATTTGTTTTTATGTGAGAAAAAATACGTTACAAATAAAAATGAATTTGAACCAATTCCTAAAGTCCTTCATCAAAGGGAATTTTGTTAGAGGACAAAACAAGGACTGTGAGATTTGTTCCAATTTGTTTGTATGTATGTATGTATGTATGTATGTATGACTGATTGACATAAAAATCTAAAAAAAGTAAATGTGGGTTATTTCAGCAAACTGGAACGTATGTATGATATTTGACAATGGCAGTACTCCGAAAAATGACCTTTCTTCCTCTGCCAGATCTCTCTACTGTGTTCTTTGTTGAAGTATTAATTTAACTGGAAATGCATACAGGCATGGTTCTGCTTTTAATGTTTGGTTTGTTGGGGGTTTTTTAAGTATGAACTTGTCCTTTCTAAAGTAGCATTGGCTTTATTCTTATATCCAGTGGTCAAAGGTTGAATTGCTACTGTAGCCTGATGCAGATAGAGTGGTGCTCCCTTTAAGTGTTGCTTGAGGAGCTGTGAGCTTACTGCCAATGCCTACAATAGCCTGGGAAGTGCTGTCTTTCCTTTCTCATTTTTAGGGCTTTGAAACGAAAGGGCATTGAGTCAGAAACAAGGGAGTAATTTAAGCATGTTTGCGAAATGGAAAGAAATCTTTGATAAAATTTCTTGTCATAAGTATTTGTCTTATTTCTAAAACGTAAGGTGGTTGTTTTGATAAATTTGAGAAAAACTAATGTTTTTTTTCTAAAGTTGCATTTGACTTGTAAAAATGCAGACCCCAGGGTTCTTAAATGGGGGGTTTGTCTGGGTTTTAATTACTGTTTCATGAAGATATTTCCTCTTCTTTCCTTTGTTTATTTTTTGCACGTAGAATCAATTAAAAATTTCTCGTGCAAATATAAGTTTCCTTATTTCATTGGAATAAATATTTTGTGCATGAAGCTTAAGGACTGTATAACGAAGCTAAGAAACTGGTGGTAACATTTATGAATACTAAAATGCAAGTTTGTTATTACTAAGAGAACAAAATATCCTCTGCTTGAACTGAGTTTGTCCTAAAATTCTGAAGATGGTATCTCGGTCATTACAAATAAACTGTCCTATCAAAATTTAAAAAGCTGTAGATCAAATTTTCATTCTAAGTGTCCTTATAACACTTTCTGACATTGGAAGACCCTTAAATAGCACATCAAGGCAGAAAAGGCATTTGAGCTGTATTTAGTAATAAAGAGAAGGGGTTGCACAGATTGAGATAAAAGCTTCTAAAAATGTGCTGTGGCTGTCAGTTATCACATTTAGTCCCAAATATGGATTTTTAGAATACAATTTTATTAAGCTTACCTGTTTACCCCTCAGAAAACACAGCCAAATCCTCCAAATCCATGTTGTCAGGTACTTTGAGAAGCATGAAAATCAGATCCTTACCCATATAGCAAAAAAGATACTTAAGACTGTGCTATTTCATGTATACACTTTTCTTCAAAAGCTTTTCAGTCTTCTGGTCCAGCATTGTTTGGCAGGATTTTAGATAACCCTTGTGAACCCAGTGCATCCTGATGAAATTGAAATAAGTGAATTCTGCACATAACCCTCCTCACAACCCAGCTCAAAGCTATTAGGAGTTTTGTGGATTTTTTCTTAAAATTGAGTAGTTTTTTTTGATTTTCAGACATTATCAGCAGAGCAGCACCTAAAGAATGTCATGAATTTGAAGTTATTTCTGATAGCAAATGCTGTCAACTTCAAATTTAGTGGCATAGGACATTCCCTTCCAAGGTCTGACCTTATCTGCCTGGCACCGGGAAACTGAGAAACACATTGCTTTTACGGTGCTTCTGAAGCCAACTTCGCTAAAATGCTTGGCTTACAAACCTTATAAAGAGCAACCAAAGCAGAAATTCTGCACTTAAAAGCTGGCAGCCTTTTTTTCTCATCCAATTAAGGGAAGGTCAGAATTGCACTACGTGATTTGCTGAGTTGTTAGCATTTATTAAAGGCTTTACAGGCTTTACGCTGCTGCCAGATTTCAGGTATAACCAAATGTCCCCTTGACTTCCCTGGAATGCTAATTGAGTAGCAGCACAGCATGAATGGTGAAAGTATGTGCTTCATTTAACTAATCTTCAACTCAAAAGTAATCTCAAAAGGTTATTAGATCTTGTGTCATATGGAGCATTTTAGGACAAACTAGCCAACTGTATTTTCATTGTTCAGTGAATAGAATAAAAAGATCTGTTCAGATAAATCCAATATAAACAATAGGAGAGTTTTGCATAGGCTAAACCAGCACCAATGTATTGAAAAAGAAAAGGAAAATGGTTTAGGCAAGAAATTGCCTCATAAAGATTGAGTGCTAGTAAATGCTCATCTGTTCTGTAAAAGCTAGAGGGCTTTTGATTTTATGTCAATATTTTTTATAATAAGGATCTAGTGTTGCCATAATGAGAACTGTAAGTGCCCAATATGTTGTCTTTGTTATAAAGAAATGACTTTCAATTGTGGGAGACAGCTTGTTATGAAATCATGATGTAAAGTCAAACTTTTCTTCCAGAATTCAAGCAGTGATTATCTGACCTCTTTGTGGAAAGCGTACAAAAAGTATTTGTACTGTGGAGTGGCAAGGTTCCTAACAGGTCATTTTATTTCTGACGAATGTACAGCACTTCAGTTGATATTTGTGAGCAACACAGCCTTAACAACCCTGACACTTTTTCTTTGGCTTTATGACATGGAAATGTTCCCTAAGTTGCTTAGTGTACGGCAGCAGCCCCTGATAGAAATCTCTACCAGTTGATATGCTGCAGCTTGCCAGTTCTAGGAGTGTTTCCAGTTCTTTTTTCATGTTTTTTAAAACGTTTTTGTACATTCCATCTTTGTAATATATGTTTTGTGTATATGTAAGCCTTGCACTCTCTTGACACTCATAATGAAATATTCTTCTCACATGTTTTTTTGTTGTCGATTATGATGTTTTTGTTTGGTTGGTTTTTTAATCCCTATGAAGCTAAATACAGACTTTTTCTCCTTAAGGTCAAGGATGAAAGATGCACATCAAAGTACTTGTGCGTGTGCGTGTGTGCGTGTGTGTGTAGTTTTAGCTTCCTGTGTGCCATGGTATTCATAATGCTTTAGCTGACAAAAAAAATTACTCTGTCTTTGAAATGTAGGAAAACCGGAGTCCAATGTGTACCTTTACCACGCACAAAAATTTCAATTAATAAAAATAAAGCTTGGTTCCTCTGTTATTTTCATGGTTGAGGATTTATTTTTCATATGTCTCATACTCACTTGTCCCTAAAAGTAACCCCATAATGCAGGAAGACAGGTAATTTTTTCTAGTTTTGTTCCCTGACACCACAGGTCACAAGCTAAGGAAACTGTGATTTTTTTCATGGGTGTTAAATTTTAGGTTGACAGAGGAAAGATGGATCTGAGTTCTTCTTGGGAAGAAGGTGCAGAGTTGGAGCTTCCTTGTTCCTTTCTTGCTTCTTCAGTCCAGGAATCAAAATTAAGATTTTCATTGGTGGCAGTAAGATTAAGAGCTGTAAGCTTTTCTGCTTGCATCATACAGGTACACAGTACCTTTTAGATGAGGTGTGATATAATCTTTCAACAGTCTGTTGCAGAAAACCAAATTAAATTATTGTGGAAAACAGAAAATTTGCCTTAGGAGTTCAGTCTGACTCTGTTCCTGTAAGAACAAATTTCCAGCTTGTGTTTACTTCAATTTCACATAGTAACTGTGTCTTCTTGGTCACTGGTGAACTCTCCAAACTGGAATCATTTGAGAACTCAGTGTGACTGGGAACTTGCTCATGAAGTAAGACAGAATCTTCAGATGGATCATTTGTCTTGGATGCAACCTCAATGGAGGGGACTAGCAGGGTCAGTGAAACCCCCAGTGATGAGTGTTTGCTCAGTGGCAGGACAGTCAGAAATGAGACAGCTGAAATACTGAGCAGCTGTCCATTTTTGTGGATCTTTCCCCCAAACCCTCTAGAGGAGTATGTGTTTTATTCTTTCTTGCAAGTCATAGGGAGTGTCAGCAGCCATGTTTCAAGGCCTCATTTTTTTCCTAAAGACAAACTTAGTACAATGTAATGGATCGGTTTCGGTTTTCTGTCAGTCTACAGATGAATACACGCTCATAGACTCTTGGTGCTGAATGTACTTGCCTATCTGCCCTGAAATTCAGATAATTACAAAAGGCTTTATTTGTCTGTCAGCTAAAAGAACACACACCTTGAAGTCGCGCTGTGTTGGATTGACATTCAGAGTTGCAGAGCACTTGTTCCTTCCCATGTAAAAAAGATCACGAAGAATAGAAGCAATAGCACAGGATTTCCTGAAACCACTGGGCTTAGTAGGTAAGATGCTTGTTACATTCCCAATCTTTTCTAATTGATGGGCTAGAAATGTTTTCTGTTCCCTGGATTGCTACAGCAGAGGCTCTTCACCACTGAGCAAAATCAGACAGACAGGCTGAACACTAATACCAGAGAACACTTTTGTTTACCAGAAAATATCTGCAGTAAATGACCAACTTCCTCCTTGACCCTCTTGTGGTACTTATTAAAATACCTAAAAGAGGCAAGGGAATCTTTTAGGAGTTCTGTAAATAGGACAAGGAATCCAGTCTCACCAACGAGTAACAATGTCAGGGAGAATAGGGCCAAAGTAGCTAAAGGAGCAGGTACTTTGGGCAGTCACCCTTAGCCAGGCTTTCTCTCTTTAGAGTGGTACCCCTTAACATACCATTGAAGGTTCAAAAACATTTTCTTGTTCCTTAGGCTGACGTTCTCTCACATCCAGCTGTGCTACTCTGCAGTTAACTCTCCCCACAGTTTTACTGACAGTTCATGTGAATGCTCCCTAATTTGGACCAGACTGAACTCTCAGTGGAGTGGAACAGTCAATGTCATTTCTGTGGACAGATGTTCTCCCTAGGCAGACCCCAGCTGTGCTGGTAGAGGAGCACTGGCTGCTCATTGCTACATGTGGTTGAAGGCTGCTGCCCTCAGGTTTGTTCTGAGCTAGGCACATGAATGCCTTGTTCCTTCAGAGAAATGCCTCGTGACCAAAATCCTAGTGTTTGAGCTACTCACCTCGAGGATAACTGCAATGCTCACTTCTGCCTAGCAAAGCTGTGGAAGCAGTAAGTTTAGCATTTCTCACCAAGGGTTTTCCATTCAAAGGTTAAATGTTTGTAGGGAGAACAAACATTACAGTCCAAAAGCTCTTTCAAAGATGAAATGAGGCAGCAGACTGGCCTGTATGGGATACTCATGGATCATATTGCTTCCTGTTGTGTGGCCACGGCCCATGACAGACTGCTTGGACCCCAGAGAAGTTGGTATCACCCCCCAGGGGTGAGCATCTCCTTGTCCTCCATGCTCTACAGATGTCAATCATACAGGTGCTGTGAGAGACAGCCACAGGACTCAAAAGGCTTGCTCTTACCCTTCTAGAAATAAACTGATCTGCTATTAGAAAGGAATGAGAAGAAGGTATCTTGACAAACAAACAGCAGGCCTGATACATAGATAAGGCCAGATACAGCAAGGGGAAAGAATCAATGAGAGAAATCATAAATTCCATAGGAATTCCACTAATTGACAGATTGTTACTCACTCAAGACTCCACTAAATTTCTGGATTTAGAGAAAAAAGAACAGACACACAAAGAAAAAGAAAAATGGGAAGGTTTATACATCAGAGGGGTCTTAGGTATTAGGTGTTTCAGGGAGTCTGTACCTCTCAAGTACCTCAGCCAATGGAGATAGAGAGAGGGAAACGTGGCTGGGAAGTTAGGATATAAGGAAGGCTGTGTCCCCTAAAAATTTGAGGGAACCCATGGAAATACCCCATGACCTCTCCCTTTGAACTAAGTTGCAGAACTCCTCTGTCTCCTTTTTGGTCATAAACCTCTGGTGTTTGTGGATTAATTTTCCTGACATATTCGACTTGAGCTCTTCCCTTCTGAAAAAATAGCTCATGTAATTAAGACTGTGACTGTGCTATGGCACATATGTGTGAAAGGAACAAAATTAAACTAGGATAATTTTCATTCTCTACTGGCTAAGCTTTCTGCCATTGTCACTTTATTGTCTTTTCCAAACAGATTTTCTGATTGTAATTCAGCTACAGTCAATTGTAAGAGCAAAATTAAGGAGAGTAGAAATTTCATCTCATCCAAGCATAATTACTCTGACAAAGCACTGTATTTTCTCTAACTCAGGAACAGTGGAAAACTATTTTGACCGGTATTTAAAGATCTCAGTCAGTCTCCTAGAATAGAAAATGTAGCCCAAATTGTTAAAACTTAAGAAAATCACAGGAAAATGAAAACAATATTCTAACAGAAAGACATTGAAAGTTATAAGTCTCCATTACACTGTATTTCTATCCATTGTCTTGTTTTTAGAATCATAACATAAGACTAGCAGTTTTGTGAAATACCACCTTTAGACATTCTGAAGCCCGCTAAAAATGCCAGGCCTTTATGTATTTTAGGAGTGATTCATTCATTCCACTTCTTGCAGTAATGGAAAACCACCCCTCAAATGACAAAGCATGAGATACACCCTTTTGTTTCAGACCTCTTTCACCCAGCGGTCTTTCAACTAGTTAGTTGTGATCAGGTGCTGCAAAATGTGGAGGTGTTAGGCAACCTCGTCTTGCAGAGCAAATTGAACCTGGTGATGTGGCGGTTGAGAGGAAAGCTCATGTCTTTACAATCAATTTTCTGGGTGAAGGTATGGGGTTAATGTGTTTGAAATGGGTATTAATGTCTGTACTAACTTTGGGCAGCAGGTTTGTTGCAGAGCCCAGACAGCTTGGCTCCTGAAACAAACAGGTGGGTCTGCACAAGCTGGAGTTTCTGAGCATTGGGGTAAAATAGTAGGTACGAGGGGGGATATGTGGTGGGCTGTACCACCAGGAAAGCTGTACCTTCCTATTACCTCAGCCAACGGGGAAAGGAAGAGGCAACATGAGGCCAGGAGTTTAGGATAAAAGGAGGCTGTGCCCTCTGAAACCTCCAGAGAGAAAACCCTGTGGGTGTGTGCCCCAGTGGACTCTCTCCCTTTATTTGAATGAAGTTGCAAGATTCCTCTGTCTCCTTTTTAGACATAAACCTCTGGTGTTTGTGGATTTTCCTGACACTGTGAAAGGGCTTCAGGGCTGCCAGGGCACTTGGGGCAGCTGAGCCTGGCTGTCCCCATGATGCCTAGAGAGGCTACATAGAACAGAGGCTAGACAGTGGTACAGGAATAAAGTAGGTATTTATTAAAAGGCCTTCAAAGGATACGCCTTGGGCACTACATGAGCCCAGCCATGGCTCCACCCAAGATGGGACACCAAGTCACAAGATTTCACACTTTTATAAGTTTTGGTCCATTCACATATTGGGGTTCATTGTCCAATTACAACTTTGGGTTATGAAGTCCCATCCTCCCAGACTGCTCTCCTCAATTTGCTGATGTTTATATCTTTTGAGCCTGAAGCTGCAACGGTGTCCTTGGTTCCCAGGCTGGAAAAGGATTGTTTTGTCCAACTGACCTGTGAAGAGAACTTGCTAACACTTGATACGAAGTTCAGAGTTACCTACTAATGCAGTACAGAATCTGGAAAGTATGAAAGCTAAAATCTTAAGGCATTGCACAGGGGCCATGGACAGAGAAAACCTGCAGAGCCACTTGCCCCAACATCACTCAAGAGCATGTTTTGGAGGTGGATGGGCTCTCTGGGCTGCTGAGACCACATTCACCCTCTGAAACAAGGAATGTATTCCAGCTCTGGTTCCAGGTGTGTTCTCCAGCCATGTGCTGGCTTGGTCTGGGGGTGACACCTGTGTGTTTGCTGGCAGTCTACTTTCACAAGTAATGGGCAGATGGGAGCACTGCTGCCTCACGAGTACTGAACAGAAGACGCAAGGTTCTTGCCCCAGACCCACATCAAGAGTGAATGCCCCTCTGAAAACCCTTCCTTCCTCTCCCCTTCCTCTACTGCAGGCAGTGTGTTCAGCTCTGACACCCACCCTGCCACTCATACCTATTGCTCACAGAAAACCTACACTGCTTTGGGGACTTTGCAAATGTTACAGCAGTCATTTGCTTGGCAGCAGCAGAAAAAACAGCAGAGCCCAGTTTTGTTTCAGGCTGTGAAGGAGCAGGAAGGGGCCTAGATCCTTGGACTGCAGTGGTGAGGGTGATAGGAGGAAAAGAACTGTCACAGGGAATCTGAGGATGTAATCACTTTAAGGGCTGGCCAAAGGAAATTAAAGGCAGGGAGACAGAATACAAGCTCTCAACAGCAGATGAGGGGGTGTACCAACAGATTTCATCCTGAGTTAGCAAGCTGAAAATGTGATGCACATGAGAAAGAACAAAAAGCTTTGTATTAAAGATGCCTTTTCTCATTTGCATTTCATTTTTAGTAATACTCTAGTGTGCACAATGAGGAATGGGATCATTAGCTGCATGGAAAAGAATGTCAGGTTTCAGGGAAGGGGTCACCTTGCGACAGGCATTGAAAACATGCACAGGCACTGCCTGAACATCTCAGCTTGCACATTTTCATTTGCTTGTATTTAAACTCTTGACTTAGTATGGCAGATATGAAGCCACTGCTGTTGCAAAGCAATTTCTCAGAACTTGCTGCAGCTGAAGGAAAGTGATTTACAACATAAATAATAATTAAAGCAAGCCGTCAGTAATTAAAGTCATTGCAATGAACAACTGCTTCAAGCAACACCAGATGTGGCCAGGCCCTTCCCTTCCACGGGCAGCGAGGGCTTTATTTTTCCACATCCTGTGGCTCCTGTGACAAGCCTTTGGTACAACACGTGGTGTTAGACCACGGTTAACATGTTCTTTTTGTGCCCTCAGTTTTATCCTACGGCACACCCGGGTGGAAAAAAAAAAAACCAAACTAAACCAAAACCACAAAAAACCAACAAACGAAATCCCAAACCAAACCAAACCAACAAATAATAATAATAATAAAAACCTAAACAACAACAACAAAAAAAACCCCAAAACCAACAAAAACCACGCCCACAGTGGCCGAAACCACGGTGCCCTGCGCGGCCACACCGCTACCGCCGTGAGGGCGGTGAGGGCCCCGGGCCGGGGCGGGCGGCAGGCGGCGCTGCGCACGCGGCCTCCCGGCCTCCCTCCACCCCTCCCTCCCTCCAGCCTCTTCCCGCTCAGTGGCGCCGGAATCAAACCGCGCCGCCCGCCCGCGACATGGTAAGCGGGGCCGCCCGCCCTCCGCCTCGCTCCGCTTTCCTTCCCGGGCCCTCGCAGAGGCTGCGGGGGGAGCCGCGACCGCGGTGATGGCGGGTGACGGCCGCCCACGCCTCGTGTCCCCCCGACCCGGTGGCTCTGAGGGGAGCGGGGCTCCCGCTTCGGGGAGGCCCCGCGGTGCCGCTTCTGGGGGTGCAGCGCCAGCATGGCATGGGCCGTGCCTTTGGGTTGCTGAAGAGCGGTGTAAACGAGCCGGCACCCGGAGGAGTGGCCATAGCCCCGTGGCTGTGCCTCGGGGTGGGCACGGTGCCCGCTGCTTCCCCCGAGACACGGGAGCCCAGGTGTGGCCAGGCTGAGCCTCTGGCTGCGGCTGTGGGGAGGTGGGAGCGGGCAGAGCGAATCGCAGGTGTGCCCGAGTGCGCTCACAGCACCGCGTTCTTCCGTCTGCCTGCAGGAGCGGCAGCCAAAGGGATGCTGGTGGTGTGGTTAGTATTTGTGGTGGGGAACGCCTGCCAGTGAGGTAGGAATTAACGTGAAAGTCAATAACCTTCATCGAGAGTGCTCTTGGCTTCGTTGTTTTGCTCTGTTTGCTGGAGTGGCGGTGTGAAACTTGACGCCCGAGGAGCGTAGCTACAAGCACATGCTTGCAGAAGCGCCGCTTCCATTCCACGTCGTGCGCCTACGGGTTTTGTTCCTGCTGCTGCTGGCGGTGTCAGGGCTCTTGGAGAAGGCAGGAGGTGGAAGTTAAATCCGTCTGCTTTCTGTTCATGCTCCTGCTTGAATGTCCTGGCAGCTCCCGGTTCTCATCCTTAGTAATGGTGCTTTTTTTATTAAATATAATACTGAATTGCTTCTGTTCCTGACTGCGTATTATTACAGCTGCATAAGCTAGCTTTAACATTTGTTTTTTAAAAGTAAATCAGTCTGGCCATTTTGCTCTTGGTGTGTATTTTAAGTGTTATGTGCTGCCTGATCATGTTCTTTTTTAAAAAGAAGCTGCTATTAAAAAGTAAAAATAGTGTTGACTCCTTTTTGTTGGAAACTTGGAAATGTAACCATGTCTTTCTCAAAGTATCTTGTCATTAGACTACCCACTTCCACTAATTTATAGGTGACAATATGCCTTTTTTGTTAGTTTGTTTTTTAAAATGAGACCTTTTTCTGCCAACATCCTATTTGGCCCTTTCCATCCCCCTTTCCCTTTCTTGTGGCTATACACAGTGTGAATCAGAGAGCGGGGCAAGGGGAAACTTCAGATTCAAATTGTGGCTGTTGCTTTTGGGTTGTTGAGGATTATGCTAAATACTATTAATTAAACTTAAATTCTCTGAGATATTTGATACCCTAATTTTATAAGAGGCATATCAAAATAGCATCTCTGAAAGTGACCAGAGGAGACTGTTTCTCAGTTTTGTGCTGTTGATTGCAGCTTGTGAATAGCCATTTTTGCCTTTTGCCTGTAGTTGAACCCACATTATTTAATGCTTGGTCACACAACCAGAGAGAAAATAAATAAAAGCAGCATGATTTTTCAAATGTGACCTTGAAATTATGAAGTTGGTTTGGACCTTTGAAGAAAGGCATACTTCAAAATGCTCTTTAACTCCTTAAAAAAACATGAATGGCCTGCAATTCACACTACCGTCTGCATATCACAAGATAGAAAGCAATATTAAAAAAAAAAAATAAACCAGACAGAAAGTACTCCTTATATTTTTAAGAGCTATTGAACATTTGTGTGAGTTAGGTGTAAATACATATTTTGGGATTGGTATGTGTCAGGGAACATCGAGGCTGGAGCAGGGTTGGGTTATATGAATGACTGGCTCCAAACTTAAAGGTAAGTCCCTCCATTTAATAGATGAGCTTAGTGTAGAGATTATTTGCAAAGAAGGAGTTTATCTGAAAGCCTGGGTTTAGTAGTAAGGTATTTTAAAGGATGGCAAATATAACTTACAGGTAAATGGATTTGAATTCTGAGCTCATACTAATTATTCCGATGGCTGAATGTCTTGGTTTGTTTTTTTTCTTTTTTCCCTGTTCTAGTCCAAGAAAAAAGGTCTGAGTTTTGAAGAGAAGAGGGCTCGCATGATGGAGATTTTTTTTGAAACAGTAAGTAACTTGTAATTGTCCTGCATTTACATTGGTGGGAAAACAGGTCCTAAAAGGAGCTTAACTGTGGATGTAGTTGAACTCTGTATCCTGGCAGGCATTTCACTGATGCCCTGTGACATCAGGGTGAAAATTACAGGGGCAAACTTCATTCATTTAACTTCTGATCAGGTGGCCCATCCCCAGGTGGAGCCAAGGAATAAAGATGCACAGGTGGTTTTAAATTCTTCAGGTGCTGCTTATGGTCATCTTCTCATTTTGAGTCTGTTACCATAAGAGGGGACAGCAGGAAATTAGGAGGTATCTCACTGCATTTTATGGGAGGAGAAAGAAATCTGAGCTTTAGAAAAACTGAGAGCAGAGTTGGAAGGGGTCCCTGGGGAGAAGAAACCTGGAGATCCAAAAGCTGAGCTACAGTTGTATTGGTGGCACATGTAATGCACCATGTTTTACTTTTTAGAAAAAGTACTGTGACACTTGAGTACTGGAGCAATAGGGTGCATCTGTGCTGACAGTCTAACCTGGGATTTAAGTGCTGTATGATCTGAGATGAAATATGACGACTTCAGATCACCAAAGGAAAGAGAAGGGCTTATTACAATAATAGTTTTTTTTCTTATTATTTAATTCTCAGAATGTTCCAGTTCTGATGAGGGATATGCAGGCTATTTCCCAAGCAAAACCAAAACATGCAATGTATTTCCTACTTGCTTTTGTTGGCATTAATTTAGTGTAAAAAACACTCAGGCTTAGATGATGCTGTCATTTGGAACTGAAATGTCTTTTATGTTTTGCACAGAAAGATGTCTTCCAGTTGAAGGATCTGGAGAAGATTGCTCCAAAAGAAAAAGGGATTAGTAAGTGTTTATAAAAGTTATTTCTCTTGAGCAAGTAATCTTTTTTGAGATGGGTCCTTCAGTGTAAATTTTTCTGGCTACAATCGTAGGTTTGTGATTCTAATAAAGGAAAATATAGCTAGAATGGGAGACTGGTCAGTGGCAGGGCTGTAGTGTTAAAAGTGACATGGGATGGGGGCTTGCTTAGGCTCTGAGCTGCCTGATTTGGACTTTCAGTGTATGAAATCATTGTTTGCACTCAGGTATTAAATATCTGCCTGTAATATCACAAATGTTTAAAATGCTAGTCCAGATATACATGGGCAGTGTGCTCTTGAGCTTTTCTCCCCCCAAAATGGCTGGACACCTATAAATGGAAGGGACTTGTCTTTTCTGTGAAAGCCTTCCCTATGAGATCCATTGGTTTAGGATTAGGTCCAAGAGGATTTACCTATGATCTTGGATTGTTTTGTATGTTCCTTATTAGTTTTCCTTCTAAGCTCATTGACAAAAGGGAGGCAAAGCATAATGTGTTTGTGTACTGTCCTTCTCTAGCTTATCTTGGTGGCACTGCAAGAGTAAGTGAACTTGCTGAGAGAATTGCAGAGGTGAATATCACAAAGCAGAGTTTTTCAGTTGTGTCAACAGCTAACAGAGGCATTCATGGGCTTCTGAAGAGATGTGGTGCTGTCTTGGTTGGTTTGTCAATGCAAATGTTTAGTTGTAATTTGCAGTAAGGTTGAGTTTAGAGTTTTTAAAGCCATTAACACCTTTGAATAGTCCAAATTCATCCTGTCTCTGCATATGAAGGCATTTAGCCACACAACCCAAGCCCCAGTTACTCTGAAAAGAAAAATTACTAACCTGTTCCCATCCTGACATCCAGCCTGTAGCTTCCAAAAGATATGGGACCCCCTGTAGTCTTGAAATTGAACATCAGGTACCAAAACCCATAATTGACCTCAGAAGTCTTTATATCTGCAACACCTGAGGATAACATAACTACTTAGCTTTGTTGAACAGGTACCATTTTTTTTAAATGGTGAATTATATCACAGGATTGAAAGGAAATGATCGGTTGTGTTCATAAATGTTGATGCTTATGAGTGAAAATGGTGTTTTATACTGGAAGAGAATATAATTAAAATCATTGTAATGTAACGTGTATGTATTTTGTGCAATACTCCTGAGCAGTGTTTTGCAAACATCTGGTAGCAGATGTGTAGAATAGCAGTGTTTAGGAGCAAACTGCTGGTTTCAGAGTACAAGTGAAGTTTTGAGCATGTTGTCCTTGTGAAATCTTCCAGCTAGATGACATTTGAGGAGAATACAGATGATTGTAGATAATAGTTTGTGGTATTCATAATTCTCCATTATCCAGCTGCTACATGGTTCTGATTTTACATTTTTGCTTTTATTAGCCTCGATGTCAGTGAAAGAGATTCTGCAGAGCCTTGTTGATGATGGCATGGTGGACACTGATAGAATTGGAACTTCGAATTATTTCTGGGCTTTTCCAAGTAAAGCTCTCCATGCCAGGAAGCGTAAATTGGAGGAGTTAGAGTCTCAGGTAAATCTGTTTTATGAAACATACTTGTTTATCTGAATTGGTTTGCTTTTTCTTATACCTTCCTGTCATTCTTGTTTATATCTCTCCTTTTTACAAAATGTACATGTCCACACACGCAGATTTTACTGTAGGAATTATCTATCATTCATAGTAGGGCATTGTCATTAGCCTACTGTTACCTCAGGAAAGCTTTGGAGGTTCTTATTGGAGCTTGAGAAAACTTTTTGTCTACTTGCTGCTGAAAGCATGCTAGTCATGATGCAAAGCATCATTTAAGGACTCAAAGGTAGCATGCTTTTGTGTCTTTTATATAATGTAGGCTATCATGAGGCAATAACTTAAAAGTGATGACAGCTGGAATGCATAACCTGAGTAGATGAGGTTTCTACTTAGGCCATTGTGTTTTCATCTGCTTTTATTGGTGGCTTAATTTGTGAGCACTTCTGTAATCCGGTACTGCACTTTTAGCAGGAGAAAAAAGCAAATTGGTCATGAATCACAGAATCAAGGAATGGTTGGGGTTGGAAGGGACCTCTGGCGATCTAGTCTAATTCCCTGCTAAAGGAGGTTCACCCAGCAGCAGGTTGCACATGATAATGTGCGGGTGGATCTGGAGTATCTCCAGAGAAGGAGAGTCAATGACCTCCCTGGGCAGTCTGTTCCAGTGCTCTGTCACCCTCAGAGGAAAGAAGTGTTTTCTCCTATTTATATAGAACTTTGTGTTTGTGCCAGTTGCCCCATGTCTTTTTGCTGGCCCTGGCTTTAAAGAGTCTGGCTCCATCCTCTGGACACCAGCCCTTAAGGTATTTGTATTGATAAGGTCCCCTGTCTTTTGTGAAGTTGTCTCTTCTTCAGGCTGCACTGGTCCAGCTCCCTCAGCCTTTCCTCATAAGAGGGATACTCCAGTCCCCTCCTTATCTCCACAGTCCTCTTTTGGGCCCTCTCCAGTAGCTGCTTGTCTTTCTTGAACTGAGGAGCCCAGAACAGAGCAGAGCGCTCCTGAGGAGGCCTCGCTAGGGCAGAGGACAGGGGGAGGAGAGGCTCTCCTCAGAAGAGCAGGGCATCTTTTGTTGCAACATTGCTGTTCTGTGGATCTGGTTCCTTCCTACTTTTTGGGAACCGTCTTTCTTTCTGCTTCTAATGGGAGTGGGAAAGCATCTATTCATCAGTTTATTTGCAATTGGAGTATATGATAACATGATGAACAAATGAGCTTTTTGAGACCATGTGGTGTGATTGTACAGCAGCACTGCCAACTCTTCCTCTGATTATTCAGCATTATGTTCTTTCTTCAAAGAATCATTGAATTAATGCAGATTTACTGGTAGCATCTGAACATTTTTACAGCAATTATTTTCTTCAGGCGTAGCTGTGAATGAATCTCAGGCATTGCTGCCTTTTGTACAGTGTTGTCAACTTCAGCTGTTTCTTTATATTTATACAATTATATCAAATTATTCAAAAGAAAAATGCTTTTTTTCCCCGTCTTGAATTGAAAAGGGAGTTTGACTTAGCTGAATATGGTTTTACTGTTTTCAGGCATGGACTTAACCTGCCACATGACTTAAATAATTTTTATAGACTGGTAGTAACAATGCTCTGGCTCTTATTCCAGTGGAGTTTCATTTGCCCGAAACTGATTAGTTTAACTCTGCACTGAGTTGGAACTGAACTTCCTAGTAAAATTACTCAACTTATTAGTACATTCACTCAAGTTTTAGATGAGGCTATTTACTCTGCCAACACACAAATTGCCAACTAAGAAACTGAACAAATATGTTCCAAAACTCCTGCTTTCTTCACCAAACTCCCTGGTGCCACTGTTTCGTCAAATGCAAATGATTTGCTCTTGGATCCTTTTTGTTGTTGCTCATGCTCCATATTATAGCCAAGTCATTGAAAGAAGGAATTGATATTTGTTGTCCTTGCCCTTGAGCCTAGTCCCATTGTGAATTTTGAACATAATTGATCAAGCAGGTCTCTGGCATACCCTGATGAATATCTTCCTTGGAATGTCTTGCAGAATCTGCCTAATGTACTCCATGGTTAGGATCCAGGAATTGCCTACAAAAATATGCTGAACTGTTTTTAATGTACTTAAACATATCTGTTATTGTGAAAGTGTAATAGACATGTAGTTATTTATTTGTGATGTTATTTCTATGTAGAAAAATACTATTCTGATATGAACAATTCTGCAATATAAAACTGTTCCAGAAATAGTTTTATTACCAGAGCCTTACTTGCAAACCAAGCTCTGCCCCTGACATATGGGCTTATTGGTATAAGAGCTCTCTTTTATGATGGTATGAGTCTTCAAAAGTACTTCTCTTCATTAACTTGGTTTTCTGATGAGACTGGAAATGTTTCAGCATTTCAGGGAAAAGCATTTTCACTATCTGAAAATAACTTCTCTGTTGACACAGTGGAAAGGTGGCATTTTCAATGAAAAGCACTCTGAACATTTTTACAAGATGATAACAGGTTCTGTCTGTGAGTTCAAATTGGCTCTTTTGGTGTTTGTACTCTTCTTGATGTGCACACAGAGATTTTCTTAAGGACTTCTAAATCTATTCACTGACTATCACAGAACTTTTTGTCAGAACATACAAAGCAAAGGAAAAGAGTTAGCTATTGTACCATTTCTGTTGCTTGTTGCTTGTCTTTGATCATTCCCATATAGAGCTTGTGGCATGCTGAGAGATGTATTTTCTCTCTGTGTCTTGTCCAGATTGATTGTTAACTACCTGAGTGGGTCTCTTTGTTTAGCAGTTAAAAGCCAGAATCAGGCTGCCTTATTTAAAGCATGTTTTAAAATCCAGCAGTTCAGTTCATGCTGCAGTTTAGGCTTTTTACCAGGAGGCATTATCTTTGTTTCCTGAGGGCATGGGTAAATAGTCAAGGGAAAGGAGTGATCCCAAGTGCTGAATTGTCATTTGAAAATAATGTGGAGGAACAGAACAGGCTTCTTCATGATGCCCACTGATTCACAGCACTGAGGCTATGTTTGACAAGCTGGGTCTGCTACAGGACCTTTTGCCTGCATATGTTGGTACTTCAGAATGTTACAGCCAGGTTGCTCATAGCATTCTGCATTTTACAGAACTTGTGATTGTGGGAGACTGTTTAAGGAGCTGTTCTTGAAACACTTTTTTTGTTTCAGATTTTTTAGTGATTATTAAGCCATCCTGGAGATGCAGACGCAAAGAAGTCTGGCTTGATATTCATAATGAAGATGAAGCTAGTTTTGTCTGGATGTTTTAAGCTGCACTTCAGAGGGGTTCTGTATACGCCAGACTTTTCCCAGGAAGGATTTATTACATGATTAGTGTGCAGAGATACCACAATTAAAAAGAATGCTAAAGTTTCTTTTACAGCTTCCCTGCCTGACCCCATCCTTTGGCTTGCTCTTGTGGAGGCAGGTGTTTCAAGAGGGGCACTAATCCCTGACTTATATATGAGGCAGATCTTGTGCTGATCTAATTAGTATCTCGGTGGTGCCCTCTAACCCCAAGTTACTGCTTGGGCCTCTTCCTGTTTTTCTGAAAAGCAAGGATAGCAAATGTCTTTAGTTTGTGTAGCATCTGCTAGAACTATTTCCTCCAATAGCTCCCACAGTGAGAATTAGTAAGTAGGTCCCTTTGGATTTTGTATTAATTTGTTTTGCAGTGGCATGGTTGCTCCTAAGGGTTATGTCTTCAGGTGCTTATTCTTCACCTCTTGGTTATGCTTATGCATCTGTGAAGAGGACTACTGAAAAAGTGAAATATATTGGAAGCTGCATTTTAGTGAGATGGGTTTATACAACCATTTGGTTTGCTTGCATGTGGAAGTTGCATTTAGTTAGATTGGGTACAGGTATGCAACAGTGAAAGAAGAGCAAGGGTGTGGACTAAGAAATAATGTTTTAACAATGTTTATAAATGAAGAAAATTTTAATGCAACCTCACCTGTCAAGAGGCCTTTTGAAGCTTACTGAGGGGTTAGTCTTCCTTCCCTAGAAAAGGTGAAATGATGTGATCTTTATCAATATTTTTCTGGCTGTGGGATTCAGAAGCCTGGAGTTACCTATGATCAGTTATAGGTTGATATAACAAGAAACAAGATGTTTATTCTCGGTGTAACAGTTGTGAGTGAGGAAAAGAGAAATCTTTCTGATGTAGCCTTAGTATAAGCAGATTCAGCTTAGATTTTTTTCATTTTTCATCTGTGTCTTGGGCAAAACACTTGCATCTGTGCTGAGAGGGACCTAAAATATTAAGCACTTCAAAGATGTTGTGGTTAGTGTAACTGCAGACGGTACTATGAGCACTGTAGTCCAGTAGCTTGGGAAATCAACCAGTTATTTTCTTTTCCTCAGTGTGGTGTTGTTCATTTCACTGTTCAATTTAAAACTGTTCATTTCACTGTGTTGTTATTTGTCTCATTTCTCACGGTGTTGCTCTCTTGTGGGTTAATCTTTTGTGTTCTGAGGCTTTTGCAAGGGAAAGTTTAACAGCCAAAACTGAACAAAATGGTGTCACCTTGAACTGCAATGGAGATGGAACAGAATTTTTTTAGAGCAGGATAGAGGATGGACATTTTGTGCTGTTCCTTGTGCTTGCTTCAACATACTCATGACCAAGAGAGTTTCTGACCATGTTTTTCTCCCACTAAGCATTGCATTGGGCCACTGTTAGTTAAGGTAGAAAAGATTAGTTGATGTTTCATTCCTTAAATCCCTGCCCTAGGGCTGGAAAAATGAGGGATTTTTGCTTCCCATGACTCATATATTGAACCAAGGGGAGAATTTGCACTGGGTACATCCTGGCTCACATTTGCCAGCTAGTCTGGGGGGAAAAAAAAAAAAAAAATCAGAAAAAACCCAACAAACCCCACCCCCCTGCAAGGAATGAACTTGTTGAAATCAAGTGACTTCATATGTATTAAATTGTTTGTACTAATGAGCATTGAAATATGAAAAGTGAAAGAATTTATTTTCGTAAAAAAGCAGTGAAGGGAAAGCTGTATTAGGAATGCTTATATTAGGAAAGCACATTGTTTGAAAATAGTTAATGGAAAAAAATATTCATATTGTGAGTAATCTGGCTTGAAGCCACATGAAGATATCTGACAACTTAGGTAAAAGGAGAGAACCTTGTTTGTTTAGAGTGCACACAAAAAAATTTTGAGTTTTAACCATCAGAAAGTTCTTTCAAGATGCAGTTTGGTTTATTTCTATCCTATATTTTTCCTCCTTAAATACTGTTACTGGACAGTTGCTGAATAAATCTGCTTGAGACCACTGACTGAAGCTCAGGAAACCTCTGCTGTCCTCATTGTTCCCGTGTGAGCCGCCTCCTCCTTCATCCCATTGACTCAACTGTCGCGGTATTTTCACATGGTTTGGAGGTTGATCCTGGACTGAAGTTAAGTACTAGCTCAGCAGTAGCTGGCTAAAAGTAACCAATCCTGAACTGAGGTACAAATCTCTGGAGATGACAGAAGTGCAGTGAGGAGTAGCAGGCCTGATGGTGCTTGAAGTTGGGTGATGTTGCTGTAGATACAGGACTAGTTTTGTGCCCTGGATGGAGCTTTGCATCAGCAGGGAGAGCCTGTGGGACCTAGTTCTGTGGAGCAAGCTTTTGGCATTGCTTTGTAGAAATGTCCTCAGCAGATGATACAGCATCATTTCTTAGCAGAGCTCCTCACATACCTCAGGTCTCTATTGCAGTTTTCAGCCTCTGTTAGTTTTGAATGCTCACTGTTTTGGTTTTTTTTGCCTCTCAGCAATGATGAGCTATTCCTAGAGGTACATGTGCAACACCTTTGGAATCCATGGCTTAATGTTTTCGATAGAACAGTTTATTTTTGTGGTGTAATATTTTCACATTATCCATTGAAAAACTGTATTCAGTGTGGTTTTAAAAATGTCTATTTATTGAAAAAAAAGGACTTGAGAGCATAAAACGTGTTAAGGTTTATTATGATCTTAAGCTTTGCTGTAATACATTTAGAAAGCTTAGCACTATCTTTTTCATATATATTTTATTAATTTTAGGTAGTAGATAGCATGGTTAAAGAATTGCCCTCTAAACCAGAGAGGTACATTTGCAGAACCAGAAGTCAGAACTAATGTGTGTGACTTATGCTAGGAATTACTTATTTAGACATTTTTCTCATTCAGTAATTTAGACATATGTGTGCTTACAATTTATTTTTATTAGGTTGCAGAAAATGTAATAAATTGTTCCTTTCCAGAAAAAATAAAATTCTGATGGCTGAAGAGGTCTTTCTTTTAATGCCATTATAAGGCCTTGAGCAATGTGGTCTTGTGGAACCTGTCCCTGGCCATGGTAAGGACTGGACAGTCTTTAAGATCCCTTCCAACCCTTAACCATTCTTTTGTTCAGTAATATGTAGGCAGGATCCCAGTGTGTTGACTGGTGTGTTGACTGCTAAGGTGTTATAGCAGTCTTCCCATATGCATGCTGGGCCTCCTTTTTCCACCTCATATTTGAGGATGTGTCATTTAGCTTTCTAGTTAGTTGTTTGGTTGGTTGATTGGTTGGTTAGTTAGTTATTCATTCTTCCTTGGCTTGCCCTGACCATTTTGTTAGTCTGCAGCCCTAGTGAGCTGATTCCATTCTGTGCTGGCTTACTTTTTTTATTTCTCTTGCATAGTAACTACTGTCGCAACAGAGACAATCAGTGACCCTTCCTATGTTCAGCCTTGTGGCTTTCACTGACTTGTGCATTTTGTTTGAACTGAAGGACTAGACTCATAAAGAAATGGCTTACTGCAGAGCTGGTATGGTATGACTAACTCACTTCAAACCATCCAGGGGGAGCTGTAGCAGTAAGGGCAAGAGGCTGAAAATTTGCATCATTTAAACATTGTGAATATGTTGATTACATCTATGCCCATTTATTTGTTCATCCTGTAAGGCTTATTCCCTCTCTTAGTCTCCTGGAAAATGTTAATAAAATTTCATTAGAATAGTCCACAATTTTTGTTACTTCTGCATCTTGCACTTGAAAAAGCTGATATCTCAAAATTATTCTGCATTTACTGTGTCCTAAAATGTCCATCAGAGAAGACTCTTCAAATGCGGGAGCTTAGAGCCTTCTGGAATTATGTTTTATGGCATGCTACAAAGCCCTGGAGAGTATGCTTAGTTACTGCTGTCATGGCAGATTTCTAAAAATACAGTGCTCTGGAGGCTTCTGTTGGAATTAAGCAACTTCATAATTTGGTGTTTATTAGTTGAATTTCATGCTTTTCCTTTTACTGTTAATGTGTAACTAACATGATGGCAACTGGGAAATGTAGATTTACCTTTTCTTCCTTCTTGATAAGCATAAGGTAAAATTGGCATGATTTATGAGCAATATTTTTTAAAAACTGTCTCTGTAATAACTCTTAAAGATTTTAATATAGGTTTGAAGGAAGATTCCTGCTATACTAAAAAGGATATATTGATATTTATTCTGATGTAATGCAGGAAAACCACTACTTTTTTCAAACAGGGTTGTGTGTGACACTGAATTTTTTAGGTAATATCCTCACACAGTTTACCTTTTTGAAGATATTTGCACTCTGGCTGCTAGCTCCATTCCTGGCACTGCAGTGAAATTGTTAATCTGAAATGAAAATAAACTGAAATTAAAAACAGGGCTCTCACCATAGAAGCCCAGTCAGGTCTGGCAGAGACAGCCCTGCACATCTCCCTGTGTCCCACAGTCAGCATGGCAGGTGGGAATGACCCTTCAGCAGATCAGCAGAAAACCAGCAACCCAAGTGTCTGGAAATTTGCCTGTACTGTAAGGCCAGAAGCTTCCAGCCTGATGATAGGCAGCCAATACTACTTTCAAAGCTGGATTTGATGGAGACAGTGAATTGTAGTCCTATTTAACGTAAACTTTGACTTTCACCTTAAAGTCTTTTAATTCAATTATTATAGCATATTTTATTTTAGAAAATTACCATGCATGCAGAAATGAGCTACCAGCAAGCAATTATAGAAGTCTCACTTCATAGAATTTTCCTCTTTGAAAGGAATAAAATTAAAGAAAAACTAAACAAAAAAATGAGTATAAAACCAAAATGGGTTATTTTGATGCAGGGAGGCTTTGGAGGAAAAGGCCTTTCTTGTCACAGCCAAACAGCTCATTATTTTTGAACATATGGAAAGACTCTTCTTTGTATCAAGAATTGGAGATGACTGGGTGATCTATCTAAGCATTACTTAAGAGTGACAAATTGGCATAAAGAGTTAGTATGTAAAATTGCTGTCAAAACTCTGAAGTTTGATAGATGTATTTTACTGAGGTTTATTATTTTACTGATAATATCTCAGTGTAGAATTTGGGCATTTCTAGAAGTTTGTGGAATAAAGTTTGATTTTGTTTCTAAAGTCTTTAAGCAGAATGTGAGCTTGGGGAATATTGCATGAATATTGTGTTTTAACTTGTGCTTGTCTCTACTTAGTCCCTGAAGGCATTGTCAGTGTATGGTCCAGCTGCTTCAGATAGCAATCTTTAAAAACCCTTTAGGGAAAAATTGAAACTTCTCTTAATTCTCTCCCTTTCTTTCCAAGGGAAAATATCTTTCTATGTTCTTCCTGCCTTGAACAGACCTATTAACTACCATCTTGGACTTTGTAGGTTTATGAAATACCCTAATATTCAGTAACAAACATGTCCTTCATGTCCAGGTATGAAAATTTTCTGTAGTTCTGTCAGTCATGTGAATGTCTTTTGAAGTTCTTTCAGCTTTCCTTACTAGATTGCTTGAATTTGTGAAACAGTGTTGAATGAGGTGTTTCAGCTGTTTTCTGTTGGTTTGGGGTTTTTTTTAGGTTGATTGGGGCATACTTGATATTTGTATCTGAGTAGACGGCCATCTGTCCCTCAGGTCGTGCCAATTACGCCAACTCTGAAAGCAGCCACAGAAATTCAATTCTTTCATAGAGCCTGCACAACTGTTTCTTTCACCTTTTGTCTTTTAAGGAGGTTGGCCTCGAGCAGTTATTTTTTGTTGCATAACTACTACTTATCAAATGGTGTTGTAAATGAATGAAGCAAAACCAAAAGCTCTTGGTGAGACATTTTCTCTAAATTAACTTTATTATGGCAAATCTAAAGAGATGGAAAAAAATTGAATTAAAATACTTTTAAAGTAGAGGGATTTGCTGTATGGTAATATATTTAAAATAATTGCAGGTAACAACATCAGATTTGTACATTTGAGTCTTCATGTGGATGGGTGAAGGTTCCTATGGAGGGGGAATTTCTCATTTGTTTCTTCTGAATACCCCACATTTTATTTTATTTGCCAGAAAAAAACCAAATACTCATATTCAACATGGCCTGAGAACAGAGCCATGCCTAATTTACTGTATGATATTTCAGCTTATCTGTTAGCGTGTAAAGTAAATCAGGATTATAGACCTAAATTTAATCTTGAAATGCAAAATGAAATGTGTTTGTGGGAGGGGCAAGTAAATCAGTTTTTCCCACATGGATACTCTAGCAAAACATAGAAATACTGCTTATGAGTGCAGAGATCTAACTTAAGAATTACCAGTTTTTGTGAGTCTTTGTAGTGCTTTGTCAAACAGTTGTATGGAGAGTCAGGTTTTCAGTTTAGTCCCCTGAAAAAAACCTTCACTTACTTTGCATGAGTGTCAGATACTTTTTTTAAATCACTGACATATTTGTAGTGCTAAACTTAAAAATTCACACTTGTTATCTCTTCAGTCCTCTTTAAAATGACGGAACTTACACATTGGCAGGATTATTAGTGTGGTGTTTTGGAGCAAGTGTTATTTACTTCAAATAATCAGTGTACTATCCTTTAATTTTGAATAGCAAATATGATGTGTTATGGGGGAAAGGGAATGTATTCAGCTCAGTCTTAATGAGCATGATGAGGGAGTGACGCTGTTGTGCTGCAGGCTGATCAAGAGGAGGAGGGGGGATGAGGCTTTCTATAGGCAATTAGCAGCAAGTCTCAAAGTCACAGGCCTTGGTTCTTGTGGGGGACTTTTAAGCCCCCCTGACATCTGCTGGAGAAGCTGTACAGCAATATGCAATCAGTCCAGGAGTTCCTGGAAAGCACTGACAGTAACTTCCTGCCACAGGTCGTAGAGGATCCCACAAGGAATGTTGTGCTGACTGACCTCAGTAACCAACAAGGAAGTCTTGTGGGGATGTGAAGGTTGGGGACAGCCTTGGCTGTAGTGGCCACAAGATTGTATAGTTCAGTGTTGGATGAAGAGGTATCAGGACAGCAAGCAAGATGATGACCATGGACTTTAGGTGAACTCACTTTAGCCTCCTGGTATATTCTTGAAAGAATCCCATGGGAACCAGCTCTGCAGGGAAGAGGGGTCCAGGAGAGTTGGTTGATGATGAAGGCTCACTTCCTTCAGGCTCGAGGATGATGCATCCTAATGAGAAAGAAGTCGGGCCAAGGGCACAAGAAACCACCACAGATGATTAAAGAACTGCTGCCGTTACTCAAGTAAAAGCAAAAAGTTACCAGGGAACGGAAGCAAGGCCAGGCCACTTGGAGTGAGTATTGAGAGGTGGTCAGGTGAAGTAAAAATGAGACTTGAAAGGCCAAATCCCATCTAAAATTACGTCTAGCCACCTTCTGAAATTCAACAGGGACAAATGCAGGGTCCTGCACTCAGGGAGGAAAAACATTATGCACCAGCACAGGCTAGGGGCCAACCTGCTGGAAGGCAACTCAGCAGAGAAGGACCCAGAGAACTTGGTGGACAGCAAGCTGTGCTGGAGCCAGCTGTGTGCTCTGATGGCCAAGAAGGCCAGTGGTATCCTGGGGGTGCATTAGAAAAAGCAGGTTGAGGGAAGTGATACTGTCCCTCTGCTCAGTCCTGGTGAGGCCACATTTGAAGTTCTGCATCCAGTTCTGAGTTCCTCAGTAGAAGAGAGACATGGAGCTCCTGGAGGGGTCCAGTGAATAGCTACTAAGTTGGTCAAGGGTCTGGAGAATCTCTCTTAAGAGGAAAGGCTGCAGGAGCCAGGCTTATTCAGCCTCAAGAAGAGGTGACTGGGAGGGACCTCCTTAACTCGTCTAAATATCTAAAGGGTAGCTATCAAGAGGATAGATCGAGGCTCTTTTTGGTGGTGCAAAGCAACAGGACAAGAGGCAGTGGGCAGAAACTGATGCACAGAAAATTCTACCTGAAATGAGGAAGAAGGTCACTGTACAGGTGACCAAGCACCAGCACAGGTTACCCACAGAGGTTTTGGAGTCTCCCCCACTGGAGATATTCAAGAATAATCTGGACGCAATCTTGTGCTCTAGGGCAACCTTGCTTGAGCAGGGATGTTGGATCAGATGATCCACTCTGGTCCCTTCCAACCTGACCAATTCTGTGATCCTTTGTCTCCAGAAAATTGAGTTTATTCCCTATCCTCTCCTGAGTTTTGAATTGACTCTTTCAAAAATTAAAGGTCTTTTTTTGGTAAAATTTATACATTAAGAGAAGAGAGTTCTTGAAGATTTTTCTGATACACCTATATTGCAATATTTAAAAATTAAAAACTTCTTATGAGTACAGAAATATTGTGGGCCCTAACTCTTCCATTCTCTTTTTCTACAGTCAATTTTTCCTTCCATTTTATGATGTTTTCTTGCTGAAAAAATCTTGTTTATTCTTCAGTTTATGAGTAAAAAATTCTTACTCTATCTTGCTTTGATCTCTACTCTTGTTCTTACCTGTATTTCCTGAACTATTGCAGTCTCCTAGTTATTCCTTCTAAGTCCCACCAAATAGAAATCCCTACATCTATTGCTGAAATGACTTGGAGTGGCTCAGGATATGACCTTGCATGCTGCTTTCTCTTCCTTTCACAAGTGTTAAAAGATTAAAAAAATAGATGTTAATTATATTTATGTGGCAAGTGTATGTTTGCTGTTTGTGCTCACTGAGAGTTTAATGGGATGTTTATCACATGCCTGACTGAGGTCCCAGTGGACCTGGTGGCTGCTCCTGCTGTAGTTCAGTTTGGATGGGTTATATGGAGAAATGGCATTTCGTGAGTGATACGGAACATCCCGAGACCAGAGCAGAGGCCACAATACTGCAGGCCATGGGAGAGCTCTCCATGCTGCTGTGACCATGATTAGCTGGCTGCAAAGTTTGCCTATGTGTATTTGGAAACCCAGGGAAGCATGGATTTGTGACTGTGTGTGTAAAAACAGTAGCTGTATGCTTGCTTAGTCTAGTACTTAAGAAAGCAGTTCTGCCTTTCAGTGTGCTGCCCTTTGGGATTTTTCTTCCTCTAAGTTTTAGTCAACAGTAATTGTTAAATGATTTCTTTTAGTAATGTCAGTAATGTCCCATGCCTTTCTTTTAACACAAATGTCTGTTTTCAATATTTTCAGATTGTTCTTTGGCTGTTGATCTTTGCATTTTTCCTCTCTATATATTATTAGTCTGTTTTTAGCTTCAATTTTTTTCTATCTTTCTTTAAAATCTAGAGGAATGCTTTGAAGTACTTTCTTTCCATACCTTCGTCAATTCTTCTTAAGTTTTTCAGTAGTGAGTTAGTTTTCAAACATAGAAAAGAAATACACCTATCTACTGCTTAATGTTACCCTACACCTCTTGAACTGCTTTTGTTTAAGCCAAAGCTAGCCTTGCCTTTAGCCTGTAACAAGACACAGTGAGCTTCAAAACCAAAGCAAATAACTTTGCAAGGTAGAAATAATTAAAAAAATTGATGTCTTTAATTCTTCTATAGTGCCACAGTGAGTGGAGCTCACAAGAGCAGTAGTTTGTAATACCATTTTTGGTTGAGTGTTTGGCCAAAAGAAAACCAAATGGATGATATTTCTCTTTCAGACCATAATGATAGTGAGTTAACAGCTTTGAGCACTCTTGGTGGTTAGCATGTGAGACCTTGGCTTGATTCTTGGCCAGTGAACATAATCAGGGGCTGGGTTTGCATGGCTTATACTGGGTTTGTAGGTATTTTAATACGCTGCTGAGACAAGCTACATGTTTGGTGGGATACTGGTGGTTAGAGTGGTTAAAAACAGGGAATCAGATGGCATAGGACCAACAAAAACTTTTGCTGGAGAAAAAAAAAGTAATTTTTTATTCTAGAACAAAAGTCTATCTGGCAGGTTTTGAGAAGGAATGGAACTGAAACCTGCTGCTGTTGTTCATTGGGATTAAACATTCCTCTTCCAAATGTACATCAGTGGCTTGCTGAAGTGGAGCCCTGGTATTAATGTATTCATACTAGATTATAATTGATGTATATCTAATCTGTGTTCTTCGATACAAACCAGACCCCAATTCCCTGATGGAACTGGTAGTTGCCACCAGCACACAGCACTTTGCACACCCAAACTGCTGCACACATGTACAGCTAAACATTGTGACGCCTTTGCAGAGTAGGAAAAATCATCCTTTTGGGGATTTTGAGGGGGACTTGGGGTTGTATCCATGTCTAAGGCTAGTGGCCATTTAATTGATCACGCTGGTCTGTAAACTAAAGAAATTGCTCCCCAACTCTCCTGTTTATAGATGCTAATTACTTTCTTCATTAAACTGTCTTCTTGCAGGCTCCCACTGTGATTTCAAAACATGAAAATGCTCTTGTGGAGAACATTTTTAACTTCTTAATTTTGAATCATTTAATCTCCTCTCCTTTTTCTTTCCCCTAGATGATGTTTTTGCTGCTTTCTTACATCTTGCTTAATCATGTGCTGATTCAGAGCAGTCAGATAGGAGACACAAAATTTTGTAGTGGAGTAGAATCTCTCTGTACTTCTTCTCCACACCTGGTCAGTTATACTTGTGGCAGAAGGTTGTTCCTCTGTCAGCCCAGAAACATAGAGGGCACACAGTATCTTTATCTCTGGACCAGTCTCTCTGCTTTTGGCAGGAGACAGATTCCTCTGAGTGGTTAATGTTCTTTGAGAAATTGTTTGCCAGTTCCCCTGAAAAGTTGCTTGAAGGATTTAAATATTCCATTTGCTACTGTGCTTCTTTGCAATCAGGCTTTTCTACAGCTGGTAAGTGGGAAAGTAAGTCACTGTATTTGTCCAGATGTGGTCATCTGCTATCATACATACACAGTGTTTGCGTATTCTGCTTTTTTTTTCTTTTTAATGCCCTATAAACTGTCATCTGCCATTTGCACTTGCCTTTCAATTAAGCATTGTATCATGTGTATCCATCCTTCCTCTGACTCCTTTATTCTTGCTGTCTCTCCTTCTTTCATTATAGTTATTTTCAGCTGTGTTCCCACCTCTCTTTCCAAGCCTTTCTGCTTCTCTCATAGTCATAGATTCTTTGTACAAACCCTAGCCATCTGTTCCTCACCCTTTGAATCTTTGTCCTGTGTTAGGGTTTTTTCTATATCCTGCCTCCTTCTGCTATTCCTTTCTGTATCCTCAGATTTATTTGTTGTTATAGAGGATAACCATCATGACTTCAAAATAATGCACAAATGGCTCAGGTGTCAATTTATTTAATACTTTTTTTTGTTTTGTGTAATAATAATTAAAGAATAATTTAAAATCTGAAAATACCCAAACAATTAAAATCTGTGAGTTAAGAAAGCAATATCTTAAATAAGATTATGTAAAAATCTTTGCTTGTAGGCAAAGAAAAGTCTTCTAACCTTATGGCACAGCAACCTTGCATGTTGTGTAGGACAAAATCTAAGAAATTCCTTTATCTCCCATAGTTTGTTATTAGTGTCTCTTGCATTAGTAAATGATGTGGAATACAGAGGATCAAGAAAAGTATAAGATGCCTTATTGGGTGATTCCTTGCTGGAAACCAGCTTTTATGATTTGCACTGCCTTGAGAGCTCCTCCTGTACATCCATTTTAGAGAAAGCAGAAGCATTCCTTAAGAACTTAATGAGTATGAAAAAAAAAAAAAACAGAGAAAGTGACACCTTTATGACCTCTCTAGCAGAGAGCACTGGCTTCTTTGCACTTGCAGTGTAAAGGTCTAGGTAAGCTCCTTGGCTTCTCTATGTCCTCTGTGGGTTTTGCTCCAGAAACATCTGCGTTCAGAGATGCCAAATCACGTGCTCTGGAGTTTGGTTTCCCTGGACTTAGTGAACTGCAAACTGCATCTAAGTACTTACCCCCTTCTGAACTGTATACTTCTGTTTAGTATGGCATCATGTGGGGACTAGCACACCTACTCTTTTGAGAATTTTGTGGAAGGCCTGGAAGGAGTACTCTTTGACTATCCACCAAAATTAAGATGTTGGCATACTTCAAACCACACAGTGAAGCCCATGCTGCCTCTGTGGTTTCTTGCACTGAGAGCAGCAAGTAAACAGCTGGACATACTTTTCCTCAAATTATGTCTTACCATTAGTATAATTCCTATATAAATTGAAGAAAACTAAAGCATTATTTTAGAAAGGAGACTTTTTGTCTGACTTTTCACATGCATGAACACAGAATAATTATTTTTTGAAATCAGGCTGTGAAAGGAACCACTAAACCCAGTGAGCTGCAGTTGGGCTGTATCCTAATTTTTATGGACCGCCAGTATGGAGTTTCTTTTTAATGTTATGACTGATCTCCAAGACTTGGCAGTAAGCTCTGCCTGATATTTATCATACATTTACATTTAGTATTCTTAAAATATGGACCAAATGTTAGTTTAAATTGAAATTGAGAAGTGATTATACCTCCAAAGGAGTGCAGTTTGTGTTGCGTTAATGTATTTATATCAGCTGCACAATTTTGGTGATATAATTAAATTGTCAAGGCTGGAGATTGCAAGAAATATCTGGGAATGCTTTTGCACTCAGTGGGATCCTCAGTGAGAAAGGGAATGTAGAAGTAGTGGACTCATGTGGGGGATCTTGGGGTATGCAGTATAAAAGCTGAGCTCTGACAGCTGTTCTTTTCACAATTAGTGTGATATACTGGTATACTGATTGGTGCTTAGTTTTAAAACTAAAAGGGTACTCAAAAACCATGCTATTGTTTCTTCTTGTTTTTTGTTTGTGTTGGTTTCAATGCAGTAACTGTGTTTTATTAGAATTTTTTTTCATTCTCGTTCATCTCATTAATATTTCAAGGTGCTTTGTCTGCAGCTGAGTATGGTGTCCCTGAGGGTCGAGTCATAGTCCTGCTCAGCTTAAGAGTTTCCAGAGTATCTCTGGAAAACTGCCAACTGAACTGGAAAGGCCTGGTTCAAGATGGGTGGCAGGTTAATGGAGAGAGCTCTCTTGGCAAATTATTTCTCCTGATGTAACAGAAAAATGGAAGGATTATTCGCACCAGCCCTGTGAGATTCCTCTGCCTCAGGCCTGAAGGAGGGGATCTCTGTGAGGTCTAGCAGTGCAAGGGCCACACAGTAAAAGGGGGCCACAGTTTTGCATGCCTTTGAACAGAGGCTTCTGTTCATCAGCATGTAAAAGGGATTGGGTCTGTGCCAGTGGCATACCAGACTTTGGGAACACCGGTATCCACAGCTGAGCAGGTGGACCTGCTGCAGCTTTTGTCACTGCTTCCATTGAGTAGGGACAGCTGGAAGAGGACCAAAGGAAATCATCAGATCCAAAGCCTCCATGCTACGGGGGTCCTTTACATAGAGATGCCAGATTATGGTATGAAATAGGATTTGAGCCCCATGCTGAACATGCAGTATATAACAAGATTATGTGCCACAGGAATAAAAATTTCTTAGACTTGAAGTTGTTTCCTGTAATTCTTTTCTGTGGGTCAGAGCCTCAAATTTATATTTGGGCACTTTTGTATTTATTTTGTCGTTATTTTTATTACATAAGTTACACATGTGTTTTAAAATTTAATTTTTTTAAAGTCACATGTATTTTAAAAATACATATTCACTTGTTTATTTAAATACATTAATATGTACACACATTTTATAGCTGTGTTTAATGTTACTGGAAAAGTTTGATTTTGTATTTTGTTTTCTTTATCAGTTTGCTGAAAGCAGTCAGAAAAAAGAGGCTTTAGAAAAAAGCATTGAGAAATCAAAAATTGGACGTGAAGATACTGTAAGTTGCTTTGGGGGGGATGTAATCCTATAAGGAAATAATGCTGCAAGTATGTACTTGTAAATACTAATGTAGTACTTCCAGGTGTTTTCAGATTTAAAAGTATTTTAAAACTTGAACTATCCGGAGGTGTGTACCAAAGTTGCCAATGGTTGCTGAACTGCCAAATCTGGTAACTGCAAACTTAGATGTTTGGGTTTTTTTCAACTTACTTGTAATATAATTTCCTAAATTACTGTTCTGAGCAGTCATGTTAGCCTGGTGCTCTTTGCATGCTGAAGCTGTTAACGCTGCGGAAAATACATCTAGGCTTCCTGGTTGTCATAACCAATATACTAGTTAGAAATACTTTGGTATTCTAAGTTGCTGACTTGCATTGAGATGCTCAGTCTAAAGTGATTTAAACCTCCAGTAAACATGCACAGCCAGAAGCTTTCATGAGGAATTGAAATTTGTAGTAAAGTGCCAAATCTTCAAATCCAAACTGTTTTGTAGAAACACTCTAGGTTTTCCCTATGTATGTTTCATTTATCTAGTAAGGAATAGAGTGAACCTTACTATCAAACTCTGTTAATGTCGCAGTTCTACAAATTCAATTAAAACCTCCTTTTTGGCAGTGTCTTTAATGGGGATTCTTTATTCGTTCATTCACAATGGACTGTAATCAGGAATCACAGGCAGGTTTCTCACATAATTGTGCTTGTCATGTTTCCAAACAAACTGTTTCAGCCTTGGGCTTCTCCAGCATGTGGCCTGCCCTACAGAGTGCTATTGGTCTGGAAATCCTGTTCTGGCTGATATTTCCAACATTTTCATTCCTAATTATATATCAGGAAGAAGTCATTAAAAATCTAGATTGCAATGTAGGTCTCCAAGCATCTCACCTCCATACCTCAGCATCTGGAAACTTGATTTCCATTCTGCATTTTCAGAACATGCTGAATCCAAACTGTTGGCAAAAGCACTGGGAATATGGAAGTTTGGGGGTGGGGACCCAACAGCTGTGAATAAAATCCCAAATCCACAAACAACTCAGACTGCTGGGTTACCATGGAGATTGCCATTGGTAAAATCCTGATGGTTTACAAACTTGTGCAATCTGGCTCTTCTAGGCTACCCTAGCTTGAGTTTTTTAAATATCAGCCCATTCCAGTGTTTGTCTGTAACTACAGACTGAATTAGAAGTATGTGCTGAGCTGGCTGTGGGAGAGCTCATGTTGAGTCAGTGTCTGCAGATTCTTATTGATCGATAGAATCTTTGAGGTCGATATTGTGTACAATCCTAGCAAAGACTACTTTGTCATGAATGTCTGAATTTACTTTTGAGACCATTGCTCTTAAATGGTGTGAAAAAGAAAGACAAATTCAGAGGGTGTTCATACACAGCATCTCAAGTTGTGGAAGGGTGGATGGTAGGTTTTTCTGTAGTGCCATCTTTAATTACAAGATTAGCACTCCTAAATACTGCTTAGCCTTTAAGCCAAATAATTAAGAGATCTCTTTGGAGTTTGTTAAACCATGGTTTAAAGGTTGTAGAAAATTGTTCTTTTATTGATACATTTTGGTCTTAACTTTTTTTCCTTCCAGCTGGTATTCGGTATCATTTAGTGTCTCTGAGAATTCTATGTAATAAAATAAAATGCTCGAGTGTTTCATAGACAGAAAGCAGTAGTGAAAGCAGCTTTTAAATTTTAAGTGTATGTTTTTATTTTTAAAAAAACGTTGGGTGATAATTACTGTTTTTAATATTTGGGGGTTTTTTTGTGTCTCCCAACATCCTTTGAATCCTCAGGCGGATCGTGCAGCTCTGCTGAAGGAACTTGCTGCCCTTCGGCAGAGAAAAGAGCAGCTAAAGACAGAAATAGACAAATACAGGGAATGTGATCCAGACGTGGTTGAAGAGATGCGTAAGTTGTGCATTGTTTAAAGTGATCCTTTGCCTGAAAAAATCTGCACTTTAGCCTAAAATCTGGTATTTAAAGGTTAGTCAAAGAATAACTGCTTCTCTTTTTAAAGCTGAGCAATACAAAACAGGTACACTGACCATTTCTTTTCATGTTCTGTCCTATTATATATGAGGAGGTTTATTGGTATTTTACTCTGCCACCACCTGAGTAGATGAGAAACAATCCTGTAATTAAAATACTCTGATGCTTTAGAATTAACATCAGAATCATCCTTTCCAGAATCATGTTAATTCTATAACTTGTGCTGTACCCTAGAATGTGTGTAGGAAGAGGAGTCTCTAGCTCCCATTTACCTTCAGTTCCATGCTGTTAAGACAAGTATCTTTCTACTTACTTTGTCTTGCCTATTTAAAACATAAGCATTGCATTAGAGATGCTTAATTGTCACTTACACAAAAGTAGGTTATCAGAATCTTAACAGACTGTACTGTCTCTGACATGCTGGGTTTTGGTTGGAGTTTCTAACTCTAATGGAATACAGAGAATGATGAGTGACTTTAATACAGAATTTGGCACTGAAATGCGCTTAATATTTTGATCCTTAGCATGAAAAATGAAAAACATGCAGGAAATTTTATTGACTTTTCTCTACTGCAGCTTTCATGTTTTATTTATTAGGCTCTTACATTGCTACCCAAGCACCACTGCATATTCAGGTTGTTATAATACCAAAATGCTGTTACAAAGTAACAAGAAACAGGCACAAAACTTTTTCTGAAAAGAGATGTGGCTAAATCTTTCTCCTTCCTTATTTTACTAACAAAGTCTACAGCTTTAGAACTGTTCTGAGAGAAAGCCAGGAACATAAACAGAGTTGGCAGCACTCTCCAAATTTGGACAGATATTATTTATTTTGAGGAGCTGTGACATTTTTTGTCAGCTGTGTTATCTTTCCCCAAGGATGTAATGGTATGCCAGGGAATAAGCAAACTTGAGACCTGAGGTTAGTTACTGTGCTGTAAATCCTTTGCTGCCTGCTCTCCTGAGGAGAAGACACATTCCAGCTGATTCCAGCTGTAAAAATGAATGAGGTTAGGAAGATACCAACAGCAGAGGGATGTGTAACATCAGGCATTTTAACTGCTGAGGTACCCTTACAGTCAGCATCTCACAGAATGGTTTGAGAGCCTCTCTTTTGAAACAGTCACAGTGAGCATGTTCCTAAATATGGCACAAGAGAGCAAATCACAGCTGCAGTGCTAGGGCAAGCTGCATTAGCTGGTAACATGAGACTAGTATCTTGGAAAGAAGGAAAAAAAGGGAAGGAAGTGTAATACTTAGTTGCTTCAGTCATGTCCTTGTCTTTTGTCTGTATGTTGTGGGTTTAGGTTTTTTTGTCCAAATGTGTGGAAGCTCCATGTGAATTTCTGTGGTGGAGAGATGAGCATTTAAGGCACTTGTGAGGTTAGCACTGCTGAGCTACCTGTAGGCTTCCCAGGAGAATATGAAGTAGTGTTTCAAAATTAATTTGCCCTTGAAATTAATTTTAAAAGTTTCTGCTTCATTTTATATTTTGTCAGGCGTTGATACACTGGCAGTGTTCATTGTTGCTGGCCATGTATGAATGAATAAATGGTGTGTCAGTTTTGGGGAGTTAATACCCTTGTCAAAGCTGAATGGAAGTTGACAGGCTTTATGGAAGAGACAGAATAGGGAAAAAAAAAAAAAAAAAGGTTGAGGGGGATTTATTTTGGTTCCAGAGTGCAGAGAAGTGCAAAGGCAAAAGTAAGAAGGCCATAAAAAATCTCAGGCAATGAATTACATTCAGCTGGACATAAAAGTTATTGCTGCTGTTTCACAGAAAAAAGCCATATTATAAAAGTTACTCATTCACAGATTCTCAAACTGCACATGGGTGATACGATTTTCTACTTCTGTACAATTTAGATAACATAACCCTTGGGATTATTTTTGGTTAAATCACTTGAGCAGATTTCTAACTACCTTATTTTAGAGTCAGAGATGGCTGTTATGTTATGTAATTGCACTCTTTTTAACAGTTGAATTGTTCAGTAAAATATGTTTCATAATGAGCAGTTGTCACTTTCTACCTTTGGGTTTTCCCTCTTCTTCCTTAATGACTTCAACCTGTAAGGAAATCTTCCTGATGCCCAGTGTAAAATTTCATCTGTTAATTTCTCATCCCATATGAGTGAGAACTGCCTTGATTCTTCTTGGGGTATTTTAGAGTGATATCAAATTGTCATCTGTTTTCAGTGGCCTCTGAACTTGGTGAATGCTTTGCTGTGTCTTCTAAGTTGCCCCCCTCCCCCCAGCAGAGTTTTGCAGAAACAAACCAATTGCACAGCAGCAAGGCTCATTAAAACGTGCACGCACACATATACATAATTTTCAGGGTCAAAACAAAAGTTTGAATGATTCATAGCAAATATCTGAAGACTCAGCTAAAAACTGAACATCTGTCTTTGCTTCCTGAGTCGCATGGTGGGAAAGTCAAACTTGACCATGTAACTAAATATATTATAATGCATATTCACAAGGGTGCAAATGGGAAAACTAATAACTCTGGTTTTTGCTGACTTGACTGTTTTGCTAGTTCACTGTTTTAGTGTCACTGACAAATGTTTTGCTCTAAGTTTTGGCTTAGTTTCCTTTGGCTTTTGTATTAGAAGTACATTGCAGTATAAATGTTAATGCCTTCTCACATTTATAGCATTTGAACACAGAATTTGTGTGTAAAAGTAACTAGAGTAAATAGCAGAAGCAACAAGATTTAGGGACTGACCACTAGAGGAAGCTACATAATAGTCTGGTCTTGTGGATATATTCAGATAATTCCATTTTACAGGAACAGTATTGTAAAAATATATCTAGAACAGCAAAATATGTGGATTTTTTTCTAATTACCTCTGCAGTTCAGAAGTTTATCTTTGACACTTGGTAATGTTGTTTAAGACACCTTCTGTGAGGTAGGATTGATTGATTAATAAATTATTTCTCAAAGGCAGTAAAACTGACAAGAATCATTTGAAGTAAAAAAAAAAAGCCAAACAAATAGTGGGATTTTATACTTTTCTATTCAACTTGTGACCCTGCTTCAGATGGACAGAACAGGAACATTGTTTCTCACCTTTGAGACAGGTCCATGTAGGCTGGAATATATTCTCACAGCAGAGCAGCCATTGTAGAGAGATTTGTCTCTTATGTGACATAGCATGCACGTGTGCAGAATTGGACACATGGTGCTGCTAGGTTCTCTAAAAGTTATGGTAGACAACAAAGCCATGGAGAGTGCAAGCTTCCTATAGTTCATAATTTATGCAGATTTTCATAAAGTCCACAGACAAAGCTCCACCTAATACCAAGATTACCCTGCTGCATATGTTTAATTCTTTCTGCCTGCCAGAGAGAGGTGTTAGGGAGCTAATAAAATTTTTCTCATAATTAATTTTATAGAAAAGTTTGTCTGGCAACATAAGTGTTTAAATGGTAGGGACTTTCCTCTGAGTTGCTGGTCTGCTTGTAATTGGAAACAGCTAAACACTTTCAGTGCTCAATGTAAAATAAACATTTTTAGAATTTCAAACTTCTTGTTCTTTCACTGTAATAAGAGGAATTAAAATTGTTAAAACATTGTTAGGCCTTTGATTTTTTTTTTTACACAATAGCCGTTCTTTATTACTGTGTGCCTTTGGATAGGGCAGCTCTCTCAGAAATAGTTACATACTGACTGCAGTGACTTCTGTGTGGTATGATTGCTAATATTTATGGGGCCTGGGATCTTGCCTGTCAGCATTCCTTTTTGATTTAGATGTTTTTAGAATGTCTGGTTACTGATAACTTTTATGTCTTAGGCTTTTACGTTTAAAACAGTGATCTGAACATGTCTAGGCAAACTTGTTTTCTCAAAAATTAGTGAACTACCAAATAGAACACATGTAGCAATTTTGGTGTCAACCTTTTTACTCTAGCTCTCTCTGCTTATTTTCATCCTGTAACAAGAGAGACAAGGGGTTCAAATGGACATGATTTTAAACTACAAATAGCCACATAGTTATTCTTTTGACTGTCTGAATGTGTGGTCTCAGAGGCATCACTGCCAGTCCAGTTCAGGTTATTTTCTAAAACTAATACTTACATGATTCTGTGAAAATAAATTTTGGTTAAACATTCAGATTTTACTGAATACCATGAAAATGTCATGTTATATGTAATATGTACGTGAAAATGTCTTTTTTTTCCTTTTAGGTCCTTCAAAATTTTCTAATTCTGATGTTTCTAGTCAAAGAAGATTTTAGCTTGACAAACTGAGGAATTGCCAGGGTATATAGACAGTATGAGCAAATAGTTCTGTATTGTTCAGCTTTTTCATTCATTTTAATGTCTGAAAGGTGAATGCTGAAAAGTTAATGTTTATTTAGCTACTGATTTTTTTGAGTGCATAGTTTAGGGGTTGTTTTTTGGGGGGGTGATATTTTTGTTGATACACCCAGCTATTTTCTTATGTTCAAATCAGTTTGAAAATATGTTGCATATGCAGATGTACTTCATATTACAAAATCTTTAGTACCAAGAGTTAGATTCTTTGGGATATTCTTATTAATGCTGGAATAGTTCCTGTTCCCAGAAGAGAAACAGTAGTGAAGAAATGAAATGAAGATTGGACTATCCTGTCTAATGGAGAGACTTTAAAATGAGTTGCATCAGTTTTACTCAAAATGTGTCAGAATGCCAATAATTTACAAATGGTTTAATGCATTGTTGTTTAGAAATTGTATCAGAAGGGTGGTTTAAACTAAAAAGCCTTGTCAGCAATATCAGTTAATAAACTATTAAGTATCTATTTTAAAAAAATTAATGTTTCCACTTGGAAAAGAGGAAGTCTACAAATAATTTTAAGCCTGGTTTAGGTGCCGCCAAGATCAATAGTATACAGATGAAGCCTTTAGAGAAAATGTTTTTTTAATCACCTTTAGATGCAGTATGTTCAGTTTGCAATTAGGAGGATATTTCCTAGCTACTGACCGTGAAATATGCACCTGGCATCTGAGAGACAAGCTGTGCTTTTTACAGTTTGTGCAGCAATGCCATTAACAAAGGTCTGCAGTTGGAAATGAGTCATTCTGCTGGCGTTAGACTTGTGTCTTCACTCACACTTACGTTAGTCCTAGTGGGTTAAACTAAACTTCCTCTGGAGTGAATCAGACACTTGCTTAAAAGTACATAGAAAAATAATAGTTATAAAAGCAAGAACTCCTTCTTTTAGTTAGTCTCATCTTACAGAGCATTGTTTATTTAATATGTTTGTCTCCAGAGAATCTGGATGAGAATAGGACAGGAAATAGGCAATGGATGTTCATGTAGGTAACTTACAGGCTATCTGCTACTAATCAAAATAAAACTACACAACTCACACACTCACACCTTTTTTCCTCCATCATGGAGTACCAGAATATATATAGATGTGCACTAGTAATGAAAGTACAAATTTACTCTGCTGGTTCTCAACTAATTGCAACAAACTGAGAATTTTGTTTTGTTTCCCCTGCTCCCTATACTGTTCTTGGAATGGCTTGTCATTCATTTGGAAAGTTGACAAATTAAATTACCTGTTCAAAAACTACATTAAAGATAAATCAATCTTATGAAAACTAAACATTCTAGAAAGAATGAGGAATAATAAATGTACTTGAATGTAAACATAGTTTCATACAGTAATGCAAAAATTTTAGCTGTTAAGTAAAGTTGAAAAAAGAAACAAGGTACTTAATTAATGGAGTTACAAATATGTACTTGGATTACTGATTCAAGCTCCTTTGGTAATCATAAGAAACTGGATGGAGTTGCCAATTTGAGCAGAGTATCTGCTTCTTTATCTTCAGCCCTTCTTTTTTTTTTTTTTTTTTTTTTAAATCTTGAAAATCACAAGAGGCTTGCTTGCATTTCAGATGTTGAAAAGGCTGATGCTTTGACTAAGGAAACACTTACTAACCAGAATCTGGCTGCAATTACCAGAAGCTGTAATGTAATCGCTTAAGGACCTTCCCTGACAAAAGCAAGTTAAAGAGTTCTCACCTTGGCCCTTTGTTACACTGCTGAAATTCACCAGTGATAAGTTGTCAGCTCAAATTAGGAACTGATGGTGTAGATGCCCGTATCTTGTGATGGACTCTCGTGAGGTCTTTGAAATCTCTCTTTCCATCCAGAAAATCTGAAGAAGTCTTTTATTGCCTTATTCACAAGGCTTTCATACATGTGGTCATTTGTCATGTACCTCACAGAATTGTCTGTGCTGTGGTAATCTCTGAAGAGCACTCAGGGATCTTCTGACCAACTAGGAACAGGGGGTGAGTTTTCATAAGGGCATTTTTATGAACTCTGCAATGAATTGAACTGTTAAAAGATGGATTTGAAAAAACCTGAATGAGGGAGCAACAGGACTATGTAAATGAGTGAGCAGCTTTTGGCACTTAGAAAGAAAGGAAAATATAACAGCCTTGAAGAATAATGAGTGAAGGGCCACCAGGTCAAAACGGGCAACTTAGAAGTGTCTGTACAACGTACCTAAGGCACAAAGCTTAAAGAGAAATGTGGGGCTTTTGGCTGAAGCTGGAAAGCTTAACTCCAGAAGGGTCATTTGGCTTTCAGCAAAAGGCCCTTATTCTCTGCATTTCAGAGAATTTCTCTGTCTCTGTGTTTGGTCTTCGGATAAGAGATTACTCTGCAATGAGAAATTGTCCTAAATATTTAGACTCTTGCATACTTGTGTTTTATACCTCAAACACATTCTAACCAGACTATTCTTAGGGAGTGTCAACTTCAGCCAGCTTGTTTTAAAATGAAGCTTCATTTTAGCTAGTTAAGCAAAAAGCTATTTTTTGTCAGTGGGGCTTTTCTTGGACACTGAGAAAGAAGGCAGTTGGAGGACCAAATCTTTAGATAATATATGTAGCAAACACCCTGCTTAAATGAATTTGCCACTCTGGAAGGATACTTTTTCTTTAAATCAAGTGAGAACACTCACAGGACATGTTTTTGTTCTTTTTCTTTATTTTGTTTCTTATTTGTTTATACTGGAATGACAGAAAAAATAGTTAAAGTGAGAGGTTCATAGGTGAAGAATATGGGAATAACTTTGTTGTCTCTGCCAGTAAATCCTTATGGCAAAAGCTGTTGAGCTGCTTGGGAATGGTAGACACTTGATAAAATTTGTGATGTGGAAAATGGCTACATTTATGACACTCTTTTATTTAGGAGTGAATTGGCTTATGGCTTCATTTATGACACTCTTCTCTTTAGGAGTGCCCTGATGAAAGCATCTAATCTATAGATCCATTTATATATGAAACAAAAAGATTTTTGTGGAGTAAGTATTTTGCTTCTGTCTTCTACCTGCTAGGTTAGTTGTGTATGGCAGTACTCATTCAGATAATTTTGATAAAATTATGGTGATATTTGAAGGAATGTACAGATGTATATATTTTCATGACTTTCACATGCAAGATTAGGTCAGGAAGGGTATTGTGGATTTTAGTTCATTGTCTTTACTGCTAACATGCAGGACTGTCAAATTGAGGTCTTCCCTGGCCTTGTTTAAAGAAATGTATTGCTAATCTTTTATGCTAAAATATCTCCCATATTTTATGGGATGGTATGTTATGTTTTCATTATGGGTTTATCTGGATAATGACTGTATATTCCTAATATAGATACCTTGTTCTGTGCTATTTAACTGAAGATTTTGTAGGGCAAGTTGTATAAGTGCAAGACTAATGTTGGCACATTTGACAGTATTTCCAATGGTTTTTCTTCCCTTCTCACTTTAATGTCATATGAGTTAGTTTCACTGAAAAGAGCACCATACCAGAGAAAAATTCAGAACAGAAAACCAATTTGGAACCACCTAGAACAACACAGAAGTTTTCTCTCTGCCACTGTATGAGATCTTTGTAGATTGGGGGAAGTTTGTCTTTGGTGTTTTGACTCACTTTTGCATGACACTGTTTTAAGGAAGGTAGGGAAATCCAATCCTGATGGAACAGCAGTAGTGTGAAGTCTCAAACTACTTTATAATGTGTGAGCAATTCAGTGTCAGAAAGGAGGTGGAATTGATGAAGCTCTGTAATGTGGTCTGTCATGTATGTGCATCTGCTCAGTGTTTATATTAATGAGCTGGATAATACAATAGAAGATGTTCTTTTGTTATATTTGAGACAATGACACTAGGAGAGACTGCATGACAAAGGACAGAGTGCAATTTCAAAATGATAATGACAAATTGCCAGGGTGGTCTGATAAACCCTGGATAGCATTCAGTAGTGTCAAGTGAAGGGTGTTACCTGTATTCAAGGGTATTGGGCTGCACAAATGATCTGAGGCAGTTGGTTAAGTGGGGAGGATTTGAAAAAAGATGTCAGAGTTGAATATAAGAATTTTTGTTGTGCCAAGAAAAACCCCCACACTAAGATACAAAAGCAGTGATATAACCCACAATGAGATGTATGAAATAGTCTTTCTGCTCAAGGCAGAAAGTGTGGCACTAAAGGCTTTAGCATGGCTTCAGCTGTAACATAGTGTCAGTGTTGGATATCCTACCTGGATATAACCTAATTTATTTCAAAGCATTCATATAGTCATGTAACTAAGTGCTCAGAGTAGAGCAAAAGGACATTGAGCAATTACATTCTAAGAGGCAAAAACACTTTACAAAAATAGGGCTCAAAAGAAGATGGTTCCTAGTGGGTTTTGCTTATCTGTATCTCCTCAAGAAAAGAAAAGGAATAGCCTGTTACTCAGGTTCATGGAGAAGATGGCAAAAAGTAATAGCCTTAAATTGTAGAGCCAGAAAATTGGAAACTTTAAAAACAGGCAACAAATACCTCAGAAATGGCATAGGAAAAGTTGAACATACTTTGAGATGTGGTGACAGAGACCAGAGAACCTCTTGCGATGCCTTCCTGACTCTTCTCTACGACGTCTGTGACAACGTGAGGTCACAGCAGATTGCAATCCACATCTGGATTGGCCAGATGTGGGCCAAAAACTATGGTGCTCTGGGATGGCCCTCCTTGTGAAATACAGTTCAGTAGCTCAGAAGTGTGGAAGTTCCTTTAGCTGTGCTGAATGTGTGGCATTTATTAGTGAATGAAGTGGGGAAGGAAGAGTTGTCCAGTGCAAGAAAAACAGTGGTGTCAGGGAGCCCTGAATCAGCCCTGAATCAAGTTGGTATGCTTGCTTCTGTTTTGCAAGCTCTTTGCTTCCCTCTGCTCTTTGGATGAAATTTTATGTATTTTAGTTATGCAACTAAGATTTCAGTGTGGTTTTCAAATACAACACTTGAAAGGTAAATGGTCTTTTTCTGTAGGTACATGAATATAGTAAACTTAAGTGCAAGAGCATGTCTTGCATTGAGAAATTTTTTGGTAGCAATTCTGACAAATTCTTTTGGACATTTTTCAAGGAGACTCTGTGTACATATTGATGCAATTTGACAGTGTGACCTTTTCATACAGGACAGAGGAAGTTTTTTGCTGATGAGACTTGACACTTTTTTCAAATACACTGACAGAGATCGCAGACCCTTTAAAAGCATATTGTCAGCAATGTGGATCAGCTTCTTAATAGCTTTACTGTGCACTGCTACATCTCACCAGGTAGACAAGACTGGCACTGTGGTATCTATTTGCTCAGGTTCATTTTCAAGCATATATACACTGGTGTTGCAGCAGAAATGCTGATTTAGTTAATTCATATATCAGTAATCCTGAATATTTTTCTATCTCAAATAGCTTATATTGTGTTCTATGTTTTTCAGAATTGTTGTAGATCAGTAGGTAGCATTCATAACTGTTAGTGCTTTTTCTTGTAGTGCTGAAACTTTATTCAGAGTCTAAAATAAGTCAGTATAAAAAGTTGTTTGTGATGCCATTTAAATGGGAAAGCATATTTACACATTGACTTGAATTTAGTAATGAATTGTGAAGCATTGTGACCTGTTGATGAACATCATGAGGAAAAGTGTTGTGTAGGATACTGGAGTATGGGGGAAGAGTGATGTGTTATTTTGGATTCAGAGGAGTTGACAGAATTCTGATGTGCTATCACTTTTCTACACGATAGCTCTTTATTCTGTTTATAAGAGGAAGTGCCTCTTTGGGAAGCATGGGGGAGGATGAAGATTTCCAATCATATGGAGATATCTGCCTGGTACGGGGTTACAAAATATTCTTGTAAAGCTCTTCTTGCCACATTGCAATTCAGCCTGTTGACAGTGTTGTAGATTACTTATTCTCAAGGATACTCAAATATGGACCTTAAGAAGCTGCTTCATCACATCATTGCCATAAATAGTCTCCAATGGCAAGCCATGGGCTCTTGATCAGAGTCTGTGGTGTCAGTTTGTGAATGAACATGTGGGTAGGAATTACTAGGCAATAGCCTTTTGTACTTTCTGTGGATGGCAGGTGTGTAATTCTGTGCTCACCTTCTACCCTGGCCTTTGGAGATGGGATCTTTATTTGCATGAGATATTTTTATTAGTGGGAAGAATTTTGGAAACTACGTCAGAGGGTATTATAGTGATGCTACTCCACGAGAAGCAGGAAAACAAGTCTGTCACTGTTGTGATGGCAAGGTAATGTTTCTGGAAGGTAAGGGCAACCTATGTGCAGGAGAATGATTATCCACACCCTTCTGCAGAGAGTAATCCAGAGTCGTGGGAGGATCAAGTTCACATACAGTTTCTACGGTAGTTGCCATTTTTCATCTTTGAATTCAGTCTAAGTAAATACATATTTATTACAGGAATTCAAATCCACTTAATGCACCTAATTTACCCTGACCAGTTTCACGAGAGAGATTGGGAATCTTTGGGCTAATCTCCCTGGTCCCTGAGAACAGTTGCAGCTGTTCCCTGTGTTTCATGCTGAGGAATTGTGATCCATGCTGTAAGATTACTCCCTCGCCCACATGCTGAAGACAGCAGTTGTATTTTGCATGTATCTGCTAACACCCTACAGGCTGATGGGTGACTCTCTCCTTGGTAAGGTGCTAATTCCCTCTGCAGTCATGTGCCTTTTAAGTGAGGAAGTCCATACCATTTTCTTGTGGCATTAGTTGAGGTAGGTCAAAACTGGCACTCAAGTGTGTAAGCTTTATAAATACAATTAGCTTTTGTTATTCTAGGGAAGTAGAGGTTCCTGGACCTAGAAGTCCTTAAAGTTACCCAGAAAATGCCAGAGTGGGATCTAGGAGATCAGAGAAAGCTACAGCTCTTCGTTCATTTCTTCCAGCTCAGGTGGTTGTGAGCTGGTTCTGGCCATTGGTTTGTTGTTGTTTTGTTTCTTTTACTATAGCTACCAGAACTGTAATATGGTGCATTTACAATCTGAATTTGGGTACTGTTCCATGACTGTGTTCTTAGTGTTCCTGTAATGATATGTGTGAGACTTAAAAATGTTTCTAGAAAGAACCTGAAGTACCTTTGGAAAATGTTTCTGAGGAGATGGTAGTTGTTACTATCACAATTGATTTTTGCCCTGTGGAAACTATTTGAGACTTCTGCAGCTTTTGGCCATTCAATTTTGGAATGCAAATAGGGTTTTTAATTCAAACTATTTCCCCCTTCCAGTGGAAAAAGGGAAGAGAATCTGGGGGGAAAAGGAAAGAGGAGGCTGTAGTTCTGCAGTATGCTGAGTGTTACTGAAGGGGCTTCCTGAGTCGGATCAGAAACATTGTGGCCTTACAATTATTTGAGTCAATATATAATGCCTGTTGAGATTTGTTAGAAACACTGTTGTGCTGATATTCTGTGCTGCTGGCCTTGACTCCTGACCAGGTGCTGTCCATTTCCTTTAGAAGCTTTTTGGTGCACCTCTGACAGCTGTCCGTGTGCCCTTTTGTCACCTCTGTCTCCTGGCCTGCTCCAAAATACCTGCAGGTCACTGGTAGAATGCCACTTACCTGCATTGAAAAGCATGTTTCCAACCCACACTAATTTTCTTTTTAGACATTTATTGTGGCTGGACCTTCCTTTCCATACTTTTGCTTTCCTCTATGGGGATAGAGGGGATTGTCCCTGTGATAAGGACAATCACAATATGCTTGGGATGATGGTTCAGCTCCCAGAATCTGGGCTTTTTGAGTTCCCTGCAGTTCTCCAGAGATACTAGGGGTTCAGGGGAAAATAAAAACTCATGAGGACTAGTCAAAATACTCTCTGTCCTGTAGCCTTTCACTGTTTTGGGCATATTTCCAGCTGTGTTTTGCTGACATAACAGACCAGCACTTCACATCTTGCTGCTCCTGGGCCTTGCATTGCTGTACATACAGTGGTTGCTTCTGTTTGGTTTTGGAGACAAAAATGCAGGCTTCCATTTTCTTTCTTAGAAAATACCAAATGTGCCTGATATTAGTCACCAGAGGATAGAGGTATGTGCCTCGGCCAAATATATCTGCAGGACTTGTATCCTTCAGACATGGCAGTGGGAAAGTCTATTGATTCATTGTCACACAAATAGGTGAAATAAATATGTAATGTCCAGAACAAATGGATTGTTTTGCAGTTTCCAGACAGAAATCACATATATTGTCAGCCTATATGCAGATGTATAGATACAGACTGTAACTAATCATAATGAGAACATCTGGAAGCATCTGGAAAATGTTGCCTCCTCTGTTGCTCACCTCTACTGCATATTTGGCCTTTCATTGTCTTGTGCAGATTCAGTACTGGAGTACTATTTAGTAGCTGCCAAAAATCAAGTTTGGTGAGAGCAGCTCTGGTGAGCAGGAGGATCAGAAGGACTCCAGCCAAGTTTGGGACTCCATAGTTATGGTGGTTTTGGCAATTAGCCATTGCCCTTAGTGCTGTGTTTGAGTTTCTCCTTTTTACAGCTTTACACGATTGGTGTCCTGATTCTGTTTTGGTGTGTATATTTTTTGAGTTCCTATGCTATTGCTCTCTTCAGATCTTGAGCTTCTTTTTCATTACAGTCTAAAAACCAACATGGCTGTGTAATCCCCTGGAGCTAGAGAACAAGCAGTCAGAAGTAGCATGACTTAGAGTTAGCTACACCCATACATAAAATAGGTGTGCTGGGGGGTGTCTGCTTTACTACTCCTGCTTTCCCTCATCTTCCATGCATGTATACATACAGATGGTGCAACCAATGAAAAGTCCCAACTATGAAAGAGTTCCAGAAAGCAGTGAAGGTGCAGAGTTCTTAATTTCTGACAGTTTTTGTGAGGTCTGTGGAAGATGCTGGCAATGATGCAGATGTGGTTGGTGTCTGTGGCTGGAGATGCAGGTCCATAACTATCAAAGCCTCTCTTTTGTTCCTCTTCCAGGCATGGAATTGTTTGCAGCAGACACACAAGATCATGCAGTGGAATCATAGGCAAGACTTAAGACAGATCCTAAGGCACTTAAATCTTGTCTTCAGATAGCTAAATTTTCACCTGTAGCCATGAGACCCTGGGGATTATATGTCTATCTGTCTGTCTGTCTGTCTGTATTTCCCCATTATAGGTTCCTGCTCTCACCAGGGTTGTGGCCGCTCCCGGACGAGCCCCCAAGGTGATATAAAAAGCGAACGAGGCCAAATTTCAAGGGTAGAAAAAGGCTCTCGTTTATTAAAATCACAAGCCGGGGAGAACAGAGCATCCGGGATAAGCCCAGATCCCCACACAACAGCTCGAAGGAGAACAGAACAGAACAGATCAGAACTGCCCAGAACAGAAAAAGAAAAAGCCCTCAACTGAACAGAAAACCCCCCTTTTTATATGTATCCTTGGTCCAGGATTGGTGGGTTTTGGATCCGTGCACCGATTGGTGGAATTCGGGCACTTTGATTGGTCCTTCTCGATGTTCATTTTGGACCAATCATTTCTGCAGAGCGTCGAGTGATTGGTTGGTGCTCCAGCCCAATCACTCTCTGAATTGCCAAGCCTCCACCCCCACCAAATCCTGGACTCCTTCCCTTCCCCCACAACAGATAACTCCCCCTTTTCCCTTCCCCCACAACAAGTAACTCCCTGTTCCCCAAACATTTTAACAACAAACTCATAACAGCTACCATGTTTTCATTTCTAGCCACAACTCCGTTATAGGCAGTGACTGCCATTCTCACTTGTTGTCCAGCCTATGTCTGTCATCACCTCAGCCTTTTCTTTGACAGAGGTGTGAAGTCACATTTTCAGAGTACATGATCACGTATGTATATTATAGCACATATGCCTGGTAAGGGCACCATGCTGCCACTGTTGTGCTGGTCAATTGCTTCCAGCAAAGCTGGGCTTTCTGCTGAGACCTCGCAGGTGCTGTGGGATAGGTTGGCTCACCCACCACCAGGAGGTTGTCACCTCAAAAATCTGGATCCATGGAGTTTAATGCCAGCCCACTTTCTTCCACTTAATTTCAAACTTCATTACTTGGAGTCAAATACAGCTGTCAAGTTTTATGGTAGAATTTTAGAAAAATGCTGAGGGAAGTATCATAGGTCACACATTTAAAGTCTTGACAAGTGGAAGCTCTTACTCTGCAGACTTGCTTTAAGTAGGGTTAGGTTAGGTACTGTTCCAAATGCCATTACAAGTTTGTTGTTAGTGCTGCCAGTTGTGGAACTGAACAAGTGGGGATGGCAGCAAGCACTCAGCTAAGGAAATAAAAAATACCTCTCTCAGGCTAGGAACAACCTAAGTTTCTGATGCATGCAAGTAAGCAAAAATGCCATTTTCTCTCCCACTCATTTTTTGCTCATCTTTTTTGGTTTTCTTCATGCTGTCCTCAAACTTCCTAATTGTAGACCAATTTTAGAAACTATATTCAAATAGTGTATTATTCCAATGTAAACATTTTTCATATCAGTTACAGGAGTATTAAAGTTGGAATAATGAGTACTTCCCTTCCTGAGTGCTAGCAGATGATTTTTCAACATAATTTGATTTTGCTTCAAGTTTAATGTCTATAACAATGGGTACTTGATCATGTATTCATATCTCAGTACCCTGGAGACAAGTTTCATGCTGACCATTCAAATGAGTATTATCATGCAAGTACTAACAAGACTGACTGGGAATACCTAAGTTACATGTAGGCGTGAGAACCAGAATGATTCTGATGAATTCCCACGTTACAGCCTAACCTGCTTGATTTGATTCAGTACTTTCTTTAATGGGAGCAAGGTGATCGAAGAGGAATTCTTCTTGGTTGTTTTGCCTCATGGAAACTATACAAAACCTGCTTGTAGTAATGGTAATTTACTATTATGTGTTTAGTTCTAGAATGGTGTTAAGGAACATGAGCCAAATTTAATAGCCAGAAACATTATTTTGTCTTAATTTCATTGAGGGGGTTCTCAAAATTGTGGAGACATTCCAGAGGTATATGATAAACTTTTGGATTGATATGATAGACTGCTGCCTTGTAATTTTCCTTATCTGTATAGAGTCATGCATACCCATGTGATGGTTTACTTATGTATAGAGAAGATTATGAAATATTTTCCATCTCTGTTGCCTCTGGTATCTTCAGGCCATGTATCTAGTTCCAGTCTTGGTGAAGACAATGAAGCCCCTAGGCAAGCCGAACTGGGGTTATTTTATTTCAAAATACGCTGTAAAATCTTATAGTTGTTCATATGGTAACTTTTATGCTCTTTGCTCCTCTTTTTCTTTAACCTAGCTTTGTGCTTCCTGCAACCTTAGAAGTGTAAATTTAGTTTCTGTGCCTTGAAACTATGTGATGAATTTACTGTGATGCATGCTTTTATTGTTGTTGGTGTTTTTCTCTGTTTCAGGCCAAACAAACCAAGTGGCCAAGGAGGCAGCAAACAGATGGACTGGTGTGTATTGCAGTGACACAGCTTCACACTAGAGCAGTTTCAGTAAAAGATAAGAACTTTAAATTTGATTAGGATTTGACATAGGATAGTCCTCACTTACAAAAAAATAGAGAAATTTCTTTTACTTATAAAGCTATTAGGATTCAACAAAAAGAATACATCTTCTCAGTTTAGTTACTAAATATACTTCATATGCCATAACAGATTTGTCCTTCTGGTGCTGTCTTGTACACTGTGTTAAATCCTGCAACTTGTTTCCTTGGGTGAGTTAAAATCTCTTAAGATGAGGAAAGCAATAGAGACTGGAAATGGTGATGCCCAGGTATTCAGAAAGTTTAATTCTATTCTGAATGTTCATTTTTTTTCTAAAGAGTAGAATGTTTTGTGGAATCTTATTGCTGCTACCATGTGATGGGTGCTGATACAAAGTAGGTATTTCTCAAACTAATTGATCCGTTTTGACAGGTAAAATGATGCATAGTTTTAAGGAGTGTTACTGTGATGACATTCATGTGGAAGTTTAACTCAATTTTCTGTTGCTGCTTAGCTTTGCTATATGCATTCCCATTTTGCAAAGCAAACAATTTATATGTCCTTACGGTTTTTAAAAATTATTTAGAATATTGTTTATAATTTTTTGTCTAGAATAGATCTCCTACTGATGGACTGCTTGCTATCATTGGTTGTGCCAAGTGCAGCAGGATATCATTGTCTTAGTCTTTGGACTATTATGTTATATCTGGGTTGTTTACTGCATATGGGGAAATAAAATTATGTATTCTGAGAGTTGTCAGCGATTTCTCCTGTTGGTGACAGGCTGTTCTCAAGGCTTCAAATGAGGTAAAGGAACTGTGCCTCAGCCTGTAAAAAGTACTTTGCTATTTAATTAGACAATTTGGTTATTTGCTCCTGCATATTTTTCTTTTGGAGAGACAGTTTTAAAACCAAATATGTGATGGTTAAAGAAAAGGAAAAATATGTCTAAGCTGTGCAGAGACAGGGAACACTTCCTCTCGTAAGGAATGCTGCAATTTATGGGTGTTAAAAATGACGTAATGAGTTTCAGTAAATGCTGCAGTGAAAAATTATGTTACATTGAACAAAATGTGTATGTTCGAGTAATGTGATGCTAAAAAGAGAAGTCCTGACTAAAATAAAACTTCTTGAATGTCTTTTTTTTAACTGTCAATAAATACAGTGTCTGAACAAACATGCAGGACTAGAAAGGACCTTACAGTAAACTTAAATCAAATTTTTGTAGCTGTAGACAGTCACATAGTAGGTGTCTAGTTGAAGAAGGAGCTATAAAATACTTACTATGCATACTCACACTTACCTCATCACTATAGCAGGCTTAGACTGTAATCAGAGCTTTCAATCTTGTAAAAGAGGAGCAAGAAAAGATAAAGATAACATATTTTTATTTGGTGCTAAGTAAATTATTTCCTCTTTTTTGGAGGTTATTAACAAAAGCCTCATGTTTTCTGTTCTAAATCTACTTGATAATGACGTTCCCCACTATGTACCTTTTTCATACAGACAAGAGATACTGCAAATGGAAGGATTTCATTATAGCCAAGACTATAATTCATGCTTTCCTAAATACTCAAAATGAATGTTTTTCATTCTGTTTACAGATAACATCTTTTCAATAAAGTCCTGGGCCAAGCGTAAATTTGGATTTGAAGAGAGCAGAATAGATAAAGGTTTTGGAATCCCAGAAGATTTGGATTACATTGATTAGTGTTCAGTTGATGGCTGACACAGTTGTACATAGTTTGTTATATATTCATAGCTGCCATTAAAATGTGAATCCTCTCCAAAAAGGTGACCACCCTTTAATTTGCTGTTTTTGTTACGGTTAATAAAATACTAAAAATATTTGTTGCCCTTTTTTTTCTTGTCCTCTGTAGATAGTAAATCTCATGGCTTCTTCTGTGATACAGGCTTAGCACGGACAGAGGTTATAGGGAATAGTTGTTACAAAGTCTTGAGACTGGATTTAACTCTTCCTTTGCTTAAGTGGAAGTAGTAAGTACTAAGAGCTAGAAGCTCCCGGGATTCATGTTTAAACATGTTGAAGGCTTTTTTTGGAGTGGGAATAACTGGGAACAATATGGAATGAATTTTTCCCTCGTCTCACCAATGAAATAGAAAAGAAGCATAGTCCATTAATGGAAAACAGTGAGACAGTAAGGAGGTGAGTAGAAAGGCTGAGGTCTGGTTTCTGGTAATTTTTTATTGTGTTGCTAGAACTGCTTGTAAGTTTAGTGACAAAATTATATTTGTTGTTGGAAAGTACTAGTGCAACAGAGCTGAATCTGTTCCAGAAAATATATTGGATTTGATGCTGAGAAAGCTGATCTGTCAAGTATGTATCTGCATAGAAGGCGGAGCAAAGAGCACCCATCCCTTCACACCACTGTGCGCCAAGATTTAGGATGTTTATCTGGGATGTGAGACTGAATTCAATTTACTGTTAAAAACTGAGCATTTTTGGGTTTATGCACATTTTTCAATGTCAGGTTAAAAGCGCAGCCAGCCAAAATAATAATAGATTACAAGCAGTTCATTTTTTTGGGTGAAGTTTCTGAAGCACCTCACTTTATATCAGCTTCTGGTTTCTAGTTCTGATCAGTGCATGGCTGCAGCAAGAGAGGTGGACAGTGGAGACTGGCGTTCCACAGCTGTGGATTGCAAGATGGCATTTCTGCTGTATAGCTCTTGAGGATTTAAGCTTTACCTTTAGGAGGTAGGTGGGCCTGCTGCAAGCTATCACTGAAAAGTGTCTGTCCACCTTTTATGTAACATCTGATGAGAGAGCATTGCTGAAATGTGGCATTTATCTGAAAATGTGCCCAGAAATCTGTCTCCTGTGACCTTTCCAATTAAACAGTTTCCTAGCAGTCCAGCACAGGTTAAAATGCAAGGATTTCAGGTATGCCCCTGGCTATTGTCATCTCATGTGTATGAGGACAGCAAAGGTACTGGGAAGATAACGGGTGGAAGATTTCCTCTCAGAGATAGCCTAGCAAACTATCCATTGCCTAAGGAAAATGCATGGGATGCCTGGCACATAGGAAGATGTCATTAAGCTTAAAATTGCAATGGTTTTATGTGTTTGGAAGGACTTTATTCCTAATACTCTTTTTATGTGTTTGGAAGGACTTTATTCTTAATATGTCCAATACTGAACATTGAGTGCAGCTGCTGACTGGTGAAGGTGTAAGGGAAGTAGGTGGTGCTGAGCTGAGTGTTCCTGAGCAGGCCTGGCTTTTGCCCCAGGAAGGGGGTGCTGTGCAGCAAAGCTCCCTGCAGTGCCAAACTGAGCTACTGATGCACCTGCAGCTTGGGTGGTTGGGTTGCTCTTAGGTTTTGTGCTGTAAATCAGTAAAGAGGCAGACTTTTTGGTTCTTTGTAGGAGATCTCTCTCAAGTCTTTTTTTGGTTTTGCTAAACATTTGTAGTGACTATTCTGTACCACCTAACAGGTGTGAGAAGCTCCTTGGCACATCTCTGTTCAAGAGCACATAACTGCTGTACAGTAGAGATGATGATGACGTCTCAAAAGGCTTGTTTGAATGAAGGAGCGCTGAGCACATTAACTTACTGGTGGGTTTTGCCTGTTAGAATCACTTTCATGTGGCTGACCTTCTACTTGTCAAGGAGTCTCAAGTAATTTATGGTCCATAGCAGCTCGTGCACCATGACTTCCTCCGGTACGTGTGGGGATGAGGGTTTCTTACTGACTTCATTGCTTTGGCTACTTTCCAAATTCAAGAGGGAAACAAAGATGACCAGCTATGTAAGTTTAGGTGCAATATTGTGGCTTCCTGTCTGTAGAGTAAGAGCATTGTGGGTTGTAGTAAAATCTTTAAATATAATAAATGCCATCTAAATAACTGTACTTGAGGTAGATTTGCCCAGAGATACTGCAGTCAGACAGAAAGAGCTGGCTTTAAAAATGTCAAACACAGCCATTATGCTTTGAACACAAAACTTAAGTAGTTCAATTGCAGGGAATTGAATAGCAATGTAATTTTCTCTAGAGTTTTGGGTTTGTTTTACAGGTACAGAACAGACGTAGACATACCATTGCACTTTATTTTTTGTTCTGTCTTCTGGTGTTGGTTAGCAAACCTGGAGGGAGAATATGTCTGCTTCTGTAAGGACACAATTTTAGAACAGTCAGAACAGAAATTTCTCAGCTAAAGAGAAGAACGGAAGAGGTGATGCATTACCAGAAACTGATTCTTACTCCTCTAGTGGAATAGATTTATTTTGTGCTACTGTTTTGTGATTCTGGATTTTTAGCACAGGTGAACTTCAAGGGGAAAAGCAAAGCCAGATCCTTTCTGAGAGAAAAAGAGACAATTTGTGTGTCTTGTATATTCCAAGATACTTTCAGCCTGCTGCATCTGCTCGCTTTTGGAAGCTTTTCTTCTTAAAAAAGTATGCAGCAGACTGCTAAATCCCACAATATGAAACCATGTTGGATTGTGTGCTTTGAGATGTGTGTTCACTTCAGTTTTTAGGAGAAGCTGGGACTTTGGTCTTCTGCTGAGGTAAAAGTCAGTAACAGTTAAAATTATTTTCTTGCTGAGAATTTTTGTGCTATTAGCCTGTAGCAAAAATTAAAACACTCAAGCTGATTTTTTATCCCAATTTGTATTTTCAGAGTTTTCTTGAGATAGAATCTGAAATATTTCTAAAGAATCTAACAAGAAAACAATGGAGTTTAAGTGCTTACTTCTACTGTTATTCTTGTGGCTATGTCACAGCTATTTTATGTATGTCTTCCTCTTTTTTTTCTTGTGCCCTGTAGGGTTTTTTGCCCATGTAAGGTAAATGTTTTCAACTGTTATAGCTAAGCCAGTAGGTCAGGCCCTTACCACAATTCAGGTTTATAATTAAAGCAGTTACTAGTGCAATGGGTGAAAATCAAACCTGTTTTTAGCAGAGTCTGTTGCTCTGAACACTACCAGGAACAGTATCAGGTCCAGCTTTTCAAAATCTCATGAGGACATAATCTTTACAGTACTAGGCTGAGGTGTTGGATAGGCCTGCTCTTTGGGACTCATGTTGATTGGCCACTGTGAAGTAAGAGAGATGCAGGAGAAAATATTTATGTCTACCTGATCTACTAAGAAACCTTAACTATTTAAAGAAAGTTACTGATTGTATAGGCCCTGAAACATTTCATTCTTCCTTGTCTTTTATCTTGCCATTCACATGCTCTGTACAGCACCAAGCATCAGCTCTAGGACTCCCTTTATGGTACTTGCAGAGTGTTAGAGAGTCACAAAGGTTTAGGTTTTGACACAAGTCAGTTGCTGAGCCTTTCATTAATGCATCATGTAAAATGTCATTGCTGTTTGGGGGTGTATGAAAAGGGAAAATCCAGGCTCTGACACAAATGGCACAGTGATGCTGTAATCACGTGACAGAGGTGGAACCGAAACTTCTTGGGACAATGAGGGGAAGAGAAACCCAGTTTGTAGTTTGTGATGGTGACTAAGAACTTCAATGCAAGAGCTCCTTAGAAGAGTTCTGTCACCCAGGCATATTTCCACCAGTCAGGTGATCTGGTTGATGCTTACCTTCACCTTGTTTCTTTTAGAGGTGAGGTTTGTATGATCATACTTTTCTGTCATATAGCTTCTCCTTTTCCCTACTGCTGTTCTTAAATTACCCAGTGATTTCAGCTAAGTTTACTCTGAGGGGCCCTGGTACAAGCTCACAATTTATCTCTTCTGTTTGGCTGCCTGCCTGATAAATACAGGCTTTCCCTTTCCCACCTACCACTTTTGGAACTCTGAGAAGGGGTAGAGCATGCTGAGGGTGGGAGGAGGAAGGAAAGATGTCAAAGATGGTGATGGAATATTATGTGAGGGTCTGGCAGCATTGCTGGGGCTGAGATGGGATGCTGTGTGCATCCTTTCAGTGGGAAGAAATAGGTGACTTCAACAAATTATATCCTTGACTAATCTCGCTGTCACACACGTGACTGGGTTCTTCCATGATGGCAGCAGGTAACTGCCAGCTAGACACAGTTCCTGTGTAAATATTCTTGTGCATAAGGAGTCTGCCTCCACAGCAAGGATAGCCTTTCTCTTCAGCTTCTTTTTCTCCTTGTCCCATTTGCGTTTTCCACCCCTCCACTGTCATTTCCCTTTTAGATCTGCTTGTGGCAACCACGTAGGCTGAGCAAGCGAAGCACTGCAGTCTGTACAGATGGCTGTCTGTCTTACTCCTCCTCCTGCTGACACTGCTGTCAGCACACACACCTTCCAGTGCACAGGCATTCGGGAAGGGAAGCATCTATCTCTGTGTTAGACTTGTCTCTTTAAACTGTATGCACAGAAGATTGCATGTCAAGAAGACCAGGGAGCAGAAAGATCTGTGAACACCACCACAAGCACCACTGAACTTCTCAGTGTCACTTCAGACTCTATTCTAACACCTCACAAATGAATGAACAGTTTTTATGCTATGTGGTGGTCGTACCTAACCTAGTTAGAAAAATTTTCCTTACAAAAAAAAAGTTCCTGCTGAAGTATTTATAAAGAGCAGTTTTTAAGCAAAACATGCTGGGCAAGTCTCCATTTCCAGTATTTATTGAACCCAAGTTATTAGGAGAAAGGACGAGCCTTTCCATATGAAAAACTTAATTTTAAAATATACTCCATCCTTTTGTTTCAAAAAAACCTTACTGGTCTGGCAACCAGTGCTGAAGTAAATCCTGTAACCTGTCCAAGGGGCACCCTTTTTCAAGTGAGATGATGAACTTCTGCTGTGCTGCTGCTGAAACTCAAAAGGAAAAGCTGTTTAAAATTATGACTTCTAGAGAAAGCCAGTGATGGAAGAGGTTGGGCTTGAATTGAAAAAGGCCTGAGAAGACTGCATACTGAAGCCATGTTTTACAGGGATTCCCACTCTACCTGGACACATTTGATCATGTCACCTTCCTTCAGGCTGGCATTCTGGAGATGGGAATTTTATGTTGAGATAAAAAAAAAAGTTCTCATTTTTTTGCACTCTACAGTGAGAAAAATGGTCATGTATTTTCTCCCTTCCTGCTAAGAAAAACAGGGCAATAAAAAAGTCAATCACATGCTTTCTTGCATTATCATTACTAGCCATGCAAAACAATACCTCTGGCTGATCCTATCATTCTGGAGGATTTTTGAAAGAAGGTAAGTCAAATTTTCATACTTTATTTTCAGTTTCTCAGAAAAATTAATTATCTATTTAATCAGATTTTTTTTCCTTGTTATGCTCTATTTGGTCTAAGATATACTCCCAGTGGCAGAAATGCTTTTTGATTAATTTTTTTGCATGGACACCAATTAATCATCATAATAAGCTATATTCTTCTGTGGGCTTTTTTTCTCCTGAAATATTACTAGGCAATATCCTCTTTGCTAGGTTTTTAAAAGTCAGTCAGCTCCTGAGATCAGTGATTAAAAAATCCCAAATCAAGGCTCTACAGCAGACCTGTTTGTTATTTCTGTGGCTATTGATGCTGTACGTGTCTGAAAAGGATATGTAAACAATAACACTGAAGAAAGTTATACCAAGTGCTCCAGACCACCAGTCTCTGTATCATCTGGTGAAAGGCAGGAATGGATGATGTGTTCCATTTTTGGTGTAACTACCATCCAGAGGCTCAGCAAATGAGTATTTTTTTTTTTCAAACAAAGCATTGAACAAAGCAGCTTCAAATCCATCTTTGTAATCCATCAGCTTTTTCTGGTACTTTCAAGCTCTTTATAGAAGTTACCTTAGATTGGAGGTGGTAAAAATGAAAACAGATTCTCAATCAAAACTTCAAAGTTTAAAATGTTAGGTTCAGAATTGGATATCACATTGTTGGAGCTGTCTTTTTGTTCAACAAAAAAAAACCCCAAAAAACTAGGAACCCTTTCCTTGTCATAAACTATTTAATACATTAGAAGATTGTATAAATTTAAGAGAACCATGCATGTCTGGGTAGGAAATATGTCTTCAGTCTTTCAAGTAGGCCTGATCGAAAATCTGCATTTTGGGGTAGTGTGTTTTCATGCTTATTCTTTCTTCAATGCTTATACTGAAACTAAGAGAATTTTCTGTTAAATAGCCTTTACTGCTATGCAAATTTGACTGATAACTGGATAGAAATATGGGGAAATGAAAAAAGGGAATTTAATGTCAAAGTTTTTGGTTCTTTTTAGACTTCTTCCTTGTCCCTCATGAGCCAACAGAGTGGGCATTGTCTGACCTCTGGTTTGAATTAACTTCCCAAATCAGAAAACCATAAATAAAAAGCATTGATTCCTGACTTGGTTTTCTATACCAACTCCCCAGCTGCATCATCCAGCTTTTGTTAGGGAGCAGATAGAAAAAGCAATAGCAATGAGTTTTTGCAAAAGTTTTTTGGCCTTTTGTTGCCTAGCATGTCTCCATCCTGAAATAGGGCCAGAGAGAGGAGAGTTCACTGCTTAAAAAGCACAAGTAAGATCTATGCTTAGATGGAAGTTCCCCTCTCTGCCCTTCTAGACAGCTTTATTTTTGACAAATTTACCCTAACAAATGCTTATCTTGGCAAGTGAGTGGTGAATAGTCATACTCAAATATGGGTGCTTTTGCATCATAAACTAGTATGCAAAAGTGCAAGCAATAATTTACAGTTAAATTAAAAAAATATTCTGAGAACCAGGCTTGCAGGTGTATTATGGAGTTACTGAAAGAAGTCCTTTGATGTCAAGCTGTCTGCTTTATCATGTAATTTTTTTCAAGGTAACGTATTTCAGAGGCTTTAGTTCATACACCATGCCAATGCTAATTGCACAGTTCTGTCACATCTTGTATGAACAACAGCAGTGATAGTGGGACATGTGGCCTTAGCTTTTACCAAAATTAAAGAAGTTTTGCCAGGAAGGCAGCAGAGAATGATTCTGCTCAGAAGGTTCTGTCTTCTTGAAAAAGAAACATTTCTGCATTAAAGTCCTTTCAGCTTGCTTGATTTCTGAGTACTTCAAAAAGCAGCTAAATTAGATTAAGTGAATGTATTTTCTCATCAAGCCTGGGCTTTGCCTCTTGTCTTTGCTCCACCTGACAGGTGTCATCTTATCTTGGGCTTGAGCCGTTAGAGGCTGGCCCGGGAGTTGGGGCTACGAGGTTGTTCTTCAGTGCTGCGGGTGGCTGTGAGCAGAGATACTGCTCCTTGGCTGCTTGTGTGCAGAGAACAGCCTCCTATCTGGGAAGCTGGAAAGCTCTTGATAGCCTTGCATGAAAAATATTAGTGGCAGTGCCAGTAGAACCTTATTCCCTTTATTTTAGAGCTCACGTTCATTTATTTACCTTTTTCAAGTCTGCGGCCAGCCTCCTATCCCTCAGCCTTCATAGTGCAAGGAGAAGTAATAAAAGTAAAATATAAAGTAAATGCAAAGCAGACCAAAGACTGAAGATTAGTGGGAGGAAAAAGCCTCATGACTTCTACTCTGAAGTCCACATTTTAACAAGAGAAAGAGCCTAGGGGTCTCTCCTCCCTCCACTACCTTGGATAGCAGGCATTTCTCAGTTTGCCCTGTCTGCGTGGTAGCCACAGGAATAAGCAAAATCTGTGACTGTAAAGGCACCAGGAGTGCTGCCCTCCTAGATTCAGCCAGTCCCATGTGCCCTTGAATTTGACAATTGAATTTTCAGTCTGCTCATTCATAGTAGAACTGAATGACAGAAGAAAAGAGGTGAACAGAGGTGCTCACCTGTCTCTGGTTTTCACATACTGAGAGATGCAGTGCCACTCAGCCTGGCTAAAGCTGTGTCCTGGGAGAAGCTTTTGGGCCCCATATTCATAGCTTTGAAGGTCATAAAAGCACAGCAATGGGAAGCTGTGACTGTTACATTTAGCACTGCCATTCCATGCTACTTTAAAATGTGTTGTTGTAGTTCTGTGGGTCATCTGGTCAGGTTATCGGTTCAGTTAGGGGATTGGGATGCTGATGGTTCACCATCCTTTAAAATAAGCTCTGTACCATAAATGCTTTCTTGTCATTCTCAAAATTGGTTTCCATGGCAACTCTGTCGCTGGAACAATCTTTCTGTTGACGAAAAGGAGGAAAATTATTTCCTTTTTAGGCATCCCCTGCTCAGTAAAATTCCCTTTTTGCTTGAACCCTGTTTGCCTCTAGGAAATCAGGATTCTTATCTCTGTTTACCTCCACCAAGTGTGCTCAAGGTTTCACCCCTACAATTTCCTTCTTCCATTCTTTTCTGCCTTTTGAGTTTAAATCATTACTTTTGCTTCAGAGATAAAAAAATCTGTGACGTTTGTGCTCCAGAATTCAGGCATATGGCTTCTATCTTAACCTTCTGGCCAAAGCTTCTTGAATTGCACCTGATTTTTATGAAAACATAATAACTTTGCTGGAGTGCTCTCCGCAGCAGGTCTGGGAGGCTGTGTAATGCAGGATGCTGCTGGATATTGAGCTTCTCACCTTTCCCATTTTATTGCTGACTTGTTTTTACAGCTTGGCCTCAGGATGCCTTTCAGCCAGAGCACTGGATGCCAAGGCAGAGTCCAGTGATCTGTGCTACAGTGTGGAGCTCCTCTTGAGGAAAACCAGTGATTGCTGAGAGATCAGTCATGCAGAGACTGCAAACAAGTCTTGAACTCTGCATGTGCTGTAATGTCTTGCTGCAGAAACAGCTGTCGGTGTTGAAGCAAGACACGAGAGGCAGCTTTAGCTTGCTGTGGGGAAAAGTAGCCTCTCTGCAGCATCAGGTGGCTTTGAGACTGAATAGCTTTTGTGGAAAATGTGCTTCAGTCAAATGCCACTTAAAGTACAGTTGCATTGTGGTCTGGCCTATGGAAGGGACCAGCCTGAGCATATCATTCCATGAACACCATAAACAAGTCTTGGTAATTTTTTGTTCTTGAAATTAATTGCATTTTACTTATACCTCCATCTTACCTGCAAACTTAGGGAAAGATCTTACCCCACAGTGCAGTTTCTCAACTGAGCCTTCAAGCCAGTTTTCTCAACTGGCATGCTTTAAGCACAACACAGCATCTTTTGCTCCTGGCTCCCGGCTGGGTTATTGAGCATTTTTCAACATCTGTCTGGGGGTTCAGAGTACAGCTGTGCTAAATGCCATGGGAGGCATTTGGGCATCTGTGTCTCTTCAGAGCTTTTCAGGAGACCAAGTTCTACTGAAATCACTAGAAGCCTAAAAATCTGTGTAAGTTAGTCTCAGATCTCTTCCCTGCCAGATGGATGAGAATAGATAAGGGAGATTTTGTGAGGGGTTTTTTCTCATTTTTCTGTTGTTAAGGAAAGCAGGATTGTAAATCATACTTTTCTGCAGGAGCCATTGAGCCTGGTTCTGAATACAGCAGAAATATGCAAACTAGATGAAAGTCATTTTGCTTACTAAAGTTTCTAGGGCCCAAAATACATTGGACAGTATTTGGGGTCTCAACAGCAGTAGATTTTATTTTTTTTCCAGAATAACTATTTTTGGAGTTGACAGTAGTGTCATGTCCTTTTCCAGTTTGAGAATCAGTCTCATTCACATTTAATGCTTTTGAAAGATGGATACATAACCTTCAGTTACTAAAAGCAGAAATTGAAATAAACCAGATTTCAAGTTTAATCCCTTATGCTTTTCCCCATGTTTTCTTGATTGGAATGGGAATGTTTCCTAGGAGACTTAGAGGTGAGTTTGCATTCTTTTCCTTAAGAAAGTTGCATGAAGCATCCTCTGTTTTCACATGCTTGTCATGCTAAGTATAATAAAGAAAATCTTTTGAATTTTTCCCAAATGGGTGGAATTGGATGCTTAGGTAAAGCTAAGGATATATTTGAATAAAGCTAAGGAAGATAGCTTAGTTTTCCAGCTGAAGACTGCTGAGTAAGCATAAAATCTAGATGAGTCCTTTTGTGGGTTGAGTTAGAGTATGTCCATGCAAACTCCTAACTTCTGGTCCTTAGGACTATGAATAGTGGGGAATATAAAATTCTAGCTTTTTACTTCATGTTTTTCTGGTTACTTGCACAAAAAATGGACCTTTCAGAAATATCAGCCTGTCCTCCTTGCTATTGTATGTCATATTAGCATAGAAATATATAATTTCAGAACATTTTCACCTATGACTTTTTTTTGTGGGTTTTTTTTTTTTTTCTGTTGCTAAGGTGATTACTTTAGTGAATGCATTTAATTGATTTTGATCATCCATAATTGTATGGCCACAGACAAATCCAAGCAGTGAGGCACCATATCAGAAGTGTGCATGAGTAGTGATCTGTTTCTTGATATGCTCAATTAAGACCAAATAAAATATGCCAACAGACAATGTAATTCCTTTAAGGAGTATTTCTAGCTTGAGTGGTAACATGCTTTTACATCTATATGATTTACTGCCTACTCTGTCTGTGTAATCCTCTAGTTCATTCTTTTTACACATGGCAATTACCAGACCACAAATGTATTTTCAGGCTGAACCTTTCACCCTTTTTTTGCTGTAGGAAAAACAGTTGCATCCCTCCTTTTGGTGTTTCAGGGAATCATGATAGCGATTAAATTGCCTCTTGAGATTCCTATAATACCAGTTTCTAGCATATCTGTAAAAGAATATTCTTAGCATCAGTTCTACTTAATTATTTAAGGTATTTAACCTAATTGTGAACCAGGAAAAAAGGTCAGTTGGTAAGGTTTTGGGATCTTTATCATACTGCTGAGTGCACACATCAAGAGCTTGGAGACTGAGAACAAGGTACCAGGGTTACCCCATCTATTTGCAGTACCTTGACCTGGGAATGGGGGGGCTGGTGAACCACCCCTCCACAGCAGGAAGCACCAAAGGGAAAACATGGGCAGATGTTGGCACTGTGGCATTTGGGCTTCTCCTCGTGTCAGATGTGGGGCTCTGTGTGGTGGTGCTGGCTGCTGGAGCAGTATTGGATAGTGCCTGTGGGGGGTTAAACCATCCACAGGGATTCTCTCCTGGTTTCATTCTTCTGGCACTTAGATGAAACTGCTAAACCAAGCAATATTAGAGGTGGGTGAGGAAATTCCCTGTCCCACAGGCTCCAGCACACAGCTCTAACAAGCCTGCGCTGTATTTCTGGCTGAATTTAGTTTGAATTTGCTGCTCAATTTTAATGACTGAGTAGATCTCAAAGTTGGAACAAATCTGCAAGTGACAGGGCCCTCAAGGTGCCCCAGAGCTTCAGCAGCAGTGTTCATCCATGGCCTCTCACTTCCAGCTGGCTCCCAGGTGGCCCAGGGGCAGGGTAGAGGGGGGACATGGCACCCACCAGCAGGGACTTGAGACCCTCTGGGACCTGCAATGGGAGCGTGTGCCGTGCATTGGCAGGGCAGGAGTGCACACAGCTGCAGAAGGCTGGCCCTTCACCAGGCAGCCTCCACATGTACATCTTTCTCCCACTTCTCCAAAAATTAATACACTCAAAAGTAGTTTAGCTGCAGGGATGCACTGTAAATTTCCTTAGTTTAAATGAACTGGTGCGGGGACTATATCCCCAGCTGGGGTTAAACAGGGCATGTATTGTTGCCTGCCTTTTTACATCTGGGAATAAGCTAGTTGCTTGTTAACAGTACCTAGCAAGTGGGAGAAGAAAAGTGGCCTTAAACCTGACTCTGGCAAGGAGAAAAATCAAATGGAAAATATGCATTTTTAATACGCCACTGGGTAAGTATATAATAGCAGAACAACATTCGTTGTAACCTGATATCCCTCAGGAATGAGGGAAAAGCTGACTGCTTGCTCTACTGAGCCAAAAAAATAAGAAAACATGTAAGTGCAAGTGTGCAGTCAGCAGCATAAGGAATAATGCTTCAGAAAGCTGAGAGCAAAGCTGGAGTTCTGAATGTTAAAAGGCTGACAGTTTTACATAAAAACACAACTTATCATTGGTAACCTCTTTGTAGGGCTGTCTTCAGTGTCCTTAAAGAAAGTCTATATCCTTGTACATTTATCTAGCCACCAGATAGCTGTTATGGCAGAATCTAAGGAAATACTTAATGTTAGCCATCTTCTGATTTCTTGCTGGAAATGAAACAGATTTTGGATGTAAAAATATAATTCATTACAATAACTGAAGTGTATTTCTTAGGGCAGATGTGGTGTTTTTAGAGGTCTGATGTTTTATCAAGGCCTGTAGAGGAGCAGCATAGTTGCATTTCATTTGAATGTCTCTCGGCATATACAATGGGCTTGGAAAAGCAACCCTGCATGGCCTTCAGGCACCTGGCAGAGTACATTTTTGGCACAGCAGGCAGAGAATGAGGCATCCAGCTCCTGTGGCTGATGATGTGCACGGGTTCTCATCCAGACTGCTGGAGCTGTACTGCTTCCTGTCCAGCTGTGAGTGCCATGCCACTGGGAATAGCTGGTGAGCAAAGGGCCACAGCCCTTGGGATGTCAGTACAGCAGCTGAATGCTTGCACATCCCTGGGGAAAGGGCAGAGCTGCTGTGAGGTGAAGACCTGTGCATTGAAAATATGCTCCCCTAAATGAACAGAAAGTTCCTGCAATTATTTGGAAGGAGGCTGTACAATTGTCATTTTTGAAAGACAATGATAGAAATTACAGTTGCAGGGAATTGCAGATGTTCCCTGCAAAGAAACGAACAAGCCTAAAATTGCTCCCTGGAAATAAAATAAGTCTTCAAAATGTCCAGATCTCCTGATTTTTCTGCAGCACTTTTCTAGGCAGCATTCAAAACTGGATTAGAAAGTTGTAAATATCTAGGCTGATTCCTGGCTATAGGAGTTAGACAGAAAAATTTTTCTTTCAGCTCTTCCCAGGACAGCTCGGGCCTCTCTTCTCCCCAAGGTGCTCTGGGGTCTGCCATGTGATAAGGGCTTCTGCAGAGACTCCTTCAGCCAGACCATTTCAGGTGAGGGGAGTCACGTGCTCCCATCCCAGCATTGCCTCCCTACCCTTGGCTGAGCTGTCTGTGGGTACCATGTCTGTTTTGTGCCTCAGAGGAAAGCTTGTCTGTAACTGGGCATCTATGCCTGCCACCCCTGAAGAAGCATCCCACATTTACACATGATGTTTGACTTCAGTGGTGATGGAGCTGGGCCCCTGGAGAGGACTTCAGTACCCTGTATTGCACAAGTGCCATGAGGGACTCCACTCCTGCCTAGGATTTTACTGCTCTGCAGTGTAGGTATCCAGAAAGGACTGTTCACGCTGTGGGTTGAGTTTGGGAACCATCAGCTTTCTTCTCCTCGTGTTGTTAGAGTTGTACTGCTCTAAGTACCCTGTCACTCATGCCACTGCTGCCCATGCAGCCTGGGTGCAAGGCAGTGCTTCTCATCCCACATTGAAACCACCCCTGACATGAATGCTGTTAAATGCCAATGCTTTGGGCTGCTCAGGAAGGCTTTGTAATAGCACCGCTTGTCCTCAGGGAGGGATTTATTATACTTTATTATAACCTTTGTTATACTGTGGCTTTTCTTTTCCCTAAAGGAGGAAAGAGCTAGGTTCTGGAGGAGAGCACTTGGTCACAAACTGGTGGCTGCAGCCACACGAGTTTTCAGCAGATAGGTGAGCCAAGAAGTCAGGCTATGCCCAGAGGTGATCCCTCCTCATGGCAACTCTCACACAGCAGGCAGGGAACCTGGCTCCAGTTGGAGAGCCTGACCAGCATGTGCATCTTGATGCCCTGGCACTGAGCTGGTCAGCAGCCAGATCCCTGGATTCTTTGGGCATGTTAAAAAGGTGGCCTTATGTCTGTGGCATGAAAAATCCCTGGTACTTCACAGACTGTGCACATGACGTTGTTTTGGGTTACCTAAATTTCCCTCTCAGTTTTGGATGGAAGTGAAACTCTTTTGTGCTGTCAAAACTGGCAGGGGGGTGGTGGAGGGAGGAGGATAATTTTGCACAGCAACATCTTTTTTTCAAACAGATTATTCAATCAAGTAATTGCAACTCACAGGTTTCCAATTGCTCCCCTAACTGCCCTCTGGCCGGTACCATGAAAGAAATAAACACATTCAACTTCTTTTTGTGAAAGGAGAACATCTGTGACCCATTACCATTGGATCCCGGGCTGTGGAGGCAGTCTTGGAAGCACAGCTCTGGCAAATTTGCCATTCACTTCTCCAGGAGTTCAGCATTGCTGTCTTATATTTCATCAGCATGTTTATTTTTGTTATAGTAACACTTCAGGACTTAAAAAAATAGCTACAGCAATATTTTACTGTGTTTTAGTAAGCTTCTAACAGTACTGTTTCCAATTTAGGTGTATTTTGAAACATGCTTTATTTTTGTGCTATGTTTTTTCAATGTCACCAGTGCATCTTCCTCAAGAGCATCTGCACACATGTGGAAGTGCTGCATTCTTGACAGCTATGCTTTTTTTCTGACATGCTGTGGTACTAAACTGATTCTGGTTGCTTTGTACTTTGTCCAGGCTTCACCCCTTTGAGCTCAAATTTCCCATGCCTGTTATCTGCCTCCAACTAGTTTATGTTCATTATTTTCAATTGCAGTGAAAAAAGGCTCCACTGGGCTGAGGACTGAGGTTAAATAAGACTACATTTTGCCCCCATTTAAACTTTCTATAGCTATCAAAATTGAAAATCAGGCACATGGTAACTCTGCCGTGGCTCACAGCATGTCCTTTTCCAGCCCATCGAGCTTTGCCTGCAGCTCTGCCCCAATGAAGTACTGTGGTCTTAGGAATGAGATGCAGCCTGCGAGACACGACATGGCTCTCTGAGTGCTGCTGGGGTGTGCCCAGCCATTACTGAACAGCATTTGTCATGCTGTGAAATCCTGTTTTACTGTTTTATTTCTAAACCTGCTCAGGCACCATTGCTTTTTTACAAAGCTGGTATTTATTACACCTGTTTGCAACAGACTGTCCTTTTAATCAACTTAGGGCATCCTATAGCTGACTTGATCCACAAGGTGCTGTTTTTACATGGATCATTGCCATTTTTGTGGGGGTCTCCCTCTTCTTGTCATTTTCCCTGGTGATCAAGAGCACCGGGAGTTTTGCCAGGGAAGCCTGACAAGGCAGGAAAGGGGACTTCATACCACTGCAGCCCAAGAACACCTGTAACCTTCACCACCTGAGTGCGGTGGCATGGGTCGGGTAGATGCTTATTTTTGGGATTCAAGAGGATTTTTTCCTCTTGCCTTGAGATGTTACCAATGCAGTTTCTCACTGTGTTTGTACAAATTGCATGCCCTTGCCTAGAAATGGTGACAAGCAGGGTTGTACGTTGAAAAATGAGTGCCTGCTCAGGAAACCACAGTTTTACTGATGCTTGTTTTACTGCTCTTTCCCTGAGCTTGTAGGTAGTGTAGTTCTGCAGTAAATGCTGCCTTTTGAACAGTCCGCAGATGTGCAAACCACCTAGACCAAAAGCTGGACATCTTGTGGAAGCAGTGCTGCTGCATCCTGCCTTGTTTTTATTGTATGCATTCTGGCTGTTGTTTTCTTTTATTCATAACAGCTCAGAAACACACATATCAATGGCTTAGAAATCATTCCTGAATGAGAGAATAAAAATGCGTAGGTACAAATCTCAAAGGCAGAAAAAAATTTAGAATACTTTTCTTCCCTTTAGTCCAGGCGTGACCTTCAGTGGTAGAAACTCAATGTGCACCCCAGATTTTCTGTTCCCCCTCCTCTTTTGTGCCTAGGTGCTGCCAGGCTCTCAGAGCAGCGTGTCATGTTTTCTACATGATGCCATCACTTCAAACTGTGCAGTGAACTCATGGGTTTAGGGAGTCCAGCGTCATTGTCTCTGAAGCTTTCAAAGCTTCGCTTTAGTTTTAAATGCCTCTTTAAGCACAGACAATGCTCCAGCAGGCTTGCTGAAACTAAATGAAGCTTATAAAGCTTTGAACGCTATTGTAACATGGTGGGTCCCGCAGGAGACTGCAAAATCCTGCTGTGTGCAAGGATCCACCACGCTTTCAAGTGGATGCAGTGTATGTGCTAAAAAATGTAGGCAGAGCAGGGCAAGGAAAGGACAGAGCACATCAGCATATTTTTTAAATTACCTAGCGTTTGATTGATACCACAATGGTAACATTGCTTTTAAAAATAAAAATATTTACTGTCCTTTCTTCTTCAGTACACAGAGGAGTTTGGGATATATATATATATATGTATGTATATATAATGTATGTATATTTGAGATTCCAAAGCAAGTAATTTTTTTTAATAGATCACTTAACCATACTACTTTTCTTGTTAATGGTGCAGAAGTTGCACCATTAAAAAAACTTAATATTGTCCTATGTTCATCAAGTCTTCTCTGTGATCGTATAGATGCTTCTTTTACCATGCAGAGTTTTTTCAATCAAAAATGCATGAGGAGAGGGAAAATGAAAAAAAGTAGGCCAGGTAAGAACCCTATTTTTCTGTCTGTGTTTAATCACAGCCTAGAAAGTCAAAGCGAGCTGCCAAAAATTCTGCTTAGAAACAAGATGTTTGTTATCCGCAATAATGAGTGCGGTGTCATTAACAGCTTATTGGGGCAGTGCCGCTGCCTGTTCGCTTTCCCGTCCTCAGAGAGGCGATGGACGGGCTGCTGACCCAGATCGGACGCGTAAGACGAGAGCGATTCCTCCCTGACAAGCCCCAGCAGAGACAACTGGTCATTAATTGTAAAAATTCTGCCAGCGTGTGGTTTTAGAAACAATTTGTACTTCTTTAATTACGCTGCCAGGGCAGGCTTTGTCCCAGACACTCTTATCAGGCTGAATTAGTCTTTAAAAGAATTAGGCTCAGCCCAGCTCGAGCTGCACTCAATCTTCGCTAAGAATCTTTGCTAGGAATGGGGGAGCCGGGGGGGGAGCGTGCAGTGGTGGAGCGCATGACAGTAATTGTCACCAGAAGGAAGAGAGAAAGGCTTGTTCCCGTACTGTTTTATTATTCTAATGATGCAGAGGGGCCCCGGTGGAGATGGCAGCCCCGCTCTGCTGGGAGTTACACAAACATTGAGCTGGAGGGAGAGTGCCTGCTCCCAGAACGCCGGCTGGCTAAGCAAGGGAGCGGGGTGAATGCCAGGGAGAAAAGGCGGGGCTGCTTATCTTCAGCTGTCCCGCGGGCAACCGGGCAGACTTATGGCTGTACCCTGCCAGCTTCTTTCTCGCTAATTTTTTTCCCCCCTCCAGTGCATTCAGCCTGAGCTAGTCTTTGGGGATCACACAGGTGTGTGCTCAGGTTTGAAGGACCTGGCTGTCCTTGTGTGGGACTGAGCCCTTGGTGAACGCTCTGGTTGCCCAGCAGTGGGTGTTTGGGGAAAGGCCGCCCTTTGGGGAGGAATGAGCTAGCTGGGCGAGGAGATGACCCAAGGCAAGGCGTTATCACCTCGCAATCTCTCTTTGGGATTTGTAGCCTTATCAGGGGGAACTGCCCAGTGCTGCACTTGCTGATAGGGCTGGCTTCCGGGCGTGGGAATGTGCAGCCATGGGGCTGATAAGAGGAACTTGGCAAGGGAGGGAGGCCACCGGGGAGGAGGACAGGCCCTGAGCTCCACTGGAGCCTGATGCAGAGCCCAGGATGGGTATATCAGCTCATGCCAGTGGGGCTTGTCACTGCTGGTTTTCTTGCCAGGGCTGGCAAGGTGAAGGTAACACTCCAGAATGAGCTGACTGCTTTCTTGGGGCTTTTAAAAGAAAAATATACCACCTTCAGTGCATACTGGCTCTCAAACTGCACCTAATTGAAATACCTAAATATGCTCAACTTAGGTGGAGCATTGACTGCATGTGGTGCAATACACGGCTGCAAATGATATGATTACATACTATAAAGTCTTCTGCTGGGCTCAGTTCCCCCAGAAATTAATTTTGCCTAGTGTTTCTGTAAAGTCTCACATCTTTTTTGAAAGGCAAGTAACTATTCCCATGCTGCAAGTAATAGGGACTTGTAATGGCATTTAGGGCTGGATTAATTTCTGTGTGCTTTTTTATTTGCAGAAGTTTACGGTACTATTTCCAGACTGCTGTAGGTAAAACTTAGGTCCTTTTCCTTGTAGTTCAAGGAAAGGCAAGGCAAACAAAAAAAAAAAATATTTCAGCAGCATATCCTACTCCTGAAAAAACAAGTCAAATATTTTAAAGTATGACAGCGCAGGGATTTGTTTTGCGTGAATACTAAGTATGTCTACAGCCTCAAAAAAATCTTCTCTAGCTGGAAAACAGCATCAATAGGTCTGTGAGCTTCGAAGAGCACTGTCATGTTTGCAGATAGCAAGGGGTGCTGCACCAGGTCCAGGTTCACAAGCTGGACCATGCCCCCCCAGTGCATCGTCCAACAAGTTCCTCATCCAAATGTTTTAGCAGTTGTTTGCTTTGCCCGGTGAGTGGGGTGAATCCATTCACTCCAGATTAGTCAGTATTTTCTGAGGAACAGAAAAGTACCACGGTAGCCCATCAAAGAGGGCTGTCAGGGACTTGCCAAGCAGCCTTTGTTTCCCCTTTCACACCAAGCTCCTCACCCAGGGGTCTGCAGTCAGACTAGAGGAGCAAGGTTGTTCTAAATAAAATGGAGCATTTCCACGTACATGGCATCAGGTACATCTCGTCTCCTCTCATCTCATCTCACACATGAGGAACAGTCTTGGACATATTTTGCTGGTAAAGGGATGCACGGAGGCACAAGAGCAGTGATGTAATTAGGCTGCCTGCTCCCATCTGATGCTTGTTACACAACAAGTATCTCCCCATGCGATCGCAACATCTGCATTGTGGCCCTGATTTCCTCCCAGTCCTGCGCATTGCATCTGAAAAAGCCTCCAGAAAGCAAAGTGTTCCACTGTTCAGATTGGTAAAAGTGGCTCTACCATGACTGTAGAAAGCCTTGCTTCCCCTGCTCCCCAGCCCTTCCCAAAGCCACAGACATGTCCTTTGTTTTACAAAGGGGAGCAAGTGGGAAGCATTTCCAGGGTGAGTCTTGTCCCAGCCTGGACTGCAGCTCAGGCTAACTCTCTCACTTAACATTTTTAAGCCTGCTTACCTAAACCAAGACTGTCTAGGAGTTTCCCTTTAAACCCCTACCTATGTCCTGCCAGACCCCTCACTGCAGGCACTGAAAATGGAATTGACTTTGAGACAGGCAAAAAATCATCAGGTCATGATGGCAAAACATTTTAAAAACTCATCAAGCAAAGCTAGTAAGTTAAAATAATGTTACTCTACAGCTCTAGCGAGTACTCCAACTGGAACCAGTTGCAGAAGCAATGGGAAATGTTCCCTACTGAATGCACAGCACGTTCATGGTGTCATGCAGTCCCTGAATGGGGTTGTCATATAAGGAGGAGGTAAGTCTCTTTTTCTCTAAAGCAGGTACTCAGGCACCTGTCCAAGCATAGACACATGTCTGCCATCACAGAAACATCCAACCATTCCTATTTTGAAAGGCTGCAACCCGGGGGTGCTCTGGGGTGCAGGTGGAGGGGTGCCACAGTGCTCCTCTGCCCATGTGTGGGAAAGCCCAGGCAATGAGATTAAAGACACAGGGGGACAGTGTGGAAAACAAAGGACCTGTCTAACCATTAGGGAGCAGGAGAAAGAGGGAAGAGAAGACAGAAAGAGGAGCATATGGGCAGGAGACAAGGCTGCATTGCCAGCTGTACTTTGGTGGTTGTGCAACATCAAATGCCAAAGTCTTCTACTTTAGGAAGGGAGTGGGCACTTCTTTTGTGGAGACCCACCTGCATCTCCAGTCAAACCTGAATGGCCTCTGGGTGGGAAAAGCTTTTCCAAGCGCTGAGCAGAAAGGGCATTGTGCAAGTGACCCACTGCTGCTGGGGACCAAGGTCCCAAATGTCCTCATGTATTGTCCCAGTTCAGGGCTAAAAATGATTTTTGTCATTTCTTTGGCTTTATTTATGAGCCTTTGCTGACCAAGTCCCATGCTGCCAGTGTTTGTGTGAGTTACTATGTGTAATTGGTAAGGGGAAAGCCAGATGCATTCTGGGGCCTGCGCAAACCTTGTTAGCAGAGTATTTGCTTTATTTTTCTCCTTGAGGTTTGCAGAACTAGTTTAACAACTGTTTTTTCCTGTAATTAAGGCATCTGAGGGGGCTTTTTTTTTTTTTTTTAAGCAGAAGGGACTTTAAAAAAGCACTTTTAAAATGCAGTTAGGAGGGTATGTGAGATACATACCGTGTGACCCTCACAACTATCTCTGGGCTCTGTTCTACACTTCTGTTTTGCAAACACCGTGTAATTCCTTGAGACGTCCAACGGGCACCTGTAGAGTTGCTTAAGACCAAAACGCTGTTGCTTAAGAACAGCAGCAGCGACCCTCAACATATAGTGCTGCCAAGCAGTCAAGGAATATTGAGGCAGATTAAGCTGACTGGTGGCATTGGAAGAGGCTGCCCTCTCTAGAGACCTTCCAAACCCATCTGGAGAAGTTCCTGTGTCACCTGCTCCAGATGACGCTGTCTTGGAAGGCGGATGACTCGATGATGTACAGAGATTCCTTCCGGTCCTAACGATCCTGTGTGATAAGGATCCTGTGCAATAGGACCACCAGATCGAGGGGACTTTGCCTACCCCGCTACCACGTGTTCCCTCCTTCCTCGCTGCGCTCTCCCCTCCCCCTTCGCGCGGCATCCTGGTTTCCTCCCTTCGCACTTCTCGTGCTTTTTTATTTCTAAAAACCACCAGGGAGCACCGGGCCCCGGCGCGGTGACAACCCCCACGTGCGTAAGGGCGGGCGGGGTGTAGGGCAGCTCGCGGTCCGACTGCACGACCTAGCTACACAAAACCGATCCGTGTTTCTCACAACGCCTCCCCCACCTCCTTCTTGCTTTGCGGGGGACTTGGCTCGGGCGCCTCTGGGAGCGCGGCGGCGGCAGCGCTGCCGCCCGGCCATGTGCGCGGCGCGGCGCTGCGGGGCGGGGCGGGCGCAGCCGCGCTGCGGGCGGGGGCGGTGCCCGGTGCCCGCGGAGCCGCCCCCGCCGCGGCCCGCCCCGCCCCAGCCGCAGCTCGGCGCGGCGCGGCGCGGCATGGCGGGGCTGCGCTTCCCGCAGCACGGCGGCTACTGCCGCGCGGCCGCGGCCATGAACCTCCTGCTCGGCGTCTTCCACGTCCTCCTGCCCTGCTTTCGGCCCGGGGAGGCGCAGGGACAAGGTAAGAGCACTGGCGGGGCAAAGCGGGGCGGGGATGCCGGCACTGCCCGCTCCGCGCTTGAGAGCGGAGCCGCCGCCCCCGTCGCCGTCCCTCGGGCGGCTGCCGCGGTGGCAGCCCGGGGACACAAAGGGAGCCGGGACGCGGCTCACCTCTCCCCCCGACTTCGGTTCCCTTCCTCCCGGCCCTGTGGTACCCGCCGGGCCACGCGTCTCTGCCGGCCCGCCCCGGCGCGGGGAGCCCCGGGCCGCCGCCTGCGGGCTCCGGCCGCCCGCCCCCTGCCCATCCGCTCTTTCTCTCTCTCTGCCCCCGCAGCCATCGAGCCCATCCCCGGCGTGGTGGAGCTGTGGCAAGCCGAGGAGGGGGAGCTCCTGCTGCCCGCCCAGGTGAGGGGGCGCGGGGGGTGGGGGCGGCGGAGGGGCCGGAGCCGTTGCGGGGCTGTGCGGGTGTGTTGGGGTCCGGGGGGCGGGCGCGGGGCCGGCGGGGCGGGGGCGGCCTCGCCCGCTGCTGTCACGGCGCAGCCCCAGCCCCGCGGCCCCCTCAGCCTGCGCAGCGGCGTGGTTGTTCGGCTTCATTTATTTTCTGTTTGGGGTTCCCCCCTATTTAATTATTTATTTATTTTAAACGAATGCATTTGTGGTCGGAAGGCACTAGACCTGCCTGTCGTGAATATGCATGTATTTATATCTCAGGCCTGCTCAGGTGGAGCCATTTCCCCCCCCCCCCTCAAATGACACATCATTTATGTGCCGTTCCTTTCATTCTAGCGCTTTTTTTTTTTTTTTTTTTTTTTTTTTTTTTTTTTTTTGTTCTGTTTAGCCGCTTTCGTTGGGCAGTAACAAGATGTGATAAATTCTGTGCTGGCGAGAGGAACCAATATGGTACAATGCCCGGCGGGGCTGGTGAGCGAGGAGGGGCGCTGGAAGCGGGGTCTGGAGTTTATGGCATTTGAGGCAGTCATTTAACTCGCACTGACGGACTCTGCCATATGTTGAGCTCGGCCTTCTAGACTTCCAGGCACCAGGCTCATAAACGGGAAGAAGCAGTCCTTAGGGACATCATCTTATATGAGGGGCAAAAGTGGGTAATTTATTTGTCTTAAGCCCATATATCATTCTCTGTTTAGTGCTCAGCCACTGACACCCATTAATGTAAGGAAAAATAGCAGAACTGCTGTTTCTTAGCTAGCTAACAATTGATGCTGCTTCCCAGGACCCAGCATTTTGTACTGTGGTGTTATGAAGTGTTATCTATTGTATGTCCAAATAATTTTATAAGATACATTTGTTGTGCTGTTGAGATTTTGCCTGTTGCAGATGTGGTAGCAGCTAAGGGGAGGTGTAGAGTCACTGTGCAGAGATGCTTGAGGAGCACAGCCTTTTGCATCTGTGTTTTTTACAGTGAGGATATTAAGATGCATTAGATGTAGAACTGTGTAATGTAGTCATTTATAGTTGCTTCTCATAGCGAAGCTGCAATTGAGTGATGATGACGTGATGTTTACTTCCTGAGGAGATTAGGTCCTCTTGGAAAACACTTTGTTCTTGAGCATCCTCATAAAAATATGCTTTAGCTTGGCTAAAGAAAAACCAGGCATAAATGACCCATGAATTTGGCATAGTTGAGCATATGGTCTTGCTCAGTTCTTGCAGCAATGAAGACAAAGCTGAGGCTGCTGTTCCTCCATCATTTCTGTAGAGGCTATGTTAGGTATGCAGGAAAGAAAGAAGTCTTCCGGCTTCAGTTGTGACAGAGTGAGAAGTAAATCACAATATGCTTGCTGATTTAGGAGGTTAAAAGTCAGGTAAGCTGGTCTCTGAGTACTAGTGGTGCATTGACTGGTTTGCACGGGTTTTCCCCTCTGAGCTTGAGGACTGCAGCAGCATATGATACATGACTGACTACTCAAGCTGAACAGAAAGAATGGGTTCCTCAAACAGGTTTTAAGACCAAAATTTGGTTACAGGCCTGACCCTGATGCTTGCTCTTTTGTTTCCATGTGAACTTGGGCTTTACCCAGCCCTTGTTGGGCTTTGGACCTGTGGCCACATTTGACATCACCTTTTCCATTTCTTGTGGTGAGGAGGAAAAGAGGTTCCCCTAAGTCCCTGTGGATGTGGTGAGGGACCCTTTCAGCACCTCTTTTATGGAGTGGTGGCACTGGTGTGCAGTGCCTGGTCATGGCTTTTCCCTGGATGCCCAAAGAGTCCAGGATTGCCCATCCAGCCATGATCCTCTAGTGTCTGTGAGGTCCTAAAGACATGTCAGCATCGTTGGTCTCCTGGGTGACTGCTGGAATGGTGAGGGGCATCAGTGGAGAAGCCAGCATCAGTTCCTGAGATCAGGAAAATCACTACATCTGTTAACATCTGACTGCCCTTTGTTAGAGAGATGCTTAAACTTGCAAGAGGTTTATCGCTTGTTGATCATGTTTCACTTAAAAAAAATGGTGTGACCTACTGCTGCTACAAGGAGGTTTTCCATGTTCTTTTTCTTGCAAGAATAGAATTTCTCGGTTAAGCCCTTGGTGAGGTTGTTTGCCCAGTGTTCATGTATCCCAGCAGTGGTGATGTGATGGTGAGGGTGTAATAACAGGAAGAACCTCCTGAGAGGTTAATAAATGTTGTTTGGTAGAGAATATCCAAGAGTTGCTTCATTCCCATGTTTGAAGATGGGTTTTTGAAGACTTTGGGAAGATGATTGTTCTGCCCCCTTCTTTTTGGAGGGAGTGTGGCACCAATGAGGATTTCACCTGCAGAAGTGAAAAATCCAGGGGAGGAGCTGTGCATATTCCTCTGCCAAAGCACCTCCCTCCAACTGCTCTCAGCAGGAAAATGGATTAGGTTGCCCTGTCTGCCAGCCCTTTAGCCTGTTTCTGGCGGTTTACCAATGCTGTCTGATGGATGTTTTTCTCTTTCTGTCATGGCTTTACACTATTATCTTATTTTCCATGCATCATCAACTGCCTGCCTGTGACAGAGCAGTTTTGAGCATTCCTTGCTGCCTGCAGAATTTGAGGATGAAAGTTGGGTGGATTGGTAACCCATTCAGCCATCCGGTTGCCTGCGCACGCTTTTGTTCCAGGAGCATGTAGCGAATAAAGACATCACGTTAAGGGGTGAGGGAGGGGAAACAAAGCGTTTTAATATTTGTAGTTGCTTTCTAGGCCTTTCACAGCATCGCTTTGTCTACGTGAACTGCATGAATTTGCATGCTGGAGCGCAGCCGCCCAGGGCCCCCGTGCCTCCACCCCACTTGGTTGTTCTACCTTCTGTTTCCTCTTGCTTCCCTTTCATTGTTTGTGCTTCTCGTGTGCCCCCTCCCAGCTTCCCTCTTATACATATTTGTGCTTTTCCTTTTTTCTCCTCCCCTAGTACTTGTGGGCTTTTGATTCCAGCTTCCTCTGAAGCCTGCAGAGCTGTTTTGGGATAGCTCACCTACTGCTCTTGCTCTGCAGCCGAGCCCGAAGGGTGCCCGGAGCGCTGCAGTTGGTGATGGTGTGCGTGGGCTCGTGTGCTGGGGCTGAGGGGGAGCTGGCTGTATCTAGCCTGCTTACTGTCTTCCACTGGTCTGCTGCTTCCTCCAGCATTTCAATGTTTCTTCCTGGATTCCCTTTTTAGCTCTGAGACCAGCTGGTTTTTCCCAGTCAGATGCGGTGGCTGTATTCCCTAGTGCCCATTTCTTCTTTCTGAAGGTGGTGCGAAGCGTGGGGTAACCACGGAGCACCCACTGGCCTTACTCTCCTCCTTGCTCTTAACCTCCCTTTTATAGCAGATGTCCCTGGGATGGGCAGCTGGATTTTTCTTTGAAAACCAGTGGGATTTTGACATGGAAAATCTTCAGTGTAAGAAACTTGATTAGAGCTTGTGGTTTTTATAGACCCCTTATAATTTTGTGGTTTTGCATGTTTGTTTGCAACTTGTTAATACATACTCAAGTAAAATGCTTGAGAGAAAAGCTCCTTTATGTGAGACTTGACACCCAAGCCATTCACCACTAAAGGCTGAAAAAGCTCCAGATATTTACAGCCAGGTTGTAGCACTTCAGTGCAAAACTGAAGGGCAGTTAGTTATGTTTAAAACATAAACATACAAGTGTAGGAAAGAAACACAAATGGCAATTGTTGTTCATAGCCTCCACCACTTAAAAGAGGTACCAGAGAGTCATAGTTGTGTGTTTCTGTCTGTCAGAAACCACGTAGGTGGTTACTGGGAGCATCTGAAGGCAGGGGCAGGCGGGTTGGGTACCTGCAGAGCACTTTCCCTTTGGCCCCTTCAGTTCGGTGGGAGAGAGTACCTTAAAATGACATAATGAAGGTTAAGTTGTAGTTCTTGTTATCACTAGTGAAAATGACAGTAAGTCCTCAAAGTCAGTGCGTACCAAACTTTATTTTGGTGTCAGTGCAGTGCTTGACTGATGTGATGGGTTTTCTGCAGTTCCTGTGTGTCACATGTAGGAGATGAGCGACATCTTTCCTTAGAGGAACACCTTGTGAATGTTTCAGTTTGGTTGCGTATTCTGAGGAGATTACAATAACTTCTTGTTTCACTTTAATGTGACATTGTTTCAGGTGCTTGAATTTTAGCAAAAGATAGAGCAGTGTTTACTGTATCATGGTAGTTATAGAGGCTGGAAAACAGAGCTGCTGCCTGAGTTTTCATTAAAAGGCTCTGCTCAGGTCTGAAAGATGTTTTTTTTTTTTCTTTTCCCAAGTAGTAGGAGTTTGTCTTCAGTGCAGTTCAGGGCCTAATAAGGTTAATTGTTCTACTGGTTTTGAAAGCTGATGAAGACCTTGATCTTACATATATTCATCAGCGATACGCAGCACTGCAGTGTGTCATTAACGAGCCCATCGGCTGTGCACAAATTAGATGTACAGAGTCACCTACTTCAAAGCAGGGTTTGTCTGAAGACACACAATTTGTGTGAAAGTCTGAGACAGGCTTGGAGTGGGAATTGTGTTCCTCTTTGGGCTTTTAAAAGGCTTCTCCAGACTCCCAAATGAGCTTCTGGATGGTGCTGATAGGACTTGGGGCTGGATGGCCATGCAGATTATGCAGTAGCTGTCAGCTCAGGCTCTTGAGACTTGTGTGACACAAGAGGGGCGCTTCCAGGGGCTTTCCAACACAAGATAAGCACCTGCCCCATATTCAGGATACTGTTAGGAGGAAGGGAATTTTTTTTTTCTCATAGGTAGACTGTTGGGAACTGCATTTTAACTTGCCTTCCTTCCCCCATTCCCCCTGTAGTCCCACAGTTTGAGAATACTGGTTTTTTTCCTTTTTTTTTTTTTTTTTTTTTTTTTAAAATAAATCCTCAGTATAAGCCTTCATGCACATGTAGCCTGGATCACATAGAGGAGTGAAGACAGGAGAAAGCTGGACATAGAGGTCTGTGTGTGGTCAGAGTTGAAGGTGATTTTTAATTTTTTTTCCTTGCACAGTTGAGATGTGCTATGGCTGCACTGTAGACTGGGAAGTTTACTTCATTGTTGCTTGGTGAAAAGTGAAGAGGAGAAATGGTGAGGTGGCTAGTGTTAAGGGTGAGCACAGTGGAATGACACAGACCCAGGTTTCTGATGCCTGGCGAATGCTAAGCCATTTAAAGGAGGAACTAAGCCATTTAAAATGAGGATAGCTTGCTATCTGGCTGTGGCAGAGGAGCTTTTTCTGGAGAAGGTGGATAAGGAGTCCTCTAGTTCTGCTTGGTATTGTACTGAGGTCCTAGAAATACAAAAGGAGCTTAGGGAAGCTGGAAAACGTGATGGGTTTGTATCATGCCATCTTGGTGAAGTCTAGCAGCCAGGCTTTGCAAGGTCTCTGGATGACATGGCTGGGTCTTCATGGGGGCCAGGTGCTGGGACCTCCAGGAAGATCTGAGCTGAAGAGCATTGTTGTGTCCTGCAGATCCTGGACAATTAGCATGGTGTCTTCAACCTCTGGGCAGGTGTACAGAAAGATTGTCAAGTCCTCAAATTAACTTGTACTTCCCTGTCAATCTTGTTCTAGATTTGGTTATGTTATAGTGGAGGCTGTGCTACTTCTCTCGTATGAGCTGCTTGTGACAAAAGATGGAAGTTCAGGAGTGTCTGGTAGCTTTTGGCAAGATCTGTATTCGTATTAGCCATAAGGTCATTATTTTAAACACAATAATTATCAGCAATAATGTTAGCATTCAGCATATTTGCTGCTATAGTGTGGTTGTTGTTTTTCCTCACTTCATGGAGCTCAGGTCTTCAGAAATCCTGCTGCCTGTCCCATTCAGTAGGCAGGTAGGACTAACTGATCTGCTTAAGCATCTGAAGCCTGTAGAAAGATGTTTTGTTTACAAGTGGTTTTTTTTTTCCAGTATGTAGTGAAAATAGGTAAAGTCAAAGCTGGTAGCTTGGGGCCTGTTCTGTGATGTGCTTACGTGGGAAACATGTAGGAGGGGTGGTGGAAAGTACAGCCTTTTAAAATTAAAAGATTTTTTTCCCCTTACCTTTTCATTGCTAAGGTCTCTAGTTCATGTTTTGTAGAACCATCACCTGCAGAAGCAGAAGCTGGGAAAACTCACCAGCTGTTCCTGGCAGGATGACTGTGACCTCCTCCTGAAAAATGTTAATTGCCCTAAAGTTGTCCCTGGTTTCATCAGCAGGGGTTGAGTGGCTGTAACATACTTCATTTTGAGTTGTACCTAAAGCTTTCCTGGAGATCTTGGCCAGTTCAGAGTAGCTACCTCCTTGTTTTAAATGGATTTCCTTCAGGGAGCTCATTGAACCAACACTTGAGTTCATTTCTGTAGACAGCTCATAAGTGGTTTGTGGTGAACTGCAAGCTGACACAATTCAGCTGCATGTCTTGAAAATTGTCTGAGTGCAGCAACTGAGCTAAGATGATGTGTTCAGAGCTTCTGCTCTCTCTGCTTTCTGTACATGCTGCTAATCAGTGATAAGATCTGGGTTTGGGACATCACTGTGCCAGTTGGAATGTGGTACTTTGCCTTTGCTTTTGGCAATGACAGGTGATCTGCATTTCAAAGCATTCTGCATCCTATTACTCCAGGTATTGGCTATTGAAATTTACTGATGGGGCAGAAAATTTGAAAGTAGAGAAAATAGTCTTTCTGTAGTTTCAGGGCAATCGTTGGCTTTAGATTGGAATTCTGTGTTTGAGAGGATTTTGTACAGATGCACTTGCATAAATGAAAAATGAGTCTGTTCAGTCAGCATTTGGGAAGAAGCAGCAGAGTAGCCAGGTTAAGTGACCATTTATCTTTTGCAAGATGAACTGAAACCTCAGATGGGATGTCCATCAACCACCTTACCTGACTCGCAAAGGAGTTATAGGAATTTTAGGTTTCTGAATTTGTTTTGCTAACAAGTCACATGAAAATCCATCTGTGATGGAGTTAAAGTGTTACATATATCCAGTGTAGCATGTTGCAGTTCTGAGATTCTTACACAGTATTTTCTCTGTTTGTCAGGCTGATTCGGAGGAGGATGTGGAAGAGCATCCACAAGAGCAAAGGTAAGCTAAACTCAAATGGAAGCAAGAGGGTTGAAGTTCATTTTGGTTTTTGCTTTAGGAAATACCAAAGTGTAATTAGGCAGGCTACTAAAATATTACTTTTTTCTTCTGCATGTTAAATAGTTTTTTATTACTTGTGGCTTACAATTTTCTCAACTTATTGTTAATATTGATTTATTAGCAAAACCAAAAAACCATATGCTCAGTGTATGCAAGTACAAAATACCTTCTTGCATCTCTTTCTCCTAATCCTGTCTCTAAGATGAATTTACTTCTCATTGCTTTCACACAAAAAATTAAATGTTTATTAATTGTTTTGTTGTATATTTTGCAATTAATTTTTTAAGGCGAGGGACAGTTGTCCATTGCAACATTTGTAAATATAAGTAGTCTTGGAGTGTTAATTTGCACCAAGGCAAGGAAAGAGGTGAGGGAGATTTAAAGCCAAAGGTTTATTAATGTGTTGCTATGGAACAATAAATATTCTACCCTTATGTCTTGAAATCAGATAAATCATGAAGCTCTTCAAAACTGTAGCCACAACTCTGCAGTTTCTGTTAATATCAGGCCTTCTATTTTGAAGAGTTGGGTAAATAGCATCAATAGCATCACAGATTATTTTTTAAATGCGTATTTTGTTTCCTCCAAGCATCCAGGTTAAAATGCTTGGACATCTACCAGTGAAACACTTCCTTCCTTTGGTATGTGTTAATGTGGTTACAGTTTTCAGTGCCATGCCAGCCAGAAAGATCACAAGACTTAAAAATAAGCTTGTGGAACAGCACTGTTTTCTGATGGCACAGTCTTTGCCCTTAGCTTAGTTCTGAGAGCAAACAGATCTGATAACACGCAAGCCTTGGGAGCTGGCAGAAGGAGTAAGCCTAGGGAGTGGGAACAGGATGGTTATGATGGGTCTGTTCTGCACTTCTTCACAAGGCTTTTTCCCTTGCTGCCTCATTGGGATCCTTCTCATCTGAGCCCAGCATCACATTAAGGCTCCTGTGCCTCATCTCCGTGGGAATTACAAAGATGGTTTGGAAACAGGATGTGAGAATTACTGTGGCTGCTGACAGCTGTTGCTGATTACTTGTGCTTGCCTAAGTGCCCCAATTCCTACCTGCAGAGGGGATTTTTTTTTCTGCCTCCTCTTGGGAAAAGAAGGGTAAACTATTGAAAGCTGCATTTCCCTGCACAAATACAGAAGTTTCTGATTTTTTCATCTGGGAGCTATTATGTTCTGGATGCAGAATCTTTACTGTGTAACTTTATTACCTGCATGCTTTCTTTATTGAGAGGTAGTCAGAAGGCAGCAGTCTCTAGTGCTGTGTTTAAGATTGTTTCTGATTGTTTCCTTAGTAGTCAGAGAGATGTAATTTAGGTGGAAAAAAATTCTCTACTTGCCTATTTTTCTCTGAAGGTGGATGGGGTAATTGGCTACTATGGCAATAATAAAAATATTATTGAAAATAATTAGTTCTTGAGACTTGGAGAGGAAAAAGTGATTTAACTGGAGGTTTTTGTAGGTCATTCAGGTGCTTAAAATTTTTTCTAATAATTATTCATTTTCAAAAATTAGCTTGTTTTTGGGAGTAAAGTTTGTAGAGGTTCATTTGCATGGTGGAAACATCCTTCTATTGTCATACCAAAATGCTTCAGGAAACCTGCCTGAACAGATCCTGGCTTATGTGCATCTTCTAAACTACTTTGGTTTGCTGCTGTATGTAAACACATACATAGACCTGTGTGTGCTCTACATACTGAAGGAATGTTGTGTAGTGTAGACTTCATGAAGAAGAGCCATCAAAGGTACATTGGAAAGATTAGAATTTCTTAGTTTATTTCCGGATTAATTTTCATTCCTGTAGCTTACATTGCTATATGGTGAAATCATGGGGATTTCCTTTTCCTGTAGCAGCAAAACCTGAAGCTTGCAGCATCTTTATCTCACTGTCTGACTGCATGCCCTGGGGAAATCAGCTGAAGCTACTGTAATTTGATGTGAAGCCCCAAGAAGCAAAGCACCTTAATGTAGGGGATAAGCAGAAGTTCAAGGAGATAGAGAAATCAGAAATTTCCCCAGAGATGAGGGAAGTATAGGGAGTTCATCATCTTGGGGCATGAAAGAGAAAGTCTCTTTCCAAAACATTGTTTTATTCAGTTTTTAATTCTAGGTTAGTGGGTTCCCTGGGAGCTTGCTAACCTACTTTGAAAAAAACCAAACACAACAAAAGCAGTAAAGTATTAACAGTCTTTTAACGGACTTCCTGTGCGTGTGCATCATAACATCTTCCTTTTGGGGTGGTCTTGGTTTGCTGCTCTTGTGGCAAGTGCACAAGGGAGATGGATGCGGTCTTACAGTTTCTGCCTTAGGTTTAACTTTAACAAATAGAGAAATTTGCATGGAGGTAAAAGACATTGTCAAAACAGTAATTTTTGTGAAGAGCTATTTCAGAGGTGAATGAGAAATGGTTGGTTAGGTCCATAGGTTTGCAGCTGCCCTGAGTGACGAGAAGATCATTATCAACTCCTTAATTTTCACCCTACTGATTCCTGCTATTCTGATTGCTTGGATGCTTCTACAGGTTGTTTCATGCTGTTTTGTGTCTCTCTGGATCAGATTCTGAAATAAGAAATGCAGCACAGTAGACACTTGAGTACTGCTTCAGGCCACAGACTTTAACCAAATTAAAGTCGTGTATTTGTAGTAGCCTATTAAAAAGCTTCGAGTTTCCTTAAAAACCTTTTGCTACATTTGAAAGTCAGGAGTAAAAAGATGCCTTTCATAACAGTCAATGACAGGTGTTGAGAAGAAAAGGTTTTGTTGTTGTGTTTGCAGGTTAGTTTTTTTGTTTTGGGTTTTTTTTGTACTCCTGCCTCTTCATCCTAGTGATTTTGGTTGCCACAACTGGAAGTTACAAATTTTGAAGGCTTAGGTTCTTGCTAATGCAGCATAATGAGTCAGGACCCAAGGGAATGGCCTGAAGTTGTGATGGGAGGTTTAGGTTGGATATTAGAAAAAAGGTTTTTCAGTTTTTCTTGTTGGCCACCAGAACAGGCTTCCCAGGGAAGTGCTCAGAGCTCGAAGCCTGACAAAGTTCAAGAAGTGTTTGGACAGTGCGCTCAGGCACCTGGTGTGACTCTTGGGGATGGTTCTGTGCAGGGCCAGGAGTTGGGCTTGGTGATTCTTGTGGGTCCCTTCCATCTCAGGATATTCTGAGGTTCTGTGAAATACAGAAGTCTGGCACAAATAAAGAGACAGTACTGTCAGATGATATGCACAAATGATGCTATCAAAATTTTTATCTTTCTACTTCAAGGAAGTAGACTTAGACTACAAAAAAAAAAAAAAAAAGTAATTTAATGTGTATGACATTATTAGTACCTGGGTTTTGAGGACTTCTGGAGAAAGGTCTTTGAGGATGCAGTTTTGCAGCTGGCACATTAAGGAACATTTGTACCTGAATAAACTGCTGTACTCAAGTGAAGTATACATTCTTAATAGGTGATGCACAGTGATTGTCTATGAGAAGGGAAATCCATAAAATACTAGAAGTATGGAATGAAAATAGCCAGGAAGAGGACATTTCCCAGCCTTTTCCTATGGCAGGACATACTTTGCTTAGAGTTGATGGGTATCAACTGCTAGGAAAATTCCAAGTGTGATGCATTTGGCTCAGTCAGGCATTTCTGTTGAACCTTTGCCTTTGATCTCTGGAGAGCATTTGACCCTGTGGGCTGGAGCTGCTTGGGCCAGGAGATGGTATCGGCTCCCAATGGGCTCCTGCTAGGGCGTCAGTGCAGCCTGGGAGTGACAGCTGATGCCCAGCACTTTGACCTCTCCTGATTGCTTGGTGGAATTACTCCTAATCCCGTTGTTTTTGCTGTGCCTGTGAAATAGTGCTCCAGATGTGGAGGAGAAATTGAAGGTAGAGGTAGCAAGGGAGCAGCTTAGTAGCTGCCTGAGAGAGAGCAAAGCAGTCGAGGTGCACAGACTGCAGAATTGCTAGGGGGTTTAGGGAATACTGTAGAGATGGAGTTACAAGGTTTGCTTCAGGAAGAATCTGGGGTGGCGGCGGGAGAACGAGCCTCCTGCGCATTGCGAGGCTGTACATTGCAATTCCTCCCTGGCCACAGCTTCGTCTCCAGTCAAGAGGCACAAATGAGCTCTGGCGCTGTGGATGGAGTATTAAGACACTTCAGAGGTGACTCATCCTTCCAAAAAGCCTGTGGTCTTAGTGCCATAATTTTTGACAGTCCCAATTAGAAAGCAGTGGCATGGGACTAGTGGTATGCCTGTGTACCAGATAACTAGCTTGGGTGGTGGCTAAGGCAGGAAAAAAAAAAAAGATTGAAAAAATAGGTTAGGATCAACCAGATTTTCTTTTTCCTTCTGCATTTTTTACTGAAATGAATAAAAATTGATTTTGTGGCAGCAGAAATGTCTGAATATTAAAAAGCCAAGGTTTATGTCGTATCTTTTATTAAAATCAAAATCAAAGAGAGTATGCATTAAGAAAGTGTTTCAAAATAAAAAGTTGAAAAGTAGTTCTGAGAGTGTCAGTGGGGGAGTGAGTGAGTGAGTGGTTCTGAGTGTCAGCTTAAGCTGTCTGAAAGGAACCATCTTAATATTTTCAACCTAAGCTTATGTGGAGTACCACTTATCATTTAGATTGTCATTAAACTTACCCCAAAAGTAAATCTAACTACATGAAGACTTTTCTTAGAATATGTGCTTGGTTTTAACTTGTAATAGTTTTTTATATATATATATATATATATATATATATATATATATATATATGTGTGTGTGTGTGTGTATAAAATAAGCTGTTTTATAGATATAATATATTATATATATTATATAATAATATAATATATATAATACATATGTTATAGATACATTATATATATATAAAATGATAATAATAAGCTGCTTTTATTAAGATTTTAGTGGTTTTTTAAATTTTTGTTTTGCAAAACAAACCAAAATCCGTGTGTGTGTATTAAAAAAGAAAATAAAAAACTGAGTTTCTTGAGAAAAAAGGTTTTTAGTTCCATTACTGTACTTGCATAAGGTAGCAATTTCTGCAGTATACACAGAATGTATGTTATCGGTGGTTAGCACTAAAACCTTCTTCAATATTGGCTAACTTCTGTTTTTAATTGATAATAATGGCTGTTGTGCCCCACTCCCACTTTGTCTAGATCATCAAGGGACTACTAATTTTAAGTTTTACTGGATACGTAAAGAAATGAAATTTACTTTATCTAATCCTTAGAAGTAAGGGAGGAGAATTGAGATGGGCACACCCACCTATAACGCTTGGGTGAAAATCCCTAAGGAAGCACCTGTAGGGAACACAGGATGTTGTGAAACTGGACTAAAAGCAGCTTACTGAAAAGAATTGCAAGAGGTCAATGAAACTGGGGGTTCTCTTGCAGATGAAGAAACAGATAGTTCCTTCCAAAATAATCAGTGTTACTCTTTGTCTCCTTCCTTATGCCTCTGCCAGGCACAGCTAGGGTGGCAGGCTGAACTCCTGCTCCTTTAATTGTTTATCTCTGTTTTATGTGGCAGTTGATTCACTGATGAACTTTGCCTTGCTGAACTTTGTATTAGATGCTGTTAGGAACAGCTCTTCCCCTGTGTGCATTGCTTCTTCCAAAATACTGGTCCTTTTACAAAATTATGTTGCTTGCCTGATGGTACAGGGGGTAAAAAATGTGTTTTGTTTTTTTTTCCCTGGGACATTGCATGGCAGTGCTGTGTGCTAACAAATGTTTCAGCTACTGTTTGTTTCTTTATTTCTAAATTGTTTTCAGACATTTCATAAACAAGCTGAGTTGCCCAGGTCAGCTGTACAGTGTTTCATACCAAACTGAGGAGGTGACCCTGTAGCTTTCTGTGATCATGAGATAATGGCAAATGACAGCCTTGCACTTGTTTGCAAAGGCATGTCAAACTTCTGTCCTCAGTAGGTCCTACTTGACCTTGATGGAAACACTTCAAAGGTGATGTGTGGCCATATTTAATTAGTCTTAGACTTGCTGTTTCAGTCCCCCTCATCATCAAAATCTTGTCAGTTTGCTTTGAACAAACTCTGCTGGAATGTGTTTATTTCTCTCACTTTAATGTACTCTCTTGGGCTGGAGGATGTTCATGGCTGGACCAGAGACTCTTTGATCGGTGTCAGCTTGTATGCCCCCTGAAATGGACTTTCTCATCTGTGGGTGACAACTTGGCTTTGAGAAATGAAGGCAGTCTTGGTATGATAGCTGCCAATTGGCACTTCTGCGTTTGTATGGCTCATGGTGCCTTGAAAAGCCACCCAGGCTTCTACGGAAACACCAGTTTCTATACTGGTAAAAATAGCAGGCTGGGGCTGTGAGGTCATTGTTTGCACAGGGATTAGTGTGTATGGAGAAATTGTGTTTGTGGATATGTGCTACTGGAGGAAACTTTCTCACGTGTAATGATCTGTTTTAAAAGGACAAATAAACTATGCTTTACATTTTGGTGCCCTATATAGTTATTTCTTTGTCATCCTCTGTCAATAATGTCTTCACTTTCTGTTCTCTGTATCTTCTGCAGATCTCTTGCGTCCTGTCTTATGCTGTCTTATTTTTTTTTAACTTCTCTCTCGGCCATGCCTGAGATGGTTGTAGTTTCTGTACTGCCAGAGGAAGAGGATGTCTTGCACTCTGTGACCCGGTGCTCTCCCCTGCCTTGTGCAGCCCTACAAGTTCTCTGGGTTTGAAGAACTTGTTTTATTGCCAGGTTAACATTTCTTGTGGTCATTCTCTGGTTGGTTTCCCTGTTGCTCTCTGGCAGCATCAGCTGAAAATGTGCACGGAAGTTCCCCCTCAGTGTCTACAGCCTGTTGTGTGGGACAGGTGCCCTGTGTCACCTGCAGGATGTCATCTCTATTCTGCTTGTCTCACATTGCTCCCAGGGAGCCCCTCCTGTACTGGTGTGGCACTGGTCCAGACCTTGTGGCATCTTTTTGCTCTTTCCTCAGTCCTTCAGACCTGCCTCTTCCTGTCCCTGCCTTTTGGCCAGACTGGGAGCGGGTGGTTGTGTGGTGGTGCCTGTGCCAGTGCTGACCCTGCTCCCTTACCTGCAGTGCAGGAGGGAGCTGGGGAGGAGCCCAGCCAGATGTACTCTTCTGCTCACTGCTGGTGAGATAGATGAGCAGGCCAGTCCTCAAAGTGTGGGGCTGAGACAGACAGCCTCTTGTGTTTTAGGAGTAACGCCTTTGAGTCAGTGGCTGTGTGGTAGGAGTGGGGTAAAGCACTTGCACTGGGAGGATGGATAGCCTGAGGGACAGCTCCTGGGTTTTGGGTGGATGGTGTGGAGAATCACACAGTGGCAGCATTGTGTGAACAGTTGCTAGCTGGTGCACACACGTGTACTTCATTTGTTGTGTATGGTTTTTTGGTTGGGTTTTTTTTTTTTTTTTTTTTGGCACTTGGTAAGCTCCCCATAGCCTGTGCTTTGGGACAGAGCCCACCCAGAATGCATGCCCTTTAGAGTTAGGACAAGCCTGGTCTGAGCAGGTGGGACAAGGGCATATGGTGTCTTATTTCCCATTGTGTTTGGTTCAGTGCTTGCTGGAGAGCTGTGGGAGAGCAGAGACAGATCTCGTGGCACAGCCTGTTGGTGCAGTCATTCAGCAAACACATGGGAAAGGTGAGCTTTTAATGCCAGGCCAGTTGCATGCTGCGAGGGCTCTGCAAGTCTGCTTGGGAACATGGCATTTTTCTTGTTAAACTTAACCTACCTTGTTTTGGAAAAGGAGATGTTGGGACACATTTTGTGTGTTTAGAGAAGAGGGAAAGAAAAGCAAAAGTAAACAGCTGCTATGGCGTGTTTGTTCATGTTCGTTTGTAAACTTTGTGTCCTGTAACCTGTACTTGCTGCTTCTGTAATGTAAGTAGTTCAGAATAGGAACTTTCTTCTTATGCTTCTACTTTTACATTTTAATACACTGGTAATGGATTTCAGATGTCTGTTAATCTCAGGCTAATCCTTCTGATTTGTGGGCAGTGGGCCACAAAGGATTTAGCTTTTGGTCTGTGTGTTTATTATTAATAAATTATTTTCACCTCCATAATAGCTGTTTCTTAGTTGCCTATAAGAGGACTTAATTTGCAGTAATTTTACCATTTTGCAGTTGAACAATAGACAGCTGAAATTTTAGACCAGTGTCAGCAGTCTGAAAATTGACACAATGTAAGAATTTAGCTTCACTGTTTTCTACTCTTGCATTTTGGCAAATTGTGACAAAATAGAAGAAAACCTAAACAACAATTTCTCATTTGTAGGAATTTGTGTGCAGTCTGCTTCTGAATGACCAACCCCAGTACTCTCGTTTGATTATTATAAGCAGAGCATGAAGGATCCTGAAATCTATCTAATGTGGTGTAATAAAGAGCTATAGGCACACCTGTTACCTGGCTCTCATCTTTGTACATACTCAAAGGTGACACAAACCTAGCTTTTAATGACTCACGTATTTTTATTTGACAAGGAAAGGTCCTCTAGGAAAGCTGTGCTCATGCCCTGGCAGTGGCTCTGACTGCGTGACTTGTGGGCAAGTAGGTGAAGGAGCCTTTTCAGTAGTTCAGGTGTTTGCCACAGTATAGTGATAGTTAGTTATAAATAGTTATAAGTTCAAACCCTACGTTGTCTTAGACATCATTCTTTATCCACTTTCTCCAGTATGTGCTTTGGGTAGAGACTTTTTCTTTTTGGTGGTTATTGCAAAATGACCAACTCCCTTCTTCATCAGGACAGAAAAGCCCTGTCCACTTCAGGGAGGGGAACAGTATATATCAAATATTATACTTGCATGTGACGATGGTGTGTATTAACTCTTTTGCAGAGTTCTGAGTACTCACTGCAAATATTTGCTTTGTATTTGTAGAAGAGTTTTCTTTCATCAAATAAGCTAGTCACCTGGGAGAAACATGTGATCATTATGAATAATTTAGGTGTCTGTTTGTTGTCTCAGGGGTCCACCATTCTGTTATGTCCAACTGAAATAAGGAGGATAGAGGGCAAAGCTACTGGTGTTAATTGTCACCTTATTTTCTTCTCCACCTCCTGACCCCAAAGTGGTGTACAAATAAAGCTGGGGGGGGGGTTGTCTGTTGTCCTGTAACTTTTAGAAATAACAATGGAAATATAATTAGACAAGGATAACTCAGGATATTTTGTGTGTGTGTACAAAACAGACCTTACTTTCTGTAGAACAGTTTGCCTTTATATAAACACGGGAATTTCTCACACACAGAAGCAGCATTTTTTGCTTAGAATTATGAGGAAAGGAAGAAGGAAAAATAATTTCTTAGAGGAAGGTGAGAAGTAGGCCTCTGTTCTTATTTTTACTGAAGTTCTCATCTTCTATGTCTGCTTCAAGATACTGTTGCAGAGCTCTAGCTAGTTGTTTCCCATCTGACCCACCTGCATACCAGAGCTCAGCAGATGGCAGAATCAAGAAATTTGAAGTGCAAAATAATGCTTTTAGTTACTCCTGATAAAAACCAACTTCAGCTTTAAAACTTTGTGAAGACACATGAAGAAGCTGTAAAGACTTGGAAATAATAATAAGAAAGATGGTGTATCCTGTTCAGTGCTGTCAAAAGTACGGGCTGTGTTGACTCTGGTTCCTGGTTTTGTTGTTTTGGAGTTGGATTTTATAAGAAAGAAATGTTCTGTTTAAAATGTTTGTTTGTAACAGCATGTTCTGTGAGGAAATATGAGAAATGCAGAAAACAACTCAATATTTATTAAGCCTAAAACTGGTTTTTTGGCCAGTGTGGTGTAACATAGTTGCACTTGCATTATGAAAGATCTTGCTTTCTTTGCAGTATTAAGATTTGAATCTGGTCTGGCTTTGGAGACACTTGCACATCAATAACATGATAATTTGACACACATGAAATTGCTTGGGAAGACTGTCAGAAGCCTGAGTTTTAAAAATATGTGTGTGTATGAAAAAACAGTGACCTTGAGCCCAAATGGTTCTGGCATAGATTTTTGCTAATTCTTTTGCATGTATAAATCATTATATATTGCTTTTGAGTTTTTAAAATGGCTATTAATTATTTTAATATTTTTCTCTGGATCCTGTTTATTTTCTTTGAGACAATGAAGCATAATTGTGTTGCATATGCACCTCTCAAAACAAAAAGTTAACTTGGAATGAAATAGGGAGTCTCAGCTTTACAAAGTAGACAGAGATAAATGATGACTATCTGCCTTGTTGGTAGCACATTTACATTTATCTCATGAGGACAATTTCCCAGCTTTTTAAAATCATGATATCAGCTGATATCTGATCTAGTAGAAAGTTAATAATCTCTCTTTTTTTACTGTTCTTTGTGGTACTCTGAGACCCCTGAATTCTGCCATCTTCCTACCGTTTCCCCTCCTGAATTAAAGGAGGGCTTGATTGGAAAGCTTTTGCGAGTCCCAGGAGAGGATCCAAAAGGGAATTGTTATAGAGACTCAGATTTGTAGGAGTTCTAGGGACTGGCTTTGAGAGTCCCACTTCTTTCAGAGCTGACAGTGGCTGTCAAGCAGTGAATCCAAACATTAATACTTAACACCTTTTAAAGTTTGTTGGTGCACTGAGGTCTGACCTTTCTTGTGAAGCTGCTTCAATTATTTATGTGATTTCTGGTTATTATCAAAAGCAAATTAAAAAGAAAAGATTGTCTGGTATCCTGCTTCCTGCTGGTATTCTTTTTGTGGTGAGTGTTTCCAAAGAGTTCCTCTGTGGGCAGCATGTGGGGTTGGTGACATGAGGCAGCTCTTTGCAGTCCTTCAGCTGCAGGTATTTGTTTCTTATCAGTGAGGACAGGAACAGGTTCAGCAGCTATGCATGAGACAAAATTTGGTTCATACATGTGTGTGCACTTTAATGCCATCTCCTGGCATTTGTTGGAGCAATGTGTTGTGCTGCCAGTTGGGAATTCACTTGGAACAAAGTGGGACTTTGGAGACTTGTTTGACTCTGAGCCAGCAGTCTCAGTATGATGTGTTTAGCACTGGAGAGAGAAAAAACAGATGCATACTTGTTTTTTTATTATTTGTGAGGAGGATTCTTTGAATGGCTTCCAAGGTCTTGAGGTTCCTGCATGTTGTGCAGCCTTTTAACTCCATGGCTGTAGCGCGCTTGGCCGAGAGGTGCAGTTTACACAAGCAATTGAAATCGCACGTGCACCGGATTTTTTAGGCTCTCGGACTTCCTCGTGGCTTGTGTCAGCATGCCAAAGTGCACCGTGTTCTCAAGGCCTTTCTGGGAGGGAATATGTGGAAGCTGTCAATTACTCCTCTGTTCCAGGCCGACGGCTTCATAAACAGGTGTGGTCTGTGGGGACATTTCCCTTGTTTAAAACCCATCATTTTCACTTACACTTCAGTGTTAGCTGTTGTCATTGCACAACACAGCTGAATCCTGAGGGAGTTGAATGATAAAAAGCTAAACTAGTTGAATTCTACTGAATTATCTGATAATACAGTTGATAAATTTTCTTGGAAGATAAATCACAGTGATTCATTAATAAAGCAGTGGGTTGTGTTTGGTAGAAAATAAAAACTGTAATTTTAGAGTTTTAAAGTAATTACTTGAGTACTGTTTGAGGTATGAAGGTGTGCATTGCATGAAATATCACAGTTGTAGGTACTAGGTGTCATCCTGAAAGATTTGGCTGCCTTTGCAATAGTTAATAATGCAGAAATTATTGTGTGAAGTTGTTTGCTCTCTGCTTGAAGAGTAGGGACAATCTAACAAGGATTATTAAAAGGGTCCAGATTTGAAATATAAAAGGTTTTGTCTTTTTACCTTAGAACTCTATCGAAGTTATTGACATGTGACTGTCATCATGCACAGAGCTGGACACTCGAGGTTTTGGTGCAGTCTGGGCATCGATCACCAGGTCCTGGCTGAAGTAATGCCATAGCAGGTCAGCTCCTGCACCATGCAGTAGCCTCAAATGCTGAGCATTTTGGAGTAGTGATGTATCAAGTACATGTACAGTATCACTGTACATGAGTGCTGCCCAGTGCAATGGTTACACTGGTGTCCTGATATTAAATCTTGGGTGGAGGGGCAGTGGGGTTTTGCTGTGGGATGTGGCAGGAGCAGAGGGGTGGTTTTGTTTCCCCTCATTAAGTTCCTACTGTCCTGCTAGGTGCCTGTCAGTGTTTGTCTTGCAGCAAACTACACTGTGAGGTTGCACTGAGTGCAGTTTGTTCCCCTTTTCATCCCCTCTGGCCTCATCAGTTTGTGTTCTTTGGGGGCAGAGGCTGGGGCTGCACCTTGGGTCCCACTGGACTTTCTGCTGCAGAAACAAAAGGCACTCTGCAACCACCACACCTTTCTCTGGGAGTGCTGCTTACAGATCATGTCTGATTTGGTGCACAGGGCTCTCCTCTTTGGACTGATGCCTCTTACCAAAGCTCTGAGCAGTGTGTTGGATAAGACAAAACTCATCTGAAACAGGATGCCACCATCCATGCATGGTTGCCTGGCTGTGGGGAGAGAGGCTGGGCAGCCAGCAAGTTGCACATGGCACTGGAAACTGCTTGGATGTGATGCTGAACGTGTCTGGGCTAGAATTTGGCATCAGGGGAAGGACGGGGTGTAATTGCCGGAAAGGCAAAGGCAGGGGCAAGGCAAAGCATGGTAACAAGTGAAAAAAAGCGAGAGATTGTGAACAGAACAAAGAAACGTAAAAAGCCGTGCCCTGATAAAAACACTAAGTGAACAAAGATACTGGTAAGTATATACTGGAACAAATGAGAGCTTGCTCATTTCAAGTGATTGGCAAAACTGATAAGGGACAGCAGCAGATTTCAATCTTAACAATGAAGGGCAAGATACACAATAACAAAAGGGAAGTGAAATGAGAGAAAGGAGGGAGTGAGTGATTCATAACTGCGTGCACCTGGGGTAGCCACCACCTCCGTTCACCTCAAATGATTTTAAGGGTCTCTGCAAAACAGAATTAAGTCTCTTGACTGTGGCTGGCAGACACTCACTTGGTGTCAGCTATTATGCAGTCAGTGAGTGGGGCCTCACTAGAGACATTGTAGGTCACCTCTCAGATTTTGCCTACATAAATTTAAATTGCATTGTCCTATCAATTGCAGTTGTGGGTTAGCATTTTAAAGTTAAGGTGTCTGTACGTCAATAAATGTACAACAGTAAAGACCTGAACACGGAGATGATAAATACACTAACCATGTATAAGAAAAAATTGTGTAATTGCTATTTTTTTTAAAAATGAAACTAGAAGAACAAGAAGCAACGTGCTACCCTCGGCAAGTGAGCAGTCCTGTAATATATTGTAGAGTAAGTTTTACGTTCCTTACTGTGTTATGGATTTAACATGCCTGCTCAGTTTTTGTGCCTGCCTCCTGGTGCTGTGGGCCGTGTACATCTCTGGTTTGTGTCTAAATCTTGATTCCTGGCAACTGAAGAAGGGTAGAGAGCTGAAGGGCCTGTACTTGACCGACTCCTTGACCCGTGCTTTACGTGCTTTGTTGCTATTAGCTGCCTTTCTTCAATAGCTATTGTCTGATTTCTGTCTTGGTGTGTTCTGTCTTTTATTCGAGGCCTTTGCTGCAAGCCTGCTGCCCGCAGCTCATGAGGTGCCTGCTGCCTGCTTAGGTATTTCTGTGGCCTGTCGCTGACCCAGTTTCTGCAGCGTTTAAACTGCCCTTTTCAAAAGGGGACATTTCTGGCCTTTGTGAGCATTCTCAGTGTTGCTGGGATAATGTGGCTGATCCCGCAGATGCGGGTAGTCGCTTTAAAACAAACACACACCCCTGCCCTGGTCCCCATGCTTTCAGTCTTGCTTGGATTTTTTTTTTCTCCTTGTAAATAAAAACAATTATTCATGCTTTCTGGTCATTGAAGCGATGGGCTGTGTTTTGTTGTTCCTCAAACAATCACTGAAACGTTTGCTGTGCAGGGAGGGTAGGGCAGTGCCCAGCCATACAAGAGTGTGCGCTTCCAGATTTTAAGATGAGAACCTTTGCCTTTATACCCAAGCTGAAGAAGCTTGTTTGGGACTTGGGAAGCTTGGGGTTGTCCCATGTCATCCGTGACTTTCCCATGCTGCCTGACTTGGAGGTTAAGTTGTCCTGGGTATACGCACTGGTTTGGGGACAATGACACTTGGTTTGAGCGCTCAGATCGTCTTTATTTTCCCTTTACCCACTGAAAGCTTGCAAGCTGTGGAAAGGTAAGATCAGGTGTTGAGAATGTAACTTTGTAGTAACTGCAAATCCACATTACCTACTGCTGGCCATGGTTTGGGGCAGCACTTAAGTTTCTTTATTTCCTCTGTGGTTTTGCCATATTTATGCCAAAAGCCACATCTTCCATTTTGACATGACTGAAGATCTCCCTTACAAAGCCATGTTGCTCCTTTTTTGGTGTAAATTATTGCCATGGAGTGACAGAAGAAGCCTCTTCAGAGGCCGGACACACTTTGCTGATCTTTGTCTTGCTCTTGTATGTCCATCCACGTATCCAGATAAGAAGGGGCAAAGTGCTGTCTGTGAGTCCTGCTCCTCAGTCCACCTCAGCTGCCCCTCTGCCCATGAGAAGCCCCTCTGGCTTCAATGGGACCTTTGTGTGGGTTCCCATGCGGGACCATGGCGTTAATCTGCTTATCTTGAAGAGCAAGAAGTGTTGAGAGATGTATGGCTAAGACCAGTTAAATACACCTTTGGGTTGCAGAGGGATTTTTATCATGTCTGGAGGAGTTTCTCCTCTCATGGGCAGCTTGAGAAGCCCCATGTTTCTTCTGCATGCAGAAGCAAAGTGCATCCTTTATTGCAGTGGAAGCAGATGTCTGGTTAGAGGCTTGTCAACAAACTAAAAATAGGTTTAGTGATGCTTTGCCTTTGGTTTCACAGGTGAACATTTCCAGTTGATGAACTCTGATTAGACTCCTAGCTTTGAGATAAAGGAGGAAATGCAAGAGTCTAGGGGAGGTAGAGTTTTAATATTGTACTTGATTGCAAGTACATTTTTTTAGCAGATATAAAATAATCAAAAGCTGACTTCCTGCTGGTTTTTTCTGCTAATTTTCCTCCTTTTCCTTTCCTCACAGCTATCCTGCCGAAGGAAGCAAATGTTAACTTGTAGACTTTAGGTGCCCCTTGCTGGAATTCAGAGCCATAACATACCTGAGGTTTCTTTGGTGGTAGACATTTTGTTACTAAACCTGTGAAGCAGGCTGTGTTTCATATGGTTCTGTGTTGTATAATAGCAGAATGCTGCAGCATTTTGTACATCAGAAGAAATTGGCTGAGAGCATGTGCATTGGCTTCAACAGATCCCAGATGTTTTGTAAGGACCCGGTGGTTTCTGCGATAAGTGTTTCAACTGCTAATCCTGGTAATGCCAATTTTTTTGTTGTTGTTTCTGCCAGTTCGAATTTTCTGGTATAAATTTTTTCATATCGGAGTGTTTCTTTTAACAATGTAATCTAGTGAACCATAAATACACAATAGTACTTAGGAGTAGGTCACAAACACACCGTGAGCATGCTTGTTTTTATTAATAGCACTAAGTCATGGAGCTGTCTTTCCATGTTGCACACCACAACCCAGAGTGACGAGTGACACAAGACAGGAGAGCTTAGCAAGCTGCACTTTTCAAACAGGGCAGCCTGGGAAATTTTGCAGGCTGTCTGCAGTGGTGTTCTGTCACCTTGGGGGTTTATTGGCTTTAGGTGAAAAAGTAGCAATGATCTGATGCTGTGGAGGATTCCCCTTTCTTTGTCTGACTGCAGGACAGGATGTAGTTTGAAGTATAACCAGAGTTCTGTATGGGAAGCTAGAAGAGAAAAGCTCTTTGTTTGAGAGTAGGTTTATATGACTGTGCTATTGAAGCATAGAGATGATGAAAATGCACAGTGCTGTCAGTTAATAAATGCCAGTGAACAATAAAAATAGTCTGCAATTTTTTTATTGCTATTTTCAAGAGGTTCTTCATAAGGTTCTGTATTTTGTGTCCTATCTAAAAAAAAAAATCCACACATCACATATGGCATAGATTCAATGAATTAGTGCCACAACAGAAAGCTTCATCAAAGGGTGCCAAAACATTCAGAGGGGCCTAAAGAGGATGTAACACATCCCGACTGGGAGGGGTGGAAACAAGATCAAGAGAGTGATGCTCCTGTGAGATAGTGGTGGTGGTGGTGGTTTGGGGTTGAAGCTACTTTTTCACTGTTGGTATTTGGCTAGTGACTTTAACTTTTCACCCTGAAGATTGGTAGTGGCCCCTGGGGTGTGGGGGAGCCGCTTAGTTTCCTTGCTGTGCATAGGATGTCTGTGTGACCACAGCTTCCCCGTGCTGCACCACACTTACAGTACCTCTAAGAAAAGTGTAGCCTTGCTTCTTCTCCATATATTTTTATTTGCATCATATTTTCACATTCATATAGTACAGCTTGTGAAAATGCTTTTCAATTACATGAGAAACTGTGTATTTTTTAGGAAACTTATGTAGTTTAAATTTGTGGTAACAAATTTGAAGCATTTGGAGATGCTTCAGAAAGTTTTGTATGAAGTTCCATCTGCCAGAGGAGATAATTAAGTTTTTAATAAATGTGGCAGTCAATAGTGGCAATAACTTCTGTCCTTATAAAACTGAAACATAGCCCAGAGAAAGCTGGTCTTGGTCTATTACTCAAGCAAGTGGTTTGGTAAAAGGATTTTGCAAGTGGTGCATGGTTTTAAGGTTTTGAGGGACTTCCCCAGCATGTTATCAGTTTGTAAAATAAATTACTGCCAATAGAGGGAAACTGTATATTGGAGTGTTTGCTTTTTTTGCATTTGTAGCATTTAAGGCTGCTTGTTAAAGTGCTGTGGAGATAACTTGTACAGTTTTCCATACTGAGCTCATTTTGGTTGTCCTTTTTCGTATGCTGGCTTAAACAAGGCATGGTGATGGTAAACAATGCTCCTGGGTAAATTACTATTCTTAAAGGCTGATGCTCAAAGATTATACTTTTTAAAAAAAAAATTGGGCTGAAATTCACAAAAGAGGAAAAAATGCAAAGTCCAGATGGATGTTTTCCACTATTGGGTATTTTTTTGTAGCTTTGAGACGTGATCTTAGTGACTTTTCTGTAACTTCTTTTCAGGGAAACTGGTATCAGGTGAACTGTCCAGATCAACGGGAATAAATTAAAAGCAGAAGTTACTACTTTTTAAAGTCCTAGGTCTGAGTTTTCTTGTATTTGCCTAGTTTCCTTTTTAGTTAGCATTCTTTTTTTCTTTTCCCGGGGAGGAGCGAGGCACGGGGAAGGATAGTGGGATTTTTGGCACTTAATGGGTTCAGTGTAAGGGTTTCCTATGGGCTGTTGAGATCCAGCAGGCAAACACATGCTGTCCTACAGGCCTTTCATTATAAAAAAGAAACTAAAAGGCTTGGATTAATGTAGAAACAGCAAAAGGCAGCTCTCATAGGAAGATTATCACTCTTAATTACTGTAGGAAGATTATCACTCTTAATTATTAAGCAGGTCATGCTTATCAGTGACCACAGAGCTCTTTCATGCATTTTGCTGAACTGCTGTAACTTAAAATGGTTTCTGTCAAGATAGAAATTTTTGGCTGTGCCTGATGTAGAAAAAGGAAATGGTTGGGTGCAGTGAAATTTGACAAGAATGTGACTTCCTATTGCTGTGAGCTTTGCAGCCCCACAGTGCTTCCTGTCAATGCGTCCTGCTTTTCTGGAGGCAGGAGCCAGATTCTCAGGGCTGGAGGAAAAGTAGTTTCCCTGGCATGTGGAAGTGAAACACTTGAAGGAGGAACGGTTGCTACTTACTTGACAGAAGCTGGCACTTTGCTCTTCAGCTTGGGGAGAATTTTTGAGTAAAACTGTGTGTGCTTGATGAAATGAATTTTTATTTTTACTGTTAAAAACGGAATTGCAGTTGGTGGGTTTAAAAAGGTGAGGTCTTGGTGAGGTCACTTGGATCTCTTCCTTCTTTACTGGTAATTGTTCTGTAGGCACACTGCAGGAAAAGCAAATACGTTCATTGTTACTTTTGTGGGAATTAATTTAGTTGAGGCAGGTGTGATAGAATTTGTTTCTTCTGAAATACCCGCCTCTTGTTTTCTTCAGTTTGTAGTTATGTTAATACAGGACTGTGCTTGAAAACTGCCCTTCCCACTAAAATTTTCTGCTGTCATTTTGCCATTGCAATGACAGAAATAAAGGCTTTGCTACCTAGTAAGTTAAAGTAATTGTGTTCTTCTTAGGTACAAAGGCAGGTGGCTTTGTGGCCTATCTCCTGACTTTTTAAAGGTTCTTTTATCCTGCCTCTTTCATGGGGCTGTGCTGTGAATTTTGACTGCTTTCAATAAAACGCTTTGAAAACTGTGGGTAGGGAACAGTAATTTAAATTTCATGGTATTTCAGCTCAAGGCTTACCTGAGTGCTTTGGTTTTAGCCAGAGAAGGCAGCATGGTAGAAGCCTTTTCTCTAGGTACTTCCCCATGCATCCTTTCTCTAGGGGTCTTGTTTTCAAAGTGTCTGAAAAGGCTCTGAGCAGCACATCTCACTTGAAAATGTTTTATTTTCAGTTCAGAGATGCTGGGCAGGAGTGTGGCTGGAGGACCTGATCTCTCAGAGGTCTGGAGACCCATAGCTTCTCTTGTAGTGGTTTCGTGTTCAGAGAGTTGGGCAGTGTTCTTCAAAAAGCAGCCATTTCTGTACATGAATGAAATAGGCCAGCGTGCTTCAGCTTTGACTGCCCTTATTCATTCCAGTTAATCGAGTAAGCTGGGCAAAAATTAACATCTCAGCAATTATTTGTGATCTTAGTGGCAGTTTTTGAAGAACAAACCTGTGTTATGTAGGCAGTCTAAATGTTCTGAGGGGTTTTTTTTGAGGGTTTGGCAACTAGAGGGTAAGCAAATTACACAAAAAAGTGCATTTGGCTAAAAAATTTTCAGTGTTTAAAAAGGAAAAAAAATAGCATGAGCTGCTTTTGTGATTTTTGCTTTTATTCTGCAAATTCATGGGTTAGAAACAGTCTTCAAAGAGACAGACATGAAAATGCAGTAGTTTCTTAAAACCCCACAAGTCCAGGACCTGGTAAAGACAAAATGTTAAGAATACCAAGGCTCCTGATAGAGCCAAAACTGCATGTTTGTGTTGGGCAAGTGGCTCTTTTAACTTTTCTTGGGAAGAACTTAAAAAAGAAAGGAATGAATTGTATTGTTTCTGCAATTTTAGTTTTAATGGAAGATTGTCGATTTCTTTGAAAAAGATAAATTGTAAAGAAGCTTATAAAAGAGAAAGGCAAGCTACAGGTTTTATTTGAGAGCAGTAATCAGAGTTTACCTCATGAAATGTTGCAGAATGTAAAGGCAGTTGCTGAATTATATGAAGCCAAAAATAAAATGAAGTGGATGTTCTGCCTGGCAGGATATTTGGGATTTGCTGGCAGCCGTAGAGGTGCTTCAGAGGAAAATGTGTTTGAGGTGCATTTTGATCTTGTGAGCCCTGGACAGTCATCCAAAACAAGTAACTTAGTTGCTGTCTGTCCAAGATGCCTAAAATGTACATGGTCCCCCTGGGACATCTCTAGAGAGTTGCTTGAAATTTGGGTGAGTAAAGGATTTCAAAGAAGCGGTTTCAGAAAATAATTTCAAATGAATTCAAGTAATTGTGAATTAATGTCTTAATTTACTACAGATTTCAGTTATTTCAGAAGTTGGGGACTGATTTATGGTAGGGAGTAATTCCATTTTGCTCTTAAACACACTCTATTGTGCTGCCCTTGCTACTAGAATGCAAACCACAGGCGCAGCTGGGGAAGAAAGTCTTTTCTTTTCACCAAGATGTTCTCTGTAGCACTTTGTCCCTCACTGATCAGCATCTCCCCTAGATTTCTTTCCGAGTCTTAATCTCAGTTTTATTGTGGTCTGCATTTAACTCCTTTGGAGTTGTTTCTGAGGGTTTGGTTGTGAGGGTAGAGAGAAAATCCAGGCTTTTTTAATCTGCATCCTTCCATTTACACCCCATTAAGAAATGTGGCTTTAAGGCCTATTGGGTGAGTTACTCTAAAGTTTGATCATTGCAGTTTTTGTTGTTGTTTTGTAATGAATGAAACTGAAGCACTGCTGCCTTAGGTAAATGCTGTGCAAATGGTTTGCGCAAATGCCATTGCAGGACTGGATAGAAAAGGGGAGGACCATGGGCAGTGGCAGAAGGTTGCTCAGGAAGGTGATCTGTGGCTGTGGAAACACCAGGGCTAGAGTATGGAGCAGAGCAATGCACGAGGGACCAGGTCTAAGTAAAAGAGTGGTTTCTTTTACACAGGCTAGGCTTTACACAGGCTAGGCTTACCTACCCCTTTGCTTCACTGCCTTTGTAAATAAGTCATCAGCTCATTGAAACTTTTGTGGGTAGGTCTCAGCTATATGTTGCTTTTCCAGCTTCAGTAGTTGAAGAAATAAAAAAGAAAGAAAATGTTGATAGGCTTACTTTCCTCCTTAAATTGTGCCATGAAGTATTTGTTTTTAGAGAGCTTGTCTCATTCATTTCACTGGTTTTTTCTGGTTTAGCTGCCCTTGCCTGTTTTCCTGTAGCACAAACATGCAAAACAGCAGGTATGCATGCACATGTTAGTTGCTAGGTAACACTGTTTTGGCCTTTCCTGCTTTCCACAGTCTGGGATTCAGTCCTTGATGTACCTAGTGTGCTTCAGAGGAAATAAAGGCAACCATCCTTCTTACAGAATTATAGAATGGATCAGAAGGGACCTCAGTCTAGTTCAAATACCCCTGCTGTGGCAGGGACACTTCCACTAGACTGGATTGCTCAGAGCCCCTGCCAACCTGGCCTTGAACACTCCAGGGATGGGGCACCCACAACTTCCCCTGGGCAATGTGTTGCAGTGCCTCATTACCCTCACAGTAAAAAAAAAATAAATTTCTTCCAGAAGAAGCACAGCTCTCTGGTAAAGCATGTAAGTGAATTCCTAATGATGGGTTGCAAATCCCAAGCATTCAGAAGCAGTGAGTCAGTCCTCCCTCTCTCGCTAAAAAATGCAGTGCTAAAAATAAGGGAGCCTTTGGGACCTCTAGGTTTCCAGCTTTCAAAATTCTCGTTTGTGTTCTTTTACATTTTGGTCATTCTTTTTCTTTAAAAAGTAAAAAAAAAAAAAATCCAGAATTGTCACAGGTCAGTACAGGGCTTCAGGACAAGTCCCATAAGTCTCTGGAAGTGGCAAGTGTGACTGCTCTTCTCCAAAGAGAGAGCCCCACAGGGATACACCATGGATAGCTTGCCCATGAGCAGTGCAGGGTTATTGCAAGCTGGGCAATTTCCTGGTTTCTGAGGACTCTTTCTGTCTCTAGGAAGGAAGTTAAGGTTACAAAAAAATCGTAATTTAAAACTGTTCCTGTTTCTGATTTTGGCAGAGTTGCCTTGATAGTAAACTCAAATTTTAATTTTGTATTTCCAAACAATTTCATGATCTCTTTCAAAGGCACTGTGTGTCTTTCAGGAGCTGCACTTTAATGATCCTAGTAGTGGTTGCTGCTTTTACTGCCTTTGGTAAAGGAGAAGTTGAGAGATGAGAGGGACTAGGGATATGATGAACCAAAGCTTTGTATTAGCTCTGCATAAGATTTTGATTCAGCTGCTTTTTCTATTTGCATATCTATGACCCCTTAATTACCTGTTTTCTATTACCTATTCTTAATTACCTATTTTCTATTTGTCAGAATAATTTCTTTGCATCAGCTGCAGTCAGCATGATTAAAAGGATCTGGGTTTGGTTGTTTTCCTATGTTTTCCATTCTCTGTTTTCTTTATCAGGTGTAGTTTAGAAGAATGAATCTAAAATTAGTCAGTAAATGAGAGGTTTTATTTCATTTTCTCTATTTCAGTTTGCATTTAAAAAATGCACTTTTCTGTACAATACACACATACTTTCATATCTCAAAACCTCATCTTGTGGGTTCATTAACATCACTGCACTGGTGATGTAAAGTGCTAAAATGCTCAACATAAGTAAAATTTTACTTTTATCAATATACTGAGAAATAAACCAGCACTGCCTAAACAGATACACTCAAAAATGACCTCTTGTATGTTCAAGAATCCAGTCGTTTTTGCCTGCTGCTTCCAAGAAAACCCTGCAGCCATAAAGCAAAAGACCTGACCATAAAATGCCTTTCCCTGACTTGCTTTTTTCAGCATGTGCTGTGAACAAAGCGTACAAAAAGGAAGGAAGAAGAAAGGGAACCAAATAGCATTTGTGATTATTTTCAACTACAGAGGTTGCTATCTGAATCATCAGATATTATGCATGCTAAGATAGTATGAAGTAATCAATTCAAGTGAAGAATTAAAGATACAAGGAAGACATAAAAGAGATAATAGAAGAAAAATCAACTTTGGGATAAATGTCCTTCCATTTGACCTTCACTTATGGTCAAATGCAGCTTATTCTGCAGATTGAGTGTTTTATGTGTATAATGAGATGAATTAATTAACTCAGTTTTAAAATTTCATTTGAAAAAAAGGCAAAACAAACAAAACCCCCCAGTGCAATCTCCAGCAATTTATTCAGAATGGATCTGCTCTTTTGTTTGGATTTTTAGGGGAAATATTACTTTTGTGATTGTGACCAATGAAGTAGGAACAAATCTTCTGTGAAAAAAGATCTGTTTCTGTTGGGCTTGGGGGGGAAGCATAAGGCTTTTGCTTATTTCAAACAAATGTTTGCAATATACATTGCATAAAAATATTAGGGTTTGGGACTGTAAATACTGATCTGGTTGTTTACCTATATTTACTTTATGCATCACAGCCTAACAGATCTGAAAGAAGCAAGGGCAAAACAATATCAATGCTGTATTTAGCAGTGCTCTCAGTGTCCCTGTATTAGCATCTCTTTTTGTTAGTCCCACACCAACAGGACACCAAAACCTTCTTTCCTGAAGCAGGAAACATTGTGAAAGGCTGGAGATTCTCCATGTTTAAACACCTCTGGGGCTTCTTAGTGGAGGGAATATGGTAGCTTAACATTTTACAGCTCATGCACCTTTTAAAAAACAAGAATAAAATCCCAAAATGCTGCCCTAGAGTTACGTGTTCCTCTGCTTGCACAAATGATTAATGGTGCTTGCATTCCTCCATCCTGCTCTTTTCCCCTGGTGTCACCCCTGTTCCTTACCCTACCTCACCTCCAGCCCACTTTTTTCAGCTCCACATCCACCTTTCTTCCCAGTAGGCATTTCTGATGGTTGTGTGCATGTTTGGGATTTGTCTCTCACTCCTGGGTGTTTTCTGCAAGCGAGGGTTATGAGCTGAAGTATTCATGGGCTTACCTTCACCTTTCTTGCCAGAACCTGTCCCCAGATCCTCCTGGTGCTCTGGGTGAGCATGTGGTGCCCTCCCCAGTTTTTCTTACTCTTTTTTCCTGGAAAGGGATGGTTCAGGGTGTCAGGGTTTTAAATATATTGTGTGGGTGGGAGAGGAGGAAGGACATGGAACTTTTGGCCTGGGAAGTGTTAACAGCACCATTTAAACTAGGATTTCGATGCATACTGAGTGTTCAAAGTAATTGCCAAGAATTTCCTTCCCCTCTTCTATTTCTTTCTCTTCCAGTTCACTTGTGCTTAAAAGTATCCTCTGAAATGTTGGAATTGAGCTGCTCTATCAAAATCTGCCATTCAGAAGATGCTGTTCAACTGGTCTGCCAAAAAAAGAGATGCCATGGAACATGGGGACCAGCTTTGTTAGATGGCATGCTTAATGGGATGCTAGAGGATTTTAAAAGCACTGAAAGAGTAAAACCTGGAAACCAGTCCTTTTCTGTTGTGAAGAGGCCTTTTTCTCCACATTTGTTGTTTCAAGGCTTCCATTCTTAGACATATATTTCTGTCTTTCCCAAGCCTGTGACATTCTTGTGAAAGGATCCATGTACTTTTTTGGACATGTCATCTGTAGCTAAAAGAGCAATTTTGGGCATAATTTGAGGTGAATCTATTGGTGAGATGATGTTCTTAGAGAAAAAAGGAGGTTTTTTTGTTAGAAGTGACTTCAAATTTCAAATGTCTGAGTAAATTGCCTTGGAGTTTATTTCAGTGTCAGATTCCCCACTGAGATCTGAATTGTGTTTGGAGCATGGGGATGCAGAATGGTGTTCTGCCAGCTTCTAGCTGCCTTTTAGAGACAGAAACTGGAGAAGTGCACTTCCAGTGTAGATGGGCCTGTCTCTTTCTCTGTGTAGTGGTGTACTTCAAAGCATGTGCTAGTTGTTCGATTGTCATGAGCAGAATGTTCTCCTGCCCGTTCCCATTATTCCAACCTGTCATCTTTTCCCTTGAGGGAAAAAGACCCCAACCCAAAGCAGTGGTAGTTCTCTTTCCACCAGTTCTGTTGTTGAAGAAACTCAGCTCTCAGGTTATGTTTTGGCACTGCTTCGGGGCCACTGATAAGTGGTGCAGCTGCCCTGGAGCTGGACAGTGGGCTGGGTGATGGGCATGATGCCACAGGAATGTGGCTGTTCTGCTTTCTGGGCCAGGCTGGAGCTTGAAGTGATTTGGCAGCTTTTGTGGGGTGCAAAGCAGAAGCTGGATGTCTTGTAATCACGGGGCCATTCCTGGTCAAGCGGTGCGCAGGGATGCTGCAAAGTTGTCTCCATGCTCAGGAGCCCGCTTGGAACCTGCACAGGTCATTAAGTGAGCCTTGGCTTCAGCCAAGCGAGGTCCAGGCTGCCGTCTCCAGAAGGAATAAATGGCACCCCTGGGATCCTCCTGCTGCTACTCTTATAGGGCTTTTCCCATTTTTTGACTAGTAGAGGGTTGGCTGAACAGCAATACAGTGCATTTTTAAGAGCCAGTGCTACAGCATAGCCATATTCACCTAGGTCACATTAAGTGCAGTCTCCTACATCCCACTGCTGAATTTGCACCCAGCTGGTGCATTTGGTACCTATTGCAAAGAGCAGGAATTGAGAGGAGAAGAGCTGATGCTGCTAGAATTCCTCAGAAGGAGGGCAAGTCTTGGAGAGCTACTGGCAATTACATGAATTGGCAGAGAGAAGCACTCAGCTTCTTGCTGTTGTCAGGAAAGATTTTTCTGGTGAGAAGAGGTATTTCTGCAGCACCTGTTAGATGCTATGGTGAGGTACAAGGTCATACTGTAGTGAATTAACCAGTGGCTTATCTTTTATTCTCCTGTTCATGTGTATGCATACAATAAAAGGATCTGAGGGCCTTTAAGAAACATGTCTTCCTCAAATATCTGTGGCTTTTACTACAGTAGTAATTTTAATTTGTATGTGTTACAGCAGTACTCAGACTTAACTTCTGGGTATCTACCTGAGGCTGATTTTTGGAAGGGGAAGAAAGTGCTGGTTGCTACAGTGTTTCTAGGAATGGAGCAAGAGTGGGCTTCTGCAGAGACAAGGTTGGAAGGAGGCTGTCGCTAGCAGCCTCAGGAATGCTACTTGGATGTATTGCATTCTGCCTGCTACAGCAGTGAGAGAATTTTCTCCATCCTGTGGTTCTATGTTTTCATAAAAGTTGTGGGTTTTCATAATAATAAGTATTATTTTTCCTTACTGGTAATAAATAATGATGTCTGTTGCTTTGGAATATAACATCAGGATTATGTACACAGTAAGAGATATTAAAGGTGTAATGTCACAGAACTACATTTTAAAATTGGGAACCAATTGACTGTACTACCACAAATTATGCAAAGCATCTGGATACCTAATGAGACCACACTCACATCTCTCCCTTCTTGGACTCATCCTTGCGAGGATGCTTATTAGCATCATCCAGTAAAGATTAAACTGGTTCTGGCTATTCAACATGCAGACTGCTTCTGGGGAAGCTTTTAACAGAGTGGCGCTGGCTATGCAGATAAAATAAACATATGCTGGGCTTGTTTTTATTCACTGTGGTTTTTGGGACTTGTGGAAGACAAGTTTTAATTGAGAAAATGGTGACGATATCGTGGAATTTCTATGTTACAGGGTATTGAGTAATGTTGAAATAATTAAAAAATGTCCTCGAACTGATAGGAACTTTACTGTGACTTTTTGTAGGGCAAAGGAAAGATGATGATGTATGTGCTTCACAGTATTTTTTATTCTCTTCTGCATAGACGAAGCAAGCTGGCTTTTTCATTACAGCCACAGCTATATAAGCATTTCTTCTGATCTCTGTTTTTGCCCAAGCTGCTATTTACTTCTCTGCCTCTGCATCTCTCAGGTGTACTCGTGCCAGTGCTTGCATAGATATTTAATTGGCGAGTAATCTGCTCCATGCTGACGTAATTTTCATTCCTCAGGACTTTTCCCAGTTGTTTTCCCTCTGCAGTCCACTGCACAGCTCCATAAACAGGTGTGCCAGCATGACTGTGGAGACCTGTGCAAGGAAGGAAGCTTCAGAATAGAAAGAGTTAAGAGCCTGCAATGTATCTTCCTTCCCTGCAGATTGTAGCATCATGCCCACTAAATATTAATTGTGGCTTCTTTTTCCTTCTTTTCAGCTTCTCAGCAAAAATGCCTCCAAATGGGAAGGCCTTACATTTTCATCCGTCAGTTCTGCATTTTGGAATGCAGTGAGTATCTTACATGATTGTTATTTTGGTTAATAATGAAGTGTGGAGGAACAGCTACACTGGGCTCCATTTGGGTAAAAGCATTAGGTAGGATCATGCCATCATCTGAAAAATAGAGAAGTAATAAGTAATTGCTACAGAGCTGGAAGTGCATTTCTTGCCTTGCAATGTTTTTAAGTTAAAATCAACATAGTTCTGAGAAGGAGGAAAAGCTGATAGGGAATAGAATACATTCTGGGTGTACATTTCAGGTGATTCTGCATGGATGTCAAATAATTGCTTCATACTGGTTGTTCATTATTGAAAAATTGCCTTTCTAGTGGAGGAATAGCTTGTTGTTTCTTTTAAATTCTGATAACAAAATCCAGAGTCCCAAGCAAAACATACTGGTAGAATAAATGAGCTTTTTCTTAGTTTTCTTTTAAGAAAACTTAAAAAATTGTTCTTAAGTGATAATGAGCCTTTGATCTATCAGTAACCAAAAAGAAACACAGTTTCCTTGTGAGTTAAAGGAATATTTCAGAGGATGCACTGGAGGAATGTCTGAGATGTTGGGGTTTAGGGTGTACTAGCTAAAGCAGAAGCCTCAAGGGAATCATTGCTTTAGCTGACAAAACAAGACTTCAGTTATTTAAATCTTTTTATCCAAAACTTTGTGCTTTGTAAGGGTAATTTTTTTTTTTTAACTCCTAGTTACTCCAGTGAGTTTTGGCCAAGTGTACCTCACATCCCAGTGTTACATATTTGCCTTTGTATACTAAAGGCAAAATTTTTTTGGTGTGTTTCCAGAGATTAATTACAAGTAGGTAATTGTTGCAGATGAAGTGTTTTAGGGTGATTTGTTTTACTTCCTTCATGTGTTGCCTGTGCTTATAAAGTGAATAATTTATTTCTCTTTTTTTCCCCTGCTTTAGGTTACTGGGGTTACCCAGAGCTAAAATGCTGCATGCCTACAACCCTAGTAGAGATAGAGATGTTGTAGTCAATTCAGTGTTTACAGCTACTAGACAGTTTCATGTGTCTCCTGCTCATAGCCGGGTGAGTGTTGATGTACTTTTGGAAAGTATGTAATGGCCAAGTGCCAAGCCTTCCTGCTTCCTTTGGCATAAGCTCTTCATTCTGTGTTTTTGGGCTTTTTTGTAGGACCTCCAACTCTTTTTCTGTTTTGCTAGTGGTTTTTTTGTTCGTTTCTACTTAGACTTGTTTGGGAGAAGCCATCCAAAACCTACAGTAGGAAATGTGTTTGACAGTAACAGAGGAGGAGAAGAATTTTCAGTGTTAGAGAGGCTGTTTAAATCACATTCTGCTTTAAGCAGCATTATGCAGTAATCCACAGGCATGTGGGTGTTCTACAGCCCTGAATTTTCAGTCTTTTGAATGGTCTTGCATATTCGTCAGAAAAACCTGCAGTGAAATGTTTTATGTATTTTGTATTGCAGTTATGGGCATAATTGCCTTTATGATCTAAGACCATTATTTCAACTCTGATTTTTTTAACAATATAATGCATGTTAAGAATGAATTGCTGTGATCTCAGTTGGATGAAGCCCAGTTTTTATCCTCCGCTGATGTGCATAGGGGTTTTATTATGTTTTCATCTGATTTTTGCTTTTGCTGAATGGGTATTACTGTGCAGACATAAATGTCATTGTTATTCCATAGTTACTGAGAGTGTTGCCTAAGTTCAGCTTGGCTGATTTGCCTGTGTATCACAGGGGCACTGATTCACTTTGCAATAGCCATATCTCTCTGTGTGGGGAAGTGTCTCTGTGCACTCACAGGCTGTCCGTGCTGCATGGGTAATATCTTATCCAAAAAGAAGCCTTGGCTGGTGAGGCCCCATGCTAGCTGAGAAACTCCAGCCATAGCTTGGCAAGCTGCTGTGTGATCTCAGCTCTTTGTAGTAAGAGTTGAGAGTTGTGCACAGATGAAACTTTTCAGTGCTGAGGTTCTGCTTAGTGGGATTTACAGATGGGAATGTACATATGGAAGTGTCCTCTGGGCCCTGTGACTGAGTGAGGAGTGTGTGATCACTGGCACCAAGCAAGCAAGCTTCTTTGTGGTCTCTGCAGGTGATTCCAGCCATGGGAAAGATGTCTTTCAGAGTACTCTTCCTGCCCACAGAAGAAGGCAATATTGAAAGCTCATTATTTATAAATACCTCATCTCATGGAGTTCTTTCATATCAGGTAACTGCTCTTATTTTTCGTATCAGGGAACTACTCTTATTTTTAGCTTGAGTTTTGGATTTTCTTGTGTTTTAAAAATTGGTTTTCATGATTTTAGGGACTTTGAAAGTTCATTGAATTACTGATACAGATCAGGTGGAGTAATGTTACCAATTCATCCCTTTTACCAGATAGTGCTAATGTCATGATCACATATATATATATATATATATATATATATATGGTAAACTTACTGCTGTTAGTGGGGCTAGTTGTGGTAGTAAAACCAAGTGCATTTGTATGTGTGTACTTAAAAGACCATGGTCTAATTAGTTTCATATATTAGTGTTGTCTAGACTGCACTGTGCTGGAATGCATTTGTTGGGAAAAACCCACTAGGAAATATTTTAGGTGGTTTTCAGCTACTCTGCAGGATTTTATGTAAACACATTGGGGATGTAGCACAGGGTTAGAGGTTTAGGCCCATAAAACATGAAAGATGAAGTAATGGTTGTGCCTTAAAGCTGTCTGTTTTCTGAATAACTGGTGAATTTAAGCAGGTCTTTAGCTTTAAAAAACTTTTCTAAGGGACACTATATACTCCAAAATCTTGGCTTTTATTATTTTGATTAAGAAAAAACTCTGAATTTAGTGATTTAAAGAGTGACAGCTTTAATCAATCATCAAACTATTTCATTCCTATACTTTGATCTTGTGCTGGAAAACAAAGCTCTTTAAATAAAAGCTTAGGTAAGTTCAGTTGAAGTACATGAGATTTTAATACAAATGTTGCATTTATCTAGTATTTATTAGAGGTAATGCCATACTTGGCAGGAACATATCAAGGCTGAGAAAAAAAGTGCATTATAGAGTGATTGACCTTTTCTTTTTGACATCTCACTCTTCCCTGTGCCCTTAATTTACTGAGCTGCCCAGTCAGCTCAGCCTTTTATCAACAAGTTGCAGGGAAGCAGTTGTCAGTGCCACCTCAAAATCAGTTTGTTTCCTGTTGGACTGCTGTAAAAATCAGTAGCAGACTGGTTTTCATGGACATTTTCACCAGCCACCTGAGACAGAGGAAGTAGCTGTCCATGCTTTCAGCTCACATTATGTTTGAGTTTCAAAAGGAGGCATGACTTGAGTGTTTGATGCACAGTTACAGTGCTCTTGAGAGCCCCAAAGCCTTGAAACGTCTGATGTTTCTAATGCATTTATTTGAGAGTATGTTCAGAAGAATCACCCAAATGGAGACAAGGCAACATTGTACTGTAAATACCACCATTAAAAAAAAAAAAACAAACCAACACATTCCCTTTGTTTTGGTATTTTCTATCTGTAATCAGAGATCTTCAGTAAGCATAGAATGCATTTTGTTATCCTCTTAATTAAAATATGTGGATTTTTCCTCTTAAAAAACAATAAACCTTTGCATACAAGTGAAAAGCCCAAAGTAATTTTAGTTAGCTTCTGATGATCCCCTGCCTCCTTGATCCCTCTTGGCTCCACACCCCTCAGTTATTGTGCATCTCCTTGTCAATAAGCTAATCTTAGTGGAGCAAAATATAAATGCAGTAGAGCCATCCAAATTACAAATCTTACCGTGTTCTGAAAACTGCAATCTTTAAAAACCAAAATAAGAGAAAATATTTTACTCAACTTTTAAGGCAGAGCCATTGAATTCAATATTCAGTGGGACTAGTAACAAAGTTTTCTCAAAAATTATTGCTTTCCTAAATAGTGAGATGTGTATTGTAATTGCCTGGAGAATAGTAGGAGAATATGGATACTTTGTTTTTGGGATCATCTGATGCTCTGCTGGTGAGTGCTTTGTTTTGTCTTTGTAATAGTGCCTGAATGAGTGATGATTCTTAAATGCAATTTATGTCTGTGATAACTTTCTACATTGGAACTTTGTTTATTATATTTTAAAAGAATCTAATGTGAAAAATGGATCTGTTTTTTGGGAAGATTGTTGTTATTAGCAGTGTAGTTTTGGAAGCTGCTGTTATAACTGAAATTCTAGATATTGATGTAATGACCTTTTTTTTAATACCAGGTTTTTGGAACAGGAAGTCTGATGTCTTCTCCAGAAGAACCTAAAGTGCAGCTCTCAAATGCCTACTTACTGCTTCCACACATTCAGAACATCCAGGCATCACACACACTGGTACAGTATACATTTCAAGGGGAGAAACCTAAGTCTGTTTAACCGGAAAAGATTTTTGACTTCAGGTTGTGAGGATGCAAGGAGCATTAGCAAAAAATCCGAGTACCAGTAACTGCAGGAGAGAAATTGCAAGATGCAGGGTTACTGTGATCAGCTGCTTTTAGGAGACAGTCTTTGGCATTTAAACTATTCACACTTGTTCTTCTTCGTGCCCCTGTGGTGGGGTACTCTCTAAGTTGTGCTTGCAAAACTATTTGTGAGGCTCTGCTCTGACTGGACTGGAGAATTGGTCTGCCCTAAACAAAAATATAAACTTTATACCGTAAAATTGAGAAGGGCAGGAAGCTGTATTGGTTTGTTCTGTTTTTTACTTCTGGCCAGTTCCCCATGCGAGTTTACAGCAGGGTTGCACCAACAGTTAGCCACAAGAAGCATGGCATGCTGCATGGATGAGTCTGGGAGCTGGGAGTCAGGCTGCAGCATCCCCTTCTGCCCCTGTCAGTGCTGAAGATACCAGCCTTGCATACTGGGAGCAAAGGAGCTCTGGAGAGCATAGCCAGCTGAATTTATGAGGTGTAAAAACTGGAGTTGAAAGAAGTTTAATGATTTCTGTAATTTGGTTGCAGTTGCAGATATTTTCATAGTCTTCCAGTCCATACAGAACCTCTCAAGTGAATAACTAATCTGAAAACCTGATCTTTCAGATTTCCTGTTGTATTATACACAGACGTTGTTTTTCCAAAAACATACTTAGAATACCTTAGCATGTAACAAAATTTAATACTTTATCTAAATGTAAGCTGCATTAATTGCCTTTGTGATGCCTTCTGTTCTTAGTAAAATTACCAGCATTTATGGCATTTTTAAATGTGCTATGTATGTCTTAGGTCAATCTTACCTCTATCCAACGTTAATTCACAATTTCCGTCTCTCCCTTTCTTTTCCTCCATAGCAGTCTCTTCCCTGTAGTCACACAGTTGCGCTTGCTTGTGGACAAACAAAGACACACTCTTGAAAAGGAAGCAAAAATCTGCGGGTTTTGTAATTTGGGGTGCTAGAGGTAGAAGTGAGAAGGGTTTTTTTGATGCTGTTAATGTCTGCATCTTCATATCTAGCTCAATGGGTTGTTGTCAGGTGGAATCTGAAAGTTGCATACATGCATTTTTACAGTTCATTCTGAATTCCTGAGTGGAGGAGCTTTGGGGTACATTTGACATTTTCCTCACTGTAGAGTGACAAACATTATCCTGTGTTTTATTTGCATGGAGTACAAGTTTGAGGTCATGTTTAGCAGTGCAGCATGGTACCACCTGGCAGTAATCTTGTAGGACATGAGGTGGGAGAGAGTGTTGACTCAATTCTCCAAGCTCTGGGTGTTTTTCTGTGCTATATCGTAATTAAGGTAACAATCTTCACTGCATGTTATCAATTTGAGCAGCAGTGGGATGGGCTCCCCAGCTGTTGAACGTGATAGACAAGATCTAAATATTGGAGAGGAGTTTATGGTTTGGGTTTGGGTTCCTCTCAGAAGAATGTTTCTCTACAGCTAGCTGTCCTCTCCAGAAGTGCCTTCTTCAATTCATCTTACTTACATTCTGATCCAGATCTCATTAAAAAAAATGGTATCATTCTGTTTTGTCCAGTTTTAAGCTCAGAAGATGTAGAAGGAAGAGAGGTTGATGAGGTTTGAGTGAGTGACTACACAAGGGCAAGCTGAAGGGATGCATATCTGTTACACATTGAAAAGAGTCTTGAAGTGAAAAAGCTTTTAAAACAAACCAGTCATACTCAGTCATATGCACATTTCTTTTCCCCTGTTTATTTTTAACTGACATAAAATATCTATTTTAATAAATTGAGGATAGCATAAGCATCATTTGCATATCCCTTTTCACCTTGGGATGATTGAGTTCTAACCTTGGGTGACAGGTTTTAGTTTGAAACACGGAAGGTGTCCTTACCTCTGAAGTCCACTGATACTGCTTGGAAACCTCAGACAGAGAGCTCCATGCTGTGTGTCTATTTTTTGCCTTCTGTTGTAAAGGCAGTTATGTTTAAATTGTTCAGTAATACTGACATCCTTGGTCAGCAAGGCCAAAAAATCTTTGACATAATTTAATCCCATCGTGTGCTTGGTAAAGTGACTTACCAGAATTGCCTTGTTAACAGGAGGCCTTGTTACCCCAAATACTTCTCTTACTACTTTGGTGGCTGGAAGCCTACACCTGACTTCCAATTTAAATTGCTTTGTGGCCATTTTATATATTAAGATGTACATTTAATTTACGTAACTCTTCCTGCTTCTGACCCTTATACTCAGAAGCATTTGTAGGTGGCATCAGACCTTTCAGCTTTCACTTTGCAAAGCTGAAGTGTCCATGCTCTGTAGTATCTTCAGAAATGGGCTGTCCATTTCTTCACCAAATTGACCACCCCTTTTGTAGCTTCTTCAATTTGAAACAATTTATTTTGAAGGTCAAGGCCAGAATTGTAAATAGGGGTATGGGTAAAATTCTGCCACTGTAGACTATTTGTGTTGGAAATATAACATATGCCTGGGGATTTATAGATGGAAGTTTATGGTAGTGTTTCCATTGGAAATACATTATGCAACAGGTTTGTGTTTGAATTTTTTGTAGAAAATGAACTCCCATGGATTTTGTATGTTGTTTTTATGTTTCAATGGGCGAAGCACAAAGGCCTTTCTTTATTCTTCTTCGTTCCCACATGTTTTTAAGCAGAAACTTTTGCGCTTAATAAGAAAAGAAAAAAGCAAACTTGCCTTTCTTACTGTTGAATGTCTCCATCTTTCTGTTACTCTTTTCAACATTTCAGCTTTTGAAGGGTTGGGATTGGCATGCTCAGCCTGTGCTCCTGGATCCCAGGATTTCTGGGTTCATGGCTCACTCGTTGGGAGGGAAGAAGAGAAGTGTCCCACACTGTGAATTCGTTGTACATCCACGTGGCTACTCAGCAGTGGCTAGTTACCGCTAAGCCAGAACAGATGGCGCAGCCCATATAGGTCATCGTTGTTTACCCAGCCTCTGGGTGTAGTCTTTGCTATAGTTGCCTGCTTTTTGGCATTGTTTAGTATTTGGACAGCACTAAGAGCAGCTACATCTCTGCCTTGCTGTGTTCAGGATGGTGGAAATGTCAGAGGAGTGGCTTGCAGGGTGGAGGGTCTTACCACAGGAGACACACAGACACCGCTTTGCTGACTTCCCAGAGGAGTTAAAAGTTTATGAACTGACAGCTTGGGAAATACTGCAAGCACTGGCAGAAATGTAGCACTCCTTAAGCTATGTTTTGCTCTGATGGGCAGAGGATCATAGAAGCAAACATGTCCAAGTGTGGTGCTTGAGTGTGGAGAGGGAGGGAAGGAAGGCAGTAGAACTTTCTTGGTGTGCTATCCTGATAACTGCCTGCAAAAAACTGATGAAACTGCTGAATCATTATTACAGAAAAAGCTTATTAATACCATTCAGAGTGGAAATACCACTTTAGGGTCAGGGACTCTCCAGGACAGGAACTTTGAGGGATCAGCCTACAGGAAGAAGAGGAGGCTTGTTCAGTGTTGTTCTGTTTCTGTGATACTGTAGCCAAACTCCAGGAAGTGATTTGAACTCTACAGTCCTGGTAGTGATGCAAGAATATATTCAAAAATCTTTGTGAGAATTTGTGTGGCTTTTACCAGTTGTCTTTCCTTGTATAGGATTTGTGGGTGCTGAGTGTGTGTGTACATTCAAGTATGTATGCCCAAGCACCTAATACAAAATAGAGGCACCAGGTAATTAAGTAGCAATGCTTCGAAGAGCTCTCTCTGAGATTTCCCTGCTGTGCCTCTCCTTGTCAATTTGCCTCTGGTACAAATACTGGCTGCGTAACTCAGCTCTCTGCTCCGATTCATTAGCAGTGATGTTTACAGTATAAATGGAATGATTGCACTGCTGAGAGATGGTCCTGGATTTGTCTGGTTGGAAACTCTGCCTTTGACAGTGTTTCCTTCTCTTTAGGGTTAACTCAGAGCCATCCTGCTGGTGCTGTAAGATTTTGGGCATGTCAGTTATGCATTATTGTCTGCCTTAGAGAAATGCAAATCCGTTTCCTGTTCTGAAGATAGCCTGACAAAGAAATAAAAAATTCCCCTAGAAAACAGATCAACAGCAAATACACCCCAGTAGCATTTCCCCCCCCCCCTGTATATTTGAAGCTTAAATTTTAGGGACAGCATTTCCCATGTTAGATCTATGCTAGGTCAAAAAAAAACAAAGCCTGGAAAATATGATGTAGCTGATTTTTTTTAATAGGGGTGTGGGGTCTTAAGTTACTTTAAATGACAGTGGCATTGAATAAGGGCTAACAAATCCTTATTTTAAGACTATGAAAGCAGTAATGTTTTTAAAGAAGCACTGGAAAGGGAACTCTTAGCATCAAGTTTTATCTGATCAGAAAATTACCTCCAAGACTTACTGCCTTGTTAAAGCAGCCATGTGGGGTTTTTTTTCCTGCTCTCACAATTTGATACAGACATAAACATCTGTAAAAAAAGAAAAGACTTTGCAGAGTTTGAGTCCCCCAGAAAGCTGTGCTGGGGACAGTGTTTGAGTTGCCACTAACCACTTTTACAGGGGCTACATCGCCCTCTTGTGTGAAGCCTCAGTCATTTTGGTATGAAATCCTGTTGAATTGGGAATGCAAATATTGGCTTCCTTTTGTCAGTGCTTTTATAAAACTGGACCCCATGAAATGCCACACATGTGCTAAATCTCTCTACTCACGTGCCCCTGCCTGTCCTATTTTTCCTATACTAAAAAGGTATGAAATAGGGTACTAGATACCTTCCAAAGTTTCTTCAGTTTTGCTTTTCAGCATCAAATTATTGAAATTGTGTAAAGTCAGTTTCATCAACACCTTCAAAAACCTGAACCTGCAGATAGCCTACTCAGATATATCAGTATCACAAGAGAAACAGAGGGTGGGGGTTCCACATTAGCCTCAAAATTAGCATGACATTTGGCTGTAAGAAAGGCACTGATAGAGTGACAGGTCTGCCATTCTGATTCTGGCTTTCTTTGTTGTTTTGTTTTTTTTAAAATTTAATTCAGAATCAAGATATACTGGCTGTGCAGTTTGTGCCAGTGATTTGGCAGTGCAGATTTCCAGATAGCTTTCATGAACTATACTTGGCTTTGTCAGTTCTGTCGCCCCATTAGATTTATGAGTACTTTACAAGCTGCCACAGTCAATGTCATCTTTTATTTTCTTTTCTTTTCCCATTCTAGTGAATAAAAAGGCAAAACAAGTATTTTCTGTCTGTCCATTTTGGCATGAAGCCTATGTATTAGACCACATCCAAGAAGCATTATGTTCTTGGCCTAGATACTGTATTTCAGCATCCAATCAGCAAAGAAAATACACAGAAAACAAGGAAAGAAGCTTTTATATTGCACACAAAGGCCCTGTTGAATACAGGGTTTTTTGCATAAGCAAATTTGTAAGAGTTCTCATGCAGATGCTGTATAAATATTTAATAATCATGTGTAATAATAGTTTGATAACTAGGTAGATATTGGTGGAGTCCTGAGATGCAGAGATTGATTACTTGACTACTGTACAGAATAATTGTGTTCATTTAAAAAATTCCTTACATTGCTGTGTTACATATGTGTAATAAGAAAAGAAAATGAGGAAGTAGTTCTATTATCGTTATAAATTATATTATATGAATTGGATTTATATAACATTTGAAGCAATGTGTTTGATGTTTTCTTCACTTTTCTTTCTTCCAGACAGAAACTATGAATGCTAGTCTATTACGGGTTCACCTTGAATGCAGTTTACCTAATGACACATATCAGCTAGTTAAGGTATGTTTTATTATTGTTTTATATCTATGTAAGTTTTCTTATTTTAAGCCAAGCTTAGAGGGACACTTTCCACAGCTGTAGAAGTTTTAGCAAAAATGCAGTTTTCAGTGTCTTAGTTTAAAGGGGAATTGTGCTTTTACAAAATTGTATCCTCTGATACAAATTAAATGTCACACATATCACACTAAAATCTTTAGGAGAGAAAGAGATGAAAAATGATACCCACCCCCCCATAAACCTCACAAAAAAACAAACCAAAACCACTCCAACAGGCTAAGCATTCTGATGTGTAGGTGTTGTACTGCTGACGTCGGGCACAAAAATGATTAGATTTCTGTAATTTCTTTACTCCAGAACCTTTTCACAAGTGTCTGGTTCACAGTGAGAAATGATCAGTGGGCTGAGCGGCTGAAGCCTGGGCTGTTTCTCAGGGGGGCATGAGGGCAGCCATGGTGCTGGGCAGAGCTGAGGAGGGGCTAGTGTGTTAGCAGAGATGCCCCTCCAAAAGCACTGAGCTCTCAGGAGAGGAGCTTATCTCCTTGTCCTGGCTGGTGCCACCCAGGTTCACCTCCCATCTCCGTGTCCTTCCAGGGTGGGTGGGTGCTGCTCAGCGCCCACACCATGGGTGAGGTGCTGGCCCAGCCTGAGACCTGCACTGCGGCCAGTGGCACCTCTTTCCCCAGGAGCAGTGAGGCCCAGGCTCCATAGCTGTGTTCCTTTGTGGAATACATGTTGCACATGGCGGCATTCCTGAGCCACTTCGCCTCCCCGTCTGGTTCTTGCAGTGCACAGTGTATTGGGGGGCTTGGGGTGCCCTGAGCATTGAAGGCTGTGTGGAGTGCAGCTGTCTGCCCTCTGGTCTGAGCTTTCCTGGGACACTCCTGTGCTCCAGTCTTCATGGCAGCCCCTTCTCCTGCTCCTGGCAGCCATTTCAGGTGCTGGGGGTCTCCGATGCTGTGTGAGCTGTGTGCTGGCATCCCAGCCTCAGGCGCTTCCCCACTCCTGCTGTACTTGTTTGTGCCACTTGGGATTAGCTGGAAGTGTTCTGCTGCACTTCTGAGAGCACTTCCCGTGCCAGCTTTCTCCTCCTCATCCTCCATCCTGAGCAAATTAGTCCTCCTTTAGTGACCTTTGTCATCTGAATTTAGTGACCTTTGTGCTTTGATGCAGGACTAATTGATGATGTTCACTGTTGGTTGTCTAGTTCTAGTTTGCTTTGTTGGCTTTAATTTTTTTGCAAAATGGTATCTGTGTCTTTGTAGTTGCTATGATTTAGCTGTGTAAACAGCAGCCACTACTTACAGATGGAACAGGGTCCTATTTGTATTTTTCTGAAGTATTCTAGCCAGACAACAGTGTTTTCTATTAAGAATTGGACATGTATGTTTGTTTTTTTAAAATTACTTCAGTGAGAAATGGAGACAAAAGCACAGGATTTGGAAAAATTAACTATAAACAGACCAGTGAACATGAACTGTCTTCCTACCATTAAGACACATGCATCAGTCTGTTTATGGCACATTTTATTGAAGGCAGAGGATTTAACAAAGGAAACTGTTTTACAGTCCCTGAGGTGAGACTGACTAAGACAGTTTATAAATTTGCATTCTCTAAAGGTTCAGTGTCTTCTTTAGTTGTTTTTGTCTTTGTTTTTGCTGTGCTCTCTGTACCTGCACTGTGTTTGGTTTCTGCTGAGATTTTAGCAAAGGTCCTAATTACTTTTGTTTTGCCAGCACTTTGGTGCTGGAAACCTTGTCTCTTAGATAATAGCTTTGATTAATTTCTCAAAGTTCCTTAGTGTAATGAATTTTTTCTGTTGTGTCCCCCATCACACACACACCATATCCCTTTGTCTCACTCCAGAGTTGCTGTTTTGTGTCCAATGACCCAATGCTGCTAGAAATGAGCTTAACAGTAAGAGTGGAAAATGCCCAGCAAGATTTTGTGGAGCACAGACAATACTTACTGGAGAATCTTTTGATAGTTTATGTAGCAATGGAAAGAACCAAGACCTCAGGTAAGTCCTAAATCTACCTGTTAAGTGTAATTCAACTTGGTTTTATACATGATTTGCAATTTGACTTCCTAAATTTAATCAAATTCAGTGACAGCCTATTTTCACAAGTAAGGGAAACCAAGTAAGTTCAGTTAAACACAGCATGCAGAGAATTTGTGTCAGGCAGAGTTATCATAAGCAGTTTTCTTCATAAAGGTAACAATTGTAAAGTTGTAAACTACATCTCTTTCATTCTTTATTCCCCCATGCTTAAATAGTCCTTTGAATTCTACAACTGCATTTCTGGTTTCCCATTAATTAAATTGACCATAATGGGATTGTGAAGGCAGAGTGGTTTATACAGTACTGGGGATAGTGGCCATTATGGAAAGTAGAATAATGAGGTAATACAGATGTGCACATCATTTGTTCTTGTAAGCTAGAATTCCACAGGCAAAACAATCAACTCCTTGCAGTTTCTTTATGCTGCAAATCCTCTAAATCCAGGGGATTTAAAATTATTTATAGAGCCTTGCAGTCTATTAGAATAGCCTTTTTTAGACATTTCTGCCAGTTTTCCTTTCTGATTGGAGAAGGAGAAACTGCTTAAGAATCCAGATTGAAATAATATATTTTAACATATGTGTTGAAATGGAACATGATCTTTTTTCTTTTGAGAAATGCATTTTAAAATCTAGTCACAAAACAATAGATACAATATACACAAAACAGTATCTATGAATTTCTGTTCTGTTTCCCTCGTGCCTTTTCTGTGATGTGGTATTTCAAGAGCTGAAACTGAAATACCCACTGTAAACCTAGTTTCCCTGCCAGTGAGATGCCAGGGCTTTGTTATGTTGAGTTGTGGATGTACATTTAATCTGATGCTGGTAGAAAATTGTTCCCATCTGTTCTGTCAAGGGTGCTCACTGTTAACACTTTCGATGGTTAAAGTAGCAGAAGTATCTTTTAGGGCTGTTTTCTGTTAAATATAGTGCAATTCTAAGTCCTGTCTGTGCTAGAGGTTGGTCCTATAAGCCTTTTGGATTAGCTGTTGGTGGGAAGTTAGCACCTAGAGCGGGACAGCAGGTAGGCAGGGTCTGCACAGAGGATCTAACCAGCTGGGAAGGCTGCAGAGGAGTATGTGCTTTAAACAGCTGTGGGTATGTGGAGCTCATAATCAATACCTTGAACCCTCTTTTGGAAGCTGGCACTTGCAGTCTTGCTTTCAAACAGCTGAGCAAAGCACACACATTATGAGAAATCGTGGCTGGTCAGGTCCCTTCATGTCAGCCTGCATGCACTGATTTAATACAAGTATAGGCAAGGACAAAACCTCAAGTTACCTTCCTTGTGGAAGGACTGTAGTATGATGGTCAGCTCTTATTCTGTCCTGTTGCCCTTCTTTTGGTCCTCTACATCTTCTTACTGTCCTGTGGATGGGAACATAGCTTTGCCAGTGACCAGAGGTGGTTCCCCAACATTGCTGTACCACCTTACCAGCAGGTGAAAGCTGTTTTACCTGTCTTCTGTTGCTTTAGGCAATGGTGATAGGACCATTCCTGATTTGAGCCCAAAGTGCTGAATCCAGCTTTGCATTATTTCTTGGGAATGCTTGCATTTTAAAGCTTACGTTTTAAAGCATTTTTACTCCTCTCTCAAATGTTTGCCAGCTCAGGATGTGAGCAGTTCCTTCTTTTTACAAGGGTATCTGTCACACAAAGATTTTAAAATTTAAATTGGGGTTGTTTCTCCTGTGAGTGTCTGACAAAACAAGTGTTTCTGTCTTTGGTGATCTTACCATGGTGTTCATTCTTTTGGACAGGTCATTCATCAGTAGATGTGCATATCATGCATTCTGGAGACAGCCTGGTGCATATACAGGTAATCGTGGGCTTCAGGAAGTCATCATTTAGGGTGGTGAATTTGATTAGGGAATTAGCTTTCTCTAATAGCAGATTGATTTTGCTGGTGGCAAATGTCACACTTCTAAGTTTTTCAAGTGTGCGCAAATGTCTGGTAGATCATTGAAATGACATGTAGTTCAGTGGTGGATTTTTTTTTAATACATAAGAGCTGTTAACTTGAATAAAAATTCATGTGTTGATTTAGAAGATACAAGAAAATGGCAGATGGTGGCATGCAAATTTGACAAGAAGATAGACTAATACAGCAGCTGCAGTACTAATAGGGGTAGTACTGCTGTAAAAATAACTTGTCTTGTCTTCCTGCAGGAAATACGGCGGTTGTCACAAAAAGACACATCAGCTGTGGAGTTTGAGCCAGTACTGCTATCCTCATCGTCCACTAACTTCACAAAAGTTGCTTCTATTTCTTGTAAAGGTACAGGTTACCCATATTTGGAGATAATATGATTAAATAGGATTCGATTGCTGAAAAAAGGATAGTTTTTTTTCAGCAGAGACCCTGAAAGATCTCAAAATCAACTTGTCTAGACTTTATTGAGAAAGAGGATGAATTCTTTTTGCTAATAGTTTCCACCCTTTTTGTGTATATGTGGTTCTTCTTATGCTGGTTGAAGGCTCTAAGCTATACATACTTGAAAACAGGGAAAAAAACAGTTGCTGAAATGTTAGCTGATTTTACCATAAGCATAATTATTGAATATGCTTTTTCAACATCCTTTTATAGTTTATGGGGTTTTTTTCTGTTTTGAATATGTTTTCTAAAAGGCTATTGTGCTTGGGTGGTCATTTTCTATGACATTGCTTGGCAGGACCATTGCAGAGTCTTGCCTGAAACCAGACGTGTTTGTGGAAGAGCAGAGATTGGCATTTAAGCGTTCCTGACTCCAGCCTGCTTCCTGTTCTGACCACTAGACTGCAGTGTACAGACTTTAAACATTAATGAGAAAGGCTGCTTTCATAATGACATTGAGACATGTTTTTCCTAGGGAAAACATAGATGAATAAGAAGAAAGAAGGGACTATTATGTTAATTGATTCTCTATTTCAGAGCAGTTTTTCATTTGTTAAAAGAAGGCAGTGTGCTCTGATTAGTAAGAATGCTATGCCAATGACTGGTGGTTAAAATTGCTCAGGTTGCTCTTCACAGCCTTATTGTGTGTTTTTGAAGGTGTTTATCATTCATGAATACTCCTTAAGGCAAGGTTTGAAACCTCTGAAAATGCTGAGTCTTAGGACTCAAACAGTTAGATACTTTACTCACCTGTGTGAGGATTGCACCAGCAAAGGTTCCCCTTTTTAGTGTTCTTGCAAATTTTCCCATGCAAATAATTTTGGATATGCTTCTGGCTGATGTATTCCATTTGTCTGCTCTTTCCCAGCTGCATCCTGTGACACTGAAAATCTTTATTCTGACAACAACAAGAACTCTCTTTTGAAAGGCACTACAACACTCAAAGCCTGTCTTTTCTGTCCTGTGATGGAAGGGTAGGTTGACAGTGGATTTTGTTTGTTTGTTAACATTCACTGATACTATAATGAAAATACTGTACCTTACTTTTAAGAGATGAAGTTAACTTGCTTTGTCACTCTGTGATTCCAAGGTCAATGAAGAGGCTTCTTCCTATTGCTGTTGTCTCATTTGCCAGATGTCACATTTAAAGCAACAATTCTGTATTTTATCCCAAGAAGAATTTTAGGAGCCTGTAAAAAGATGTGCTTTAGCAGTTCATATCATATAAATGTGGCTTAATCTGTGATAAAATTTCCAGCATCCTTGTTAATGCTATGCAGAAGCTGGACAGTCTTAGAAAAAATGTGAAGTCTTCTCTTGCTTCAGTCATGTTTTGCCGACTACATCCAGCCCGCTGTATCACAATGCAATAGGCAATGTTGTACTATAGCATAACAAGAGGGGTAAATACTTTGTGTGTCTCTTTTACATGGTTCTTGTGAATTTTTACTCTTACGTCATTATTCCCAAATAAAGAAAGAGCCTCATCATACAAGAATGCTATGTTATCTTCTCTTGTATAGACCACTTGTTGTGTACTCAAGGACAATAGCAGATGTATTTATAGTTTTTATGCATTTACTTATAGGTATTTTGATGTAGATCCTTCTGCAGCACTGTTTCATATAGAACCACATCATAATACTTCAGGATATTGGTCCATATGGTTTACAAACAATTTTTACTTCAGCATTGAATTGAATGAGGTCTTCATAGCGAGAGAAACAAAGAACATAGTAAAGGTAAGCTTTATTTCTTCTTGGTACAATGTTTTGCATTTTATTTAAAGATATGGACCTTTGACATACAAAATAGGTTCTTTGAAGAATTCTGTGTTTTTAGAACTTGTTGGAATCCATTAAAAATAAAGGTTTATGTACATCTGTAACTATTAGGTTACTGTCTCAAGAGGCATTATTCACTGTCCAGCTTACTTTTGTATTGTTTTATTGACAACTGTTCTTTCATTTGAGTTGCAGCTACAGATGAATCAAATTACAGACCATTGCTCTGTTCTCAGAATTGTTGAATGTGTGTGTTTGTGCTCTCTAGGATTCAGCATCTGTTCATAGTGGAAGCCTTTAGTGCATAGATGACCTTTAAAGCCAATGATTTACTGGCACAACTGCTTGATTCAAATCAGGCAAATGTGGTTTAGGAATAAGCACATGATGTAGGCATCTAAATGGCTCTTCTTATGTTTTGATATTGGGATTTGCATAAGTGCACTGTATGGATCAGGTATGAGCACATATGACCATGTAGTAACAGCAAAAACACAAAAGACAAGAAAGTTTGCATTTTTCAAGGTACCACCTCTGTCAGAAAGTACTGTACCAATTTTAATTCAGCTGTTGTTTGATTCTTTTCAGATTCTGAACTTCGCTGAACCTCTGACTCTACCTCCAGGCTGCTGGAATGTTTTTTCTTTGAAGCTCAGTGTGAAAGACACTGTAACGAATGTGCTCTCTAGTATTTGTTTGTCCACAAACGTGGGAGTGATGTTTGAAATACCTCTGCAGATATATTCAATTGTATCCAAGGTACTGCGTTCAGCTGTGTGTGTTGAATTATTGTTATTATGCACTGCAAACCCCCCAGCTGCAGCAGTGTCTCTCTCAGGCCAGAATTCTTTTCTTAGTCCTGAAAAAAAAGCTCAGTACCAGACCACTCTGTTAGACCATTCTGACGATTGAGAGGTTAAGTCCCCAGAGTTGAACAGCAATGGAATTATAGTTCTCTTGGCACTTAATTCTCTTAATTCAAAATCCTTTTATTTGACTCTATGAAATTATGCACTGAGAAACTGAAATTTGTTCTCTTGTTTTGTCATATTTTTGTTTTGTTTTTCCAGCAGGGAGATCTTAATTTTGAAGCAATTGCCCACTGTGATATTCAGTGCTACTTGGGAAAGTCTGATTCAGGTAGGCTTGTCTAAGGCTTTTTTTGGCAACTGACAGTAGTTTTATTGTAGAGGAATAATTATATAGCAGGACTTGCAATGAGAATATTGAGATTGCTCATGCAGGTACTTAGTTTTACATTTGTTTAAAAACATCCACTTTTCTGGGAGTATATAAATGGCTGAGGGTACTGAGTACCTGGCGCACTATTTCAGACATTTAGTTCTATAGCATGTGCTAAGCTATTGTTCTGTCTTGAAACATTATTTTTTTTTTAAATTTTAGTATTTAAGACTCTCCTATGAATTCTCATTGATGATGTATTGCCCTTTTTTTTCTTTATACATGTTTTCTTGAGAGATGTTGAAGTAGAATGGTAAAACTGTCCACTAATTCAGAGTTACTAGAAAATGTGCACAACCTGGGCCCAGATCCTGGGAATTCTTTTATGAAAAACAAACAAAAAAAATTAACCAATATCTGCTTGCATCTAGAGTTAAATTTGAGGGCCTTCTCTTTATCTCTTTCCCACAGCAATAATTCCATTGATTTCAGCAAATGTATCAGGCTTATAAAACAGCATCCTTTACACTGTATCATATGAAACAGAAAGAAGGGGTCTCATTTTTTCTGGATCTGAAGAATCTATCTCATATAGATACTGTAATGCTGGGAGCTATTTGAAATACCTGGCTGGCATTTACCAAAATACAGCCATGGGTATGACATGGCATGATACTGCCTAAAGAATGTTGAACCTGTTAAAAGCTGGTTCAGAATAGTGGTTTTTGCTCTCTGTACAGTAAGGAGTTTCAGAAGGCAGCTGGTATCATAGGCTGTAAATGTTTGAGCACACTCCTGGAAATGTTTTCAAAATGACATTTCCTAAAATGTATCTTTGTGTGAGGATATGAGGAAGGAAGTAGTTGTCAGTCAGTCAGATGTGAGAATTGAGGTGACATATAGAGATGTGTGACTTGAACCTTACTGAGACACTTGCATGCTAAGGTCCATATCTTAGAAGAAAATGTTTGCTTTTTTGGTTTTTATTTTTTAATCTCGGTGAAGGAATATGGCTGATACAACTGAATACTTGTTGCTTACTTTATTTTCATTCTAATAATGCACATAATGAGATCTGTACTTACAGGTATTCTGCCTTCGGCTTTAGGATATTACTATTTGTTAAACAGAAATGTGTAATGCATTAGCCTGAAAATACTGATTTCAAGACATTGGAGTTGGATTATTCCAATAATCCCCAATCTCAATTCATTACTTTAAACTTAAAGGAGTATAAAATAAAGTACATGCACTTTCAAAATAAGTATTTTTTATTTTCTTTTGAAAGAAGGTTGCTTTTCTAACTATTTTCTGCTGTGTGAAAATGCTTGAACCAACATGAGTGTAACTTTCTAAAATGCACTAGTCTTTAGACTGATGAAAAGCTTGGCAATTGATCTTAAGAAGAATTTGAGAAAATTATCAGCATCTAGAAAAGAAGCTAAAATGAAAAGACTGTTTTTGTCAAACTGGAAATTGTTATGTTCCCTGCTGTGCCATGCTACTATATTTTTGTACCATTATGTAGCACATTATCTTGGTACTTTACTGCCATCAGTTGAGGGTACTGTGTAGGCTACTGATAACATGGTTACTCTTCATGGCATCTATTAGGAATAGCAGCAGTAAAAAGGGCTTACTAAAGCATGCACAGCCTGTGCAGTGCCCATTCTCTTGTTTGCATGTACAGTTACTTTGGTTTTGCAGATGTATTTATTTAAACAAATCTGATATGGAAGATAATATATATAACCTTGCATATTCTCACTTTGAAGGGGAAAAGAGGGTTGCCTTTTTTGTTTTGGGTCTGGATGCTTTGCAGATACTGATTACTCGTGTTCAGAAGTAGATTGATAGAAGGAGCAAACATTATCTCTGTAAAATCTGGAAAATCTATTATCCTTTCAGCAAATCTGCTTTGGCAGAAGAGTCTCTCTCTGGACCGTTCTGCATGGGATGTGGATTCTGAGCTTGCAAGTGACCTTTATGAAAGATGGCAGAAAATAAGACGTGGGGAAGCATGCAGGTCTGTACAAAATCTGTTGAAGTTCTTAATTCAAGGCAGTACAGTGTTGTAAGAAAGAATATTTCTGTTCTGAAGTATTCTTAATTAGACCAAAACATTCTGGGCCATTTTCTACACTTAAGTTAGTTCTCTTGAACCACATGGAGTTTCAGAGCACCCCAGACACCCTCAGCTTTAATTTCAAGGCACTGCCAGTCACAAATAAGCTTTTCAGCCTAAATTGTAAATAATATTCTGACTCTAGTTGTCTCACCAGGGCTACCTGGCATGAAAGCTGTCCAAGCATGTTTTACAAACTCATTTATGGAGTTGCATGAGTACTTCATCATCAGGTGGCATAGCAGTTTTCTCAGGGTATTTAAATGGCTTTCAAGGTTTTTAGTCCCTGGTCTACATACACAGAAGTTAGCTGTTAGGCTACAGCTTTATGGACTTCATTTTGTAGAGACCATTTCCAAGAAAAGATAAGTTGATGCAATTACAGGTACTGGCAAATAATCTTCTTGTTGTAGTTCTTTGTTTGAAAGAGAAAAAAAAAAAAAAGAAACTAATTAAGTTTTCTGCTTTTGCCACTAAAGCAGGAGAAGTATTTTAGGATCAGCTCGCTTTACTCAGCAGAAGAACTCTGAAGAGGAATCCTTTGCCTTTTTCTTGCCACGGTTGACTACAGAGCCTGGCCTTACACTCAACTTCAATGCCACAGCTGTTAAAAGTAGTATGGTGAGGATGGTTGTTACTACACTTTTTTCTCAGTTGTGTGTTTAGCTTGTTTAAATAGCAAAGTCTTTGTGTTTTGATCTCAGTTGAGACACTAAATTTGTATCCCATTGGCTCTTTGATAAGTTTTCTAGCTTCCTAGTTGTAATACTTCAGTACAAGGAGAGGAGTAAAGCAGTGTAGGTTTCAACCAACAGTTTTTTGTAGTTGTTAAACTTTGCTTGCTTTCATTGTGTAAGTTACATGCTTGTGGTAAAATAATTGAACATGGTACTAGGGGTAGGGTGTGTTGTCAGTAGTGATGCATGTAAGGCTGTACAGGATGGCCTTCCTCATGCCACACTTACAGAAGTGTGTAAAACATTTATGAGAGATACAACACTTGCAGAGCGATGTATCTTCCAGCCACATTGACAGTTATTTCTTTCTTGTTTGTCAGATTTAGGTTTCTACTAACCTAGCCTAGGCCAGAACCAGTCATATGGAAATAGTTTTCATATGCACATATTGTGAATTACCTTAATATTCCATTTTTCCAATTTAATTGTTAGTCATTACAGAAATTTTTATAACCTGCTTGCATTCAGACTTCTCTAAGAAGGGGTGGCAGCACCTCACTAACTTTACTTTCTTCTGTGCTAGAGCTTTGTTCACATCTGTCTGCATAAATCAAAATCCAAATAAATGGGTTGTTTGGAAAGTGGGGGTGGTCTTACTTTTGTACATGTGGTTCAAAATGCACTCTTAGCTGATTTTGCAAATTGTGACATTGTGGTGACGTGTCCTGCTGTTACATGCAGTCATGTGCATGTATGATTATACTGCATTGACACAAAAGCCAGATTGAAATCCCTTGAAAATGAAGATTATATTGCCAGTGCTGAATTATTTTACCAACCAGTTCTCAAATATGTAGTTTTTAACTCTTTCTTTTCCCCTCCAAACTATTTAGGTAAAATATTTCGTACTAAGAAACCCTTCATCCTTCCCAGTTACGTTGCAGCTTCTGCCTCTTTCTTACTACCCTGATCCCCAAGCTTCACTGAGTCTGCTGAACAAATGGTAATAACTATCTCAGGATACTGTTTTCCCAATTAAAAGATCTTATTTGCTATGCCTTAGGATTGTTACTTTTTATGTAGTTTTTCAAAGTGTAACTTAGGTGGGGATTATGTTCTGACCCATTTTGGAAGATAGAGCCATGTTTGGGGCACCTCCCTGTATGCTGCATGCCTTTGTTATGTACCTCATCATTGATAAAACACAAATTCAACATGTTTTAAGCAAGTTTGTGTCTGCCAGATATATATTATAGTTGTTATAGGCTTAGTGCAAGCTGCCCAGGTGAGGTGAACAGATTACGGAGCTGGGCTTGTGCATCTCCTCACAGTGTTAGTTGCTATCTATAGAGTCTGTAGACAGATCAGTGAAAAAAAGGTATCTGAACCATCCCACCAGGAAGTGTTTTCTTCTTAGCCTTTTCTTCTTAGGTAATAACCCTGGTCAAAGAGGAAACAGGAACTGGGAAGAAAAATGCAGGTTCAGAGGGAGCAACCTCAGCATGAATGTTTTAGGGTCAGCTAAGTAGATGTTTCTGCATTGCTTTCGACTTTGTTTTAGATTTGAGATGATCTAATGAGAAATCTAGAAGAGAGTTAGATTAACAATGAAGGGATCTGGTGAGTGAGCTGAAGTTCACCAAAATAAGCCCTGTCACACTTACCTTTGAAAAAATGTTAGAGTTGGTAGGAGTGTGTGGTTAGAGACAGTGGGATTACTCCTGTGCTTAGGTGTAACTTGCTTATTTGGGGTCCCAATCCTTGTGTAATTGCTTCCTTTAACCTCATTCCTTTACATAGGTACATGCATGTGCATATATATGTCTGTGTATATATATATATGCACATTAATAACTGCATCTGTTTGCATACTAAATATGGTTTCCACATAGACTCTTTCAAGTGGTTTGCAATTACATTTTCTCTGTAGTTGCACACTTTTGTTTCTGCAGATCTTCTAAGTTCACCAGAAATCACATCCATTAACTGGTTCTCTTTAAGCTAATGTCATAGTTATGACAAGTGAGTTTTCAGTTCAGTGGCTGGAAGTCCATTCGTCTATAATCTACATTTTACGTGTTGGTTTTCTTATGTCAGTTTTTAATACTTAATGTCAAATGCTTATAATTTGCATTTGACAAAATAAATCAATTGCTTTAAGTGAATTTGATTTGCACATTATGTGATGGAAAATAGGAATTTATCCCAAACAAATCATGAGCAGAAAGAGGGAACAAATCATGAGCAGAAAGAGGGATATTTGAATAAATTATATGAGATTTAATAATGATTATTTCTTAACGGTTATGTGAGCAAAAAAAGCTTTGGGGAATTTGTGTTTGTATGGCTAAGAAATTCTATTTCTTGACTGTTATCTTTTACAATATTCCATAGTGACAAACCTAAAATGCCCAGCCATTTGTCTGTTTTCCAAATGTGTGCAATCCACATAAAAACTGATTTCAGCGTATTCTGTTGAAATGCAGACCTACATTTCCACCATGTTTCACACTGCCAAAATGCAATTGTAAAAGTAGTCTCTATTTAGGAATAGATGCCAGCATGTAAAAATAAGTCAATGCAGTTCTGACAGGCTGGGTTTCAAGTGCTTAACTTTTTGTTTTGGTTTATTTAGGTTCGGCATAAATCTGCAAGCTATTAATTTCACAACCACTGAATTCAGGCTAATGGATGAATGTTCTCACGGGGTAAGATGGCTAATTTTGGTAGAAGTAGTCTGACACACTAGAGAAGGATTTTTCTAGCTATGCTACTCCTGGGTTCTTCCCAATGCAATTTAAAGTAGTTTGACAGTGTTTTCTTGATTCTTCGTCAGGTTTGTCTCTTTGCAGTTAATTAAATTATTTTCAAGGTTCGAGTCAGTTTTGAATACAGCTGTAGGGAGGAAGTGCACGCATGCCTGCAAGTGTGTGGATGTGCTGTTGGGACTTCACCCTTGGCTCCAGGCTGACCATGAAGTGTCAGGCTGTGGAGTCGGTGATGTCAGGAGCGGGTTGGCTGTCTTCTCAGTAGAGGGAAGTAGTGTCAGGTATTTTAGGGCAGGAGGAGCAGGGATTTCTGCATCTTAGCTACATGCCACTGCAACTTCTAGATTCAGGTTTGGAATGTCATGGTTCTCTCTGGTTCCCATTGCCTCATTTTTGCATGAGTGTGGTAACACTTGGCTATGGTGCACCAGTGCTGAGCCGTGCTTAAACCTTGAGGTGTTGTGTCATGGATGACAGAGAAAATGCTGTATCAGGGATGCTGGCATATTCTGGTGACCAGATTACTATCCAGAATACCCATAGAATTTCTTCTTAAGACTTCTGATTTGTACAAAAGCCCAGAATTAATGTATTTTCCTTGCTGTTTGGGCATACTGCAGCTTCATCTTTAATGTCCTGTGTAGATACATGTTTCTACACATATGTTTTAAGATCATAATGAAATATTTGTACCTTGTAAAAAGAAAAGAGTATGCTTGCTACACTAATCAAAGCTGACCTTTCCTTTCTGGCAACAGTTATAAGAGTTGTTGTAAAAGAGAGGAGACAGCAGTTCATAAATCCTAGCCTGTGGGCACACTCTGAAAAGGGAAGGTAGCGTAGGGGTAGGAGTGAGCTTCCACAGTCCCACACACCATACTCTTGGCCAAGTGGAAAAATAGCTGTGGATCTTCACATCAGTGTGTGCAATACATGTTTTTCATTAGGTTTGAAGTGCTAGGGGAAACATGCATTCTTAGGTAGATTTTCAGAACATTCGAGACAGATCTTGTCTTGTTAACCAAATCAATAGTTAATATTTAAATTTTTGCATTTGACATCATTTACCTAGTCAATTTATGTGCAGTGAATTGTTAGGTTCATCTTTGTAGGGAGTGACATGGGGAAGTTTGCAAATGCCATACATGGCTTGCTTTTAATAAATAGTGATTATTAAATGTAGGTTCTGATAGTTTTGTGTGTTATTTTTCATAAAATAGACTAAAAATAAAAACATTTTGAACTCAAAAATATCAGAAAAGCTGTTAGTACAACACCCATAAACTGAGAACCAAGTGTGAGCCCCTTTTGGAATCTTTATGGTTTTTTTGGCTGCTGTAGGTATCTGATCACTCCTTCCTAAGAGGGGACCCCAGTTCTGGAAGAGCAAGTTATAGGGCTATTTTAATTTTTCAAAGGCAGAAAGAATAAACAACAGTATTCATAAAAAATTTACATTATTTCCAGACTAAGTGAACTTCTGGTAGTTCTGGTTTTCAATTAATATAGTTGAGAATTCTCTTTGGCTTCTTTCCAGTGACTCAAATGATCAGCATATTTACCAGCAGTCCCTTTCTCACTTCAATCAAGTTGTAAGTCATGCACTGAGGGTATAATGGTTGCCACATTTCCCTGTGCAATCAATACACTTCAGTTCTTGTGTTGTGAAGTGTTTCAGGATTTCTTGAATATGAAAGACACTATGTAATTTCTTTTCCGTCTGAGGAAATAAAAGCTGTTTTAAATAATGAAGTAATACATTCCTCATAATAAGTGCAGTAATATGAACTTTTGCTCAAATAAACAATCTTATCTGATGTTTTATGTTGTCAAAAGGAAAGACTTTGGTATAACAAGTTAGTTAGCAGTTTCTGCACCTTGCCAAAAATATTCTGTGTGGTGCTAAGCGGTGATACAGTGCTTTCTTTACTGACATCTTTAAACACACATGTTTTCTGTGAGTAAGAAGTGCATTTTTTGTTTAACAGGATGCACATCAAGAGGACCTCATCAGCAAGAAATGCAGTTCTGAGATGCTTTTTTTAAGTTTACAGCCACTGGAAACCAGAAAAGTTGGTGTAATTTTTACACCTCTTGACTACAAAAAAGTAGCTTCCCTTATTTTAATCAGGTAAGCCAAATTTTAGTTGTAAGTGAGAATCAAGCAGCTCAGTGTAAAAATGAATTTGCAAAGTCCGGGCACATAGACAAATGGTCAAAATTTGAAAGTCAGAATACCTCTGGTTTAATAAAAATTGCTTAGAGTGTTTGTGCCTTATGTCTCAGTCAATAATTTTTTTGATATGTGGTTAGAGGGTTATAAAATGCATGTGACTGTACTGAGGCAGTATTGAGTTAAGAGAGAAACACATTGTATGGCTTTGCTGTTTTCAACCTGACTTAATAATGATAGGAGTTATGGATCCAGTGAGCTTTTCATGCAGCCAAACTTTGGTTTCCTTTGTAGGAAAAGGGAGTTTATTGAATGAAGAAGCAAACATTTTTACTAGGTGACACAGTTGTTATCTAGTGGCACTTGTCACTAAACTTGCTCCTTCACTGTGTGAAATTCACAAGTGCCTGGTTCTGGAGGGATCTGTTTAGGGGAAACCTGTCTAGGTTTTGTCCCTGTTTAGGGGAAACCTGTCTAGGTTTTGCCACTGATTCTGTTACTGAAACACTGTTATCTTGGTTTGGCACCTAGAAAGCAAAGCCATGATTTTGCAAACTTAATTTGTGCTTTAGTGGCTGATTGCTTGATTTTTATTTTACGGCAGAAACAACTTAACTGTTCTGGATGTGGTCAATGTAGAAGGCTTTGGAGCCAAAGAATTGCTTAAAGTAGGGGGAAGACTCCCTGGAGCAGGAGGATCCCTTCGATTTAAGGTGCCAGAAGCGACACTAATGGACTGCAGACGACGTGAGTAATCTGGTTGTGCAGCTGGCTGCTTTGCTCTGCACTGGAACTCCTACAGAACATTAATGTTGCAGAATCAGAATGGTAAAAGCTGAAGAGCTTGGCCATGAGAAGTGTAGATTCTGTTTTCTCAGAACTCTGACTGAAAATAGTTGAAAGTTTTAGAAGTACACTACTACAGAATAGTCTGTATTAGATCTTGGTCACTTATGGGGTTTTTTTATTCAATTGTAAGTAAAAATAGGAATTTATTTATGAAGGTAAGAAAATAATTTCATGTACTGTAAACTAATTGTTCTCTTTTTTTCCATTAAGAACTGAAAGACAGCAAGCAAATTCTATCCATTACGAAGAACTTCAAAGTAGAGAATATTGGGCCTCTTCCTATAACAATTTCATCTATGAAAATCAATGGTTACAGTTGCCAAGGATATGGATTTGAAGTGTTAGACTGCCGGGAATTTTCCCTAGCTCAAAACTCATCACGAGAAATCAGCATTGTGTAAGCACTGACAAATTTGTTGACAAAATAACTGGAGTGGAAATTTGAAATAATTAATTTCAGAAACAGGCACTCCAATGGCATACCACACACAAAATTTTGAATAGAAATTTAGTAAGAATTTCCCTCAGGATAACATTAATGAATGGATTATATAATACTGGTTCTTTATATGACCCATTATTTTTAAAAAGCAGCATACATGCTTTTATCAGTGCATTATGAAGTAATAAATTAAAACAAAAAAGTTGCCACAATTTTTATTTGCTTGTTATTCTCTAAGCTTGTTCCTAGTAGCCTGACCAGAATCTAGTCATGTTTTCCCAACATTGCACATAGTCTAAAACTGATTCTTTTTAAATTATCCTTGAGTGAAAGGTACTACTGTGACTTAAGCAAAAGTAAAGTTAATGTTCCTGTAGTAAAGTAATTGTGGTTTCCCATACAACAGATTTCACCTCTACTGATTGGAAAGCAAGTTAAACCTTCTAGCAATCAAGTGGAATACTGAGATGGGTCAGGGAAGTAGAAGAAGATGCAAATGTGGTGCTTCTTCTGCTTTCTGTATCTTTCCATCTTTGCACTCTATTACCTAGCCCTTTATGAAATCACACTGTCTGTATGCTGGACAGCTGTGCTTTTGTTGATTAACCTGAATTGATTATGTGTATTTCCTTGATAAAAGGAAAACATGTCACAGTAATAAGAGTATTGTGAAGAGTCACAATAAACTCACATATTTTGCCAGTTTAAGATGACCTAATGCCACCTGCACAGTTTGAGCAGATAGTGGATGCTTTACTTAACTGTGCTTTAAAAAATATTATTTCATATAACTAAACTGTTATTATTAGATGAATAAATTAATAATTCATATTAATAATAAGGCAATATTTTAGTAATATTAATAATACAATTAAATTATTTGTAAATATTATTTAAATTAGTTTTCTTGTTTATTATTATTGTTGTTCCTGTTGTTTTCATCATATTGTTTGTATTTTTATTATCAGTGTGACTTCAGAAAGTAAAATTTAGCCCAACAATGAAAAAGTAACACCACCTCTGTTTTTCCTGACAGGTTCACTCCTGACTTCACATCTTCGTGGGTAATTCGTGAGCTCACACTGGTGACTGCAGCTGATTTGGAGTTCCACTTCACGCTCAACGTGACTCTCCCTCACCATCTGTTACCGCTGTGTGCGGATGTGGTGCCAGGACCCAGCTGGGAAGAGTCTTTCTGGAGGCTCACTGTCCTCTTTGTTAGGTAAGGCTTTCCTCACAGCACCCCAGAGCTCCTACAAGATGCAGTGCATGTGAATGGTGCGGTGATAATACACATGTGCTGATACATCCCTAACGGAAGTCCCCCCTGCACACTGTGCTGCTACTTGCACGGTTTGGACACTGAAAATTGTCAGAACACAAATGAAGTAACAGTGGTGACCACTTTGCCTGCTTCTAATGCAACAGATAAAGGCTACAGAGATCGGAAAAACTAGGAATTTTTCATTCTGTTTTTCCACTAACAAAATTTACACTGCGTGATTGAGAAGGTGGTTTGATGATTTAGAAAGATTTTTTTTTTTTGATCCATATATGTTTGATGCAATTAATACACTGTGGAGAGAGAGGATATTTTGCAACTACATTTTTAGTTCAGAAATATGATGTCATTTGTAGCTCATTTTATGCCAGCATTTTCTCTAGGAAAAGAAAGAGACAGTATTTTAAAAATATCTAAATAATGACAATGACTATCATAAATGGACAGCGGGCTGATAGGTCATATTATGATGTGATGTCTTACATCATAACATGATATGCTGCTGTGTTGTAACAGTTACTTCTAAATTACCTTCAAGGATTATCTCTTTTAGAATGAACTTTTTTTTGGTTTTTTTTTTTTAAAGTTCATGACTGAGATATTTTATCGAGCTAATGACTAGTTAGACCTATAAGGAAAAAAAGGAAAAGAAAATACTATTACAACTATCATTTTTAAGACTGTATTTTGAGTTTACTGTCTTTCTTTTTACTTAAAATTTACTGAAAAATATTTGAGAAGTGTATCTTGTTAGAAGGTTTTTACCTCTTTCACTGAATATTCCTGAAAGTTGTAGACACCAGTTTCTATTGTTTTCTTTGGCAGTTTGTCTCTGCTTGGAGTGATTCTGATAGCCTTCCAGCAAGCCCAGTATATTCTAGCAGAGTTCATGAAATCAAGACAGAGGCCAAATCCTAGTGCTTCACCACAGCAGAACAGCAACTCTGTTGACGTAATCAGCTCTGATTCCTACAAGTAAAAATACTTTTTTTTTTCTTCTTTTCTACCCTGTTTATTGTGGAGTGGTGCTTTCTGTCTGATTCTCACTGATATTGCTGTGCGCTGGTTTAAAGGAGACAATATTCCAAGCAGCCTTTTTTAGAGAACTTCCACCTCAAACCGGGAGGAATGGAGGAACTCAGGGGTTTATTAATCTTGAATATTGCCAGCAATACATAAGGTAAAAATGGTGTGATGGAAGTAAAGGATACACCAGGTGTGGCAGCCATGGAAAAAATGGAAAACACATTGATGGCTCTCAATCTGACCCTCTTGAGTGGTCAGTCAAGCACTTATTCACTGAAGCATTATAAGTGTGTTGGAAGTCTGAGCAAATACTTAGAGTGTTGCTCAATTCTCACTGAAATCAGAGTGTGCTTAGCTGGTGTGGTAAATTAAAGACCTAAAGCAATTTCATGGCTTGTGAATATGTCCCCCTTTCTTTTCTTACAACAATATCTCATAAAACAATTCATGATGGCTTTGTAAAGAAAAACAAATACCTTTTTTTTTTCCTCCAGGGGAAGCTGCAAGACATTTATGGATTCCTATAGTTCCTCAGATAAAGGTAAAGGGAAGGGCTTCCTGTCTGTAGGCACTTCTTCCAGCCGAAGCCAGAGTGCGGCAAAGAGAAGTCCTGCGACCTACAGCCACTCTCAGAAGAAACACAAATGTTCAGTTTACTACAGTAAGCAGAAACCAAACACAGCAGCTGGCAGTGCCATTGCAGCTGCTGATGAGAAACAGAATCAGATTGCAGAGAACCAAACCTCAGCACCAAAAGAGGACATTTGCACTGATGTTGTCAGTGAGAACTGGGTAACTCTGAAATATGCAAATGGCATAAACGTTAACAAGAATTTAACTCTTCCAGAAGACTTTCTGGGTAAAGAAGAAAGTACACTGAAAAATGCAGTTCTCATTAAAAATACTTCTTCAGAGTGTGATCTGAAGGAAGATCTTCAAACATGTATGTTTCCTAAGGAAACTAACCTTAAAACTTCAGAAAATCTAGCTGAGCTCAAAGAACAGGAGTTCTGTTCTGTGAAGATGTCCAAGAAGCTACCTGAAAGTCACTTGTCCAGAAATTCACCTCAACAACAGCCGGAACTGCAAGAAATAAGGAAAATTAGTGGTAATTTTTTCTCTATCAGTCTAAATTACTAAGTGAAATCTTCTGATGAGTTCACTGCGATCAGGATTTTGTCTTTTGCATAGGACATGGGAATGTGGTGTTTCTTATGTGTTCACTGTGATTTGTCTGTTTACATTCCTGAGGAAGCAGCTTACATTTAAAGTTGTTTTGTAAATCATAAATTTGCTTGGTTAACAAATTTCAAGCTTGTTGCTGTAGCATTTTAACTGCTAAAATAATTGATGTCATAGATCTGCTTATAAGACACAAATTGCACTTGTCAAATATTCAGAAGAATCCCAGTTTGCTATTTTCAGGTCCACTGAAAATATGGTGGTTGAATCACCAAGCAAGCACATTCAGAAGCAGATATTCAGAACTCCTTTGATAAAACCACCCAAAATAGGAAAAACCTGACATCAGGATAATGCATCAGGATAATGTGAACTTTTATTGTGTAGGAATCTGCAAATCAGTGTTTTCCATAGTACATAGCTGTATTTTTTTATCCTTTTTTTCTATTTTGAAATTATAGGGATAGACTGCCTGGGAAGTCTTACCTCTTAGCTTCACAATTCAAAATTTTAAGAACAGCAGAACCCCTGGGAGAAATCAAAAGCGGGACAGGAGAATATATCCTCTGGAAGCTTGACTTTACTGAGGCACTTAACAAAGTAATTGAATGGTGAAAACTGGCATTTGCTGTAGCTGTGGCAGTTTATTTAGGGAGTGAGCCATCAGAGAGGGATTTCAGGCCCTGCTGTCTTTAGTAGTTGCTACCACGGGCTCATTGCTTCTTGTGTTGTTACCTGTGCACTATAACAGGTACAAGTGTGCAATCTCAGGTGAAGGCAAGATATTTTCATTCTTACAAGGTATTTTGAGATTCTTCACATGCTCCTAAAATGCACTGTTGCTTATTCTTTGCTTTGAATTAGGAGATCAGTGTATCCAGTAGTAAAGCACTAAAGGTAGTCTCCCTTGTCTATTAGTAGTTGTGGCTCTCTGCACTATCAGGTATGTGATATTTCTGTGTTTCAAGGCATTTAGTAGGACATGTTAAGTCTAACAGGTATTTTGATTATAGTTACCAACCTGGTTTTGTGCAAACAGGGAGTTCAGGAACTCGGGTGTTCACATGTTTGTATGCTGGAGAGCAACAGAGTATTCTTTGGAGCTCTGGCAGTCTCCCTTGCCTGGTGTTTTATTTACATGTGCTCCTTTTGTAGTCCTCATGGCTGTCTGCTCCAGAGGGGAGCTGGTATCTGACTCAGAGCTGGGATGTTGTAGTTGGTTGGCAGGAAACTAAAAATGTTTGGGCGTGCCTTTCCCAGTTGAGAAGGCCAGTTCAGTTCAGTAAGTGATGACATTTCTCACACAGAGCAGCTGAGAACCTCAGTAGCAGATTACCGTGGATGTAGTGCAGGTCTCTGAGATACCTGGGACTGATCAAAGGCAAAGTTCAGCTGAGCTGATCAGCTGAGCAGCTCAGCTAGTTGTTGAGGCAGGCTTTTTCTTGAAGCTTTCGACTGTTGGACTCTTAGATCAAAATAATTCTTCCTCACAAGCCTCTCAAGTAAAAGAACTTTTAGTGTGGAACCCATGCTAAAGAAAGGATGATTTCCCTTTGTCTTCATAGTGAATGCAGAGGACACTTCAGAGGTGTCAAGCACCAAGTAAAGGCTGTCTTTTCTCCCCACTCAGCTTGCAGGGGTTTTTTCTCTTTGTTTTTTAACCCAGTGTTCTCTAGCTTCACATTCTACCTTACAGACCAGTGGCTGAACCCCAGGTAGCTCAAGTTCAGATGAGATGAGCAGGACTTGTGTAATCTATGCATGCATTGGGAGTAGTGTGCTCATGACTATGAACCAGCACAAAGTTACTTTTTGCAACTGCTGTAAGAATTTTTACACTGCATTAGCTTTTGGTTTTAAAATTTTCCAGTGTCATCAGCCTAGACATTAGTCTCCTATGTTTTGGAAAGCAATACAAGGCTGTTTTTAAAGAAAGGCATGTGGTTATGACTGAGAGTCCCTTCTCTTCCCATGCAAACAATTGTTATTGTTTAATTGTAGGGAATAGCCAGCAAGTGCCTCTCAGGAATGAAACAGAAAACTGCGAGACTTCAAAAAAGCAGATCAACCTAAAGCCTTCCACAGAGAAAAAGATCAGTAAGGGACCCAAGGAAGAGACTCCATGCTGTGCAAAAGAGGAGACTACTTCTTCTGAGGTTGGTATTGTGATCTTTCTCCTTTTCAAATTTGAAATTATCTTTTTATAGTTTATATACAAATATACAGGCATATAGGTATGTATGTGTATGTAGGGACTATTTTGTAGAGTCACAGCTCTGAAATGCTGTAAATCAGATGAATGAGGAAGAGTGCAGATGTGCTGTCCCACATCCATTGTATATTAATGCTGCTTTGTGGAGTGGTGAATGGTTTGGGTAAAAATCAAAACAGCCTTATAACAGCTAGAGATTGTTACTGTTAGAGCAGGCACAAGCATGCTGGAATCTAATGCCAGCTGTCAGCCACACTAAAGATGTGGGAACATTCTCTGCAGGGGAGGTGGGCTTGTTGGCCTTCACTTGCAGACCTGATCTCCAAACCAGGGCTTTGCATCAGAAACTTGCATTTGAGAGTACAGCAGGCAGAAGCCCTTTAGCAGATTGTGCAGTTGCTGAGAAGGATCAATTCTTCACCCCTGGTTTCTGAGTATGATAAACACATCAGACTGTACCTTTGTAGGCAGCATAATACACTAAAAGAACTTAATCAGGCAGTTAGTAAAACTGAGAATCTGGATTGTGTTTGTATTCTGTCTACTGGATATAAATCCTGTGGCAAAATGGTGTAAGGAAGAATTGCTTCCATTGCTTGGAGAATATGTGAGAAAAGACACGGTCTTGTCTTGCTTTGGGAATTGTTGTTACAAACTTCTTTGCCCATGTGGCTGATGGTGCTCAGTTAGTTTCTTGCTTTTCTTGAAATGACTAGTATTTGCTGGTAACTTACTCCATAATTTCCTCAGCTGTAATTCAAATGAATGCCTTCCCCCACCCCCCCCCAGTTGCTGAGGAAAGGGAGGATTTATTGCTGCTGAACTTGCACACCAGCTGATCATAAATCTGGCAGATGTTTTTTGTTTTTAGCACATTGGGAATTTTATTGACTGCTTTACTTTTTCCCCCTCCATTTTTTTATTTCCCTGAAAGTCAGAGCTAGATGCTGTGAAAGGGAAAATGCTAAGTTTGGGAATTCAGAAATTTCTCTCTCATCATCTCTTGCTGTCTTGATGGACAGAGTCTTGGAAAGGCTGGTTAAATTGATGGTGCTGGAAAGAGGATGTGCTGTGGAAAGCCACTAAATCATGAAGTAACTATGCATTTGGGTCAGGCCATTTAGTCCAGAGAAATTTAGCTAGAAAAATCCAATGGAGTTCATTGACTAAGTTAAGTTCATTTTATAATGTCTCAGCTTGTATTTTTGCCTTTAGCAAGAAGATGCATATAGAAAGAAGAAGCCTCAGGATAAAAAGGAAGGAAATGTACCAAATATGAATTGGAATAGAAATAGAACATCTAGGAAAAATAAGAAGAAGAATGTAAATATATCCACAAGGTATGTATTGCCTCACCAAGTCATGAAGAAACCCAGATTTGCTGTAATGTTTCTTCAGATTTTGCATAATGCATTAGGCAGGATTGCTTTATCAATTTAAGTAAACACACATTAATCTTGTCCTGAGCATTTACTTTTAGGAATGTGCACTACTAAATATCACCAGCAAAACAAAAAATTTTAAAATATTCCATGTGTAAATACATGTAGATAGATGCAGCCCATTCTGCATAGCAGTGGTACCACTCTGTTACAGTCTGGAATGTGCTGTCTCTGAAGTTCAAATGGTTAGCTTCCTTCCCCTTGTGTATTGTGTGGAGAAGTTCTAGTTATGTATTCTCTTCACTGAAAAAAGGAAAATAAGTTTTTTGACATGATTCCACCTTCAGGAGAGTCATCTGCTATATTGAGTAACTGGGGGGGGGATGTTGTCATCTACCAGTTTTGGGAGAGGATTGTGTAGAAATGAGAGAGTGGCTTTAATTTTTGCTGTAATGATTAAAACAACTAGAGCAGCACTAGATTGTAAAGACTATTCAGTGAGCACTGTGGAAAGTTACTTCTTTTTCCTCTGAGAATTGTGTTTTAAAGTCAGTTGCAAATTACTTTTAATTATTTTTAAAATATATTTTAAATTTAAGTTGTTTGGATTATTAAAAAATACTACTTACAAACTGCTTTTAGAATAGAAACACTTCTGAGGAGAAAATCCTACTCCTTCCCCTCCCCCAGCCCTTTGTATTAAGGTCCCAATCCTACAAAGCTTGCACAGACCTAATTTTTATTGTGAGTGCTTCTGTTGAGGTCAGTGGACTCTAAAAGGAGATTGTAAATCTGAAAGGGCTGTTATAACTCATTGTACACAAATTTCTGTTCATTTTGTGGGAAGTCAGTACATGTGTAAATCTTTGCTGGATGCACACGTTTGTGGATAGGAAGGATGAAAAACAAGCGGTGAAATACTGAAGTTTAGTGTCTATTCCTTCAACCAATTCAGCAGTTGCTGCTTTCTGAGTTAAGATGGAACTGTTCCATTCCTGCAGAAATTTCACAGCTGACTTTTAATAATTTTTCCTCAGTACTCTCTGATTATGATATTGGATGCAGACATTTCATTTCACCTTTACTAGCAAAAAGTTATGATTGCTTCAGATTGTGATTTACTCTAGTTATAATTGTGCCAGTGAAATGAACACAGAGCGCATTTTTCTTTGCATCTAGATCTTTGTACACTGCTAAATCACTGTGCTTATCACAGCAACATCTGATTGCCTTCTGCCAGGTGCATTAGAGAATGAAGTTAAATATGCACATGTCATTTTGCCTCTCCCCTGGAGAAGTAGTAGTCTGTGTGGTAGGATATTGCATTTTGGGAAAGGCTTTTTAGGTTTTTGTAAAGTTGGGGAATAACACTCCCAAACCTACTGCTTCCCCTGCACTTTGCCTTGATAGCTGTGTGACTTGAAGTGTTTAATGCCTGGAATGGAAAAGTGCAGATGAAATGTAAAATGCAAGCATGGTTTTTTTTTTGGTTTGTGGTTCTGTTAGGGTCCCTGAGCAGAGTGAGTTGAAGCATATGTGCAGTGAATTTGAAAGGCCGGATCTGAGAGCGAATATTGGAATAAGAGCCTGGTGTCCTCAGAATAACGGGGAAAATTGTAAAGCAGACCAAAAAGCTGGGAGCTCATCCATACAGGGAGAAACAGGTATGCAGTCTTAATTGTCTTAAAATGGGGAAAGAAACACAATGTGAATTTTGTGGCAGTAGAGCATTCCTTTCTTGAGAGACCTGTGCTGTTCTCCTTTTTGAACCCTGACATGAAGATGACAGGACTGGTATGATGTAGTGTCTGAAATAATAGCTGCTCACTTCTGAAGGACTCTGCATGCTTCTCCTGTGGGGTTGGTTCATGATGCAAACCAGAAAATGAATCAGTCTGAAGCAATGATCCATCAGTTCTTGGTGAAGGAAAGACAGACTGGTAATCTGGTTTTGTGTTCCAAAGAAAGCTTGGGTACCTGCTTCCTGCCTTTCCATCAGGATTTTAATCATCTGTTTTCCCTGACTTCAGGGAAGAGAAGAGCTGAAGAAAATTATCAATTTCTGTAGGATTGTCCTTCGCATCTCTGATGAGATAATAAGAAAAGAGGATCTATCACTTATGAATTCATTACTTGCAACATTATGTTGTTGCTCTTCTTATGCATGTTCCTAAAGCATGTTTCATGTTTGAAGTGTTAAGTATTTATTTCAAAGGACAGTATGCACTTCTTCTTTTAGCCTGTGACCTATAGCAGCACTGTATCCTCACTTGCATTCATGTTACTGGGATATCATGTAGGTCAGAAGCTCTGTGTTAGGGGCTGGCTTAGTTACTGAAGCTATCAGTAAATATTATTTCCTCTCTCATCAGTAAATTCAGAGAATCCATGTAAATTTATGATTCAGATTACTTTTTCCCTGGCAAGACTTTCTTAAATGTTGTGTTGTTTTTTTGATTGGGTTTTTTTTTTGTTTTTCCCAACTTCTTTAGAAAACTTTTATCAGCGGTCCAAAAAGAAGTGTTTGGAGAAGTTTTGTTCTGATTCAAGCTCAGATTGTGGAAGTTCGTCAGGAAGCGTTCGTGCAAGTCGTGGGAGCTGGGGTAGCTGGAGCAGTACCAGCAGTTCAGATGGAGATAAAAAGCCATTGATTACCACCAGGCATTTTCTCCCATCCAGTAAGTTTTGCAAACAGCACCCCTTCACAGTAGTGCACAGAGTTTTAGCCTTCCTGCTGATTGGAACAGCCTACCACAGCATGGGGCACATGCCTTGTCTTTTGTAGAGCACCTCTTAGACACACAAGGAGGGATGTAAAGAGCTTTGTACTTGACAAGAAGTACCACACATTTCATGGAGATGAAGAACACTGTCAGGCTCCTCAGTGAGCAATATGCACAGTTAGTTGTCATGGAAGGATGGGAGAACTGAGAGTCACTCAGAATAGCCAAAGCAATTTCTGCCTTCAAATTTGTTTCATCACATTATTTGGTTTTTTTAAAACATTAAAACTAATTATGTAATGCACAAATGAGGAATGTGTGAAAGCAGTTCAGATCTGAGGAGGCTGGGTTTGGATAGGTGTATTTGAGGTGTAAATAGCCAGAAAACCTGAGCCACTTGACTAGTATGAGAAATGGGAGGTATGCTTCATTACTGCAATTCTTGAATACCTGAATATCACTAAAGTAGTTGAAAGTCATTGCCATAATTATCCAGAGTGATGTGGACTAGAAGTAAATTTTAAAGTGTGAAGTGACACCAGCAAACCCAGCTTTGGGTACCTGCAAAAAGATGGTTTGAATTATTTAAAAATATCCAGAAACTTCATGTGTATTTGTGTATGTATAAAACTTTACATTTCTTAATAATAGTGTGTGATCTGTCTGAACTGTGATGTAAAAGATAATAAATCATGTGTATATGACTTTCCAGTTTTGTTCAAATTATAAGGCCTCTTAAAAGAAAATAAGCAATTGTAAATTTATACTTAATTTGATAGTAACATGCCTGTGGTAATCACTTCTAAATCATAAAATATGTGTTAAGACTATGCAACTAGGTGGCATGTCCTGAAATTGATGCAGTTAGTGGTAATCCAGTGTGAGAGAAAACTCGATTAACACCATGGTTGATTCTGTTTATGTGGATGTATATTCTGTGCATACTTCTTTTTTAAGGATCTTTGATTTTCACAGTCATTCTTTTCTTTAGGAGAGAATATTTCACAAAATGATTTTCCATCTGAAACTCCTATCACTCTAAATCTGTCTCATAACATCTGCAATACCAGGTAAAAAAATTGAATCTACACCTGTAAGGCATTAAAGAAGCAACATCAACTTGAAGTCTTGTCTCAGTTTGATAAATAATACCTGTTGGCACCTGTTATCTTGTAATTTTTTATGATCATCTGATTGTACTTACTAGTTGGAAGAAGAATCTTTTTCAGTACATGAAAAGATATAAGCAAAATTGATTATGCTACATAAGTACAATAAAAGCTTCCAAATGAAAAAAATGGAAATTGGCTTTCCACTTTCACTTCTTTCAGATCCTAGCAACTTACTACATTTTCATTACTGCTTAGTTGTATTTTTTTAAAAAAGGTGGGAATAAGACTTTCAAGTTGATGCTATTCTTTTAATGGGAATAATGTTCTCCTAGGATAGACAGCATGAAAATTGATTCCTCCCTCCCCCACATTCTTTTCTCCCTCTTTACTGTAGTAGAGATAGCATCTACAAGTTTTATTACTGTGAATCCTCATTTCACTTCTCATTGACCACTCTCTGTTTTCACTAGGAGAAATACTCCAATTCTTTTCCTTTGGGATTCTGGTGCTTGAAAATGTTTTCTTTTATTCATTTTGCCTAGTTCCTTTGATGGGTTGGTTTTGATAAATACCAAATTCACGCTCATGTGTCTTTGTGTGTCTTCATGGACATAAAAGTAAACTTCCCTGAAAGTTGTTCAAACATTATAAGAGGTCCTACTGATCTTCATGAACTACAGCTTGTTTTCCAGTTTTAGAGAGCAGCTGTTGAATTAATTTGCAATAGGTTGATACCTAGATAATAAAAATGGGGTAATTAAGGTGTATTAATTGTATTATTTTGCATGTGTGATAAGAAGCTGGCTTTTAATTGGAAAGAAACTTTTAAAAATTGCACAGTGGTAATTCGGAAATAGGAAGAATCAGGATAGCAGAAAAGCTATAGCAGTCATGATGGTCATTAGAATGTTTTCTACATCTCTGTATATTTCCTTTGAAATAGTTTGGATTATGACACTTAGGAAATTAAATTTTCTTTTCATTCAGCAGAGACATGAACAGCATCCCTCAATATCCCGAAACCTTATGTCCCAATTTCACTGACATAGCTGCAGATCCTGACAAAAATAAAGGTCAGTATTAACAACTGAAGCTGTTTGTCTAGCATTTTTCCAGGCAGTTTTAGTGATGTTGCTAATAACACATGCACCAACTTGATAGACACATTGTTACTAGAACTTGACTTGCTTCTAAGCAAGTTAGGTGCAAAGTTAGCAAATGAAGGCTTAAAACCTTGACAGTTTTTGCTTATAACCTTGATAATTTTTGTTGCATTTTCTCTGTGTCAAGACAGCATTTAGCTTTCCACTCATGTTCTAGGTATTCTTTCTTTTTTTCATCTCCTTGCTGTGCACAGATAAGTGTCCAGGAGCAATGCAGCTGGGAGATCAAGAGCACTGCTTGCTGTGTTAAAATGAAGCTTGGCACCAAATCAAACATGACCGTTTTTCTCTCTAAATATCCACAGTTTGGACTTGCTCTCTTTGACAGCAATAATGAGTGAGGTTGTGTAGCACTGTTAAAATTCTGGAGTTTTCATTGATTGTATCTCAGAGGGAACTAATATTAGCTTTTTGAGTGGCATTCATAAAGGCATCATGCTACGTGGTGAGGCAGACTTTGAAAGCTACTCAGGACACGTGGTTCTTTGGGCAGCAGCACTCCCTGCCCTTCTGCTGTAGGTTTAACCTGTCTGATAGGACACAAATGTTCATTACCTTCTTCCATGGTAGCAATTTGGATATGTATCATGTAAAATAATGAAACAGAGCCAACTTTGCAAGCATTGTCTCATGGAAATTGCTAATTTGGATTTTTTCTTTACTCCAGCTGCCAGTTCTCATAGAGTTGATAGGAACCAAATATCTGTGGGCAGTCAGGACACGCAGTCCATGAAGAAGAGCACAATGAATATCTGTGCTAGAGGCTAAATACATTTAATGAGTTCACAAATTGTCTGGTCGGGAATGGCTCCAGTCTGTTAGAAACCTGACCCTCTTCTGCTATATTTGTGTAGTTGGACTTCAGAGGTGGTTGGTGACTAAGGGGTGGGCACAAGGGGGCCAGTGGGGATTGCATCCTTGCTGTCTCTCCTGCTCTGTGGAAGTGTGCCACCTAGGCACTGGCAGCTGAGCACTTAGAGACTCTCAGTAGGAACTTTTTGCCCTGTTTTGTTGAATTCTGGTTTCTCAGTTCAAGTCTTTCATATATCTTTTTTAAAAACTAGAAATTTTGAGATATGTTTAAAGATGGGCGTTCATCACAAAAAAAAAATTGCTTAGTAACTCTGGATTTTTTCTCTAGCAGACAGTCCTTATTGAGGATCTGAGAATAAAGCGTCAGTGTGACAGAAACTGCGGAGTCTCCTTCTTGTTACTCTGTATTTCATTCCCCTTTCCTTTTTTAGGTCTTTACCCAACAGGAGACTTGTGGCCTGCCCAGCCAGTCTGCATGACAAACAGTTTGAACTACAACCTTGAGAATAATATACCATGCATGATCCAGGAAACCCCCTCTGTCCACAACAGGCAAGTTATGTTTTGTGTAAAAAGTACAGATAATGCTTTGTTCAGGCTTCTGTAATGCAGAGGACTGTACTTTACTCATAATTTTTGTAAAGGCAGATGATAGTTAAAATAAAAGTCGTTCTGTCACTTCAGTCTTAGTTCTAGCTCTTAATGCTCTTCCATAAGTACATTGTGAATAATTTTACTAATACAAGTTCACTACTGTCCCTGTTCATATATAGATATTCTAGAACTTTTTTCAAGTTTATTTAAATACTTTTAGAAAGCTGTTAAATGCTTTCACTCGTTTTGCAGGCAGAGGGCCCGAAATCTGTTGCCCTTTTGCTAAATGCATAGCCTATGTATGCCACATGGTGTGTTATACAGTGTGTATTTTTGTTAAATGGCAGGAACAGACATTGTTATAAAGACAAATATTCCACTATAAAAGTGGTTTAGGGATACAAGATATGGTATGTTTCAGGCTCTATATACATTTGGATTGATCTTCCTGTAGTAATGAGCTTGAATTAACTCTTATATTTTACACTGCTCACACAGCAAATTTTAGTAATGAAAGATGTGCCACGAACTAGTGAGCAGAAATACTCTGCCGCCACATAGCAGTGAAATATGGCCAGTTCTTCAAGTTGTATTCTGTCATCCAAAATGATGGGAGAAGGATCTGGGGGTCCTGGTGCACAACAGGCTGTCCCTGAGCCAGCAGTGTCCTTGTGGCCAGGAAGGTCAGTGGTACCCTGGGGTGCATCAGGAAGAGTAATGCCAGCAGGGCAAGGGAGGTGATCCTGCCCCTCTGCTCAGCTCTGGTGTCCAGTTCTGGAGTGGTGTCCAGTTCTGGACTCCACAGTCAGTGCAGCGGAGATCAGGAGCTCCTGGAGCACGTCCAGGAAAAAGCTATGAAGTTGTTTAAGGGTCTGGAGCATCTCTCTTACAAGGAAAGGCTGAGAGACCTGTTCAGCCTTGAGAAGAGAAGACTGAGAGGGGGCCTCATCAATGTTTGTCAGTCCCTGCAGGGAGGGTGCCAAGAGGATGGAGCCAGGCTCTGCTCAGTGGTTCCAAGCAGCAGGACAAGAGGCAGTGGGCAGAACCCAATGCACAGGAAGTTCCACCTGAACTTGAGGAAGAACTTCTTCACTGTGCACTGACCACACACTAGAATGGATGGTCCAGAGAGGTTGAGGAGTGTCCCTTGCTGGAGATACTCAGGAACCCTCTGGGCACAATCCTGTGCTATGTGCTCTGGGATGGCCCTGCTTGAGCAGGGAGGCTGGACCATATGACCCACTGTGGTCCCTTCCAGCCTTACCCATTCTGTGACTGCTTTCATACACCTATCTCAATTTGGACTTCATATGCCAAAAATACATGCACATCCATGCAATTATTTGTTGATATTTAGTAGTGATAACTTCAGATAGCAGCTTGGCTGAATAGTGAAATTGAAGAAGGGCAGCTTCTTATGAAATCCTTATATATGGCTACTTTGTGCAGACTGGATCCAGAGTTGGACTACTTCAAACCTGCTGTGTAGCAGGGCCTATTTTACTGCTGACATGTCTTTAGGAATTGCTTTTGAAAAAATCTCAAAATTCTGAAATTATTTTAATTAAAGAAGTATAACCCCTAGAAATCTATGTGTAGCTTAGAAAATGCACTGTTTAACAGGACTTTAGCACATTTGTTTGGGAAAATAGAAATCTCCATTTTAATTGCTATTCTCAAGCATTTAAATGTATTATGTCTTCTTGTGCCACCTCAAATCACATCATCCATGATTGTGGAGAAGAAGTACAGTTATTTTCTTTTTACAGGGAAGAAAGTTGAACCCACTTAGGCGTTGCAGGATTCTGGTAGCGTCATTACAAGTTGTTCATTTTCTCAGAGGAAAAAGAGCTTTGTGAGAGAGATTGCTGTGATTGTGTAGTGGTGCAGAGTAGATACTAGTAAAATTAAAATGTGAAAAGCCTCATGATCAGTTACAGGCATTTTGCATCCAAGAGCTTTACAATAAATAAGTATTTCTCAGTAATTTTCAGAAGTTCTGCAAATTGTTTCTGACTGCAGATTTTTTTTTTCCTTGAGACAGCTTCATTGACTGGAATGCAGCGTGTGATAGCCAGTTTTCCAACATGTATTGTCCACTAGAGATGAATGAATATGGTGCTTTCCCAGAAGGTAGGATGAAATAAAGCTTATTCATTTATTAATTATCACAGAGCATGGTTGTTTTCCTCTCACCTTTTATAGAACAAAAGGCTGAGCTGGTCTGTACACGGGTGTTCATTGCTTTCAACTTTACGTTTTCCAGCTGAGTGTTCTGTAGTAATAAACAATGACTGCTTGTGGTGGATGAGAAGATTGGCCTTTGTATAGAGACTGAAAAGGCAGTATGCAGGACTTCCAGAGGGAATTGTGAGAAATGCTTGTGCTTACAGTATTACACATATCTTTTTGCACAATCTTCTTTGTTTCCCCTCTGGCAGGCTTCAGCCTTCCAGTGTGTGAAATACAAGGCCTCTTGTGACCAATTATCTTTCCAGGCTAGAGTTTCTTGGCTTGGGAAGCACACTGGCAGCAATCTAAAATTCTTTAGCATTACCTACCTAAGTACTAATGAAAGGTCAGACTGCAGTATCCCAGGCAGCACGCTGATCCCTTGGGTGCTTAGAGCTGAGACGTGTTGGCGGAGAGGCCTGGGGAGGTTCTGCCATGCATGTTCTGTCTAATAAAGACTCTGTTCTCCAGTAGAGGGACTGCCAAGTCTTTATCCTGTCCTCCTGATAACAATTTGTTACTGGGTCTCTAATACAGAGTGGTAGTTCTGTTGACAGAAATTGATACACTTTGCTGCTGTGCTACCCTGACACTGCATGAAGTCACTGAAGGATTAGGTCAGTCCCAACCTGGCTCACTCTCAAGAAGATTCAGTGTTCCTCCACAGAAATGTTAGTAGTGTTTTATATTGCAAAAGCCTTAGTTTGTCTTCTTGATTTTATAAATTGCAGAAAACATGAACTACCCCAGTGGCTTCCCAGGTACTGCAGCAATGCAGAATACAGCCTTCATTGACCAGAACTGTCCCTCCACCTGGAATGCTCCTCCCAACATGCCACCTGCCTGGGAGCCTGCCAGTTATGTCAACTCCACAGTGAGTATTGTCCTGTGAGGCGCTGCCTTTGTGTGCTCCTTCAAAGCCTTCCTCGTGTATTCCTGTCTATTCCCTACCTGTTGCTTGCATGTTCTTCATGAATCTTCTAAGTAGCCTTGTGTATGTGTTTAATGCTGGCATTGGTAGCCCAGGTTTTTCCCAGCTGTTTGTCAAGGATGTTACTGACCTTGTTTGCAAAATTTGAGATTATCCTTTTGCCCAAAAATTGACTAAAATCAGCTTACATATGGAAAAATATTTTGGGTTTATGTAGTCTGCTGAGACTTTTTTCTCTCAAAATCAATGTGTCCAGTTGAGGCTAAAACCCAAAAAGTGCTGACAGAAAAACCCAGAGAGATTTGAAAATTGAAGAGCTAAATGGACAGTTATTCTCAGTGACTTTGACAGGTTTTGGTTTTTTTTTGGTTTTTTTTTTTTTTTTTTTTTTTGTTTGGGTTTTTTTGTTTTTTTGGTTTTTTTTTGTTTGGTTTTTTTTTTTTTTGGTAAGAAATTCAAGTGATTTAAGCTGGATTTGAGCAGATTTCAGAATCCTGACTTTGACCTGTTGTACTCCAGACTAGCCATGTTTATGTCATCCCATTGTGCAGTGTAGTAACGTCAGCTCAAGGTGGTCTTTAATTGTAACTATCTTATCTTCTGCTCATATTTCAAAATCCTCTATGGCAGATTTTTTTTTTTAATTTAGTATAGGTTTATTTTGAATGAAACTAACTAAATCAATAAATATTTTCAACTGTAAAAATGAAAATTCTTGTATGTTAAAAAGTGACAAAACTGGTAGAAGACTTTTTCCTAAAATAAACATATATTTTATTTCATATTTTATTCAGGAATGCCAGGAAACACAGAAGGTAGAGATTGGAAAATGCATTAGATAATTCAGTTCATTTCCCTGGCGAGCTTTTCTCCACAATCCATTTCAATGTTTCATTCAGTTTTAAAAGTCCCAAGACTTCCATGACCTTCACTGAGAGACTTCCTTGCAGACTAATACATCTTGCCCTCCAGGAGGTTCTTTATAAGCTTTCAAAATTTTCTAACTAAATTCCCTAGCTCCCAATTACAGTCTCATTTTTCACACTGAATATCCCTTTCTGCTCCCAGCATGCACAGTCTTTCTGGACTGATGCATACTTCAGCCCTTTTCTTGTCATTTTTAGGCATCCTTCATTTTTTATTTTAACTCTCAAAGTATGCATGGGGATCTTTGTTTGTCTTCCATTTCTCCTCTCTTTTCCTCAACAGTCTGACCATAACTTGGTAGTATATTGTTGTAGAGTAATATCTGCTGTGCAGGGAGGAGCTCATGTGACTTCATTCAGTGGAAGGCCTTTAAACACACAAACACAGATACATACACACACACACACACACACATTAATGCCGCTGTAATATTTTTGGCAGCCGTATTTCTTTGTAAACTCCTCTGCAATTTTTTACTTGTGAATTTCTTACATTTCTGCAGAAATGCTGCTTCCTCCCTCCCATTTAGTACTTAGCATTTCCAGATTTTCTTTGGCAAATGGTCCGTGTTGCAGTTTCCCATGCTGGTTTTGTCTTGCTCTGCAGCCCTACCTCTCAAGCACCCGAAGCTTGTCTCCAATGTCTGGACTTTTTGGTTCCATCTGGGCACCCCAGAGTGATGTTTATGAAAGCTGCTGCCCTGTCAGTGCCACGACTCAACATTCAACCCACGTGGAGAACCAGGCAGTTATGTGTAAGCAGGAATACTATCCGAGGTTTAACCCTTTCCGTGCCTACATGAACTTGGACATATGGACTACAGCAGCCAATCGAAATGCAAATTTCCCACTTTCGAGGGACTCGGGTTATTGTGGAAACGTGTGAAAGGAATTTGATTTAAAAATGTGAATAAAGATGCTTGCAATTTTGATTACTAGAGTAAGCTGGTTGCTGAATAGATTACAATGTTGGTGAATATTTTGGCACTTTTATATTGAAAATAAATTTTTTTTACTGAAGTCTGAGCATTCAGTGCATTTTAAAAAAAGCACAGCATATTCAGGATGCTGTTATTGTCAGGTGAAGGCTATAAATTTAAAATTCAAATTTTTTTATCATCATTAAGGACAGTATTAGTTCTTAAGAGCATCCATGAACCTGTACTGCACATGTTTCTTCTGAAGTTTACATTCTGTGGTATAAACTAGGAGTGCTTTAGCAGTTGTAGGTACAAACTTACACTCATAATTGCATCTGTACCAAATATTAACTGGGGCACTAGTTGATGAAGCCTACCTGTTGATGCAGATCAGAGAGTTTCCAAATGGTGCCAATTCTAGTGCTGATACAGTTGTTAGTGAGTGCAGACTTCTGGCAGTAGGAAAAAGGCTGAATTGTGGCTTGCTTATCTGTGGCTTCAATTGCAGGCTGTCACTTGGATGATGTTAAGCTTGTGCAGTGTGGGTGAGTGGGCATTTCTTCCAGGAACTTTTCTTGTGAGTGACTCCTGGCATTTTGTGTTGTTATTTTTAGCCTTCATGTTGCAGTAGCGTTTTTAGTGCATTTAATTGCACTTGTTTAAAATGCCAAAGCTTGAACTGAAAGAAGTGTTTCTTTGAGAGCAGAGTTCACACCACTCTCCCAAACAGAAGGATAATGTGCTGGCTCATGTTAGGAGACTAAAACTGAGTAGCTGAGAAAGTGCTGCCACCCATGCCAGGACTCAGTCCATCATGCAAGATGTCTCTGCTTACCCTTGCTGTAGAGGCTTTTCTCTGCATGGCAGAGTGTGTCTGGACATCAAAAGGAGGCGGAAACATCCCTTAGGTTCAGAGATGTCCTTGGCAAAAGGACATTTGTCAGGCCTGAAGAGAGAGTGAAAGTGGATCCAGTAGCAGTTTTGTACAACTGCTTAAAGAAGAGCCATAGAGATGGCAGAACCAAATTCTGTGTTGTGGTGGCCACAGGCATTATGGCAAGTGGCCGTGGTCACGGATTGCTACATGGGAGGTTGAACATGAGGAAGAATGATGTCCCTTGGAGGGTGATGCTGCAGGAGAGCAGGTACCTCAACAGGTGAAGAGATCTCTGCTTCATCTTCATGGCATGGCTGAATGAAGCCACATGTGACCTGCTGTACTGGAAGTGGCAGTCCTTATGGAGGTCACACTGGAGACCATCAGGGTCCAGATGCCATTTAGAGGATTCTGTGAGCTTGAGCAAGTTCCAGACTTTTTGCTGCTTAATTTTATCTTGCCTTTTGCTCACAGAGTGACTGGAAGACAAGAGCTCTGTTTGACAGTAAGAAATCAAGGCTGTTTTATTTGTTTTTATTCAAAGACAGAACTGCAAAATAGTTCACAGCCTGCATGCAAGGCTACTCAGTAATCTGAGCTCTCAGATCTAAATTCTGGCCCTGCTAGTCTCTCTCATTGCTAAGCTATCAGACCAGCTCCTTTATCTTGCTGGTTTCATGCAGAATTGCCATGCCAGGGCTTGAAATATTTTAGCCAAAACAGCGCATTTCCACAAAAGGTTTGTGTCAGTAAATCAGCAGTTCCTGCAAAGTAAGCTTTGCTGAAAGTTACCCTGCCAGCTGTGCTTTCACGAGTGTTTGGGTTAGCTCAGAAGGTGGTCAGGGACTGGTTGGGAAACTCAAAAGCTCCTGCATTTACCTGCTTTAATTGCTCGTGTGGAAGGTGCTCCAAAGCCTTCCTTGGGTTTCAATGTCAGAAAAATGGGATCGTCACTGAATGCTTCTCTGAACTGTGGTGTTTTAATTGCCTGATCAGGAATGAGCACCTGGGGTCTGTGACTGCTTTCCATGATGTGTTGTGCTGGGCAGGAATCTGTGTGACTCGAGTTTAATCGTAATTGCTTGTGATTCTGAAGGAAAGTTCACATGTTCCTATGAACTTTGATACTCCTGAAAATGGTACTAAGCCATGAGAAGTAGTCATAACCACTGACATGCTTTCTGTGCACCTCTTGCCTATGGTAAGAGACTTCAGGAGAAATAGAGTGGGAATATAAACCCAATAAATACAGATTAAAAAAAAAAAGTGATCCTTTGGTTTGAAATGGAATGAACTTCTTTATTCCCTGGATAATATTGCTTGTTGTATAGCATGCATGGATTTTGGATAAAAAGGCACAGGAGAGAGGAAAGGACATGAAAAGATGTGCTTAATTGTCTTAGTTTATTCTGTCAATTCAGTGTTTCAAGGATATCCTTATTTTCTGTGCACTGAAGGGAGGCTTTTCCTCAAGTTCCAGTGAAAGGACATGGATTTCCTATGTCTGCAAGAAACTGTAACAACAACCTCAAAACCCTGTGGAGTTCTGATAGGCACTGAGTCCCTGTTGTAAGTAAAATGTGTGTTCTAAACAGAGTCAATCGCTGGAAAGGAGAGAAAAAATTATGCAATAAACCAAGCAAAGGCACTGGAGACTTCAGGGAGAGCAAAACCAGATAGAAATGTTTGGAAAAGAAGACCTGTGTGAAAAATTCGATGAGACTTCTTAAAAGTGCCAACAAAAGACAAGGGGAATGAGCCACAAAGAGCTTGAGAAATATTGCTAAGAAAGGAAACAATCATTCCCTTTAATCACACCAGAACAGATCAAGAAGTTATTCCCCCAGGAGCAGTGTAGTATTAGGCAAAGTTTTTCACATAACTTTTCATAACAATAACTAAGGAATGTAACAATCTCTTTAAGGTTACTAGAAATAATTGCTGCCATCAGGAGACATCTGTTGCTTAATTAGGAATCCACTTGAATGCAAGTGGGTTTGGGCTCAGTTAAAAATCATTCCTCCTACAGTAAAGGGAAAGATGAAATAAATAATTGCTTTGTACCAAAGTGATTACAGTTCTGCTGGAGTGAACTAGAGAGGCTGCTCTAAAGACATCTCATTGTCACGAGCAAAGTAATTTCTAACTTCTTCCCTTGTGCCTATAGCAGCATTGGGAGCCTCATTGATCTCTCTGGAACTAGTACCATGTTAAGAGACTTCAGCAAATTTGTTCTTAGTTAACCAAAGAAATGCTTAAAATTGGAAAGGGAATACCAAAAACAACCAGTATAGAAGTGCAGTAGCTTGCACAGTTCACTAGTAGGGCTGATGATGGAGTGGGGGGGGGGGGGGAATCGCATTCAGTATAGACTTCTGTCACCATGTGAGCACTACATAGTCTCGGGGCAGGCACTGTTTTCCCAAGAAAATTGGGAAGTAGTGACAGCCACCCCTGCTTTCTGCTCCCAGCAGTTTGTGACTTCTTATATGTGTATTGAGAACTAGGCATACCACTGTATCACTGCCCTTGATTTTCACAGGCTATATTAGCCAAGCTTGCCTGGTTGGGCCAGTATTTCCATTATGGAGCCAGAGAATATTTCTGGCACATTTCCTGGAGGTCTCTTGGTACTGAGAGGCAGCACTTGGACAAAGCCAGAATCTATGGCAGGCTGTTTTCCTGCCCCAGCCTTGGGGGCTGCAGCAAACCCCTCACAGCGTTGCTCTGTAGAGCTGCGGGAAGGGGAGCATCCAGTGCAGCTTCCCTGTAGGAGAGGGGCAGTGCTCTGCTGGGACCCTGCTTGTTGCTAGGTGGGGCTGGTACAGGGCTGAGCTTGCTCCTGCAGGGAGGAATTTGGAGAGCCTGGTTTGAGCTCCATGGGAGCAGCAGATGGGCGAGGCCGAGCCGCAAGTACCGCCCGCGGGGCTCAGGGCTGCGGGGACAGGGCTGTCCCCAAGGCAGGCCCACACGGGGAGCGCCATCGTGGTTTGCTCATCTGAGTTTGTCACAGGTACGGTGGCAAGTGGCAGATCTGTCCTGCAGCTCCTGCAACTGGAGCTGGGCGTGCAGGACTGATCCAGCTGCTCGGAGGAGCAATGGCCAGCCCTGGCAGAAAGAGCCTGAGGGCTCTGAGGGCAGGTGAGAGATCTGATTGCTGGGAGGCAGGTGAGCTCACTGGAGAGCTGTTAATCTTCTGAAGGGAGCGGAAGGGGAGGAAGCAAAGGAGGTTTCCACCACCTACACTAGAGCTGGCAGTGCCTGCAGCTCCATCATCCAACTTCTTTCTGCCTCTGGAGAAGCCTTGGTGACTCCTGGGAAGTCATGGCCTTCACAGCACCACAGGTTCCTGCAGAGCCATCCTACCAGGTGAGCTCCTGGCTGATATTTACAGTGGTAGGTTGGGTGTTGCTTTATGGCATTTGTTTTCTTCCCTTTCATTCTTGTGAAACACCCAATGTTTATTTTTCTTAGTCACTGAGTCACCTCCATGTTTTTGCCCTTGTTGCGTACTTGCTTTGCTTTCAGCAGTTACTGGAAAATGTGCACAGTGGCACTTCCCTGTCACCATGGGTGTGTTTTGCTTCTGCCTTTGATGGCCCCGTCCTGTTGTTCAGTCTCTCTGACCACTTCTATGGAGTCCTCTTCTTATCACGTCCTCTTCTGCAACACACTTGGGTGGAGTGAAGGCTCACTGTCTCCCCAGGACTCCTGTGCTGCCTGGCCCCACTCTGTCCCTATGCAGTGCAACACTCACCCTGCCTTTCTGGCAGAAGTTGGTGTCCCAGCAGGAGAAGGAGGTCCCTGGTATTGCTTGGGGCAGTTGCCCAGTCCTGCATGGGCACGTCCCAGCAATGCTTCCTCTGCAAGCTGAGGGTGTGGAGGAGTGGAAGACAGTGGGTGAACACTGTGGAAGAACAGAGCATGGGAGAGGATTTGTTGTCCCAGCCCTACAAGGTGGTCTTGCAACTGAGGTCCTGGGGGCTTGCACCCACCTCTGCAGCTCACTACTAATGTGTGGACATAGGCACTCCTGGCCTGCTGCAAACTGAATCTTGCTGTTCCTCCCTCCATCTCTTTAGTGGGTTTCTGCAAAATCTGTGCCAGCTTGACAAAAACATCTCCTTTGGAACTGTCAGCTACATACTGTACAGCTCGCTTTTTCTGCTCTGCTTCATCTCCTACTGAGTTCTTCAGCAACAACAGCAGCACAATCCCTCAAACCTCTTCTACCCCTGGGGTTGCTCTGAAGGATTTTTCCCCTGGTTGTATGTGGACATTACTCCCTGGGCTATTTGGGTTTTTTGCAGCCTTGTTTAGAGGTGGTGGGGGTCTGGGTGATTCCACAGGGGTCCTTGCACCTCTCTACAGATTTTATTTCTTGGAGGCTGCCAGCAACCTGCACATGCAGGGACCATGCTGGCTTGGAATGCAGGACCTGCCCAGTGTACAAACTAGTGCCAGATGAACTTCTCTGGCTGTTGTGGACTAGCTTCTCACCTAGCATGATTAGTCACTGTCAGCTAAATTGCCAGCAGCCAGGCTTGGCTTGCAACTGAGCACAAGTGTTCGTGTCTCTTGGAAGGACAATGTCACCCTCGTGAGTGACCACAAAGGCCCCATCCTCTTCAGTAAATTCAGCTCTTGTGCAGGGATTTTGAGAAGGCAACAGATCATACCCATGACTGTCCCTGCCATGCTCTGGGTTATGGCTGCTATGCCCATGGGCTGACAGGCTGTGCTAGACCTCCTCTCCAACCACTCTGGAAAAATGCTCCATTTGCTAAGAGCCATTTGGTTTTAATCTTGACTGCATGTACAGTTTGTGAAGGAAGCTAATGCTTTCACATGTCTTTGTTAGCACAGATGTGTAGGGAGCCTCTGCCTGGACCCTGGTCCAGCTCTCAGAGACAACAACAGGAAAGGTGGGCTGCTTCCCTGAGCTGGGCATCAGCAGGTGCTATTTCAGTATTAGAAATAATACTCAATAACAATGCAGGACTATTTTAAAATTTGAAATAACCTCCTTCTCATGCAATGCTGGGGTGCTGCAGCAGTGCACAGTGCCTTACAAGAACCTGCTACCACTGCTGGTTCTGATTTAGTGAGAAAAATATTTCACTTCATTCACTGAACACAGCCTTGTTAGATGAAAGGTGATTTGCAGTGTGGTGTAGGAAATGCTGAACAGTGCAATCCAGATGTTGAAGATGATAAGGGAAGCTTGCAGAAATGTCAGGAAATGCTGTACCATTCCCACCACTCTCCTCAGACCTGTGAGACAGTGGAGCTTGTTGCTCTCTTATCAGCTGCATTCATATGAGAAAGGCATATGAAAGGCATAGCAGCAGTGTTCCTCCAGCTGCTTGCAGGCAGGCTGGCTCATTCTGCCTCCAGCCCATCTCACCATGGCACAGGTACATCCTGGATGGGGCACATGGCACTTGTGAGGGAACGGGAAATGACTTCATTGCTGCCCTATTTCCAAACCAGGGTGGGAAGCCCTTGCTCCTCCTCGACTTCCCGCACACTTCTCAGCCACACAACCCACAGCCTGTGGTGTGAATGGCTCCTGGAGCTCAGTGGCAGTTTTGTATTGATCAGCTCTTTCCAGACCTGCCTGCAGGTCGATCTGTCCCTCTGCAGACAAGCAAGCAGCTGTTAACCAGAGGAGATGCCAGCCCTACTTCTGCTGGGAAAAGCCTCTGCTTAATCCCAGATTAATCCTTTGGTTATTATATCAGTTAGGCACTTTGCAGTCCCTCCTGTTGGCTAAGGACATGGGGCATTCACCCTGTTTGATTTCAGATTCTCCCTGTTAGCTCTGTGTACAGCTCATGCATTTGCCAAATAACTTAGCAAACCAAGTTTCATTTTTTCCAATCTATATGTCCTTGGCACGCACTGCACTTTCCAGGGCTGCTAGAAATCAGACCATAGGTGTCTTACTTAATCAAGGTTCAGCTGTCTAATTTTTGCTAATCAAGGTTCAGGTGTGTAATTTTCCCACACTGGCCCTCTGGTGAGCACAGATGTGGTTGAGCAGTTTTCTCCTGACACTTTGCTATCACTTTCACCACTCACACATCACACCCAGTGCAGCTGGTCTCCCTCTCCCAGCTTGCAGGGTTTGCTTTTGCTTTTGGTTGCAGTCTGGAACATCATAGTTTGGGGTGGCCTGGCCTGAGCCATCTTGCAGGGGGGGATGCTCCTGATGGTAAACAGAAACCTGGAACACACAGACCTGATGGAAATGCCCAGAGGTGGACAGCCTGCTAAGCTCACAGTGACACCAACTTTTCCTGTCTGTAAGTACTTTTGCCTTCTGAGTGAAGTTCACAGCCAAGATTATGAGTTTATTATAAGTTTCTCTTGTGGTAGCTGAATTTCATGACCCATTTTGATATCCTACAGCAACGTGCAGCTGGTGATTGCCCTCAATTCACAATAGCATTAAGGAGAGATAACTTTGTGCCTTTTATAGATGAACTGCATATGTGTGGTGGAGGATTTGTTTGGATTTGTTTTAAGGAAGTAATCTTTCTATTTATTTGAAAGGTTTTTAATAACAATTCTGTTTAAGTAGCGATAAATGACAGTTAGTTGAGGACCAAATAATGGCTTATACAAATGCTTCACAATCCTTAAGTGAATATGAAATATTTATTTTTTTTATTAGTTTCCTTAATAAAATGTAAACCTGGATGCATCTTCTAGAATGGCTGCCATGACTGATGCTCAGTAAGCTGCAGGTTTGATTTTGGTTGCAAGAACCTCATGTGCCATTTCCTGTAACAGAGAAACCTGAAATCTAACCAAGACAGTATTATTCTTTCTGAAGAGCTGATCTGAGGGATGAGCTAAAGGACATGGCCTCTGTTCTGTCCTTCTCCTTGCTTTCTCTTGTCTGAATAGTCATATATCAATTGAACAGCCCCATCAGTGAACCTGTCAAGCAGAAGTTCAGCTGTCTTGGGCAAACCATCACTCATATTTCATATAGAGAGTTTGTTAGACAAGTCCCCAAAAAACTAAGTATTGATTTCTGTGAATAAAAGTAGGAAACAGATGGCATCAATTTCAAGTGGTAAAGTGGTTTTTAACTAGTCCAATAACTAATGTTCTCAAATGCCTACAAAATATTACAGTTTTATCTTAGCAAAGATCAAAACAACTTTAAAGCACTTGCCAGGCATACACACCCATGTGTTCCAATAGATGCCAGACTGAATGTATCCTCACAGTAATGGAACTGAACTTGCCAATTTCAAACTCCCCCTTGTACTCCTGCAGTGAATAATGCCTAATGCCTGCTCTGGTTGAGGTTTTTTTATTATCATTTTTATTACTACTACTAGTGTGGACCCAGTGTTGCCTCAAACATGCTGCAGGTATTAAGAGAAGTCTGCAAGTCTGGGATCCAAGAGAGAGCCTGGTAAGGAAGCATTTCCTGAGAGATAGGAGTGGAAGCTTCTGGAGCCTCCCAGGTCTCCTTAAGTGTCTGAGTATGTCAGCATCTACTGCTGTTTAGATCAGTCTGCTTACTCATGAGTATCTGTATTAATTCCTAGAAAATACAGGCAGAAAACAGACATAGCATGCCCAACACAGATTTGCACAGGCCGGCTCTGCACTGCAGCACAGTCTCTCAGACAGGTTGTATGTGTGATGAGTAAGGTGACTGAACCCATGGGAACTGCAGCACTGCCTAGCAGCAGGTGGAAATGCTGTATGCCAGCTGCTGCAAACTCCAAAAACTAGCCTCAGCTGTACAATTGATTCTGAAAACTGTTTTCCAGTTGTACAATTTATTCTGATGGCAGAGGAGGCCATTTGTCACAAGCTGGAATAAACCTTTTGGAGTCCAGACTGTGTGGAGTTACAGCTGAGCTAATGCTTGCCCTTGTGCAAGATGCTGACTTTGATTAGTTTGTCTGCACAACAGCTGCTTCTGCTTTCTACAAACACTGCACACTGCTTTACAGTCTGTCTCTCTGGTGCCTTGCTGCTCTGCTCTGAGGGCCAAACCCTGTGCCAGGGGAGGGGAATGCTGCTGTGTGTGCCAGGACTCTTGGCCCCTTTTACCTTACTGAAACTTGCCTTCCCAGGACATAGGCTTCTCTTTTGTTTCCCTGGTTTGTGTGTTACGTGAATGGTTGGTTTTAAAAAGTCTAACCTTTTACTTAGCTTGATTGAAAAGTGTAGTTTTGGCAGTGGAGATGGAAATATAAACACACTTGAGAAATCTCTGGATCTGGTAATGGTACCCTTCCCCTGCATTCCCCATCAAAACAGCCTGGAGCTGAGTTTCTAGGAGCTCTATATATGAAGCTGAATGTCAATGTCACCTCAAAAAATTATGCAAAAAGCTTGTGGCAGGGATTTTTTTTCCCTTGATTTTCATCTTTCCCATTAGACTTTATGTATCTCCTGAAACAAAAGGAGAAGGAAAGAATGTCAGCTCTCTTTTGGTGGGTAGGCGTAGGTTGTAGTAGATATCAGCAAATCACAGTTAGTGACATTTGTGTAGAGCTTTAAGAATTAGCAAACAGTCCTACCATGAGCAAGAGAGAGACTTGGTCAAAATTTGGGATCCTGCTGCCTCTTTAGACACAAAAGCACTTAGCATTTAGTTCTTGGATGTCCCATATTCAACTGACAGTGGTATCTGGACACCCTGGAGTTTGGATACCATATCTGGACACCCTGGAGTTTGGATACCAATCCAATTCCTGTTGGATTTCTGTGTCTGCTCCTGAGTGTGCTCAGGATGTCTCAGCACAGCTGGTGCTCTGACAATGTCATCCATCTCTGACAATATCCTGTGGTTAAACACTCACTCATATCTTCTTTGCCCACATTTTCTGCAAGGCTTAATCCGGTTCCTAATCACTTGGCTCCTTCACAAAGCTTGTCCAGAAGAAGCACCTCCTTTTGTTCTGTGTCTCAGCTATAGCAGCATTTACAGAGGTTTATGGAGCACATAAAAAAAAAAAAATCCCCTCTCTCTGCTATGGAACTGGAGCAGTCATGGTGTATTTTCCCTGAATTTCTTTATTGTCCTGCTTTTTTTCAGGAAAAGGAGCAGTGGTGATAGCTTGTCTCGGTGATTTCCTCCTGCCATAGGCCTCTTGAACACAAGGTTACAGCTTCCCAGAGCCAGGCAAAGCCAGTCCCTCTGTGTGCAGGAGCAGTCTTGTCCTGCTACCTGCAAATGTGTAGGGTAGATTGGATGTATGCTATTGTAGGGACCCAGCTCTCAGCTGCTTCCCCACTGGTGGGGACAGGGAATTAGAGGATCTTGTTGCCCTTCTGACTTTCCACCCTGGAGGAGAGGGAACAAGCATGGGGAACAAGCTCCCGGACAGGTGGCCCTGCAGTGCCTCAGTAGGTTCACTGTCTGATTTTCCCTTTAAAATGCATTAAGAGTTCATCTAATTGCAGAGCACCTGCACTGCTAAAGGTGTGGCTTTATCTGCAAAGTTGTTTTCTTGCACACCAGAAGTCATAGGAAAAAGCAAAGGTTGGAGGGGAAGGAAAACCCCTGGCTAAACTCTGGAGTGGGAAGTGCAAGCTCTTTAAGACAAACCAGCTCTGAGGCACCATGGTGAGCTTCCAACTTCCCCATGCCTCCAGGGCAGCTGGGTGAGGCTCTTGTTCTGCCTGTGATTTCCAGAGGCTTGCTGAGCCAGCCCTGTTGTGGCTGTATGAGACCAGCAGCTTCCCCATCCCTTCCTTCCTTCCCTGCTAGAGGTGTCCTTCACTCCTGATAGGTTCCCAGGGAGGTTTTACTCCTCTTTGGATGGCAAGAATTTGGCCTGAGAAGGCAGATCCTTGGAAAGACAAAGCAAGGTCTATTAATCATCGTCCATTTCTTTATTTATTTTGGGTATTTCCTGGTTTCAGTGTTGAACAATGTTTACCAAAGACGAGCAGCCAAAGTAAACCACACGAATGAAAAATTGCAAATGAAAGAGCCAGCCGCACGGCACAGCTGGTCCCATGCCTCCAAGGGCTTCAGTCGTTTCAGATTAGGTGCACACTTGGCATTCTTCTGCAAATATGCCTGCAAGGAATCATCCTGGAACAAACCTGCCTCCATGCACAGCAACTGACAGAAAGCTGAGGCAGGTCTGGAAAGACTCTCTAGCAAGAGAGGGGATTAATGTGCCTGCTTGTTAACTCTGGCAGAGTGTGCAGTCGTCATTGTGCCAGCAGAGTTATGGAGAGCAATTGGAGAGGGATTATTTTATGACTGGTGGCATTCCTGGGGGCTGGGGCATTTATTTGGGGCCTTCCTGCAAGGAGTAAAAAGCAGAGGGGAGAACAAAGCAGTTCCTTCACAGATGGCAGACTGTTTCAACGTGAGGAGCCAACACGGATGGAAACGTTCCCTTCTCCCTTAATCCAGTTGCAGACCTGACTCACCCTGACTGAGTTTCTGGTATCAATGTTGTCCTGTTACTCACTGAGAAGTTATGAGCTCACAGATTTCTTGTCCAGCAGACCAGCTTGCCAGCTCCTTGCTGAGTTCCCCCTGAAAAGGAAAGGGCTGCCCAGCCTGGAGGCAGGATTTTTCCACCTGCAGAAACAGGGAACAAGCCAAACTCATTCACAGGCTTCATCGTGAGAAGTATGAGAAATGCTTTTTTTACAGAGGAATTTAGACCACTGAACAGTAGGGGAGAAGAGTCCAGCCAACCTTTACTTTATCCACCCCTTCTCCCATTACTTATTGCATTTTTGTTAGTGACTCTTGAAAAATTCTGTTCAACTGGAAGGCCTTGCAAATATCAGAGAGGACACTGTCGGAGGCAAACCTGGAGGCACCAGAGAGATCACCAAGAAAGATGCCTCTCAGTAGAGGGTTGTACATCTCAGTATGTTCTGCCTGGCCTTTCAGTCACAGATGTGAGCTGGGAACAAAGAGTTCAAGGAATGAACCCCAGAGAAATAAAGTACTCCAAAGAACAGAATTTAGAGAAATTTGTTGACACTATTAATCATGGAACATTCAGGAAATTAATTTTAAATGATGTCATAAAAATAGCACATGAAAGAAGTGTAAATGTAACATAATTTCTATAAATAGAAAAGAATATTTAATGCTGACACTAGTGTAAGCTACAAGCTGAAAACAAACCAGGTGGCCAGTCTGTTGGGCAGACATTGGACCCAAAGAAACAAAGATCTTCTTGATCCCACAGATGCAAACTTCATGGTGAGTTAAGCGTTGGAGGACAGTAATCAGAATTGATACAAGGTAGGAGAGTGCATCTAATTTGATGTTCTTTCCTATGCAGATGTAAAGTAGACAAATTCTGTTACCTTATGGCTATCTCTCAACCAGCTAATTCTGGTCCTGTAGTTCAGAACTGTGGAGATCTGGCTGTGGAGCTATGCAGTTTCAGCTATGGAGATGGAATTTGGTTGTTATTTGCTGGTTTTTAACCTATATTTTCTTTGATTCCTCTTCCTTTGACAACTCTTCTGTCCAAAATTGCAGAGAAAATTACTTGAAAGCAGGAGTTACCATGCTTTCCCTACTTACTGAGATATACATAAGTCTTTTTGGCATTGCTACAACCCTCATTTGCATTGTCACAGCACTGCCATGCTCTTCCTGGCACATCCATGTAACTTACTGGGATGTTAGAGAGGCATTCAGCTCAAAGTTTGTAAATATAGGTACTTCACAGCAGTAGAAAATGCCTTGGTTTTGAGGCTGATCATCGGGTATGGTGTGTGTTTCTTTCTGTAGACACTGTAATGCAGACAAAAAGGCATCTGGCAGCACAGGCACCAGTTACATGGTCTTTTCTGAATCTGTCATTACTAAGCTGGTACTGTTACAGTCAAGAAAACTTACAGAAGAGCCAGAAGTGCAATCTGAGGATAATTTAGAAGGAATGATTAAAATAGCTAAGTGTGTGCTTGAAAATCAGCTTGGACTGTCTGTTTTCAATCATGTTTAAATTCAAAAAGTCAGATAATGGTCCAATATTGGAAATAACTTATTATTTGAAGATGATTTGGTGGCCCTATGCCCTATCAGAAACCACACACACATTTAAAATACTTACTGACAGCTTTTTGTGATCAGGCTTTTCATTTTCAGTAAAAATTATGTTTTCACACATGTTTACAACTTGGTTGAAGTCAAGCTTCTAAAAAGTTTGTTTAAAAATTATACAATTGCAAAAGAAGACAATAGAAACAATCCCTGCAAGAGACTCACAAAACTTTTGTTGTTTTTACAGTAAGTGAAAAAACCTAGGAAGTAATACCTTAGATATTTTTGTATTTATAAGAAATGTGGCATACTGATAGGCTATAAATCCAGAAAAGTAGATACACTGAAGAAAGAACTTCTGAGGTCTTGAACAGCTGAGAAAAAAACAGATTTGGAATTGCCTAGTTTTTTCTTTCTGAAATCCACTGTCTAAAATATTTCATGGCATCCGATACAGGAGGAGTCAGCAGCTGAATACAAAGCCTAAACTACCTGTGCAAAATACATCCTGGCATTATCTTTTTTGGAACAAATAAAAAAATCGTGATATTTTTATGGTACATGATAATGATCTGCTTCATTTCCTGCTCAGATTCTTGCCCAACTGTTAAACACTATTTTTTTTCCTATTGTATAACAAGCAGTTAAATATGTATTTCTGCATCCCAGCAAAGTGCTTTCCACCTCCATACAGGAAACAAACTCTAACTGGTTCTGCAATGACTTGGTCCCATTCCCAGGAATGTTTCCCTTCTATTAAAAAAAAAAAAAAAAAAAAAAAACCAAGAAAAAAAACCCCCAAAACAAAACAGGAAAAAAAAACCCCACTTTTTTCAGTCTATTGGCACTAGTTAGGCATAAGCTCAAAATATGTCCATGCATTCCTCTGAATGAGGCAAGACTAGGTTTGCTGAACCTTCCCACACTGGAATGTACTAACATGCATGTCCCTTTGCCCAGCCTCTCTTGGAGGAGCTTTTACTTGGAGCTGAGCAAAGCTTTTTTCCTCCTTATGGGAAATTCCAGTGCCAGGATGTTAAACCCCAACTTCCTCACAAGAGCCTGCCAGTGAAGACTTGCACCCGGTGGGCTGTGACAGGGTATTTTCTCTCCTGGTGAGATGAAATGAAGCAGAAGCTGTCCAAACAGTGAGTGTAAGAGATCCCATTCCTCTCTGTTCCCAACCCTGCCCCCCTGGTATTGCAGCTTGTGCTGGGACCCCATAGCCATAAGTGTCTGTGGTTCTGTACAAAATCCTGCAAAATCATTGTTTGGAAACAGGAATGGTACCTCTTATTTTAAAAACTGGAAATATGGCTTAGATGTCCAAACACCATTCTGGGCAGCCCATATTGGATGACTTCTAGGTCAAACAGCCTAGGATACAGCAAAGCAAACTGAACAATACAAAAGAGTGAGATAGATGTAGAGCAAAGAAAAAAGTTAGTTCAAAACACTGTGTGAGTGGTACTTGAGAAAGCTGCACAGAAGTATTTCCTGAAGACCTCTAAAAAAACTTAAGAACCAGCTTTGTACATTGATAATGTTGTACCAATCAACATTATGAAAATTGCAGAAAATATGATTTCCAGATTATGTTTGTTTTTAGGGGATGGATCCCCAGCAGCAGCAAGCTGGGAGCCTACCTGCCCAAGCACATTTGGATTGAACTCTGAGCTCCCAGTACATGTGAGTTGTCTCAGAGTTCTCATCTTGGAGTAACAAATCTGTGTGGTGATAACAGAATTTTGTGTGTTTGTCACAGTGGTCTCCAGAATAGGGTGTTAAAATTTGCCTTTTTTCCCACTGTGTATTACTGGAAAAGAAATATTTACTGTATATCCTAGTATTCCTGTAAGAAACAAGTTTTTTCAGTGTCCCTACAGTGTAAGGTAAGAAAGGAACTGTGTTGTCCAGCTTTGCCTTGCATGTAGGCTGTTTCCTGTTGAAGCAGTTTCCTTGGGCGTCAAGAACTCACCAGAAATATTTTGGCAGAAATTACATGTTTTCTGTTGTTGAGCCATGCTGTTACAACCGCTCTAGAAAAATAAAATTTTCCATATCGTTAAGATAAGCTTTGGTGTCTTAGCGTGCAAACTTCCCTGCAAGATGCTCCTCAGTTAAGGTAGGAAATCAATGTTGTGTTTTTCTGACTGAAAGCTTTCAGGAAGGATATGACAAAAATAAATCCACAACTCTGCTCCCTTGGCAGAGGCAATGCTGTAGGCTGGCTGCTGAATGACTAACCAGTTATATCATTAATCGTCGTGCTCTGCCACAACTGCAGGATTGCCCGGAAGAAAAACAAAAGTAATTGGGTCCTTTGCATTTAAACTTCCAGTCCGAGTATCTAACCAGAGGATTGAGCAGCTGGCAGGGGAGGCCTGACACGGAACACAGCAAAGTTAAAATCGTTTACTTTTTGTTATCGTGTATCTTTTTGTTGTAGCTTGAAGATGAATACCTGAAGCTCTACAAGACAGATTAAAGCACAGGCACCAGCAGTTCATGCAAAGAATCTATTCCCAGGACCATGAAAGGAGGCCAAGCCATTCTGCTTTCAATTACATGAGTACTATTCCTCCTGCTCCAAAGACTGCAAGGACAGATTTGACTTTTGGCTTTTCCTTGCCATCGTTTTCTGGGGGCACTTAGGGTAAGAGCATCCCAGGTTCAGCCTGCCTGACACTGCTGCAGCCAAACTGACATACTGGCACATCCTGGTTACCAGTGGTAAGTATGAGGAAGCAGTTTTGTGCTGTTTACGAAGATTTGGAAAGTGTGCTTTCTGCTTGCATCACAGGCTGGTCAATAGTTTCATTTCTCCCTCCCTTTTCTACTGCTTCTGCTTTTTCTTTGAGGCAGGAATCTGGGACCTAGGTTAGGTCCCTTCTGCACTCCTCACTTGTCCTTTCTCAGCAGAAAAGCAACAGGCAGCTCTCAATGTGGACACTGACAGAGGAGGAAAGAGAGGAAGGGGGAGGGGCGGGGGAATGCAGGATCCTTCCGTGTGAGACTGGGAACGGGAAGTGCTTTAAGTGCATCATGCCCAGTTTGGATACTGCCAGTGCTGCTTGGAGAAATGGGAGCAACAGCTTCAAATATAATTACCACATCTCTATCTAATCCCCATTTACTGCTGGTAAAGGCTCATGCAGTGTCTCTGCTTGGAACATCTGCAGTTACAAAGCACAGCTATGTTGCAGAACCATGTGCTTCTCTTAGGAAAACATAGTGTAGGTGGAGGCATGCAACTTGTTTTAAACAGTATTAAAGAGGAAAGTTAATCCTAGCTTAAACTTGGAAGAGGAGAGAAAGCACCTACAAGGGGCATCTTTGTTCAATGCTAAACATGCAATTACTCTGGAGAAAAGCAGTTGAAGAATATTCTCATCTTAAATGACAGAAGCTTTCTCCTACTTTAGAGTATTTGATTTCAAAATAAGTTGTTTTGAGCCATGCTGCACTTCTATTTGAAAGCTAATGCTCTGGGAGGCAGGTGGCTGGTACCTTGTCTGTGTGTGTGGAGCAGCTTGTGGAGAGCATTTTTGCATATCCTCAAACCTTCCTGAGTCTGGATAATGTGATAAACCCTGACAATCGCCCACATTGCTTGGCATTTTAAGCAGCTTGCTGAAATGGACTGCTTGGTGTATGAACTGTGGCATAGTCACACCAGTCGTCTCTTTCTGAGAGAAACCAGAAACCTGGCCCAGTGTAGATCCATCTGTGATGAGAGCTGGCTGAGTGTGGATGTTAGGAGATAGTGGCTTCGAAAAAACAGCTGGTACGTACGTCAATTCTCCACAAATGCGTGGTGATGAAGCTGTAACAGATAGAAGAGAGTGCCCATTTCACACTGAATTGTGTACATGCTCTTCTTCTGCAAAACTCTTCTCAAATTAACTAAATTTTTTTACTGTATCAGAGAGGTGCAGTTTTGAAGACAAAAATATACAGTAACAAGTCTCATTGAACCCAGAGTTAATATTTTGAAAACGGAAGTCTTCCCTATTGAAAGAAGAGCAAGAACCATTTCAGCTGCTAGAGGGAAGAGGTGGCTTTGGGGAAGTTGATGACATCCTTTCACTAAAAGACTGTTTCCCTTCTCCTCTCTGCCCCACAGCTTTGCCTCTATTTTACAATGTTCCGCTTATCAGCTATCCTCCATAGTAGTCAGAAAATACAAGGGTATCTCAGTCTTCCAATTTCTTTTTCTCTTAACCTAATGTGCAGTGTTAATGTCAGTGCAGTGGGACTGAAGGTTGCTGTGAGATGCATTTGGGCTCTCTGTGGGCTTTGCCACCCTTGATCACACAGATGCTGCAGTGGGCCCTCTGACAAGTGGCAGGAATCAGTCCATCTGTCTGCTCTCAGGCAGGTACTTCTTGGTGCAAGAGGGCAGCAAAAGGTGACAATTTCTGAACACAGAAAAGAAATGGTAACTGCAATAGGAATGCTATTTGTTTGAATTTAATGGACTTGCCTCTCAGAGCTGGTAGGACGACTCCCTGCCCCTTTATGCAAACAGCATACTTGGCTATTTGACCAACCGTGTATTACTTCAGTCAGGTCAAAATGAATGCCATCAAACCTCCTCTCTCAAAATTGCCTTTGATGTTTACAGAGAGATACTTTGCTTCAGAGTCTGTCTTGTGCTTCAGATGGAATATCATTCCTTTATGTTATTCATTTTCTGTTGACAACATCCTAGGAAATTAAAGGATGCTGAGTGTTTCTATAGTACTCTCCTTGACGAAACAATTTGACTCCAACACTTAATATAATACATGCATCACTCTGTATATTGATAATATTTTTACAGAACTTACATAAGTTGGTTGTGCTGAGATGTTCTGTTTCTCAGCACAGTGAACAACCCCCAGTGCCTACCAGACAAAAAGTGTCAAAGTAGAGATACAGGGAGGTTAATGCAGTTCTGCCTGGGAACTATTTCTGCACTTAATAGTGGAGGAAGTGATTGTGAAAGAATGACTTGCGCAAAATGGTTGCATCAGCCTTTCCAGCAATGGGAGTTGACTGACAAAAAGAAGAGACTGCCACTAAATTTTATCTTTCAAAGAAGAGAGTTCAACTACAATCTGTTCTCATTTTTTGCATCCCCAATCAGCAGCAATGGTAGAATTGGTTGAAATGTGAGTTTGAAGGGTGAGCCATACGTGCAGGACAATCCTGGACTCTTCAGAAGCCATGGTTTCCTCAGGGGAGCCACCACTAGAGAGAAGAGATACAAACTGGTATGATTCACTGGCTGCCTAGTTGAAGGACACAGGGAAACCGGGAACGTGAAGTTTTGTTTGAGGAGAACAATATTTTGAGGCTGAAATATTGTCTCACTTTGGAACTGTCACCTCATCAAATATGCCAAGAATTTCCAGCTTTTGTTGTGCTTGCAGGTATGAAGTGACTGTTCAGATGCCTTGACCAGCACACGAGGAGACTGAAACACAGCATGCAGTACACAAGGTAAGTACTTAACCTCTGCTTATTCAGGGTTTATGGGTAGTGTTCATCTGCACTGCTGGAACTGTTTGCCGTTCAAACTTGGTGAAGTGTTCTTTGGCGCCTGTGGCAGGAAACACAGCCCTTCTTAACATTAAAATCAGTATTGTTCTAATTACATCCACTGTTATAGGGTGACAGTAACATCTATATCCCATCTATTACTGGTGTTGTTTTACAGAAAAGTCTGATAGCCTCTATTTCGTATCAGGTGGTTCTGCCTTTCCAGTAAAGAATGTAAATTGCTTACAAAGTATGCAAGAGGGTGTGGCAAGAGCTCTGCTTTTAGAAGCCCTGAGGCTGGTTAGAGTCCATGCAGGGGACCCCCAGATCTCTTCAGGGAAAGTTTGTCCCATTGGAAGCCTCAGCCCACTGGAAGGGCTGAGAGGGAGAGCAGGTTCTGTTTGGGCTTCTCCCTGCTACGTAGCCATACAGAATGGGCAGGCTGACACTGCATGGGCTGTGAGCATTTGTAATCATAGAATCACAGAATCACTTTGGTTTAAAAAGGCCTTTAAGATCATTGAGTCAAACCATTAATCAAATACTGCCAAGCCTACCACTAAACTATGTCCCTAAGCACCACGTTTGCCTGTCTTGTAAATACCTCCAGGAATGGTGACTCCACCACTTCCCTGGGTAGTCTGTGCCAGTGTTTGACCACCCTTTCTGTGATTTTTGTTTTGTTTTTTCCTAATATCCAGTCTAAACTTCCCTTGGTGCAACTTGGAGCTGTTTCCTCTTTTCCTGTTGCTTGTTACCTGGGAGGAGAGACTGACCCCCACTCACCACACTGACCCCAATGACTACAGACTCATTTCAGGCAGTTGTGGAGAATCATGAAGTCTCCTCTGAGCCTCCATTTTCTCCAGGCTAAACAACTATAGGTCCCACAGCTGGTTCTCTTAAGACTTAGGGTCTAGACTCTTCCCCAGCTCCATTGCTCTGCTCTGCACAGGCTCCAGTATCTCAATGTCCTTCTTGAAGCGAGGGGCCCGGAACTGAACACAGGATTTGAGGTGTGACTTCACCAGTGCCGAGTACCTGGGGACAATCACTGCCCTGGTCCTGTTAGTCACACCATTCCTGATCCAGGCCAGAAAGCCACTGGCCTTCTTGGCCTCCTGGACATCTACTGGATCATATTCAGCTGCTGTTGATCAGTGCCTCCAGATCCTTTTCTGCTGGGCAGCTTTCCAGCCACTCTGACCAAAGCATTTAGTGCTGCATGGGGTTGTTGTGACCCAAGTGCAGCACATGGTACTTCATTCTGTTGAGCCTCATCCAGTTGGCCTCAGGCCATGGATCCATCCAATCCAGATCCCTCTGTAGAGTCTCCTTACCCTACAGCAGATCAACACTCCCACCCAACTTGGTGTTGTCTGCAAACTGAGTGTGCACTCAATGATCCCCTCATTCAGGTCATTGATGATCTAACCATCTTCCCCTATTTGGAGCTGAAACATCCGGCTGTAGCTTCTTTGCTGAGAGGAAGCAATGTGAGAGATGAAAGAGGTGAGAGCCATAGCCAAAGTGCCTATAGAAAAGCAGGATACTAAGAAGGGTCCTTGAGAAATGGTATGGTTGTACTCCAGGGATGAGAAACACACTATGGCTGCAGGGCTGAGGAGGTCAAGTAGGAGAGGAAGACTGACATCACAGGATAACATATTTTAAAAAATTAATCTGAGATGACTAAAAAAATGGTGCAGGATTTCAAGAGTTCTCAGCTGCTGTTCAAAATCAAAATTTGACCCTACATTCTCTGTTTTCTACAGCAAAATGCCCATCCAAGCAAAACACAAATCAAGAACTACTCACACCTGGCAAGTGTTGGCCATCTACATGGTCTTAGCTGCAAGCCCCTCTGAGCAGCAAGCACTGAAGCAGGCTTGTCCTTCATGCGATGCCAGTCAGCTTTGCAACTGCTCCTCCATGGGCTTGGAATTCATTCCCCCTGGGCTCATGGGCAAAATCACAGTGTTAAACCTGACCCACAACAGGATAAAGCACATCCAATCCCAGGACCTGCAGCAGGCTGTGAACCTGAGAGCCCTGCTGCTGCAGTCCAATGAAATCAGCTCCATAGATGAGGACTCCTTTCAGTCCCTGGAAAAACTGGAGCTCTTGGATTTATCAAATAACAGCTTGGCTCACTTGTCCCCTGTGTGGTTTGGGCACCTTTTTTCACTCCAGCACCTCCATCTTGAAGGCAATTCCTACAGAGACCTGGGGCAGAGCTCGCCCTTTTCTAGGCTGAGGAACCTGCGCTCTCTCCACCTGGGCAACCCGCAGTTCTCAGTGATAAGGCAAGGGAACTTTGAGGGCATTGAGTTTCTGCACAAGTTGTGGATTGATGGCAGCAATCTCAGTCAGTATGAGCAGGGAAGTTTGAGATCAATTAAGCAGATAAATCACATGATCATAAACCTAAGAAACAGTAATATATTCTCAGAAATTGTTAGGGACCTTGTGCACTCTGTCACTTGGCTGGAAGTAGCAGAAATCAAATTACCAGTTGAAAAAAAAAGCTTGGTGCAGAATTCTACACGTCCTTTTCGGATACAAAAAATTACGTTTAAAGAAGCTTACTTCACAGATCAAACTATCAGCCGAGCAATAGTGTCACTGAAGGAAATCACCTCTTTTAAAGAGTTAGAGGCAATCAATTGTGTGCTTGAGGGCAAGGGAATTTGGAACACTACAGAAATTGCAAGGAGTGGGCAAAGTTTTGTTGAAACCATAACGATAATAAATGTAATTATTCAGAATTTTCATTTGTTTATTGACCTGAAAGGCATGGAGTCACAAATAAACCAACTGAAAAGACTCACTATCGTAAGCTCTAATGTTTTCATGGTACCATGCCAACTTGCGAGACATTTTTCATCACTTCTGTATCTGGACTTTCATGATAATTTGCTTGTAAATAAGCGTTTAGATGAGACAATCTGTGAACATTCCTGGCCTTCATTGCAAACTTTAAATCTAAGTCAGAACTCTCTAAAATCTCTGGAACTGACTGCAAAGTATGCATCTCGTCTACCCAAATTGAACAATCTTGACATAAGCCTAAATAATTTTGGTGAGATTCCAGATGTGTGTGAATGGCCAAAACTCCTGAAATATTTAAACCTGTCCAGCACTCAAATCCCTAAAGTAACAAGCTGCATTCCTGGAACGCTAGAGGTGTTGGATGTCAGTGGAAACAACCTGAAGGAGTTTGGACTGCAGCTGCCATTTCTGAAAGAGCTGTACCTCACAAGAAACCAGCTGAAGACGCTGCCGGGGGCCGCACCCATTCCAAACTTAGTGTCCCTGTCCATCAGAAGAAACAAGCTGAACGATTTCTCCAAGGAGGAGTTTGAGTCCTTCAGGAGAGTGGAGCTGCTGGATGCCAGTGAGAACAACTTCATCTGCTCCTGTGAGTTCCTCTCCTTCATCCACCACGAGGCCAGGCTGGCCCAGGTGCTGGTGGGGTGGCCGGACAAGTACGTGTGTGACTCTCCGCTGGCGGTGAGAGGGGCGCAGGTTGGCACTGTGCACCTGTCCCTGATGGAGTGCCACAGGTCCCTGGTGGTGTCGTTGATCTGCGTCCTGGTGTTCCTGCTCATCCTGCTGCTGGTGGCCGTCGGCTACAAGTACCACGTGGTCTGGTACCTGCGGATGACGTGGGCGTGGCTGCGAGCCAAGCGGAAGCCCAAGCGCGCCCCGCCGAAGGACGTCTGCTATGACGCTTTTGTCTCCTACAGCGAGAACGACTCCGAGTGGGTGGAGAACACCATGGTGCGGGAGCTGGAGCAGGCCTGCCCTCCCTTCCGGCTCTGCCTGCACAAGCGGGACTTTGTGCCGGGGAAGTGGATTGTGGACAACATCATCGACTCCATTGAGAAGAGCCGCAAGACGCTCTTTGTGCTGTCCGAGCACTTTGTGCGGAGCGAGTGGTGCAAATACGAGCTGGACTTCTCGCATTTCCGCCTCTTTGATGAGAACAACGACGCGGCGATTCTCATCCTCCTGGAGCCCATCCAGAGCGAAGCCATTCCCAAGAGGTTCTGCAAGCTGCGGAAGATCATGAACACAAAGACCTACCTAGAGTGGCCTGCTGGTCAACAACAGCAGGAGGTGTTTTGGGAAAACTTGAAAGGAGCCTTGAAGTCATAAAAGTCAGCAGTCCCCATTTCAACATATTTCCACAAAAGGCAGTATATCACTGTTTCTTGCTGCTAAAAATCTTTTCTTTCTTATTTTTCTTTTAACTGCAACTAAAGCAAACTAAAACTTTGTTTTATATAGAGATAATTGTCATTTTTCCAACTGGAAATGGCCTGTTTTAGACTTTCCAGTGATTTGGTGCTCTGGTCTTTAAAAATCCCTGCCAATAACCATGATCTTTGGAAACCGTGTTGGACTCCATATGCTTTTCTAAGAACATTTTGCTGAATGTGGGGTATTTCTGTACTTTTTACTCCTGTTATCACTCTCCCCAACTGGTTTCTAACAATGCCATTGTAAGTTTCAAATTAAATTAAACGCCATGGGCTTCAATCAATATTTCCCTGCGTCCATTTCTTCCTGGGAATGCTTGTTTTTCTCTTCATGATCACCACTGCTTTCCTTTCTACCTACCTGCGGAAATATCCGAAGCCTTCTAATTTTGGATGTCAGACTGTGTTTGTAATGTGTGGGCTAGATGGTGTTGTAATGTGTGGGCAGACTGGCTCCGTTTTAAGTTTTGCTCTTCTACTTTGCAGAGCATATCTATGTAATCACTGGGCCATGCAAGTCTGACAGCTCTACTTACCTTCCTTTGTCGTCGGTGAAGAAAATCACAGGGATAAGAGGCAGTTCATCTCTCTACTTCAGTGCGAGGTATCTCCTGGAATTACCATATTGCTCTCCACTGATTACAAAGGGAGTCTAGACAAGCAGGTAGATACAGATGTTTACATTAAGGTAGTCAGTCCCACACTGAGTGCTTGGATTTCTTGTGGTTTAGAATTTCTTTTGGGAGCCTGAAATTGTCTCTGAGGGGGTTATGTTAGGTTTCTCTAACTCAACATTTTCATGTTCCCTGTTGCTTCTTTTGCTGGAGTTTAAGTACAGGAAAGTCTAGATCTTGATTAAATTTCAGACATGCAATTATTTTGTGGTGAAATACCATGCTTTGGCATATTGTCTGACTAGTTATTTGAAAAATAGCAAAATTTATGTATATTTTCTGTTGCTATATTTATACATCTTCATGTATATATGTGTTTGTATGTGCTCTTATAAATTCACACTCTTTTGTGTGTATGTGTACACTTGTCTACACAAGATAATTTCTGTAGGTGGAGCCTACAAACACCACTTTCAGTTCTGTTTTCCAGTTACAATGTTATCTCCAGGGCTATGAAGTCTGCTAGGAAGCAATCTTTCTGTTAACTCTCTTGGAGAAATGTAGCTCATGGTTTAATCAAGGCTGAACTCCGGGTAGTTGATGAGTGAACCATCCAAGAGCAAACACTGAGCTCTGATAAAACAAATTAGGATAAATGTGTGCCTAGAGGTAAGAAGGGAAATAAATCTTGCCAGTCATTTTACAAAGAGAGGGTCGAAGAGAGATGTGGGAGAAGCCTTAGTTTTCACACAGTACACTCTAACCATAGACCCAGACTTTTGTATGTTGGCACATTTAAAAGGACTGATAATGTAACTGTTAGGCCAATCAGATCACCCAGGTGGGAATTCCCCTGCTTATACTGTCAAGGTTGAGAGGTGAAGTGAAAACAGTACAGCAGCGTGAGAGGAAGCTGGGCAAAGAATGATCAGCAAGAGAGAGACGAAAGACAACACAGGTTAACTGGCATGCCGGCACTGGAGCTGCAGGTGGCATCTCTGGGAATATTTTTGGCACAGAGGTGAGTTTTCAGGTAGGTGAAGGCTGGACAGTGGAGCTGCAATGCCAGAGCAAGAAGAAAACAGGGAGCCTGGAAGAGGCAACCTAATCTCTGCCACCAGTCCTCCTCTGCAAGGGGATTCAGGGTGCTCAGTGCTGCTGAGCAGGAGTGTGGGGTGGGGAGGGATTTCTGACTGCCAGCAAAAGTAGAGCAGGAAGGTGCAATCCCAGGCATGGCAGGCAAAGGAAGGTTCTCCTGGAGAGATGTGACATGCTGATGAGACTCTGGGAAATGGGAGAGAGGAAAGCAGCAAATGAAGAGGAAACAAATTGGGTCAGACTGTGCCGTTTCTGCACAGTTTCCTTGTGGGAGGTTGCCTTGTCCTGTTTGTCCTATTTGTATGTTGTCTCCCCTGGGTGTGGATACAACTGCCCAGGGAAGGCTGGGAGTGAAGGTGGGGTGCTTCAGTTTCAGGAATTCATCCAGGAAAGAGCTCAGTGAACAGTGGCCTCAGGACATCAGCTGCCTCCTCACCTAACTCTGACCTGCTGCACACCTTCAGTGTTGGAAGCAAGCAGAGGCATGGCCGTGAGTGTGCGGGTGTGTGGCTGTGCAGACGTGCTGTGAGGGCAGCGCTGGGGGCTGGGAACTAGGACATGCATAACCCACACACTGCCAGGTGGAGAGCAGCAGCCTTCCCCAGTCTGCTTGTGGTTTGGCCTCTTCACCAACCAGTGGCTCTCCCTCTGCTCCCTCATAGCACTGCTCAAATTTACCTGCCCACATGCAGTTGGGTAGTGCTCCCCGAGCTAGAATCAATTTGCACGCCATTGGCTTGATTTATTTTAGGTCTTACATTAACCTTCCCCATTTGTGAGCATTTATGGAACCTCATTCTGTTATCAGTCATGGTTTTGTTAAAGAATATGTGCGTATTTAAGAATACTTCTACTCATGTGAGCCAGGGAAAATAAGCTTGAACGTGTCTGATGGCTTGAACCCTTTTTCCATAACTCAGAAACATTTTGAATGCCTGGTTCATCACAGCACCTTATGGTATAAAGGCATCTGTGCAAGTTTATGTGTTTTTAGTTGCATTTCAGTTTCGTTTTCTTACTGTGGCTTTTTAATTCCCAGCACAACAGGGAGAAGTGATTTCTTGATAGGGCAAGGATACCATGGACTGGGGCTGTATGTCTGAGTGGTTGTGCAGAGGCCTGAAATGACCTTGTAAATCAGGATCTCAAGCAGAATCATTAGACAGGAATCAGGAGAAGAAAATGGCTGAAAGTGAATGAGGGTGGGAATGGGATTCCTCTGAGTGTGTGTTCAGGTTTCAGATGAGCAAAAAAAACCTGGAAAGTCAGTATCCTGAATCACCAAATGCAGTTAAGTCCTGCAGTTCCTGGATGGTTTCAGGCTGGTAAGGTGGAGAGCCATTAGGCTCTCCTGGTATTTCCTGTGCAGTACCTGCCCAGTTCCCTTGTGTGCTGCCAATTTTCCACCTATAAATAATCTGCCTGTAGAAAGCTTTTGACTGATCAGGTTGCCTGGTTGCTTCATTTTCTAAAAGTAAATACTTTGATGACAACTGTAAAAATACCAGCTAAATCTGTTGCTAGTAAAGCTCACGCTACTCCTAGATTTACTCCTTTAGCCTACACCCTGCATTATCCAGTTACTCTTGGGAGACCAAAAAGCCCTGCAAAGGAGCCTCATCTGGACAGCTCATGAGTCTAACTCCAGACCACAATTTTTTGTCTGGGATTAATGGGGCCAAATATCTAGGTATCCAAACTGTGATACCCCATTTTAAGGCAATGATAATTTCTCTTGGAGTCATCACATCCTAATCTGGATGTCCAGGACACACAATATTAATTGCTCCTAAAATATGTTCTTTCTCTCCATTGACTTTGGAGGACATGGTGGATGACCAGTTCAGCTGTGGGCATCTAAAGACAGGGAAGAGAACCTTGTCCTTCAAGATCCAAAGCTCTACATCAGAGCCACAGAGATAAAAGAAAAGTAACACAAAGGGTTCAAAATGTTTATAGTCCTGCAGGTGGGAAGAGGTGGAATGACTGAAAAAATTATCCATAACTTTTCCTCCCCTTCCCATATGCCCAAACCATCTCAGTCAATTTTACTGCTTTTGTATAATCTTAAGCAGTAATGACTAAAAATAATGCAGCTGGAAGGGGTGGGACTTCTCTGTATTAACTTGTATATGTGGGTCAGCTGCTGTAAAACAAATCAGAATATTAATTCAGAATAGATCTTCTGCAAAGAATCTCAGTGGGATGACTGAGGGAGAAAGCAGTTCTCAAGGAGCCAATCTAACCTGATTCACCTGATAGAGAGCCCACAATGATTTTGTGAACTCATTGATTGGCCTCTTTGGGGATTGTTCACTCTTTCCACCCTCAATAAGATACCTACTGAGGTAGGTGGGTTTTGTGGCATGCTGGGGAAAATGACATTTTAAAAATGCTTTTTGATCCTTGTCATGAAAGGTTATATTTCAATATTCAATAAAGGTTTTAAAGGGAAAAGATCTCTCTTAGGCTTCAAAAATTATTTTTTCAGCTCCTCAGAAGGATAGGGGAACTAAAAGCATCCTGTTGGGAGTAAACAAGCTGGATATTGCAGGAAGCTCTGAAAAAAAAAAAAAAAGCTATTCCAAATCATCATTAGGAAAACTGTGAGAGAAAAGTGAAGTGACAGATCCACATCTGTGTGACTTCTCTTGAATCATTTCAGTCCAGAAGACCAGAAACAGGCTGTGGGGCTGCAAAAAGCTATCTAGTCCAGTCAGCTGATTGGATCTGAGCCCCTGGCTCTTCCTTGTGGCTTGGCCTGTGCTTCTCTCTGCCACAGGTTCCCAAAACAGAAAAAGGCATTGGCCGAGAAGAAGGATGTGGCAGTAAAAAGGAAGAGCTGAGGCAGCAGGCAACAATGGTCAGTTTTACAAGCTTAAATTTCACTAGCAAGAATCAGACTGATGGCAACATGAGAGTCATCCAGGCAAGTCTTTGTTTCCCTGCTCAGAGGACATTTACAATCAGAGTAGGAAAAGGCAGATAAAATGAAAAATTGACTGAAACAAATGCATTTCTTTTCTCCCCATTGTCAGAATAGAGATTAGACATATGCTTGAAGTAAGTATTAAGCCTGAATGCTACTATCTACTGTAAGATGTTGACTCTTCTTGATGTAACCAGGATTTGAAACACCTACAGGAGACTCCCTGTGGTAAAAAAATGAATATACAAAATAATATTCACAGATTCAGAAGAAAAAGACTTGAGGTGAGATTGAAGTATGAAGGCTACTTACTAAACAGGAGGAGGATCAGAGTAGTAAACGAATCTGTTTGTGTTAAAACCAAATATTTTAACAGTGCCTTCAACAAGACAGAAGAGTAAAATTTATATTCTAGATTTATTGAAAATGTAGTTTCTCCAAAACAAGTTACGCATCTTATATTTGCTCTGTGTTTCATATTTTAGGCAATATAATGACTGCACACACCTGGCAAGTGTTGGCCATCTACATGGTCTTAGCTGCAAGCCCCTCCGAGCAGCAAGCACTGAAGCAGGCTTGTCCTTCATGCGATGCCAGTCAGCTTTGCAACTGCTCCTCCATGGGCTTGGAATTCATTCCCCCTGGGCTCACGGGCAAAATCACAGTGTTAAACCTGACCCACAACAGGATAAAGCACATCCAATCCCAGGACCTGCAGCAGGCTGTGAACCTGAGAGCCCTGCTGCTGCAGTCCAATGAAATCAGCTCCATAGATGAGGACTCCTTTCAGTCCCTGGAAAAACTGGAGCTCTTGGATTTATCAAATAACAGCTTGGCTCACTTGTCCCCTGTGTGGTTTGGGCACCTTTTTTCACTCCAGCACCTCCATCTTGAAGGCAATTCCTACAGAGACCTGGGGCAGAGCTCGCCCTTTTCTAGGCTGAGGAACCTGAGCTCTCTCCACCTGGGCAACCCGCAGTTCTCAGTGATAAGGCAAGGGAACTTTGAGGGCATTGAGTTTCTGCACAAGTTGTGGATTGATGGCAGCAATCTCAGTCAGTATGAGCAGGGAAGTTTGAAATCAATTAAGCAGATAAATCACTTGATCATAAACATAAGAAGTATTAATATATTCTCAGAAATTGTTAGGGACCTTGTGCACTCTGTCACTTGGCTGGAAGTGAGAAGAATAGCATTCAGTAGTGCTGCAGAAATGCAAGTATTGAGAGTCATGTCTTCATGTTTTGCAAAGAAAATTTCTTTTAGACAGAGTTTACTAACAGATGCTACTGTGCCTGAGATTGTCAGCATTTTAGAAGACATGCCAAAATTAGTGGAGCTGGAGCTGGTAGACTGTAGACTCTTGGGAACTGGACAGTGGAAAATGGAATTTCAAGCAAAGAAATCACAGACACTCAGAGTTTTCACAATAAAGAAATTATCTATAGAAGAATTTTATTTGTTTACAGATCTTCAGGCTGTGGAAGGTCTACTATCTCTTTTTATGAGAGTCACAGTTCAAAACACCAAGGTCTTTTTGGTACCATGTAGAATTTCCCAACATCTTCGGTCATTAGTATATCTTGACCTTAGTGCAAATTTGCTTGGAGACCTGAGTTTAGAACATTCAGCCTGTCAGGGTGCTTGGCCATTACTACAAACTCTAAATTTAAGTCAGAATTCACTGAGTGACTTAGAAATGACGAGTAAAAGTTTATCTCATCTAAGAAACCTAATTGTTTTAGACATTAGCCTAAATAATTTTGGTGAGATTCCAGATGTGTGTGAATGGCCAAAACTCCTGAAATATTTAAACCTGTCCAGCACTCAAATCCCTAAAGTAACAAGCTGCATTCCTGGAACGCTAGAGGTTTTGGATGTCAGTGGAAACAACCTGAAGGAGTTTGGACTGCAGCTGCCATTTCTGAAAGAGCTGTACCTCACAAGAAACCAGCTGAAGACGCTGCCGGGGGCCGCACCCATTCCAAACTTAGTGTCCCTGTCCATCAGAAGAAACAAGCTGAACGGTTTCTCCAAGGAGGAGTTTGAGTCCTTCAGGAGAGTGGAGCTGCTGGATGCCAGTGAGAACAACTTCATCTGCTCCTGTGAGTTCCTCTCCTTCATCCACCACGAGGCCAGGCTGGCCCAGGTGCTGGTGGGGTGGCCGGACAAGTACGTGTGTGACTCTCCGCTGGCGGTGAGAGGGGCGCAGGTTGGCGCTGTGCACCTGTCCCTGATGGAGTGCCACAGGTCCCTGGTGGTGTCGTTGATCTGCGTCCTGGTGTTCCTGCTCATCCTGCTGCTGGTGGCCGTCGGCTACAAGTACCACGTGGTCTGGTACCTGCGGATGACGTGGGCGTGGCTGCGAGCCAAGCGGAAGCCCAAGCGCGCCCCGCCGAAGGACGTCTGCTATGACGCTTTTGTCTCCTACAGCGAGAACGACTCCGAGTGGGTGGAGAACACCATGGTGCGGGAGCTGGAGCAGGCCTGCCCTCCCTTCCGGCTCTGCCTGCACAAGCGGGACTTTGTGCCGGGGAAGTGGATCGTGGACAACATCATCGACTCCATTGAGAAGAGCCGCAAGACGCTCTTTGTGCTGTCCGAGCACTTTGTGCGGAGCGAGTGGTGCAAATACGAGCTGGACTTCTCGCATTTCCGCCTCTTTGATGAGAACAACGACGCGGCGATTCTCATCCTCCTGGAGCCCATCCAGAGCGAAGCCATTCCCAAGAGGTTCTGCAAGCTGCGGAAGATCATGAACACAAAGACCTACCTAGAGTGGCCTCTCGAAGAAGAGCAGCAGCAGATGTTTTGGTTTAATTTGAAAATAGCTCTAAGGTCCTAGACAGGGACATGAAGAAATAAATATGTAGTGAATTTACTCTGGATTTGTTTCACTTGCCTGTTTGTTCCATCACTTATCTGCATCTGAAGAGCAGAAAGCTGGGCTACTGCGAATTCTAACACTTGCTATGAGATAACTACTTTTTGTAGCTATTGTTCTGAATAGTTGTGCAGGTTTGGGCTGGAAGAGAGTTAATGTTCTTCATAGCTCCTTCTGTGGTGCTGTAGTTTGTATTTGTGCCCAAAACAGTCTCTATAACACAGTGGCTTTTTAGTTATTGCTCAACAGTGCTTGCACAGCATCTAGGTATTTTCTGTTTCTCACGCTGTCCTGCCTGCGAGCAGGTAGGGGGTGCATCATAAACTGGGGGGACACAGTGAGGACAGCTGTTCCCAGCTGACCAAAAGGATGTCCCAAAGCTAATGTCATGACCCATGACAACAAAATCAGCACTAAAAGTTGTGGGAAAGAGTCAGGGATGATGTTTGGGGTTACCATATTTGCCTTCCCAAGTAAAAGTCCTGCATCATGGGGTCCTGCTTTCATGACAATGGCTGAACATTTGCCTGTAGATGGAAAGTAGTAAATGAATTCTTTCTTCTGCTTTGCTTGTGAGCACAGCTTTTACTTTACCTGTTGAACTGCCTTAATCTGAACTCCCAAGTTTTCTCACCTTTACCCTTCAGATTTTCTCCCCTGTTCCACCGGGGGGAGAGTGAGAGAGTGGATGTGTGGTGCTGAGCTGCCTTCTGAGGTTAAACAAGAGTAGTTATCCACACATGTTAAGCAGCAGCATGAGCAAAAGCTGTTTCATTTAAATATTTAATGATGAAAAGTTGTTTAGATATACAGCTATGTAGTTAATATGTCATCCTCTTTGCAAAAGTTTCAGGAGAGAATCAGCCTAGCCAAGGGTTTTTCTGCATTCTTTGTATAAACCACTTCTCATCAAATGCTATAAAAGCCAGTTTTTGCAGCAAATAATTTTGTTCTAGCTCTCCTAGTCAGTGAATCTAAGGACTGATTCTCTGTATTTCATTGTCACAGAAAATTAAATGCCTAGATCTCCTGAAAATTGTGGCTGCAAGGCATAATGTAGAAATGTGCTTTCTCACTGCAGTTCTGCGTGTTGTAGCTTTTAGTTTCTATAATTTCCTTTACAAAAGACATCCATGGAGGATGATTTCTGTCTAATTTCATTGTACTATATGTTGCAATAGATGCTTCAGAGTAGCGTTCAAATACTCTTCTGACTTGGACAAGTGGAATTGAAGCTGCTCTCAGCTACAGTGTGGGAAACACAAATATGGTCCTTGAATCCAACACCACATTCCTCTCTATGTTCAGCAACCTTAACATAGGCAGGAAAAGAGTGTTTCCTACCTTTTGCTCTCTCTGTAAATGTAAAACTCTGTAAAACTAGAGCGGGTGGAGAGCATCCCACACAGGACATTGTGTTTGCTGTCAGGTGGGGTAGTGTTTTCTTGAGAAGGTTACTGGGACAAGGGTCCTAATTGAAAAATTGAACAAATGGAAGACTGGCACCAGACCCATCCTTCAGAGCTGATGTAAAAAGAAAGTGATGTTTTTGTGATATTTTTTTTGCAGCCATAGAAAATTCTGGGTGAACCCTAATAGCTCAGTTCTGATAGCCAGAAGGACTTTGAACTTCTGGATCAGTTCAGGACTTAGGTGCAGCTTAGGACATCTCCAGGCACATATAGAAGCAGGTCTTAAGAGCTTTCAAATGGAAACACCTACAACACTTGGCTGTAACTGTGATGAGACCATGTCCAAATTAGTGTTTTTGTTGCTGTTTTGGTCTTGGGCATCTAATGTGGTACAAAAGCGCTGTTCAAACACCTCACTGCAACTGAATTGATTGCATTGGAAGTTTCCTGTCACAGCTGGTTGCTTGTTGTGTTACTGCTTTTAGCAAGTCCTCTGCACAGCCAAAGTGGCAGTGAGAACAAGGTCTCCGTGTTCTTTGCTAGCCATTGAGAAGGCTGGGGACACACCTGCTTCTACTACACCCACAAGGAGGGAACTTTGACAGCACAATGAAAATTAACAGCTTATTTACATGCATTTTTGCATTTATCAATGCAGGCATAACACAAAATAATAATTACTAACTTTGTTACTTCATCTAAGATAAAAAAGCCACCTTGTTTCTATGCATTCAAGATTTTCTTTTTCTCTAATTTACTTTGGTTTTTTTAAGCTCATAATTTCCTATTTTTAGCATCTAAACCTTTTTTCATCTATAGATGACATCATACAATATCTGCTTTATTCTTATATATATATTAAAGTGTAAGTTAAGTGTATTCACATAAGTAAGTAAGTAAGTATCTGATTTCTAATAGCAGTGTAGAGATACTTAAAATACTGATCATGTGGAATCTGAATTCAGAAGCTACTTCTGCTATCTATTTCTTCATTCTGGGAAATCTGTATTTTTTTTAGCATGATCTTCCAAAATGTGCTGTTCTCATAGCATGCTGCAGAGCCTCGCTGTAATGCAAAAAGAGGCAAAAGTGTTTCTGGCACACCAGAATTCCACCAATTACTATTTTCTCTAGTCTTTTAAAATTAAGTACAGAATATGCATATTATCATAGGCAGGTAAATGTCCAACACTTTGAATTCTCACCAGTAATCTGCATCCTGTTCCAGAACCAGTGAGTAGGTACTGCCTGAGGATGATGCCTGTAATAATCAACTGCCAAACCACCAGATAGAAGAGACAGTCCAGAAGTTGTCCATGAAATATTTGGGTGTTCCCACACAATCTGTTCATAAGGACACTGGAGAGAAAATGCAACAATAGATACATCCTGGTATTTTTCTTAGTCAGGACCAAAGATAGAGTATTGGGTTAAATTTTTGGAATAACTTTTTTTTAGTGTTCATCATTTACTTCCTTAACCCTCTGTAATTGACTCTCTTTTTTTTTTTTTTTTTAATAGGGGTAATGTTAAAATTAAGTATCCTGTGGTTAAAATAGGCTCCAAGAAAGTAAGCCAAACTTTGCTTTCACTCAAGTAGTTTTCTATAGAAAACTACAGCAACAGAGCTCCAACTCTTTTTTTAAATTGCTACAGGAAAAATCTTGTTTGCTAACTGCTAAAATGGAAAAGTGTATTACATAATTTAAAAGTTCTGAAAGTGCATTACAGAAGTTTTTTAAAAAAATTTTGTTAAAGAACAAATTTTAAAGTCTTCCTCTCATTATAAAAATTAATTCTGGATGTCTTGAAATCAAGAAGGAAAATATATATGTGCTTTTCTGTTCTTAGCCTGCTTGGGGTCTTAGATATGGTAAAGGCAAACAGACCTATCATCTTCCATAACTATAATTTTTCCTTAATAATAACCGGTTTTCCATTCATTTAATGTGGCCATCTCATCCCTCCACTGCAGATCAAAACAAGAATTAGTAAGTAATCAGGCTATGGTTTAGAAAATCCAAATGAAAAGCACACTTGTTACAGAGAGGGTATGGGTTGCTTAACAACCCCTTCAAATCAGCTTTCTCAGGGCAGTCTGGGTGAGTTTGGTTCTTGACAACAATAAACCAGCTGTGGATGCAGGATTCATGAAACCCAGTATCAGATTATTTTAATGACTGAGTGTAGACATTGCCTGGTTTTATAACCAAGCAGTTTCAAATTACTTAAAACATTTGGACTATTTGGAGTTATTGTAAAGCTGAATCCAACGTCCTGAACATCCAGACTGGTATTCATATTTTCCAGCTCACAAGAAGCCAGGATACTTTTATGAAGTGCAGAAGTGAGTGACTAGTAACATTGTTCCAGCACATATTCAATACTTTTCATCTTGAGTTTTTGGAATGCAAGATGGGGAGTTGTTTGGTATCCCTGGGTCACTGGCTCTTGGGACAGGACATATCTCTGGGTCAAGCTCCAGGGTACAGGAGAAGGGTCGAGAAGGGTTCCACATCTGCCTTAAAACCACCTGGCAAACAGCCCCAGGCACAGCTGGAGGAAATCCTCTGCAATACACAGGAGTGGAGCCTGAATTAGCAGACCTGGCTGATGGGTCAGCATGCCTGGTCTGATGTCCTGCCAGGCACACCCACAAAGGCTGTGCTCCAAGGACCTGGAAGGTGGATTTAAGCCTGGAACTGTAGGATTATCGCCACTCTTGCATCAGTTTGTCAGCCAGAAATCTGCATGGCCTCAGCTTGTGTTACAGGACTGAAAAATAGTTTGTGTTCCTTTTTTTTTTGCCTCTGCACAACATTGTTTCTGAACGTGGTTTTAGTTCCTTTTTTTCTTGGTATTTATTGTCATCATTATTTTTTAATGCGGCACAAAAGAGAAGAAAACAATCATTTCATAATGAAATGGAAAGGCTATCCATGGTTACAGGACAGCTGTTAGGTATTTTCAATGATCCCTTATTTTTTTATATCTCCAAAGACTTTCTGTCCACAGACTGCACGGAAGTCATTGGACAAATTTCTTGTTGGTATGACGCTGATGTTGTGAAACTGTCAAGATCAAACTTACAGGAAATAAAGAAGCCAAAGAACAACAAAATATTTGCTTAGTGTCAAGGATGCATAAACACATTTCAGCTGCCATCAAAGATAAGGACAGCATGAAAATGGCTGCAGTTGCCAGGGTTTACTCCTGCCAGGATGCAGAGCTACCAAAGAATAATTAAAATCTTACTGCTGATGCAAGAATTTTAGCAACCATCTGCTGGATGTTAAGTGACTGGACGTAAGGTGATTATGTCAGCATAATTCTCCTGTTTGAAAGGGTAAGATAGGAGCTATAAAAAGGAAAGGACAAGAAGAGTCTTTCACAGACTTCTTCCTTTGGGGAAGGAAGAAACTTGCCTTCCTATGGCCATTAGGAAAACTGTGTCGTTTCTTGCACATAGGGATCTGCCTGTTGGAAACCCCAAATCCCCAAGGGCCTGGCATAGGTCAGTGGCTACTGCATTAAGAGTGTTCTCCTAATCATAAGACTAATGAGGGAGTTCAATCATTTGTCAGTGGCACAAGAACAGTTCTTCTCCAGGAAAAGAGAGGTTTGTTTAGTGCAGGAGTGTCCAGTAGACCTTATACTCATGAACCGAGGGCAAAAGAGATTCAAGAGCTCACTTCTGGTCCTTGCCAGTGGTATTGGGGGGATGTACCTGGCAGGTACAGCAGTGGTGGAAGCCATGTAGGCAGGACAAATCCCCACACAGTCTCTTCCCATCACTCCCATAGTACACTACATAAAAAAGCAGCCTCATGGCAAAATCCACAGAGTCATCAGACTTTTCTGTCATAAGACCATGAAAGATTACTCATATTCTTCACCAAAATGCCTTAATGCACCTAGAAATTTTACCTGGGTAGAATTTGAATTTTCTTTGTGTTCTCGTCCAGGACTTCTGCATCCCTCTCAGAGCTACTGTGCTGGACTCAGTTTGAGCTGCTGTCTGACCAGGAATTCCATGGATTCCTCGAGAACAAGTAGATCAACCCCATAATGCATCTGATATAAGTCCAACACCTCTCAAAGAGGCTGCAGATATTGCAGCCCCTGTTCCTTCAATCAGCTGGTCCTTTAAGTCTCAGAACTATTGCCCATAAATTATATAGTTGATTAACCTAAAAGTATGTAGCTCTGGTGGAAAATTCTTGGCAGAAACTTAGCAGTCTTGTGTTACCAATAATGTTCAGCTTTATTCTGTTTAAGTATTTTCTTTAACTTTGTCTAAATTCCCCCACCAGTGTATTTTTAAGATACAGGTACAAAATTTGTCAGCTCTTATTTAAAGGCTTTTACATTGTGTCCTGTAGCAGCAGAAATGACAATCCTTTTTAATGCTGAGAAGCCCCAGTTTAATGATATTTTGTAGCCAGGTTTCAGTCTCCCAAGACCTGTTATAACACAGTCTCAGGAGACATTAACATTTTTGCAGGCTCTGTTGGGTTGGGATGCTTGGGAATAGGGGATTAAATAACACTTGCTGCATTTTAGCAAAAATTTTGCTTTGGGGAGTTTGTATTCAGTGGGCTCTTTCCGCTACAGAAACTTAACATTGCTTCGACTGGCATGTTATGCCTTATTGGGCTTTGGCTGATCTTGTTGCTTCTGCAAAACAACGAAATGAATCTAATTGTTCTGCATAATAAGACTCTAACTAAAGGCCCTTTCTACAAGAAAATGTGTCAGCTTGGCCAGCCTGCAGCAAAGCTTAGTACCTGTGACACCAAAAGTAGTTTATAACCAGCTCTCAACATTGCTGGCTGTCAGGAATATTCATATTTTAAGTGTTAGGGTGTTGGCTGCTGCAAAACAAAATGAAAATTAGCCCACAGTTTGAAGGAAGCAGTAACTCACTGGAGTAAAAATCTTTGGCAATAGTCAAAATAGAGAAGATCTCCAAGCAACATTTAAGAGTGGTAGAGTAGGAAATCATGATCATCAGAAAGAATTGTATTGTGGCTTTGATATGAATACACTTATTTATTTTTATCCATTATGTCAAGGCTTTTGATGTCTTATCACCTTCAGGTGCATAAATGGAGAACTGAGGATTAACTCAGAAGATAGGGCATGAAATGAACACAGTAGTTGTACAAAGCTGAAGGGTTTTCCTCTTCTCTCTTCACACCACAAACATGAGTTGTATAATGACTCAATACCGACCTCCAGGTCAGATATGCAATAAAAACCCCCAAGAAGTAAGAGGAGTTACAGCTCCACAAAGCAAAAGGGGTTTCGTATGTAGAGGTGGATGGTGAAGAGACCAACCTAGAGCAATTTTACTGCATACAAAGCAAAATCTATCAAACAGAAAATCCTAATAGTTGCCAATCCCTATTTTATCTAAAGTTACCTACCTAAGGAACTAATTAAGTCCAAGCATGGTAAACATTATACCTAGATAACCCAAAATTCAGTTGCATTTATGGATCATGAGGAACAATTTGTACACTAACATATGGATGGAAAAAAAAGAAAGACTGCTCAAGACCCTGTGTATTTTGCAGAGTGGCACAGAATACTGCATGTGTAGCTTCTACTGAAGTATTAATATAAATTCAATAGTTTTATGTTTCTGTATTTAGCTCTTAAAGGTGAATAAAATGTATAATACAGGGAAAATAAAGGAATGAACCTTTGTCAAACCCAATTTGTTTTGCTTCAGTCTTCACAAAAAAGGTAATTGTGAAAAGATTGCTAACATAATTAAAACTAACAGTTTGGAATTGTGCTGGAGGGAGACAAAGGACAGAACAGGACCAGAAGAAGCAGAAAATAACTGAGGTGAGTTAGATATAGCCAAGTCACCATACAATTGATGAAATTTATCTAAACAACTAAAAAAAACCCAAAAGTGGGACATCCTGTGATGTTCTTCCCAAGAGAGGTTGGTCTGAAAGTGATGTAAGGGTAATAACTGTGAGCATTCCTCACATGGACGGGGTTTTCCACCAGCAAAGGTTGATGCTGAACTAAAGAGAAACAAGCCACATAAGCAGCAGTGGGACTGTGAGCAAAACTGAGACAGTCATTTCAAAGTAATGACATCCCCTGTTTCCATTGTGTGTGGTCAGGTTTGATTAACAGTCTGTCAAACTGCAAAACTTAGACATAAAATGTTACTTGTACAGCATCTGACCCAGGAGTGCCTTTGACTCCAGAATGGTAGTCTGCCTTGCACCCTGTAAATAATTAGTAAATCCACTGCAGTAATTGGTTATAGTAATGAGATACAACTCATCAGACTCCTCACATCATATACTTGAATCTAAACTATTGATGGAATTATTTTTCACTGGAAGAAACATTAAAGCTTGGTTTAGAACTCAAATTAAGAATGGTGACCACAAGGTTAAGGCTTTGGGAGCAAGCTTTCTGAAATCAGTGGAGTCACTTTGCCCTGTAAGCCTTAGAGCTGCTCTTAGGACCTTTCAGAGAGGAACATTTGGCTGCACTGCTCTTGATGGTGCTTGGGTACATAACCACACTAATTTAGGACTTTCTGTAAACCTCTTTCTTCAGCACAAAGTGCTGGGGCTTAAAGTTTTAAACATTTTTTTCCTAAATGAAATTTCATCAAGCTTAATCCATATATTAGCTTGAGTTGCCCACAGTGATGACATATTGTATTTCTTTTCCAATAAGCACATATTTGACACCCACTGAAGAGTTAAAAGCCCTGTAATGTCAGTTCTCTCTGTAGTCATGTTAATTAACCATGGATTTGGGACTGTGGAAGCCTGATGATGGCAAAGATAAAGCAAGACTGACTTTAGTATATACATGTTTGTAGAGTTAACTCCTAGATCATTACAGAAATCTTGCTAAAAATAAAGCTAAAAATACTCTGAGGGGAGATGGGAGATGGTTTTAAAATTTACGCTTGGTTTGGTGGAGGGGAATTCTTTAAAAGCAAACAAAAAAAACAATTCACCTGGAGTAAAAGGATACTTCTATGGAAAATGAATCTCTTTCCTTAATCCAAAAAGTAAGTAGAATTCTGAAGGAATGTGTGTGGCTCCTTGTGAAACTTAAAACAGCTTTGCCACAGATTTCAGCAGTAGGAGGACTCAATTCTTCTTCTCTAAGGAAAAAGAGAAACCCTTAAAAATAATCCCCTCCAAGCCCCAGGAAACATGGAACCCTTGAACAAACTGGTATTTTACAATATAATTTTAAATAAATTGAGAGATAGAAAGGCCTGCAGAAGATAACAACACATCATCACTAGATCCCATCAGTTTGAGGCCCTTCTCTGCCCTGCAGCCCTGACTTCAGGAGAGCTCAGTCTGCTCTCTGTGACCATAAAAGTGGCCGAGCTACTTCCATGCCCTGCTGCCCTTTTGACAAGCCACAGGTCAGTGGCCTCTGCTCATCCCTGACTGCAGATCCTGAGCTTTCCCAGCCTTCCCCAGAGGCCACTGAAGGTTTCTGTTCCCTGCCAGCATGAACCTTTTCTGCTGTTCTTATTTTTTTTGTGTGTGTGTGGTTTTTTTTGTTTTGTTTTGTTTTTTGTTGCTTTTTTTGTTTTCCAATAAAGTTTGAATTTAAGTGGCAAAGCCAAAACTGCTTGAGTGCACATCTTCAGTAAATTGGCTACTTTCTAATATAAAATTGTCTCAGAATTTTGTTATCGTGTTAGCTGCAAAATTAAATGCAAATCAATTAAAAATGGTAGCATAACCTTCTTTTGGGGATGCTGTTATCAGATCAATTGGTACATATTACTTGCAGTAATTGTTTCAATTTTCCTTACTGATTTTTATGTCTTCCAGGTTGTTAATTTTAATACTATTAGCCTCTACATGAAATGCATGAGTATTTGGTCATGTAAATGAGAGCAAAGATAGGAATGGAGTCATACAGATGCAAACCCCAGTATTGATTTATTACTAATACTGGAAGGTCACCATCTGGACAATTCCATAAAATAATACATCTGCATTGCTGCTAAATGGGAGCTTTAACATCTGGATCATATTATTCCAAATTTTCCTCATCCACTCATCATAGCAAGAGGAATTTCCTGACAAATTAGATTGCTGCCCAAAGGTAAAATGTTTTTCTCATTACCATACTTTAAATGAGCTCAAAAAGACCTAGAAGTGAAGTCAGCATCAGCGTCATAGATAACTTTCCCATTTTCTAATTATGCAGATTAAACACAAGCACCAAGTGAAAAACATCCATCTGTCCTCTGCTTCCCTCACAATGCTCTCCCCTGCTTTGAGGAACTGACTATCACCAGGAAATTCAGCATAAGAGCATTATCCCACTATCCTTTCCATCTTATGGCATAAGGTAAAAACTGTGTACATAAAGAAAGTAACTTGTAATAATTAGATTTGTTGTAACAGATTGACCTTACCAGAACTTTTAACTTGGCAAGACGAGTTAACTGGCTCCCTAAAAAACTAGTTTCTTTTGATGAAGGCCTATTCAAATACCCAAAAACATATGCATTGAAGAAATAATAAATCAGGCTGTTTGGGGTTTTTAAGGTTTAGTTAATATGATTATATTTGACAGCACATTGAAAATTGGCAGGAATTTCTATGTTAAGCAAATCAACCAACCTTATTTTTTCAAGATTTGCCTCATTACTTAGGTACAGAAATCAGTGCTGTCATGACTATGCTGTTTCATTTTTCAGCTATATTCCCAAGTAAGTTCTTATTCCGTGACTGCCACATGATACAAGTTATATAATCAGTGAAATGGGCAGCCACCTATGGTACCAGGCACAAGGCTTTTGTGTTTCATCTACCTTTCCATCTGAGATGTTTTTATGCCAGGGGAGAACAACTTGGTTCCTGTGTATCATATTTATTTAATTTTCAACAATGGACCGCTTCCAACAGCAAGCAAATTGCATTATAAGAGTCAGTTGAGTACCTGATAGTCAGAATTTCCATTGGGAAAATACAGACTCAGAATACTAATAAGCTTTTTCCTTTCTTCTCCATTTGCTGTATTAGACGTCTGCCTTTACGTTGAGAAGAACAGATAGGCTGGGCTAGGACAGGACAGAATGTTTTTTCAAGTATGGTCATTCTCTAACATTCTGTGTTGCCACCCCACATCCCAGAGTACATAATACACTTCAAGCCGCTCCCTGCACCTTGTTAAGTGCAAAACTTGTGAGTAAAATGGAGAAATGAGTGTTATTTGAACACACATACAAACCCACTGGAAATCAGGTTTTCACAAGATGAATTAGCAGAACACAGGCTCCACGTTTATTTTTCAAAATCTGAAATTATAAAATTCTCAAAAGTGGCTGAGAAACAACAGTTTTCTCTAATTTGCTTCCTTGTCATGTGGAAGTTAACCCCAAACTGTCAGCTACCATCTGGAGGAAAAAACCACAGGTATCAGAACGGCCTCGATTTTATTTCATATCAAGACTTAATAGAAAAAAAAACCTAAATCCAAATAATCTTCCTCCTCTTCTTCTTCTTCTTCTTTTTTTTTTTTTTTTTCTTTTCCCCTTTTCCTACCCCCTTCCTTTGTACTACTTTATATGTGGCCATCTGGTGAAGGGCAATCTCTTTCCTCTTGCCCAAAATTATCTACAGCTGAACCTTGGTTGCTTTGCTGCAACTTTTTTTTGCTCTGGCCTCTTTGAAATAGGAGCCTTCCCCAGCATGCCTTTTTTTTCAGGAGAGGTTTTACATTCTCGATAAGCCTGGATAAGGCTCTTTTGGAAGGTACAGGCTGTTGCTGTTGCTCTTGCATCTAGTAAGTAGTTGCTGCTTTTTTATTTTTTGTTCTTTTTGAGAAAGCTAATGAATGCCCTTTCCATTTAGGGCTGATTTTATGCTCCCTTTGACCTTCATTTCCTTTTTCTTTCAAAAAGAAACCAAGCTTTTCTTTTTTCACATGTTTGCAAAGCACTTTGAAGGGAATGGTGGGAGTCAATCATTGCAATCCTTTGCTTTATTTCTACTAACAGGGCTGTGAAATTCTCTCTGGGCTCTTGCTATGTCTGAGAATGGTATGACTGTCCAGAGCAGGGATGTGTATGTGTGCAAAGACCCCCCATGACCTCAGACCCAGACAGAAAATTTTGCCAGCTGATGCTGTCTACCAAGCCATGATATGCAGTGGAGGGCTGGCTACTTGCTTTGTTGGGGCTCTTGGAACAGAAAATGGAAAAGAAAGCAGTTTTTGATCAGATAAATGGAGCCCTAGGTTTACCCCTGCCACTGAAAATAGCAAGTTCTACCTCATCATCTGATTTGCCTTTTGCTTTGCTCCTAAAGATGCAAGGGTTGTTCTGGGCAGAGGAAGGTGTTTGGTGTCTTCTCTTCCAGTGTTAGACACTCTGCTGTGTAACCTGTGTGGGAGCCATACAGGCATAAACCAAGCAGGCAAAGGCTGGGTGGCAAGTAAAAAAACCTGTAAGCAAGCAGAAGCAGAGGGCTGTTTTCAATGAGTGTGTGGTTGTTTTTCAAATTTTGACTTATTTCAATGTTTCTCACCAAATCAGACTAAAACTATATGCACATGAATGCAAGAATAATAATTGCCACCTGCAAGAACAGCAATGCAGAAGTCTAGACCTGCCTGTGCTTAGGGGAGCAGCGGATTTTTTTTTCTGTTTGTTTTCATCTCAAATAGACAATTTCCTGTATCCATTAACCAAACTGTTTAAATCTTAAATACAACCATCATTACATTTTCTGCTCCTGAGTCAGAAGGCTTTCTTATCTGATACAAAATGTATGCTAGTTATTTTTCATTTATCTCAATAATCATCCAACTTTGTTTCTTACTGTTTGTCCTATTTGCTAGTCTTTGAAATATAAGGACCAGATTTTGGCAGTTACTTTCAGGTAGAAATTTTTAACTTTACATTGCTTTATATCATGCTTTTAAAGAAAGTAAGCTCATGCAAAGAGATCAACAGTGTGATAGAAAATTATACCAAAGTATCTGGATATGAAACATTAGGGCAGTTGCTGCTTAACACACAAACTTGGAAGTTGTTTTGATGATTCCTAAATTATCTGACATGGAAGAAATGCAATAAACCCTCTACTGGCAGAGACCCATGGTGACCAGTGCTCACTATTATAAAGCAACTTCATACACAGATAGATGGTAGGTGTGAGAAGACATTACTCTCCCAGCTAAGCAGACCATGAAGCAGAACTGCAAAAACTCAGTGTAAAGTGAACTTCAGCTTCTGGTGATGCTATTTTTACTAAAAAGGGGCTCTGCTTCAGTTCCTCTTTACTGAAGAAGAGGCCTTTGATGCTCTCAGGCAGCTACGCACTGGATATTGAGGCCCCAAAATGTTTCTGGTGTAGATAGTTTGTTTATTTTAAAATGCAATGCAAAAACCATCACAAAATCTTATTAAAGTGTTGTATGGTAATAGACATATGGGATCCTCCCTAAATTAGATGAAACATTTAAAAAGGTATTTTTTCCTGTACTGCTTATGTCACCTTGTTGGTGTGACTGGCCCCTGTAAACTAAAGGGTGAGAATGAAGCTTCATTTGCTGAAGACTGAGTTACACAAGTAATAGAACTGTACGAATTGTAGGCTTTAGGCATTTGTTTTTGACAGTGGTTGATTCTCTGTAGTACCATACTTAACTTTAAATACTGCTGAGGAGGATAATGCCAAGGGAACAACAAGTGCATAATTTTTAGAATCCCCCAGACTTTCCCTGGCAATTCATTTTTTTCTTCCTATATAAAAGCTGTTCTCTACCTGACTAAAAACTATGGCTTGCTGCTTTCCACAGAGGCTTGGTCATCTTGTTAGATGTAACCCCTGAGGACTGTGTTGTGACTCCCATCTGTAACCTGAGAAAGGTATTGTCTTAAGCAAGACAGCTCCAAATCGACTCTTTCTGAGAAGTCATTCACATTGTAGGACCAACAGTGGCTTTGTTTCCATTGAACAAGCACAATCTGGGCAACAGGCAAGGCTGCAATATCCAAAGTAAATGAAGACTCAGAAGAGGGCTTAAAGCCCTGTTTCTGCTTCCTTCTATATATAGTGAGAAGTGCAAGGGGTATTTCTCTTCCTTCTAGAGTTAATAAAAGTTTCCTTGAGCCCCTAAGGAAGGAGGGGATTGTCTTAGACCTATAAATCAGTCTCTTTTCATATCTAAGTCTGACTAAGCTTCTGTGTTAGATCAGAATCTCATGTTCTTCTAGTTAAGAATCTTGTTCATCTGAGCTTGACTCAGATTAACCTGGATGTTAATTTCCCTCTGACCCAGTGTCTTCTGAGCCTACATTTCAGAAGTCAGCAGCACCTCCTGGCTTACAGATCTGTGTGTGCATTGACTGCACCTCAACTGCAACCTGAAATCAAGCTGAAGAGACTGACATGCACTGTCTCCATTCTCTGCTGCTATTAGTTACTATCTCATGTTAGCCAAAGTTTGCATCCAATTAAAACACTTGACTTTACAGAAATCTGGATATGGGTTTTAAGCACGTGGCTCTTTCCCACCCCTTCTTCAGAGGAAAAAGTGCAAGAGCAGCCACACTTTTTTTCCATTTGGAAGGAAGTGGTGAGATGATGGCTGCTGAGCTCAGGTGTTGCAGCGCTGCCGTGGGTACGGGCACCGGAGCTGAACGCGTCCTTCCTTTCCCAGCTTCATGCGGGTACCGCGGGACACCGCATCACCCCTGCCCTGCCCGGCCGGCAGCATCTCGGAGCAGCCCGTGGCATCCCTCCGGATACAACCAAGGGTGCCCCCTTATGGGGAGCGCACCGGCAAGCCCGGCGCCGGAGATGGTGATTAAGGTGATCAGTAATTAAGGAACTAGGAAAAGGTGAGGTGGAAACAGGGAGGTAATGAGCTTTCCTCTCCACCCTCTCCCCCGGAGAAGCAGGTCTTAAGATAATGGCTGAAGAAAAATTTCTTTGCTTCCAGGAAGCATTACATCTATTGCACCTTAAGGAAAACATTGTACTGCAGCAGCAATCTCCATAATGATCACTGCAAAGCCACTCCCTATTTTGTTTTTCTGAGGAACTGATTAAACTGACGTAATAGAAACTCCAGTACAGTTTTTCGAGAAAAGAAAATTCCTTATTAAACATACTTCTGTGAACAAAATGTTAAATGTTTCAGGGGTATTGCCATAAACATATAATTTGATTATCAAAATATTTGCAAGCAATATGTAAATTACCTTGCTTCCATGGTTCCTCTGCTGATAACAAATCACTTTCCTGAAATGCACTCAAAACAATTACTATAACTTCACGTTGAACTACAGCCAGATGAGGGGTTTCTTCCCTTCACCCTTACCACCCCCTTTGTCCCTTGAGTAACTGGACATGCTGCTAAGTTCCCTCTGCCCCTCTTGCATGGAAAGTGCTTAGGAGCTTGCAGTACATCAGGAATAGTGGTAATGCAATTCCTTCCAAGTGACTGACCAGCTGGGATGATGGGATATTCTAGAGATCTACACCAAAACTTAGAGACTTTCACCAAAAGGGACCTTGGCAGTTTTCTGGACCAGCACAAAACAGAGTAAGGATATCAGGGCTGAGTCCAGCTGAATCATTAAAATCTTCATGGTTGGTTATTTCACTGCCTTTCCAGGCCTTCTTTGATGGCAAATTCTCTTTCAGTCCTTCAATGCACGGGGGCAAAATCACTTGCAATAAAATTAGCAAGCTGAGGTTTAAACAAAGTGTCTTCAAGGCTTAATCGAAAAGGTCTGGCTCTGATCTTTCAGATGCTCTAATCAGCAACTGTACAGGTACTCTATAAAGCCCATGGTATAGCTCACACAGAAAGAGGCTGAAAAGTTGAGTTTGGGTACTCAATGAAGTCTATGGATAGTACTTCTGGTGCAAACAGATCTCTCAGGGAAGGTAATTATCAAAGATGGTGTTTGGTTCTTGTTTTTCCTCCCAAATCTTACGATTCTGTAAACGTCTTTAAATTTTCTATAGAAATTATAAAGCTGAAGGGGATAATTTTTTCATTTTTTTTTACATTTTGTTGTTGTTTTTTGTTTGGTTTTTTCAGTTGATATGTCTGTATGTGGTGGTGTCTGTTACAGTTAATAAAGATTGAAGTGTGCCCCTTTATGTTTTTTTTCGCTTGATACACCTCAGCCCTCTGGGTGATGTGCCCTTGAGTTTTGCTCCTGAGTACTGAGGGATATGCTATACTTTTACCATCTGTCTTAAAGGACTGCATGGCACTTTCTACTCATCTAAGGGAATCCACCACTTGGGAAACAAGTCACCACTCACTTGGGGAGAGATGTACACTCTTGGAAGGATTTAAGTATTGAAAGATACAACTTCACCTAGCAGGAACTCCAAAGCCATGCAGGTGTCCATCTGCCATTCTGCTCCTCAGCTCTTTTTGCTGTTTCTGTCAGAAAAAGTGTAAGGCAAGAAGCTCCTGATCTCATGTCCTTTGAAGGTCATGAGGATCAAACTGAGGGAACAAGGGTAAAGAAAACACTCTCTAAACTTTTGCAGAGTCAAGTAAAGGTGCTGACAAGTCAGCAAATATGACAAAGCAGACTTGCTTTTGTAGTTCAAATGTATGGTAATGTATCTTTACAAAAATACTGGATTACACATCCGCCAACTCTAATCTCATTAGAGCTGAATTCAATTACAACAATTACATTACATAGCTCCAAGTAGAGATGCGTTTCAATTCACACTGCATAATTTATTTGTTTACCAGCTAGCAAGTGATAAAATCTTGAAGATTCTTAAAATGCATTCATGTCTTGCTAATTGAATCTGATGTCTGCTGTCACTGTGCAACAAAACTGGAAATTGCTGGGGATAGTTTAGGTCCCAGTTTACTCAACATTGCACACCATAATTTGACTCTGTAGCAGTCTAGGAGTTAGCCCAGTAGAGAGTTAACTTAACCCAATTAACTGGGTCTTAATAGCTATAGTTGTATGTCAAAGCAGATAATTTACTAGTATTTTATGGTATTGTATACTCCTTTCCAGCTTATAAAAGTGAGGAAGTTCTAGAAAATACTGGCTTTTTGTTTGTTGTTTACGTAGTCTGTTGCTTTGTTGTTTTTGGGTTTTTTGTGGGGTTTTTTTTGTGAGGTTTTTTTTGTAACCCTACATATTCTGATAATGACATCTTTTCTTCTATCTGTGCCAGAATTTAGATGTGACAGTGAAAGGATTTTATTTGGCCTCCGGGAAAAGAATGGATCCCCAGATGCAGCAGGGATCTGTAACATCAGTGTGCAATGATCAGTGAATGTATGGCCGTGTGCATGACCTGTCCTCACCAGTGTCCACTCAGAAGTGGCAAAATGACCTGGCAAAAAAGTATTTGCTGTAAATGCCAAACCTCCTCTAAACACAGTGTCTGTCAGCAGCAGACTCAGATAAAGACTAGATACCATTTGTGCAGTCAGGGCCTCTCTTCTGGTGACTGGGTAAAAAGCACTCGCTAATGAGGTGTGAATTAACGCTACCCAAAAATTGTGCCTGGGCTTCTTGATACTGTTACAGTTGTAATGATGAATGATAATGATTAATGCAAAGAGTTGCACAGAGAGCTACCACCTCACCCTTGCCTGCTGCTGTAAAACTCAGTGAAAAATATTAGGTCAGGAAATAGTTGAAAGTCTCTTGATGGCTCCATTCTCCAAGAGCGAGGGGAAAATACACAGAGGCAGAGGAGGGCCTGACAGGTGTGATGGTGGTCACAGGGGTCCTAGGATGAGAGAAGAGACGAGAATGTTGACTCCATGTTTCAGAAGTCTTGATTTATTATTTTATTATATATATTATATTAAAACTATACTAAAAGAACAGAAGAAGGGATTTCATCAGAAGGCTGGGTAAGAATAGAAAAGGAATGAATAACAAAGGTTTGTCTCTGACTGAGACAGTCTGGACAGCTGGACTGTGATTGGCCATTAATTACAAACAACCAGATGAGACCAATCCCAGAGCCACCTGGTGCATTCCACAGCAGCAGATAATCATTGTTTGCAGTTTGTTCCTGAGGCCTCTCAGGAACTCAGGAGGAAAAATCCTAAGGAAAGGATTTTTCAGAAAATATTATGGCTACAGAGAGGCTTGATTCCCAGGACTGATCTGATAAGAGAGTGGCCAGTCCTGCTGGGCTGGCTAGGAAGGATGGGTGATGGCAAGCCAGTGGGCAGAGAAGCACAAGTGCCTCTTTAGGAGCAGGAGCACTGGGTTTTGCTTTAGTGGTGCAGGCTTGTCTCTGCCTCTTCTTGCAGATGCCTTGGGTGCATCTGGCCTCCCCCAAGACCTGTGCTCCCTCCCAGCCTGTGGAACACCAGAGCTGACAGAGGGGCTTCTCATCACAGAGCCAGCACCACCTCTTAGCCATGCACCTGCACACAGCCTGCACACACATGGCTGCAGCCAGACACTCCACCACAGCTGCCCCGAACCTCCTGGCACCACCAGCCTCTCTCCAGCCACCCTCTGCCCCCCTCTGCCCTCCAGAACCATGCCACAGCCATGGGGCAGTCACACCCCCTGCAGAGGGTGGCAAGAAACGTGCCACTGCCAGGCGTCCGCCCAAGCCTGCAGCGTCTCAGTGGCAGTGCTGGCAGCCTGGCATCAAGAGTGGGCAAGGCTGTCCCCTGCTCCATCTGACCCAGTGCAGCTCAGACCACCTCTTCTGGCCTCTCCACTCTCTGTTCTAAACATGAGGGAGGACATGTGTCTTTATCACTCTTCCTGCTGGGTTTGCTTCATGTGCCTGATGAGTAGCTGGGGGGAGGCAGCCTGAGAGGTCTCTTGAGCAGCCTCCTCAAAGCCTTCCAAGGCAGCAGCAAATTGAACTTTATTATTGTTTGCTGTTGCCATGTAATGACTTAATTTTTTAATCTTAATTTTTAATTTTTTTTCTTAATTTGTTTTATAGAACACTAAAATGTTGGTGGCCTGTGGTCTTCTGACCCATTCTGAATCCATTATTGAGGATCTTGAAGAGATAGCCACAATTTACAAGTCCCTAATTACTGTGGCATGGTGAACTTCTCCTAGATATTTTCCAAGAAGTAGATACTTTTAAAATATGAATATATTTCAATGCAGCAGGTTACATGTCATAACGTAATGCAGTTTCATTGTATAGCTTCCATACTGAGCATTTAACCCAGAATATGAATCAAAATCTTTGCAATAATCTTAAATCGTTAGATGTTTTTCTGTTATAATAGTAGTTGCTTTATAGCTCTAAGTGCTCTTTAAAATGCAACAGCAGAATCTCTTTTAAAAAAATGGAGATCTAAAGAGAATTTACCTCTGACAAAACAGAAATTTTTAAGGGAAAAGTTATATGTTGTTATCCTACTTTCCCCCTTTCCTTCTACAGTGTTTTAACAAGCAGGAGTAGGCAGCCAGAATGGGACTGGGTGAGAGAGGAATGTTTCTGCATAAACCAACAGCATCCAAGTTCAGTCTGTGCATGCTGTACCTTTGTAGCACTTACCCAACAAGAGAGTCTGAGCACTTGGCAGAAATCTAATCAAAAGCAAGGAGCCGTGTAAGATAGCCTAAGCCAAATTTAAACGGTGTGCAATTAACATCAGGGGCTCTGTTTTTCCATCCCAACCTCTTGATGACCAGGCAGCCCCATAAGTTGTTATCTTTAACCCACCAATCAACAGAACACAACAAACACTTTAAATTTTATTCTCTGAGCTTTTCCCTAAAGAATGCTTTTCTGGATTTGTCTCTGTTCTCATAAATTTGATATGCTTCAAAGACTTGCTCTAGCCTTACAAGAGAACAACTTTTTCTGACTGACTAGGCTGGATTCTGGGGCTCCCAAGAAGAAAAAAAAAATAGACTGTTTTTTTTCTTGGAACTTTTGCAGGAATGTCAGAATTGCTGAAGCTCTAGGATGGGTCTGTCAGATAACTTTGGCAAATTCTCTGTGTGATTACTACAAAATAATATTGTACTGGAAAGGAAAACTCATTGGGAAAATAATAGTAACCAGTATATTTTTTATCTCATGATGCATACAATTTACCAAAAAAAATAAAATAGCATAAAGATATTCATTGGGTACATTTATGATCAAAGAATAATGCAATACAGATAAAACAAGATGATCAGCTGGTTTCACTATAATCTCAAATTACTGAAAATTGTTCCCCTCTACAGGCAATAAAATTTTGTTTTTCTAACTACCCCATAAAATGCAAAAATGGGACTATTTTTTTGCAAAAATTGAAAGGCTATTGCTTTTAGTTGTCATTTGCACTAGTTAAAAGTGTAAATGTGTGTGCACTGAAACATGCACACAAACACACTGGTCTGTACATTGTCTATTTTATGTCCAGTTTCTGGATACTGTCAGACAAAAGAAGAACACTTTTAGCTTGTGAAGGTATTCTTAAAAAACAGTAAAACACACCAGACAAAAAATAGTAAATTAATCTGCCAAAAAGCCAGAAATTAAAATGTGTTTCCTCCTCAAATCTGCAAAAGTTAGTGAAGCAAGCCTCTTTACTTCAAATAGTGCAAATTCAATCCCTTGTTTCCCCAATGATGTGACTGGTTTAGGAAGAGAAAATTTTCTGTAGTAACAACATACTTTCTCTTAGTAATTTTTAATTTTTAGATACTAGGCTTCTCGACTTCATTTTGTTGTTGTTGTTGCTGTTTGAAAATGGAAATCCAAAAATATGCCTTTTATAAAATGATGGCAGGTGAGATATTTATCATCTCAGAACCCCAGGATCTGTGCACCAGCAAAATGTTGTGGAAGACTGGTTGTAGGCCATGGTAAGTGCAGCACATGCAGACTTATCTTCCATACCACCACCATTTGGCACCTCTCCCACTGCAGAAATAGGAGATGGTTGTCACAGAGAAGTAACATTAACTTTGCCTCTGGTGGTGTTTATTTTGCCTAAGGCACCACTGGATTGGATTGGAAGATGGTAGTGGAGAGTGCTGGAAGAGCCAGTGGACCAGGGGGCTGTGGCCTTGCAAAACTTAAAGTCTACTAACCAGAGGCACAGAGCTGCCATTCAGGGAAGCTCAGGAAAGAGTAGGAGGGAGGAAGTGGAAGCTGGATGATAAGGTGCTGCACTAAATAAGGAAGATAACAGGGCTGGGGGATAACAGGTGTATTTAAGTCAAAGTTTGGCAAGGAAATGAGTGATACACATGTACCCTTAACAGAGCTGCTATCTGGTGTAGGAGATCTGTCTGAAAGGCACAGAGTTAGTTCTCCAAGCCCTTTATGCCTGCTCAGCTGTGGTTCAACACACTGTGTCTGTCACCTCAGTGTATAAAGCCCTGGTGCTGCCATCACTCACTGAAATGCAGCGTTGCTCCTGCTGAAGTCAAGAGTGGAGCAATGTGACTGCAAAAGCCTTCGTGGTGAGGCAAGGAGCAGCCAGCCCATGGCTCACCAGGGAGGCAGCTGCTGAGCAGCCTGGTGTGTGTGCACAGCAGCTCCCCCAAATAAAACCTGACAAGTGAAGCTGCTGTGAGGCCTCTGGAGCACTGCAGTAAGCCTTAGTCCCGGGTCACATGCTGAAATCCATGCCACCAAGCAGTCATGTGCGTGCTTCAGTCCTGTGGAAGTCAAAGGGAATTAAACACATCTTCGAAGTCTGGCAAGTGTTCCAGCACTCCTTTGCCCCGGAGGCACATGGTCATTGTGCTGTCCTGCTGCAGGGAGGTGCATTTCTATCTCCCAACAGCTTGCAGACAGCAGTAATCAAGTCAAGGGCTCATAGTGCTTACTGCTGCGTTTTAGCTGTGTTCAGAAGGGAGCACATTCCATCTGAGTGTGTATAAGGTTTTACACCTCGGAGCAGCAACTGCCCTAAAGCTCCCAAATTTTCAAAGAGCTACATGGGGATTTATCCAGCCAAATCCCATTATAATCAATGGGAGCTGGGTGAATAATTACACTGCAGCTCTTTATAAATAGTGGGGAAGGTTGCTAGTTATTGCTGATTATGATACTGACTTCTTGTAGATATAGATCCACATGTCTATTGGGAATTGCACTTAGACCACCAGGTTATTTCACATATTGGTATAGTTTCCGTATTTACTGTGCATATCACTTCAAAGAGCTGGGGTTGATGACTTCTGGTCCACTGTGTTAGCAGTCCGTCTCCTCTCCATCTCCTGTTGTTTCCTTTCACAATCCGAGTAACAAAAAATGGTGGTGTAAATAGAACTCCAACAAAGAGGTCTGTTGAGCCTGTAATGCTCCCCTGAAAGGAGGCTGTCTAGGGGATGAATGGAGCAGCCTCAGCCGAGCAGTGGCGGGGAAATAGATGACTTGGCATTGGACAGTGGCAGCCAGCAGGGTGCAAATGCCCAGTGTAGGGACAGATAATGGTTAAGCTAGTCAGTTGGAGGGCTAAATGAGAGTACATTGTCTAACCCTGTAACCGTAACTAAATTGTAACCTGAAAAGAGTTTATAAACATCTGGCTGCTAGCCCATCTCTAAAGCTTCATAGCTAAATCAGAGGTGCAGGATTTTTTAAGGCTGCTAATCATTATTGGAAGTATTGCTGCCTTTTAGCAGATTAATTGCTTTTCAAGATATTAGAGAGTATTAAACTGTGGTTAAAGCATCTCATTGATGATTGATGCTGCTTCCATTTGGAAATAGACATTCGTTTGGAAACTCATTTTGGTTTCATGATGTCTCACTACTGATTTTATAGCTCTGTTAAGTATTTCGTACAGAACTCTAGTTCAGTGGTACACCTTAACTTTAATAATTATTATGTTCATGTCTTTATCCATATCCTCATCTCTTTAAACTTGAATGGAGTAAGTGACACATCTATATCTTTAGATTTCTCCCAAATTTAGCAGCACAGGAGCACATTTCCGTGTATGCTCCTTTTTTATTTTAATATTGCTATTCAGTAACAATGAGAAGCATATACTGGTTAGACTAATAATGAGCATGTGACCTCCTCTGCAGAGTAGCTTTTCAAGCTTTTTATAGCTTCCATTATTAATAGGACAGCATCTATGTACACCAGATTTGAGCTGCAAATACTTACAATAGTTGGAGTAATTTTCTAATTACTTAAACAATGCACTATAGCAGTACCAATTGAAATTCCTGTAAGCTACAGGCTTGCTAATTGTTTCCTTTAGACCTAATTTATAGGGCTGTGCAAATAGTTACTGGGTTTAAAGTATTTTGGCAGCTGAGCTGCAAAGAAAATGTTATGGACTGAATGGAAACTTAATTTCTTTAGAATTGTTAGCACAGCACAAAGATTGATTTGAGGTTATAGAAACATTTTTTAACACCTGGCAAACTGTTTCATTTGGTTTTCATGTACATTTAATAAAAGGTAAGGATTGGATCATAAACATGAGAGGGAAGTAGTCCCAGCTCTCCCATTTTATCTGCTGTTTGAGTGAGTAGGGCAATTTACCTGGGATGTTAACAACTTAAATTCAAGACTCCAAACCGCTTCAAACCTTTTACTAAAATGCTTGCCTAACACTTGGATGAAAGTCTTAATGCTGGAAATAAAGTATTCTGAGATGTAGCTCTGTCTCCTTCCAAGGATATCTAGATTTAAAAAATAATCCAGATGGATCAAGCAAGTAAATCAGAATTTGTGGGTCAGGTTTTTTGTGCTGAATCTTCTCTGTTTGTGAGTCTGATGTAGGACCATAGCACACATCATCTGCAGAGGCAAGAGAGAGACTAAGGATCAGAGAAGGGCTCTGATCCTTCTACTTCATGTCCTCTCACTGCTGTGCAAAGTGAGTAGCACAGCCAATGTATTCTACATTTTATATAATTTCGAGCATAACCCCCCATTTGAATGTGTAGTTACCAAATTCTCTGGTTACTGGTTAAGGTCTCAGTGTGAACTGAGATGTGGAACACAGAGGGGCAGAAAGGACAGGCTTGAACCAGGGTCTCCCACAGCTTGGACAAGTGTTTGCCATCTCTTCTCTCTTATCTCTTTGGGCATGCATGAGTGAGTACAGCTAATGACAGTGTGCAAATCTGTTACCAAAACTGGAATATACCATTTCGAAAATGTCCACTGCCAACCTTGGAAATGAAAGGGAAACAGCACTAGGCGAATTTCCCCAATTTATTTCAGTCATCCAAACCAATAAACCATATAATGAAAAAAATGTTCAGCCAGCTGTACTTGATTAATGAAACTTCTCATAGTGTGAAAATTGACAAAGACCTTGGGAGTTCCATTTATCTGAAATTGCTATCAATACTGTAACTTTTATAATGTTTTTTGAAGAGGCTTTTGCTCTGGAAAATCTCTGAGCAATATTGTACAGTTGTGAAAACTTGTTTAAAAAAAAACTTACAAAAGGATTTCTATTTTTTGTTGTTTTCTAGTTTTTTTACTGGATCTGGACTGAAACCAGGAACTAACAAGGTTTTATTTTTCAGTCTTTCTGAAGACTGTGCATTTTTTGATAGACCTTGAGTTTTCTTCCTGTTCTTTACCACACTTGTGATTTAGCTAGTCCAATAAAGAACTTTTGGGTCTTTTTTCTCCTCTATTTTTTATAGGACCAAAGAAGATTTACTTGAGGACAGGTCTGCTATGTCTTTGTTGCTTTACCCTGAATGTGTCTAGAGGAAAGTAAAATACAAAAAGAAGGCGCTTGGCCAGGCACGGACATAACTTTAGTCATTCAGGTTCTCAAGGTCAAGTCTAACCAATCTAACTCTTCCCAAAGACGAAGATTTTCTTCCCCACACCCCTTGCTTTCTTTCCTATCTGCAGCCTCCCTGCTAGCTGTAGCATTTATACCATAACGCTGAGAATGAGCATGAAATGTCACACTAACAATTCCCTTCTAGGGTTAAGCCAGTGGTGGATGACTTGAGGACCATGCAAGGCCTCGCCCCAGATTGGGGGTTTGCAGCGACCTTTTGTATCCCTATCACTAAAGATAAACGTGAAGAACCAGCCCTCCTCTGCCTTCCCAGGGATCTGCACTCTTATCTCTAGTCGTTGCTCACCAACACTTTTATCTGTCAAAACCCTCTCTGCTGCCCTAGCAACAAGCATCCAGGCTCTTTTCCAGCTGACATAAGCTTCCTGCCACCTTTTGATGACAAGTGCTTCCAACATTTCCAGCTGTCAGGCTTTCAGCATCTGCTCCACATGTCACCAGGCTGACTTCACTGAACTTCAGGCAGCTTTGCACTTAGCCAGTTGCCTGACACTATACTATGAGAATTACTTTATCCTGACCACAGTTACTTCTCCACCTCGTTATATGCCCACACAATGACAATCAGGGTTGATGTTTTTTCTTTCCAATAGCTTTTGCTATTGCAGTTGTATATAAATACATGTTTTATTCAGACTTAGTGAGCTGTTGCATTTCAGCTATATTATAGCAGGGGCTTCAGTAGGGCTCCATTAAATCTTCTCAATGCTTCTCTTCTACTTAGAGTTTGAGCAGGAGTGGCTCTTCTGAATCCTTGGTGTCCTTGACTTATACATACCATGAGAATTAGAAAATAGATTCTCTTGCTGTTGAACAGTCAGACGTCAAAATACCAACGGTGCTACCTCTGTTTCTGTTAATGTATATGGAATTTTACTGCTTATTTTCCTAGGACCAGCTCTAGGCCATCATTTCACACTTCATTAAGTCCACCTAGAATATGTGTTGGTACCAAATTCCCTGGCAAATTTTGCCCCTTTTTTTTTTTTTTTTAACCTCTGTCTCTACACTATCCTTTCAATAGTGTGTCAGAAATGAAATGCATCAGCCAGACGAGAATCTCCCACTGAAGTAGATTATGCCATTACAGTATTCACCAGCACCTCCTTCTTATCTCTTTTTTTGAGTACTGCTGTGTGTAAAGTTTTCCACAAATTCTTCTAGATCCTTTTTCTCCTTGAGAGGATCAAAGATAGAATGAGTATGAGAGACAGACAAGCAGGAGGAGAGTTCAGCTGGCAAATGCTGCGAGCCTGGGCCTCGAGATGCTCTGCCTTATCAAGACTACCATAAGACTGAAAAGCTGTATTTTTCATCTCCAAGACTCAGGTGTGCTCAGCCCTTCCCTGCAAATAGTAATTCGACTGGCATCTCCTGCCTGCTGCTCTCCTGGCTTGTGGGAGCTCAAGGGCTGGAACAGCACACCAGCCTTGGCTCCTTGGCATGAAAGGAAGGTCCCTGGGGGACCCTTTAATGTGCTCCAGAGACAGGATATACCGAGATGAAGTTGATACAGCAGACGCTTTAGCTGCTCTCACCAACTGGTGCTGGGCAAGCCACGGCAGCAAATCAAGACTGAGCCTGCTGTAATACACTTGTTTCTTTGCAAATGTCCAGGCTGAGGGCTTGCTTCTGAGGTGCACTTTATGTGACCTCCCTGTGTGGCTTGGTCCCCATGCAGACATGGAGATAGAATTAGGTAGGTCCCCTGCTCAGCTGCCAAACTCATCACAAGGAGATACCACTCGTGGTATCTAGCTGTTTTCATTCAGGGCTCACCTGGGGCTGGGCAAAAGAGCCGAGCCCACACTGTCTGCCTTGTGTGATCCAGGAAGATGGTGGGAGCACACAGTTGGCAGTGGGGTGCAGGAAATGGCTGCTCTATGGAGCAGCTCACATTTGGATACAATATGCAAACAATAAGTGTCATTTTTGCTGGGTGAACTTCACCCTAAGGTAGGTTGTGTCACGTTACCAGCATAGATGTGCTGTATTGTAATCCACGTTCTAGATGTCTCTGGTGATCCTCTTGAGTTTCACATGTGAGGAAATGCGGACTTGGTGCTCATAATGCCAAGTTCACTGGTCTCATTCCTGTATGAGCCATTCACTTAAGAGTCAGACTTGAGGATCCTTGTGGGTCCCTTCCAACTCAAAACATTCTGTGATTCTGTGTACTCTAACTATACTTCTGACTTTTATACTACTCCTTGCTAGGCACTAGTGAGTTGCAGCAGATGCAAGGCAAGTCCCAACTGTTAATGTAGCTTCCAGCTGTATTTGTTGTAGACAGAAGTATTTAATACAAATCTTTTATTTTTCATCTACTTAATGTAGCAGTACAAAGTTGAGAAGGATGCTAATTTTCCTAGCAAGATTTCTAAAGCTCAGTTCTGAATCGAGGACTGATTTCCATGCAGTGTTTTCTTGTGAAGGCAGAGCTAGCTTCAGAATTCCAGAGGTACCTTATGAATTTACAAAGTCTGTTTCTGTGGGGAAGCAAAGATGTCTTATTTCAGCTCTTCGAGTGAGTATCATATTCTAGTCAAATGTTGAAACCAAAGAGTAAAGACAAATTTATCATTTCACATGTGTCGGATAGATTATAATACCACTACTTGCTAATATTTTCAGCAGTCTAGGTCCCATTTCCAAAATCCCTGGGTGCCCCAGGTACATTAAACTCTCTAAGGATGTCTTGCAGCCAGATTTTGAAATATATGTGGGTACCTCATGAAACAGATAAGCATCTGTAGGCATCTAACAGGATTTAAAATGCCTTCTTATGTTGTTTCCAACAAAGTTATTTTTTTTCCTCCTTCTGTTGTGTAAGTTACTGTAAAAAAACAAAACCTAAGAATACTTTTGGAATCTTTGAACTTGTGCTTTAGTAGATGCTTTTGAAAATCCATCTCTATTTAAAACATCCCATTGTGTGAAAAAAAACCCCAAACAACCTGCCATTCATATCACTGGGATGATTGCAGTGCTGCAGATCGCAGAATGTAAATGTGACAACTTTTCCCATATCAAGGAATTCAGCATCTGAAGGTAACAGGCTGTGTGAGGCAAATGGATTATCTTAGAATTATTTTTCTTCCCTTGCTGAAAACAAATGATTAAGTTTCCTAATTCTTAAATATGGTGAATTTTCTTTTCTTTCCTGATTCTTTTTTTGGGGGTGGGGTGGGGGGAGTAGCCCTAGTTCCTGAAATTCTACCTCTCAAAACGCTTTTGCCTTACCTGTTATAATTAAGTTATTGCTTTTCTTAGGAAAGTGGCCTGGCTTAATTCAGGTTTGTGGCTCAGAGTAAACTGAAATGATTAATAGCTCTGTGTGTGCCTAATGATGTGAGCCCTGCAGCCACTAAAGCACCTGTCTCCGTGGGTAACCAGCCTGGGTTCCCTATGGTGCTGTGGCCACAGATTCACATAACAAAAAAGGCAATTAGATAATGTTGGGGATTTGAATTTAACTAACAATGCAGGGAAATTGCCAGGGAAGGATTAGGTATCTCTTGCCTGATAAAAACAGGTATCACTGGAAAACTTTTTAATTGTCCTTCCATAGCAGCTCCATATGGAAAGTTTTATGTCTAATTAAGACTGTCAGGGTTAGGCTCTGAAAACAAAGATCTGGAAAGCTGAAAGTGTCCTTAAATTAGCATTTCTGCTACCTTCTTAGATCAGTCCTAAATCTGCCAGTTGCTGCTAGTTTTGGCTGTGCCTCTAATAGCAATCTGTTGTGTCCAAGCAGAAAATTCTCCACAACTCCAGCATCATTTTGTGGTCTGAAAATTGCTCCAAAAGGATGATCTGCAGCATCTGGATTTTGAAAGAGCTGCATTAATAGTACTGCCTTATTGTGAGTCTCAGAAGGTATATAAGTTCTTTCTTGTGTCTGTCCTGTAAGGCACTGTGCACGCCTCTGACTTGTCCTTCTGGCTGGACAGCTGAGCTCTGTGTGTGGTGATTGGTTTTGAAATTTGCTCCATCAGCTGCTGCACAGTGCAGCTTTCTGTGTTGGTTGGTTATTTTGATCAGTTGTGAGAGCAATGGGCTGGCTGGCTGATTGCTGAGGTGTTCCTCCTGGCTGGGTGACAGGCTTGCTGGCTGACCCCAGCCAACTGGCTTTAACTCCAGTGAGGGATAGTTGCTAATATTTTCCAAGGCATCTAGGTGATTTAGGAGCCCATGGCTCACCCTGAAAGCAGTTGATGCATTTGGAAAATGTTACACTGTTAAACTCACCCCAAAGGGATATAGTGGGGGCTAATTTATGTTTGCAAGAGAGCTTGGGGTCTTGGATTCCTGTGATGTGAATATCTTGCACTCTCCTCTTCGTACAGAGGCAAACAAGATCCATTCCTGTGGTTGTTTCACCAGACAGTCAGGCTGTGCTAAAACTACATCTGCTGATAAGAAAGAAACTTCTAGATAAATCATATAGGCAGGTCTCTGAAGCCTAGAAATAAGAACTTCTGGCTCCAATAACAAAAGCCTGGCTGCCCAGCCTCAGGAAGGCTGCCTACTGCTCTGGTAGCAATCAATCCATCGTCCTTCCTGTGGCACTGCCAACTGTGGCTACGTGACAAAGGCTGTCAGAGCTGGTATGTTTGGGGGGGATGGCAGTGGGCTGCCAAGGCAGCCAAAGCTGAGCTGCTCTGCTGGCTGCAGAGGGCGTGTTCTTGTCCCAGCAGGCACCTAGGGGACAATGTGGTGGTCTTTTCCTGAATCTTGGTGGCTCTGCTCCTGGTTGATACCCTTGATGGCTGAAGAGAGGTAGAGACATCTGAAAGAGGGTTGAGAGAGGTGCTTCATGGCCCAAGATTGGAGAACAAAGGGTTATAACAACAGGGAGATGTGCAGGAGACCTGATCACCAAGGGAATGCGTGTTCTACCTGTTTATTCTTCATTCTTGCTCACATATTCCTTAAATATCTTTATATTCTCCTGCTGCAGAATAGGTGTAGTGGCCTGAGCTGACCAGCACACGTCTGTGATGCTCCTTGTGGCAGCTAACTGCCCTTGTGTCCTCAGAGAAAATGATTAATTAAATTTACATGTCTCCAACTGGATTTTCTGCATGGGTCTTTTTAAGTCTTGAGCCAGTCATTAGGATTTTTGTGGCTTGTGTGTACTAATACTGCATGAGTTCTTTAATAAACCATTCTGAGGGCAAAAGTGTCTGTCTGAGAGGGTAAGAGAGGGGCTGGGTGGCTTCTCTGTGGGTGTCTGAAGTGAATGAGAAGTGAGGGAGGAAACAAAGGATTAAGAAATTGTTAAAGGATAAAGAGAACTACCAATAAGAAAGAAAGGAAAATACTGAGGAATATTGCTGATGGGTTTTAAATTTGAATTTAGGCAGACATTTTTTTTTTTGCACACTTGAGGGGAAGAAGTTGGAGGGAGACTTGGTTGCTGTTATGCTTTCAAATTATAATCTAAGTGCTGCCTTGATTATACATCATTCTGATTGCTGTGGTCTAGTGATTAGAGCATAAAACTTGGGGAAAAAAATACTCTGTTTTTCTTGACTGTAAAAGACTTGCTGGGTGGTTTTGAATGAGTTATTTCACTTCTCAGTGCCTCATTTTCCTGATCTGCAAAAGGATATTAATGCCTATTTTTGTGAAGGCAGTCTGAGAAACTAAGTGGAAAATTCTGTATAAATGTCAAGTGTCATTATTATTGTTCTTAAACTAATCCATTGTAGTCAGCTGCTTTTATAGTTTTTATGAAAGCAAATACAATGGAAGCTACATAACTGGCTGCATAAAAACGTTGTTTTATTTAGAAAAAGACAAAAAGTGTCTGAAAAAATGCAGCAGTGGGTTGCCTTTTTTCATCAATTGCAAAAAACCACTTTGCTAGGAGTGGACCATAACCGGGTAATAAAGTAACTCTGAAGTACTTGTGACACAATTGCGAGAAGTAACAGGCTCTGATAATTTTTGTTACATGTTTGGCTCACTGTTTTTCTGCGCAAAGATTTTCAGTTATTTTTGAGCAAGTAAGAGTAAAAATGTATGTGTTTACTTCTTTGCCAGTATCTGAGAGGTGAAGTTTCCTCAGGCTGTGACTTTAAAATCCTAATTTTCAGTTGAATAGTTTGCAGTGTGTGGCATTTACACCACCAGAAGCTGTACAACAAACACTGACACATCTTGGTGAAGCCGATATGACCCATCTTTAAATACAATACTCGTATTGTATTTAAAGATGGGTCATTGTTAGAACAAGGTGATGGAACTTTGTGAAAAAGTGAATCCCATTACTTTTCACATTTGCCTAAATCCTGTTTATCTGAAAGGCAATCCTACCCCTGTCAATTCACCTTGAGAGTGGACAGTCCCAGTGATTCAGCCAAGGGCCACATGCAGAAGGCTTTATCCGTAGGGCATCTGTATGGCAGGGTGCTCTTAATCCAGGACGCTGATTATGCTGGCAAAATTGAATGTTTGCCAGTAAAGTTTGTCCTCCTTCTCCTGAATTTGTCCTGATATGAACAGGATTTTGCTGGTGTAACTGTGTTTGTGTTGTGAAGGGGAATGTGGTATGAGGTTTTTCTTTAAGACTTTTGTTCATAGGTGGTACGTCTTTATACATTTAAGTAATTTGACAAAAGTCTCTTATATGATCTTGGCCTTAACATGACCCCAGAGTGAGTAACTTGTGACCTGTCTGTCCTCATCATCATCAGTACTGCTGCCTTCTAGGACAGCCCAATTAAGATAATTTTATGGCTGCTGTAGGACAACTTAGTATCTCTAAGGCAGGCTGTGTGCAACAGTCCTGGCTGTTCATTTTCAGTCCCCAGTGACTGCATTGCAACAACCTCCTCTTCAAAGTGCTTTCCTCTGTGGGGCACATATGCCTGTTTTCTGCAGGCTCATCTTTACACAGCTCCTTTGTATCTGTGAGCTTGTTCCCTCTAAACCCAGGGCTGTTCAGGTACAGGCATTACATCACATGCTGAGCAGAATGGGTAGAGTGATAAAACACCTGAATGCAAAAGGTTCTGTAAGATGATGGACAGAGTGCTGGTGTTAAAATAATTAGATGAAAAGAGTCAAATCTGTTTCCTGGTAAGTCAGGTGCATTCAGAAGAAAGGTTTTAATGACATTTCAGCAAGGTATTGGCCTTTAAATACAGGTGCCATTTCCCAAAATAATTAAGAGCCAGTTTGAATTGGGGATTTTGCTTGGTGATTGGTTACATTTTTCCTTTTTAAATTTTTAAAAAAATTTTTGTACTTTTGAGGACATTTATGAGGACTGCTCTTTTCTTGCATGGTCAACATTCTACCACTGTTTGTACCAGGTGTAGTGAATGCATTAAGACTGTGGGAGAGGGCAAATAACTCATTTTTCTGAAACAATGTACATGCTGGATCTTTCCTTTTCATATTTTGATCCTGATGATAAAAAATAACACAAAAATTATGAAAATAATGGGATTTTTATTTTACAGGAAAGTCTAGTGCTGGATTGGTATTCTGTCAGTGAAGAGTTAACATAAAATGTTGCTCTTGGGAATATGGGACTGCTCATCCTGTCAGTGAAGCTAAGAAGAATTTTCTGTGTGTAATAGCACTGGGAAACAAGACTGTTTTTCAGGGTAAATATAATAAAATTCAGGTAATACTCTTCATCAGAAAACATTTGTAAGAAAAATGCTGAAAAACATTCATTTAGTTACACTATTAGGTATCTTTTATTTTCTTTCTCAATAAGAATAGCGAGTGTACATACACACAAAAAAATGCCTTGCTCTACCATTATTCTGAATTGCAAGTAGCAAATGACATTTTTCTCCTTAATATGCTTTTTTCAAGAAATGGAAAGATGGATTTAATTTTTAAGACAGTGGTCTCATTGCAATTCCATGTCAGGAAAGTCCACTGAGAAGATGAGAAAATGCAGGCAGTCGAACAAAGGAGCCACAGAAAAGAAGCCTCATCTCAAAGAGCTCAACAGACACATATGAGATTGAGCTGACTGAACCTCAGTCCCATGTCTTGTGGGCTCATCTTCGGGGAAGTGAGGTCCACTACAGATTTTCTGATTGCAGCACTAGAGGCTTCCTTGAGCTTTTCTACTGGCCCCTTAGGGTGGAATGACAAATTCTGCTTTGCCACGACAAAGTCCATTTGGACATCTTTCTCCCAGTTCTCCCAAAATGGATAAAGTGAATACAGACAGAGACAATGAGTAAACTATGACGTAAAGTTTATATACAAGAATATAACATTTATCTGGAGTATTTACAAGGTTAATTAAAGCAATATTTTACAACTCTTTCAGAATAACCACTAGGTATATTACAGTTAGGCTACAGATGGTTTAATTTGCAAAACAATAATAATAAAAAAAAGTTGCATTCAGATCAACCAGCTCCAAAACTTGTTCTTCTTTTTTTTTTTTTTTTTCTGAGAGAGGAAGGCTCAGACTTGTGGAAAATAAAAAGTGAGAATGGTTAATATACTCTTACTGGTGCCTATGTATCACATGCAAGAGTGGTAAGGTGACCTTTCCGGCGTTGGTACGGGTGGGAAGCCGTGTCACCTCGGCGGAAGCGCTGTGCCCGCGGTGACAGGCTCGGCTTTCTCTGCGGCCACAACAAACATGCATGCACACAGAGAAGCAGCAATGCAAATGAACCAGCATTACCAAAACCAAGAGGGAAAGACCTCAGACCAAAGTCACGTTTGCAACCATAAAAAAAACCCCAAGCTTTAAGCGAGATACCTTAATACTTCCCAAAAATAGGCATTATTTTTTTTTATTACATTTTAACCTATGTACAAAACCAGAGGGGTTCTTCCCCTCTCGGGCAGCTGTGTCTCGTGCCCATGGCATCTGGAGGCTCGCAGGGGCCAAAGCAGGAGGGAGCTGGAGGCCCAGAGAGCTTGGGATGGGGGTGGCTGCTGGAGGACAGCCAGAGCCGAAGCCACTAACACTGCAGTTTGCGGATGCTGCGGGAGAAGCGCTTGAAAGCCCGCTGCCCCTTCTGCCACCGCTTCAGCGAGGTGATCACCAGCTCCCCGGCTTGCTTCTGCCCCATCACCAAGTAGGGCACGTTGATGTCATTCATCTCATCGCAGGTACACTGGAGGCCACCTTTGAGCCAGAGCACTATCTTCCTCAGATCTCTTTCTGTCAGCCCATTCAGCTTGTAGATGGTTTTGCTCTTTGTTTCAGGGGTGATCTTGGTATCCCCATTGATGTAGGCAATCTCCTTCACTTTTATCTTCAAGGCTAATAGAGCGAGGGGAGGGGGAAGTGGGGAGAGGGAGAGAGATTGAGAGGTTTTTTCCCATTAGTGCACATAAAGAGGACCTGGGGAGGGAGGTGCTCTATTGCTAATTAAACTGTCAGGGCTGACAGAAGAGGCAGCAGGTGGCTCCATTTCTAAAGCCACAAAGGGCATGCAAGTCATTTCGGTTTGAATCAACCTTAGGGTTGAGGTTTTTTGGATTTCTTTTCTCCTCTTTCCCCTCCCCCTCTTTTCCCTTCCTTTCTAAATTAATATTTTTTCCAGTTTTTCTCCTGTTTGCAACAGAGAAGAGGGCAGGTTTGCTACACTAAGCAGAGCACCTTTTTTTTTTTTTTTTTTTTTTTGCTGGGAGAGGGCAGCTTTCCTGAAAGTAGCGTTTGAAGGGGAGGTGGGGAGGCAAGTACCTAGACCTAATCTGAAACCTGATCTCTGCTGCAGCTCAAAACTTCTACACTTAATTTATTAGGCTGGAGAGGATTTTAGGCAAACCTGTAAGGAAATGATATTTCACATGCATTGTTTTTTTTAAAGAATAGATCCCATGGAGGGCAAATTGGTTGAACAGCTGCATTCGATTTGGTAAAATAACTAGGAGGGGGTTACAGGGCTCTGTAAGAAGCTGTGGGGCATGTTTAGCTTTAGGAGGATTTATCTGAGTGCAATTTGCCAGGCCAAAACTATTGATTGTTTTAGCAATTATGTCCCACAGTCATAGTTTCAGGTTTTGGGTGGGTTTTTGTTTTCTTTTTTTTAGAGAAAGACTTTTGAATTGTTGTAGATACTACAAATCTGTTTCCAGGTATTAAACACTGACCTATTGTAAAAGGATTCCCCTCCTTATTCCCTTTTGCTCTTGAAATGCTAATGTGTGGATAATGTGTCCTTCAGTTGTCTGTGTTGAAGGGGCTTTCTTGTCCTCTTCTAACCCCAGATCTTCCCATTAAGTTTATATCCCCAATTGTCTGTGCATTACCTTCTCTGTCAAATGATATATAGAGCTTCATTCTTAATCTGCAGAGAGAGTCTTTCTTAGGATACACTGAGATTGGTCATGCAGCTCTGTCTCAAACATCTAAATGAAGCTTTGCTCTACTTCTCCCCAGGCAATAGTCTGCATGAAAGATTCTCTCTTTTTTTTTTTTTCTCATTTTACTTTCTATTGTTTTTTTTTTCTCATTTTACTTTCTACAGCCACATAAAAGAGCACTACTTCAAAACAGTAAACAGAAAAGAATGATAAAAAGGGCTACATTTTACTCCAAGGTTGAATTCTGTGTTTCGTGACCCGATGGTCAAAGCCCTGCCTTTATTCAGGCACATCTCTTACTGACTCCACTGGGAGCTATACCTGATCCTCGACTCTCAAGTTTCAAGCGAGAGGAGCTCTGCTTCCACTTACCAAAGTCGTTTTTGCAGAGGTTTTCCACGATGTCATTATCATCTTCATTTTTGTTTTTGCAGGCATCACAGACCTTGGGTGCTGCAAATGCAAGCAACAGTCCCCGTCAGACCCGGGGAGAAAGGAACAGCAGGTGGCGTTGGGAACCCTTTGGGAAACGCCGGCTTTCCATCCCTTCACCCCAGAGCCTGCTCCTTCTCCCCCCCGCCCCGAAGCTGCCCGAGCACTTTGTCCCGCCTTATCCTGCGGCAGACCCGCTACAGGGGTCACGGTGGACTTTTAAGGTCACGCCTCAACCAAAAGTTTTTGTTTTAGCGGGTAAAAAAGTACGAGGGGAGTGGGGAGGGAGGTCGAAACACGACACGGAGCACCCCAGCTCCGCGCTACAGCGACGACTCTTGTACAAGGCGATCGACCCTCTGGATGCCGCGCGGCTCCAGCGCCGAATCCCAGACCTCTTCTTTGAGGATGGAGACGGGCGCAGGCCGATGACAGCTCCCCGACGGTGCCTGCGGTTTCCCCGGCCCCCTTGGAAAAGCCTCCCCGAGCCTGGTCTGCGGCCACCTCCCCGGTCCCCCTGTCCCGGAGCACCGGGGCTGTAGCTGAAGGCAGACGCCTTCCTTCCCCCGTGGAAAGCCGCGGAGGGACCCCGCTGTCGGGGCGCCTCATCGGGGTAGATGCTGCCGCTCCGGGGCCGCTCCCTCTTACCTTCCCTGGTGACGGGGAGGATGTGGTCGCTGCTGGCCAGCGGGATGCAGAGGTCGTTGTCCTTGGGGAAGCGGCTGCAGTCCAGCATGTCGGGCCAGGGGAAGCCGAAAGCGGACATCACCGGGGCGCAGCTCTCCTTCACCTCCTCGCACAGCGAGTGGCAGGGCTGGATGATCTCGTCCAGGTCGTCGATGCAGACGGGTGCAAAGAGGGAGCAGAGGAACTTCCTGGTGTCGGGGTGGCACTGCTTCTGCACCAGAGGGATCCAGGTGGACGCCTGCTCCAGCACCTCCTGCACCGTCTCATGCCCCAGCAGGTTGGGCAGCCGCATGCTCTGGTACTCGATGCCCCGGCACAGCAGCATCGGGGCGGGGATGGGCTTGCAGTTGGAGCGCTTGTAGGAGAAGTCGGGCTCCCCGAAGGGGAAGAGCCCGGCTGCCGAGCCCATGCACTGGGACGCCAGCAGGAGCAGGGCGCAGAGGCGGCGCTGCATTTTGGGGCGCGGAGGAGGTGGAGGGGGGGCTGGCGAAAGGCTCAGGGGGCCGGGGTGACGGGGCGGGCGGCGCGACGCTACCTCAGCCGCAGGCAGCGTCCCCCAGCCCGGACTCCTGCTGCCAGGCGGGGACGGAGAGTCTGAGCGAGATGCTGGGGCAAACGGGAGTTTTCTGGATTTTTTTGTATGCAAATAGCAGGGGGAGCGGGGGCTGGGAGGAGCCTGGTGACAGCCATCCAGAAAGGATTGGTCACTACTTTCTCGGTCTGCTTTTGCTCAGGGGGATTGTCTTTTGGCAGGAAATCTTTGGAAGGAACATTACCGTGCGAGCACGGAGAAGGAGGGAAAGATCCCGGCGAACAAAGAACCCCGAGGAGCTCCTGTGCCGGGCAGGGGCCGCGGGGAGCTGGAGGTGAGCTCTGCCTCTGGCACAGCTGCTGCGGAGCTGCCGCGCTCCCCCCGGCACCCCCTGCCCGCGTTTGGAGTTCTCGCTGCCAGCGGACGGGAGATGTGGCCGGGCCTGTTCCCAGGCAAGGGGCGAGGCTGGCGGCTCCCTCATCCCCCGGGGGGTGTCTGGCACCTCCGGCCCCTCCCTGCGATGCTGGCAGGGCTCGCTCCGGGCTGGAGCCGCAGGCAGCAACTTGGGGCTGCCGGCACCCCCGGCCCCACTGCGGCTCGGCAGCGCCCAGCTCTGGGGGCTGCCAGGCGGGTCCCTCCTGCTGCCCCCCAGCCCCTCCTGACCCTGGGTGTCTCCTACCGGGAGCGGGGGCCTGCAGCGGACCCGGGCCCTACAGCCCCTGGATGGCCCCCGACTGCCAGTGGGGGATTTCCCCGAGTGGAAGAATCCAAGTGCTTTCGAAATACTAGCACGTTTTTCTGAGGCTAAAAGCGCGGGCCTGGCTCCGTGCAGCGCAGGCACATCCCTTTCCCTTCACTCCTGTCTTCACCTAGAAACTCCCTTAAAAAATTGTATTTGTGTTGATTTAAAACCAAGGGGAAGACAACAGGCAAGGCGCTGGGATCACAACTCAGCTTCAGTGTGCTTTGGATAATTCTTGGATTTTTAGTAATATTATTTATGGGATTATTATTGAAAAGAGTAGGCCTGTGTAGTATCATTTTGTGGTAAACCACATTCATTAATCAGCTACTGAATATTTCTCCTTATAGAGATGTTTTATGGGAAGCTAGCCTCAGCCATAACGACTTCTCTAAATTGCAGGATCCCTGTACATCCAATTTCCCACTGGGCTTCCCAGAGATGTGACTCATTGCTTGTGGCATAGGAAGGAGATGGGACCTGCAGCATTCCCACCAGGAAGGCACAGGTCTGCCATGCTGGAATGGCTGCAGTGCTGTACCAGGCAGGCTGCTGTCACATATGAAGCCAGTGCCAGCTCTTTCAGTGGGGATTCCAAGATCCCTTCCCATGGGCCAAGCTGATGAATGTAACCTCCCTGTAAGTCAGCTTCTTTCCTGAAGGTGTTTGATACCTGGAAAATAAATATCTTGACCATTCTTACCGTGTATTTTTACCATTAATTACTTTTAAACAAAGTACATGTAAGCTGCTGGCCTCAGTTGCCTTCCATAGTACTGAGCCCCACTAATGGCTTATGGTGCCCATTTTAAACCCATTTTACCAAGTTCCAGAGGCCTTTGTCACTTGCCAGGAATATCCCTTCCAGCTCCTAGTCCTGGTTCTGCACGCCTCTGTCCCCAGACTCTTCTTTGGTGGAAGGAAATCTACCAACAGGTTTGTTCTTATTCTGAATGGTTGGGCTATTCACCAGGTCTTTGTAAAATGAACAAGTTTGTGGTTTGTTTTTCTCTCTCCTTTTTTTTTATTTTTTCACTGCTTCTCATTTTTTTTTGAGTCATTGATATTCCCTCAGGTGGATTTCAGCATGATTGGAAGAAAATTTGCCTGCTCTATAAATTCCCTCTACACTACTTTCCACAGATTGGCTATGTGGAAGCAAAGACCCGAATCTGAGCAGACTGTTTAGACTAGAGATAACCACCATTCTCTGTGGTGGAGGATGAGACACTTCTGACAGAAACCTGCTCATTCTTTTCACCAGAATTGTTTGCTTGTTTGTTTCCATCCCACAGGAAATAAGCAGAAAAACCACACATTTTCCTGGATTAAGCTTTGATTTGAAACAAGGTTTATTGAGACCTTATTATTTCCATTTTTAATGACCCCCGGTGAACTCATTCACTCTAAGTTTTAAATGACCAGAGATCACGCAAACAAAACTAGCCCACGCCTGCAGACCCGAGCAACCCTTGGTGTCCTCGCTCTGATCCCGTGCAGGTGAAAGCGCCAGAGGGCGAGGCTGCCGTCAGTGCTCCTCGCTGCCTGTTCCCAGCCTGCGGACCCGAATGCTGTTCGCCTGCCGCGGCTGCGGGGCAGCAGTGCCCGCTCACCACGACCCCTTCTGAGGGTGCGGGTGATGCTCGCCCTGCCGGTCCGGCCCCGCCGCGCAGCGCCAGCACCACCGCTCGCACCCCTAGCACGGCGCTGCGGGCGGAGCGGGGCTGTTCTGGCTGCCCCGGTGTCCCCCGGCTGTCGGGGGCACACGTCGGGGCGGGGGATGTGCCCGGCTCGGCTCGGCCCGGGAGCGTCGCCGGGGGCCGCCCGCGGGGCTGTCCCGCTGCACGCCCTCGGGCCAATAAACACCCCGGGCCTCGCGCTTCATTGGGAGCGGAACTGAGGAAGGAATGGTGCCGCCCCTCCGGGCCCCGGGCCTTCAACCCCGCCCGCCGGCTCCGCCCCGACTCTCCAGCGTAGGTGCGGGGCCGCTGCTGCCAGGTGAGCCTCTGGGATCCACCTCCCACGAAAGCCATCCGGCTGGAGGCTTTTGGGCGACCTGGTCCGACCTGGCAGGACTGCACTCCTAAAATACAAAGATATTTTAAGGTATACATTTTTTTTTTCATTTATTAAGGTGGGTTTTTTAATTGTTTTAAAGGCAGCATAGGCTTTGGAGAACCCGTAAATTCATCAAGTGCCATGGATGGTTAAGCCACTTTAAAGCCCTGAAAGTAGCATAAGCGTTTAAACCACTCTAGATGTTTAAATCTGTATAAGCTGCTAAAATGCCTTTAATCCTCAAGTGCTTAAATCGCCTTAAATCCTGAGAGATAGGTGAGAGAATGAGTTGCCTTGAAAGAAAGAAAGAACCTTAGCTCCAGTTCCCCCAGCCCTCAGTTACCTGACGGATGGTGGTGAAAATGAATGAACTGTGGGGAAAACGACTGGAGTCCTTGGAAATTTCGCGGGGTTCAGTGTAGTGTCGTGTTCTAAGGAGTGTGCCTGTTCTGTGCCCTCTAAGTTAAAACCATGGTGCTGCTCCCCCTGGTTTTCAAGCCTTGATAAGAATGATGAACTTCTGTACATTTTTTTTTGTCCTGAAAGCCGAGACGTGGAAAGGGGAGAATGTATTGACACTTGCTTGTCTGCTAAAGAATAGACAACACACTTGCTTTAACACAGGCAGCAATAAAGAATATGAATTTGTTAATTCATGTCATGCTTTTCCATATCTTCTGCTTTGGGATCACTCAGTCTCTTACCTGGCTATGTACTGTGTGTGGAAGCCTCTTTGCTCCTCCCTTTCCCCGGCTCTATGAGGTGCTTTGGTGATGTGATGAACTTTGAGGCAAAAACTGCTGTTACTGATGACTCCAGCCTGGGCCTCACATTCCTTTGTCACAGAACTGAAGGTGTCATTGTCCTTTTGGGTTGCAGAGTCATGGGATAATTGTGGCTGGAGGGAACTTCTAGAGACCATTTAGTCCAAGTCAATTCTCCAAGTTCTGGGTTTAGCCAGGTGACTTGCAGTCTGATGCTACTGAGACCTCTCTGGGATGCCTGCACCCTCATCTGGGAGGCTTAATTCAAGGCTGTGTCTCAACCCCTCTCCCCTTCCTGGAGAAAATGTTGAGCTTTCAGCTCCTGGGCAGCGCCCAGACTGGTTCCTCTGGGTGGGAAATGGTGAGATTAGGATGGATGGTTTGCCACTTTGAGAGCAATGATTTGCAAAGGGAGGCACGGATGCACTGAGGGCAGCCAAGCCTTACCTGGTACAAAGCACCCACCTTTCCCAAATATCTGGGTGATGCTTTCACCCCTGTAGTGAATCTAGCCCTACTGACTGGTGAGAGTAACCAGGCCAAGCAGATTAGGAGAATACTGACCTCAGGGGCTTTCTAAGCAAAAAAATGGAGCTTGAGGACTTGCCCTAAACATTGTAGATGAACAAAAACCTGTGGCTTTTTAGGTCCTTCTCTTCAGCTCATAAAAGGGCAGTGATAAGGATGAAACTGGTTTTCTCACCATGATGAAAACATCTGAGGAAAATTTCTGCTTACCTTTAAAGATGGTCTCCAACATCACACTACCGAAATATTATTACTATTTGAATCTCGTAGTTGAATTTGACAGGAAAAAAATAGGATTGCATAGATTTTGATGTGAAGCAGCTCAGCAGCAGATCCCTCCTGGTGCTGTTTCGGTGGCTGATAAGGTGGAATTTAACATTTTCCAGATCCAGACTGGGCAGCAATCTTGTTTTCTGTTGCCACAACATTTAAAAGTTCCATTGTCAAAAACTGCAGATGCTGTAGATATATCTTCCCCCCTTCCCCCCCACCCCCTTCTTTGGAAGGAACCCTTAAAAAATAAGTTCTCTTTTTTCTTTGCTTTCCATTTGGAATACTCGCTGAAAATGCAGCGGCGAACATGCTCGAAAGGTGTTGAGGATGCGCCCGAGCGGAGCAGGGGGAGAATCTTCCTTGGGCGGAGGCAGAAGAACCTCTTGGTGGCGCTTGTGCACACTGTGTGGTGTTTTCCTTTGCCCGGCGGCGCGGGGTATCGATCCTGGAAACACCATGCTCTGTGTTTCTGCTCGCTGCCCTTCTTCTCTAGAAACTCTGCTTGGGGACTGCAACTCCAGGCCCTCTTTGGTCAGGGTTTGCTGTCGTGGGAGGAAAAGATCAAATTGGGGCTGATTGCTTTCAAATGGAAATGAAACCAAATCACACAGAGTTTTCTAGGTTTTCACTTTTATTACTGTTCTAATTTTAGTGGTCATTCCCTCAATAGTTTCCCTGCATTTAGTATTTTTTAATTTTCAGATTTTTTTTTTCAGTTTGGAATGTTTGCTCTAGGAACATTATTAAATATTATTCCAAACCTCTTCTTTTTAATGTTACTTTGTACTTTCCATTTATTCAAAGTGGTAAATATAGGTGCTTAGATGTTGATTTATGCACACACACAAACACACACAGACACACGTATATATAGAAATCCAGATTTATTTGTATGCTAGTACTCCAGTAAGTTATGATCCTTCAGATTTATCAGACATGTATCTATATCTGGCTACAGTTTTTGTCGTGGTGAGCATTTTTGCTCGTGCAGAATTTCTGTTTGTAATTACCATTCCCTTTACTATCTATCTCATCTGAGTGCTGGATAGCAAAGGTAGCAGAACCATGCCCTGGAGGGCTATAATTGCATGGTACCTGGTTTTCCTGGTGTATTTTGTTTAAAAAAGATGTAATGTAATAAATCTTTCCTTTCTTTCCCCCTAGCTGCTATTTGCAGCCTGGTAGTAGCTAGCACCTTGAGCAGAGAGCGGGGCCCCACGGTGTGAGCCATACAAAAGGACAGGGTGTTTATTCCAAAATGCCTGTTCTGTGAGGGGCACGGGTGCTTCAGGTAGGGAGAGAGAATTGCTGCCTCCATCTGGGCTGGGTGATAGGGACAGGAACACTGCCACCATTGGCCACCGTGTGAGTTTTGCTGTTGTTACTGTCATGAGGGGTCTAGCTCCAAATTTTACTCCCTGTTAGGACTTCGGAGGGTTTTGGCCATTTGTGTCCAAAGCTGCCATTAGTACTTCCCCTGGTTTCCCCTGATTTTCCCCCGAGGCTGAAGCTGTGGACATTGGTGAGCTTTGGTGTGGATCTGTGTGCTGGGGGAATCACATAAATCTGCAGATGGATGGGCAAGAATAGCCACTGACTGCTCTGCTTCTGTAGTGCTTAGCAGAGAAGAGAATTCTAAATGAGTGTGTGAGTGAGGCAGGTATGGAAACTCTCTTCCAGAGCTAATTGCTCCTTGTAGGGAAATGTCAGATTTGCTGATAGATAGCTAGTCTCATGGCCTCAAGGTTTGGACACCCATTACTTGTCAAGGGAAATTATTTTATAATAATAATGGTTTGTAGTTAAACATTTTGAAAAGCAAAATCAGGAGAACCTGTTCCGCAAAGCTATGCTATTTAAAATAAAGCAATGAAACTGATGTCAGATTGATCTAATCAGCAAGCATTGGAGGTAAATTACATTGTGATTCATATAATCATTGCATTGGAGGTAAATTACACAATGATTCAAATAATCAAACTAGTAGGCACATAATCAGTAATTTAAATATATTTGCAGACTCTAGAGTTGGTATTTGCAAATAATAATTAAAAAAAAATCCAGAAGTTTGAAGTAGCTGACCCAGAGGCAGTCTGTATGACATGGCATATGATGTATTGGTATTGCATTTGCAGTTTGCACAAGTTCAGTAATAACTGAGAAAAAGCAAGAAACTTTCATTTGAAAAACTTTTGTTGAACATCTCAAATTTCTTCTTTCTTCTACTATTCTGCTTTCAGGCTAGAATTGCACAGTTTTGCCTTCCTGAAATTGGTGTAGACAAGTAAAGCTGAAGAGCCTTGTAAAGGAACTCCTGTTTTAAATACATTATAAACATGCTCCATTCTCCTCGTCTATTTTTCCTCTCTCAGTATGTGCAAATGCATACTTGTAATATAAGCTGAGGTAAGTTTTAGAACTATCTCGCCCATTTATTTATTGTTTTGGTGGATTTTTCATACTTTAAATTAGTAATTTATTTCTGTAAATTTCAATATTTTCAGTATTCCCAGTTTCCTGTTGACTGTGGGACTAATCCATCTTATCTGCCTTTTAGCTACCCAAACAGTTTGTTGTTGCTTGGTCTTCTGCTATGGTTGGAACTGCTAGTTTTGAGGGAAGTGTCTTGCATCCCATGCTCCCAACTGATATGTAGTTGGGTTGACTTACTTTCTGCAGGGAAAACTTCATTTTTGGAAAAAAGCGTGTGGATGTATTTCCCTGGTTTATTTGGGCAGTATTTTTTTCTCTAGAAGATTTCACAGCAAACAAGGTTTGTTTAGACCCTGTAAGTAAAGTTGTAGCAGAAAGTGTGTCAGGGTCAGTTTAGAATTAATATTTATATCTGTGAATAATTAGTGAAATCTCATGGTTTTGAGTAGCTTTATAAAGATTAAAAATAAAATTACCGTGGTTTACAGATATGTGTCCTTTGCTACTTAGTGTATAGAGTTACACACTCGGGGGTTGAAAGAGTTCACGCTGAAAAAGATGAACAAAGCTGAAACCATGTTGCATTATCTTCATTTGGTTTGGTTGAAAATGAAGAAGTTATGTTGAAAATGCTGCTTGAAATATCAGAGTAAGCCCTTAAGAATGGCAATGCCAGTTCATGTTACCCTGGTGTGCTGTCACCCGTGTTTTGTTCTTTTTTGCTTCTCTTTCCCTCACAATGATTTGCCCCTGTGGACGCTGTGACTTCCCCTGGCACTGTTGCACAGTCTGCCTGGGCGTGCCCCTCATAAGAGTGGCTAATTGTGGGCTGGGGTCATTAGCCAGGTCAAAGTTGGAGCTTCTTAGGTGATCAAGAGCTGCCATCCTCTCCTCCCTCCCTCGAGTGTTTGTAATTCTGACAATTACAGAGTAGTTCTCTGACAGAAGTCACTTGCTGATCCAGAGAACCATGAATCCATGGAGAGCATTCCTAGGGTGTCAGTCTTCCCCATGCCAGGGAAGGACTGGGAGTGTGATGTCCAGCTACTGAAGGTGTCCTGCATGGTCCTCTGCTTGACAGGGAGCTTGAAGACACAATCTACTGCCCTCCACACTCCTCCCCTCCTCATTAAATCTGGTGAGGGGGTTGGCAACCTTGTCCTGCTGTTATGTCATCTAATCAACCATCTTAACAGGGATATTTCTCTACTGCCACTTCCAAAAAGATCTCCTAACAATTCCCAGGGAACCTCTGTCCCTTCCCCGTTGGCTCCTGCCTGACCACATGTTTTGGGATTCCTCCCTCTGCTTAGTGTCACTGGTAGCAGCTGTGTTAACCTCTCCCTTTTACTGCAGAAGTATCATCCTCCAGCTGTGGCTACTAAAATCCAGAATGTTATGGTCAGAATGGAAAAAATTAGAAGGGGAACCTTGGGGGAATTCAGGCCCCAGTAAGGAGTGCTATCAGTTCATGAGCTCCTTGGCTCCTGTTCCTGCACTGTGGTTTGCCTGAGATGTAATTAGCCAGATAAATGGCAGGCAAGATGGAAGGGATGTGTGACATCTGCATATATGGGTCTGTAGCTTCAGTTTTCACACGAAGACGTGCAAACCTCTGGCCAGAGTGGGGGACTGAAGCAAGGTTCTGCATGGGAAATGGAGAAGATTCTAAATCACATAGAAAATGTTTTTTATTCCTTGGCCATACACCAGTCTCTATGGAAGACATTTGCCCTGAGATTGTGAGGAGGGCTTGAGCACTAGATCTGTGTTGCCTGGTGTCATTGCACTGGTTGTTGGGATGTCTTCCTTACTCATGCTTTGGGCTGGACCAGCAGGGCTGAAAGGAATTTGAGTAGCACTTCTGACAGCAAAGAGACAATAATCATGTTTTACAGAGTTAACTCATTAGATATATTCTTCTGTGCATTTGAACTCTTGTGACAAATTTCTCCCTTTTGCTATCGACCAGAGCCCCAGACAACTAAACCTGCTCCTGCTCACTGAAAACCTGTGCAGCTCTGCAACACATTACATTAAGGGCAAGGGAGGGAACAGGTTAACAACCCCTTCCCCAAAACCTAGTATAAATAAATATGTATTATGGTTTTCAAAGCATTTTTTCCTCCCTCTTGAAGTATTTCTTAGAACAGTTATGTGAGAAATTCATTATATGTGAGGATTTTGTAATAGCAAAGTGAATTAGCTGTTTGCAGACCTGTTCCCCTCTGTAAATGGGAACGTGCCATGTGACAGTGGGCCAGATATTACTGTTCTAGGCATCACTGATATAGCTGTTTATTCTCTGAGCCTGGAAGAGATCCAGCAGGATTTAGTTTTATGAGGTTTAATGTAAAGGTGTTGTATTTCATGAGATGAAATCATAACACAGTGGGTTTGCAAGAATTCTGAAAGATTATTTTTTCAGAGTGTTGGCAAGCACGATTCTCCTGTGAATTACGTGTCTAAAAAAGAAATATAGATCTTCTTTCATTGGGTTGAAATGATAACTAATCCTTAATCCTTCCTAGATGGCCTGTGTCATTAATGCTGGCCGTGCATTTAGAATGTGTGCAGGTAACAGCCTTAATTCTCCAAAGCTATGCAATGCACAGCTGTGCTATAGCCATAGGGGCTAGCCACATATTTGAAATGCCTGCTGTCATTTTTGGGATATGTCTCTGAATTTTGGATGGTTTTTGTTTCTTGATTTTGTGAAGAAGAGAGAGAAGCATCCGGTATCTCTCACCTATTTATAGTTGTAGAAGACCTGTTAGCATTATTACCTGTGTCTGCAATGTGTCTGTGAATACTTACCTTATGCTTGAGCAGATTTTCCCTTGGCTGTTTGCTTGTAGAGAATGATGACTGTTGAGCAGTTTCTTGAGGTTTCCCCTCAGATCTGCCTCGTATCTTAAGTAGATGAATGAGACTGCACTTAGCAGTGTCAGTTCCCAGCTGCTTTGCTTTACAGCAGTGTGTGTATATGCTCCCTCTTTACCTTGCCTTGTTCTGGCAAAGGAGAATGGTGGCTCTGTGAAAGAGGTACAGAGCTGGGAAAAAAAATTCTTCTGTTTTCAGCTTTGCTTAATTCAGTAAGATTTCAAATAAATTGTTGCAACTATCTTTATAAGTTTTGTCTTCTAGCAAAGGGGGTTTTGACATTTTCAGAGTCAGTCCAATAATACTCCAAGGCCCTAGCCCTGAGCTCTGAAACTTACCTCATTATTTAGCCCAGCACTAAGGGATGCTCAGCCTGTCACAAGTCTAAGCAAGGCTACAGTTTGGCTCTACAAATGTTCATAGGTAAAGTAAAACCCCTCAGCTGTGACCTTATAGGACAATGTCTTCTTATGAGGGATATTGGCATCTTGCTCCTTGCAGTTAAATATTTTGAAATATATTATGTTAAATATATATGTGTTTTAATATACTTAGGTGGGGGGTTTTTATTTTCATAAGGAGGGGACAAATTCTGACTACTTTGGCTATATTTTTTTGGAATTGTTTTGGAAGCATTTGCACCGTAATGCGTATTTGAACTTGGGTCACTCACTGGTAATATCATGCTGTTGGCTTTGCATGTGGTGAGAAGAGGTAATATACCAGTTACCTCCTTGACACTCATCTGTTACTTTACTCTTTTGTTCATGCATTGAACAAAAGGAGGTGATAGAACTGCATAGCTATGTGTTACTTTTTGGGTTAGATTTGCATAAATCAAAAAAGGGCCTGACTTACAGTGATGGCATTAGCAAGTACAGCTTTATCCCCATCTGTGGCTACCAAATCAGGACTGTTTTTTTAAAAGTTATTCCCTTCTCTAAATTGGCGGTTCATTATGGGGGATTTCTGTTCAGTATTTGCAAACATATTCCTTTGGAGGGGGGGATCTTATGAGCTGCAGTATTTATGGCTGGGAGCTTAAGCACAAAATATCTTCCAGCCAGGCATCCATAAATCAAGCTGTGCTTTTGAAGGTATAAGTCTGGATATCCCAAATTGTGAGTTATTATATTTTGATTTAAGCACAAATGTAGTCATAATTATTGGGTGCCCTCTTGGCTACAGATTAAACGACTGGGAAAAAGAGAATGGGCTTCACTATATGGAGAGAAGTTTTTCCTGACTCAGGTTTTATTTTGCTTGTATTTTCACTGAAAAACCATTGCACAGAAATACTTCTAGAATTGTTTCAAGCCACAGAGTAGTATGCAGTAAATAATATTTTTAACTGTGACCCCCTGATCAGGAAGGAGGAGATGAGGCTTTCAGACAGCTGGAAGAAGTCTCCAGGCCCTAATTCTCATGGCAGGCTTTGGACACCCCAACATCTGCTGAAGCAACAATACAGCTGAGCAGACAAGCAGCACAGGAGGTTTTTGGATCTCATCCATGGTGATATCCTGACACAGGTGATGGAGCAGGCAATGAGGGGGAATGCTCTGTAGCACTGGCCAGGGAGGCACAGGCCAGAGACAGCTTTGGTGGGTCCTGAGATGAGGAAGCAAGGCAAATAACAGGACCATAGCCCTAGACTTCAGGAGAGAAAACTTGGGCCTGTTCAGGGTCTTGGAAAAATCCCATGGGTTATGAACCCAGAGAGATGAGGTGTCTGGGAGATCTGGTAGGTTTTTTTCCAGGAATATGTTCTCCGAGTTCAGGAGCAGTCCATCAGCCTGAGCAGGGAAAGCAAGCAAAGGCAGCTTGGTTTCCTGCTAAGACGCCTGCACTGAAGAACAAGTTGCTTTTAACTAAATTCAAACACAATAAGCAGCATGCATGAGGTAAAAACAGGGACAAGTAACTCAGGAGGCACATAGAGATGATGTCCAAGCATGCAGGGATGGGGTCAGGAAATCCAAAGCCTTCTTGGAGTTGAGTCTGACAAACGATGTGAAAGGAAGGGCTATTACAAGTCCATTGGCAGTAAATGGGAAACAAGGAAAAATGTGGCTCTGCTTCTGAATGGGGCAGAGGACTTGGTGACAAAGGACACAGAGATACCTGAAGTTTTCAGTGCCTTCCTCATCCAGGTCTTCTCCTGGGCCAATTCTGTTTAACCTCTTCAGTAATGACCTGGTCACTGACACAGACTGAACCCTCATCAAGTTTGGAATAAAATGTATCATCATCTCAGGTAACATAAAACTCAGGAGGGAGAGAGACCAGATGGTTGTGCTGTCATTCAAAGAGACCTTGATAAGCTGGAGAAATGGGTCATAACAGAACAGGCACATGATGTTCATGAAAGCAAAATGCAAAGTCCTGCACTTGAGACAGACAACCCAGGGCACAGTGCATAGCAGGGATTGACCATCTGGAAGGTACCATGGGTCCTGGGGATCCTGGCAAGCACCAAGCTGACTGTGATCCAGCAGTGCACTGCTGTGACAAGGAAGGCTAGCAAGCACTCTGGGCTGTTAGGAGAGAGGTATCCAGCACATGGAGGGAGATGATTCTGTCCCTGTACTTATTACCTGTGAGGCCTGAAGTGCTGTGTCCAGTTTTGGGCTCCCCAATAAAAACAAGATGTGAATTTACCTGAGAGAACACCCCTGAGAGGGCCACAAAGATGATAAAAAGATCAGAGCATCCCTCCTATGAGGAAGAGCTGAGAGAACTGGGACTGTTCAGCCCGGAGAAGAGAAGGTCTGAGAGGATCTCAGCAACATTTATAAACACCTGAAGGGAGGGTGAAAAGAGGATGGAGTCAGGCTCTTTCCAGTGGTGCTCAATGACAAAACTGGAAGCAATGGACACAAACTGAAACACAGGAGGTGTGTCTCAACAAAATATAAAACTTTTTCAGTGTGAGGGTGGTCAAGCACTGTCAGTTTGCTCAGAGAGGTTGTAGGGTCTCTGTCTTTGGAAATATTAAAATCCTGACTGGACATGGTCCTGGGCAACTGACTTTGTCCCTGTTTGATCAGTGGGGTTGGACCAGGTGACATCCAGAGGTCTCTTCCAGCCTCAAGCATTCTAAGAATCAGTGCATTTTCAAAGCCACAAGGAATATGGCTGGGTGGGACAGATGGAGCCAGCAGTACTCTGCTGGAGAAACTGGTGGTAAGGAATCTAGAGCAACCATTCTGGAGCAGTATAATTGACTGTGGATTTTGAGGTTTTGGAACACCATGAGTGCACAGGCTCATATTTTGGGAGCACATAAAACATAGCACTAAGCATCCCTTGGTAAAAATAAAACAATCAAGCTAAAAGTCTGCCTTTTTCATCATAACAACATGATGAAACATGAAATGTTCTTTTCCTTGGAATTCCAATTTTCTATTATTTACTTTGCCAGACTGTAATCAGAAATAGATGCTCCATCAGAGTCTGACCCAGCGATGTGTGAGCTGTAGTCCAGGAGGAGTTCTAAGATCTCAGAATAGAAAAAATGGTGTAAATAATATATTTTATTCAAGACAAAGAGGAGTTGCAAATACTCCAAATTATGGGTTATAGGGGAAAGTAAAAAGGTCATTTCTAGAAACTAGCCAATGTCAGATCCGTTATTTGCCTATACCAGCCATTTAAAACAGAAAATTTGTGTTGTCTCTTGTTAGGTCTTTCAATTTTCCCTGGTTGGTTTGTATGAAGATAATGAATAATGAAATTACATTAAAATAAAAGGTGTTCATTTTTTTGCTAATGGGCCTGAGAGGAGAACATTACTGAGAAAATTCTGGGAGGGTACAATAGTTTTCAGAAATTAGATTCCTCTCACAAAAATTTTACTTTTAAAGTATAGAAAAGTATTGCAGCTTCATCTGCTTTGGAAAAGAAATATATAGGGCTTGAGAGGAGATGAAGCCTTCTGATTGTGCTAAATGCAGTCCTTACCCTGACAAATCTTCAGGCCATTTGTTTATACTGCGTGCTCCAGCCAAATCCCCCATTCCCTTGGGGAATGGCACCCTTTGGATACAATCTGCCATTCGTTAAGTGCTTTGCTGCAAGGAGCCCTTTTTTATTACACTGAATTGCTCGAGCTTTGCTGGAAATCCCAGGTTTTGCCTGTGTGCATATGCATGGATATGTTTGCAGTGATTGCTGTGTTTAACTGTTCCCCCGTGTGAGTGAACACGAAGTGTGTACTGCGTTCTGTGTGCTTGCACACACGTGTTTGGCTCCTGTGTCTGAGTGTGCATCCTGGCTGTGTGTGCAGGCATGTGCAAGCACACACACACACAGAGGAAAGGCTGGATTCAGAAACTGTTTTCTTGCTGTTTTGTGCAGCCACAAGGCGTGCATTCTCCCATTACAATGCTTCTTCAGAAGTATTTCTCTTCTGTTTTGAGGGGTCGAGAGGGAAATTTTTATTGCAATTGTACAGAAATCTGTTCCTGGGCAGTGTAACCTGCTTTCCAACCAAGTGTCCTACATCCCCTGCTGTAATCCCAGGTTGTGGAGCAGTCTCCCCTGCTTTCCCTCTGCCCAGAAAGTGTGGGTGTTTTGGCAACTGCTGTTAGCTGTGGGGGCACTGCTTTAGGTTTCTGTCCCCTGCTTAGCTGACAATCTTCATATAGAAATGTAGTCTCTTGGCTGCTACCCTTCTGCCAAATGTTAACACCATTGGCCAGCAGAGAAAAACAGAATAGGGAGTGGAACTGGAGACACTTTCTCTAGCACTACATAAGCCCCACCTCTTTCAGAAATCAGGGTTCCATCTTGGGATTTGAGGTGGGAAAGTCGAGGGGCAGGTGGTGTGCTGGCATAGAAGACATTGCTATTGTATCAAATATAGAAACAATAATCACATTACTGTTTGCTGTTTTCATGTATTTTCTTTTTTTTTTTTTCTTTTAAGATTTGTTTGCTTGTCCTAGCAATGAATCGAAGAAAATCAGAAAGTTAAATAAGTGGCATATGTTTTTTCTTCTGTAATTCATCAGCTTTTCCATTGCAAGAATGTCCCAGACTTTTGGAATCCATCTGTTCAGTTACAATAAACCTGAGTTTCAGCCTCCTGTTGTCATAACAATTCTCTCTGCAGGAGCAATAGGAGCTGGAGTGATTGATGAGATCTCAGCTTACTATCTACTTTCAGCCCAGGAAGAACATAGTGCTGGGATAATTGACCCATTGTTTCAGCTCAACATGTAGGCAGTCTAGCAGATAAAAGGCACTTTGCATCTTCCAGCAGTGCTTCTCTGGTGGAGCTGTGCTGACTTGAAGCTAGGTTTACATGGGAATTCAAAATCAGGCTGCTTTATTTCAACTGACACCAAAGAGGGGGAGAAGTGTCTTTAGGCAATCATAACCCCTCAAGTTTGGAAGTGATATCTTAGGTAGTTTCTGTGGAACAAGGGAGCAGTCCCTACTGGACAGGGACCTTTTACCCCAAGATTTAGTACAGAAATCTTTTTGACTGTAGTTGTGCAAGGCAAATAGGAGCAGATACACTCAAGAAAATATTTTATTCCAATAGCAATAGTCACATTAGAGAAGCAGTAGCTGAAACACTGTGTTCTGTTTTGACCTGTGTAACAGGAGATGATGAAGAGGATGAAAGTCTCAGGTCCCTCTCTTGCTTATTAATTTCTTCTTAATAATTTCTTTTGGGTATACTTCCTTTTTCTCCAGCCCTTCACCTTAGCCTTCTTGGCTGTTATATGCAGAGTGTATTAACGAACTCTATTTATACAAAAATGACCTGTCAAGCCTTCATTAAGAATATCAGCTGCTCTATTCCTGGTCATTCCTCCACAAACACCAGCTAATAAATCCCCATCACTGAAAAGGAGGATTAAAACGCTGTGTAGAAGTCTCTGGGAGGTTTGATTTTGATCCCTTAAATTTGCCTGGTGACACAAAGGCTTACAGGGTCATCATAAGGTCTGGAAGGTATGTCATGGGAGAGTTTTGGCTCCTGAATTCCTATATGTCATTTGAGGTGGGTGTTCTACACATCACCGGCTGGCATCACAAAGAGGTAATGGCAAGCAAAGCATATCCGTGAGATGCCGTTTCCCCCAGTCTGTTCCCTGATAAGATGCCACTGGCTATTACTCTACCATGCCTTAGAGAATCTAAAAGAAAGGATTTTGGACCTAATCTCAAATTCTGTGTTTCATTCCAAGGAGAAGCAGCCCATCTGTGTATCCAGTTGTACTGGACATCCAACTGCTGCTAGAGCTTCACAGTAAAGGTATTATGCCATGCCAGGACTATTTGGTGTAGATCACGTACCTCTGCAGACATTTTGGTAGAAGCCAAAGGAGTTGCCTGTATTGATTTACTCATAGGGCTTGGAGAGGGCTATGGGAGCTGGAGTGAACCTTTGCTCAGTAATTTCTTGGCCTCTGTAGGGGAATGTATCTGCCTGAAGGGAGAGGGAAAACCAGGGTTTTAAGGAAGATCACAATCTGACTTCTCTTCGATCTGTGAAAGTAATCAATTTCTTATGCAGAGCAGCTCTGTCGGTGGGGTTTTCACTTCCTCTGAAGATGTCTGAAGTGTTTTCTTTGTGGTACAGCCTGTGCAAGGCTCTGCTGATGAATTAAGTAATGTTCAAATTTTATGTGAAAATTTGTGCAATTATCTCTCAGAGCTAAGGGGAAGGCCAACATGCCCATCTTTGATCAAATGCACATGGTTTCATTTTCCACTCTTCTGCACATGAAAAATTGGATGTTTTTAAAATTGCACTTGTGTGGAGGTTGCTGTATGCACCATGTAAGCTTTTTGATACATGAGACTACTGCATGATCCAGTGAGAGCTGTGAACCATTGATAACTTCTGCAATTTTTGATACAGAGACTAAGTGCCATGCCTTTGGAAGCATGATGTAGCTGCATGAGTTTCGGTTTTGGTTTCCATAGTGTGCTAAGAGAAGATTCTTCTAAATACTGGAGATTACATCTTTGGCTAGCAGAAATTCTTGAAGCTGATTTCCCTTTGCAAACCACACTCTGGTGATTCAGACTGAAGAATGCTTTAAGCCTTTTGTCTGTAAGGTACATATCTTATGTAGGCTTCTGTTTTAATTTACTGCACTTGTAAGCAGGTTTTTCAAACTAGTCACAGTGGTCTCTTGTATAAATCCCAAGAAATAGTTCACCCTCAATACCCTTTCCATCTTAGCCAGTGAGTCAAGGCTTGTCAAAGACCATTTTAGAAATCTTGAATAAATCTGACATTATGTTGAGACAGCTGTTAAATATATTTGTTTCCCCCCCTCAGGTTTCCTTTCCCTCACTATGAACAATGCAATTGTAGTGCTATTTTTAGCCCAACTTTTCATTTCAGTCATATGTATTTCTACCTTCCATGCGCACTTAAGTTAATTTATTCTAACATGAGAAATACTGGGAAAGTCGCTAACCCCCACAAAACATTTTTACAAGCTGAACTGGAGGCTAGCTGTTGCTCATATACACTCCAGATGCCCAAGCCCACCATTAAAGGAGTAAAATCAGATTTCAGGGTGCAGTCTGACTCTTACATATGTCTTCCCTGAAAACAAATGTCTCTTCAAAACAAAAACTTCAGCAGAGGTACCTAAAATAACCTTTTGTCTGAGGGCAGTTTGCTTCAGTGTGGAAGGGAGACTGAAGTCTCTTGATCTCTCTACTTGTTTAATAGGATTTTACCTAGCAGGAGAAAGTAAGGGTATTGTGGTTTTTTTGGTGTGTTTGTTTTTACTGAGAAACCTGATATGGAAAACAGAAGCCTCTCCTGTTTGTCACCCAGTCTTTCTGAAGTTGTTGGGAGTGTCAGTGCTCCTCAGTTGTAGATCACTCTTAGGCTGATGACCATCTTCTTCTTCTTCCCTTTTGCAAGTGCCCCTTTCTACTCCTTGCTTTTCCTTCGTAGGCTGGCCTGGAGGTGAGAATTTGAAACTAGCATGGTGTGCACGTGGGGTGAGATCCTTGCAGTCTACCAGGAGCTTTTTCCCAGTATTCTTGTATTTCTTGTACTCTTCAAGAGCGATCAGGAAAAGTGCAATTCTGCATGAGGGCAGGGATGCAACTGCTGAGCTCAGGTAGTTGGGCGAAGACCTGTGTTCTGCAGTGATGTGCTGGGGACCAGTGCATCACTAATGGTGACTGTTAGTGAGTCAGGAATGGGGCAAATGAGGTGGATAACAGTAACCCATCTGTGCTGGTGGTTAAGTGTATGGTATGGTCTGCTTTCAGCTTCTAAGTTAAGGAGTAACATCACTAGTGTGGAAAAAAAATGGAGAGCTGTAACTCCTCTATTGTTGCCTTTCCAAAGGGGATTAAATAAGACAATAACTAATAAATAATATAGAGAGCTTATGGGTCTGTCTTCAATCGGAGTTTAAACAAAGAGGTCTGGGCTTTTTAAGTGCCTTCTCAAATGTGCAGCTTTCTGGGAATACTTCTTGCCAGAACATCCCTGGCATCTCCACAGCAACAGTGCTTCCTCCCTGAGCAGTGGTGGCCGAGGCAGGACAAGTGAGGGAAATGACGGCGTGGTGGTGACAAACTGGTGCCACTGCGCTGTCCCCGTCACGGCTGTGTGTGTGGCCAGCACCGTGTGTGTGTTCAGGGGCTGCCCGTGGGTGTGGTGTGACCCAGTGCCACATTCCTGGGACACCTTTGCCCTCAGCTGCTGCAGCCCAGTCCTGCTGACCGGAGGGCAGCCCCCACCCCAGCGGCAGTGGCGCCACTGGGGGGCTGGCTGGCTCCCGCATGGAGTGAAGAAACCGGGACCGTGTCAGCCACATTTGACTGCTGGTCACTGGGGAGAATCAAAAAATTAGAGAATTAACCAAGGCTGTATATAAAAATTAGGTTTTATGCCTACTCTGGGCATTGAGGGGGGGTTCTTTTTTTCCTGTAGACCAGAGAGGGGAGCTCACCTGCTTTTTATTCACTGCCACCCTGCTCTCTGCACCAAAGTGCATGCTTTCTGTAACCCATTAGGAAGGGTGGAAGACTTAGGCGTTATTCTTGTTGTGTCTATGGCCCTCTCAATTATAAACTTCCTGAGATCAGAGGGAATAAATCCTTGCCAATTAGAAGGTCTTTTAATGTCAAGTTGTGACTAATAAACATCTGAGCTGCAGATGTGGTACTGTGAGTGTACCTGTTGCCTCAAACTTTTCTAGCATTAATTACTCTGGTGATTGCAGGTCATGGTTATGCACCTTAGCTATTTTTGAGGATGAAATGCATTTTCTCTTTGTTCCTCATCCATTTGTGCAATGCAGAGATGTCAGCCCAGTTAAAAAATCAAATTTCCATTTCACCCATAATTTTAAGCTGTGTTTACAAAAGCAGAACTATTTGCATGCTGTATGCTTTAAAGGTGTGTTTCCACAGTCACCATCACCAGAATTCAACATCTTTACTAAGGAAAACCTTACCATCTGGTAAAAATGAAAAATAGACTCCCAGTAATGCACAGAAACACAGCTTACACAGAACTCAGGTGGGTTTGGATGACAGCAGGTATCAACATCAGGTATCAGTGCTCCTTTGGTGAACTTAAAACTCATTTTTCCTACGTCTAGAAACACTTTTGAACATAATTGGAAGCTCTGAATCCTAATTCTGAAACCTGAGACTGTCTGGCATCAGCACAGATTTTAATTACTTGACATGTCTTTGTTCACCCCAGTATCCCAAGGAAAAACACCCCCTTATGAAGTGCTTTTTACTCCAAATTCATATCTTAGCTTCATGGCTGTGGTAATGACAGAAGTAGTTGATTAGCAATGGCCATCCCCTTTCTGCTTCCCCTGGCCTTGTTTCTCTCTTGAATAGAGTTTGAATAGAGTTTACAACTTTTTTTTTTTGTTTTTCCTTGGCTTTTCAGTAGCACCGCATCAAATGTTACCCATAATCTTTTGTCCTAAGCATTTCAAATGCCTTTCATGAAGCCGGGGTCTCTATGCTGTGAAACACTGACCCCACTGCGATTCCATTTGCAATGTGGTTTCATCTCTAACAGATTCTTGCTCGGTGTTTCCCCAGTGCACAGTTGTGTGTGTGTGTTGGGAGGTGAGAGAGGGGACAGGGACCATTGCTTGAAATCTTGTCTTTTCTCACTCCTAGTTTTCTCCTTGTCACCCCACTCCAGCTTCTTAATTGCAAAATTACCCAAAGCACAGCACATTATAATGGTGCCTATGAATGAAACCTCACCTTTTATTAATGTTAAATATTTCTCTTACTATGCTAATGTCTGGAAAGTATTCTGCAAATAGGCCACAAATTGCTTTAGAATATTTTCTTTGTGTCATTTTGCTCTCTGCCCTGGATCAGCAAGAATATGGTTCAAATATTAATTTTATGGTGTGTCTCTCAAGAGTGGAGTTCAATAATGTTCAATTGTGCATTCCATCTGCAAGGCACTGGATGCACAATCCCGCATTAAATAAAAAACCCAATGTGTTTTAAAGAAGAAACAGAAAGAAAGGATACGGCACATAAAAACAATGGAGGAGCCTTCCATTATGCTTGCCTTTGTGTAAAATCAGAGGGAGTTGTGTAAACCAGACAGAAGTCAAATGTCTTAAAAACAGGGTTCCTACATGACTTAGATTATGTCATGCTATTAAAACCTTTCTGCAAGATACAAGTTTAGAAGTTGAATGATGTCTCAGATGAATATACTGGAGACCTTATGATGCACACATTTCACACACTCATTCCACACACCCATACACATGTGTGTGGGTGTTCAACTTTGCTCAGTAAGTCCCTTAAAGCTTTGGCAATGCCTCTGGGAAGCATCCTGTCACTGTGGGCTGTGGGAGGAAGTGCTCTCGTGCTTGCAATGGCATTCTCTCTTCCTCAGGGTTTTCCTTACAGCAGGAAAACCTGAACAAGGCTATGGCCTCTGTATCTGTCTAGAGACATAAAAGTATAATTATCTTGAATCCTTGTCCCCTTACTCAAGGTTGGTGATTCAGGTGATATTTGGAGTCAAATGGCTATCTTTGTGTCATTCAGCACAGTGTAAGTCTCCCTGATGATGCTGCCCAAATTTTGTGTGTCCTCTCAAGAACATCTCCATTTTTCTCACAGTGCTTCTTCATGTGGACTGTGAGATCTTGGTGGCTGTGGAACTTCCCACACAGGAGCAGCTGGAACCAGGCTTAGGACTTGCATTTAGGTAATGAGGGGGCCTAGTGCAAGCCCCGTGTTGAACAGCAGGGCTCTGAATCATGCCTGATTGGGGCAAAGGCAAATGCTGGAATTCACCAGCCAGGGATGTCTTCAAAGTGAACCCAAGCATAGAAAGAGATGGCCACTCTTCAGTGCAGATGCTTTGAATGCCACTGAGAATGGGGCACGTTCTGGAGAGGGAGAAACCCGGTGGAGCCTGTTCTCTGCTCTCCCTTGGGACAGCAGCCCAAGTGCTTCTCTGCGTGGGCGCTCAACCATTCAGGTTTACTAGAAGGAGTATTTCAAGTATTCCTCCCCAGAGTGTGTGCTTTTTTCAGGAAAGCACACTGCTTCTTTCTTTGGCACCTCCCCAAGCGCTCTTGGCAAAGCTGTCAAATGTGTCATTGTAATGGGAGGCCTCTTTGCCGCGGTTTGAGCAGCAAGAGCTGGCTGGGAAGCGCGGGGCCGGTCTGAGGAGGACTGGTTGCAGAGAGCTCTCAGCGGAAATCCTTTGACTCTGGAACTTGTTTGCTCTGGCAAACTCCCTATGCCTGTCTGGACATAAAGAGGGTTCAAGACACATGGCTTTTGTTTGGTTTTCCTGGAGGGAAGGCTTTGCTTTTCATTTGGCTGAATTTCTGGGTGGTAGAGAAAGAGGGAGAGAACGAGAGAGAGAGTCTGCCTCAGGCTCTATTGATCTGTGTCTTGTGTGAGGGTGATACTGATGCTTTTCAGTGACCTTTTGCTTTCTGAATCAGATGCAAGTAGCACATAGGCAGGCTCTTCATGTGCCTTTGACAATGAAATAGAGGGGTTAAACTACATGAGGGAAGGTTTCTCTCATTTCTTAGCTGCAGGTGGAGATCAGATGGATGCTCTCACTCTGTAGCTCCCAGCAGCCTCTAGCTCTTTTTCTGCCAGCTCTGGGTCTTCTGTCAGAACCTCACATGGACCCGACCCACCTGAAGAGCTCTCAAGAGGTTAGGAATGGGAATGCATCAGAAGGTGTGGTGTGCAGAAGACCACAAGAAGTCTGTGAGGAAGAATTACTTGAGTGCAGGGAAAATCACTGTAAGAAGACAACACACAGTCTTGAATGTATTGTTTAAAAAGTGGTTGTGGGCAGGAAAGCTTTGACTTTGCCTTCTAGAAAGATTGATTATTTATTTGTGAAATATAATCACATGAGGCAGTGCTTGTAATTTTAGACTTGTTCTGAGAAGATAAGATGCAATATTTTGTTAATCCATGGATTCTGGAGAGACTCTAGCTTTTAAAAACACTTTGAAACCATGCCATGCACTGAATGAAAAGGCACACAAACTGAAACACAATTTAGCAGCAAGTCTGATCATTTTGTCTCCCCAAATCCAGTCTGCCAGATCCTAGATCATTGCAGTATGCATCAGAGGCCATGTGGCAGGGAAAACTCTCAACTTGAAGAGCGTAATAAAGTGATGTTGTGCAGCCCATACCAGCCAGGATGTTGCTGAAAAACAAATCGTCAAGAAGTGTGTTTTCAGGAGCATCATGTGAAAGGCTGAAGGTTTGCTGTTCTGAGAAGGCTGCAAATGTACAGCTTGTAAACACTGACATAAAACAGGAGTCCTGGAATTTGAGATTTATTTTCCCCCAAACCATTTTTAGACTGTGGCAAAGAACTTCAAGAAAGCATCAGCCTTGAGCACTGAACACCTAGAACTGGATTGAAAACCCTCTGAAGGCACAAACTGGGGGATTTTTTCACTGATTTTTTTTCAATATGGGCAATGCTCCTCCAAATTCTCAGAAGTCAGGTATCAACACGCAGTAATTGCACCTTCCTCTCTCTAATAGCTAGTGTGATTTCTAACAAGTTTCACAAGGTGCTTTGAGCACACCTCCGTTTCCCTGAGCTACACTGTGGTTTTGCCAGAAATTTGTAAGTTAGATCACAGCCCCTGCTGAGCCAGTGGGTGCTCCCAGTGTGCTACCACTTCATCAGATGATAGAGAAAAGTAGGAAGAGATTAAATTACACCAGGGAAAGATATAAAAGTGCACTGTGCATCCTGTGAAACCAGTCTAGGGAAAGAACAAACCTCAGCAGTGCAAGGGGAAGTCAAGTCTTTAAAAGAGATTGCCCATTGGGAGGTACAATATCTATAATAAGTCTTTGAATGTTTGTTTAGCGCAATGGTTCTCACAGAAATGGGTATGTGGGAACTAGGCCACATTTTCAAATAAGCTGTAGTTTTCTTAACTATCTCCCCACAGATACATGCCTGGAAAGTGCATTAGGTGTCTCCCTGCCTTTCCTCTTATCACAGTTCTTTGCAGGTCAGTGTCTCTTGGAAGGGCTGAGATTCCTGGTCTGTGCACATGCAAGCACGGAGCGAGCTACAGGTGCTGCAGAGCAGCATCCCCCTGCTGAGCAGCAGGAGTTGGTCTGTCTGCTCAAGCCTTATCTCTCAGAGACATTTCTAATTGAGATCTTTACAGGGCAAGGTGGATAACCTGTGTCGTGCTTCAGTATCCTGGCGCAATTCGAGTTTAAGGAATTCCACTCTGACTTTCTTGCAAGGTCATCCTGCAGGGATATATTCCTTTCCAGGAGAATGGTATTTACTTCAAATGTAAAATTCATGCCTCTTGTGTTAGTGCACCTGCAGTGTTTCAGCCTATTGGAAGAGGAACAATTTCTGTGCATGAAGTCAACCAGAGCTACCCAAATCTGCAAAGTAAGTAAGGCTATTCCTTCCAACAACAGCATCTTTGCAAAGAATCTTTTATCTAAGAGCCTCACAAAGTTCAGCCAGGGGAGTGCAAGTACCTGCACCTGCACCTGCACCTGCACCTGGGGAAAGTCCCTGGGAACTGGTGCATTGTGGGCTACCCAGGTGGAAAGCAGCTTGGGGAGTTGTCAGTGTGTGCTTGTGGCCAAGACAATGAAATGTACCCAGTCTGCATAAGGAGAGGTATTGCCAGCAGGTCAAGGGGGTGATCCTTCTCCTCTACTCAACACTGCTTAGGCTTCACCATGAGTTCTGTGTCCAGCTCGGAGCTCACTGGTACAAAAAAGTCATGGATACACTGAAGAGAGTCCAGCAAAGGAGCATGAAGATGATGAAAGGTCTGGAACTCCCCTGTGAGAAATGGCTTAAAGAGCTGCTGCCGCTGTTCAGCCTGGAGAAGAGAAGTTTTGGAGAGGATCTCATCAATACTTGAAGGAAAAGTCCATAGAACACAGAGACAGGCTTTTTCCAGTGGTGCCCAGTGACAGGACCAGAGGCAGAGGTCACAAACTGAAACACTGAAGGTGCTGTGTGAACATCAAAAGAAACTCTTCTATTGTGAGAATGAATAAGCACTGGCAGAGTTTGCCAGAGGAGCTGTGAAGTCTCCATCCTCAGAGGTACCCTCAAAACATACTGGACATGGCCATGGGCAGCCAGCTCTAGGTGGCCCTATTTGAGCAGTGGGGTTGGACAAGGTGACCTCCAGAGGTCTCTTCCAACAGCAACCATTCTGTGATCTAGGACAGTTCCTACTTTTAGCAAAAATATTTTCCTGAAGTGCTTTGAAACAAAGCCATGTGAAGAATGAAGACCCAGCTAGGAGAGCAATTTGACATCACATGCTTTTTGTCCCTCTGTTTTGACTCCCCAACTGAGATCTGCCAGATATGCTGTTCAGTCTTGACTGTAAGATCTTTGGTAGCATCAGAACAAGAAAGCAGATGCCACATAAATCATTGTGGAGTTTGGCTGGCTGTTCCCTGGTACTCAACATGAAGCAGGTTGTAGTGCTCTCTTCAGTCTTTGATAGAAAATAATGAGTGTTGCAGTCTGTCTGTTCTCTTTACATTAATCTTGCATCTGAGTCTGAGCTTGACTGGTGTCTTATTGAGTAGCCAAATTTTTAATTCATACTGTACAAAGCAGACAGGTATGTTTGGTTTGTGGCGGCCTTTTTACTGTCATGAGTCCACCTGGACTGTGAGTAGACCCTGAATGTTGTCTATATCGACAGCCTGATCTTGAGAGTTATCTTGGAGGATTTGTTAGGATGTTCTAGACAGAGATAACGCATCTTGCGATCTGCAGGGTACAAATAAGGAGGCAGTCAAACCCCAGCCTCCTGCTTTAGGAAAAGAGGTCTCTTCCAGCCTCCTTGGGGAAGGGTGAAGGGAGTTTTAGACTCTACAATCTGCATACCAGCTAAGCAAGAAAAATAGCTTCCTTCCTTCCTAACTTGGACACAGTGAAGGCAAATGCATTCTGGTGACATGATTTTTCCCTGAAGCAAAATGCTTTCAGAGCTTCACCGGCCATATGGAGCTCTGCACATGCAGTTTTCCATGAATATTGCATTAATCTATATTCCAAGTTATGAATTGCAATCAATCCATTCTTGTGCTAACCAGGCTACAGCTGCTCCCAGCTGAAAAGTCTTTTGAACACTGCCAGACGAAATATTCCAAGTCTCGTTCCAAGGTGCAATAATTGTCATTGTGGTTCTCAGGCTTTCATACATATTTAATTTAGAGTACATATAGAAATGTGCATTCTGCATATACTGAAGCTGGTGCCAGTGCTTACAGTGATGTTGTCTGGAAACTAATGAAAGACCAAAATTGCTTCAATACTTGTAGAATGTTGATTTCAACTTTAGTACAATTAAGCTGTATTGGTAGTAAATAATTAAAAACCCGAAGTGAATGTGCTGCATGGTTCTTTAAAGGAAGGCATCTGCTGCAAAGCTTCGGGGTGTATCCCTGTATTTGTGGTGTTCAGAGCTAGGAGACAGCTTTGCCCTCTTGCAAACACAGGAGCCATTTTTGAGTGGACATGTGCTGTAACCTGATAACTGGGATCCAAGTTTTCTGGTGGTTCCCATGTAGTCCAGCTCTGCCTTGGCTTGTTGCAAGGAAAGAACATCACTTCTGATGTGTAGACTCTGGTGATCTCACATGGGATTCAAAACACCTATTTTTATTTAGAGGTCTAGGGTTCTTAAATTATTATTTTTAAAATCTTAATATTAGCGAATCATATTTAAACTCTCTAAATTAATGAGAATAAACATTTTGATGATGTTATGTGGAAATTCTCTTCCATTTCACTGAATGTGGACAATATTATATTATTTGTACTGAATCCTCTTTCATGTAGACAGGGACAGGAGGATTTATTCACTTTATGAGCTCAGGACACCGATCTGCTGACAGCTGAGTACTAATCTTTCAATTTTTAGACCACTTCCTATAATTGTTTGAATGGTAATTGTTTAACTTTAGTTGGAAAAGAAATTCTTAGTACTTTATGACTGGTTTTTGGTGAACTTATGCTGAGATTCGAAAAGTATTGAGCCTAATCATGTTTTACCAGTAACGCTTATTTCTCAGCTAGTGGGACTGTGTAAAGCAGTTTTATTCATTTTAGTATAACACAAGGGGTTAAAAATGAGCAATTTGTGGATTTTATAATGATTCAAAGCTCAGTATTCACTCTCCTCTTCCTCATTGCCTTTACATTTCAGCGTATGCAGAATATTTGGTATACATACATAGAGATATATAAAATCAACTGGATTTCATTAAAAAATTGCAAAATGGAAATGGCCCAGTCAAAGCTTTCCAGAGTAGTTTTCCTGAGAACTGCTGTTCCCCACTGGAAACTAGGGGACAAATGCCAAGCAGCTCCCTTGGTAATGCTGTAGCCCAGCTCCTGCTCATATGGAATGGGGATGGCAGTGGCACAGAGGTGCCAGTAGGCTTGCATCAGGCAGAGGCTCATGTCCTGAATTTATGGTGGGTTTGAAGGTGCCATGTATTTCAGATGATTCTGAAACTCTTAGAAGCATCTGACAGTCCTGACAGATCTGAAATGCTAATTCAGCAAAATTCCTGAGGAAAGGATAATTAGCTCCTATCATTCCTACTCCATTTCTGCTCCTCACATTCCTTTGGATGCTCCCAGGAAGGACAGTCCATTTTATGTGAAATGCTGAGACAACAGGTATTTTATGTTTTATCATAAAACGATATTTCTAACCATCTATTTGTGATTAAGCCATTGTTTTTATTAGTCACAAGGGATAATTGCATCCAGAAATTCCCAAAGAAAAAGTTATACTGGAGAAACAATATTACACTGATGTTTCAATTATATGAGTAATTTTCTAGCACAGATCAGCAGTAAACCTCCCTAAAGGGCCTATTAAACAGGAAGCAGGAAAATGGAGATGGGGGGTAGTTGCCAGACATTAGTGGGTCTAGTACTTCTGTGTCAGTTCATGCCCTTACTTTTTTGTCTTTTAGGCAATGTCAAGCAGTTGGTAAAATCCCATGTCACAGGTCTGTCACAGCAGATATGCATGGGAAGGCTTTTTTTCTGGAGAAAGGAGACTGCTGGGGCTTGGGTCTATGAGTAATGAGTGCCTGATTCCCTCCCTGTTCAAGTCTATTTCTGAATCTCCTTGCAATGGAATCAAGGATGTTCTGTCTTTCGATGAACTTTGCTCATTAACTGGGACAATACATGATGGAATACAGGATACCAATACAAGATGGGAGTGCTTTTCCTAGGGCAGAGTCTGGGATGATGGACAGCAGGCAAGGTTCTCCCTCCCATAACTGACACATCAATGCTCCTACAGACTCAACCCCTTTTGAAATACTATCTGAGGAAGCAAACAGGAGTCAAGAAGTGCCTTAATCACTTGTCAGGAGTACCAAGCACTGGTTGACTGGTTTAATTCTTCTCTTAGCTGCACTGCCGTACAAGCCAAAGCCCTACCATAAATTTCCATTATCCTTTCATAAGACTGTTTTTATTAGTGATGGCTTGTTTCACACAGTGACCTGTTTTATGGTATTCTGGCAAAGCAAACAATCCATTAAGAAGATTTTCTGATAGGGCTGTGGTAAAAAAAATATCCTACTCAACATTTCCTAATGCACAGTGAGGCAGAAAAAATGGTCCTGCATCCCCCATTCCCTGTGAAACCCAGCTCAACTTGTGGTGCTTTCTGCTGTGCCATCTGTGCCTGCAGAGCCCTCCTCTCCTCCACAGGTTCAGGGAGTCTCTGCAGGAGCAGAGGGACTCCTCTGCAAAGGTCAGCAGTAAGAGTTTCTAAGGGGTCTGTTTGATAGCAAGCAAGAATTCCAGGGGTTAGTCCCTACTGTGTCTCATGACGGGGCAGCCAATTATTAGTGGTGGCACAGGAGGTGCCATAGCTGGATATTTGTGGTGGGTTATGCCAAGAGGTACACCTGTGTGTACCTCTTGTGCCTTAATACAGAGCTAGGAGGAGGTGCTTGAGCTGCCAAGGATGCTGGAAACAGCACAGCTTGACACATACGGCATGGGCTGGTATCTCCCTCTTTCTCCCTGGAGTGGTTGTGGTGAGGGTTTGCTTCAGAATCTAAGCAAGGCAGCATGCCCTCTGCACATACTTGGTGAGGGAGCTTGGAAAGGGGTTGCTCCCACTCCCTTGGGAAAGAGCTTGGGTATTTAGCTTGCCCTCCAACAGCTGCTGTTCTCACTTGGATGACACCATCTGTGCCCTGGAGTTATCATCTTCCCCTAATATCAAGGTCACAGCTGTATTTTCCTTTTTTCTTCTTCTTTTATTTTAATATTTTAAAAATCAATATTTTTTAAAAACTTTCCCACTAGCAAGATTATGATCTGCCTGTCCTATTGCTTCACTCCAACTCATCATCACCAAGGGCAGTCTCTCCTCCTGCTCCTCCTCAAGACCTCTGCCACTGGCTGCCACCTTGAAGCACTGGTGGGCAAAGCCTGTTTCAACAAACACTGTGTGGGGAGCTGCTCAGGCACTGCTTGTCCTGGGGCTGAGCTCACACTTTGTTTTTTGGAGGGAGAGAGCAGCACACTTGATCCAGGAGGCTCATGCATGCAGAAGGTCTCTCCTGCCCAGCAGGTCAAACATGCTTTTCTCCAAGCTATGTTCACCACTTCTCTCCTCCTTATTTTTCTATGTTGTTTTTCCTCCTTATGCCTGTACTTGAGTTGCCAAAATCCACTAGAAATCAAACTCTGTGCACTCCTGATTTAAATGCAGGCACATTCTGATGAACTTCTAGCTCTGCTTACACTTCCCCTTCAGTTCCTCTCAAATTAGCCTCCAATTATCTCAGTTGTAATCACCCAGTGTGATAAGGTAATAATGATTCTTTTTGATAGTACAATGTTTTCATTCTCAATGAATGTTGTAGTTAATAAAGACAGAATGCCAAGCTGCTTATGGGAAACAGATTTTTACAGATGCTAAACAAATGCCCTGCATAGTTCATGTTCAGATAATAAAAGAACAAAGTAACCATTCTAAGAAAAATTTATATCTTGATAAGAAAAACCCTATCTGTATATTTATGTTCCAAAACACTGCTTTTACAGGTCCAGAACCTAATATCATTGCTTGAGGCCAGAGCTGGGGACTCAAGACGCCTGCTCAGGTTTCTGCACCTCTGTGGCTCTGGGAGCTGGACTGCAGCTCAGGCCATGAAGCTCTTCTGCCTTGCACTGCTGAGGGAACAGTTTAGCTTCTCTCATGCCTTGTCCCATATGATATCCAGGCATCTTGTTTTTCTCTGGGACCCTCAGTCTAGGAGGTGTTTTTAAGCATGTCCATCGTACGGTGTGTTTACAGGAGCATTTTGCTTTCAGAAGGGAAACCAGTGTGCCTCAAAACTGAGCTAAGCTGTAGCCACAGGGGAGAGGGTGTGCTGGGGCACAGCATGGGGAGTGTGACTGGCAGCACCCTTCTCCTGAAGCTGTGTCATGTCACATGAAATAAATCCTCTTGCAGGTGGATGGAGTTACAAGTGTGTGGGACTCAGTACTGAGTGTCCTGGACATTCAGCTGGGAAAACAGGGATACATGTGGGGAGAGAGTTCTGGGTTGCAGTCCATGCATGAAGAATGGTTTTTGCACTTTGTGTTAAGCCATCCATTTGTTAGGACACCTAGGCAGAACAGAGACTTGTCTCCAGGCTTCTTTCTTTTTCCTGACCACACTCATCATAGAGCCTTTACCTCAATTTTTAAAAGTTTGCAACCATAATTTTTTATTCTGTTGCTTTCTTTTACCTATTCAGCTGTAAATTCATATCAGGTGTGGGAGCCATGCCTGCTGCTTTCACCCTAGATTTACTTGGATAACACTGGCCAGTGGAATTGTAGAAAAGAGACTTGGGACATTGAGCAATCAATTGGCAGCTAGTATGTGGACTCTCTTCTTGGCTCAGCCAGATTCTTTCTGCACCTGAGGCACTTCATCCCCTCTAGACTTTTCATAGTCATATGCAAAGAGGGGCATGTGGGGGTGTGTATGTGCAGTTAATGTTAATATTTCTCAATATTGCTGTGTGATCTACAGCAGTGTGTCCTCTGCCTATGATAACACCAGCACTTTGGACAAACGTGTTGTTAGAATTGAGTACTGTGATTAGAACCTGAGGTTTCACAGAAGCTTTGGGCTAGGTGTGTGTTGTGTATTTGTCACCATATCTTTGCCCTCTCTGCATGCAGGGAGCTGTGAAGGCTTGGGTGAAGGGGCTGCCACAGGTGGCATTTTCTTAGAAGCAGAAAATCCTTGATAAATCTTTAAAAGAGCAAGTAGGAATGGAAGCTGTGTTTAATAGTTACTGTCTTGTTGGTGTAAGTACTGGACAAAGCAAAATGAGGAAAAGAGGCTTTGAGGTTTATACTATGTAATTACTAATGTATTTAACATTCATGGTAATTTCCCCTTCACCAGCCTCTCAATTATTTAAACCAATGGGCACATTTGTATATTGTTTAGTATCCTCAGCTTTATGAATAACTATGGGACATCTTATCTCTTGGTAGAACGGATGTGCTAATAAGCACTTTCAAACACAGAAGAATGGGTGCCTCTGGTATCTTTTATTCTAACAACAAAAAAAACCCTTTCCAGTTCAGCATCTAGGCAGAAAAATGGCCAACCTAATTAGAGAAAGATTTCTCAAGAGCAGGGAAAGCATTTCTCACTTCTTTTGGCATGCTGCAATATCAAACTTGTAAAGAAACAGCCGTTGTGACAAATGTGCTATTAGTTCTTAATTACCATAACTAATGAGGTCCTCAGTTCAGTGTGAAAAAAACTAATAAAGTGCTACAGTGTGTAACGTTGTATTATTCAGTCTCTTTCTTCACTTGAGCAAACTTCTGCATGGCAAAGCATTGAGTTCAGGACCTGTTTATAAATTTCTGAGCACAGCTCAGTTTGACTGGTGCCACCACTGCTCATTCTCACCTTGTCTGTAGTTAACTTTCTGCAGCTTGAAATTCTCCATGAAATGAAGGATGGTCTCTGTTTCAGAGAGGCTTCTCCTGCTTAAAGTAAAGCAACCAAACTCCTACTGCATCTTGAAGTCCTTACCTGACTGTGTGGGCAACATGGGAATGAGCCAAAAGACTCATAAGATCAGTCTTCTAGGTAAATAACATTGTAGGCAAGAGGAGGATATGAGCTTTGTGACTTTCCATAGGTTATTCCTTATGGAAAATTTGGTAGGAGCTCCACTGATCCCTGATGGAAGCATCCAGTGGACTGCCAAAGAGGAGCCTGGCTGCTAGGTACAATTGTCTGCATGACTGTGCACTGGCACCTGTGCAGTGAATATGGGCTTCACATAAGAGTCCCACCAGATGTGGGGTCAGTCAAGAACCTGCTGGAGTCAGTGGGACCCTCACTGTTGACTCCAGTGGATGGAGCTCGGTGTCAACCTAGGGACCTTCCACAGCACCTCCTCCATGCCATGTGCTCCCCGTGCTCTCCTTGTGCTGCCTCTGGCACTTGCTAGGTCACTCTGTTAGCTGATTTAGCTCTCTAGGCTGTCCTCAAAGTAGGAAAAAATTTAAAAACCCAAAGAAATTAGAGCTCTTGTCTTGGTTTTTGTCTTCTAGTGAGTCATGGCAGTGGAAAGAACAGGCAGTGGAGGGAAGGAGCTGTGGGAGAGCTTGAGGCTAGAGCAGCGGCAGGAAAATTTGTTAGGGGGAAGAGCAGCAGCCCTGGCTTGGTCAGAGAGCTTCTAGACTGTCTGGGCTGCCTGTGAAACCACAACCAAGTTCCTCATGTCAATGTCTTTATTTTGATTATTGTTTGAAGGAGTCTCTTTGTATCCACTTTCCAATCAAAACCTCGTGTACTCCCTAAAATCTGACCTTGAATCTGAACATGCTGCACTACAGGGACTGAAGTCCACCAGTCATATAACATAGATGAGTGCCTTTGAAAAACAAATCCTTAATCAAAGTTACACTCCATTTGTTTTTTATGTTTTCATTTTTCCATTTAAGTAGCCGTTTCATTGCTATGAGAAACATTAGGAGGTTTGTTTTTTTTCTTTTTTGTGGGTCTTTTAAAACTGAATGTACCTGGTTATTAAGGTCCCAGTGGAGGATATTTTCACTTATTTGCCCCATACTCATAGTTTGAGTCCAAGATTACCCGTGAAGGGTTTTGGTGTCTGCATGCAGAAATTTGTGCACTGTTGTTTTGACTATTTGAGCGCTTCCATTGTAGTATTTCTTTCTCACTCCACTGTTGTAATTATATGTCAAGTTAGCTGAAGGCAGAAATTATTTTTCTTCTGTTATGTTTTTTTTTGTCAGCCTGCAGTTCATTCAAGATTGACTTATAAAAACATGGTCAATGGAATTACAGTTTCAACTACATTGTAGCTTCTTTTACATAGTCACAGAAAGTAAAACCAAGTTGCAAAATGTAGGCAGTTTCAAAAGGCCAGTTTCAACATGAGAAAAATTAAGAAAAGATACCTATCCTCAGAAAAAAGATACGCTAGGTATGCTACCAAGTTTATTTATTTATTTCTAAGCAGGTGCTGTCTTTGGTCAAAAAGACTGAAGGGGTCACTTTCCTGCTCAGACTTCCTCCTATGAACATTTAACCAAGGTGAGAAAGTCACTGCTGCAAATTACTTCTGACACTCACCCAGTGTTTTTCCCTGTGGGATACTCTTTCTGTTTGAGTGGGGTTTTTTTTAATGAATGAATCACCATCTCCAATAATAAACTCCCCATATTACCAGATGACTTTTCTGAAGTTTGATGAGAAATATGTTTTCATTCCTGCATGAGTCTCTTCCAGAGCAAAACAAAACTTGTGGGAAAAGCTGGGCTTTTCCAACACTTCACCTCCTGAAAATGCCAGTGGTAATTTGTTTTGAAATGGTTATTGGAACATATTCAAAGCACATTATCAACATATTTTGTCTAAAAACCCCCAACCATAACTATTTTTGATAAAAGACTCTTTCAAAGCATGACTCGACAAACACACAAACCTCAAAGTTCAGAAAACAGAAAAAAAAAAAAATTAACATTCCAGATTTTCCCCCAGTAAAGATTTTGGTTTTGAATAATACTTGCCACCTCTCAGCTCAGTAGTCTACTCAATGAGACAAACAAAGGGTTATCTCTGGAAAGAAGTTCACCTCTGCTGTTTCTCTGGATTCACTTGTGTTTTTTGGTGCCCTCTGGTTTTGAGGGCAGCTTTGCTCACATCTGCTCTTTTTGGATTTGCAGAGCTCCCAGCAAGCTCTTCCATCCTTCTCTGTCTCTGTGCCTGCTCCTACCAGGCACATATGTGCCAGGTTCCTCATATTCATTCCTCATTTGGCAAGCCAAAAAGAAACCGTCCAGAGTAATTGAATCCACTGCTAGGTGCCTTTGCACAAGAGGTTGTCAAGTTCCAATGACAAATCACTCTGGAAGCACAGCGTGCTTGCCTTTCACCTTTTTTACATTTTCCCCTTGACAAGCACCAGGAAGAATTCAGTGGTAGTGTAGCTGAGTATTTCTTACAAGTTAAGAAAATAGTACTTAATATTTGGTCCCATCCTCCTGCTGGCTGCACAGCCACATGCAGGTAAATATTGCTGCATCCTTTCAGACATGGGTGCCTATGCAGTGTTACATAACAGAGAGGGTTAATGTATGCTGGAAAGCCATGAAGAAAGTAAACAGGAACTTGTATGTCAGGATAAGACAATGGATTTTTTTGTTAAGAAAATCCAAAGGTATGCTTAAGCCCTTCGAAGATTTCACACAGGTCATTATTACTTCATTGATGATTTACATTTTCTGCTCTGTATCATTTTCTATCCCTATCCCTTAAAAAAGCAACTTAAAGGTGGATAAATGCTGGAAGTGCTCACATTTAGCTTCTAATAGCTTAATAACCACTTTCTTCTCTCTCATTTGTCATTATTATGTTAACAAGAAACTGTTCAGCAGAACACAGAAGAGCTGCCTCAAGTTTTACTACCAGATTTGTGAGAAGGAATAGGTTAGGACAGTGAGGAATAATTTTTAGAAGTGAGGAATAAACAGTCTTTGAAGCTGTCATCATCCTAATGAGCAATGGGTCTATTTGATGTCTCAGTTCAGAGAGTGAGAATAGTGCTGTTTTCTGTCTGTCACAGTGATTAATGTCTTTTTTTGTTAACAACCCAGTAGCATGTACAGAGTCATGTACTAAATCTATAGAGTATGCTGTCCCAGAGCAATTATATGACATATACCCAGTTACATCAGTGGTGATGTCCTCTGTTTGGATTGCTGAAAAAGCAGACTGATGACAGGGTGTCTGCTGAACCAGATTTTTCAAGCAACTAGATAGAAGCCATAGCCCTATAAATATACACTGAATTTAATAAGTTTTTTACCTTCTGGTCCCTACTCATTTTGGATTGTTTTCCTCGTTACAGGAACCAGCTTCTCTGCACGTTCCACAGGGCAGCAGAAATGGAGGGACAATAAAATCACAGCTAAGTGCATCATATTCATCACGTAATATCTCTTGTCCTTTCCTGGAACTGGTAAGAGAAATGGGGTATATCCCACAGAATTCAAATTGTGGTTTTGCTCATATTACATGAACAATGGTTATGAAAGGCAGATATTAAAGCAAATCACTAAATTCATATTAATTATAGTGGGATTTTGGCCAGCCCTAAGCGGAAGCCTGTGGCTTTGAGGAAATGATATCTACATTTTTATTTCACTTTTAAACAATTCCAAGACCCTCGGCGTTCATTTCTTGTATTGCAGTGAACATTCTCAGACGTATTTTCTCATGCTATGCAAACTAGGAGGTGGCTGGAAGTTTCAAGAGCAGATGGCAGAGAGCATTATCCACTTTCTTCCTAGAGCAGTTACTTCTTCAGCTGATCTTGTCTTGAAGAAACATTCAGATTTGCATTTTTTGTTTCTGTGAAGGAGAGCAATCATACTTAACGTGGTAGCTGACACTAAACCACAAATTTATTAATATTAATAAATATTAATATTTCAGCAATATTAATTTTTGCTTATTCGTGAGATAATTAGTAGAGAGTAAGATACATTATTGGAAACTGGCAAGATGCGATAGATAATTCTCTGACAGACAATACAATTCACAACAACTTTCACCTGACCAGACTTGTATGGTCTAGATTTCATTTTGAGAAATGTAGCACTCTGAAACAACTGGAAAGTGATGCCAAATATTAGTCCTGGTAAGAAGTACTGAAGATTTATCATGTAGAAGGCATCACCAACACATTCTTCTCTTTTGGCTTGACTTACAAGTTACAGTAGTTTAGGGTTCTTGTGAGACTATGACACCCTCACGCTGAATATACTTCCATGCTGTGTTAATGAAAGTCAGTGTTAATGTATTTGTGTGGTTAGAGTTAGAGAATTAATAGTATTTAAGATTTGCTTTCTGCACAAATAGCTGGAACACGAAGCTCTTTAAACATTTCTATGTACAGTTGGCATGCATAGCCTCCGTTTTGAGAAATTAGGGAGGAATTGGGTAGTCAAGATCCCACGATCTCTGTAGGGAAGTCAAATACAGATTTTGATTCAGCTGAGTCCTTAGTGCATTAACCCCTGCAGAGCACTGTTTCCCTTTGATTTAGGGGATCCATATGGACCGTATGTTTTTCCTCACTCAAGGATAATTGCTGAAGTTTCTGTGCATGGCTGAAGATGATGTACATAAAAGGGTGCAGGCTTGCACTGATAGCAAACATCTGTACTGGCTTTGTTTCCATATAAAGGGCGCATGCACAGGTTTCTGTGTTACTGCTATGTGTTAAGACACTGTGTGCCAGTAACTCTTCCTCAAAAAACATGCAGTTTGACTTTTGCACAATATTTCTTAGGCTTTGGCATGCACGGTTTCACAAAACTGTGCCTGGTGACAGGAATGAGATTTTGATCTGCTTCTGGCAATGGTCCTGCTGGAGCCTGGAGATCATAGTGCTGCTGGAGCAGCGCTCTTTTAGGAGAAGAATTATGTTTGTTGTGTTTTGTTACTTTTTCCCCTCAGTGAACCATAGGCATGCTAATTGTAAGGTATGTATCACTGGTTAAAGGAGAAGATAAGTCCTGCTGGGTGTCCTTTTCATTTCCTTGTTTGGAAGTGGAAGTACCGTGTAGAGCTGTGGATGATTTTGCTGATACACGCTGCAGTGTACATGCTCAGAAAGGTTCATTAGAGCTGAAATAAGCTCCTCAAGTTGATTAATATGAGCTTGAAGATCCTGCTGAGTTTCCAGATTGGATACACAGGGATTTTTTTAAGACCAGTCACATTTGACCTATCTTGGCAGATTATTTTGAAAAACCCCACACCTTAAACTCTAACACTGGGAGCTACTTCCTTCATATTTTTACTTTGATCTTTGGTCTGTTCAGTCTTTACAGCTTAGTCTCACTGTCACTTTTCTCAGATCTATGGCAAAAGGTGGTTTTTTTGGTGCAGTCTGAAATGAATCAAAAGAACTGATGTGGTTTACTTTTGCCTATTATTTCACCTGTGTTATTAAATAATTAATCGTGATTGAAAATTCAGCAGAGGCACCCAGAAATTCTTATTTTCTCTGAAATAATTGAGAAAATTAATTAATTGCCATCTCACCCAATGGTGCTTCATCAGCTAGTCCTTTTTGAATAGAACATGAATGCTGTAGGTTAGGAAACTTATTTCATATGTACTACAGCAGCAATTAGTTTCAGAAGGAAGAAATACATAGTTCAGGAAGCCTTTCATGTTTGATGTCTCAGAAAGGAAGTAGCCACCATGAATTGTGGGCAGTGCTGACCAACTTCAAAATATAAAATTTTCAAATGTAAAAGTTTAAGAGATAAACTGTTTTTCCGTGAATTTAGTAAATGAGCATATAAATTTGGTATGCTGAATTTTTATGCCAGAATCACCTGCAAAGCCTTGGCCTCAGGCCAGTAAGGCAAAATGGAAAGAGAGAGAAAGTCGATTGGGTTTCCCGGTGAGCCAGAGGATGATCTTTCAGTTTAAGGACAAATCAGGTTTAATTTCTGTTGCTGCTCCTTCCTTGCCACACAAACTCATTCCTGGACATTAACATTCTTTCCTCACTCTGCTTGGTGCTGGGGCTGATAACTATTTATGGAATGAACCCAACAGGCCGAGTCTTCTGCTTGACTGATGGTGGTCTTAAAATGGAAGATGGATTGGCAAGCTGATGATATCATTGCTTTCATGATATCATGTGCTGGTGAGTGTAGCTAGCCTTGTGGTTTAATAGCTTGGTGAAGAACAGTTTAAAAATTATTTTTTGCTGAACTCTGGATGCCATTATGAACTTAACTACTATTCCCATTTCCAGACCATTTAGTTTTAAGTCTCTCATGTGGCATTTGTTAATCAGGATGTATATAGAATCAGAAGCAAATGAAAATTAGAATAATGAGGAAGAAGTACAAAATCTGTGATTTTTCTGTTCGTACATTTTCATTTTTATTACAGTAGTGAAATGCTTAATGGTGCTTTCAGCTGGTGTAATATATCTTGAGATGGTAGAATCAGTGCATATTTTGGAAAACCCCAATGACAATAGAAGGATACAGAGTTTTATGACTAGGTAGCAAACTGGAATATCACCTGCATGCTAAGTGCAGCTAAAATAACCTAACTAATGAGATAAAATGAGATAACATATGGGAGTAAATAAAAAGGTGTTGGATGGGTGAAGAAATGCCATAAGCTAAGTCCATATATAGTTCAAAAAACATTGCAGTTCTGACTCAGGCTCATGAAATTGTGGAAAGTGAGAGTTAAGGCTGCCTCTGTACTTAATATGCCTTGGTGCCTTTCCAGCAAATATTTTATTATGTGAGTTGTCCCAGTGATTTTGGAACGTGAGAAGCATTGTGGACGTCTCTGAGGGTTCAACAGTGAATTTTTCCCATAGATCTACAAGCAAGGACAAAAGTCCATAGAAAGGGGAGAAAATTCTCCAGTTCCATTTTGGGTCTGTGTAGACAACCTGTCTGTGCAGCCTGCCCCCCCCTTATATTAAGGCATGACTAAAATGTTTTATTTACAAATTTGGACTGTGGTTAGAATTTGGACAGACCTTAATTTATGTCTCCAGAAAATGTTTTAGTCATAAAGAAAGTTACTTCCACCCCTTCAGCATAGGCAAACCTGCAGTCACAGCTTTCTTCTTTTTGACTTGGATCAAAAGCTTTCCCCTTAAATTTTTGAAATGTAGGCTGGTACCACATTACTGAGCTATTCTGATATGATGCCATGAAAATCATTGTTTCCTTCTCCCATGAGAAAAAAGCAACAATCAAAACTTTAAGAGCTGGCATGAAATAAAATGGCTGGTCTGGGCTTCGGACAGTGATGCTAACAGAGGATGAGGCTTTCAGTCTCAGCTCTTACATGCTCCTCCTTTCTTCATTATCTGAGCCTCTTGCAGACCCTAATGAACTGGTTTTATAGCTGTCTATTTTAGATATGGGAATGTGAAAGTGGGAAAGGTTGTTGCAGAGCTGGAAGCTGATTCCTCTTCCTGCACGTACCTCACCTAGTGCAATGCTCCCAGGGTGTCTCTTCCCACAGCTCCAACTCTTCTGCACGCAGCCCATTGGGTTACTGGTTTGTACAGCATTTCCTTTAGGTTACCCTTTTGTTCCTGCATGCTTGGGATGTCCATTTTTGTCACTAACATCAACAGGAATAAAAATAACTCCCTAATATTTTTAGTTGAATTGAGAGTACAAACCAGTTACCCTGGCATCACTGGCTGTTCTGTAGGGATCAGAGTTGATATCTTTTCAGTTTGGCTGTTCACTGTACTCTAAAAACAAATTCTTTTGTTTTCAGTTTTCTTTTTCTTCTTAGGTTGAAACAAAATGCTGTTATACTTACCACCAATATCTCCCAAGACTTAGGGAAAATTAGCAAGGTTATAAAATCTACAGTGTGTGTGGTTTGCTGTTGCAGCTGCACATTAAAGGAAAAGTAATATACTCACTTGTCCTCCTTAGAAAAGCATCTATAAATTAGCACTCTTTGAAAAGTTCCTGATGCCCAGCACAATTTCTGTATGTTACAGTCAAATGTGGGCATTCAATTTTTATCACTTCAGTCAATTCAAACAGTCTTGCCGGGATCTGAGTGGTCTTTGCTCCAACCTTTTCCTTTATAACACTTTCTAAACTTGTCTCTGTCCTCTAAGGGTTGGAGAAATGGGGTGCCTGAGAGGTGCAGAGTCCCCCCAGTGCCTTTGCAAGGGTTGGTAAAGCCACCTGTCCGTATGGCAATCTGGCTGGAGGTCCTGCATCCTGCATGGCTGGTCGGGCTGAAGGCCATCAAGCCTTCAGTAGGGATGAGATTGTCTCCTTCTGGGTGTCTTTGGAGGGTTTGTACCTTCACTGGAAGAGCCTGCATCTCTCTTTCCATCCATCTCACTGGAATGAGTAATTCCTATGCTGGAATAATTGTTTATCCAAGCCTCTTCAGCTCAGTTAAGGGTTTAAGGGCATACTTCAGCTTGTTGCAGCATGTTACTGCCTGCTTGCAGTACTAAGAATGAGGAAGAGAAACTTAAGCCAAGTGAGAAGGATTTGTGTTAACTGTGTTGCCAAGGAGTTTTTCTTAAATTCTCACCTTCCATAATATCTGAGTAAAAATAATATTGCATCTATTAAATCTTCATGTTTCTTACTCTTTCTTCATCAACACTAGGATGAAGCAGTTTACAGTCACCAGAAATGCACATGAGCGAGGCAGAGATGTTAGAGTTGTTCTTGTCCTTCCATGCCCTGTCCCCTGTGTTTCTTAATCTGCATGTGCAAACTAAACTGAAATTAAACTCTTAATTTATCACCATGTTGTGGTGACAGCAGGCAGGATCAGAACACTTTAAAAACACGTAGCACCACATTAACATCAGAAACAGATTCTTCCCCAGAGAGGAGAGAAGATTTTGAAGAATGCAGAAAGATGCCACAGGGCTGTAATCCCTCTCGCTGCACAGAAAACAAGTGATTGTTGTTGAAACACTTGGAGGGGGAGGTGGGTCCAATAATCTGCAGAACATATGTAGGATAAGGCCTTTCCACTGGAGATGAGAACTTGAAATAAACAACATTAGATGAAAAAAAAATCCAGGGCAAAAGAAAAAAGAGAGGAAAGATGTCGTATGGTAAGTCAATGTGACTGCCCAGAGAAGTGAACTGCTCCAAGGAGCATCCCTTTGGATGCAGATCGTCTTTGCTACAGAGGGCTGCAGGCTCTACCCACCTCCCCCTCCTCAGTTTGCTTGCCATGGTATGCTTTGCAGGGCTTTGAGCAGCCTCCTTGTCCCTTCATGGAGTACTAGCCGGTATCCCAGGATATGTGAGGGCCATTTAAGAAGACAGCCTGTGGTCCAGGTTTAGTAAAGCTCTTAAACACATGCTTAAGGGATTTGCTGGTTTGGATGCTGTACTCTCCTCTGGCTCCCTTCACCTCCTCTGGCTCATTGACTGTTTGGCTCTGCAAGTCAAGTGCTTTAGGATGCTCCTGCCATCGAAGCTGGGCTCCCTCTTCTCTGCAGCCCTAGAAGTGGAGCAGGCATGCTGGCCTTGCCTCGGCAAGTCTTTTCTCTCTTAATTTGTGGTGGGCCATGAGCTCGCTGGCCCCATGCTCATCCCAGCAGGTAGGAGCAGGCATGTGGGACCACAGTGGATCATCCTGTCCTGCTGACAGTCCCATAGAGCATGGTCCCCAACCTTGTGCCTGGCAGGGGCACTGCTCTCCGGGAGGTGACTGGAGAGCATCCCATGGACTCCACTCCAGTGCGGTCACTCCCTGCTCAGAACAACCTCGTGTTGCAGAGGGTTCCCTACAGGGCTGTGCCTTCTCTCTGTGGCAGTGAGGAAAGGCATGGGAAAAGGCTTTGCTTAAATGCTTGTGCTATAGAAACATTTCTGCTTTGAACTTATTGCTTTGGGGGTGGGGGGGCATGGGTTGCCTTTCCCATGAGGGGGGCAGGAAAGAGATTTCAAAGCCTTTGCAAATAGGACAGTTTTAAAGCTTGCTCTCTGGATGGAGGCCTTAGACATCACTTTTGAATGCTGAAATTCCCAATCTTTGAGAGCACTAAAGTGATTTAAAACCCAAGGTCTGAGGGCACTGGCAGGAGTAATTTTCAGGGCTCATAGGTCACTGTTCTTTTAACTTAAGTTTTACTGCCACAGGATCTTTTCAATATGTTACCCTTGTTTCTATATCAAACTTCACATTACAAAATATTCTTAAATGTGTGTATTCCCACAGAGACTGGGTAAAATGGGTTTATTTTTTTGTTCTTGCTTTGCTTCATCCAAGAGAGCCCAGCTGAGAGAAGTTGGAGATCCCCATTAGTTAGGTTTTGTCCAGTCCAGAGGTGCCCCTGCACGCAGCAGCGATGCTGTGCAGGGAAATACAAACTTGCCAAGTTTGCTTACCTCAGCCCAACGTGTGGTTCACCTCACTGATTTTGGAGATTGACCAGGAGAGATGTATTGCCTGGCAGATGCAGGACACACGTCCCTCCTGCTCTGCTTGTGATTTGTGTGCCAGGCCAGGCCCCCTCCTTTGCCGAGACAGGTGCTGGTGTTCTTCGTACAGCCACTGCTCCTTCCTTCATGGGAGCAGGGCAAGAGCAGAGCCTCTTTGGAGACACCTGTACCACCAAGCCAAGGTGCAATTATATGTTCTCCACAGGGATTGGGATGCACACAGGCTTGTGCACCCATGGCTGAGCAGTTGGCTCACTGCATCTAGACTTCCCTTGGGAGAACCTAGTTTTGGGTGTTTGGAGAACCTATGCCCCCAAGCCAGCACTGTGGCTCAATGTGCCTTTAAAACTGGTGTTTCAGGCCCCCATAAAGAAGTTGATAAAGAAGTCTGAAGTAGTGGGATTGTTTTGTCTGGAGGTTTTCTAATAGGGTTGAGGAACTTTGTGAGGGGCAGAGTCAGGACTTCTGTTAAATCAAGCCTCAGATTTGAATTTTCTATCAAATAGGGCAGGGCAGACAATACAGGGTTAAGTGCTGCAGCTGGGCACTGCTGCCCTGCACAGTGCTGCATTGGAAAAGGAGGGGGGCAGAGAGAAAGCTATGCCTGAAACTATTCTGCGAACCAACATTTCTGTGAATTCACCTGCAAGAAGCAAACCACTTCAAGGGCTTCATTGAAGAAAGAAATATTTTTCCCTTAAGAAGCTTTAAAAGAAAGGGCCCTCTTGACAGAAAAGAAATCCTGGTGATTCAGCTGAGCAGAGTGCCATGTACTCGGCAAAAAAATAAAAGAAAGAAATGAAAGTGTTAGCAAAGCCTTGATTATTGGTGACAGAGGAGCATTAGCCAAGTTATAATGGATTGTCAAACTAGGCTCATGTTTGCTTAGCCTCCCAGGTTCTTTGCACTGAATCAACATCTAGCCATCTGGGATGGGGAGGGGGGGAGGTAGGAGGTAGGTTTTTTTAATAAAAAAAAGTGAAAATCAGTTGAATTTATGTTTCTATTCTAACGGAAGAAGTGTTTAAAAGGAAAACATACCTTTCAGAATGAAGCATTTGTTTTTGTTCTCTACAAGTGCTTATTTGAATTCATGTTTGTTAAAGGGCTTGTAGTTACTAAATCATGAAGGTTTCCCTTGGTAACATAAAAATAGGTGTCATTGGAAAATTTGTAGCAGAGAAAATAAAACTGCCTTTTACCCACTTGGACTTCACTTGGTGAGATATTTGTAAACCTGGTTTGACTTAAAAGCACATTTCTTTAAGAAAAAAAGTACCATGAAGACAGAAATTTTCCAGGAAGACACAGAGAAGTTGCAGCAACAACACCATGAATCATGTGTCCAGTCAAGGACACAGCCATTCCCGAGTGGTGGTGCTTACTGACGAGGGAAACGCAAAACACTTGAGTATGAAAGCAAGAACAGCTCGGGAAACAAAGACAGATTTTTCTGTAGCACATATAATTTAATTTTCTAGCCTTGTCCTTCTGTACACTAATTCAGTCACTGCTTACTTTTAGGACCCCTTGGCTTTGATAGGCACAGCCAGGGTGACCTCTTGTCATTGTATTTTGTGTGAAAATAAAACTTTATACCACACTGAAACCTGTGCTGGTCAAAAGCCCAGGGGAGCAAACGGACAGACAACAGCCAGCTTGAGATGGCTTTGGGTCAGGACCTTGTGCTGATGAAAAAATGAATGATACTTCTGAATACAAAGTTTTGTCTTTGTCCTGCACCGCTCCCTAAGGACACTGGGAACAGTGCAGGTATTTTCACACTCTGACAGGAGTGCACAGGTAAGAGGAGGCACAGCCACTGGGATGAAGATTTGACTTTAGCTCTCCAGTCCCAGCCGAGGCTTTTTGAGGGCCAGAGGTTACCATGGAAGAATCTGCAGCACAGCTGATAGAAATATTCCACTGAAGGTGCAGTTGCTGATATCTTCAGAGAGTTCTATTCCTGTTGGTTTCATCCAGATAACCACCAAGGATAACTGGTAGGAGGGGTTAATCCCAAGGGATTTCCTTCAGAGTCATTATGCTACTGCATCTAATTTTGAACAGAAAATCCTGTTGGTGACAGAGTCCCAGCACTTTGTTTTGGTATTGTGTATGTGGGCAGATTTAGTAACTTGCAAAATTCAGTACATCATAATCAGTTTCTGGGTCACTAAAGAGACTTGGCAAACTCTTGGTGTACTTTGTAATGTGTTTTTTTATGTTTTAAGTCAAACCAGAGTGAGAGTCTTAACTTTGAGTGTTCTGATTTATTTCATCTGCTTTTAGAAGATATCTTTTGTTTTGTTGCACATAGGAAAAAGAAGACCCTAGTGGAACATCACACTCATAAAACAACAACAAAAAAGAAGAAACAATTATGAAACAGGAATATTTGAAGACACGGTATGTCAGTCATTTAATTTGCATTCAAATTAAACTATTTTTAAAGTACTATATTCTTTTGAATTCTGATACACTAATAAAAAAAGGTTTATTCAGCAAGGGTTAACTTTCTCTTGTGCACAAGGATCTAATTCATTTAAATCCCAGTTGAGTTTTTAGCACACAAATGAAGTGTTATGTGGTTATGCTGGAGCTCTTGGCATTGGGTGAATTTTTCCCATCGTAATGTTGACTTACCAGGCTCGTGCAAAGCCTGTCCTGTGCCTCGCTGTGGCTGTGCCTGTGTAGCAGGAGGCAGCACTGTGAGCAGCCCTGCTGTGGTTGGAGCAGGAGGCAGCACTGTGAGCAGCCCTGCTGTGGATGGAGCAGGAGGCAGCACTGTGAGCAGCCCTGCTGTGGATGGAGCAGGAGGCAGCACTGTGAGCAGCCCTGCTGTGGATGGAGCAGTGCAGCTCTGTGTGCAGTGAACCTCCTGCCACTGGGGAGGACAGTGCTCTCCACTGGGTGAGTGTCCTGGCCTAAAGCACTCTGCATTTTCTCAGCTCCAGTGAGGAGTTTACAGGTCTTTCAGATGTGGGAAGACTAAGAAAATGCTTGTAAAATTTTAACAAAACTGAGCATCTTCACATCCTGTAGGTAGGGTCTTTGGTGCATGCAAATTGCTTTTGGTAGCTGCAGGGACTTTATGCTGTGAAGTATTTTAGAGGAATGACACTCAAGACCAGGATTGCGGTTCTAATGTAAGGATCACAGAGATTCAGGGGTAATTCCAAGCCTGGGCACACATTTGCAGTGACTGAAGAGGAAAAGTTGGTGTTTGCATGCGGCATGCTGAGTCCTACCCCTGTACATGACCTATTAATAGAAACCTAAATAATTGTGTCATGACAAGGGTGTATGTGGGCTTCTTGTTGTGATAATATACATTATTGTAAACTAATCCCATCAAGTGACAAGGGAGGAGACACTAATACTTCATATACCAATGCTGGGCTGGTTTTCATTTACCAGGCCTTCTTTGTACTCTTTTGGCAAGGTAAAAGTCTTTGTATGGTTGAAAATATAAATTGCACCTCAGAAAAGGCTTTTTTTACAATGTCAAACTAGCATAAAAGACATTTGGTGGATAGAGGGCCTGACTTATTGTTTGTCTTTCCTTGGCCTATTCTCATCAACATAAACCAGCTTGTTCTGAAACTTTATCAGTAAATGGACTGGATTTATAACTTAGTTTGGACTGTTGTTTTTTGGGAAGGAAGTGTTAATGTTTTCAAAAGAGAGTGACTTTCTTAGGGTGTTGAAGCAACATAGCACTTGTCTTCTATGATGCTCTTTATAAATGTGCAACCAGGTATTTACAGTATCCGTATATAGCAAATATCTCTTGATAGGGAAATTTTTGCCTATATGGTTTTCCTACAGGCATAGGAAGTATTTAAAGATGTTATGTTAAAAAAACCCATTGTAGTTTGTGAAATCAATAGAAATCTTTTGTCTGGTTGAATTTTCAGTTCTGAAAGTTAAATAATTAAGACAAGGTGGTGTTAGGTTATAGGTTGGACTCAGCAATGTCATAGATCTTTTCCAGCCTAGTTGATTCTGTGAAGATTAAAAGAGATTTTTGTGAGAGTTTTAGGGTGGGTCCCATGTTTATTGCATATTCATTTGAATACTCAATTAACTGAATTTAGCCTGAAAACCTATCCAGAAGTGTGGTGGGGTTTTAATTCTCAGTGGTAACATTGCATGCAGGAATAATGTGTAAAGTAAATGAAGGGAGTAAAAATTACATCTGTTTTTGACCAGACAGTTCTGTGTTTACAGCTATTCACTCATCATACTTGCATTTTCATATGTTTTGTTTTCAGTGTTAACTTGAAAGAACATGAATCATGCAGAGGGCAAAGACCGAGGTAATTTTCCTGAATATTTTACTGTAGGATTTACAGAGCACTTGCCCTCAGCAGTATGAAAATCTTCTCATTGCCTTTAGGCTGTTGTGTTGTGAAAGATTGCAGTATAACATGTGCATCCTGTGTCCTGATTTCTCCATGGAGTAATCCAAAAAGTCCTTGAAAATTTAGAATGCTCCCTTTTAATTGTCACAGTACTTTGGAGTCACTGTCTGCTTAATAAATCTCTGTCCCTCCCCCCTTACTGATAAATTATCAGTGTTTGACACAGAAGTACACCTTAACTGTTTTTGATTTCAGTATTTGGCTGTGGAAAAAAAGGAATGATGCTTTGGATCTGGAGCAGAAAAAAAAGGGAGTAGAAAATGCTTTGACTTTGGTCATTATCAATGTTTTTTTGGCAATAGTCACCTGTTTCAAGATTTTGCTGTATAGTGGAAATGAAGTCTCTGCTTAGTGGGAAAATGTTTCTGAATTATGGAAGGTCAAAACCTGTTAGAAAAATGAATGGCATCAAGCATCCCAATGTTAAATTGCATTGTTGATGGTGAGGAGGGTGCACCTAGTTTTCCTCCTCTAAAAGCTAACTGCAAACCAATGTGCTATTTTAGCCACTAAAAGCTTCTCTGAGCATGGCTTGTCATAGAATTATTCTTATTTTCATTTCAAGCTGCATTCTCTTCCAAAAAAGACTTATGTGTAGATGAACCTGTTTGGCTAGGGGTACTTACTCCTAGATCCATCAGTAACTTCAGTGCTCGACATCTCTCCACCTGACTTGTAAGTTTCTAGCACAGGAAACAGAAAAAAGAAATCCAGCTTAGAGACTTAAGTTCCATATTCAGTGAATAAACAGAAATCAGTGTATGAGAATGGGTTAGGTTGTTGCAAAATGTTGTCCATGAATGTCAATAATGAGAATTGCTGAGAACTACCCAGAAATAATATAAATACAAACCATGCAGTAGATGGAAAACAGAGATGCTCAATAGACATATCCAGAAAGCTTAGATTTTGGAACAAACTTTGTTGGGAAGTAGCTGAGTTGCTGACACTGAGATCTTTCAAGAAGAGATTAGACAGAATCTAGAAGGGACAGTGTGGGCACATTGAAACTTGATTCAAAAGAAAGGCAGTACATATTTCATGGGATGAAATAACAGAAATATCGTGCTGGCAAAGATTTCAAAAGATTAACTTATTTGGTCCTGCTATGGACATTCTGACATCATGGTTTCAGTAATGATTGGCTCTGGCTGCTTTGGGAACATGCTGATATTGGAAATCCATGAGCAATTCAAAATAATTGTGATGTTTTTGAAACCAAATGTTAATTTTTTTTTTTTCTGAGCTAGAAGACTAATACACCATGAATTAGTGGTAAACCCCTTGCTGTACTGCACCAAGTGACTTTTGGTGTCTCTAAACTGGAGAGGAGAGCACTGTCTTAATGAACTATTGCGTAAACAATAAATATTAACATACATTAAAAAATTACCGAACTTATGACTACAAATGGTATACTGCAGGCTACACTGTCCTCAGCTAGTTGTTATGAACAGAATGTCCTGTTGCATCCCTTTTAAAAGAAGTGTATTTATTTTTCAGCTGTATGCTTGAGATGAGTTCCACATGTACTCCAGATTTAACAAATTTATCATTGGTGTCTTATTATCACTTGAAATTGCCTCACAGTTAGGTCAGATCCAGAATTCTCATTTGTTTTTCATAGCATGGATCACATTTTAAGACCAAGTGTCTTGTGCATCTCTCCTCTTCCCATTCTGCAGTTGTGAAACACCCTTGTGGTATGGATAGTTATTACATCCATGGAAAAGAGAAGTTAGGAAAGTATTTCATGCAACTTTAACTTCATAACAGTTTAACAGCTGGGACTGGGGAGAGCCAGCATTGTGTGACTGGCCAGTTCTCCACTACAGGCCATTTCTGAGAACATCTGACTATGTTGTTTTATAGTATTTGACTTCTAACTTGTCTGTCTTAGTACATTATTGGTTGTTTCTAAGGATTTTGCCTTCCTTGAGTGCTCAATCCCTTTCCATCTTTCTTGTCCTCTCTGCTGACAAGGTCAAAGCTAGATAGCAGTGTGAAAGGCAGCACCCTCCAAGTCACAGGTTACTGAGACTGTGTGTGAGTTCAGGGGCAAGAGGTGAGAGGCCACAGGCTAGTGCAGGAATTTCTATCAGGAAACTGGAAGAAGGTCTGGTCAAGTATTTCTCACTATCCCTGCATTTTGAAAAAAGACTTTATTTCCAGCCAAACACCTACCTCTAAGGAAACGGTTGTTTTTTCTGGAAATTACCTGTACAGAGTTGGGGCTGTAGCCCTGCTGGTACTGGGTCCTGCCTGCAAGAGTTGTTGGTGAGGGAAGAGGGGGTACATCACAGGAGGAGAAGTCTTCAGGGCATCGTTCCACTGAGAGACTTTGGGGTGGCTACAGCTGTATTGGGCAGCCCCAGGGAATTTTCAGGGGTGTGGATGTGGAGGGACCTCCATCTTCCTTTCCTTTTATTTTAGTGGGTTTTCCACTCTTTTGAAGATGACTAATAACATGGGAAATTCTCTCCATGCCCACTTAGAGCCATTTTCTGGCTCTGCTCAATAAAATATGCTAGCCATATTTTATTTTCATAGAAGCCATGCATTCACAGGATAAATGCATTTTAATAAGCCACTTGAACCTATGGGGTTTGTACGTTCATTTAATATTTCTCTCTCTTTTTCCTCATGAAGAGGTGCTGGCTGCTTGTTGTTTGTAATTAGAAAGACTCTTTGAGGATGGCTTGAGGGATTAAACAGACTGAGTTTATTTTGTTTGCTCATTAAGATTGTACAGAACACAATATAAATGTGAACATTACCAATCCAAAACCAGCGTTCGGTTGAAATTATTACAACAGGAATTGAGTAAGCTCTGCCAGATATATTACTGCATTTTTAGTTGTACACACTTACTTACAGTACAGCCATTGTCACAGACAGGTTGCAGCACTGGGTGGATGAGTGTTGTGGCCCTGGAGGGCATTTCTCTTGTGCCTGCCCTGTTGAAGCCCTCAGAAGTCCAAGAGCATTCCTGCATGGCTTGTACCAGGGCATCCCTAGGCAAAGATGTGCTGCCAGCTCCACCTCAGCATGTAGCACCTGGGAGCACCACCGTGCCCCTGTCAGGTGAGGCATCTCTCATAGGAATACATTTCACAAGCATGCATTGAAATATAAATTGAAATCTAAAACATTCTAGACTCTGGTTAAAAATACACCATTTTGACCAATATGACACTGAGGTTGTATTGGGATGTCTTGCTCCCTCAGTCTTTCATAAAATCCCTATAGGAGCTAAAAGTAAAAGTTCTCTTGGAAGTGTGATGGGTGGGGAAAAAAAAGCATTCTACATTTCAGCTGTTCTTTAATGTAGATTTTATGAGAGGAGATGCCATTGTTGGGTAGAAGGTTCTTAGAAGGCCAAACCCACTGTGAAAATCTGTTTCAGTACTAACATGGAAGCATGAATTTATTTGCTCGGTTGTTACTCACCAGTTCTGAAAAAAAAAAAACCAAGAAATTGTTTCCAGGTTCAAATTAGACAAAACAATGTGACACACTGGACCTCAATTTTATGGCAAGAACTTCCAGTTTCCTTGGCAGTTCAAAGCAAAGCTCTACAGTGCACTGAAAGTTTTGTGGCAGCTTCATAAACGTTCCCAAGCTCTGCAATGTATCGAGCAGTGAGAGATTTGATTACACATATTAAGTAGATTGAAATTGCTCCTTGTATATAGATTAAATGAGGCTTGATCTGGGGTTTTGGCATGGTGAAGATGGAAGGAGCTTGAGACACAGAAAGGAAGATCTTCTGTATACATAGAAGCCAGAGGATTTGGAGGGGGGGGTTTGGGGATTTAATGAATACAAACTCCCCCTATTTTTTCTACGTTTGCTGTGAGAATTAGTTTTGTCTGCTGGGTGGTGGGTGGGCAGGAAGTGTAGGGTGTATTCTGGGTGAGCTGGAAAGATGAGTGAGTACTCTGCAGAAACAAAGGGTTGGGCCCAGGCATGCCAGATCCAGACAGGGCTGTTCTACTTGGATGGATCTCTCCTGGGATGTAGCAACACATAAGGTAAGGTAGCCATTGAAACAGTTTCTGGGCAGTGTTTGCTAAGATAGATACTCAAAATGACAAGTATGTTGAAAGCTGAAATCCGTGTTGAAACGGTTTTCTTCTCTCTTTTGGACCAAGTGGGTTTTTTAGCTGATAACTGGTGTATTAGCCAGTGCAATTCCAGAGCAAAGAACTTTCAGATTTGATTATTTCTAAATATTGGGGCCTTTCTGTCATGTAACTCAGTGCCATCAATGGCTTATCTCAACCTTTTGTTGAAGTCTGTAACTGGAGACAAGACCATTTTGTAACTTAATATATTTCACCTGATTAGAAGCAGGGTCCAAAAAAGTCTCTTCTTCTCCAAAGCCAAATAAGGAGGGGATGAAGAAAAAGCTAGTCCAAGTATTATCTCAGACTAAAGAAAACTTTACTTTTGTTTGATAATGAGACTATATTTTGTAAGGCAGACTATGGGAACAAAGGTAGTCAGGAGTAACTGTGGAAGTGCAAATAAGTATGTCTGCAATTGAAGAGTAGCTGGATAATGTCCATCTCATAATAGTCCAAGATATGGCAGAGGAAATTGCAAGTCTGGTAGAAAGGAATTTTCATAGCCTGTGAACTCCAGCACTTTATGGTTGGGGGAAAATGCTTGTAGCACCCTCTGTTACAGAAAGGGAAGAATAATCTGGGCAGCTCATTAGTGTCACCTCAGTTGTGTGTAGAGATTTGAAACAATAGAGAACAAAGAAAGGCAAGTGGAGAATGTAAAAATTAAAAGCAACAGAAGTTTTTCAAAGGTGAGTTGGACCAGGTTAGATGATGTTTCTCTTTTGCAAGGTAATTCCTCTGCAAAGGAAGGGAAATGTAGAGACTCAGGATAGCAGGACTTCAGTGCCACTGAGCTGTGCAGGAGTCTGAAAGAACCTGAGGGAGATGGGAGTTTGTAGGCAGACTCTCAGGTGGGAGGGAACAGTTTTAAGAGGTCACAGAATCACCACCTGAAAGGGCAAGGGTTGAGCTGGAGCCACGGTGCTCCTCCTGTAGCATCTGGAAAGTGTTCATGTTTAATTATGCCACTGATAACTTTGTCACCAGAGGTCACAGCATGCTAAAGCACAGGCTGAGGATACCAGCAGGGCAGCGTTGTTCCCTGCTGAAAGAAGGCTTGAAATAATATCCTGGCAAAACCAGATGGACCTTCCGGATGGTGTGTGAGCAGTTGGACAAAGTACAGCAAGGAGAAGGGCAGGGTGAAGGAAGTTAACACCTCAGTACACGTTCCCTTGATGAGACATCCTAACATAACCTCCTATGATGAGCAGCACTCACTTGCTTTATTAAACAGTCTTTAATTAGGTGATCCCAAGCTACTGTTTCTCATAGCATGTCAACCAAGTTTTGTGTAAAGTTGGTTGGATTTACTCCAACAGTTGGAGGTGGATCAGGCAATTTGTTCTGGGGGACATTTGCTTTTTATTCTGCACAAGTTAAAGGTGTTTCCTAAAAACCGGATTTTTTAAAAATTAAAATTTCTACATGTTTGGAGGGTAGCTTAATAAACACTGGTAAAAATATTTCAATATTAAAAAACACAATAATCTTATCTATATGCATACATGCTGGATTTATATTGTCTAGCTAGTACTTTTTAAAGTTAAATAGAATGATGATAAAGCATTTAATAAATATTATCATGTCTCTATTCTCAGCTCTAGCACAGAAGGTTTTTAGAGGTAGGTTGTTGAGACCTACTTTGCAGTGACTACGACAAGTTAGTGTTGGGCTGGGGAATCACTCTAGAGAAAGTTTTTGAACTTGGGTCACTCTAATTAACTTACAATTCCAAATTAATGTGCCAGCCTGTGTGGGATATGTTTCAGAAAGCCCACTCAGCCAGTTTGTACTGGATTTGGGAGTAGACACAGAAATTAAAAAAAAAAAAAAAAAAAAAAGGAGCAGATTTAGGTACTGAACATCAGGCATCTGATACTACTTTTAATCTGTCTTGCTTTAGTTTCTTAATGTGATATCCCAAGTTGCAAACCAAGATTATCTTGACTTTTTCCTTTGCCTTTTTCAAGGCAAAATTCTTGCTGGCTTCCATTCAGCAGCGCTTTGGACAGAGCAAGGGCTGAGAATAGAATGATTAAGCCTCGGTCAGAACCTCTCTTGCTTCTTTGTGACTTCCAGAACTCCATTCTAAGTCACTCAGATGTACCTCCAGCACCAGGAATTAATCATCTGCTGACAGAGGGAGAGTGAAAAGCCATTAGTTTTATAGGAGCTTTTCCCCCTTGAAATTCCATTGCTGTTTGACTCTTTCTGAGAGATGATGTTGAAACTGAGGATAAATTCAGTTTCAGCATTTTCATATTCTTTGCAGTGACTGCCAGGAAAAGCGTTCAAGTCTTATGCAATAATGGCCTGGACTCCTTTCAACGTTTGCTGTGGTCGTCACGGCACTGTAATGATCTCAGCTCCATACATCCCGAGTGCTGGATGCAATCTGCTTGGGGAGGCTGCTCTGGACAGGGCTGAAACTTCAGAAGCAGTCACAGAATCATAGAAACCCCTGAGCTGGAAAGGACCCACATGGATCATCAAGTCCAGCTCCTGGCCCTGCGCAGAACCATCCCCAAGAGTCACACCATGTGCCTGAGAGTGTTGTCCAAACACTTTGTGAACTCTGTCAGGCTTGGAGCTCTGACCACTCCTCTCTGGAGCCTGTTCCAGTGCACAACCACCCTGTGGCTGTAAAACATTTTCCTAATACCCAACCTCTCCTGACACAGCTTCATGCCATGCCCTCAGGTCCAGTCTGTGTGCTGTATTTGCAGGAACCCTCCTGTGTGGCACTGGACCAGAAGGATGGAGTGGCTCTACGTGCAGCACAGGCACAGGACAGGCACAGCACAGGCACAGCAGTGTTCCCAGCCCTGAGCTGCCCCTCCTGGCACTGGTGGCAGCCTTGCCCAGCACACAGTGCTGCAGGCTGTGGACCCCCAATGCAGCAGCCCACTCAGGCTTGCTCACGTGCCTTCACATAGCACAGCCTTCCTCACCACCCGGTGTCCTGGTGCTCCTGTTGATCCTTTTGCTTTTGGTACCCCCACAGCTCCTGGGAGATGCAGATGGCAAGAAGCAGGCTCTTCTCTCATGTGTCCCCCTCTATTGTTTAGAGCACCATCTAAGCACCTGACTGGCTTTATTTTAATGTAGACAGATACACAGTGTGATTCAGAATTCACCTGTGGCTCTCCAGTTTTTAGGGAAAGCTGCCTTGTGTAATAATTTTCAAGAAGTTGCGTGGTTTCCCCATTCCCCTCAGACAGTGGTGTTACTGACTGCTCCTTCCAGAAGGAGATGGTGTTGGCTAATGGCTGGAACATTGTAGCCTTGTCACCTTGTTTATAGCACCTCTCTCTTACTATCCCTATGACCTACAGCAGGGGGGCTAAGCTATTTCTTTATCATTTTTACTGTCTGTGAAAGAAGGTTAAAAACCCACCAACTTTGTGGGATGTTGTAAAGCTTTAATGGCTCAAAAGTACTTTGAAATGATCAGGTAAACAATTGCAAATAAATGCTCAGACAGTTATTGGAATTCTCTAATTCTCCTCTGACACATGATGTCTGTCTACTTTGAAGTCTCCTTTCTGTGTTTGTTTGGGTTTTTTTAGTAGCTAAATTGCCTTAGTGTGGAGAAACAGGAATAGTTCGTGCAAACACAAAACCCCTGAAAATGGAAAGAAACAGTCCTTGGATGAGACAGGAAAAGAATGACTCAGTAATTAGTTTTTGGAAGAGAGCGTTTGATAGGGAAAGTGGATAAATTTAAAGGTCAGTCTTGGTTACAAAATAATATTCAGATTACTTAATATAATACCAGTTTTTCTGTTATTTCATCCCTACAAGGCAAAACGCTTGCAGTTATTCAGGCAGCAGACTCTTCCCTTAAGAAATTCAAGCAATCCAAAGTGTATTTGCCCCTCCCTCACTGAAGGCATATTTCCACAAACTCTCACCTCTCTCTCCAACCTCAGGGTTACTACATGGAGAATATAATGAGAAGGAAACTTGATATAGTCTTTGTCTTCAAACTTGTAGAATCAGAACCCAAAGGAATCAGTACTTTGTGATTTATGACTCCTCTGTTTTGTTATGAAGAAATGTTAGACATCTTTAATACGTTAAATATCATGTTATCCAAGTTTGGCTGCTGATTGCAACATACTCGCCCTTTATTCCCTAGAAGAATTTGCTGAATACCTTTCTGTAACTTTCCACATTGCTATCAGCTTTGCAGTGCTGTGCCTTATTGTATAATTGGAAGCTTTTCCAGTGGTCTGGGTAATTGTACCATCTGAGGGATATTACCCTGCTTTGTAGCATGCAGATTCTTCTGAATTGTTTCCTATTTTAATAAAGCCTTTTATTTTTCTACGAAAAAATCTCCAAACCTGATTTAAGCTAAATGCATAGTATGTTCTTCTCTTCTCAGAGGGGTCCCACACAGCCCTTGACTGCACTTCCATTAACACCAAGAAAATTCCTCTTCTGCTTGAAAGGGAGTAAGTGATCAAGTGCTAAAGTGCTGTTGGGGTGTTGGTGATAGTATCAAGCTGCACAGCATTTTTAACAGATAATACTGAAACTTGAGGCAAACCTACCAAAAAAAAAAAAAAAAAAAGAAAAAAGAGGCAGAAAATACTCAAAATAATTTAAACTGAAATGTTGTGTAAGCTAATGACAGGACACCAAGCCAGGAATCAAACAGGTCTGTGCTCTGTTCTCCCCTTTGCCTGGAAATCATGTTCCAAGTCAACAGTTTAGCCAAGATGCAAAACAACTTTTTTCTTAGGAGACAATGAGTGAAGCTGTAAGTACTGCAACTGGTTGACTGTGGGAATGTTGCTTGATTGTCTCACGGTGCAAAGTTTTTAATTATTATCTTTACATTATGTCTCATTTAAAATTCAAAGCTGACTGATAAAAAGAACAGTTGCTGTTCGGTCATGTCACTTCCTTTAAATTTCTTTTCAATTTGCATTTGGTTATTAGAGCAAAAATTAATATTTTTTAGAAGTTTGGGGTGAAAAAAAACCTAAAATAATCACCAGGATGGTACTTTATTACTGAATCACAACTTTGCTCTTCCAGGAGGGCTCGTGGCAAGGGAGATGGCAGTGGGAAGCCTTTCCCTTTTCCTTCATCTCATGGAAACACCCTTTTGTATGGATGGTGCGTGTCACTTTCTGCAAGAAGGAAAGAAGTCAGCTGAACTGAGAGCTGAGCTGAAGCCCGGCCTGAGAGCATTTGGGTTTTGTGCAGCCTCCCTGCCTGAGCCCTAGAGGAAGATGTGTAAGCTTGAACCTTCACAGCTGATTTCTTCTTCCACAAATGTAAATTCTACTCAGAAATTGGAGATCTAAAACATCTGCTTCCTTTTACTTAGTCTGAATAAGTGATCTCTTGCTTTTCAAGAGCATGGTGACTTGTCATCCCAGTATGGTAAAACAATAACAAGGAATTAAAAAAAAAATTACTTTTCTCTAAAGGATGTAAAGAGCTGCAGTGACCTAAAAGCCCAGAAGGTGACAAGTCCTATGAAAATGAAAAGATGAAAACAACAGAGTATTGCAAATCTCCTTTTGTTTAATTGAGAAAACCATTTAGGAGCGTGTTTAGGAGCCCTTTTAGGAGCCAGAAGGTGCTGCAGTAGTAATGGAGGCTTAGATTTCAAGAACAGAAGTTTTACAAATTTGCAGAAACTTTCAGCATGTGCTTTTGTCCCATTGGAACAGCTGCTGGTATATGTGTTGAGCAGGGATTGGATTATACATGTTCTCTAAATTAAGTACATGCTTAACTGCCTAGTTAGATCAGGGTCTTAGTGGCCTGGATATGGTGAGAAGTACCTCAGATCCAAGGGTGTGCAAACAAGCTGAAGGATTTTATTAAGAAATCTGAATTTAGGATGCAACAGATTAAAATTCCACTGAAAAAGATATGCAGAGAACAAGTTAAAAACCAACGTGACTTCACAAGGGACCACTCAAAAACCCTGAGGTTAGCAAATGAACTCGAGAAATGGAAAACAGAGGTGGCAGCTCCACAAGAACATAATCTAAGTTATGGCTAGCAGGAGAAAAAAGAGAGTTAAAAGCCATGATGAGTTAAAACTGGGCAAGGCAAAGCAATTCAGGGATGGGGAGGGGCATTTATAAGCATTTTAATGGTACCATGTGCAAATGTGAAATCACCTGATAATCACTGAGGGGAAAGTAACCCAAAACCTTCCACACTGCAGATACCAAATTTCCTTTTCAAGCTATGTTAGCAGCCAGATAGGGGTTTCAAATAAAGTATCTACTGATCAAAACAGAAAAAAATGTCTCAAAACCAGGAGTGCTCAAAAATCAGCAGATGGAAGTTTATGCATCAGGCAGTCTCCAGAATATAAAATAAAAAGGCAATAAGGAAAATCATGGGTAAAAGAAGAAGAAGAAGAATACTTGTACTTTCTTGAAGCTTGGGATCCCTGAAAATTTCATCCAAAAAATCACTCTTGCCAAGGCTGGTACAGGCTTCCAAGGTACTCTTCTGCCTAGCATGGCCATGGCTACAAAATGAATCACAACTCGCTGTGGGGAAATTGGTTTTTGACCACTTGGAATATGTGTCAGTGAACCACTTGTGGTAGTATCTAGGCATTCACAACTCTGAACTCAGGAAGCATCCCTGGATCCCACACTGAATCTCCATCCAGCTGTCTAATTGTTTGCCACCTCTTATGTGGCTGTCAGCATGACAGCATTTTCCAGATGAACAAAAAAAGTACATGGAGGCTAGTTGGAAGGGCAAAACTTGGTGTGTATACCCCTGTGGCCACCAAAGTAACAGTGAAACATCGTCTCTATGCTCATGGCTTCAATGGAAACGTGTGTCCTGGTGTTTCTTCTCCTTTCTCTGTTCTTTAAGGAGTCTTCAGGCATGGCAACACACAGACAGCCACACATCCACCCACCACCAGTGAAAGAGGGAGCTGGAAGATCTGGGGCAAGGAGGTGGCCTGAAGACTAAATAGAAGGTGGGTGAGATTGGAAGTGCTTTGGCAGGGAAGGCACAAGGAAGGGTAGGCTGGGAAAGGAGGAGATGTGGATAGGGTGGGTTAGGTCTCCAGTTCAGATTGGGTTGGGAGCCATGCTGATGTTCCTCAGGATCTAATCCAGCCCTGCTGGCTTGGGGAGGCCTGAGGGGGCCTGGCTAAGGAGATGGAAGAGACAGACCTGGATGAAAACAAGCTGAAGTACAGCATGTTGAGGCAAGGCTGTGAGAGAGACCCACAACTGCCTTAAGGATCTGCAAAACAGTGAGATTTCTGAGTTCACAATTTCTCTGCTGCCAGCAGATGCCTGGGGAGGTCACTGGAAATTAACATGTCCACCCCCAGGAGAGCTCTAACAACCTACTCAGAGTACTCTTTGCTTCTCCTTGCTCAGATGCAGAAGGCTGGCAATGGTGTAGGCAGTGGAGGTCAGGATGATTTGCTGCCACTGCTCATTAGATGATGCCATCCACCCTGTCTGTTGAGAGACAGAAAAATGTACTACTTGGTAATGGCATTCGGGGCCCATATGTCCCTGGGAGTTGTATTTGCAAGGGCTAAAATTAAACAGCATGGATGATTTTAGTTCTGGGTTTCTTCAGCAGTATTTTGGGAGAAACATTAATATCCTGTTTTGAACAGAGATTTCTGTGCCTAATTTCTTGGCTTTACTTCCCTACCACACTCTTTCTGCAGGCTGCTTGAGTGGAAATATTTCCTCCTGGACTTCCTCCTTCCAGCTGTGCCACTCTGCTTTGGAGTTTGATGGATTCTTCCTTCTCAGCACCTGAGTCCAGCAAGAAGCACCCGCAGGACAGAGCAGACAAGGTGGGTGTGTGGTGGTGTGTGTCAGCTGTGCCCAGCATGGCCAGCAGCCCTGAACAAGCACAAGGTGGACCTGGCACAGGGCATCCCTTAATATCTGCAGTCCATACTGTTTAAACCATTCATTAAACCTCAGGCAGATTTGTAATATGGGAGAGGGTAGGAGTTGGATAAGTCAGATAAATGGGAGTGTTTCAGCTGTAGATATATTGACTTAAGTAAGCAGGTGTCTCTTGTAAAATGCCAGTAAATGAGAATATGTCATGTGAAGCCTGATGTTCTTACCGTGTATACTAATAACAGAGAAGGGCCACCTATGAATATTTGTGGAGCCAGAAAGGGCAGGGTGTATAAATTCAGGCTCTGCTGTGTAACATGTTTCTTCCATGGGCTTTTGTTTCAGCATCACCACTCAGTCTTGGGAGTGAGCACATGGCCAAAAATTAATTGAAGAAATCGAGGAGTTCATGGCTCTGCAGCTTGTGGTTGGCAGTGCAGCATGGTTACTCCCCATTTTGGTCTCACTCTGCACTGTGTGCAGGTGATGGGCCCTACAGCTCACATCCCACCACTAGGCAGAAATGGCTTCTGGTTCTCTGCTGCAGCACTCAGTCATCTCTGTGAAATGCAGGTCCTGGAGCCTGTAAAATATAACCCTGGGTTTTATACATTGCTGAGAGGTTTATGAGGCCATCTGTCTTGAACCAATGGCATGGCACAAAGTTGTTTCTTCAAAAATTAGGCAATATTTCCATAAATATAACTTGTGGTACGAGTTTCTGCGTTTTGTTATTTATCTGTTCTGGTGAATAATGGAAATAATTTTATGTAAGTGACAGCAGAGGAAAAATTCAATGCCATGAATTAAGAATAGTTTTGAGTTTCTTTCAGTATGCATACTGAAATGCTGCTGTCTGGAGTTTGCAAATTTTGGATTGTAATTTGAGGCTTTTAGTAGTGCGTTTACGTGCTGTCTGTCTGTCTGTCTAGCTAGCTAGCTACCTACCTACTTACCTATACATCTCCAGGAGCCAAAGCAAAGCTCATCTTGTTGCTGCTGATATCACTTCATTTTTTATTTCACTTTGATCTGTTTAGGATATCTCTGGGCTCTCCTCTTGCCCAGAGAGGGGTGTTTAAAGGACTTTAGGATTAATATGTAAAATTTATTAAATAAATCCTGAGAGGTAGAGGAGTACAGTTGTTCCAGTTATGATTAAGGAACTGAGATGTTTATGTAGAAATAAATGGGATTCAGGTGCTAAATAGTTTCCAGAGTTGGCCTAAGAGGTTTCAGGCTATTGGGACTGGCTGATATGCATGTTGAAAAGCATTGCAGGAAAGCTGTATGAGCAATGTGTTTTGAAATGTGATGCTAAAAACTCATCCAAGGACCAACGTTCAACACTGCAAACATTATCGCATTCTTATTTTAACAGTTCAACAGACATTGTGGTTCTATTTTGAATTTTATATTTGGCTTTCTTTTTGGTTGGTTTTATCTTCCGCTGTCTTAAAAACTGTCAGCTCAGTAAGTAATTAATTCACTCAGCATGAGTTGATTTTACAGCGATAGAAGTATCAACAAGGACTTTTCTGCCAAGACTGTGGTGCTGTTAGATGCTGTCTGACTCTCTGGGTGAAAGTATGTGTCACAGCAAACTGAAAAACTGGGATCTAAAGGTAAAATTTGAATATGCACAGAAGCATCTAGAAAGCAACTTTTTCCAGATATGCTGGATATTTTTCAAGTATATGTCATACAGGGAGGCATATTTATCTCTTGAAAACCATGCACATATTACTGAGTTTACCAGTTGATTTGTTGTGTACTTGTGAGAAGAGATTGATCTACAGGTTAATTATTTAATGGTTACAAAATGTTCATTAATAATTGCTAAAAGACCAGGGAAAAGGTGAAGTTTTGTACCCTAGGGCAAGAGCACAGGACATGCCTAGAACAAAGTGGAAAATGCACCAGCTTAAAAATGAAAACAGCCATAATAATAACAAAATGTCAAGGTGCTAACGTCTTGTGGCATTATTAAGAAACAACCTAAATCAAGACTAAACATTGGTGTTTTTTCATGTAAGATAATGAAATTTCTCATATAAGATAAAGCTTTTTTTCCTGTTGTTCATTTTTATTGAGCAGTTGAATTTCTCAGGAGAAAGAAGCGGATGGGGATTTTGGCATTGGTGTGCCAATTTATTTTGTTGATCCAGGTATAAGTGCAGTGCAAAACTGTGTTGAAAAGCTGTAGGGACCAACATGGTCCCTTTCCCCTCATGGAAAACATGTGACTGGTTCCTTGTGAAGGCTGGCTCTTCCAGGCAGGACCAACACAGCTCACAGGGATATAAATGTGCAGCACTGAGCTGTCAAAAAGTTAAGGGATTCCTGAGAGCAGCTCAGCCTTCAGCAATCTGCATCCTAAGTAATCCAAAACTCTTGGGCTTGCAAAAGCTAGTTTTTAAAATTGGTCTCATTAGCTCTCTTTATTTGCATACCTCAAAAAATACTTGTTTTACATGAAGAAGATGTTAACAGAGGTTCTCTTCTTTGCTGATTACAGATTTATGATTTTGGATATATCTTACAATACTTCGTGGTTTTCTATTTTTGGGTTTTTGGCTTAACCCAGGCCAATCAACTCAGTCTCTTGAGGTAATAGAGGAACTACAAAATATCACTTAACAGCAAGCAAAACGAGTGCTATACAATACCATGGTGGATGGTTTTAGTGAGTTCCCATCTATGAATTCATCAGACTTCTTGGAAGCAAAGAAACTTTGTCCTGAAAATAAAAGTAAGTGTCCACAAAGGGCATCAAATCTCCCTAATCTGGCAATTTAAATTTCATTTTTATGTTCTTAATAAATGTTCACAGAGTAATAGTGATTGAGTTCCTTTATACTTCAGACTATAAATTTCTCAGTGAGCCATTCTCTGGCGGTGTTACAGAATGGGTTTATTTTAATTGAAAACCATGCTGGGAAGCGTGGGATGTTTATATGCTCAGTTCAGATTTTCTGCCTGCAAAGAGCCACTGTATCCTCAGCATAACCTTTTGCCTTTCTACTTTCCCATCCCTGTGCTGGGTTGCCCTCCTGGAGGTGCTTTCCCACGCATGGGGAAGCAAGGATGGCCATCCCTGCAGCCATGGTTGCTTCTGCTCACCCTGGTATGGCTGCTCCAACTCGCTGGTGCATTCCAGAGTCTCTCAGCTGCTTTCCTTGCCATCCCACTGTGCTCCTCAGGGCTGTCTGCCTCATTGGGCTGCTGCAGCCCAGCTTTGTACTGCTTTTTAAATGTACAGGGGCAAGCCTGAGTATCAAGGCTAAGAAGTGTCAGGAGCATAAAGAAAAAAGTTAGAGGGATCTCTGTGCACAGCAACATGCAGCCTGAAAATGCATAGAGATATGTCAGAATGCTCTTTCCTAGGCTACAAACAACTAGCATATATAGAAGAAGGAAAAATTTCAATCTTAAAAGAAAAAAGGGGTATCCCGTGAGTAGGAATATTTCAGTCTGCACATTGATAATTTTTTACAAGCTGACATTTGTAAGCAGTATTTCTGACAGATTATTGAAATCTCATCTCTCATTGCACATCCTAGCTCTGCTCCTCAGCTCCTTTTCTGCCTGAGGTGCTTGTGGGTCAGCAGTGCTGAGCAGCTGGGGATGCTCCTGCTGCTCCAGGATTTGTTTTGGTCTCAATGCCCTCCATGCCATGAAGGAGAAGCCCACCTGCCCCTTCCTCGGGGGTGGTGTCCCTCGGGGTCAAGTGCAGGCAGGCCCTGTGGGCAGGGTCCATCTTCCACTGCTGGCCATGTGCTCGCTGGGGCTGGCACTGGGCAGCCTTGCTCCAATTCCAGCAGGATGAGGATTGTCACAGCCAGGTACCAGGAGTGGCATGGAGAGAGCTTGTCATGCTGCTAGGAGGAATCTCAGACTTGGTTTTGCTGTGATTAGTTATGAAAATAAAGCAAAACTAATCAGGTTATTTGCAGGAAGGAAAACAAGTCCATGCTGAGGGTTGCTGTGCCTGGAGTCCCAGGGGCTGAATTCCCAAATGTTCCTGACTCCACAGGGCTACCACTGGCCCCTGGTGCCTGTATGGCTCAGGAGCTTATTGTATCTCTAGCCAAGCACCAGGACTTCCCTGGGACTTGGGAAAATGTCTGCCTCTTGCTGAGGTGGAAAATAACTGGTGTAGCCCTTCAGTTGTGATCATCTGGACATCACCTCATCCCCTCTGGCGGGGCGAGCAGGGACACAATATGCCCCATGGGGCAGAGATTCTGGGCAAGCAGCCCCCCCAGCCAAGGTGGCAAGTGCTCAGTCAAAAGGAGACCATTTCACTGACTGACCAGAGTTCAGTGTGACCCCTGTTGGGTTTCCTGTGCTTAGAAAGGTCACAAGTAAATCCATGTGGAGGGAAGCAGATCACTGGGGAGTGATCTGAGGGGCTTTAGGGATGTGCAGGATGCTGCTGAGCCCTGCTGCTGTTTGCTGGGAGCCAGGAGCAGCCAGGAAGGAAGAATCCACACTGAACTGATCCACTGTGGGGCCACCACCCAGATCCAGCAGCCTATGGCCAGGAGAAGGTAGACACTGTGCAAAATTGCTTCTGATCTCTCCTTATGGGTCCCAGGGTGCCAGCAGCCACCTCAAGCACTGAGTGCCTTCTGCAAGTGCTTACAGAAAGATACAAATAGAAATTTAGTGTATGTAATCAGGAAACCAAATATATCAGGTGGAAACCACCAACCTCACTTATAACTCAAGCTGGATTTAAAAACTCTTACACAAAGAGTTTTTAAATTATGGAGCCATTTCCAAAGTCAGCAATAAAAAGCGCTGCGTATCAGCTGAAGAGAAGATAGACAAATTTATGGAAAATGAGGAAACCTGAGACACAGCCACTGACTGGATTTATATGGTTGGGGATAGATGCTGAGATATCAATGTATTGTGTGATGTCTGTATTACTTACTGTCACAAATGCAGGTTTAGATGGACCATTGCTTCTGGCTCTGACATACCTATGCTTTTGTAAAAAACAATTGCTTCCATAATATAGGAAGCAACAATGGAATGATAAAATCTAAGTATGTTGGAAACAAGCATTCTGTATGAAGCTTGTGGTTTGCTGTTCATTTTGCAAGACTTAATCTTCTCTCTACAGCAGGGATTTTTTGGCAGCTCTGTTGATTCCACATTATGTTTGTGTATGTTTTGCTGTAGGGTATAACTTCATTTTTGTTCCTAGTTTCAACACAAAGGATGGAATAAGTAGATAGGAGTGCATGGACAATACACACACAAAGACACACACACACATATATGTGTTTAGCAGTAGGTATTTGTGAAATCAGATAACAGATGATTCTGTGACACAGAGCATCCTACAGACTACAAACAGCAATTTCCTAGTGTGCATGAGCTTAAAGGTTTTTGAAAAAAATCTTTGGGGACTGTAACAGACCATTTTCTGGTATATTGAGTTTTTGATTAGATTTCATTGTCTGTTATTTTTCAATGCAGCCTGCCTTATTCCTTTCCTTTCAAGCCTTGCTCTTGGTGACAGTTAATGAAGCAGGAGCTTACTTGCTCTGGTCTGTCTTTCATAGGTAAGTTCAAAGCACTGAGGTTTTTGGTGCTCTGATCCATTTTAAACCAGTTCTCCTGCTGCAAGGAAGACTGTGATGTGGCCCTGGCTAGGACACTAGCCAGCAGCAAGAAGTCAAGGATGGCATATCTTGACATGACTCTTTAACCCATACCTCAGGCTCCGCGTGAGCTGCTGGTGTCATGCCTTGGGAACTGGAGGGCTTGTTTTAACAGGTCTAAATTCAGATGAAGCTGCATGCCCATGGCATAGCTGGGAGGCCCACGTGGAGAACCAAAGGCACTGGTGTGCACTCAGAATTTTCGTATAAAATATTATGAAAACAAGAAGTGATTCTTGGGCTGAGTGTGGGTGTTAGAGTTGGGGAGGTCCTTTTACCTTCCACAGCACCCTTTGGAGGATGCTTACAAATGCTCTTCAGGGAGATATAACATGGACCTTGGCTTTTATTCTTTCTTGTTAACTCATTATATTTTTTTAAGATTGGGATTATGAAATCACATTGACTGATTCCTGAATATTGCTACACATGCCATTTCCCATCCAAGACAATAAAATGTATTACAAGTGCCTTTTTAATGAAAGAGAAATCAAGACCTTCATGTCCTGCAACATCTGCTGGGAACATAACCTAAATTGAAAACGTATGTTGTTCTTATGGGGAGAGAGAGTGAGAAGTCTTCCAGTGACAGGAAGTATCAAAAAAAGTTAATGTTGAAATCAGTGAAACAACCATGCATGACAGGAGGAAAATGAGCACATAACTTTTTTTTTTGGTGGCTTTTTTTTTTTTTTTAATGAGCTGGAATGGAGATGGGCAAAGACAAGACAGAGATGGGGGAAGTGGGGAAGTGGGATTATCTGTGTATTGACAGAACTGTTTATTTGCTCCTGGCAGAAATAAATCCCAGCATATATTCCCCCTAGCTTTTTCTTATTTACAGAGATGGAAAGCCTAATCTGTTGCCAAGACCCATTATCCTTCGACTTGAGTCAAACAGTACATCCTGCTTATTGAATCAGAGAATAGTGTGTATTTTATGAAGACAGAAGGAAAAGGTAAGTTTACTCTTGCAACCTTCTCCTGTTTATTAGTGTTTATGGTTACTACCACTACCATAATGATAAAGCTGTATTTTAGACATAGCAAAACAATGCAAATAAATAAACATCTATTGAAAAATAATTAATTTGTCCTGAGCTCCACCATTGTGACTGTGTGGGATAGTTCTGTGGTGAGGAGCACAACATTTCTGAAACACTTCTGATTTTGATCTGGTTAGCTTAATTTTACCTGTGTTAAGTTTGAAAATATTTCTTACGTGTGTTTTATGCTTTGCCTGAGCTCAAGAATCTCTAAGTACTTCCAATCTCCTCATAAATACACCTTTGTATTCTGCCTAATATATAAACATCACGACCCATGTCTGAGAATGTTGGGAATTTTATTAGGTTCATAAAGTTTTAGTTGTGGTCTAGCCCAATGGGTCCAAAATAAATAAACGCAGAGAGCAAAAAGAGTAACAATTTTGTACTTATTTCTTCTGCTCTCCCCTGAGAGTTTCCCCAGTACTGGTGAAGCACTTGCTGTGGTGGTTTCTGTGGCTTGCTATCAAAGTATCTGCAAGCCAGTAAGTGAGAGACAGATGCAGAGTATAAAAGTAACTGGTAAGTAAGTAGAGAAAAGTAATTGAAATAGTCTTATTAATACATTTCACTGATTTCCTTGGTCTCTTTCCATCTTAAGGGTGGAAAGAAACTGTGAATGATGGTGAATGACTTGTGACAGCCCTTGCTGCTCTAAGTGAAGAGGCTTGGTCGGGACAGCTTCCTAAGCCCTGTGGGTGGAACATGTAAACAATCAGCATGGCAGGATGGAAACCTGTATTTGAGCATATAGGGAGAGCTGATTCTTGGACTGAGATCTTCAGTCTGGGCTGGCCCTTTCTCTGGCTCTGGACAGAGTGTGCCATTGTTCCTCAGCATGGAGCTGGCTTTGCCTACAGCATCCACAGTTGACAGCTAAGTGTGATGCAACAGTACAGAAAAAGAGCTACCAACAATGCCAACATCTTCCCCTGAGCTATGGGTGAGTGCAGCCTTTGCTTTAAGGTATTACACTCCATAGATATTCCAGGCATCTCTCGCTCTGCAGACCTGCCATGCTCAGGACATGCAGGGTACATGCAGGACAGAAGCTGTTGCACCTTCTCTGTTTGTGGAAAGGTGTTGGCTTATCTTGAGATAAGCTTAAGTGCATGCAGCTATCATGCTCTTTAAAACAATTCTGTCATAAGCCTTTAATTGGTCAGAAAAATGTAGCTTTGCAAGCTTTGTAAACCCAAGAAATCAGCAAGCCATGGCTTATGTGGGAATCAAAACCATGTTTTGATGCAATTACAAAGCTAAATAAATGAATTTTTATACAATCATTTTAGGAGCATCAGAGGCACCACTTTTGCAGGAAGAACTGGCAGGTGAACCCTTAAAGATCAAGCCCCAAAGCACCTTCTGTTTGTTTATATGCACTGCACTCATTCTGTCTCAATGATATTGGAAAATTATTTCTGGAATGTGTCAAATGGCATAATACATGTTACAGATCTCTTTCCTAGTTAGCTACAAAGCTTACACTGCATTTTAGGGGGGATAGACGCAACGTTTTATTGTTCAAGAATATTAATAAAAGAAAAGAATTTTTAGAGCAGATAACTGTAACTGAGCTGCAATTGCAACCCAAGTAAGACCATACTATTTCTTTTTCTTTTTCTCAACTCACAGCTGCACAGTCAACTCTTAGATTTCCTTGGAAATTTTTCAGCGAGTCAAAATTTTTTTGGAAACATCTACAGAGCTTTCATAATGCAAGTTACTTGGGCTTTTGGAGTGCCTTGGGTGCCTTGACAGACTCCTGTGAGCTCAAAGGTGAGCTCCTGCCAGGTTTGGCCAGAAGTAGAGGCTGCCAGGTCCTTAACGCTATGGCAGTCCTTGGGGAGTCCATGTAGTGTAGGTGGCTCAGGGTGCAGCTCGGATTGACCCCTGGGTGAGGACAGCTTGAGGAAAGAGGCTGTGACCTGGTGCTGCCCCTTTGCCCAACAAAGGGCAGGAGGATCTTTGCCTCAGACAGGTGATCAGACACTCAGAGACACAGCAGCAGCTGAGGACTCAGGTGGAAGACCCCAGCCTCAGGGTATAAAACCCAGTGTTTCCTTTGTTCAGTGTCCTTTCTCCAGGGTGCAAGCTTGAGCTGTTACTCTCTTGCTGCACCATAATAAAATTATTTAAAGTAACCGGAGGTCTGAGCCCCTGCCTTGGGAAACCTGGGATTGAGCTGCTAAGGAAATTTTGTCTGTGGGAATGTGGGATGTGTAGGGAGTCAGGCAGGGCACCTGTCAGGTCACTGGAGCCACCCTCTGTGAAGGGGCTTTGGTCCCAGCGTTTAGAGTCTCTGGGAATGGGACTGTGACTGCCAGAATGCTCCTGAAAGGTCAAAGAGGAAAGTGTCCTTAACAGCAGATGCATCTATGAGGTAAGGGGATGTTTTCATTTGGGCTGAGGAATCATTACCATTCTGCCCAGTGTTTAACTCTTCTGGACAAAATGGGTTGTAGGGGACCAGTCTGTGGACCAGCTCTAGGGGAACAGTGTAGGGACATGGAAGCCAGATGGAGGAAGGTGCCTTCCTTCAAGTGACTCTAGATGTTGATTAGATCCTGAGCACTCATGTCACTGCTCTGCACTGGCTGATTTCCACTGTCTCCTGCTCATCCTGCAGGCTCCTGACCCTCAGGTTTGGCAGGAGGGAGTGTGCTCGTGCTGGATGTGCAGCAGGGCAGTGTGTGTGCCCTCCCAGGCTCTGCAGGCATGGCAGTGAGCGAGGCTCTACTTGCCTCACCCTCAGCTCAGCTCCCAGCATGGAGGAGGTGGAAGGGGAGGGCAGCCAGTGCCAAGCTCCAGAGCAGTCAGTCCCCTTGCCTGCACAGAGCTGGCTGCAGTCCAGGTGACCCTGAGGGTCCAGCAAGGCTCTGGCTGCAGGCTCTCAGCAAGGTTTTTACCATTGCTAAATCTCTATCTCCCTTCTATTCTTTTTTTCTTTTTTTTTCTTTTATACAAGTGCAAAAGCCCAAAATTACTAATGTTCCTTCCAAGGCAATGACCACAAAACAGAGAATCAAACCCACAGAAATGCTTTCTTTTAGAAATTACTCAGATTTCATCAGGCTTTGCTTATACTGAGGTGACACAGCCAAACCCACTGACAGTTCAGCTATGTGGCCTGAGAAACTCAGCTGCTTTAGCAAAGCTGCTCTCAGATGTAGAGCTACACTTTTCATCTTTGTTAAAATACCACACTGCTACTCCTTTCCTAGCCTGTCAGCATCCCTTTTCATTGGCCCTTCTGCCTGTCCCACTGGAAATTTGGCATATGTTGCCAAACTCCTTGCAGCTATATGAGTCAAATATTCACTCTCAAATGCCGTAGACATGTGGGGAGAACTGCCTCTTTGCTCTTCCTTTTTCAGAAACCTAACTAAATCTTCCTATTGTGTGAGTTATTCTTTTCTTTTATTAAGAACACTATATTTCATTTCATCCTGCAGTGAAACAGTTGCAGGCGGCCGCCCAACACTTGTACTCTTAAAAAGGGAAAACAATGCAAAGGGAGGATGTCCCTGGAGGAAGATCATGCCCTGCCCCGGCTGCTCGCACATGCAAGACAGATTTTTTTTTTCAAGGACAGCGACCAGGCAGGAACATGACTGCTGTTCTTGCCCTTGGAAACACCCCTCTTTGCCTTGCAGTCTGTGGAAACTTGGCTTTCACTACTGCAAGGGTATCTGGGGACTCTACTGGTTTTTGAGCAATGGCATTTCAAAGGAATTATTATGTCAATGGCCAGTGGTCTGACATTCTCCGGGGTGGGACACATGTATGTGCCTGCAGTGGGCAATAAAGTTGAAGGGAAGGGCCAGTTTCTTCTGCCCTGTCCTGTCTGGAGCTGAACAGTCTCTGATGGATGAGAAGGGACTTGCACGGACAGTGAGTGGGATCTGGCAAACAGTTTTGTTGTTCTGCTTTTGGCAGTTAAGCAAAAAAACCTTGGTTTTCTGGTAGAAAGTTAAGCAGTAGATACTTGCTCAGCATCTGTGTCCTTGGGCTTTCTTTCCTATTGAAATGGATAACATTTTTGAGCACACAGCTTGGGAAGGTAATGCTGTGGTCACTAGCAATTGCTGCCAGGTTGGTACAAAAATAACCCCAAAACAAACCCCAGAAAGTTCTATGAATATTGTAGATAAGTGGAAGTCATTGGGCACTGCAGGATGTGTGCCATGAGGGCCAGAGATGTACAGGGAGAGGCAGGAAAGATGTAAGATGCCTGTCCCAGCAGCTCATGGCTTGCCTGCAGATGTAGTAGCCCTAAGCCACTTAGCGCAAGATTCTTCCTTCACAGAGGTGTCTTTGTACAGATTCAGCCAAAGTAAATGCATACAGTTGTGTCCTCTTTCAAAGTGTCCTGTAAAACACATGAACAGTGCAGTGCATAAGGAGGAATTTGTATGACAATATATTTTCCACATTGACTACTTTAGATCAGCTATTATGGCTGTGACAAGAACATGTCAAAACCCTCTCACTGGCAGGATTTTTTCTTTTTTTTGTTATTTACTGATTATAATCATTAAATTATAGATTGCAAGGATGCTTGGAGGCCATCTGGTCCAACCCTATGCTGAAAGCTGACCTGACTGTGCAATCAGATGATGTATTCCAAGGCCTAGTTTGGTGAAGCTGCTCATCTCTCTGGGAGCAGGGATGCTGCAGTCCCTTTCTGTATTCCTGTGCTTAGCTGCACCCTGTGACAAGAATTTTCTTCCTTCTTTCATGAGACAGGTAAGAAAACACCTATTTCCTATTTCTCAAAAAAAAAAGAGCCTAGTTGTAAATTGAGCACTGCACTCTTTAGGCATAGCTGTGCTCGTGCCTGGAGAAAAAGACATTTGCTTTTCAGAGCTTTGACCTGTTCTAGTGTTGAACAGCTCCTGAAAGGGGCTGGGAGCAATCTCTGTGTTGATTTTCTCAAATATTTGGTGAAGTTTTTCTTTCTGTTTGTGAATTTTTAATGATAATTCAGTCATTAAAACTCATTAACTGCTTGCCTTGAGGTCTGGGGCTCTGCTGGTTTTTTTTTGTTTGGGGTGGTGGGTTTTATTGATTGCGAGATTTGGCTAAAAAAATGTACCTGATTTTGCTTTTAACACTGACATTGGGAGAAAAAAAATAGACTTTTCCTGCAAGGCTTCACAAATCAGGTCTCACTCTGACAGGCTGTAGTGGTTTGCCCTTGGCTGGTGAAGGTCCCCACCCAATAAACAATTTCAAACCTCCGTGCCCCATTGTATACCCATGGGTAAATGTTTCAGGTGGGGCAACATACAGTGTGAGATAATATAGGAGATTGTATACAAAACCATTATAGAAAGGGTAGGATAATAGGAAAAGTGGTATTGTTATGGTGGTTTAGAACCCTTTGGCTTGGGTTATCCCTCTCTTTCAGCTGTGGCTTAAGAAGCCATGGAGCCTGTTCATCTGTTTTCCTTCTCCCCTCCCCAAAAATGCTGTACAGTGATGAGCAATGGCCAGTAGGCAGTAACCAGGGCCCAGAAAATTGCACAGACGAAATGAGACTGTGAGCAAAATTTTAGTAGAATGAGTGTGAATGTTAAGTAGGCAATAAATGTTAGTTTTTATCTTACATTGAATAAGAGCATGTGTTATGATTATATCTAATTGCCTTCTATAGACTTAGATGTTTTGTGTTGCTGAATATCATAAAAAATGTGTATGGCTCCTTCATGATGTTCCTCTGTTTGGGGAAGCCTCTTCTTTTATCCCTGTCTTCTAGTTTTGCTCAACTTTTCAAGGCAAATTTTTAGATTGTGGACAAAGGATGGCACATCATCCGAGACACACAGTTTGTTGTGTTCGTCTGATTTGTTAGGGAATGGTATGCAGTATCATTTTGAGGTCTACAAACAGAAGCTCGTTTTAATATAAATAAAAAGTAATCCTGATAATTCCTTGAAAAACAGCATTAATTTCTGTTTTTGTGGACATCAGGTATTAGCAAGTTTCTGGGTGCTACTTAAGCTGCAACGGCACGGGGGAAAGGAAAGTATCACTTTCATTGGCCTTCAATTACAAGTTATGAACGCATTACTTTCTGGTCATTATTTTATGATGTATAGGGCTGTCAGATATTTTGGGCCTCGGTGATTTATGTTTTTGGAAAAACAGAGCTTTCAGACAGATGGATTTTTGGGGACTGGAGTAGCAAATGTAGCGGAGAAGGCACCCATTTGGGGAGAAGTCTGTGAGAGATATGATCTGCATATGAAGAGGACAAGCTACTGGCACAATAATTGTAATATTATGGATTGCTATAAAAAATAACAGATGTGGAGAAGTGGGATGCCAAAAAAGCCAGCAAGATCTTGGTGGGAAGCTCTTGGCATGTCAGCTTCAATGATCGAGCAAGACACCATAAGAAAGGAGAATTTTTTCCAGGAATCAAAAACCAGGGATGTGGTTGCTGAAAGCAGAGTTCCAGGAGAGTGAAGAGAGAGAGAAAATGTCAGATAGAGATGTACAATGCATTGCTGGAAGGCCTAAACCTTAAAACATTTGAGTAAAGGCATTCCAGTTTAGAAGTCGCTGTGTTAAAGGATAATAACCTAGTCAGGAAATCATGAATAAATGGGAAGTAATTGTGTTTCTCCACTCGTGCTCCAGCACTACTGCCCTAACACAGGAGAGTCCCTATGGGAACGAACTGGGCCAGGAGGACATTTGTGAGGAATGTGTCTAACTCAGAGGATCGAGGCAGGTATCTCAGCCTTCAGTGGGAGACTGCAATAGTCTGTGTTTCACAGGCATAGCTAGAAAGAGCAGGATGTCTTCTGCCTGTGGCACACAACTAAACTGACATCTCAGCTTATTCATAAAATTCTCAGTAATGAAGTACCACAGGGATATTTCTGCTGGGATAACCATGTTGGCTCTGAGATGTTACTTCTTTCTGGAATAAAGATATGATTCTAATGCACTTAAGGCAGTCACTTTTCCCACACTCTAATATTGCAGCTCTACATTTTTGGTATTGGCCAATCAGATGTGTTATAAGTATGAATCAGATGCTGGTTTTAAGGCTTGCAGACCTCTCTCATAAAGCTTTAATTTCCGCAATGATTTGCAATATTCATACATCTGTCGTATTTGCAAGGTGTCTGGGCAGGGTGGTGCCAATGGGCAAGGCTGTGCCAGGCCCAACACTGTGTTATGTCTGCGGATTGTACCTAGTTAAGCCCTAAGTAGGGCTTGACAAATCACTGGCACATGATCCAAGTCGTTCTTATTTATCAGGGGTACAAGTGGTTTGTGGTCAGTCAAAAGCTGAATTAGCTCTCTGGAAGAGCTTTTTCCCTACATTTTTCACATGTTTCTTCTACAATGAGACAGTTCTCAGTCTGCAGAGAGTGATTTATGTCATCAGCAAATGTCTTGGAGCAGTACAACCCAGTCTGGCTGGGTTGTAATGTTGCAGGTGGCTCTGAGTGGTTATGGGAAAGGAGAATTATGTGCTTCAGGTAGGGCTTCCACTCAGCTGAAAACATACTCTTGTATCAGATTCAAATGTCAGGTGATTTCATTTTCCAAGAGTTCATTACAAGGATATATTGCTACCATTCATAACCCAGTCTTCATTTCACTTTGACAGAGATTCAGGAGTTTGCATTAATTTATTACTTGCTTAGGCCAATTTACCCTTCCTCAGTCTGCCTTAATGCCTGGTTTTCATGTGTGTTATCTCAGTCGTTCAGCTCGTTTTGATGTAGCCCAGTGTTTATTGCCTTTCAGACCTGAATACCAAGTGTCTCTGGAAATCTAGACTGGCTTTTATCATATTTCTCTTCCCAATGGCAATATCCCAGGACTTTGTCTGTACAAGCAACTATCCCTTTCCAGGTGCTGCAGTAGCTTTGTCATTTCCTTTGGAATATATTGGGTGCAGTAGCAATGCCAAAAGGAAGTCTGTGGAAGGATTACCATCCAAAAGGCATAATAAAAGTAGTTAACTTGGCGCCATCTGGGTGTAGAAGCATCTGCCAAAAACCATTTGCGGCATCTAAGAGGGGAATAAAACTTGGGCATTCATCTTGGAAAGATGCTGTCCACTGTGAATACGACAGAGCTTCTCCCAAACACTTTGTTTTGTTGATTTAGGTCAAAGGATGTGCTGACTTGGCCGTTTTTGTTAAGGCTTGTAACTGCTGGTGAATGCTGCTCAGTGGGTTTGGCTATTTCCCCTGCAGCACTGACAGGGCCTGGGCTCTCTGCTCCTGTTTGTTGACTGGGAAGAACTGAACTGAACACATCCTGAGTCCGTACACCGTAGGGAGCTCTAGTCCATTGTGTAGTAGGGGATGAGCTTAGTCTTTCCTTCAGTGGTTTTTTGTTGTTTTCTTTAGATTGGTACAGTGATGCCATCAATGTATTGTGTTGAACAGTCGGTTTTTAACCTCCAGGAACAAATGCATCTCCCAGAGTGTCCTGTAATATTGCAAATTACTGCAGACCTTACTGGCATGTATGTTCAACCATGAGTGCAAGTGGTGGAAATGACCCACTCACTCATTATTTGTTTTTAACGGGTTCTTCTTTCCCACTTCTTATTTCTGAATGCTGTCCTGTGCCTTCTCTCAGATACTTTGTTCTTGTTCCTCCTTTGCCTTCCGACCCAGGAGACTGCTTTATACCTGTTTATTTTCCCGCTCCACTCTCTAAAATCTGAGAGGACCTTACTCAGCTTTCCTCGCCCGACTCACTTCCCTCCATTCCTGCTGGTGTGGACACCACTAGTGTTGTGTCAAGGCCTCTGTTCAATTCAGTTCTTCTGTATCCTTGCAGACATGTCCTTCTTTCACTAGAAATCTGCCCTAATGTAGCAGCATATAGAGGTGTGAGGGCTCATGGGATGTTTCATCGTCATGGTCATCTTAAAATCAGTCTAGGTTTAAATCACTGAAAATTGAAAAGAAGTCCTGAAAATCATGACTTAAGTTCCTGCTATTGTACAAAAAGCATCACAAACTCATTATTCAGGGAATGAGGCCATCAAATACATGTGTGTTTTCCCATTGTTTTCCCTGGCAAAGAATTAATTCATGTTGCAAAAAATTACTGTAAAATTTCTTCCATTTCCTCCTGGTCAATTTATCGTATTGACAGGAAGGTGGCTAAGTTGTGAGTGTGCACACTTTCAGCTGAGACTTCACAGCCAATAGCCTTGCCAAAAGCCAAGCACCATCATAGTCAAAATGTGGCATTTTAAAAAATGAGAGCTGATATTGATTGTGCTGCATTTCATGTGACTGGGGCAAGGGATCTGGTTTTGAGAAATCATCATGCCCTTTTAAAAAGATCAGGGCTCACTCTCATTTTGAAACACTTAAAATTGAAAATAAATCCTGAAAATGCTGACTTAAGCTCCTGCTATTTTACAAAAAGCATCACAAACTCATTTGATGCTCAGAACTGAAATTTTCTTCTTTCTCCAAGTTCCAGACCCATATCCTGCACACTTTCTTCATATCCCTCTGTTAAGTACTTCCAGTTGGGCTTCACAATGAAAAGGGAAGTAGAAGTTGACTGTATCTGTGCCTGTGTGTGCTCCTATCTGTATCTGTGATCAGGATTCATGTGGCTCAGTATATATGTGTATATGCTTCTTAATTCTGCCTTTATGAGCCCACAAGCTGAGATGTTTTTGTTGCTGAAGCTATGAGGATAATGAAATTACTGTAGCCAAGTAGAAAACTTTCCCTCCTGAAGTAATACGCGTAAGAATATGATGCTAGAAAACAGAGACAAAGCTAGGAAATCTAAGAGACACTGAGAAAATTTTCTCATGTTTTGTTTGTTTGTTGTCATTGTTCTAACATGAAAAAAAGAAGGAGGGAAAGAAAAAGTGGTCCATTCCCATTTGTGAAACTCTTGCCCCTTGTAAATCACAGGACTCTGCACCACAGTGAGCAGCTCTGAGTGCAAAGTGCTGTAAGTAACGTAAAAGATATGTTAAGAGAAGTGCATACTTTTCAGGTTTTGTACATTTCAAAAGACACCAATCATTCACTTTTATCTGCCTGTTCTGCACAATTAAAATTGAAAATTAAATAGGCAGAAAGGAATTAATAGAATAAATGACTCTTTCTTTTGGGAGATCCTCTTGGTAGAGTGTGATTGCATCATTATTTTTCACATCAATAACACGCAGTAGGTTTTTCCCAGAAACCCTCCTGGGTTTAGAGAAGAGATGATTTTTTCCTCTGATCCCCTTTGATGGGTATTTATGGCTCAGATGAAGGGTGGTTTTGGAAGAAAGCCCTTATTTCTCATCTGTCACAGTGGCAGTTAATCTTAGTATCTATAATTGTCTAATCATTTGTATTTGCCATATGTTTTTCTCTTTAGCTCTGGTGTTAAACTTTTGAGGGGGTCACTGAATCTGGCACACATGCTTTTTCCTTTGACTACCTTTGATTATCAGGAGTCAGTGTTTCTAAATACTCAAATAATTTAAAGAGGTTCAGATATCTAAATGATTGAAACAAGAATAGTAACGCTAAACCCCATCAAGCTGCTTTTTAATAATGCTTTTCTTGATAATGAGAGGCATTGCTGGGAGAAGCCCAGTGCAGAAGGAGGTTCTCTCCAAGAGGTGGTGCTAACAATTGCCACAGTTGGAATAACATATTTGTAAAATCTCTATAATCTTCTTGCAACTGTAATTAAAGGTTTTATGTGGATATATGCGCTTGTACAGTAGTGTGCTGTCCTCCTATTTATGAGCTGTGTAATTGTAACTTTAGTCCTTTCCTGGCGTAGGAAAGCCGCACTGTAATGTGTAATTATAACCTTGGTAAGTGTAACGCCATGAAAGTTACAGTAAGTGGTGTGCGCAGCAGAGGAATGATGGGGTGATGACAGAGTGACATGCTGCAACCAGCATGGCATAATAAGAAGAGCCTTGTTGATGCTGCTATTCTGGCTGCTCTCTGTACCAGCTAACTTTAGGCTCCCCAGGAGAAGGGCAGTGTTGCTAAGCCTCACAGAAGCACTGGCTGTGTCTGTAGCTGTGCCCTTTGCTGGACACTTAACCTGAGGCTCTTAAGGACCAAGAACAGTCAGGGCCCAGGGAGTGGCACAGCCTCAGGGGGTCCTGGCACACCCTGGGGGCAGGCTGGCCCTGGATGATCGCGGCTGTAGCGCTGGCTGTGCCATGGGTGGACCTTGCTGGGGTGCTTGCCTCAGGGTGCTTGTCCCAGCTGAACCCTCACCGAGCACAGAGAGCCACCTCAGTCTCAGACCAGCCCAGACCACTGCCCCCAGTGCAGCAAACAGCCTTTTCACGAGCCAGTCTGGGGCTTGCTGGCTGCATCGGGTGCAGAAAACTGTCCCTCTGTCTCTGCTTTCCCATAGGAGGGGGAGCGGTGTTCACAGCTGCAGGGTGCAGGAAGCTGTGGCAGGCACTGTGGAGGACCCACCAGTGCTCCATGTCACTGCTGGCTATGGTGAGGAAGTGATGTTGGTTTCACAAGGAAGATGTTCAGATGAAATGCTGTAGGCTGCTCTCCGACGTGTCCTGTAAGTGGAAACAACCAGTAGTGTCATGAAAAGCAGCCTGGGGGAACTTTGCCTGGGAGAGCACCAATGTTGCTTGATTTTTTTAATGTTGCTGCCAGCAGTAAATACCATGCTCATCTCTGTGCTGGGTAGTTTCCAGTCCTCTGATACCTGTGGGATGCTGTTAGCCACATTGGAAGTGCACGCTGATTAGCATCACTGAGGAAATTAAAGTTCTCAATGTGCGTATGTGGCTTAAACTACACTGCAAATTGAATTAAATTCTCAAAAAGTCCTGCCAGAGAAGACAGTATTTTATTAAATCCCAGCCTTGCAAGCACTTTTATATAGGATTGCAGAGGAGAGATTTTAAATGGCCCTTATGGCATTTTTAATGGAAGCAAGTCCCAGGGCTGGTTCAAGGCAGCTGGTCCAGTGTTTCTCTTTTTGCATTGGCAGGAGTACACCACTAATCTGAAAGCTGTTGAGAGTCTTCTAGTGATGCCTTTTTTCCATGTTTGTGTTTTGTATTTTCTGGCTGAGTTAGACCGTGTCCTGTAAACTTACTTATTGTGCTTCGTATTCATTGCAATGACATCTACTGTGGAAGGGAGAGAGAAAGTTTATTAACCACAGGCTCACCTCCTGCTGACTGCAGTCAGAGATGGCCTGGGACAACACTTTCAGCAGATGTTTCTGCTTTATAGATCAATGGAAACTTTACAGAGATATTTCCCTCTTCAGTCCAAAAGCAAATGCCAGCAAGTCAGGGATCCACTAACTTTGTGCTGGACAGCAATAATTTTATTTGGTTTTTCAATATTTCTTTATATATGCACAAGGAAGCTACCAAAAAGTTGTCTTTAACATTACTTTAAAAGGCATCTCTTAGAGCAGTAAAGCTGCTGCTCTGCACTTGCAGGGAGCAGTCTTTGCCTGCAAATGAAACATCAGTGTAGGCTACAGCCTGGCAGAGACAGGCATCCACACGACACAACCAATCAGCCATCATCATTAGTTGGTATTTTCTGGTTTTGAATCTCCATGGACTCTGTGGAACAAATATGTACTTTAAAGGATTTTATCCAAACGAAGGGGAGAAATGCATCTTTTTTTCTGCAAGTTATCTTCTTGCTTTGTCAAGGAGGGGCTGACAGGGGAATAAGGGATAGGGATTTGGAGGGAAAGGGAAGGCTTAACATCTGTGCCCACCTGTGAATCCACAGGGATGGGAACACATGACCCCTTTCTCAGCACAGCACTCCTGTCTGCTACAGCATTGGGTGCAGTTGTTCCCAAGCAAAGAGGAAATAAGCACTTTTAATATTTTGGCCAAGAAATCCCATCTATGGTTTCAGATCACCAAGGTGAAACCAGCGTGCAATGGGTGCCCTCCAGGGCTTGTCTTTGTCTCATACTTTGCTGTTTGTGTAAAGGAAATCAGCTAATTGTGACTGAAGCTGCTTCCTTTCCATGTGTGTGTGTTTGCTGCTAGAGTGATGGCATCTGTGGGAAACAGACTCATACATCCCACTCATGTGGTACAGAGACAGGGAGAACTCTTGGCTCTACAGATGTCTGTAGGAAACTGTGAATTCAGAGACACATCTTTTAGTGATGGAAACCTCCGCTGTGTTGAAACCCCAACTGATATTTCGGTGGTAGAAACATCAACTGTCCTGTCAAGAAAGACAAGTTACTGGGAATACTTTTTGTAGCAGCAAGTAGCAAAATAAACTCCACTGATTGCCTGCCATAAGGGAGCTAGAGATGTCCTCTGACTGAATCAGGCGATAGCTGGAGATATTTAATGTTCCTTTCACGTTTAGGAATCTGTGTATTTGGTGGGATATCTGCAAGAAGAAACTTCTGTACTGTTTCTGAGCATCATCTTTTCTCAAAAACCTCAGAAAGCATGTGCACAGAGTGCACAATAACAAGAGTTTCCTATAATTTAGTTGGCATTTCTGTGTTGGGTCAAAAAGCCCATAAGGCCATGAAGTTTGAGAGAGATTTCTTTTAGTGGCTGACATTTAAATTCCTGCTATTGTGTAACACAGTCCAAGAAGGTCATGCCAGAGACTTGTCAATGCACAATTGCCTACCTTGTCCTACCCAACTAAGCCTCCTTGTTCTAATAGCATTTGGCAAGCACCATTGAGATTAGAAAGGATATGAAAAGCTTCTCATTTGCTTGTTTATCAAAGTAACCATGACCATCCAATTTACAGTCTGCCTACTCCTTGCTTCCCCGTGAGCGCTGGGCAGAAGTAAACAATTTAGTGCTGTGGGGAGCTCAGGCTAATGCAGTTATCCTTTCTGGTCAAAATTTCTGTAGGCACATTCCTCATTTTCCTCCTGCCTAAGGTCTGGATAAGGTGCTGGAGACAGTTATTTCTCAGACATGCAGAGCCACCTCTGGTTTCCTGTACAGATGTACAGAATCATTTCCAGTGCACAGCAGCAGCTTTCTGGATGGCCCATTGTGTTTTATTATTGGCTTTTCTTTAAATATTTCTTCATGCACCAGCAAGTTCCTGAGCTCCCTTTCTAATGGCATAGGCAATCTTGATTTCTCATTACTTAAAAAAAAAAGTCAGCAGCTGACAGCCCATATGCCTCTTTTGTTATTTTATAATTTGAGAGTACTACATATAGATCTGATTACCTCTCTCTCTCTCTCTCCTTTGCCAGTAGGTGCTTTATTACACTGATGGCTTTGCTCAGTGGCCCATCATGCTGGTATAAAGGGGACTTGCAGCTGTGTGTCTGGGACTTCACTGCAATTTATTTAAAATTCTGGATCACTGGTGGGTGCAACCTATGCTATGCACCGTTTGTGGAGAGTAACATGCTTAGTACAGCAGCTCCTTGTTTAGTGGCGCTGTCTCCTGCTAATCCTCTCTGCAGGAACGAGGGGCTTTGAGCTGTATGAGGAGGCACTCAGCCACTGCATGCTCTGTGCCTGGAGATGGACTCTGCAAGGGCAGAGCTTGGATGGGTCACCTCCCCAGCCAGGGGCTTGAGGTATAAAAGCAGGACAAGTCCTCTGTCCCTGTGAAAGTCTGTACCAAGAGAGCATCCTAAGGATGGCTGGTTGATCTCCCCTTCCTGCCTTACTGGGAAGGAAGTTACTATTTCCCTTGTAATGTGAAGATGTGTCTCTTGCTCCCTTTGGGCTGTTCTGCAACCCTTGGAGGAGGAGGACTAGAGGCCCCAATTCACTAGAGGCCACTGCAGCATCACCCACCTCTGGTGTTTTCACCTGTATTGGAGTGTTGCTCTAGAGACTGTGTTTCTGACTATGATCTGTCTTCTAGGTTTTTTATATGATGTTCTAATATCCTCTCTTAATAACAATGAAATCTTCACTGTTCCCAGGGCAAGTTTGTCATGCTCCTTTCAGAGTAGCAGTCGGTGACTCAGTGTCCTTTCCAGCTTTTATAAGCAACCAGTCCATGGAGACATGAAACCTTTGACACCCAAATGCCATAGTCAAACCTTGTTCTCTTTTACAACACACTGACACTTTTATTAGAATCTGTGAGACTTAAACTCATGCTTCAGGGAGGACCTCCCCAGTACCTCTCATGGAAGAGTCCAAGGGCTTCTCTGTTTTTTACTTACTGTTTTAGCTCTCAGGGCTGAACTTCTCCAGTAAAGTCCTCTCATTAACTACCTCAGACCTTCTAATGCTACCAGCATTTTATGGTTCTATCTGCACAGATCCATTTCAGACTCTCAGGTCAAGTAGCTGGATTAAGCATAAATTTCCTTTTTTCATTTGTAATTTTGAGGTATGCCTGTCCTTTTTTAACCATCTCTGCTGTGTACCTGGAGTGTGATGGTCTTAGTCCTGTTACTCTCTGGCCCTTTTGTTCTGTTCATTTTTCTCCAAGGAATGTATTTATATTATGCATATAGGTTTTTTTTTAATTTTTCAGCTTTAGGCCAGCACTCTGTTTCTTTTCAGTCTTGTGCAGAGTCTCTACCCCTGGTATTTTCCCTCTGATCAAAACTTCATTTATGTAAACCTTTGCAGGCTTTCCACCGTCAAAAATGCAATGTGTTCATTCAAATAATCAAAGCCATTGAACTTTCAATCCCTGCAGAGCAGAGGTCTTCTCCTTTGCTACATGAACACAAATCTGTGCTCCATTTGTGCACTGGAACCTGCCAAAACCTTGCATCAAGCACAGGGAAAACATTTGGCATCAACCCCCTCCCCAAAGACTCCTCCCCTGAGAGGGGAAAATTCCATTTTTTCTGTGTTACATTCTTTCAATAATCTGTGTATATGAGATTTGTAAAGGTTTGGCCGTGTTTCTGCCCCTCTGCAAAGTCTATGCACTCACTGCTTCTGCTCTCTCTCTGCCTCCTTGCCTCTTCTTTCTCTATTTGGTAAGACCTGTGCTTTCACCATTAACACCCTGTTTCCTGTGGTTTTCCTTAATGTTAATGTTACTCTTTCTGTAGCGTCAATGTTACTCTTCCTGGCACTAGCCTAGTCTAGAACTTGAATGAACCAAGGAAATCTTATGACGGATCTGGCCTCTTTATGCAAATACCAGCTCTCTGCTTAGCTTATGCCTCAGAAAATGGATCTCCATGTACAATTCCTCCTGAATTCAGGCCGTGCATACCTTTCTGAGCTGCATGTCTTCAAATGGGAACTGTGGCTCTCTGGGGTGGCTAGATCATCATGAGATTCAGTCTTGGAGCATGCTGGGATTCCCAGGTGTCCTCCTGTGGTACTCCATTCCCAACTTCACGACTTAATAACATCTCAGACACCCGAGAATATAAATGGATGTTTTTCAAGTGGGCAGGCTGCCAGTCTTATCTGAAAAGGTGTGGATTTCAGTACAGGACTGAGTATCTTCAACTGGGATTGTGCTTCTGGATCCATCACTGTTTCTTTTGGAATACAACACACCACCTTTACCATGACTCAGCTGCCTTATCCATGAAATGAAGGTATCAGTCTCATCTTATTTGTACAGTGCCCTAACCAGCAAAGGAGTTGTGGCACTGCAGAGCTAAGTTGACTGAAATGGGTGAGTTATTTTAGCTGAAGCCTCTAGCTTCTCAAAAGCCTGAGCTAACTGAAGCAGCAGGTAGACAGCTGGAGAAGTAACTGGATCAGGAGCTATATTTGTGAACAGGCAGGGGAGTATTACTCATCTGAATAATTCATCTGACAAAGACGTATAGTTTGCATCATTTTCTTAAAACAATGGACTGTAAATATTGGAGTCTGATGAATTATTTGAGGGATGAGTCAATGCAATTTAAGATCCAATTACTGAATTCCTTACTCCCAGACACTTACTTGAACAGCACCAGCTGCTGAACGAATAGGTTCACACTCACTCCAACTGGAAGATGCCTTTGCAAACTGGGTTTAAGTACTGGCTCAAACATGGTTGACAGAAATCTGGTCCTTCCAGGATCACAGACTACTTGGCTACCGTTGTGGATAGTACCCCAACAAGTGTTAACTGCTGCAGCAAAACTTGTTTTCAAGAACGGGGACTTGTGGTAAAGCCTTGCCTGGTTGCTCTAGGCAGCTAAGTTGGCTTGTCTTGGTCTTTGTATGACACTAAAGCTCAGGTGTGCACAGAAACTTTTGCTCACATGAACATTTCTGCTCACAGTGAACTTCTTTGAACTCCACAACACCTAGCCTTCATAAGCGATCATTCTGAATTTAGCTTAGCACCCTTGAAAAACCTTTGTTTGTTGGTTCCTGGACCCTCACTGTCTTCTGATTAAATAAGCCTTTGTGGCAGAATAGTGCTCCACAGTATCTGTTTGAATGAATGGCTTTAGTGGCTTCTGAATGTTATTCTTTCATTCATAGTTGCACAAAAGCGTCTGTATCTCATGGGGACAGTGACAACCACTCCCTTCTGTCAACTCCTCTGTTTTTCCATTTGATTTCACAAGATGAATTGAGTCAGTGCACTGAATGGCCATCTGTTTTCTGTAGGACCTGCTGGAAGTGGCTCAGAAGACTGCAGTTATGATGAGTCAATTCTCTGGAGGGGAGAACAGCATCACTGGGAGACAGGACCTTGCTGGGGGCTCCTGCAAGATGTGGCTCTGCATCCTGTTTTGTTTCTTTAGAGAGGTAATGTTCCAGTGAGAGTAACTATGTCTTGTGCACCTCAAGTTCCCTTGATTGTGATCAGAACTGTGCTCCCTTCCTACTCAATAGGTCAAAGCTGCTCTTTCACCTGGTTGCTTGAACTGCATGGTACACTCCTCACAGCTTGGGCAGATCCACCAGATCTATCTGTTCACGTCCATGTCATTGTTATCAGCTCCCCATCTGCACTGCCCTTCCCCTTCCAGGCAGCAGGGAAGGCAGAGATGGTCATCCTTACCAGAGAGGAGCAGGTTGGACTCTCACAAGTTCCCTTTGCTGGGAGAGGAGTGCCAAGCAGATATTTCAAATGGAGAAAGTAGCATGTGAAGATGAGAATGAACTTCTTAGAAAAGAGAAATTCGGTCAGATAACACAGAAAAAGAGAAAAGTTAAGTGTTGGAAAAAGAAGGGGTAAACAGCTTCTTAAATGCAGCTAGCAAGGATAAGGATTAGTGTCTTCCAAGATCTCTCACTGCTTTTGTGTTCATCCTGGAAGTAATTATGACCCTGGTTTTGGGGATTCAGTTTTGGTGCACCATATTTAGATTTTTCAAACAACCTTTGTCATCTCTGGGTTAAATAGGACACAAGACTATTATGTGGCACTTGGAGTTAGGAGAAGACTGCCAGGGAATCATGGGCTGCTTGCACTGGTAATGTGCTGCCCCCTTACCTACCCACAGATTGTCAGTGAAAATACTGGTATTCATCCCTGCCATGGCACAAAATATGGAATTCCAGGACTGAAATTACTGTCCTCAAGTGAACGCTAGCCATGTGACCAGACAAAGGAATGCATTTGCTTGGTCAGTAAACATCTTTCTAAGGGCATTAACATAATTTGGCTTCCAGTTTCTCCTCACCAGGCAGATTTTATTCAGTCAATACCAGAACTATCACAGGCTGTGCTGTTTTATTCTGCACAAGGCCACTGTTCTCCATGTTACTGTGCTGGAGCACTTCTTAGGGGTGGTGGAGGACAAACCCAGGCACAGGGCATGAAAAATCTTGGCTGCTTTACCGGCATTGCAGCACCCTCTGCAACCTACTCAGAAAGCTTAGAGCTGACTTTGCATTTTTGGCCTTGATCTCTGGCACTAAAGTTAATTGGGATAATTCAGAGTTCACACCCATCTCCCTGAGGGTTTGGTTTAAAAATACATGTAATGTGAGGTTTAAAATAATTTCTTTTGATTGGAAGTATTTGGAAATGTTTCCCTCCACTGGTTTTAAAAGGTGTCATTTTTTTATGAATGCTGAGATGTTGATTAATAAAATTTCGAAAGCATTAACTCAATTGAGTAGACTCCAACTTTTCCTTTTTTTATTGTTATGATTTGTGAAAATAAATGCAATAAAAAAAAAAATCCCAGCAGCTCTGTTAAACTGTATCCTCAGCAGTCTCCCTCCTGATAGCCTTACCAGATGTTTTACGATGTTAGACACAGGGCTGTTTGCTCTTGGGGGAAGGCTGAGCAAAGCCTTGGCTCAGCACCATCAGGCTTCAGCTGGTGACCCTCTGTCTCAGGCACCTTGGACACCAGCCTGGAGCCTGGTTAGGAACCAGGTGGTTTGGTCTCCCTCCTTTGAGGAGTCCTCAGGGAGGAGCAGCTACCTTTGGTTGCCCTCTTCCACCCTCCTGATGACAGCTTATAGGATGTGGTGCTCAGGTCCATCTTCTTCGTATCCCATCATTTCTGAGGCTGGTGGATAGAGGCTCTGGCTCTAGCAAGTCAGGGCCACCTCCCATGCAAGGATGGCTATGACCACCCAATGCTGAGACACCCACCAAGGGAGACCCCTGTCCCTGGAGGCTGAGCTTCTGGTTTTCTTTTTCCCAGCCCTGCCATGAGTTATGCCCTCTGGATGGAGCTGGAAAGGCTGCAAGCCTGTCTGTTTGGAAGGGACAAGGGGGGCTGAGGACTCAGGAGGCGGAGGCAGGGACCGCTCATGCTCCCAGCTGCTGGCCAGGGAAGGATTTATTTCCCTGGGACACAGAACAGCCATCCATCCTACACGTCTGAGTGAGCTGCCATGGGAGATTCATTTGTAAGCCAGCCTTCCTTCTTCCTGAAGTTTCTTTCTCCCTTATACTGAGAAGGCTAATATATTGTTCAAATTAAAGCGGGCCTGGGGACTGAAGACAGAGCTGGTTATTGAGTGGAATAGACTGATGAGGAGTGGGTAATATATTTAAAGACTGTGTAGGAGCCACCAGGGATGATATAGTCTGATTTATTTGATTTAGCGTAATTTATAGTACACTAGACTATGTTGTGATTCTTCAGGATTTTTATCAGGAAATTTGTATTCAATATTTAAGTATCTCTGGGCAGAAACATTCTCATTCTTTTATTATTTTGGCTTTAAACGTATCATGTACCACAGAAGAATTTATAAGTGTATGAAGGGTTTTAATAAGTTCACATAGAAAAGGAAAAAATTTGAAATCTAAGATCAACAAGGGAGAGGGATTCCTGCTTCACCCTTTCCCACGGGCATGGGTGGATTTGTTAAAAAAAGGCAACACTGTATCTGCATTAATTTTGCTTGCTTTTTTTTTTTTTGTCATTAGGATAAATCCAGCCTTGGTAGAGTCACTGACATCCAAAAACTAGTGTTTCAGTGGGTGTAAATGGGGACTGAACCTCTCTACTTGTGCCCACTAAAAACCACAGATGTGGTCTGTTGTGCACCACCTTCTTTTCTGAAATGTTCCTTGATTTTCAGGCTGGAATTTTGCTTAGTTTAATAGATGATAGTCCATTTCTTTGATGCTCTAAGTATGATTTTTGCATGATAAAAACATTGTATTTTGTAAGTTAGTCTTCTAATAATTTCATCCCTTTCAGAGATCATCAATTACTGAAGATAGCTCAGGTGAAACTGTGTCTGTCATTAGGGCAGGAGTGATGTGGCACAAGATCAGGTGTCTGAGCACCACATCAGGGGAGACTCCATTGTTTTTCCTGGAAGTTTAAACTTTTCCAGTGGAACTTTTCCTAGAAGTTTAAACTTTCTGTTTTCCAGAACAGGAGGGTGAGGTAGTGGGGCAGTGCCCAGTTTGTGCCTTGCTGAAATACCTCATGACACACTAAACATATCAGCAGATGCCATATTCAAAACATCTTGAATGTTCATAGCAGGGTCTCATTCTTAAATTTGTGACACATCATGGTTTCAGCAGCTCTGCTGGACCTTCCCCTAATGTGATTTATTTCTAGGAATGTTCCATGTTTTTGTGGTTTGCATCTCATTAAAGCATGGTGGACTGCAGCCCTTGAGCCCTCAGCCTTAAGGTGTTCAGTTGAGAAAGTTGAATCCCTGGTGATCTGCAAACTGCAACACTATATAAAACCTTTGCTGACAGTCAAGCACACCAGAGTGTTTAAAGTTTTAATAGGCTTAGAGCTAATACTGGAGTCCACCAAGATCTGCATACATCTGTAATTTCAAGCACCTCTTACTTAGTTGATTTCATACATCATACCTGAAAGTGGTTTTGAAACATTGGCATCTCCGTGTAGAGTTTCACGATTCATCTGTGTCTTCACGGGCTGCTTCAGTTCTTTTAATTTTGTTTCTTTCTTTTTTTCTTCACCCCTTTTCCCCACTGGAAGATGTTCTTAAATACTTAATCAGGACTGTGGTTTGGAATGCACTTTATCACACACCTTTTCTGTGCCAAAACCCTTTGCACACTCTATTAAGGATAACTTTCCACATACTAATGTATTTGTTTGTGAAATGGCTTTTAAAGATGGTGTAGATGGTGGAAGGCAAAGTGTGATGGGCTAAATCCCCATTTGGAGGGAGCCCTGCCCCTTTCTCACAGCTTACACCCCTGCTGTGGAGGCAGGGCTTGTGATCCCGCAATACCAGCAGCGTGGGCAGGGCAGCTCCACACTGTTTTGGGGGAAAAAGCGATGGATTGGGACCTGTTGTGGGGGGGAAGGTGTGGGTGGGTGTGTCCCTTTTCTGACAGGTCCCCGAGGTGTCATTGGGTGCCTGATTTCTGGCCGGGGGCATTTGTTTCAGCTGGGAGGATCCCGTTGAGAAAATATAGGACAGTTGCCTGGAGGCAGATGGAGAACACTGAGGCTTCCAAAAAACCTCTTTGTACCTTTGCCCTGGACAGCCCTTAGGAGCTGGGCTAGGAGCCACCGTGCTGGTTTGTTACAAATAGAAGAGTCAGTCTTCCTTGCATGTATGAACCTTTTACTTCCTGGCAGCTCTTGTCAAAACAATCCTGTTTTCCTCAACACATGGAAGTGTCTCGGGGCTCTCGAGAAGGCTGAGTGCCTGTGCTTGTCTCTTCAGGCAGCTAGAGGTGGCGGGGGCACAACAGCGACGTTGGCTGCGCTGCCAGCTATCAAAACTTCCCGTGTTATTTTTATTGTTCCAACCCCCAGAGTGCTTTGATTAGCTTGGAATCCTAGCTTTTTTTCTTTCTTTTTTCCTTTTTTTTTTTTTTTTTTTTAAACAAGTTTCTAGCTCTTGTGGCTGTGGTAAAAGGAGCTTGAAAACATGCTTTGGATGTGCTAAAATCAGAAAGAGAGCAAAGAGAGCTCTGCTGGGACTGTGGGGTGGGACACGTCTTTTTTTAAACTCTGGATTTTTTTCTCTGGCTTGCAATAGTTTCAGTCCTTTTACAAGGTTTTTAGCAGAGGTGTGGGGCCATGGCACAGTTTGCCTGAGGTGACATGGCTGGAAAGGAAGTGAAGAACAAGCTCGAGGTGTCCTTGCCACATGCTGTGCTGCTGCCTCGCTGCCTCCCACGGACATTTCCCAAGAGCTAGGCTGGTGTGGGCCAGGCATGTTGGGAACAGCTGGCCACAGAAAACCATAGAGTTAGGAAAGGGGTGCTTGCATCCCATGGCAGGCCAGCTTGCTTCCACACCATGTTTCCTCCCCAAAACATTGTCATGGTGCCTTTTCAATGTGGCAAGTTTTGGTACCTCCAGCCTTGTTGGCAATGCCAGTAAGACCCAGTGCAACAGTTCTGCTGCAGCTGGAAACTCAGTAAAATTTGCCTTTTTCACCTGAATTTGGCAGCATTAATCTGAGAGCATGTGCACTTTGTCCCTCTCAGTTGTCAGTCCTTTCTGAGAGAGTGGAGCTTTTGGCATGCCTCATGGCTGAGCAGTAAAGCAGGCACCATACAACAAGATGTTCCAACCTCCTACAAATTAATGTGTAGGAATTTCTTTGTGAAAAATAGTCAAGTGTGAGCTGGAAAGACACTAATTTTCAATTTCTTGTGCTCTGCTAACACTTGGGCTTGGTTCACAGTATTCTTATGACAAAATAAGAGTGGCTGATGCTATTGTACTTATGCTGGTTATGTGACTGAGGCAGACAGCTCTTCTGGGCTGCTTAAAGACATTTTAAACTACAAAGCGACAAAGTAAAGGGTAAAAAAAATATACAAAGTAGAGCCAGTCCCATCTTAAAAAAATTATTAACACACAAAGAGTAAATTTGAGTGCATTTATGTTTATCTATCAGATATTTGTCTTCTGTCTGATATTCTTCTACCTGACATTTGGTTGATACTAAGAACTGGTGTCTACTCTCTCAGTAGAAGTATTTTATTATTATTAATAACTACTTGTTAACTCTGGCATCTCTAGTATGCCAGGCACTCCACAAAACCCAAGGAAAGCATAGTGTCTCCCCAGAGAGCTTATGCTAATCTATTCTATTCCAACAATATTTTTTTAGTGCCATGTATAAATCATTCTCCTAGCAATATTTTGTGCAGAGGTTTACACTTCCCCATTTGTGACAAACAAATTTGCTACAGTGAAAATACTATGCAGCTCAACCTAGCTGTATTTTATGGAGTTTCTTTTTGGGCAAACTGTTGAAAGACATTGCTGCAGAGAGGCCCTTAATGCACATTTAACTTTGAAATCTGCCTAAGCACCATTAACTTTAATGGCCCTGAGCACATGCTTCAGGCTAAGCATATCCTGAAGTGCTCTATTGATTGTGGACAGATTAGGCCCATAAAATTTTGGTGAAATGTGGTGTAAACCATGACAGAGATTAAAATCCCCAGGGATTCTTTATGGAAGTGGATATCACATCATCTGGCATGAGGGGCTGTGTTCAGATGCTCCATTGAACAAGCTGACCCTCCCATCAGCACAAGCTGACCCTCCCATCCAGGACCATTTTTCCATCTGAGGGATACTGAAATCTTCATCAGCCCTGGGGATCATTAGCAACGTGGACTCTGCTTTGGTGTGTGGAGAAGTGCTGTAGTGCTGCCCCATGTGTAGGAGAAATGACTCCTAGGAGAGCAGAAGAAATCATGTTGGTCAGTAGTGTCAGACAAAGATTTGAACAACAGCAGGCACTCATTCAGTCTAACTAGAGCTAAATCTGTGGCTAAATAAGGGAATATAATGAAAAATAAGCAAAAAAAAAAAAAAATTAAAGTGTCCTCTTTCTTAAAGAAAGAGTATCACCCAGTCCCAAGGGGAGAATAACTGAAAAAGTGTAGTTTTGGAATAACTTTAAAAAAATAAAGCAATGCCTAATGAGGTCTATGGGGACCATTAATGTAGACTGCATGAGTGGCTTGATTCAAAAGAGTGCTTTGCCCACATTCAGGATCATGTCCAGTTCAGTCTTGTTTATTTAACACCTCCAGCCAGCTTGCATCCTCTGTTGAACTGCCATCAAGAAGCACTGGAGATGCCTGATGTTGCCCCCCTGCCTCTTTGGGAATACGATCCAGTGGATCCATGGTAACGCTTGCCTGATGGCAAAGACCTATGGATTCTTTGCTTGGTCACTGCCCCAAAACTACTCCATATGGACCTTTTGTGAGCCTCTGTGGAGTCAGAGACAGAAATCCTTCCTAACAGAGAGAAATATCTGAGCTGACCTTTTTCCTCTTTCCACAGGACCGTGGTACAAAAAGTTCTGCACAGAAAAGGTGGAGGTAGGGAGCAGAATCAACCAAAAGCTCCTCGGTTGACTCACCACATCTCATATGGCTTCACCCTCAATTTCTGAAGAGATACCACTGGCTGAAGGATTTTTCTGTTCTTCTACAATACCAGACCTTTTATCTTGAGAATAAATTCAAGTGGGCTTTAGTTTTTCAATAAAGGGAACAGAGGCAGAAATGGACTGTTTCTTAGGAAACCATCTAAGTCGGATGGTTTGGTGGCTCTAAGCCATGCTGGATGTTATGGAAAAACAATATTTAAAAAGAAAAACAAACAACATAGCAGATTCTCTTTAAGGTTTATGAATTACTATTTTTTTGCCTTATGCTTGGGAATTAGATCAGGTTAGCACAAACTGTTCACTGAAAACTTTACTGAATGGATGAAGCCCTCAGAAGAGGAAGACTGCTGCAAGACTGTGGCTGAGACAGATGGGTGAAAAAGCAATTTCAGCCCCTCTGATATAATTTTTAAATGTAAATACACACAAGCATAATTATAAGTACAAGCACTTGGAGTAAATAGATGTGTGAGGGCAACTGCATTCATTTGTTGTGAGACTCTCTAGAGTCAGGAGGCTTTAACAATTAAAGTCCTAAAATCCCAAAGCAGTTACATTGTTACATTTTTAAGCTCGGTGAAAGTCACCTTGTTTTTCTGTTTAGAATATACCATCATAAAGAGGAAATCTTCCAAAAATTAGTCAACCACAGCATGACTTTGTGGACTTGCTTTTACTTGTGTGACATGAAGATGAGTATGATTCATGTCCTCAAACAGCTCTGTTGGGTTGTAAAACTATTTACTAGACAAGCAAGAAAATAGTTTATTTGGAAGTACTAATGACAAGATTGACAACTGGAAACCAGTAAGAAGAGAGCAATAAAATATTAGGCAGCCAAACGATTGTGGCGTGATATATCTTGTCTCAGATTTTCTTTGATTTTTCCCAAAAGAAGTTGGCAGTGACAATAGTAAGGCTGTGAACAATGTAACAATACAATATACTCGTGCCAAAATGTAAATACAAAAGAAATGTTCTAAAATACACTGTGTCAAATTATCTGCAAGAAGCAGAAAAAGATGAAACACGTTTTCAGTTCCTTGGAAACACAGAGAAAAATCAAATGCAGAGCTTAAGAGTTCATCTTGACAGGGTTATAAATTCCTTATTTAAAATTTGATCCCAGTTAGAGAAGAACAAATGAATACTTTGATGATGATATGATGGATGGGGTTTGTGAGTGATATGTTTCATCATGATCCCAATAAAATTTATAAAAAATCCCAAAACTCTGAATATCTCATGCAACTCTTTCTCTGAAACTAAGGGTAAATTAGGGTGTATTGATTTTCTAGTGAAATTTCAATTCCACAAATGGGAGCTTTTTAGGATCAAGATATTAGGTGAGCATGTACTATGCACTATTTTTAAAAGATATGTCAGATATGGGTCTAAATGCAGGAGGTTCCAATTTCCTTGTATGGACAATAACTCTTCATTAACCCTGGAGCAACACAGGCATTAGAGAGAATATGCAGGGAGGAGAAAACTGTCTTGAGCCAAAGTCCCACCCTGTGTGCCTGTATGTAAAGCACGAGAGGCATAGACAGCTTTTCTACCTTTCCTTTCCTAATGCAATCTGTTTTTATAACAAAACAAGTGCCTCATTTGTATTGTTTTCAACCAGAATGCCATAAAGTGGTTATGTTTTCCAAAACTATTTCAGTGAAAGCCCATGAATAGGTCTGCAGAGGTTCAAGCAGATGTTCAAGTATCTGATCTCCTTTTCCTCAGTTCTGAGTCAGCTGAAGAGGAGTCCAGCCAGTCAGCCTGAAAAACGTGAACTTTATCCCCAAGTTAATGTCTCTGGACTCATGGCTGAAGCAGGCAGAATGCTTTCCCAGGGAGACTCAGGGTCACAGCTGTTACGGTTTCTGGGTGTCTCCTAACTTGGGTGGGTGCACTAGAACTTATCTGAAGCACTAGAGGTTGCTTTAGTTTCAGAAGGAGAATGAAAATTTTACCCTCTAGCATTGTTTCTTGGTCTTCTCTGGCCTACAGTCAAGCCAGTTTGCAGGTGAAATTTTATTTCCCATCAAGGCTATGGGCTTTGGTCACTACTCAAATACTCTCTTTTGCCCCTGTAAGCCAAAATATATATTGCTATACTGAGACAAATATTTACTGTTTGATACATAATGCCCCATAGTCCTCCTGCAGTCTTTGATAAAGTTCCCTGCACTGCTCTTGTTTTCCTAGCTAAGAGCTAGTTCAGGAAACAGATGGGTGATTGCAAGCCTGTGATGTTGAACTCTGAGAGGAAAGTTGAATGCTCTGCTTTTTGTTCACTATAAACTTGATCTGACATCATTGGGACTTTGCTTTTAGGGGGGTTCTTTTTGCCTGAAGTAACCCACTGGCTTTCAGTGGATCAGTAACAAAAAGACAAAGTAGTCAAAGATGAATACTTTGTTCCTCTCTTCCATCTCTAGCTTGTAGATATTTCAGCCTGATCCTCCTTTTTTTTAGTGGCTATGGTTGCATGAACAATGTGCCTACATCACTCCATAAGACCAAGAAAACACCACGCATAAAATGTGTACCCAAATTATTTTTATTCTTTTCTCAGCTCAGCAGAAATTATTAGATTTTGTGCAATGCACTCCCACAACAAAAGGGTATCACAGCATCCTCTGACGAGTGAGTGTAGGAGGCTGTGAATTAAGTGAAATACATTTATTGGGATCATCCAGTTTAACTTTATAGGAGAGCTGGTTGTCTCAACCCTCACTGCCCTTTCTTTTCCTAATGTCATGTAGATAGGACATCTGGCAGAGGCTCTGTCCCAGTGCAACCAATAACATTAACCCTGAATAGCCCAAATCACAACCAGGTCACTTCATTCTCCACAGCAAAAGAAATCAAGCACAATTTCCTAGTTGCTGATTTCTCAAGTACATGAAAGAATTCTGCTTTCAATAAATATCTAGACCAGGCTAATTGCAATGCCTCCACTCCAAAGAACCTTTTTGCTAATAAAGGAACATTATACATTTAAAGTTAGTCACTATTTCATTGTGAGCAAGGGCATGGCAGTATGCCCCTATAAAAACTATAGCCAGATCTCATTTGTTCTGTATCCTCTATGGGTTATTGCTGTAATCTGTAACTGACAATGATTGCATCTTATGAATCCCTGAACAAATATTAATTTAATTTACAACATGTTCAGTTTTGTTAAACATCAAAGAGAGTAATTTATGAATTACATTAGCAATAATTCTGACTTCATTCAGGGCCATTTTTCCTGCCAGTCCAGGCTCAGACTCAGCATGCCAGCTGACAGCTGCCTGCAGGCACCATCTGATGCCCAAGCGTCTGCCTCCCAGCAACATGGATGTTTCTCTTTTTGAAGGCAAGGGGGCAGCTCACTCCCCACATTCCTGGGAGGAAGGCTTATCCCAGAGAAGTACAGACTCCAGAGGCATCTGCCTGATGCTAACTTGACCCGCAATATGAGGATGTCCTGAAGGAAAAAGTCCTCCCAGTGTGGTGGCCTCGGTGTGGTGCTGCTCCTCCTTCTTCACAGGCACTTCACTGGCCTTGGAGATGCTGGTTTTGCACATCTAAAGCAATCCTCTGGGGATTGCATGTGCTTGGCACTCCCCTTGTGGTACAGGTCTGACAACTCTGCCAGCAGCAACCACCTTCTTCCAGGTCAGTGGGAAGCTGGAACACCCTTGTCTAGTTGTTCACCATTTTTGCCTCGAAACTTGGCTCCTCTGAACCCAATCTGGTGCAAGTGATGTTCCACAGAGTGTAGGAAGCTCAGGGAAACACTGAGTGTACATCCTGAGCTGTTAACATGACATACCACTGAATTCTCCTTCCTCTTAGGCACTACAGCTCTGGAGAGGAAACTTTAAAATAACTGATTTGGGTGTCCTTGATTTGCATGTTTTTTTTCTGCCTGGGCCTCCTCCCTCAGTCATGTTCAATGCTTGCACCACGTGGGATTTTATCTGCCTTCTTCCTCTACTTTCTACCTCCCGTGATGGACGTCCCTCTCCTGCAGCTGCAGATATGACCTTAAACTGGTCAGGATGCTGTTACTGCTGGATTTTTGTTCTTCATTTCACATTTTCTCTGGTAAAGGGGAAAAAAGGCACTGGGGAGCACAGAGTTCAGAGCAAGATAGTGCTCAGTGTTATTGGGAAAAGTGTGAGAATGGAAGAACCCCTTCTGCTATCAAGGATGCAGTTCTGGAGATCCTTGTCAGCCAACTCTGCTACCACAGCAATGCCCTGTGAGGGTCACAGTCTTCTGCAATTGGCAGCAGAGGTGCTTCCTACTCTCAACTTAAGCATTGCTTCATGTCAGTGTGTAATTGCACTCACTCACAAAGTTGTCTACACCAAAAGTCAGCTAAAACTGTGCCCCCATCACAACTGGAGACTCTGGATGCAGGAAATACATAGTCAAAATGGAAGAGTCCAGCTTATGGCTTGCCTAAATGTTTTATTGTCCTTGAAAGGCATGACAGCTGGTGTGAACTTTTATATCAGATATCATCCTTCCCTGCTCCAAATATTTCCATGTGACTGGTTTTGGTTAAAGAAGGCATCTTGTTGAATTTAATTAGGTAGAAATACAATTTCAGGGCAGATAACACCCCTTCTTCTTACTAAGGAAGATGGCCTGAAGCATTGCTTTGTGCTGAAGAGTCTCCCTAGCACAGCTTTCTGGCTGAGAAAACAATGTGCTGCATCCAGGAAAAATATGAAGGCTGTATCTGTGCCTAGAAACTGTCACACTGGTATCTTTATAAATTGCCCTGATGATATGAAAACAAAGTGCCTTAATTTAATTATGTGTGTTTTCCTTGGTTAGTGTAAGATGAGTTCTGATGGGGGACATGAGGACCTTTATCCTCTCAGACTGTCTCGAAAGGCAGAGGCCCTGAAGCAGCCCCTGTCTGCACTGCAGGGCCATGGGGTGCTCACCTATCCCCTCTTTGAGGATCCTGTTTTGCTCTTCCCACAGTCACTGGACCCACAGCTTGGACGGTGACATTTTGGCTACAGCAACCAGAAGCAAAGGAAGGGACTGGGAAAAACATCTGAGTGGAAGACTTAATGTAGCAGTTTTCTTTCCTTTGCTTCTTTCTTTGTGAACTGCCTGTAGGCAGGTAGGACTTCTTCCAGATGAAGTGGTGACTGACAGATGAGTTTCCTGTCCTTCCTCAGTGCTGCTCTCTGGGCAGACCCACACTTGGATCCTTTGGCATGCAAGGACAGGGCGTTCTCCTGCCACAAATCCATAGGGAGAAAGAGTTTGCCCTGGCTTGATGCTGCTCCCTGGGCTGGTGGAGGAGAAGGAGTGCAGGAACCCCTGTGCCACGTGGCTAGGAGGCTGCTGTGCCCTCACCAAGGAAGTAGATGCAGCTTTAGGAGGATCTAATGGTCTCTGACCTTTCTGTAGATCACACACAGGAGGGAGATTCTTTGCAGCTGTACATCTTGATATAAGGTCCACCAAGCACAGAAATGCATTGTGAAGAAAAACAAGTGCTTTCATTTGGCATTTCAAAAAAATACAGAGAAAATGAGAGAAGAGACCACAAAGTTTGGGAGAGCTGATTGCTGCCAGTGCATTTAAGTGCAGTTAAGAAATGTAGGAACTAAAAACCACATCAAAACTTGTTTGGCACATATTGAGGAAGAGGTAGGACAGATCCCCGTTATCAGACTGAGCATCCTGGGAAGTGGGAATTGCACCAAGTATCATGCACCAAAAATAGGAATATTTTTACAGGGTGTCAGGCACTGCGCTCCCAGGCAGCACTGAAGCAAATGACTGGGAATAAAGGGACAAGAAAACAAATGACTGGAAAGATAGCCATCAAATTCCTCCTGCTCCTTTCTCTGGCACTTAGTTTCCTCTTCAAAATGTTGACAATGTTCCTTAGACAGAAAGAGAATAGAAATGGAAAAAGTAAGTGGATAGACCGTGGTTATGGCTTATTTTCTTTCCCCAACAGGGGAGTATTGTGTAACAGAATTTTGTTCAAGTATCATTTTTATTCTTAAAATAGTTATTATTCTCCATACTTCGTATGAAACAAGAGCTATATTTGGGTCCAACATAATTCTTGATTGGCTGTGAGGGGAATTTTTAAAAAGTAATAAATAAAAAAAATATTACATTCATTCTAGATTAATTTAATTTGAACTAAGTTAAAATTGAATAAAATGTAAAAGAAAATATGAAAAAGTGCTTTTTTTCTTGTGTATTTTGGAAAAAAAATGGTATTTGTTGACTCAGGGGTTTTGAGTACAGCATCTTCTGTCCTCTCTTCTCTGATAAATGAACTGCAAAACTGGAGACAAGGACAAGTAAATTTTGAAGACAGTGACCAGATTCTGATATCAGGTATAATCTAACATCACTGGATTGCTGTTACCCACCATCAGAATGACATCCACTGGGAGACTGAGGGTCTCTCTTTAAATAACATGTCCATGAGCTGGTGCAATTATAGTATCAACAGTCAGAATGCATAGTGCAACAACCATCCATGTGTCTGAGTGCCCCTGTACCAAAACAAGGCCACAAGAAACGTAAAAGCCCTGAAAGAGGAGAGATTTTTTATGGCTGCTCTTCAGGAAATTACAGAAACTCTACATCTAAAGCCAAAAATCTAAGTGGCAAAATTCCCGGATCAATCTTTCACCTTTTCTTCTCTGTTTTATCTTTTTTCAGTTTTGTCTGGTTTGTTTGGTTTTTTTTACTTGCATTGGGGCAGAAATATTATCAAAAGAGCATCTTTCAAAGTGACTTCAATACTTCCTTGCGTCCTGAGAAAAGATATATAAACCTGAGAAAAGTGCTGAAGGGAGGGGACAGTAGCAAGGGGAAGCAGCATTGAAAGACTGTGGTTATTCATGGGCAGGTTGTGTAGCAGGGTCAATGTGCTTCTTTCTGAGCAAGACAAAAGGTTTAAGCAGTCCTTTCTCCAAATATACTGCCAGTATAGAAGACAAAATGTTGGACCTAATTCAGTTTTCATTCATTCCACCCCAGTTGAAACAACTTCAGGAAATGTAGTGTGAGAAGTTTCCAAAAATAGGTAGAGAAGTTAAAAGATTGATGATGGAGATGGCAGCATTCATGGGAAAAGGGTCAGGTAGCCACAAAACTCCTTCATCTTCTCTATGCCTTAGAAAACTGTCTGCTTCTTGATGAGTTTGGAGTGAAAATGGATTTCTCTGGTGTTACTAATTTTATTTTACTTGGGCCACCTTTCCCTCTACATTAGTCCAGCAAAATGAGCAAAAGCAAGAAGTCACAGTTTTGATTTTGAGGTGGATGTGTGTGAAATACATTGAGCCAGGAGGTCGGTGCTAGCCACATGTACTGTTATATGTATGTCCCATGGACAGATGATCACAAATAGGAAAATGCAATCAATCATGCCATCACTTGCCCTCCAGCCCTTCTCTCATGCGCCTGCACCTGTAAACCATTGATATGCACAAATGTGGTAACAAAAGTTGGCATATTTCCATTGCTTTTGTATTTTTCTCAAATCCTTCTGTAACACAAGGGAAATTCTTGCCTCTCATTGTTTTAAGTTCCACTTGCTAAGTGGAAAGACTACAGTCCAAAAGGTTTTAATTTAAAATCCCAAAGCAGAAAATACATTATTGCTGAAACAACCAAAGCCCAATATCCAAGTATCATAGGTGGAACCCCTTTTTAAAAACAAAGTTGCTTGATAAAGCAAGAGGGTAATAGCAGTGATCTGAAGTTTAATTAAGGCACTTTGTGCAAACTTCCCCAAAAACATTTGCCAGGGTATTTTCTTCTTCACCTGTGTGACACTCCTTGCTAATGCAGCTGGCCACACCACTGTCCCTTCTGTGACGTGGATCTCCAAGTGAAGTCACCAACTCCCCCTCTACAGTGACATCCTGAAAAAGGAAGATCCTGAAAGATCCTGGAAATTTACCTGTGGAAAAAAAAAAAAACCATTGGATTTAATAAGACTTGTCACCTACCTTAATGCTTTCAAAATGGAGATTTGCTTCAACTCTCCTGATAACGTCCATCATATATATGATGGGCCAACTAAACTGCACTAAACAAAAGCTGCTGACACATATCCTAAACCCACTACTAGAATGTAATGATCTTGAATTAAGTTTTCTTGGCAAGCTACAGAAGTAACTCATCTTTCAGGCATTGTGAATGCATAGTTTCTGGAGCTGGGAAGCCATTTAGTGTGTTGGCACAACAGCATATGAGCTCTGGAGATTTGGGAGCACAAGCTTGGGACTGGTTAAACAAGCAGATGCCTTAAATAGCGCTGCTAAGTGGTTTAAATGAAACCAATGTTGTGCCACATAAAAGCATAAATAACTCTCTTCCACAGGGCAAATAAATTAAATTCTTCCCAGAGACCTCTAAGGAAAAGAAATCAACAAGCTCCCTTGAAAGACCTTTTCCCTCTTAGAAGTTTATTCCTGGTTTCTGTGGCCAGTTGAGCTGCTCCACTTTTAATAAATGACAGTGAAATTCATTTAGTGGCTGCTGTTTCGACACTTGAGTACATGAGGTTGTACAGCTCTGGGAGTGCTGGCAAGGGCAGCCCACGAGTTATGTGCAGTTCTGTGCTCTTGGGGCATCTTGCTGGAGCTCTTCCCACCTCTGCCCATGTGCATGGACACCAAGCAGCACCAGCACTCACTGACTGACACTCACTCCCACCACATGCATACCTCTCCTGGACTGAGGCTCTTTTCTTCCTCTTTTCATTAAAAAACCTGTTTCTTAAAAAAACCCAACAAAACAAACAAGGAAAAAGCCCTCTAAAAATTTAAACTAAAGAAAGTAAAACCAAATCAAAATAAAACAAAGAAAAAAAAAAAGGCCCTGGGGTAAAAAAGCAGAGTGCTGACTCGGTACCATCTGGTGACTTCTTAACTGCAACCATGCAGCACAGCACAAGTCCTTGGAGGGAAGAGGTGACTAATCAGATGCAGAGATCCTGAGCTGGTTAGAAGTAACATTAGATTTCTGTTGTCTTCAGTAGTTAATGTGATATGTAAATGAGGAACATATGATAGGATTTGAAGCCTGTCTGTAGGAAACACACCGGAGTAAGTGCTTAGGAGGAGGTGCTCTTCCTAATGAATATGCTCTTTGTTTGAGAATGGAAGTCCCAGTTTTATTCAATCATTTTGTGCTACTTGTCTAAAGCAACACTTATTCCAGGGAATGGCAAGTGTTTGAAATTTGAATGGGATCCACTCCATGAGCTGGAATTTGTACTGTCACGCCCTGACTTCTGCACTGCAAGAAATCCTAACCCCTTCCTCAGCTGCTGGAAGTGGACTTCACAGTGCATCTGAAGCCAATAAGAAATTCCTAAATCTGCTGATTTGTACCAAAGCTAGAGTTAGCCCAGCAGACATTTTAAAGAGACACCGTGGCTGGGATTTCACATTGCATCGTGGCACCTAGGCTAGGGCTTTCCTTTCTGACCCTGCTCAGGGTTTCAGCTTCTGTGGATTTCTTTGGAGTCTGGCAAATGGTCAACATCTTTGCAAATCAGCCCCATGTTAGGACACTGGCTAAGAGCAAAGGAAAATACTTCTAGACATCCAAATATTAAACTGTTTAAACTTGCTGCTGTGTAGTTCTTCTCATTGCAGTGAAAGCCATTGAAACTCAAATAGCAAAGCTGGGGAGGTTCTCCTCTTGTCTTCCTGCTATCTCCTGATTTTAATTTCTTGTATCTTCATGCATTTTCCTTATGTGGAGACCCTGGGAAGTGGCTTTTATTTTTGAAGCTGGTATAATTAGGAGAAAAATGAAATGCAGAGACAGAGCACAGCCTCCAGCTTTGTTTACCTTGAAAGGGTGGATTGAATTCCATTCTGAGTCCACAAATTTGAGAAAATTTAAATTTTTCTCATATTTTCTCCATCAACTTAATCCTTAATATCATACTCCAGTAGTTAAGAAACCTACAACTAATCTTAGGGACCCAGTAAAAATAGCAGACATTTTTGATGATAAAAGGTTGCAACAAGCTATTTCCCAGTCAGTTTTAGAGCAAGAAATCTTGGTAAGGATTCTTTTATAACTCAAATCAAATAAATAAAATTGCCCACTGCAATAAGAGGAGTGTTATTCGCATCTTAAACGCAATTTGTAAATTTTAGATTCATTTTATTTAGATGTACTCCTAGGGACTAGCAATACCGCATCCATGGATTCTCACATTTTTTCAGTGTACTGTGAAAACATCTGCTAGTACTCATCAAACTCCTCTGTGGTTTGTTGTCCCCATTTTACAAGCTGAAGGAATTAGACAGGCAGGTTAAAGGACTTGCCCAAGACCACACAGGGAATTGGATGACAGAGTAGGTACTAGAATCATAATTTCCTGGCTCAACTTCCAATTACCTTGTGCCAAGGAAAAGGCCTTTCTTTCTAATGTAACGCCTAGGTTATTTGACTTTGTTCTTTCTCTCTCTCCCCCTCACTCTTGCTCTACCTCACCTAAAACGTAATTGAAAAAAGTTCTCTCCTTTAGTGTGCAGCTTTGTATTTAATCTGTGGTGCCAAACAGATCAAATGAGTGTTGTCACCACTCCAGAAAACGCAGGGAGAGTTTATTTAGCTGATGTGATGGCATAGGTGGGTTATAAAAACCTCACAGACTTCTGCCAGGGAGGTGACCACTTGAGTCCTGATTAAACACACTTGTGTTAATCAGGCTGTGTTCTGCAGAGCTTCTCAGGCAGGACGGGTGCAAAGCTGACAAAACAGTACCCTAAAGCCACAGTATCCCACTAGGGATATTATCCAAAATGCCCCCATCTACTCCTCATTTTTCTTTTCTTTTGGCTCTCCAGCCAAACATGGCTCACTTGGTGACAAATGTTGTGATGCAGTAGGAAAAATGTTCCTTTGCCCTTTTAAATTAAGTCTCTTGAGAAAGTAACCTTCTTTTTGTATTTTAAAAGTGGTGTTATTTCATTTGCTGTAAAGGTTGAAGAGATTTGGTATTATTAACACATCCTCAAGATTATTTTTTTAAAGTCACTAACCAGTGCCCTTTTACAGATGCCTTTCTGTACATTTTTGGAAAAATAGTTATTATCATTCCTGCAGATCAGGTATCACCTTATTCTCATCTGATTTTGTCCAGTGCCTTGTTAGCTGGAGCATCCAATAATAAGAGAGATTAATTAATTAGAAATTATGTTTTCCATTCAAATTATGAGCAGCCTTGCAATAGCTGAGTGGTGTATGTTGCATGGCTCCTCATCTGCCTCTGCAGTTATTCTTGCAGGGAAATGGTTTTCTTAGAGTGCAGAACCCCTCAGTGCTACATTATCTCATGATCTCTGACCACAAGGCTGGGCTACATCCTTAAATATAGGATCACAGTTCTAAAAGCTTTTAAGCTTCCCAGTAAATTATTGCTTAAAAGTAGTTAACTGATTCTTTAAAGTGTCTCAGATACAGCATAGTGGTCAGCTTCCTGAGGGCAAGGGCTGCTCCTTGGGGGATGTCTGAGGAATCACCAGCAACCACCAATGCCCTGGTTAACTAATGGCACTGTCCACCATGAGCACTGGATGAGGACACTACAAACTGTGTAAGAGATAAATGACTTCCTGCTTGTCACCAAATTAAGCTGCAAAGTTCTCACACTGCTCTTGTAAAAGTGACAAGAATGGCTCACAAGGAATTATATGGCAGAGATTTTCTGTGGCCACATCTAGACCAGCAGAGAAAGTATTCATTAGTGATATACCTTAAGAAAAAATCTGTTCAGCACAACAGAATGGATTAGCTCAGCAATACATGTTCAGCAGGGAAGTTCAGGTTTATATCTAAGTAAACAAATGGTTACTTATCTTCTCTGGTACCAGGTGGTATGATGAGTGTCCTGCTTTACTGTTGCTCTATCATAATCCTCAATACTTATATTATATGAACAAGGATCAAGTTGTTTTGGTTTCTAATCGTGCTTTTTAAGAGGAGTCACTGGGCATAGTGGTCTGTTTATAGAATATTCTCTGGTTTTATATTTGCCAGAGGTATACACAGGCAGCAGCAGGGGTATAGTTTGTCTAGATGCCAACTTTTCACAGAAGAAAAGCTTCATAAATCACTTCCCTGAACTGTCAGTGCTGTTAGCAACTCCCTCTGGTGTTGTACAGCTGAGGGGGTTATGTTGAGCACAGCACTCCTCTGCAGCCAGGGGAGCCCTGCTTTCATTTATTTTTCTTTCCTAATTACCTATAGTAAGAGAAAACTGGTCCAAGCTGAGAAACCTTTATAAAACACACTGGAGGGTCAAAATACCATGACATGCTTCTTCAGTGCCTAAAAACTAATCGTGCACAGTAGCCTGCATCTCTGCTAGAGTCAGCTTGGAATCACTTCTTCCTAAGCACTGTGGTGATGACCATTCTTTGCTGACTAAAAAAAATAAAGTGTTTCTGAAAAAGAAATGGTGTGGATGTCTGGACCTGAATACAGATAGCTAACGCAGACGTATGGACAACGCACACAAAAGCTTCCCAGTGTCAGATGAGAAGAACATGGGCCATAAATCCTCTGTCCTTAACTTATAGCCACACAGATGGTTTTGCTTATAGCAGATGTTGTGTGAAAATTAACTGCAGCTTGTGGCTAATGGAGGAACGTTTGTAGAAAGGGGTTCAGGAGGTGAAGGCTATTTTTAAGACTCCTGTATGTAAAACTAAATCTCTGTCTATAGCAAGGTGGCAGAGTTGACTGAAAGTGCAGGTTGTAGGCACAGAAGGGTAGGAAAATAGCTTTGCACAGCTGCCTTATATGAGGCTGCTTGTGGATGAGCAACTTAGCTTATACTGAGGTATTTTTATCTGCTTCAACCCATTGCCAGTTGTCACTTGGCATGAAGAATTTCTCTGCTGAACATCAGAAAAGGAAATTAAATTAGGTGAAAGTGCCTGTCTTATCTTGCATGCTGCTGTTCTTTCCCATGCTGATGTGCAAAGATAAGATGGTGCAGACTGGCCTTTCATTCTGGCTGTGGTGCAGGAACCAGGAGAGGTTTTTCTCTCTGAGCACAGATGCCCAGCAGCATTTGCACCCAGCTGCCACACAGCACTGCTTGCCCCCTCTCCCCAGATCCACGTGGCCTGATTTAGGTGCAGAAAGGTGCATGCAAGCTGCAGGAGTGTTTCAGGGAGCTGGAGCCACCAGGATTCTCTACCAGGCATCAGCTCCCAGAGGGGTACATGAGTGTTGACCTCTGAGGCTGATGAGGAAAAATTGTCCCTGCTGTCTTAGTTGCATTTCCCTTTCCCCCAGACACCTCCCTCATGGCTGGGTTTGACTGCCTCTTTCAGGAAGGTGACAGGAGTGGTCTTGCCAGGACAGGTGATGGGGTGTGGAGGCACAGAGGGCTGGGCCAGCCACCACTGAGCTGCCAGGCACGTGGAGCAGCTCTTTGCCTTCCTGTGTGAAGCGTTTGCCTTGGCAGCCAATGCTCAGCATACATCTCCAGCTCTTGGAGAGAAACTTTCTGTAACTCCAAAGATATTGGGCAGAGAGGAAAGTGCTCAAAGCAGCTTCAACCTCACAACATAGCCAGCCTCCAACAATCACCCTACCAAGCAGAAACTGAAAAGGAGAGCCAATGCATCCTTCTTCAGACATCTAAGCTTCATCCCACGTTTTGTTCCTATTTCTACTTTTCCCTGAATATCCAGGCAGAGCTATCTTCCATGTAATATTTTCTATTTGGAGAATTATACAGACTCATTTTCTGCTTTTTGAAACTCCCTAGTTAGCCAGTTCAACTTCTCTCTACTTGAACATTTGCTTTCAATAAGAAAAAATGTTGATTAACTCAGTGGTCTGGCCAAATCCAGTAAGTTTTTTCTGGCAATACCTCTAATGAGTCTCATTTATTAATTTTTTTCCCCCTACCTTACTTGTGTAACAAATGTCCAGATATTAACATCAAGAAAGGCAATATTTGGCCTGTTGTACGAGAAAAGTAAAACCAAACCAGCACACTTCCTTTTGTTGTTCTGGATTTCATGCTCACTTCATACATATAAAAGGACCCTTTTATAATGTATAAATCTGGAGCTAAGTGTTAGAGCGTGCTGGTTTATGCATATGATTATGTACAAGCATGTAGGTGCTTGTATATACACATGCAGATTGTAAGATGTCCACTGTAATCAAGTGGCCACTGATCCATGCTGCCTTTTTATTTTTGGCGGGTCTTTACTCTGTTTTTTTAACACCCACCTCTCTCTCTGTCTCTCAGGGGAATGCTCTTTAATGTAATTATGCTAAACTGACATTCTCCTTGTGGTATTTAACAAAAAAGAGTAATCATTTTTTAACTATTCATACATTATGAATCTGTATTTTTTGGCTCTAAATTAGAATGACATATGTTTATGTTTTTAAAATATTATGGCTCGATAAAATAATTACACCAGAAAATCCAGAAGAAACAAACAATAAAAATAATAATAAACATTAGCTGCCACCTCGGTCCAAGCTCACGAAGTATACATTAAAACTTTATTATTTCAAGTGGATGCATAATTACAGGAAGGTGGAGGCTATAACTAATGTCAGTGCTAATGGAAACCTCTGGGTGATGAGCATTTTCCTGGGACTGTATGGTTCCCAGGGAAGGCTGAGGGGGTCGCTCCTTGCCCTGCTGGGAGGAGGTCTCTGGGCTTGGCACCTCTGTGGGGCTCACACAGGACCCTGGGCACGTTGCCCCAGAGGAGGAAGGTACAGTGCCACGCTATCCTGACACAAGAAGGGTGGCACATGCCTTGTCCCATGGGCTACACCCCTCTCTGGTGGGACCACCCTCCTCGCTAAGAAGGTGGCCAGGTTTTCCTCAAAGCTCTGTCCTTAACTTCCAGGTAGAGCCAGCAGTAAGGTCAATTAGTTCCACTTCTGGTTCTGCTTTTGGGATGTTTTGCCTCTGTCCATGGAAAGTGGACTCACACCATCAATTTATTTCTCATTCTGTGGGCCACCACCTGGTAATGATATGATTCTTGTTTATTTTGAACTTGGCTGGATGTGAAAGAGACACTTAGATGTAAATGGTTCCATCTCCCATTCCCAGACCCTTGAGCCATTATTTTGTTCTGCCCTACCAAGCAACATGCTGGTTTTAATAAAACATATTGCCATTGCTTTGAATATTTATACCCTTGAACCATTAAAAAAATCTATTCACATTAGTCAAGTTAGGCAAAAATAGCTCAAAGACAGCACCCACTGCCAACATTTTCTTTGGTTAGCGCTACCGAAATGTCCCATTTCATTCTATGGCTGAATTGCAAGACAGTTATTCCTTATTAATCATGAGCACACTGCCATGAGGCTGCCAAGTAACAGTATAGCCAATATAACTCCTACCCACTTTATAAAGACAAATATTAAAGTCATCACTTACTTTGTGGCTAAAAAATGGAAAAACGCAGGAGCATACCAGATGAACCTCAGACATCACACCCTTTGGCACTTGCCCCAGAATTTGCTGTAAATGCTGTCAGCTGTCAAATCCACCTGGTTACTGTGGATCCTGTTGTCCAGACCATCCAACGAAGACAGTGGCTGTGTGTGCCAAAGCTGAAAGGCTTCTGTAGTGAAATTGCCTGTGACTGGGGAGATGCAAGGACACACCCCCTGGTCTCATGCACACAAACCTATCTAAAGCTACACCTAAAGCCTTATCAGAGCCACTTGCTTTTGTGGACCAGTCTGTGGCATTGTCATAGGTTATTATGACTTTTTAAACTCATATTTCTCCTAAATTTTTCCCATCTGTGGGAAATGGACATTTCTAAAGCTTGTTCCAGTTGCAGATAACAGCAAACTTTGCATTGGAATTTCTTATGGGACAGAAAGTCTCACGTTCTAAAGGCTATAGGCAATATGCAGCACTACATGGTGCTTACTAAGGAACAGACAACACACAGCTTACCTGGGGAGCTGATTTACAGGGTACAGGAGCAGGGCTCTGGGACTCTGAGAGGCAGTAGCTCATCATTATGATGCTGCTTTTCAATGACAACGTAATCTGGAGCACTGCCTCTGCTCCCCGTCCACAAATTCCCTGGAAAAGGATGGAGAAGCTGTAGTGATTTGCTTGGGTTATTGTGCCATTTTGAATGTAATAGACTCAGAGATCAGTGTGGTGCTTTATGTGCCCTTCTGAGAAGTGCACAGCACAGCCTTTCTAGCAGGATGAATAACAGCTCGTCTAGCAGAGAGTGGCGCAGCAGCACGTTCTGCTGTCTGCTTAGCCTTGGAAAAATGCATTTGCCTAGAGAAAGGAACTGAGACTGGGGTTTCAGGGCATGCAGATATCTTTCTGCTGCCCAGATGAGTATTTAATTCATCAGTGTGCATTTTTCACACATTCAGAGTACCTGACCATTTCTTCTTAGCTTTATGAATTAAAGAAAGCATTGCTTTTCTTATTTATCTCATTGTAAACTTTAAAAAGGTGACCCTCAGTGAATTGTTGTGACTACTTTGGCACATACTTATTTGAGCTTCAGTAAAACCTACTCAAACACATTAACAGTGTACACACAGGCACAAATCACTATTAATCCTTGCTCAGGGGAAAGTTTATGGGGTCCCAGCTGTACAGGGCTTGATGGTAAGACACAAGGTCTTGTTCTGGCGGAGCCACCTGCTATTTTCCGAACCCAAAGGGCTGCACTGCTCATCAAGGCAATAAAATGTGCTCTTGTTCTTGCTGGCGTGGGGGGTTTTGAGAACGGCAGTCCCTATGACATGATGGGTTGCAGCACACAGAGGGTGGCAGCGTCCCCAGCTGCCCCGTGCTGGGCACAGGGAGTTCCTGCCTGCTCGCTCCGCAGGAGCCAGGCACTGGAAGGAGTCCCTGGGAGGAGAGGCATGGGGAGCTGCAGCAGTCACCCAGCAGTGCGAAGGTGCAATCCTGTTGGTGCAAAAACATGGATATTTGTAGTTTAACCGCGATGGTTTAGGTGGAAAACGGTTCAAGTAGTTTGCCTCTAAGATGTGGGGATCTGCTGGTGGAGGTGAAAGAGCCAGGTCTGGTCATGCTGCTGGCACAGCAGGCTCTAGGGGCAGCATCCATGTCCACCTCAGCACAAGAGCACACTGCCGGGACCACTGCTGCACTTATTGGACAGCCAGCATTTATTCCTCCAACTGCCCTGGGACAAGAGCATGACCAGCTGGATGTGGTCACTTCCACCTTTCTGCTTTTCTTGTCCATTGGCCCTGAGTGGCCCCTTAATTCTTCTCCGGTAGCATGAACTGCCACAGAAATTTATGAGTGACTGAAAAATTCTCTGAACTTGGAGGAAACTGGTGTCTGAATGTAGATTTCAGCCCAGTAGGCAACCCTGCCCATGCAAGTGTCTCCTTGATAGACTGATGCACTGGGCTGCTTTGCTTGGACAGCCATCTACAGCTGGCAAAGTGGGGTCCACAATCAGTGTTTTAAACACATTTAATAAAATTTAAAAGCAGGAGTTATATGGAATATCCAGGTTACTGGTACTAAATGAATACTTACACTAAACTTTAATAATATTCTGTAGGACAATAACCTCACAGCTGCCTTTTCAAAGTGTTGATTAAAAAAAAAAAAAAGGACAAGAAGGAATGGCCGTAAACACTCATTAAACCAATCTTAGAGCAGCTTCTCCCTGCCATAGGCCAGGGCAGGTTGCCAGCAGGGAGGCAGCACAAGGGCTAGCATCCTCCTGTCTGTATCCCACTGGTGGAGCCAGAAATCCAGAAACTGGATTCCCACTCACCTAGAAGCCCTGGAATATGGAGAGCACTGAGGTAGCCATGCACTAGATGCTTGTGCTCCCTGCATATGCTGCCAAAGGAGCCTCAGAGGGAAAATAAGTGACATGGAAAAGTGTCCAGCTGTAAATTAAGCTGTTCATGGGATGCAGAAATCTGGGAAGCTTTGTAGCAGGCAGTTCCTCTGGGGCAGGGCCAGTCCCCAGGAAAACTGGCTCACAAAGTCCCATTGTGTCCTAAATGATGGACCAGGGATGTGGCTGCTCTTTGGTTGGGACAAGTCACCTCTCCAGAAGTATTCACTTCAGCTGGTTTTACAAGATCCTGGAACAGAAAGATAAGGCTTTTTAAAATATGGATTATATATAAATGTTTTTGTGGACCTATGTAGGGGGTAATAGACAAAGAGTTATTTTTTTCAGTGTATATTTGAAACTAAACCTCCAATTTGTATAGCTTGTAAGCACTCACATCATGCTCATTGGTTGTCAAAAGTTTGGGGTACTTTTTTTGTGTACAGCAACTTCTTATAAGACAGGTTATTAGAAAGAAGAGAGATCAGTGACATAAACTGACTATAAAAAAATTACAATTACATAAATGAGAAAAAATAATAACCCAACTTCCTTAGGCCAAAGAAAATGGTGATGTGCATACAGCATGTATTGCATTGTTATTGCTGTATCTATAATGGAAAGTTTCTCTTCATCAAATCCACTAAAGCCAGGCACATTTTCTTCATGAGTCTTTCCTTCTGTTTGGGCTAGAGAGAGATGAGAACTCCACTCAGCAGACAGCAATAACATTTCCACAGAGGCAGCAGTTTTTGTAGGGAAAAAAATCAGCTAATTTTAAGAAAACACATCCTTGTAAATATATATACAGGTCATCATAGCTAAAGTAACCTTAGAGTTGCTTAGCCCTTAGGGAGCTTGCTGATAAGTGTTACACATACTGATAAAGTATCTGAGTAGAAAATTCTGTGAGATGACTTCCAACACCCATGTAGAAATCCCTCTCCATTTCAGAGGAGCAGGTATAAAATCTTAGCATGTCAGTCTTTATCACATCCTGCAGTTCTTGTCCAGACAGAGAGGCAGTGGGGAGAGAGGAAATTAGGATAAATGAAGAATGAGAAGAGAGCCACCCAGAGCTGAGCAGATTTTCAAGTGGGTGTCACTTTAGGATCTTCCTTTCTGTTATTTGTTGTCAGACTCTTTCTTCAGGGACAGAAGTATCCTGTATGAATTCTGATGGAGAAACAGGCTTTATGAGCCTCCATGAGGATTCAGTTTGTATGACAGGGTGATGTTGAAATAACTGGAGGATTCTACAAAGATTTTCCTGGTGTGAAATATCACAAAAATTGATCTTACTTTGAGAATTCCACTGTTATCATTTTCCCCTGCAGTGATGAGAAGTGCTTATGAAACTACATGCTGCTCAAGAGAGATTTTCTTTCTCTATTCCTTCATCAAAGCAAATGAAACAAAGCCTTTGGACTGGGTATTTTTTCTGTTTTTGCTCAGGTATCTCTGGTGGACAGAACCTGGCCTGAGAGCAAAACTGGTGTTGGAGCTCCCTGAAGGACTGATCATCCTAAAGCTAATCTGTAGCTCACAGCTATGGATAACAAAACCATTCTGAGATGTGCAAACTGCTCTTTGCCCCTTCTGTCGATTTTCAATAATATTTCAAAAGCACTTTGGTGCACTTCTCCCTCACAGGGAAAGCAAAACACAGGAGTGGCAGAATGGATCTTGCAGACAAGTCTTTCACTGCTCCTTGGCACCTCAGCTGTGGTGAGTGCAATTGTAGTGAAAGATGCCAGCTGTTCAGGGCTTCAGTAGCAGGTCTTCAGTGGATGGTGAGCTGTACCACGCTGTATCACCAGAGTATTCTGACAAGAAACTTACTTCCAGAAAGCTAAGACTTCTAATTGAATGTTTAAGGCAGTACATAATTGCTTTCAGGATGATATCAGAAAGTACAATATACATCTGGTAATGTTATTCTCGCACAGTAAAACTCAGCAAAATGTGCAGTTAATGTACAAAACCCAAAAAAGATACATTCAGATAAAGGACCTATCTAAAAGTCACAGAAGTCAGATATGTAGTGCCTAGGGCTCTGCTGGGAAATTGTATTTACATTTACTGAAATTTGCTGTCCTTGTTTTTCCCTTGTGGTTGCAATGATTCAGAAACAAGTGTGAAGCAGCAGGCAATTAGGTTTTGCCATTCAAAAAGCTAAAACTTCTCTGTAAGTAATCACGGCTAGAAGGCTAAAAAGGATGGATGGAAGAGAAACACTTAGAGAGACATCCATTTCTGCACATAAGAGTGACAGAGTCTGAGGCTGGTGGAAAGAGTTTGTGTCAGAGAACATGCTTTTTGAATCCCTGCACCTACCTCACTTCTGTCTGTGCAATGGGACTATAAATGTCTGAGCCAGACAGGGCAATCAGGGGGGTGCAGAGGCTTGCGGAGGTCTCAGACTTTTCCAGCATTGCCACACGTGGAAGAAGAGGCTTAAATCTGGACAGCTTTGGTGCAGGATACTGAAGCTGGGGATGCAGCAGAGCTGTAGATAAAGAGGTGAGGTCTGCTCCTGCACCATCAGAGCTGGGGCAGACACAGGGCTGCCAGCACTGCTGGTTCTCTGCCAACCTAACCCGTGAGATGTCCCTCACTGTGACCCAAGACAGAAGTTAAAATTGCAGTCTACGGAGGTTCCATCCTTTCTTCTGGTCTATGTAGAGACCCATGAGCCCACCTAGAGCCTGATTGGTGTTTTGAGTCACAAGAAGAGCAAGCAATGTCACATCTGATGATTAGTAGCAAGAGCTGATCTCTTTTGATACACAATCGTTAAAGAACAGCAGTAAAAGTACAGACAAGTAGCTGACTTCTAACATCTAAATGCTACAAACAAAAACTAAATATATATTTTAAGGAACACCTTGCACTTAATTTCTTTGTAAGTAATACACTGTAACATTTCTTAAAGGCCTTGTATATGACTGAATTTTATTTTAACTGTAATATATAAAGCAAGATTTAATGGCTGGCTTGCAAGAACTAATAAGCAACTAAAGCTATCTTAAAGTGTCAGTGTGAGTCTGGATGAAAAGAAATGCCTTGTCTCTAGCCATCTGTTACACACTGGAGTTAAACAGGCATACAAGTGCTTTTTCCTGGAAGCCATCTGCACAAATATTGATTGAGTAATTTCATAAAATTCCGATTTAGTAATTTACCAGCTGACAAGGTGATAGTGCACAGTGTAGGTTTGAGTTTCCTGGCATTTCTACTGCAGCTAAAACAACATTGATGTGCATTTCTTTTGCCACTAGCATTATTGCAAAAGGAGACATTGGAATCAAATCCAACATAACCTATTGAGAGAGTCTGTAAAATATTTTCCTATTAACATCAGAATAAAAAATAATGTGGTATTCCAGAAAATTGAATGGCACTTACATTCCATAATCTTCATCAGATCAGCTTGCATGGGGTTTTGTTTTTCCTTTGCCTGGTTTGAGGCTGTTTATATTAATTCCATCCAGTTTTATTTTAATTAGTTTAAAATTTTAGGGATTCAAGATCATCGTGGTATTTAAATAACTGAGTTTCAGCATCTGTCAGCAGTGGCTTTTTCAACCCTCAACTATTTAAGAGCTACAATCTTTTTTCATTTTCCCTCCCTCCAGACACTGACTTTGCTGCTGTGACTCATGCCCTCAGCACCCCTGGCAGGCAGGCAGCTGTCTGCAGCAAACCACTGCTGCTGGGTTTTCAGCCGGGCTGGAGCAGCAGCTCTGGGCTGGGGAAGCAGGCATGGAGATGCACCCCCCGTACAGTCTGTCCTTCCACCACCTCTCCCTGTCCTGAGTTAGCAGTGCTCTTGTCCTGCCTCTTCCCATAGAAATGGATTTTTCCAGGGATAAACTATCCCACTGTGGTTCCATTGTATTTTCCAGTTTCATCCCTTGGTGCCTTAAAGAAGCACCACCTTTCTGAGATGATTAGAGGTAATTTTGGTTCCATCCTCTAATCCTTGATTCTTTCCTGATTCCCACAAGATTAGATCAATTAGAAAATTAATCTAAGCTAAGAGCATAGAACCATAGAATCACAGAAAAATTTAGGAAATACCTTTAAGATCATCAAATTCAACTGTAAACCTATTGCTGCCAAATCCATCCCTAAAAACCATGTCCACTATGTACAAAATATGGAAAAAGAGTAACACCTCTTTAATTTTTTGTTTTGTTTTGTTTTGTTTTGTTTTGTTTTTTGGTGTGAAATGGGTAGGTGAGCAACCAGGTAGTAGAAGAAGGATAAGGCACAAGAAGACTTCTTTTAATATTTGCAGTGGGATAGAGGCAGAGTTTGGGTACCCAGTCCAAGGGAAAATCATGCTGTCATTCATGCCAAAGAAAAAGCCTTCAGGAAATGGAGAATCATTTCTTTTCCTTAAAAGTTTGTAGTCCCACCTCAGACCCCAAAACTAGACTGAGGCAGACACAAGGGGGCACTTGAGGCACTGCACTCCCTCTGCTCCATCAAGAGCCAGAGTTAAAAGAGAAATGGTCCCATCTGCACTGATGCTCCTGGTGCTTTGGCATTGCCCCTGCCTCATGCTCCAGTTTTGAAAGAGCAGGTTCTGGGCAGCAGAGGTGATGCAGGGCACAATGCCAGGTGTAGGTGCTTAAAAGTGGCTCTGTGGGGCAGTGGCATCTGGACAGCCCTGGGCTCTGGCCTTTTATTGCACTGGTTTATTCAAGCCAGAACCTGGCAAGAGTTTTTTTAGGTATCAGCACACTGAGGGCTCTGGCTTAGGTTCTAGTGATAGAAGATGGGGTACATCAGCTTCACATCTGCAATGGGCATCTCCACCCCTTCTGGAGCAAAGACAGAATCTTAGCCTTGGCAATCATGGATTTGTTTTACAGCACAGCTTTCCTGGTTTGACTGTTTGGGGGCTGCAGCTCTAAATACCGATGAAGAAATCTAAAACCTGGCAGGGACAAAACTTCCAGTTATTATGGTAGGATCCCATGATCCATCCTAGCCGCTGAGATTAGCTCAGATGGTGTTAATAATGCCAAGGTTGTGGGTTTGATCCCTGTATGGGCCATTCACTAGAGAATAGGACTTGATGATTCTTATGGGTCCCCTCCAACTCAGAATATTCTGTGGTTCTGTGATACTAAGAGTGTGTCATTTGTTTTGCACATGGGAACAGGCACACACTGTCCATGAACACCATTTTAGATGCCACTGCTTCCTTTGGTCCAGCATGGGTTGAATCCCACAGGTCACTTAATGCCTTATTTACAGACAGTCTGGATAATAGCAAGGAAACTTCACCACAGGACCAGTAAGGCCAGAAACTTATGAAATCCCAAGCAGAGGAGTAGGGGAGACATGGCCACCTGTAAAAGCTTCTTGCCAAAATGAATTGAACAAACTCTCCTCTGTGTCCATTGCAGATCAGGCATGAAACGACAGGGTGTCACTTCAGCAGCGATGACTGAAGAAAAGCATTTTACCAGAAGGGGAAGTGAGTCATGCAATAAATTGCTCAAGAAATTTTTCAGCCCTCAGCACCAGGGGATTTAGAGAAAAGTTAGATGAACCGTGAAGATATTAGTTATAGGTGACCCTGCCTGGGGTGGGGAAGGGGCATCCAGATGCCCTCCTAAGCCCTCCTCCAGCAACACTCATGGTGCTGTCTGTCATCCCACTGTGTCTGGTTCTGCCACCCTTCCTGCAGAGGAGCAGAAATGACTGTCCCTCTGTCACCATCATATAGTTGAAGACATATTAAGTGAATGCATATGCATATATTTATAGCAAATATTTCGCAGTTTGGTAATGAGACAGTCTTCCAACTTAAAGCTCCTAAACTGTTCACAAAGGAAACCTCTTAAAATATGAAATGTATGAAATGAAAAGAAATCTCACTTGCACATGCTATGGCTCGTATTGCATTGGCTGGAATAGCACTGAATTTTTAGGATTTAAGGGATAAGGTTTATTATGCTTCTGTCACACCATGACTTTGTTTTATAGGAAATAAAATGATGTGAGGAACAAAATGGGGAAAAAAGCCCTCAACAACCTAAAGAATCAATTTGAGTGAAGGCTTTGGAAAACACTGTCATTTTATGAATTATTCCAGGACTATGCTCATAGCTGTATCCTAGCTGACAGAAAAAACCCTGATCTGTTATTTATACAAACACCAGGGGAAACTGGAATCTGACCTTGTCTCAACCCTGTTTCGCCATCTCCCTCCTTTGGGAATCTGGGATCAGTCCGATGTTACTGCTGAACGATGCTCCTATGTCAGCTCCTCAGCCTGGACATCCAAGCAGTGCTCCTTCAGATTGGAGAGAATAGAGAGCTTATTTTGAGGAGAAATGAGCTGTTCTGAGGACAAACATCCACACAAATTAAATTAACCGCTAGCCTAAATCGGACCACATGGCCATCATCCAAAATGCAGCTCTGGAGCCTCTCTTTTCCCACACAGCTCTCCTTGCTGCTGCAGGGCACTGTCTGGGGCTGAATCTGGTACCTCAGTGGCTCAGCAGCAGAAATGGGAAGAGGAGCTTTGAGGAGGAAGCCTGAATTCATGAGGGACCTGGGGAGCACTTGAGGATGTAAAGGTGAGGGGATGATGGATCAGGATGAAGCTTAAGGTAGATTTGGGGTTCTTCTGCCTCTCAGTCTGTCCGTGAGCCATGCCAGGGTTGGATGATTTTTCTAGTTAACCACAAAAAGAAGCAGAAGCAGAATGCTGGCTTCTGGGTCCTGCTTACCCCAGGAGCCCCACAGAGAGCCAAAATAGAGTTTTCCAGATTTTCAGAGCCTTTCTATGACCAGAGTTCCATTTCCACTTGTAATACTACATTATACAGCTTTTCAGGAGAAATATTTCAATGTGTCAGTCCTGGTTCAGTAATGCTCTGCACTTATATCACTGACAACAGCTCTATTTATACATATTTAAATTGAAATTATAAGCATCTGAAGTTTCAAAAGCCATGAGAAGGCAAAAGTTCAGCTAAATTGCTTGATTGTAAAATCACAGAATTGTAGAATAATTTAGATTGCAAAAGTCCCCTTAAGATAATTGAGTCCAACCATTTTCACATAAAACGTTTTCAATAAAATATTTGTAAGTGAAAACACATGACTTTTGGTTTTTGGGTTAATAGATGAAGTAAAACGTTCCACCAACCTACTTTTGTAGGTCTCTTTTCAGGAAATCTCTACATATGGTCACATTGGAAGACCTTCTCTCTAGTTGGACTTACAAGAGAAAACAACACAATTACTTTCATCATCATCTTTCAAATAAATAAATAACAAACCCAGCCCATTTCACAGCACTACTCTTGATTTGTGGTGTGAGACATGCTGCCATGTCACCCAAACAGTTAAATGCTAGCTTGGGACTGACCTCTCTGTTACAGAGCGAGGAGCTCACGGTGAAAGGCTCCCTGGGGACAAAGGTGACTCCAGCAGATGAAGTGCCTTGCATTTTCCAGCATTCCATGGTGAGTCTGGCTTTACAAGAAATGCTCTTCCTGAAAAGCAGATGACAGACTCAGAACTTGTGACATTTCCCTCATGGCCTGTCCTGGGCAGCCTGTGGAAACTTGAAGTTTCCGCGTGCTCAGCAGTGCAGTTCCAGCCCCCAGGAGATGTCTGCAGCCCTCAAAGGACAGACAATAGCAAACCAGGACAAACATTACCCCAGACCTGTCCTTCCCCACTCCTTCTCCCATAGGGAGGAAGCCTCCAAGGGGAAGAGCACTGACTTACAAAAACCACTTGGGCAGGGTTCAGTAAGTCTTGTTCCCACTTGTATGGATGGAGCTGTGGTGCCTCTGTGTCACACCCTCCTCCAGCCACCCGGGTTTTTACAGTGCCGGGGGGAAAGCCCACAGCCCTAAGCTGCCCTGCTTACAGTGCCTCTCCAGAAAAGCCCACCTGGGGCTTGGGGAGACACATTTGTTGGTCTGTGGTGGAGCGTGGCAGGTGTCCCTTGGATCCAGGAACCAGAGAGTGACCCATCTCCGATCAGGTATTTTGCTTGCAAGAAATGTGGCATTCACAAAGCAGTAGCTAAAGGCAGCATGCTAATAACTACCATAGCTGCCTTTTAACAGGGCTCAAGTCACCAGGGAACGTAGACTAATTTGCTGTAATTGGTTTAATATGTTTGGTCTGAGCAAAACATTTTCAGCCCAATAGAATTCTGAGAAATCCCATGTCAGTTTTAATTGGGAGAGGGTTATGGCAGTACCCGAGGTGCCCTAGGGCCAGAGGGTGCAGGTCTCTACTGGCTTCCCCCAGGCAGGGCAGAGCCTCCTTCGGGCCTGCCCCAAGGCACCCCAGCCAGGGTCTGACCTTGCTGCTCTTGGAAAAAAAATCTTCACTGCCCTTTCTTCTGCTTGTTTGTTTTTTGTTTTCTCCTTTTTTTCCCAACCCCCTTTTCTCTTCTTGTTTTCCTTGATATCCTTTCTTACTCTTTTCTTTTGTCTTTTTTTTTTTTTTTCACACTACCAGAATAATAAATAAATACCTGAATGTCAGGGGCAATTTCTAAGCAAGTAGGCCAGATGAGTTTAGGTCTTGAAAACCCTACACAACCTATGCCTGAGTCTTTGCAAGACTCTTCCATACCCTTTCATGAGACACACAAGGATTTGCATGTGAGGTGCTCTCTTCTTGTCATCTCCCTCTGAATGCAGCTGATAGTGGCTTCAAAATATCATTGTCACATCTTCTGGGCAACCAGGAAGGTCTGGACTCCGGAATTTCCTTCTGCAGAGACAGATAAGACAGATACAAGGTAACATAACCCCATCAAATTTATTTTGAAGTATGTACATTCCTGAACAAGTATATTAGATGGCATAAGTAATGAGAGCTTAATAGTTCACAGATGATGTGCTCACACACATTTTGCAAGATCCAGCAGCCAGCTGAAGCCAAGTCCCCAGTTTATGTCCCCTGACTCCTTGCTTTCCTCAACGTTGCTCCAAGTGCTTAAAAGTGCTAAGTCCTACAACCATTCCCCTCTTCCTTTTGGCCTTGGAACTCTGCAGTGTGAAGTTAAACCCAACTGAGCTACCAGGAAAGCTTTTTTTTTATTTTTTTTTATTTTAAGGGTCAGATATCTGTTGACAGCAAATGCTCAAGGTAAAAGTTATCAACCATCTCTATCAGTTAAATGAGCTTACTGCTCATTTGTGTGGGATCAAAAATAACCCACCATTATTTTCACATCTTTTACTTTGGCCATGTCATATAAAGCCAGACCCTATTCTTTGTGCCTCAGACATACAAAGCTGCCAGCAATGATGTTGTAAGTAAAGAGAAGTTGATCCAGAGTTTTACCTGCATGTGCTGAATCAGGCTGCCTTTGAAACAATACTCCTGTTAAAAAAAACTACTTGAAACATGGCTTTACAGATATTTACATTGGTTTGACGCAGGCTTACCTCCACTGAACTTGATTTTTTTCAGCCTTGCTGGGAGAGATCAGCTTAGCCCATTAGGTCTGCAGGCACACATGTAAACCGACCAGAAAAAAAAAAACCAACGCTGAAAACCAAAGAAACAGACAGCGAAATACACCACAATTCTGGTGGGTTTTTTCCCATTCACAGTAGCAATCAGAAGTCTACAAGCAATCACCACCCTGCCCAAGCACACAGCAGTGATGGCCTGGTAGCATCTGAGGGAGAGCTATGGATGCCCCCTTAGGTGTGGGTCCCGGGCACAGCCATGCAGCAGAGGGAGACCCAACCTTCCCATCTTCCATAAGTCCCACCTGTTTCCCACAACTTTGGAGAGAGAGCATACACAAACCTTGTGCCCTACTCCACTCACAATTCCTGGGAGACCAGCACTGCTAACACAGGAACAAGCAACCCTACTTCCCTTCCAACATCCTGCACTTAAAAATCACTGTAATTACAAATTGGTTTAACATTGAAAACTACAGTGGTATGCCAGAAAACAAAACTAAAAACAAAAGCAAAATTTGCAACAAAAAAGAGAGAAAACATTGTCTCCCAACTCCAGATATCAGTTCTTAGTTGTTTTGGTTTTTTTTTTTTTAAACAGTGGTGTCACACAGGGTGCTGACGTGTAAAGTCAGCTGGCTCTGCCCTCTGCATCAGAACAGGTTTATCTGCCTTTGCCAAGAGGGAAGGTACAGCTCTTCTCCAGGTTTGACTCCTACCAGTAAATGGCATTAATGATGTTTTCTGAGCAAGCTGAAAATCTGCTTGAGTGAGTACTGCAAGATTTTCATTGAAGCTTCCATGTCAATTCCATTTGTAAATTAGTGTAAAACTTGGTGCTGTAGGAATTTAGAAAATCAAAAAGCATTTGGGGTCTCTCAAACACTGATGACCACTCAACATACTAGGCAAACCATGGTGAACTCTCCAGCAGTGCCTGAAAACAGCCCAGATCCTTCCCCTCTCACTTCAGCAATCCTTTACATCCTGAGCTTAGACTTTTAAAAATTGTCCTGACATTTATTGCTGCCCACAATGTTCCAGAGGAAGAACCTCAGGAGGAATACAAATGTCAGACACAGGTACAAACCTTTGCTCCTGTTCTTTGTGTTCTTCCAGAGAGTACTTGTGAGTGGGTACCTGGAAGATTTTCAGAACAGACATTTCAACACTGGAAAAATCTTGGATTTGTGTTCAGTGTTCAATAGTTTGAGATGGTAAAAGGTCTGCGCAGCCATTTTAATTCCGTTCAGCCATTTATTACTTTAATGGGAAGAATGCACATGCTTTCAACATCTTTGTAAGCTTGATTCGAAGTCTATTAAAAATCACCTTGATATACAAAATCTCAAAAAACCCCAAAACAAAACAGAAAAAACCCCAAACCCCAAAAACAACAACAAAAAAACACCAAAAAACCCCAAAACCCAAAACAAAAAAAGTCTCTCAAGTGGGCTCTGAATTGGTAAAAATCTGAGATCAATATTCCCCTTTCCTTCCTCATTTTAACGTAAAGGATGCTTTGAAAGGGTGAGATTCACTATCCTTAGTGAGCATAAAAGTCAGCTAATTAATAGACAACTGCTGCTCTTCACTTAAAAAAAGAAAAGTAGACAAAGCATGACATATTTTCCTGTGCTTTTTCTTTTGAGTCAATATTCAGTCTGGACATGGGCTGTATTTATCACCTAATACTGAGATTATAGACTGAGTTTCACATATCTAAATGCACAAGTTTAGGAGGGATGGTCCAGATAGGAAGGCAGAAAGTAAATATGGCCTTGGAGGGAGAGTTTTTCTGGTCAGACTTAAAGCTGCAGAAGTTTAACCAAGCAAGAGGGGTATCACCAAAAACCTTGAAAAGTAATATTAAGAACTGTAGATCATAGTGCAGTTCACTTTTCATAAAATTCCTCATTTTGTGACTATCTGGCAGGCTGAGGAGAAATGTGGGGATTCTAACCATGTTTTGCCCTCATTTATTAAGTGTATTTACTCAGGTGATGTCTAGAGCTGGATCATTCTTTATGTTCTCAAGAATGGATGGGACTTAGTGATTGCCACTAAAACAAATGGATGAGTTTGGTAGCTCATAAAAACAAAGTCATGCCTGGAGAGGAATGGTGAAGCAGCCTGACAAATCTTCCTAACAGCAAAATGAATTTCAGCTCAAGTATTTGGGAGATGCCTGTTCTGGATGCTAAAAATGCTGACTTTCTCTTCTGTTTGACAGTGACATACAACCAAAATGTTTTCTTGAGACAGCAAAACAATAGAGGAGATTTTAGGCAGAATATTAGGAAAGAAGTGCTAATGGTTGAGTGTACTAGTGAGTGGCATATCCACCCCAGGGAAATGAAGGGAAGCCTAATTGATTGACTGTATTGAAGTGAACACTGGAAAATATGCTGTGAATGAAGAACTACCTTACACTGACTGAAATCTGTGATTTCTGTCATTCTTCAAAAAGCCAACAGCAGTGTCATTTTGGGAGTGATGTATTGCTGCGGTTGGGGAGCCAAGGCTTCAGGATGCCAGATCAACCAGAAGGCACTTGGGCCATGTTGTGTGCAAGTGCATTCAATGAGGACACCTTTCTCAAACGAGTAATTAAAACCCAGTGCTAGCTGGAGTTTCCAGACTGAAAAGAAAGTCTTTTCCATTGAAAAGACCCTGCTGAGGCTATGCTGAACCTTGGAGGGTCCCATGCTGCTAGGGGGATCAGCAAAGAGATGAGCTCCCAGGGAACACCAGGGAGGACACAAGACTGCAAAGGCATTGTGTGTCCTGATGGAAAGTTTGAGGTTGGGTGGAGATGTTCAGACTGGGAAGAAAGCAAGGAGTCTGGGAAAACTGGGGGAACTGCCCTGCCCTGCCCTGTCCTGCACCAACCTGATAGAGCAGGCAATGGTTACCATTGAGGAAAGCAATAAGAGAAAGGGCAAAAAGCACACCCACAAGTCCAGAAATCCTACTGTTCATTAAAATAAACTATATAAAAAATTATGACACCCCATCACATTATTGCTTTTACAGAAAACCTCTACAGCTTGTGCAAACCCGCTCCTTTCTGTTCCCCTGTGGAATAAAAATAGGGAATGAGAAAGACAGGCACAATATATTCCAAAGTTTTCAAGACTGACAGTGGGTTCGGGGATCTGCTAGTTTCCAATCTGCTAGTTAGTTCTCCACACCATCTCTGTGACCCATCACTGTCACCCTGAATAACGGCACCTTCAGCCTGCAGAAAGTGCCTTGGGGTTTTCACTGGCACAAATGAATGAAGCACAAAAATATTTTCAATCAGGACTGGAACAAACTTCACATTGCACAGCTGCAGTTTAAGTGCCATCCCCCAGAGACCCTCTAGTATTTGATTAAGGTATACGGAAACTTGACTCGTATTTTATGGACATTCATTTTCATGATACATTTTTAAAGAGACAGCATATATTTCCATACTTTGGAAGAAATTAGGGCTGTTATTTTAAGAGGAATATTATGTTTATAACATGCATCAGATCTTGATGGCAGCTGAAACAGCAGCATGGGAGCTGTGGCATTAGCTGCTGTGGGGGTCTCTGTTTGGTGGGAGAAGCACCATGAACCATTGTAGAAATCATGGTGATTTAAGTTTTATTTTTTAAAAGGAAGAATAAGCAGGAGAAGAACTTTAAAGCTGCCATGGGACAGGTACTCCAGGCTTATGGGAGCAGAACTGAATGTTCAGCATCAGCAGGCAGGGAAGGAAGCAGGGCTTTGTCCTACACCCACTGGTGAAAGCCCAGCCAAAAAAGCTGTGATATGCTCTGGGACAGAAAATGGATGTGGTCCCACCTATCTGCCCACAAAAGAACCTTTGGGCTGACACTTTATCAGACTGGGGGTAAATAAATGAATAAACAGGCAAACACATAAAATGGGCTAATCAATGGCAAAGTGGGGTAATGCTTAGCAGAGCACATCCCCTTTAGGGCCATTCTGTGTGCTGTGGGAACTGCTAGCATGTGCTGCACTGGCCCCCAAATAGTGGGGAGCACACAAAAACTGCTTACCTGTGGGCCTTAACATTTCTGCAGGTTATAAAACTCGCAAGATGCTCCAGCAACAAAAGCAGGCTCTGCTCCACCTTGTACCTGGGCCCCCAGGGAAGACAGGGAGGCTGTGGGGGTTCACACCCCTGGTGACAGCAGAATAAACCCTGTTGTTTGCAGAAAGATGGCAACTCTGTGAAAGACATACCTTGCTAAAACCTCATTATCGCAGTAGGAACACTCTCCATCTGTTTTTATGTAAATAATTTCAAAGTGTATGATTTGTGTAATATATTTTGTTTGAATTAGTTTTCACCAGTGAGATGAGGATAAAGATTTTCTTTTATATTACACAGCTGGTTTTACTTCTTCTTAGCATCCGATACTTTTATTATTTCTATACAAATTCCTTTACTGCAGGAGATTTATTACTTGTAGTAATCTTGCGTGCTGTGAATTTCTTATAGCTCATTCATTTGATCTTTCATGTGACTACCCTAGACGGGAGATAGAATGAAAAGGAGGAGATCTAAATCTGGTCAATATTATGGGGTGGTTCATCAGGAGTCATGCTTGCTGTCTTTTTTACAGTATCCAAGTTTTTATGTACATCACTCAAAGAATTGACAAGTTAACCCAAATAGAGCAGCAGAACCAAATTATTTAATGCATCAAAATCCCTCAGAGATGTTGAAAATTATGAGTGCTCAGAGACAAATACTGTTTTTATTACATAGCCAGACAAGGACCCCTAAACCCACCAGTGCTAATGCAAATAATAAATAACAATGAAGCCTGCAGGAGCAGTTTCAGAAAATGCATTGATTTTCTGAACACGAAACTGCATGTGTCTAGCTGAGAAATTGGTTGAGTACAGCAAAATTTTGTTAAGTGATAGAACCAATAGCAAATGTGATGCCATTTACTGGGTCATTTGTCCAAAAGAGAGGATAGGAGGAACAGAATTATGTATGTTCAAATAATTTTCTTTTGGCAATTTCAGAAAAAAATCTTTTGATGATTTTGTTCTGAAACAACATTGCTTTTAGAAGAGGTAATGGCTTTAAACTGAAAGAGGGTGGGTTTAGATTAGACATTAGGAAGAAATTCTTTACTGTGAGGGTGGTGAGGAGCTGGAATAGGTTGTTCAGAGAAGTTGTGGGTGGACAGTTCATGGACAGGTTGGACAGGGCTTTGAGCAATGTGATCTAGTAGAAGGTGTCCCTGCCCAAGGCAGGGGAATTGGAACTAGACAATCTTTAAGGCCCCTTCCAGCCCAAACCATTCTGTGATTCTATGATCTTTGCCATAGGATGAGGTGTTTCATGCAGCCCAAACCAGAAGCATATGGACTGTGATGTCCTGTCACTTCCCTGGCTGAGCTGCTCTTTACACATAACTATGTAGAGGATCAAAGGTAATTGACAGAAGTCATAAAGGTTCAAGCTGTATATACTGAGTCTTCTTTGAAAACACTGAATTACTTCTCCTCCTAGAGAGATATCCCCACAAGATTATGTTGCCTGCCTTATGGCTCTACTTGATATGTATCAAAATAACATTTGTAAATGATGTGTGTGAGAGGCTAGGAGGGAATGTAAAGTAAGCATTGCAGAGGTATAGCAGCAGGGCAGCACCACTTAAAACACACTCAAGAGATTAGTGAGTGTAAGCAATTTCTAAGTGTCACCTGCACTGATCTCTACAAATAAGCAAGAGCAGTGAGACAGAGACAGAGAGAGGCAGACATGACATAGGAATCTTTTTTCATTTCAGTCCGAGCCCTGACTGTGCAGGGGATGGATTTAACAGTGGGAAGTGAAAGGCTGAGGATGGCTAACCTTGCTTTCTTGTTGAAAGATGGAGCCCACAAAGGCTCTATACCACCCATTTCACATGTAAAACTCAACTCACTTCATCCCTGAAAGCCTCTGGACTTACTGCTTGTTGCAGGTCAAAGTATAAATCTGCCTCTGAACCCACAGCGGTCTGGGGAACAATATCTGGCATCTTACAGAATCAAAGCATTGTTAAGGCTGAAACAGATGTCTAAAAATACCAAGATCTTGAACCAGACCCACCCCTACACGAGTCACTGAGCATCATAAGGTGTGCAGCTCCATTTCCACTCTGGGCTACTGTGGGACCAGTCTCAAATCTTCCTTAAATCCTCCATGTGGGTGGGAGTGGCACAGAGGGGATGCAAAGCATGGAACTGACACTGCATCTCAAAAGCCAAGGGCTGAAACAGGCTGAGTAAAACCGGTTTTCCCTCATCTTTCTCTTTGGTTTTAAGTGAAGGGATTAAACACTCTTAAGCCAGTCCAGTTAAAGTAAATGGTATAGAGCAGTGTAAAATTCAAGCAATGTCAGAAGGAAAAGTACAAAAATTGTTTCTGGGCATTGTCTGTTACCTTTGCCTGCTGAAAGGACTCCATGGCTAGACTGAATCACTATATAGACATACTGGATGTGAGTTTATTTTCAAAGCTTTTTGAAAAAAACCCAACCAAGCAGGCAATTACTGATATACCTTATAATGATTACAATAAAAAACAAACCAGCATTGCTCAATTTTTTTGATGAGAAATGGAGTTCGGCTTGCAGTTTCTTTTTGTTTCCTTTACTTACACCAGTAAAAATTGAGTACTTTGACTTTAAAACAGCCACTGGAGGCCATTGGATCAATACATAGGTGGATCTGCCTAAAGAGTACCTGTTACAAGGCTAGCATCAAGCTATGTTAGACATAAATCAAGGAAGGTAAGATGGCTTTGTTAACTTATGGTGTATGTTTCATTATTGTACAACTCCCCTGTTGTGGGGAACATTTTTAATCTCAGCTTCTGTCAGCTGCTACAGCTTAAAGGCAGAAGAAGTAATAAACAGGACTTCCTGAAGCCTCCTTTGAGTTAGAATGAATCAGGGTATATTTATTTTTTAAGAATTAATTTTGTTTATTGTATTGCCACAAAAACATTGTGATTTCTTCAAATCGTTGTTTTGTCCTTCACATTTATCATAGTCCTTATAGATCTGAATCTATTCTACAGACAGGTCATGAACCATTGACAGCATTTGATACAGCTGGTATCCCAAATTCATCCTGTGCTCACCAACTGACTCCATCCTCTAAATCGTGGGGTGTAAATAACTCCACACTCCAAACTAGGGGACAGAGGAAGCAAGCTGCTCCTCCAAACAAGAGGATAACTTTCAGTAATAACCTTGACAAGCTGAAGAGTGAGGCAGCATGGGCTGGAGCACCATCTGCTGGCATCCTCTCTGCTGACTGCTTTTGCTTTTGGCTGCTCCCTCTCACTCCTGGGTGCCACAGCTCATTGCACTCAGAGGACACAGTGGCCAGGGATCCCTGCCCGCACTATTTGCGGAGCACAGGACACAGTGGCAGCCCAAGGGGGATGCAGGAAAGGGCAGCAGAGTGGGTTTCCTCCTCACCAAAGAGAGGCAGGAGCCCAGGGGGCTGTGACAGTGCCAGGGGCATGGCCCGGGGCTGACACTCCATCCCCCACACTCCCAGTGCCCCGTGACCGGGCATGGGGCAATCTCAACACCACTGCTGGAAAGGCAAATATCTCCACAAAAACAGCTGCAAATTGCAGTGTGATCAACTCTCAAACACATCATTTTTGGCTTTCTGGGTACTGCTGACCTTGCCTCAGGCCTTCCCTGAGCAGAGTGGAATACATTTTTGCAAGGGTGATTGACTGCCAGGAGAATTAAATATGTTTCTTTTGGTTTTTTCTTTTTTTCTTCTTTTTTTTTTTTTCTGGTACATCACCATAACTGTTCTCCCTGTGAAACATCCTTTCAAGTGTCTGGTTTTGTAACTGTCAGAGGACATTCACATATTTTCCCTTTCCCCACATTAGCTGCTGCAAGCTCAGTTCATGCACGGACTTCTTGCCACAGGCATTCCATAGAGAACGGAAGGGCCCAAACAGCTGTGGAGAAATCCTGGCTCTTGTGGAGGTCTCCACAACTTGGAGCTTCCACAGGTGCCAAAAGAAACTTTTAACATGGCCACATTTTCTATTTAATAATCACTGGATAAAATACACACACACATGAGGAACTGCAAAGGAGAGATGAGCAGGAATGATCTCAAAAAAGGTGACCCATGAGGTCACTCAGAGCACCCTGAAGATACAAACACCAAGAAAGGGGAAAGTAACTATCCTGTCTTGCAGCACGGAGAAACAACACACTGTTCTCTGTGTCTCTGGGAGTAGGACAAAGTGGAGAGAGCTCAGCTTGCCAGGAAAAAGTTCAGATTGGACACTTTGAAGGCCTTCCAATAGGGCAGACACTAGAACACTACAGCAAGCTGCATGTGGGGTCTCTATGGCCAGGACCAAGTCAGCTTTTCTCAAGAATGAGGGAAGAGTGACTGACCTTGTCCCAATGCACAGGGGTAGATCATGAAATCCTCTTCCAGCTGTGTCTTCCAGCCTTGGCGTCCTGAATGCAAACTCATGCACCCCTGGTGTGGACTTCCCAGAAGGAAACACATTTGTCTTCTCAGAGGCACATCTTGGATGTCTGGAGAACAGGGAAAACTACAGATGAAGTTAGGAAGCAGATGAAAGTGGATGTTCAGAATTACAGTTTAAATTTGCACAGAAATTAGAATCAAATTCTACTGTAGTGTCTTAGACATTTTTTCTCCCACTTTGGAGCTGAAGTTTGGTCCTTCCTTCCTACCACAGTCTTATGAGTAATATTTTGAAGACTAAGGCAATGTCTAAGTATGCTCAATGTTCTAACATTTTCGGGCCCAGCTGTATTATTATGCATTATTCCTCTACACATTCTCAACCTTATAACCAAAATATGTCTCAAAAAACTCAGGTGCCATTTTAGACTTCAACAGGCAGACAGAAAATTTGCTACGTTAGAATGGACAACGTAGCAAATATAGTTTTATCTGCATAAAACTGAGAATTCCCATGGTAAACAACTAGATGTGGGAGGAGTGAGAAAACAAGGAAAAACCCCAATTTTTTAAGGAAAGATAGCAGACTGAATTAAAGACTAAGTTTCAAATGTTTCCAAGCCTCTGTCACTAGAATCGATGCACTTAATAGAAATCATGCTAATATGCAAATGTTTTCAATTAAGCTATTATCTTTTCATATTTTATTTGTTTATTTAGTCATGGTGTTAACAGCAAAAATATCTTTTCAGCACAGGGCCTTCGGGGATATTAAAGAAAGTTTCTTTATTATTTCAGGCGGATCCTGAGAATAGCATATATGTTTTATGTAGATGTGGCAGATCAGTGAAAACATTTCCTCACAAGACACACAAATCCAACATTTTGTATTTTGTTCTCATGGAAAGGCATAACCGGAAAAAAAAAGTTATGAAAGACACGGAGCAGCAAGCTAGGAAAAATCCTATAGTCAAGCACCACAAAGAGCCAAATACTCAAGCCTCTTTAAATCAAGACTTCCTAATTTGCCTTCTTGTAACTGACACCCTCTCACACTCTCACCTGTTTGGGTATAAGTCTGGAAGAGAAATGCATACTTCATCTTTGGATTCCATCCTGCACGCAGAACCACATGTGCGCCTCAAATGTGTCCCCGGTTGAGGATTAAATTTTAATCTGCATTTTAAAACACATGTGGTGGTGATTGAAAAAAATTGGGGAAGAAACATTGCTGTAACCACAAGCTATTTAAAATGTTGACTCTTTGAATCTGTCCTGAATGCTGTAGAGCTGGATTAACCCAGCTGGTGAGGTAGATTAATATGCTGCATGTGGCTGATGTGCTCATACACCTGGTAAATTATACACATATATACACAGTACACAATGCTAGTGGCATACTTAAGAAAAGGAAATTGTAGGAATTTTCTCCAAAGTACAGAAGCTTCTCCAAATTTCTCTATCATGTGTAGATGTATACAAGCAAAATATGTTTGAACTCAGTGATTGTCAAGATGGCATCATGAGAAAGCTTCTTTGCTGTGATGGTGCACAACTCAGGATATATTTTCTGAATAAGGAAAGTCTCTGGGTATTAATAATTTCTTGAAAGCTTACCAGGCTGCTAGCTACACATTTCAATACTGTGAGAGAAGATGAACTTGTGTGAAGCAATCACCCTGCATCATCTGTATCCTGACAATATATAGGGTCCACAGCTGACCCCTGAGTATGAAAAAGCATGGATTGTAAAATTTGTTACATAAGCCTATGCCTTGAGATATTGCTAGATTCCTATTTCTCTGGACTGCATCAACACTGTAATGAAAACAAACCAAAGTCTGAGGAGGCCACAAATGCCACCTTCTGTCTGCCACGCTGATGAAACTTTTAATTACAAAATGAGTGAAGCTAGTTAAACTCCATAAAACTGTCGATTGGCCTAACACAATTGCAGTTCTTGCAAAAGCATACCTTTCTGCTAGCTTTTTCTCCTTTTACTTAGGCATGTTACTCAAAAAACATAGAGCCATAGAATTTTTAAACTCCACAAAATGTATTTGCATCACTGGATTTGTGATGCCACTGTAAATGGCCAAGATCAATAAACTATTTAAGTGTGTCAGTATGCTTTGCTGGCTGCCCATAGGAATGAAATAAACCCAGTTGCTGCCGTAGCCTTGTGAACTGGAGAAACTGAGTGTGTTGGAATAAACCCATTTATGCTCACTGGAAAAGTGTGGAGTTTATCTCTGAAAGCACACTTTGAAATTTGCTAGCTGTTGAATGAGATCAGTACATAAAATGGATCACATTCATTTTCAGTGCTATTATGTCATCCTCAAAAATGGGTTGAGCTCTACATGTCTCAAATTCCAAATCATATGGTCCTGTAAATTTTTTTGGTCCTGTAAATTTTCTGCATGATTTTGTAATAGCAGTGTCCATCAGTGAACTCAGTTCATACTTCAAGTATGCTAAAATTGTGGGTCTTAAATTCAGTATTTATGAAAATAGAACACTGCAGGAGCTTGAAATAAATACATGTGAATAAAAATATTCCCTAACAGGACCTGCATGGATTTTAAAGACGTTACAATGAGCACAGTTCTGGACAATTTTTTTTGTACTAAGCTATTAGATGCTAAGGAAAGTAACTCACTAAAAACTTATTATTCCTGAGTTCTCGTATGAATGTCTGTTATATTGTATTTCTGTGCTGCACAGCTGAATAAAGAGGGAAATTGTGTAGTGTACTGGAAGGTATGTTAGCAAAGCAAGGCATGGCTGTACGAGGCATGAGGAAAGCAAAGCCACTAATAATTTTAAGTCAGCTAAATACCTTTTGATGTTTCTCAAACCAGATAGCAAAACAGATCCTGAGAAAGCCAGGCATCTGATAAAAAACGATGGCTAGAGTATAATCCAACAGCAAGGGCCACATTTCTGCAGGGGTAACAGACCAGGCTCCCCCAGGTTACACCTACAGAAGTAAATCAAGCAGTGTCAGGGAATTTACTGTTTTAACCTGTCTCAAACAGATCCTGGGCAGAGGGGAGAGATTTCTGTCTCCACATTGTCTTGGTGCACCCATGTTTACCAGTGCACATCTTCTAAAGGTGTGCTTCTTGCTCTAACTGCTGCTATAGAGAGTCTCTCTGCCATTGCAACAGAGAGGTTGATGAAAAAAGATGGATAAGAGCCTGAGATCAGGAGAAGAGAATCTTTTTAGGGGTTCCTCCCATATTTGCTGCAGTTTTATCTCATGGATATTTTTGGAGAAGTGAAATTCTCTGAAAGAGAGGGCAGAGAGCTGGCTTTTGTCAATGCAGCCAACACTCCTAGCCTCTGGCCCCACTGTGCTTGTCAGCTTCCTTCAGCAGGTTTTGCAGGTGCTGAGGAGCAACAGCTGCATGTTTCACTGTGAAAGGAGCATTATGCACTGAGGCTGTGTCCCCTTCCCTCAAAGCACCTGGTGGCCTTGTTTGAGATGCTGAGGGCAGGCAGAAATGCTGCAGTGGTAAGTGGATGGTGCCTGTTTCCCTTGACCTGTATTTCTGGGATGAGTTGACAAGCTGTCTGGCGCCCCAGGACTGCACTCCCCCAGAGCTCTCAGGGAGGGGCAGTGCTGGTGTCACCCTTGCCAGGGAGTTGGAGGATACCAAAGGGAGGCACAGCTGCTGCCATCATTGCAAGGCCAAGGACTGCAGGGACACGATGGAACCACCTCCGACTGCAACACCTGATTCCCCACTTGCTCGCACACACGCTTCACCACCAGGGACTCCAAGGCAGCACCACAAACAGCCAAAAATCAGACCAAATAGGATTGAGATCTTTACAAGCCTAGTATTTTGAGTAGCTCACAAAAGTTTCCTTCCACTCCAGCCTCGTGCCATCAGAGCTTGCTTGCAAAAATTGGAATATTTTGTTTTGTTCCTCCATATATGTAGGCTTTGAGTGGCTTTTTTTTTCTCTAAAAACAATCAGCACAAATTGAAGGCATCTCAGGCACTTGCTGAAGTACCAACAACCATTTAAACGACATGTGGAGGGCCTAACTACCTCCACACCCTGACTGTTCAGTTCTGACACATTTGCAAGTGAAGGAATACCAGGCAGAGCTGAAATGCTGAAAACCAGCTAAACTGACTTTGTCTTGGCAACATAGGTAATTGTTTTCAAGGTCTGTCTTTTTATGTAATCTAAAATTCATAACTGCCTTCACATCTAATATACCATTTGAATGTGCAGTTTATTTCTACTAAATACCAGCTTGCCACAGCTGAAGGCCCTTGGAAAAAAAAAAAAAAACAACAAAACAAAGCCTGTTAGATCATGGTTTACCTGAATTCTGTTTTTTCAATGGTACTACGCAGAAAAGAAATATGTATGGCAAAGCACACACTGCAGCTGGCAGCTAAATGAGGCTTGCTGTAGTATTTTAGTGGTGAATCTTGGGGCCAGCCCATCATCATGTAAATCCACACTCCTTTGTTGGTGTGGTTTTGTAGGAACCTGGTACCATTAATGTCTCCCCAAGTCCAACAAAACAGTTCATCAGTGGGGAACCCACCAGTCCTGCTTTGCAAGTGAAAGACTCATCATGAAGTCTTTCAATATCAGCAGGCTATGTAAAAATGGAATTTGTGGCAGTCTGCAAGAGACTTCTGTAATTTCAATTAGGCTTTCTTTGGAATGGGCTATCTGAGAAAAGTATGGCTTTGGAAAAGAAAGGCTTTATCTACTTATTAGCAAGTCAATAAAAGCCATGAAGACTCCAAACTTCTGCTTTGGCTTTGTGTGCCTTAACAGACCAAACAACCTAGCTTCATTTGAAACTGGTTTCAAATTACTTGCAGATGGCTGGATGCAGATGAAAGACTGCATAAAGGTGTTCCTTATTCTATTCTCTACTCCCTAGACTATTGGGCTATGTGCTGACACTTGGATGCTTGTTTTACAATATCATTTGACATGTGGGATTTATGTGTCAAAATTTCATTTAAAGCCAAGAAAATGTCAACTAGCAACTACAGAGAAGCAGCAAAAGACTGTGCTTTTCAAGACAGAAGTCAGTGAGTTGGACACTGCCAAGTCTTAACCCCGTACCAAGCACACACAGACAAAAATTTCACCCAACTGCCAGCAAACTAAGATTCCTTTGGTGTGTTCTGCTGAGATTCCATTACTGCCTTTATCATTAAGAAAATAATGTAATAAAATGAGACCTTTTCCCTGAATGCATTAATAAAGATAACTTGTTGGTCAAGCTCCAAAACCACTGGAGCCACATTTAATTTACTGCCTTTATGGATTTAGGACTTGGTTTGCTGCTACGTTCAGTCCACTGCAACAATATAATGGGAAATTGTAATGGCATGTTTAAAAGAAAGGGTTTATAATTTATCACTGAAGCTTTAAAATGTCTTGTGCAGACATCCACAATTAAATGCTACCAAAAATGGGCTTTTCACATGGTTTCACCACAGCTCACCAAAGGGGAAAGTGCAGAAGAGCCAAATAATCATCAATATGGGTTTTTATGCCAGTTGCCTTAAACCAGTTTGGTGCAAAGAACAACTAAAATAGCTTTTGAGGGCTTTGCAACCCCATTTTGCTACTTCTTATGTGAAGAGTAACTGTGTATTACTTCATAAAATATCAGATACTATACTACTTTATTCCCAATCAATAAAAAGAATGAGTTATGCAAAGGTCCTTCTGATACCTTATGAGTAGCTGCTCAGAAAGGCACTGCTATTTTGTCCATGCCTAGTTTAGACAGTGGAGACTTTGCCATCACCAACCCATGCAGCACTAAGAAAAGTACAGCCCCTGTGAGGTGGAGCACCACAGGCATCACATAATGACAGAGAGAAAGGTGACATAAAAGACCTGTATCCCAATGATGTCCATGGCACAGGAAGAGCACTGCTTATTAGGTAATTGCCTGTGCATTCCTCTCCTCCTCCTGGGACAGCAGGATCCTCTTCTTTCTCCTGCTCAGGCTTCAGGAGATGACAGCAGGAGCTCAGTCTTCACATAGCTGAGCAGTCTCTCAGGACACCATGATGTGATCCAAGCCCTGGCTGAGAACACATAAAAGCCCCTGACAGAGGGTTATCACCAAACCCACACAGTTCATTTGGATTAATTTTAAGATTGCAGAATATGGTAAAGAATGTCTGAAAAATTCTTTCAAATTGACCTAGGAAATGCACCTATCTCTTTACTTTGGGGCAAGGCAGAAAGGAATTTGCCATTTTAAATTTACCATCAGGTCTGATTAAATGCTTTGTAGGCTGTGTTGGACAAGGCATTCTTCCACTCAGGTGACAAAAAAGGCCTTATTTAGAAAATGCAGCTTGTCCAGAGACTTGCTCTTACTGCTGAATTAAACAAACACATTTTTCATTTGAGTTTAAGAGTTTCCATTTCTGCAGCTTTTGCCAGAAGACTGAAGAGGTCTGTGATGTGTAATTTACTGCTCAGTGATTTTAAAGATGAATATTTGGATTCTCATTGATATTTGGTTTTTGTTAGCTCATTTTGTTACCAGGGAGGTTTCCACAAGCAGCTTTATATAAACTCAATCTATTTTCTTGTTCTGTCCTCGGGATACAGCATGTCTTGCTTCAGGAAGAATTTGGAAACAAATGCTCTGGGGTTTTTTGGTTTCCTTTGCTGTTCTTGCTCTCCACAGCTCATGCTTATACTTTCTATTAATTCCTTGCTGAAGGTAAATTCTTTATTGCAGGGATTTCTGTCGGTAGTTTTGGGATTCCTCCTCCTCCTTGCAGACCTGGAGAGCCAGGGTCTCCAAAGCAATGGGGTACACTGCCTGCATCCTCACTTTTCACATCCCAAAACCTACCTGAAGCCTATGGGCTTGTGTCTCCAATAGGGGCCCACCATGGCCAGTGAGAAACAGCTGAGACCCTGAACACCCAGATCACACCAGGGCCCTTCTGACCAGCTCAGCTTTATCACCATATACGTGCTGTAAAATCCGCCATGGCCAAAGCAGGGCTTGGAACCTCCAGGAAGTGAAAGTCCACAAAAAGTCCTGAAAGCCATAAAATCAAGCGCAGATCAAGTATAGAAGTTGAAATCTAAAATATGAATCCTGACAGCCCATGCTCAACAGGCAGCTGACCCTTCTGGGAGCACCAGGACCTGGATGGCCCCTTGGTAAGGGCTGAGCATGGTCCTCCTGCCCACACCTGGTGCTGTCTGAGCCTTGGCAGCTCGTCAAGCTTAAGGCAAGGTCCACAGACAAGACCCACTTAGATGGTCAAGGACACGTCTCATAGGAGTTTTGAGAACAGGACTTTTCAAAAAATACAGCAGCAATGCTTTTGAAAGGTGGGCAGGGGGAGGCAACACACCTTTACCCAACAGCCGAACAGCTGGAGCGCTCTGCCAAGGAGCGAGCAAGTCCACTTCATTTCCTCCTCCCTGTGGAAGGCTTACAGCTCACCAGGTTCCCCGATTGTGTTTCACCTGGGCACCTAATCAAACAAACTGCTCATGAAGTAAGAGCTGACTGAGCAACATTTCAAACCCTGCAGCTCTATGTACAATAGGAGTTGTTTTAAAATTACTTGCCAAATTAGCTCAAGAGAGCCAGAAGCACAAACTCCTAGCCAAAGCCCTCAGTGCAAGTCTGAAAGTTGAAATAAAACTTTTAGGGCTCTTGAAAGAACAGGAGATGAGGGAAATGGCATTCACATTTATTACAGAAATGTAATTCATAATCCCAGCGGTGGGAATGTTGATGCCTTATGATTAATGACCGCAATTTCTTTGTGAAAGCAAAAAGATCTCTGGAACCGAGGACACTACAGAGAGCAAATGAAACGCCCTGTAATCATGACAATGATTCAGAAAAACAGATAGGTATGTGCCATACCTTAAGTACCTGCTTAAGTGCTTTGCTGCCTAGGGCTGTGCTTGAGTCAACGTGGTTTTTTCCTGTACTAACGTTTTTCTTGCCTTTTTCTTAGTGAATGCATTCTGTTTCTGCTTCATTTAATTTTTAAGAAAAATAGCTGTCCAGAAATGGCTAAAAAAATTTCAAATATTTATTCACTAATGCTTCTTATCTGCCGTTATTAATGCATACAAGAAATGCCTCTACAAATTAGCACTGACTTCAGTATGTCTACCATCCCAAATAAAAAACATGTGTATTCCAACAAAATGCCTCTGAACTCCTCTCTTGACATCAGATATTTTCACCCAAAAATTAATTCACCTCTAATTGATTTCTCCTCCCCCTTTTCTTCACATTTGCCTGTAGTATAGAAAGGCTGTGACAGGCAGAACAAGGCAGGTGCTATCTTATTCCATGGGTATTCCACCATAGCATATGAACCACAACGTATTTGTTGCTCCACTCAGAGGAAGTGAGATTAATTAACTGCCACAGACACACACAAAAATAACACCGTAGAAAGAAAAGAGATCCAGCAAAGTCTGAATTACAGTCTTATGTTGAAATCCACATGTTGTGCAGTTTCCTGTCATTGTTAAATCACTGAATTCTTATGAACAGGTTACTTAGCACTGAGCATATCCCTGTCTGAGAACCAGATGCTCTCTAGCCTGAGGTTCTAAACCTACACCATCTTTCAGTCAGTCTTGTAAAAGAAACACAGGGATTCTTAATTGAATGGGAAAATTACTAAGTGCATTTTCCATGAAGTTTCAAATGTGAGACGTCTGTGTCATTGCTCATTTGGAGAGAAGGACTTCTAAACCTGCAACTAAAGTCTTCAAAAGAAAGTCCCATGCAGAAATCTAAGCAGAGTGATTTCAGTATCATCTCTGGGACATCAGCAGTAAAGCAAACTGTGACAATTCAGGTAACTAAAATTTTGCATTAATGTGCCATGATTCCTGTAAATTTCTCCTATGAATAGGAATGCTTTCAGATTAAGAACTGGTAATTTATCTCTACTTGCTGCTCCACTGTGGTTACTTCAGCTACACTCCCACCCTCGGAATCACAACAGGAGGTGACTGCTGGTAACTGACAGCCTCCCTCCCCCCAAATTATTTATTTACAGCAGGGAGTGGGCAGGGAAGAGAGGAAGGAATATAATTGTTAAAACATAGGTTGTACTCAGAAATTGTTGGGTTTTTTTCCCAAGTAATATACATTGGAATCTCAAGTAAATGGAGTGTGTAATTCCTTGTGAAATGGACACGGAGTTGACACAGAAACAAGTACTCTGAAACACAAACCAGCACATGCACAGAAAAGCATACATGTCTGTTCTGTACTCAGACACACACAGAAACTGAGATTGTTTTTATCCAGTTAACTGTATGTTTCCCCCTAACATCTTACTTTCTATACTTTCAAACTCTTATTTTTAAATTAAGAACACTTAAAAAACTTTATAATTTATTTTTTTTAATGACAAAACCACAGCAGACTTGTGGTAGGCTTCTGGAGTGCAATTACCCAATTCCACAGCACCAGTCCCTTTTCTTTTTGGATGGCAGTCACAGACTCCAGATGCCAATGTACTGAGGCTAATTTTTTCCATCAGCAACATCTAGCTGTTTGGCAGACAGCTCTAGAATTTTTGCTGGCTGCCTCAGAGCAGTTAAATGGCAGCCCTCTCCATATATTGCCTGGGAAACTGATTTACCTGGGTGGTATTTTAACCAATGTTTTACCTTACCCCTACATTTTATGCAATGGTTTCCTCCCAGTAAGCATACCTGTGAATTATCTTCACATTAAATTTCCACAAAGACGTATTTTTATTTGTAGTCAGAGTCTTCTGCTTAAATGTTCTTTCATGAATCACAGGCTCCTGTGGTCACAAATCCAGGGTAGCAGGATTCCTGAACTCCTGTGTTGAGGGACAGTGGAAGCCATGCACTTAATCTCCTCAATTCACCGGTCAGCCTGAGAGAGACAAAAGCTAAATGGTTTCAGCTCCTGATCCCAATCTCAAATTGCATTTGTTTGCAGAAAATTTCCCTTCTCAGTGTTACTTCCACTGGACTAAAACATTCCTTCTGATTCAAAACTTTAGAACACACTAACTTCCAAGTGAAAGGCTATTAAAAATTTATTTATTTTTGAATTTACTTAACTTTACTTAACTGTTGAAACTGTTTACTTAACTTTACTTAAATGTTGAAAAAAGGCACGCTTTTTTTGTTTTCCTGCTTTTTTTTCCTGACCAGAAGCATTCATGGAGTTTTTTATGAATTCACAAGAAAATTATATGCCTGTTATGCTAATTTCTTTTCCATAACATGTCATGAACTTCATATTATACCATACAGATCATACACAAAAAAATATTGGTGCTAGGTTCACATATACTTCTAAAACCACATAAATGTCTGTATAAACATCAAGCATGCTATCAGGTGCCCAGCTTGAAGATACAGTCTACTGGAGAATATATAATGCCTAAGCTGAGTGGCATAAAACTGGTCCTCAGTAAAGGTGAGTAGAGGGCACAGTTCCAGCTGGGAGAAGGGCAAGACTGAAAGGAGAATTGAGGCTTGTGGTACCCATGTGGTACTGGATCAATGGGACAGACCTGCACCTGTGGATGCTCAGGCTAAGCATCAAGATAAAAGTTTTTATGACAAAGCTAAATGTCACCCAGACTTGTCTGTGCAGGAGTGACATACTCAAGATCAGACCCAGGAAGTGCCTGCTGGAAAAGGTTTTGGTTTAACTGGTGATCCAGTATGAAAGGGAAGAGCAACTGGGTGGTCCATGAGCCCACACTTCCCCCACAGCTCTGTGAGGCCGTGACTCCAGGCTTGCTCTCCTGACTGTCCTCACCTCTTTCTTTCACCAGAGTTTGACTCCCTTACAAATGAGAGAAGACAGGCCATTGCTTACAGCCCTGCAATCAAACCATCCAGCACTTCCCAGGGAATGATGAACTGTAGTCTCTCCTCAAAGGAAGCCCACAATCTGCTGCTGTTCAGCTCATAGCTGGATGTCTTTCTATGAGCTGAATCACAGTGATTAAGCCTTCTGCCAGTTTGTCTATTAAACCTTTGCATTTTAATTAGGGCTCTGGGAGAAGGACTGTTTTCTTTGGAAGAGGAAGGATGTTATTTTCATTTTTTCCCTCTGGTTTTCCTTCCTCTTGGGAAAGTTCCCCGTGGAGCTTAAGTGTGGATAATTTGCTGTCTGCGTCAGGAGAAGCATCGTGCAGAGCGCATATTCCAGTGGGCAAAGTGACCCTTGGCTGCAGGACACATGCCTCAGAGCAGGCAGGCAGCTGTGGCGTGGTGGGCAGCTGCTCTCCCCACTGCTTGTGCTGGGAAGTGCTTGCCCTTTTCACTGCCTGTGCGCTGCTCCAAGCAAAAAGAAATCTCCTGCCTGTCCCTATAGGAACAGGCACCTTTATGCACCTGTGCTGTGTGGTTGCAGAAAACGTCACATTTAAGTAGCAGTGACCTGATGTTCATGTCACTCAGAACCCTCCACAACTTTCCATCACCGCAGGGTCGGCTTTACAGTTTGTGATGGGCTCTCCCCACGTGAGAAACAGGTTCATCTTCACAGCACTGTTCCTTCTGTGCATCTTTTTCTGCAATCCCAATCAGCTGGTTTCAGTGCTGTCAGAGCCTTCACAAGAGCTGTGCCTGCCTCCCCTGGAGCTGACAACAAGCCACATGAATGACCGCAAGAACATTTTGTCTCATTCCTTTGCCTGGAGCTTTTCTCCTCTCCACCCCAAGCCACAGTCTTACCCAGAGCTGGGGACTGGAGATGAAGAATTAAACCACATTTTGCTCTCTGCCTGAAAAAAAACATAGCAAGAGTCACATTTTGTAGAAATGTAGTAAACAATCAATTCTTTGTAGGACTGAATGCTTCAGAATGACAAGAAATACCTCTCAAGCTTTCTCTGAAGTTACACTTCACATCCATTACTGACATGGTTATTTACAACATACCATACTAGGAAATAAGATAATGACTGGAACTAACCGTGATTTCTATTTTAAATTTGTGGAGGTCAGGTCCTCTTTAGGATGAATTTAAAAGTCTTCCTCTTGCCTTCACCAGGGATTCAGTTTTAGTATGCTGGACTGTGCCCAAGTCCTGGCAAACCACTTTCAGGCTGATGTGTCCTTGCTGCAGTTGGAGCCCCTGGGAGGACCTGGCAGTGCCAGGGCTACCAGTGGAAATCCAGGATAGTTGCTCCATCCATATATCAGTTTCACAAGGAGCCTGCCAATAGCTTTAGGCACCTACGTGCTCCTGCAAAGCTGACTCCACTGCCAAATTTGACTTCTCCTTATGGTGTGAAAAATGTATAATTTTTTTTTCCTAACAACAGAATTTAAGAATCCTCATCCCCATGCCAAATGTGATATTGCAAAATTCTCAGGAGCTATATATAACTTTCAGCCTGACCTCCAGAGCTACTTAGCAATCTCAATTTCCTTGTAACTCAGCTGGGTCACCTCATTCTTCAGTGTCCTTGGCTAGGTCACGTTGTCTTACAAAAGATAAATTTACAGATGCAGGCCCACGGGTAAATTGCATAGGGTATAAGATCCAGATAAACCTATGGAGGCCTAAGGAACCTGTGGTTAGATGTCAGCTGTTACCTTGTGCTGGCATTCTTGGGTTATGCAGAAATGTAAACTCCACACACAAGCTCTGTTGGCACTGCTGTTTGTCCCATGAAGTGTTTCTCCTTGGACAAGTCGGATCCTGGGACATAAATCCCACTGCTATTTTATCACTGACTGCTGCCACGTGGAAGATAAAACTTGCTACTGCCCCTGCCTTGCTGTCAGCCCTTTCTCCCCCAGCAGCTTGTCAAATGCAGTTTGCAGATTACACAGCTTTCATCTACCCAGCAGCCTGCCTGCCGTGATTCCACAGGCTCACGGCTGCCAGCCACAGGGAGGACTGAGCACCAGTCACCCCCTGATGCAGCCAACCTCTGCCCCATCCTGAAGCCCACTGGTGGGCCACTGGGAATAGGAATATCCAGCATGTATGGTGAGCAGCAACACTGACATTGCAATGGTGCTGTGTAATTTTCAAACTTGAGGCTGCAGCTTCTCGTGTCCTTCCCCAGGTACAATTTGACAGCTGCCTTCATATCAGCTGGGCTCCTCCTCTGCAAGGCTTCACCCTTCCAAGAGCAGCAGCAGGGAAAAGGAAATACAAAGAAATCAAGAGAGAACAGTGTGACAGGTGGAGGGCTGTGTTCAAGTGTGGCAGTGCCTCATCCTTCATTTTTACTGCATTATCTGTTACAGATGTCTGTAGGCTGCGGCTTCCCAGTCTCCTGTAAGATCAGGCTCTGAACAGGAGACACCAGATGAGGTCTTCAGGAAGAGAAATCAATTACCATGATAGATGGGTTGCAGCAGTTGGAGGTGAGGAAAAGAAAAAAAGCCAATGAGCTCTCCTACAGCACTCAGCAATGTAAAGCAGCTTAGTTCCCCTTCAGGACGTGTTTCCAGCCACATGGAATAGCCACAGCCAGCAGAGCAAAGGCCATCACTAGCCAGGTATGCTACCAGGAGCAGCTCCAGTCTGACCCAGAGGCTTCTGAAAATCCAGTCTTGAAGAGATCTTACTGGTATTTGTGTACGTGTATGGCTCAGTGCTTAGAAAGTAGTCATCCTTCAGCAAGGAAAAGTGGTGGTGAACAAAGTGGTGGTCTGTTCACTTACAAAACATCTTTTTTGGTATTTTTTGCATGAAAGTGGATAAAATTTAAAAAATAATGGCACTGAGTGCATCACATCTTAAGTATTCGCATGAGAGGTTCTGACAGTGTCAGGTCTTCAGAAGGCATCAAGAAGTAACCTTCTGAAAATTAATCCTTTCTAAAAGTATTTCACATAGGTATCCAAGAAATATAACCCCCAAAATAACAGCTGCTTTTAAAAACTCTTTCTATAAACTAGGAATCATTCCACCATAATTTTGATGTAGCAATAATAATCAATCAATCAAATTCTGTTGGAATATTTGTACATATAGTAATATATGAGATCTTTATTTTCTCACCTCATTATATTAATATTCAATTGCTTGCATAGAAGAAGTTTAGTTACTGTTTTAGGCATAGAATAGATTGGTTTTATACTAACCCACCTGCTTATCTCCTGTACTTTCTGCCCAACAGGAGATCTAAAACAGAGCACTTTTTTAATACCAAGAAAAATACTATACCTGAGGTAATTTTTCAGTGATGCTTTTTCAGTGAGAAAACCAGACCCTGCCAGATATGAATAGTGGCCATGTGTTAGACAATGCTGCTTGTTTAATTTGCAACCATACACAAGCTTAGCAGTAAACAACCTCAGCAAGTTATGGGCAGTTGATGAAGAGCATTTTTTTACTTCGGACAAAAAACATGAAAGTCAAGATGAATCCATTGCTTCAATTTCACAGACAATGTGAATGAGAAACAGGCTACATACATTCTGTTTTAACTTAGAGAATAAAAAGTTCTCATTGTCTAAAAAAATGGATTAATTTTCAATAAAATTCAAAAGTTATTCTACTACCTCCTAGTGGTTCTTCTAAAAATTTCATAAGCAGGGATGTCTGTGGTAAATATGGTAAATTAATTTTATAACTTAGACAGATGTGAGACAGCAAACAAATGCCTTACTATTAATTGATAGCTGCAGAAAAGATGCAATGGATCACCTCAGACAGCTCAGATAAATCTTTTTGTGTTTCACATTTGTTTTGAAAACACGATTTTGCAATCGTGAAGAAAATTGGCTGCCGTCTCCTTCTGCCCCATTAGCTAGAAATGTCCATATTTAAAACTTAACACACCCCAACAGACATAAAACATGCATGGGAAAGAATACCACTGCTCAGCAAAGCATGGGGAGAAGAGGCCACTGGGAAGAGCACAGAAGCAGCAAGAAGGGGATGCCCCAAAACACAAACAAGCAGGAGGATGGTAAGCAAGCCTCAGAAAAAGTGAAAGGAGACAAAGAGCAGATGGCAGTGAATAAATAAAGCCAGAAACACAGCAAGGATTATAAAGAATTTTTATAGTAGAGGAAAAAGCCTATAAGACTGGTAAAACATTATTTATTAACTCCCAGTCTCTGCATTTTATGGTGCCCACCTGATTGGCAGGTGTATGAGCCCAGTTCCCACGAAGAAAAGTCACTTTTCAGGTGTATTGCTGCATCTGGAGGGGGGTGTTCTCTATTTGTTTTGGTGTGGATTTTTGCCTACATCCACAGGCTGTCATTTTGCTGAGAATACCTCCAAATGCTGCAGGGAAAAAGCCTGCCACAGGCAGTTCCATTGGGAACTCTCTGCCAAGCCTCTCTAAAAATTATGTTTTCTCAGTGCCTCAGAGAGGATGACTGTAGATGTCATGCATGGGACATTCAAGTTAGAGGACTGAATTGCATGGAGAAAACAAACATTTGGGGAAAGTCTGAGCTTTCTAAACTTGAGAATATTCTTGGTCTGGATAAAAAGAGAGGAAACAACCTATACTTGGAACACCACATATTTCTACAACAGAGAAGATGAGCTAATAACTACCTCACCTGACAGCTATTTATGAAACTGAAAAAATGGGTTATTTGTCCCAAAGCAACAGCAGTGAGACACATGGAAGGATAGCACATCCTGGTGACTTCATACAGAGACATTGGGAAAGAAACCTACCCTGCAGTACAAATTCTATGTTAGATCCTTACCTTTCTGTATGTTTTAGATTGGATGGATGGATGGATGGATGGATGGATGGATGGATGGATGGATGGATGGATGGATGGATGGATGGATGGATGGATGGATGGATGGATGGATGGATGGATGGATGGATGGATGGATGGATGGATGGATGGATGGATGGATGGATGGATGGATGGATGTGTAGTCCCCTTCAGGAGCCATTATATTATTTACCAACATTTTTCCATGTGCAGTGAATTGAGCACAGAACAGGCTAATATTACCTATCCAATCTGCATTTTATGGCAGACTGACTAAAATCATGCCTGATTTTAGTAAAATCACAAGTAAAGAATTCTAAGAGTACAAAAAACTCCAAAGGCTAGGTATGAAATGGATAGTATTTGATGATAAAAGACAAGTTGTTGAGTCATGTCTGACTAAATTAGATGCAAACTATTTATATTTAGCTATATTCCCCTCTGGCAGGGGGACTGTGACAGGGGGATATAGCAGTGGATTGACAAAACCTGTTTAAAATGAGAACACAGTTTTTGCAGTAGACCAAAACTGAGAGAAGCTTCATTCACCTCTGCCCTCTCTGAGGGGGCAGGGATTTTTTTTTTTGGCCATCAACATTAACTCTTTTATTTGCCAGGGTTCATATACCTGGCGTGGGTGATCAGCTTTATTGGTTCCATCTGTTCTTTTAAGGAAATAGTGAAATGTCTTTCCTTGATTTTACAATTTTGAATATACTTCCCTCCATGCCAGCCAGGAATCCTAAGGAAATCTGATTCTGGCAGGTGGGAAGTGTAGTCCCAGCTGGCCTGTCAGCCTCAGTGACTTTCTAAAGCACCTAAACCACAAGGCATGACTGCCCACCATGGCCCATACTCTTCAGAGCCAGGATATTTTTGCAAGGTTTCTCACATCCAGATGATGTGTACAATTTCTAGTTATTTTTCTCAAATGCTGTAGAAAATTCTTCGGCAGATACCAAATCTCTTCCAGGCCTGCATTCATTCCCTAGACATTTGTGTGTTTGTCACCTGGAGGTGACTGGAAGGCATTGCAAAGGCCCCTTCTGGCACTGTCGGGATGTTACTTGTGCCAGTTAACCTGGCCTTCCCACAAATAAAGATGCTAAGCCTTTAGCTCCACAGCCACAGCTGTCTTCTTTCTTTAGAAGGTATTTACTATAGAACACTCTAGTTTGTTGGTGTCTGCAGTGCATAATCTGATCTAATGCTTTAGGTTTAAAATCAAGTAGATGCATCAGTCTTAATAATTCATTTGCAGTCACAGAGGAATAGTCCCAAACAAGCACATCACCCGAAGCTCATTCTGAATGCCAAGAAGATAAGGGAAGGCCTTTTCCCACAGAGGGCATGATGATACAGTGTCCTTCCCATATGGAAACCAGAAGTTGAAATGAATTAAAAAAGAGATTAGGGCAGTTAACAGGAAACAGGGGAGTGCAGTGGCTCTTGAAGGCAATTTTACCTTTACACCTTGTAGCTTACCATGTGTCATGGCAGATGCCAGGCGCCCAGTGGACAGCACTGTTCTGGTTGTGGCACTCTTCTCCCAGATATCTGATGGTGCTTGTGGCTGGGGCAGAACATGGGATGGTTCCTGTGATCTTCACTGCCTTCCTTAGGAGCTGTGGATACAGCGAGCCTCCCTGCAGCTGCTTCTGGAGCAAAGTTAAGACTCCCTGAGAAGAGGTCACCAAGGCATTTGAGCTGTGTCCTTGTCAGCAGGTGCCCTTTGCTCTTTCTTCTCATGGTACACATTCCAGCCCCAGAACCATCACAGAGTATAACTGGGCTAAATACGCACAGGGTGCAAATAAAAGTCTTTGCAAAGCTAGATACTTCCACAGTCCTTCCACTCTGGGACTATGATGAATGTTTATGCTCACAGCACTGACTGTTCATTAGCAGAAGCTGTCATTTTTTCATCTGAGATCACTTAGCTGAAGTGTTTTGGCAGTAAATTTCTGGCACCTCTCTTCGTGAGGAATGCCACACAGCAAACTGCTCACCAGCTGCTGCATCTACACTTCTAAATAATTGACAGTTCCATTTTGTTGATTTTTACAGACATTGATGTAAGTGACAGCTCCTTAAGAGATGTCTCTGAGCTTAAACTGATGGCACATCTGAAGAAACAGCAGGCTGGAGATGCAATACTTCTTTTTCCTCTTTCTCCTTAATGTAAATATCTTCAGCTTGAAATGTCAAATATGGGACTCTGCCATATTTTTATTTCTCTATGTATAATCAAAAGGAAACATATTTCCAAAGATGACATTTTTATTGTGAAATAACCTGTTTCTTTTTTAAATAATGTTTTAATTGTGGTTGTCAGGAGGTTTGGAAACTAGTTTTGTGAATGGCAGTTCTGAAGGCAGGAAAGAGGGAGGTTTTGCTGTGTTTCCTCATGGGAACCACTCTATGCTTGCCTGATCTCTGCCAGGTTCCTGTGACTGAGACATCCCACAGTGTAGTTGGGCATGCTGGTCTGCAGGGCTGCAGCTCTGCTGGTGACACTCAAACTGGAATTCAACCTTCTCATCTCGCTGGGACTACACTGGTCAACGTGGTGGAAGACTGGGACCTAAGCCCTAAGCCAGAACCCAGAGAGAGCTGAAGGGCTGGAGTGCAGGCCCAGCCTCCTCTCCACATGGAGAAGGCAAGCAGCCACATGCTGCAATCACAAACATCCTGTCCAATGGTCACACATCTAAATATTCTACTGGACTCCATGGCAACAAACAAAACCAGACCATATATGCAGAAATCTTGCAGATCAGTAGATGGGATCTGAGCTCTTGGATACTAAACCACTTGGATTAAACTGTCTAGCTTCATAATGTTTGAGGGGCAGGGAAAGGAGGGACCTTAAACCCCTCAGTTTATTTTCATATCTAAGCTCTTGCTCACATTTTCAAACAGATGGAGCAAATACTCAAAAGTGAATATCACTGTCTGATGGAGTCTTTACACAGTTTTGCATAACATATTAATGAGTTTACTTGGCTTGTTTATAGTGCTCTGTTGACTAAAAAAGTATGACCTTTTTTTGAAGAAGTGCTTTTCTCTAGAAAATGTTTGTTTAAATCTGTCAAAAGTCTTTGCAATTTAACTGATATTTTTTGGCCAAAAAACATTGGACCTTTGAACAATTCAGAAGTTCCAATGATTTGATTTGTCATTAAGTTGAACTCTTTTGCCTCCTGGTTTACTAAGGACTTAAAAAACACATAAATGCTTTTATTTGAGCTTTCAACTACATCCATTTTTGGTGGTGGTTATGATTTTACAAGGAAATAATTCATTGAGCCTTCTTCACCACTTCCTGCAGGTTTGGGGGGTTGTCTACCAACCCCAAAAACTTATGGTCTTAACACCTCTCCCATGCAGGCAGCCAGTGACAACCATTTGTCCTGCTTACTGAAATTTAGAAATGCCTTCCTAGTGAGACTTGCTGCTGTACAGCATTCATACTCCCTAACCCTTCTGATCCATAAGGAAAGAGTTCATAGGGAAGGTAGCAATGGTCAAAATGCTCAGGGAGCTTATGATCTGCATGGGCACTATGCTCCAAACCTGGGTGCACAGGTGGGTCTATTTTTACCTACATGGGACTGTCTGCTGTGTCTGGAGCTTTTATTTCATTAAATGTAGCACACAGAAAGTTACTCCTCTTAAAGCCCTCTTGGCTCCACTTCTCCTGCCAGCAGAGGCAGCCTCTCCCCTGTGAAAAGTGCTTGTGCTATTGTCTCCTTCTAACACTTCAGTGTTTTACAGTAAGCAGTTCCTTGGAAGGAAAAGGCCCCAGTCAGCAGTTTAGAGACCTTTCTCATTTGACTGGATCTAGATTTATTTGGTGCTCAGCAGGATAAGTTCAGCAGAAGGAAATGAGTGTCACTTATCAGTACTGTTATCACTGTCATGCCTCAACTCTAAACCCAACCAATATGCAACATTTTCTTGAATGACAAGTGCTAGAAAAGGACGGACTTGGCACAGGAGTCTCTCTGCAAAGTACAAACATGAGAAAGTCCCCACACCACGTAAGGTCTCCTTGATCATAGATGCAAGGCTGAAGGCTCAGCTCACATTTACTTAGACAATTGAACAGGCAGCCTGAGTTAACCCATTAGCCACCATGATTCCAGCTCTCTCCTTGGACTGCAGAGTACTATGACAAATGTGGCCAACATTGCACCAGGACAGAGTGCCACACCAGGACCAAAAGTATCTGATTGACCCCTTTCTGCCATAAAACTTCCCTTGGGGGCTTTTCATTCACTGGTCTCTTGGTTAAACTGCAACTCTACTCTTTGGGCCATTGTTAAAAGCTAAGAAACTGCACAGATCCAAGATCTGATCCTGTTAATTTCATGGACTACAGATCATAGGGGTTTTACACTCTTCTTATGTCAAAACTAAAACAGCCAGGGAAAACAATACCAGACACCTTGTATCATTACAGCAATCATTAGCAAATAAATTCACAAGCTCATGACAGGTTTTGATGAGGCTGTGAATTTACTTCATGAATTATATTGTAAACTATACAATACATGCAAAAACACAAATTTTCTACCGAACTATATTGTAAACTATCTTTTCCCTTATCACAATCTCACCTCTGTGAACTGACATTAGGTATTTTATTGCTGTTTAATTCCCTCTTGAGTCACATTTCCAACATTTTTGTTCAGCCAGGCTGACAAGCCCACAGAGGTGACTCCAGTTGTCTCAATATCAACATTGACTTAATACTTACATGTATGAGTTCCCCATGGTGTGAGGGACTACCACATTTAAAAACCAGCCCCTTCTCATGTAGCTCTTTACAAACTCATTATTGAGACCTGTGGGTTAATCTATTTGACTATGTCAGTGGAAAGCATTGCATGACCAGTCAGAATAAGAGCATCACCTGCTTGCCTCTTCCATCTGTCACCTCCAGTATTTCCCTAGCAGGAACTTCAGTGCTAAGCCTTTCTGCTTAGCTTCATCCACTGGGGCTGACCCAGCTGGATTAACCAGTTTGAATCATTTAAAAGCAAAGCCAGCTGCAAACCCACGTAACAACTCCTCATCTTCACCAAGCCACAAAAAGACAAGACCTTTCTCCCGCCATCCTGTGCAGGAGCTCATCAAGAACAGACTCAGCATGTCTGTCTAACTCCAAAGTGGGGTGCTAAAAGCTCTCAGGATATTTGCAATGACAGCAGCCACGGCAGGAGGGTGAAGTCTGGGTTTTTGTTCCATGGAACTTAGGACAAAGCAGTAAACATTCAATCTTCTCACAGGAAGCTTCTCTTCACGCTACTGTTGTTTTGTTCACCCAAGTCTGAGTGAACTGGATCAAAGCTCCATCTAACCCAGAAAATCTAGTTTTTTTCAGAATATGTTCCCAAGTTCCAGCCACTTGTGGCTGGAGGATTTCCTGAGCCAGAACAATGTCTTTCTATGAAGGTCTCTGGGAAGGGTTTTCTTCCACAAATTTTTGCCGAACATTTTTCAAGTTTGCATACAAACACAAGCTGATATATATATAGGCCTATAGCACATAGTTGTTGCTATTGATACCTTAGTTCAGAAGAGACTATGTATCATTGGTAAGCAAATTTATTGTTAGAATAGCCGCTTAGTAGGGGCCAAATGGTTTCATAAGCAAAATGAAGCCAATTAAAAGTCCATTTTTCCCCACAACCACAGTCTTCTGAATCACTCATTGTTCAGGCTGAAGTTTTCCATGCCTAAAGAGAGGGTTTTTTATCCCCTTACAGTCAAAGCAAAATCCCTGCAACCATTTTTAGGTTATGGGAGAGTGATTCTAACCAAATTTTTTCCAGAAGAACTACAGTAAAAACAGATGAAATTTGAAACTTGGCCATGACTGAGTGAGTAATCAATGAAAATTAGTGCCCTTGCATGCTTTGAAAGTAATTTGCTTTAATTTAGCAAAGTTGTGGCTTTTCACAAACAGCGTGCTAAGATGTTGTCCGCAGGTGGACGCACTGAAAGGGTGAGTGAGAACATGCCCTGATTTCAAAAAGATCTCTGTGCTGTTGCAGAGCCTGACATCCACTGAAGTCACCCTGCAGAAGAAATAATTCTCTCTTATGGGTATGGAGATCTGAGCTAATCCAGCCCTTAAGTTTCTTCCAAACTCCACCAGGTGTGAGGGCCAAGTGCTCAGATGTAAGAATAGGGTAGCACAGATGAAAGGGAAGAATCAATAAACCAACTACCTTTTCTAAGAGCTTTACTGAGTTTGAAAAAAAATCTGCTTCTTACTCTTCCCTGTTTTAATAAAATCCTTGCATCAGCTCAGCTTTGAAGATGGGAGAGTTCTCCCTCAGAAAAACCAGTGGTCACCAGGCAGTCAGGGATGTCCCTGAGATAAAAATGTTGGTAGCTGGGACTCTTACCTCATAACTCTTAGTTCTTGGATGAGAGCTTTTACTCTTTTACAGCCATGGAACATCAGGAGTTCTGGGTCAACAGAGGCTATCTGAGATTCCTGCTGTATTCTGTGCATTCCTTGGGACAGTGATGACAGCCAGGCCGTCTGAGCATGACTCTTCAGAGAATCAAAAAAATTAAAAGCTGATTGCTCAGGGCTCATGTCTAGAAGTACCTGTTGCCTCAGTAAGGAGTTCACTGACTGAGTAAATAATTCAGCATAGGCAAGAACCTTGGCAAGACCAAATGCTTAGAAAATTGATAAGGCAGTGACTTAGCTAGGCTACTTGAACCTCCCACTCTGCTTTTGGAGTGAATATTTCTTTCAATGGTGGCCACATCCGATTGTTTTAAAAGTTTCCTTGTGCTTGAAACAATATAAGAAATCACATAAGGCCACAACCAGTAAAGGAACAAACAAAAATCAGCCTCAGCTTCATCCAGCCACATTTTCTGAGAGTTCTTCTAAAATATCTCAATATCCCTGCACAACACTCATCTGCACCTCTTTGTTTACAAGAATAAACGGTCCCCACAATGTCAGAAAGGTTTCAATTCTGGCATTTATCTTCAAAGAAATTCTTATTAAGCAATTTACTCCATGTCAATTTTTAACACTTTAAAATAAGATTCCTCCTCTGGGAATCATTTCCTTGGACAACTAATTACAGCAGAAACTCTTTCTTGGCAGAATTTATAAATACAAGGATAAAAAAAATAACACCATTCTGACTAATCTGAAAATTACTGCTGTCTTTTACCTGTTCTTAAAGTCTTTAAAGCATTTGGATGATACAGAAAGACTATTGACAGACTATGAGACAGACTATTACCTTGAACTTATGCACCACTGGGAAATGCCATTATCCACCAGGCAATACTGAAACACAGAACTCTAGGAGTTATTTATAAGATTTACCCCTTTTGTATATTTGTCTTTTTATTGTTGTTGTTAAGAGCTTATCATTTTAATATATTTATCTATTTTGTCATCCATCAAAGCACACAACTTTCTCTGAGCCCTTTGGGAAAATGAAGTGAAGAAACAAGGTTGGCCAGGTACAATCACATAGGAAGTTATGCAGAAAAATGATGCTAGAATCACTTTCAATATTGAAAACACTATCATGGGTGACCAGGGAAGCATTAGATATGAAGAAAAAGAAGTCCTCAATTCTGTAAAACCTTAGGTTTTCACTGCTTTACAAGTTCAATCCATTTGCAAATTTGCAGCTATAACTGAATAAAACCTGCTACATAAAACCAAAGGAAAAAAAAATCCATGACAATTCCTATTTCTTTGAAAACACAGAATTCTTTTCAGTACTAATTTTAGCAGTATTCAAGACTGAAGTGTGAAAGGTATCTAATACAAAATAAGCAACTTAGATGCTCTTTCCAAAACATCAAAGATATTTTACTGCTGCGTTAATCAACCTCTAATAACCAGTGAAGGACCAACTGGAATACTCCAAAGCATCTCAGCACAGGCAGTCAAGAACCAAGTCAGACCCAAGAAGAGTAATTTTTAAATTCTTTGGCAACATAATAAAGTTTTTTCTGTTAAAAACCCTAAATTACCTTTTCTTTTATAGGCTCTCAATCCCACTTTTCAATTTTTGTCACTTGCCATGGAAAGACTTTGATCATGTGGTAAATGGTTTTACAGTGGGCAGGAGTGCAAGTGGCAAGATGCAGAACAAGGAACTTATCCTCAAGAGTTTCATTTTGATGGGTTGCCTTTGATCCCACAAAGACTGGATTACAACTTTAAAGTCCATCCTAGCAGTGGGTGCATCACCTCAGGAGCCCACCAGAGAACAAAGCACATTCCAAAGACAGAAATTGCAGGACTTGGCTTAAAACTCTTGAACTGCAATTCAGGAACTTCACCAAAAAAAGAAACCTGTTGCTTGTGCCAAGCCATCTAACAACCACAGAATTCGGGAAAGTGTTCAGTTCACTTCCTTTTTTATCTCTTTGTCCAGTGTCCAGCTTTCCCCTTCAAGATCACCAGATTTGTTGACAGCAGCCACTGTCAAACAAAGTTATTACTTGAATGTTGTATTGAATTTTATTCTCTTTTGCCTATACCTTGTGCAAATGACAGGAGACGTTTAACTTTTATGGGAATGCAACAGAGAAAAGAATTCGAAATGCTTCAAAAGATTTGAAATGCTACGCAAGATGAAAAAAAGAAAAGCATTCAGGATGTCTACAATATAAGAAAGAGAAGGAGACAAAAGAAGTCAAAGATTTGTTTTTCCTTTGGTGAAAATCAGCCAGGAATTCTTGAAATTCTTCAAGCTACATTGAGCAACATCTAGATCTAAATGTGAAGCTGCACAGGATTTAAGCACATGTTTTCATAGACTTTTCAACCACTGGAAAGTTTTGCTCTGACAGAAAGACTCCTATCTCTTATCTTATTGGGACTCTACATCTTTTACAGCCTATTCATTAAAGTTGTTTCTGACTCCTAAATTTGGTTTCTGAGTAGTAAGTTTTGTGAAAGTCATAAAGTGTTAGATTTAATGCATCAGGAAGCATAAAATGATGTGATTTTTCACATGTGTGAGCACTCTTCCACATATTTAAGAGATCTGTCCTGGGTGAGAATTCCCACTGATGCCCTGGGGAAGAACTGGTTTCAAAGGAATCATTCCCAAATGGCTAAGTTACAGTCTTACACTTGCAGGAACTGAAAAGATAGAAACCTTGTGGGTGATGTCTAGAAGAGAAAAAGACATTAGAGAGAAGAAAAGCAGTGGGACTTCTCTCTCCTGTGTCCCCTGACAGAAACAGGCTCCTGCCTTGAAGTCCATTCGAGAAAGGACATCGTATTGCATTTGAATTGAGCACTCAGAGCAGGAGGAACATCCACAGGGAAAAAGAACTGATTAAACCACCAGCAATCCATTTAAAATAACAAAGCCTGCTCAGAAAGTTCCTGGGGAGGAGGTACTACTGTTGAACTTGAGTCAGTTCCTCCTAGATTTCCATATACAATAATACAATTACAATACATAAAACCTGGTGATTGACTCATCCCTTGAGCTAGAGATGATGCTCTGCAGACTATCAGCAGATAGGAACTTGGGATCCAGCTGTGGTAGTTTTGGATGCACAGAGGACTCAGACACCAGTCCTGTGAGCAGGATGATGCCTTCCCCTCGTTGACTCTTCTCTCCTCAAAATAAACTATGAATCTCATCCATGGAATTAGCCTGCTCAGAATAAAAACTACTGATAAACCTAATGAACTGCAAACAAAATATTTAGTTTAATTAGAGAAAATAGGAAGCTCTTCCTACCTGTCTATGGTTAAAAAAAAAATAAAAATCTGTCTGTCACTGATCATGAGATATTCTGCTTTAACAAGTGCCAAAAGTTCTGACGATCCTTTTTAGAGGTTTCTAAATGCATTATTTATAAGTTGCTTTCCTCTCACAGAATTCTTTATAGCTGGAATTGTAGTATTAATGGAGCTTGGCTTTACAGGCAGAGACAGAAATAGAAACAATAAAATTTTAAAACTTACTAAAATATTTTACGAATAAGCTGCTGTAAAATATCAGGCATCTACAGAGATGTGGTGTGAAATGCGTGGCTTCTTGGAGATGACCTACATAACTCACCCACAGTATCTTCACTCAGAAATACTGAATCTTTCCAAATGCACACTGCAAAACTTTCTCAGACCACATTCCAAAAATGTTACAATTTTTATATCTATCCCAAACACCTATCTTCTGTACTTTCACATCTCTAAAACGGACTGAGATGATTCAGTAATGCAACGTTTGATAGCAAAATATGCTTTCAGCAATCTGACTACAGCTCTCTGGTTTTACTTCAATTCCCAAAATAATTTTTGGCAGGAAGAGATATTGTTGGGGGGGTGGGGAGAGAAAGAGAGGCAAGGAAACAGGCAGATTTGTGAAACTGGAAGCTTAAGTAAAATGTGCCTGCCTTTGAATTTTCATCCATTATTTATTAAATGTGAACATCTCTATTACATTTCAAAATATCTTGATGAGAATTCAACCAAAATATTTTTAAATATTTGAATCCCTGGCCAAATTTTGAAAAAAAAAACCAACTCAATTGGTCCCAAACTCTCATCAAGAAATGGCAGTTCTAGATAGCCTAATGGATTAAACAGAGCTCTGTGAGTTATGGTGCCCTGAAGAGTACTGAAGCCCATGCCAATATGCACATTCTCTTTTGTGCTTGCATTCATGTTTTATGCAACCTTTTCAAATGATATTATTTTCATTCTCTGCACAAATAAAGGTAAATTCTTTCTTCAACTACAAGTGTGTGTGAAGTGCTGTTAATTTAGAAGTGTTCAATACTTCTTTCTAGCTTGTTTTTCTGAAGGAAGAACATGAAGGACCTCCAACATTACTATGGATGATAAGCATTGTCCAGTCCATTGGTAAGTGAAGGAATGGTGATGTTACGAAGGTCAGATAACACATAACAGGATGAATATGGCTGAGTCAGAGGCTGGGGTATTTTGCATACAACAATCAAATAAAAATTGGTCTACAAATGTAAAGTTGCAATTATTTTCAGTATTTAAGGACACTGGAATAACAACTGAATTAAATATATTTCAGGGTGTTGAAAATGTAGGTTCTGATGACAGCCAGTAAAATTTCTCAAGGATTAGAGAAAATGACATATGGTGTGACAGTAGAAAAGGTTAAAGATATTAAAATAGATACAGTCACAATGAGCAATCACATCAGGTGCTCCTTAACCTAAAGCAGAAAAATATATTATATGATCCAATAGTTGGTGGATGAAATTTGGCCAATTCACATATGAAATTATTCCAAATTCCCTTTTTTAAACTGACCAAACTCTGTTTCAATCAGCCTTGTTTCTGTTGCTGACTCAATTGGAAAATATTAAGCAGTCCAGAAAAATCTCTCTGTCTCTACCAATGACCTCGCTCCAACTCATTTTTCCCTGCCAATATACTCTGCAATAAATGTATCATGTTGCAGTTCTAGAATTAACTCTTACTTGGCACTGTGTCAAATGTCTTTCTGAATCTCAAATACATGAATTCCATTGAATTTATGTATTTAGCTATTTTCTCAAAGAGTGCAGCGTTTGGGCACATGATCTGCCCTGAAATTCATGCACAATAGTATTGCATCTGTTTATCCTGGTTTTTCCCCAAAGCTGATTCCATTCCAGTGGAGGTAACTGTTGGAGAGCTGGGTGAATCCTTTTATTTTCTCTTTCTTTGCTAGGGGGACTCCATAATGACTTCCAGAGGCACACTTTTATCCTTTCCTTGGTGAAAAGCCACACCATTTCATGCCTTACCATACCATGCTGTTGGGCAAGCCAGCTCTGCACCCACATACCCTATTTCAGCCTTAGGTCAAGAACTACTATTTCCCCTCTATTAGAGTACATTTTCTTCACCTTAGGGGTTATCTCTTTTCCTTCCCTGCCCTTATTATTACCTTTGTCCTGTCATTAATCTCATGATCATCAGTACCAGCAGCTTCACAGCAAATTAAGGTTAAAAATGCCTTCACTTTAGGTAGAGGAGATTATTTTTAACCTTTACCTTGATTTTCAGGGTTCCGACTTATTTTCTTTCTTTTTATGAGCGAAAAGCCTTTGGCTTGCAGTAATATTCTCGAACCTATTCACTGACTTTTTGCAATCCTTACACTTTGTCCCCTTTTAAACATAAGCACTTCTTACTGGATAGTCCATACCCTATGGGGTTTTTTTGCCCTGAATAATCTTTGCTATCCAGATAGTTCCAGCTAATGTTCACATCTTTGGCTTGATACAATTCTAAACCTCTCGAGCATTCAGACTGCTGTGTCCCAAAGCCTTCACCTCTATATTTATGAAAGTTTGTTCTTTGAAGTCAGTAATCCTAGAATTTAGCTTATACGACACAGTAGGGAATACGATCAAAGCCTTTGTGGGTAGCGTAGCTATGTCAGTGTGATGTTCCACTTGAGCTACTGAACTTTCTGTTCAGTAGCTGAGTCTGTTAGCTGGAGCAAAGAATGTGGCAGAACTGCTTCAGATATTCAAATCGGCCCATTCAGAGGTAATCACTTTGTTAGGTAGATAATGTTGTGTAGTCTTAATTCCTAGTTACACACTTATTCCTTCCTTTCTTTGGAACAGGCTTTTAATTTTAACCAACGTAACTTTTGGTTACAGATACAAGCTCGTTTTCTGCAGTAAAGTTTTCAATACAGATCACCTTTTGTCAATAACTTTGTGAATGAGTGTGTTAGCTCTATATAATTAGCAGTATCTGTTTACAAGCCATATATATTATTACAGAAAACACCCCAGCAGTACAGTTACAGAAAATCCTATGTATACATATATACTTGTGCCTAAGCCAACCTTAGAGGCTACAGCAGGCTCTGTAACCAACCAAAACCTGCTCTGCCTGGACAGTGCGCATTTTTTGAACTGGAATAATTACAATTGGAACTCATCCCACCTCCTCACCTGATTTTTCTCTTCTATTTAACTCAACCAGGCTTGAGAGATTATATGTGTGACCTTCTCCACATTGTCTTCCCTTATTCTTTCCCTCTACTTGGCTGACTCTGCTGAAGGTCACTGTCATGCTTTAGGAATGGTGTTCTCCAGTTTAGTGCTCCCACACTGCTGCCTGCTCCCCCTCTCCACCCTCACTCCTGTGTTGGGATGGTGAGGAGAATTGGAGGAACTAAAGGCAAAAATCAAAGGTCGGGATAAGAACAATTTACTGGAAAGAGCAATAAGACAAGAAAATGAACAGTAACAGTAACAATAGTAGTGACAGAGGGCATAAGAAACCATTCACAAGGATAAAAACCACCTGACAATCGAGAATAATGGATTGCTCCCCTCAAATGCAAGGAACTCCTGTTCCCCAGCAGAGATTTCCCCTTCCCTGCCCTCAGCAATGACATGAGGTGGTATGGAATAGGCCATGGCCCCTCCTGGCTACTGCCGAAGTTAACCTTGTCCTGGCTGGAAGCAGGACAGTCATCTAGACTGCAAGGTCCTGATGCCCCAGCTTTTCATCACTATCCTTGAGAGACTCAGCAGATAGTGTCTTTTGTCAGGAGACTGCAAATGAGCAAAGAAGGTTTTTTTGTTTCTCAGAGATTATTTCTGTGTCAGGTCTTTAACATGAAATTCTAATTCTGTTCCTGGCAGGGAGCACAACATTAATTTCCAAAACAGCTGAGCTGTCAAGTCCTCAGTTCTCTAGCAGGGAGTCCTCACTACCAGAGATATACTCTATGTCTGTTATGTATCTTTGCTCTTCCATTCAACTCCAGTTTATCCCATCTTCTCTTCCTTATCATAAACCTTCATCTCTCCATTGCTGACACTTACAACATCTCTGCTGAGGAGAGTCACCCAGTAAACAAATATATATACATTGCAAAAGAATGTAATCAGCAGTCACTTGAAAGATTTGGCTCAGATTCATAATTAATTTCTCTCTTAGGAAGAACACCCCAAAATCTGTCTTTTTATTATTTATTTTAGGCAAGTTTTTGTAAACTACAAGCTCAGTAAGTGACGGGTTTGCTGGTGTTGTTTCAGTTCCCATTGTTCCATAAGGCATCATTAATTCTGCCATGGGATACAGTATCAGGCACTTTTGTTTATAAATGTGAGAATTATCATTGCTACAAAATAAAGACCAGTAACAAAGGACAAGCAGGCCAGCACTCCCCAAAGTATTACCCTGCAGTATTAACACAAGATATTCCTAAGGAGTCAAGGTCTCAAGCATGTGGGTGAACTGGATAGGCCTGGTACTCACTGTCATATTTTAAAATTTGGTTACCAAGATGTCCTCCTTGCTTCATCATTTTACCTTTGCACTAGTTGCAGTAATCAAATCTCCTTGTTGCTTTTTGTGTCCGTGCTATAAATTTCACTATTTAACTCTGCAAATCACAGAAGATTTCATTAAACCACACACAAAAACTATTGGTAAGAGGCGGCTTGTGTTACTAAACCTGCATTTATCTCTAATTATAATGATAGAACACACCACATTCTTTTAACAGGAAATACTCACAACTCGGCTCCACACCTTAAGTGCTTAGGGATCAGAATGCCCAATTTTCAGTTATTGAAAGTAAGTTAAAAGAAGTATGTGAGGGTTGAAAATGGTGAACAGTGAAACATTTTAGCTACATATGGAAAAAATCTGAAGGAAAAGTGGGGAGTTCAAACATATCAGTGATCAAGCCGAGAGTTTATGACATTCAGCAACAAAATTAAATACAGTTTACTGCAATTCTATTGCTAGAGAAAAGAGCAGGCTGCTGAAATTTACCAATCTCTACCCAGTGAACATATGATCAGCCAATGGCACAAGATGCTCCATTCGTGTGGCAGAAGACAGATTTCAAAGTTCAAAAGCTGTAGATTTCAGCCTAAACTGAAAAAACATGTGCATCTCTCAAAAAACACAATAAAAAAACCAATGCCACAAAATCTCCCAAAACCCAGATAAATCCCCAAAGACCACTCAACAATTCCTAAATCCTTCCTGTTTACCTTAATAGTTACTAGGATAATTTTGAAGACTAATTCAACCCTGTACTTGATCTCAGGTAGGCAAGTAGAGAAGAAAAGTAAAGAAATCTTTGTCTGAAGGTGTAATTATTTTGTGCATTCAGTAAAAGCAGTAGCAAATCAGGCAGCCAACTGTAGTTTACACAAAAGAAGAATAGGGAAACAGTAAATGACCTTTCCCTTACAGACCTTCCCAGATTTCTCTAAAAGTCACTCCAAAATAAGCATATAACACAAGGTTTGCATCAATCACCTGGAAGAACAGAGGAACCTCCACTCCAAATCCCAGCCCCCTGGCCCATGGCTGGTTCTACTGTTTTCTAGGCTCTCAATTTCTCTTCTCTTAATGCTCCCTCTTGTGGGTTTACAGCCCTGCACACTGGGGAGCCAGCTCTCCACTGAAAGACTCTTGCAGGAGCATCAGCAAGACATATGTTGCCCATTTCTTCTAAGTGCATTTTTTATTCAAGTTCCCCTTAAATCAGTGGAAGAAGTCTTGGGATGTTGGATCAGAACCCAGCATTTAAAAAAAACCAACAACTTTGAAATGAAATAGAACCTACAGTTTGTTAAAAGGGAGATGCTAGAAAGAGAGTCTGCAGCAAGATGGGGCTTGAGACAGAACTTTCAGAGGTCAACGGAAACAAGTTTGACTTGCTACTCTTTTCTTCTGGTTATGGCACCAGTAACACCATTTTGGAATCTCTATTGAGTTTCCCATTTGAAAGTTTCCAACAAAATGATGGAGGTGGATACAGGCAACAGCCAGGCATTCTCCCAGGTCGAGCTAGTGAGTAGGCACCATCTAGCCCCAGCCAGTCTGAAATGCCACTTCCATACCACAGTTAATGGCAGCTGAAGAGCTCTCACAACCAGCAGCTTAACTTCCACTTTCTGAGTTTTCTGAGAGCTTTTCATAGACAATCAACATGAAGTTCTAGGGAAGGTGACCAGCATTATGTAAATACTAACTTTCAAAAGAAGTGTAAAACATGACTACTTTCAAGAGGATAAGGCTACACAGATGTGACTGACAGTTTTCAGTGTGGTTTGTAGGGCAGAAATACCTTATTTTAAACATGATAGTCAAGAAATCTGAGTTTTCTAATTGTAATGAGATTTTCATTTGCAGTTTTGAAAACTATGATAGATTCCTCCAGTCCTTTACTATGACATTTGCATTTTCAGGCATATGGTTTGGCTCCTAATACTTCATCCAGTACAGGACTTATTAGGGTCAGTTAAACATTTATATAGTAACAAGGCAGCAATTGTGATTTTTGTGATTATTTTATGAGCTAAAGGATTTGGTACTTTCTTCATTGCTCAAATAACTCATAAGTGTCAAGAAACAGAATAATTTTGTAATTCTAGCCTACCCTGCTGCCTCTCGATATTTCTTACAGATGCTCTTCTATTACTTTTTACACATTACAGAAGAAAAACATCTGATGTTTTATGAAGAATAGCCCTAGCAGCAATGTAAAGTGTAAGTCTTAACCAGAAAGTTTTAGATCTTCATTTTTCCCCTTCTATAAGGCCCCTTTTCTTTTGCTTAGGCATCCACATTTTTTCCAGTGTTTTTAAATGTTGTATGTATTTATGGAGGAATTTTCAAAGCCACCAAGAGGATTTTGGTGTCAGACTGCAGCTTTTTGAATGAGTTCTGAACATACAAATCCATGCACAGACTGAATATACATTAGGCTTTCCATACGTGCTAGCAAACAGCTAACAGAACTAGCAACCATGAGGCACCCAAAACTACACTCAATTTGATTCTGCAACACTTTATTTATTGCAACCAGATCATCTACAGGCAACTGAGCCACACATTGCCATGGTGAGTCGGTTCTGTTGTGACAGACATTAAGAGCAAGAAGCTGCAAAGCGATTTCACTTGCCAAGCAAGCCAAATCCTAAATATAAACCTCCCACCACAGTATATTCAATTACAAAGTCACAACTGCCTCCTATTCCAATTAGTGTTTTTACAAGATTTTAGGGAACACCCCCTTCCATTTGCAGCCAACCACTGCAATTCCATTCCTGCAAGGATTCAATTGCTCTGTGTTCTTCACCCCCAGAGGGCTGGTTTTCAGGGAGCAATGTAGGCATTGTCATTGGGAGGAGGTCTAATCCCACTGGCCTCACCCGTGCCTATGGTGGCTAACTGGATTGCCAACTGGTCTTTGTGCTGGAGAAGTATAAAGCTATATGGGCACAATTGCTAGTCTGGTACTAGCTGATGTTCTAGTTTTGGTTTTGTTTTTTTTTTTTTTTTGGTGGTTTTTTTTTTTTGTTTGTTTGTTTTGGTTTTTTTTGGGGTTTTTTTTTTTTTTTGGTCAGGGCAGCTTTTTTGCAGTTTATAGCTGTCCCAAAGAGAACAGTTAAATATAGTTTTCAGGAAGCTACATGTCTGTTATAGAAGTGACAAGCACCACAGAGGATGGATGGCTACCAAATGTAAATAATACTAGGAACTGTCAGTGCAATAGACTTTGCAACAAGGGTTCATTTTTATCACAACTATTTTTACCTAAAACTGCTTTAGGAATAATATTTGTCGTTAGCTGAAGATAAAGTACAAAACAAATATGGACTTGTGTAGGTAACTGGTGGTTTTAGTATCGTTTTAGAAAACAGGCCTACAATGTTATAATCTGTAAATAATGGGTTCCCCGAAAATATGAAGGTTTTTTTCCCTTTGCACAGAAATCTGCTTGAACGTCAATATAACAATTACTACCGGTAGATGGAATTTTTATATCCATTTGGTAGTGATTTACACCAGTGTTTTCAAGGCTGCCAACAAGCAAATCCAGAAGGCAGGCAGCCAAAATTCCAGAAGAGACAACTGTCTTTTATTTTATAGCTTATGCTTTTTGAGCTTAATATGATTTTCCACTAACAAGTTCAGTACCTTCTCCAAAGTGCTAAAACTGGTGTGCAGAATTGCAAAGTAACACAGCCTCTTCAAGGCAAGCTAATATTAAAGTCATGGTAAATTATAAAAGTTATACTGTTTACTTAGGGGAAAAAAAACCAGTAAGGTTAGAAGAACTGTGCACGATTTATGGCAGGCACTTGTTTCAACGTTTAAGTTTTTGAGCTTGAGATATATGACACAACAATACATTAGCTAAGTGTTGCTTCCCATTTGATAAAAAAGAAAACCAATAAATACTTATGAAACAAGGAAAATATTGCTGTAATACTTAAATGGAGCACAAAGTATTCATTGTTTATATCGTGCGCTTGTTAAATAGGATGCAAATCATATCTAATCTTCTTAGAAAGGGATCAAAACCAAGCTGAATTTGAAGGAGCTAAAAATGCACAAACAGAAACAATTTCTTGTTTTTCAAGAACTCTAGGAGGTGGGCACTCATTAACAAGGTGAGGTCCAAATATTGCCCTAAATATGATTAGTGATCCTTTCTAATGATTTCTAGTGCTAATAGCATTAGAACATTTGTAAGAGCCATATTAGCAAAGAAAAAGCTACTCATCCATTAGCTGAGACTGTATCCATGAAATGAAGGCTTTGTTACCCTGCTTCAAATCCATCAATGTGAAGGATGAAACAATTCTGTTGTGCAAAACATTCATTCTTCCACTGATCCCATGCTGAAAAGGTGACTCGTCTCGAAGAATGGCATGTGATCATTGCTCACCAGAGCAATAGCTGCCACTTGTCCATGACCATCTGAAACTAAAATCAAATTAGGGAAGTTGTTGACTTCACAGAAAAGGTAGCTCTGCGTGCCTTCTGATACTATACCTGAGCAGAAGTCAACACCCAAAGAAGACCTTTCAGTGTATTAGAAATTACTTTACAACTTCAGACGTATAAGTTAAAGCCAATCAGGCTGTATACAACATAATGCCAACAGACAGAGTGTTAACAGCAGAGAATAACATTCATTCTGAAATTATGTCCTTTAACTGAATCTCTGTGCTTAGATATGAACTGGGAATGAATTCCTCATTTTTCTTTCTTCTCCCTGGCACAGTTTTTTGTCTGACTACAAAACTTACCATCCCATCTTCTTTCTTAGTAAAATTTGTCTGTCCCAATGAATTGCTAAGCTAAGTCTCATTTCCAGCTCTATGGCAGTTCAAAGAAGGAATGTCAACTTTAAAAGACACATAGCATCATGGATCCTGTTGCATGTGCAAGATGTACAATGTCAGTGTAGCCTCAGAAATAGGATCTTATTCAAAGACTGGTTATGAGCCCATAGGCTGCAATTGTTGACATGCATTCTTGAGGAAAAGCAGCCACTGCACACATGCTACTGATCCCACAAAATCACTCAGCCTAACCACACTGCATGCTTTCCCTCCACCTGGTATGACCTGTTCAATATATAACTCTGTATACATCCAACTTGTAGTAGCAGACTCCTAGGTACCAAGTACACATTTCTACGTGTGATGCAAAGGACTTTGAAACATACATTGAAGAAAAACCAGTTATTCTAGATGTATTGTCTGTGTATTTTATTGATCAATATACAAGCATATACAGCATGTGTATGTGTCTGGATATACATACGTACACAAAATGCCATGTGTATGATACATACAACAAACAAGGCCAGATTATCTGGTCTTGCAGAGATCTTTGGTCCAGCACAGAACCGAAGACCAGGGTGGAGGCGTACCCAACCTTCAGAACTATAACACTGTCTGCTCTTACAGCTGCCTGAGCCCCAGGGCACCCTCTGTAATGCTACTAAAAGACAATAGGTATCTACTTCATAACTAGCAATAGAGAAGATGGTTGAATTTAATCAATCTTATCATTGATTATTCTGTTTTCCAAAGGTCATCCATTATTCAGATTATTGTAACTTGCTGGCTTTAAACCAGTAGATAAACAAAAGGTGCACAGAACCTGCTGAGTGGGTTCCACAGCACAAAGATAGCTGAGAAAGCCCACTGAGGAGCCATTGCAGATGATGAAACCACACCAGGCCAAACAGACTGTTGGGACGCAGAGGCTGAGATGTGGGAAACCTGGGTTAACACAGGAGAAAGAGCTCAGTAGGAACCCAAGTCTTATCCTTCATCCACCCCCACACCTGCTGTACTTACACATCCCTCCAGTACTCTCCTCTAACAGCACCACAGAATCAGTCAGAAACCACCAGTATGCTAACAAATACTTTCCACAATAAATAATTACTTCCATTTATTTGGTATTAATGTATTTTATAAGAAAAATGGCAGAATTGGTCAAATTGGTTATCAGGCACTTGGCTGTGTGTTTTACATAGAAACCACAGTTGTGAACTGAAAGACAAACCTCATGCTCTCACAGTGTCTTCTGGGAAGAACAAGAGGTATAGTTACCAGATTTCTGCCTACTTTATATTTTAACTTTTTAGGCTCATGAAAACAGAAAGAATACAGGTGATGCAGCTCTGACAAGCATATTTTTCTGTTAAAAAGTAACAAAATACATTTTAAGCCATATTTTTTACCATAAAATACTGTCAGTTAATAACCTAGACCTGAATTTCTTCTTCTGTTGCAAGTTCGTAGCTTGGATCAATAAGACATGTTCCTATCATTTTCCCATTAGAAACTACTGGAGAAGCAGAAGGTGTCTGCATGGTTAGTAAAGAGAGAGTAGGAGAAAATCTGGGGGTCATGGTTGGTGGAGGGTATCCATGATAATGGATAATGGGAGAATAAGGGTATTTATTCAAAGCTTGCCCTGATGTTATATTTGGCATTCTTGGTGGCACTGTCCTTATGCCAGGCTGTGCTACTGATGTTATCAAGGGAGGAGGGAAAACAAGAGATTTATTCTCCTGAGAGAAACTGTGAATGTGAGCATTTTCATCTTTCAGTTCTGCAATATCATTAAACACTGAGGCAAGAGGTTGAAATCTGGGTTCACAGCTGAGCACATAATCCCAGTTATAAACACCTCTGAGATCCTCATCTGAGGTGTCAGCAGTTGCAAGCAAATCATACCCAGAGTCTTTCCTATCTGGCATCAGGACATAGTCTCTTGAGAGGTCTGCCATCATGCCTTCCTCTTTTATTCCAATTTCTGTAAGTGTTTGAGGCAAGATTTTGTGTGCATAGGCTGTGTCACAGGCTTCCTCTCTGCTTTCTCCTTTAACAGTCTGCACATTCTCCATGCTTTGCATGGTAGCTGTGACATCTGTTTCTCCAGAATGATAGGAGAACTGATCAGACTGTCTTGGGATCCCTGAATCTGGCATCTGCGAGCCATGCTCGCTCAGGGCTGAGCCAATGCTTTTTCTGCAAGGACACTCACAGATCCGTTTGATTTCCTCGTCCTCTGCAGTCTCCCCTTCAGCAGAACCATGGCCACTGGAGTCTGAATGCCTGCAGGAGACATCATCATCCTTCCCCTCTCCGAGTCCTGCTAGGCTCAGCCATTTTGCTATAGCACCCATGGGAAGCATACTGCTCTCGGTACTTTGGATTTTCTGGCAGTCCTCATCTTCTCTTTTTGAATTCACATCAGCAGTTGAGGAGGATACTGGGTTTCTTTTCACACAAGCATTCATCAGATCTTTCTGCTTAAGTCTCAGAGTAAGTGTGATAAGACTGATGGCAAGCAGCAGAAACACCATCAGGGAGATGGAAACACTCACTGTCAGGCTGTGTGCTGACACTGTGGGATCACTCTCAGGAGAGTTGGAAACATTGACAAAAACAGTGCATGCTGTGAACCTTGACACAATTTTGGGGCTATGAGCTCTTACCAACAATTTCAGAGTATCATCATTCCTTTTGATGCCATTTTTCCTTCTGTGAACAGTCTGAGTCAAATAAATATTGCCACTGGTTTGATTCACAGAAAAGAACGGAGAAGGTTTTAGAAGGGAGTAATGAACAACTCCGTCCAGTCCACCATCACTGTCTGATGCTGTCACTCTACCAATCAACTGGCCTGCTTCATTCTTCTCAGGAAGATTAAAGAAATAATGTTCTTGTGTAAACACTGGATCAAATTCATCCCTCCCCTCAATATCTACCTGAACTGTAGTGGTAGCCAGTGAATCACCTTTGTCTTTTGCTTGGATTATGAGACAGTACCTATTTTGACTTTCATAGTCAAACATTTGCTTTGTATGAATATCTCCTGTTAAAGGATCAATGAAGAACATGTCATGGTCTCTAGCAGCTTCACGATGAGTCAAACATGAAGACTGAATGGAGTAGGTAAGGTGCCCATAGGAGCCTTTATCAAAATCCAATGCACAAACAGCACACACAAAAGAAAAGGTAGGCAGATTTTCACTGACAGTGCAGCTCAAACTGGGAAACAAAAAAAGTGGGGCATAATCATTGTCATCTAGGACGCTAACAAGAATAACAGCAAAAGCCATATTTTTTACATCAGTTCCTCCATCTGTGGCTTGGATAACCAAAGTGAATTTCATGGTATCCTCATAATCCAGCGTTTTCGTCAAATTTACAGATCCTGTTCTAGCATCCAAGCAAAAATGCCCCCTGTCATTTCCAGAGATGATAGCATAAGTGATCTCTGCATTAGTGCCTGCATCACAGTCTTTTGCTGAAATTTCAGTGATGCGACTGCCTATGGGGATACTTTCTTTGACATGAACATGATACTCTGGGCTGCTAAATACCGGAGAGTTATCATTAACATCCAGCACAGTTATTAGCACCGTAGCAGTTGAATTCAAGGAAGGTGTTCCACGATCAGAGGCAAGGAGAACCAACTGGTGAGAAGCAGCTGTTTCCCTGTCAAGAGCACTGCTCAAAACAAGACTGCCGACAAGTTTGTAGGATGTTTCCAACCCCATGACACTTGTTTCTACAGAGAATAAATTCTCAGCATTGCCACCAATAATAGAGTATTCAACAAATGTGTTGTCACGCGTCCAGTCGCAGTCGATGGCTGAGAACAGGAGGACACTTTCTCCAGCTGAGGCATCCTCACTCAAGCTGAGATTGTACAGAGCCTTTGTGAAGCGAGGGGCACAGTTATTGACATCTTCTATGTGCACCTCTAAGGATGTAACTGCACTCAGAGGGGGACTGCCACCATCTGTGGCTTCTATCAGGAGATGAATAATGGAAATATTTTTCAGCTGCATAACTGGTTCCGTGAAAAACAGTGAACCTGAAAATAAAACAGAATTAACAAAAGCCCACACTTCACAGGCAAATAAATGTGATTCCAAAAGCTGATTCCAAAGAGTCATATTTGAAAATGACCCAGCCGTAATGGCTGTAGACAACAAAATCACTCTCTTGCATCTGAAGAGCAGTGAGTCAATGTTTGGATGAACATCAGTGACAAGTGGCATCCCCCAGGGGTCTGGGACCAGCACTGTTTAATACCTGTGACACAGACAGTGGGATAGATTGCACCCTCAGCAAGTTTGCAGATGACACCAAGCTGAGTGCTGCAGCTGACAGCCTGAGGGATGGGATGCCATCCAGGTGGACCTGGACAAGCTGTGGGAGTGGGTTCATGAACCTCATGAAGATTAACAAAGATGAATGCAAGGTCCTGCACATGAATCAGGGCAACTTTTGATATTGACAGGAGGCAGGGGAGGAAGGGATTGAGAGCAGCCATGTGGACAAGGACTTGGAGGTACCAGTAGATGGAAAACTAGACATGACCCAACAATGTGCACTTACAACCCAGAAAGCCAATTGTATCCTGGGCTGCACCATAAGCAGTGCGGGCAGCAGGGAGGAGGACATGATTCAATCCCTCTGCTCTTGTTAGAGTCCAACTGGAGTGCTGCATCCAGATATGGAGTTCTCAGCAATGAAAACACATACACCTGTTGGAGGATGTCCAGAGGAGAGCCATAAAAATGATCAGAGGACTGGAGCTCCTCTCCTGAGAAAACGCTGAGATAGCTCAGCCCAGAGAGGGCTCCAGGGAGACCTTATTTTGGCCCTAAAGGGGGTTTATAAGGATGGGGACAGACATTTTAGTAAAGCCTTTTATGATAGGACAAGAGATAATGGTTTTCAACCAAAAGAGGGTAAATTCACATCAGATATGAAGAACAATTTTTTTCAATGAGGGTGGTGAAACACTGGAAGAAATTGCCCAGAAAGGTGGTAGATGCCTCATCCCCAGAAACATTCAAGGTCAGGTTGGACAGGACACCGAGCAACCTGACCTATTTGAAGATGTCTCTGCTCATTGCAGGGGGGTTGAACTACCCAACCATTAAAGATCATGTCCAAACTATTTGATGATTCTAAGACATCATAGCTAATGCTGTGAAGGCAAAACCTCCCCTCAGTAATGCAGTATCAAATACACATACTGCATTTAGACCAGAAAAAATATGCATGGTTTGGGGACAAACTGAGAACCCCAGTCTTTGATGTGATAGTTCCGCACTGATAGTGGCAAATTTAGCAAAAACATGATGAACTTTGGCCATCACAAATTTCCAGAACTCAAGTAATCATTGGCAACAGGTGAGAAAGCAATAGGACTCTTTGATTTATACTTAAAAAGCTGAAATAATAAACCATAGACTCACCATTCTTGTGATCAATGGAAAATCCCTCACAGGAAGAAAGGATTTTGTAGGAAATCATTCCATTATGTTCAGTATCCCTATCTATGGCAGAGAGTGTCAGAACAGTGGCATTCATAGAAATGAGCTCTGGCAAGTTCACCTGACAAATAAAGCAAAAATAGAGCTTAATAAAAGATTTCAGATATTAAAAATTTTGCCTTTCTTTGAACTTATCAGTAAAACCCACACAATTCCCAGCTTTGGAAGAAGTTTTACCTACCCATTTACTTCTGGGACAAAATCAGAAAGAGTTGAGATATGGAAAACTATGCCTTCAATATGGCCAAAATTCATAGTAAGCTTTACACAGTAGTAAAATCCATAGTTCATTATGACAGCAAGTTCAGAAAAGAAATGAATCACTTTTTTCAAGAGTACACTTATGGATTGAAACCAAAGGCTTTTCCCTTTGCTTTCAAAACCCCCTTCATTTCCATACATGGAATACAGTCTGCAGACTCTGTCTGGAATATGTGACTGAATGCTAAAAAAGCCAACATGTGCACCCTGAAAACTCCAGCACTAGGCCACTTAATCACCACTAGATTATTCCTAGAATTTGACTTTTCAAAATGCTTCCTTTTTCTTTCTTCTAGGACACCAAGAAAATCCATTCCCTTTTTAAGAATTTTCATTATTTCAAGTCCAGATACAGCACTTTTGTGACCAAAGTTTCCTTCCACCTTATAAATCTAATTTCAAACTAACAGTATGCTATAGCAGCTACCTCTGTCATAACTTGAAGTGTTAGTTTAAGTAATTTAAACAGAGAGATTATATGTATATAATAACCACATATGTATATTAAGCTACATGTGAGGAGCATAAATACGAAAACATTTGAAGGAACAATAAAAGGGTAAAAATACAGGATGATGAATAGGGAATTACACATATCATCAACCAAAAAGAAGCAGTGTATCTTACTTGCCAAGCAACACATCAAAATATCAGGACTGTGGAAAGAGAAGTTCAGTAGTTTACATTAAAATAGTAAATAAAGCTACACTGTTTTGAATCAATTAATAATGCTCCCTACAATATCTGCTCCAATCTACAAAAAAAAAACCTCTGGCACAGGCAAGTACTTGCATAAGCTAATCTCCAAAATCAGACACATATGAGGATGGAAGAAAAGAAAGGTCTAAAAATCACTTGAGTATTAATAAAGCATTTTTGCCAGAATGTGGATTTATGATTTTTAGGGGGAAATTTACAAATTCTGTAAATTTGTAAATTTACAGGCACCCAAAAGTTTCACAGGTGTCTACAGTTTGTCCCAGAGGTATCTAAGTGACTAAACTACTGTGCCTGCAAATGCTCAGAGGTACAAAATCCTTTACTAGGCCAAATGTTTAGACTTATTTCTTTACTAAAACTGTCTGAGACTTACAAATGGAGCATTATTAAAACCATGTCTTCTGTGGTGCCTCATATTTTTGGCTCTGAGGACATCTACCACACACAAAAGCACCAAGTCAAACATCTCAGTTCACAGAATTGCAGAATGGCTGGGGCTGTTGGGTACCTACAAGGTGTAATCCTTGGTCAGAGTAGGGTCACCTAAAACAGGGTGCCCACAACTACATACTGCTGAGTTTTGAATATCTCCAGAGATAGAGATGCCACAACCCTCTTGGACAACCTGTGCCAATGCTTAGTCACTGTTAGAGTTTGAAGGAAAAAAAAAAGTTTCCTGATGCTCACTTCTTGTACATCCATTTGTGCCCATGCCTCCTGTGCTTCAACAGAGAAGACTTTGGTTTGCCCATCTTTACTTGCCCAAGCTAATATTTAAACAGATTGGTGAGACTGATCCTCCTCTTCTTGAGGCTGAAACATTTCTTTACATAGAGGGTGGTCAAGCACAGGAACAGGTTTCCTCAAGAGCTGGTCAATGCCTCAAGCCTCTCCATGTTTAAGAGGCTTTTGGCCAATGCCCTTACAATATGCTTTAGCTTTTGGTCAGCCCTGAAGCAGTCAGGCACTTGGACTAGATAACGTTTGTAGATGCCATGCATCCCAAACTATTCTACGACTCAATGATTCCATTTTATATATGTTCCACTTTCTTTAATCTCCACTTTTCTTTATGGCCCACAGCTGCCTATAGTCACAAAAAGATTTGCTTTCACTGTTGGACAACTTCACTTCTACAACAGTACCAGTTCAAATGCTTGTCCAGGAGTCCAAAAGCAGAGCTCTGCACCCTCTTCAGTCTCAAGGGATGTTGGGGAGGTCAAAACTCATATCCTTCACTCCCTAGGTGACTGTCATAGCCATAAGGCAGCATTACACATTGCAAATTTTATGTGCATCATCTACCACAAGGGCAATTGCTACACCTCTGTGGAGCTGTGTAACTGAAAACAAAGAAATCCATGTCATAGTAATCAGGCCAGTATAAAGGTACCGACTTGTTTAGCACTCTCTCAGAAGTAAGAAGTTCTGAACACTGGACCCTGCTCCCCAAACTGGATTGGATTGTATCCAGTAACTCCTAGTGATGAATGCATGGTTTATGAGCTAGCATTCACACCAACTGCCTTCTGAAGACAGAAACCAGAAACATTGGAATTGAGCAGTTTCTTCAGTCCTTTTAGCAGAATTCTTAGGAAGGGGCTGGAAGTCCCTGGAAGAGCTCTGCTCTGTTTCTGCTCAGTAATAGTTTGCAGAGACCTTTCTTCTCTGTGCTCACATGCACTCAAAGACAAATATGAACAGCACACCTACTATTTATCATCCTATATGGAAAGATACCACATGCTGATTGTTCATTTGCTGTGTTCCCACCTGATAAAAATCTTGAGTAAACACTGGAGGGTTATCATTGATGTCCAAAACAAGGATGGTGAGTTCTGCTTCTGTTTGATGAACAGAATCTGAAACTATGATATGCAGCGTATACACAGCAGTTTCTTCAAAATCTAATGGTTCCGCCACTATGATGACACCAGTGTGTTGATCGATGGCAAATTTCATTTCAGGACTATTATCAGAAATAAAACCAAACTGAAGTGCTGGCCTGGAGTCTGCATCACTTGCTGACACTTGAGTCACTATAAAACCAGGCAGAGCATCTGAAACAATAATTTTGAGAATAAGTCAGAGTTAAAAGATAATATTACAATTTCTGAAGATTTTGCCTATTTTGTAATATTAAATCTTTGTGTATAGCTTTTGATGTATTTAAACTTTGTGTTTTACAATAATCACAAAAGCCAGAAAAGCTATAGAAACAGTAGTGTATTTCTTCAAAGGTATGTACTATATCCCAATTTTAATTTGGGTTTTTTTTAGACTTTCCCAGATCCAGTGTAGTCATAACAGTTTCTTCACCACCAGCAGGAACTTATATGGTTTTCCACGAGCACTTATATGACAAGTATTTACTGAACAATGCCACAAGAATATTTAACTGAGGCATTAGAGACCCTGATCTGTGTAGAACCAGCAAATGCAATTCTGGAGCTTTTCCAAATGAGGAGAAGGCCACTAGAGAGAAACAAGGCCTTCAGACAGACCTACACAGACATGGCACAAAAGTATGAAGAGATCAAGGTATTATCCTACGAGATTGAGAAAGTAGATACAGAGAGCTTTTGTCATGGACCAATTTGACAGTACCAGAGATTGTAAACTGAACCTATTAGCGATCATTTCACAAAGCCTGGAACTAACAGAAGCTAAACCATTTCTCATTTGCATGCCTTGGGCATGAAGCCTCGAAAATACTGTGCCATTTCCTAAAGCAAGCCCTTAAATGGAATACAAAATACTAATTAAGTAACCTGTAGTTTACAGCTGCTGTGAATTTATGAATTCTGTACTTGTCATTACCAGTGGCAGGTAAACTTAGGAAAGACTAAAATATATCAGAAAAGACAAACTTGATATCTTTTGGTAACAGGAGGACTCGTGTTTATAATTTTTCTGCTGTGTCTCTTAATGCATTCACATGTAAGATGCCTGTATTTGAAAATTACAGGCCCGGGACTCAAGCTGTGTAGATGTTGAGCTAATGTCACACAAGACACAAGATGCATGGTGGGTTGACAACTCAGGAGGTCCCGAGTCCTTCTCTTAATGATCATCAACTGGACTTAGCTATAGAGTTTGAGTAACATTTCATTCAAATTTATAAAAGATATTTCTCTCATCACAGTGAAATTCAAAATGTCTCATTTCTAGCAATGCTGGTTTTAACGCCAAACATTTTTGTTGGAGAAGAGCAGAAATCAAAGACATATGAAGAGTACAATACTGAAAATGAACAGATTAAAGTTGTATTTCTGCAGACTTTTTCCTCCTAAATAGCCCATGGTTTTATTCCAAACTATTCACAATGTATAAAGATTAAAAATAATGACTCTGAGAATAAAAGCAGATCAAAATTTGTTTTGATATTTCAGCTTTAATACTATCCATTATAATTTTTATAGTTGTTTGGTTACACAAATCACCAAAAGCACTAAATCATTATCTGAGAACTCCTAGCCTTAGGAATTAGGAAAGAAACTTAGCTGTACTTTCACACTTACTTTCTGGGACCTCCACTTCACCTAGTGGTTGGACAACTGGAGCGTTGTCATTAACATCCAACACTTGTATCCTGACAATAGTTGTAGCAGAGAGTCTGGGGTTTCCTTTATCAGCAGCTTGTACAACCAACCTACAATTAAAGGAGACACTAATCGTCACTGTTGAACAGAAATCACTGAATTATCCACCACTATTATAAGCAGGGGAAGTTTTAAACCCAAAAACAATAGCCATTTCTGTTCCTCACTGCGGCTCTTAAATTCCATCTTCCTTTCTGTAAGGTTAACTGTGCACAGTTTTAATTTTTGGTTTTGCAGGAAAAAATGTCCTGGAGATTCTACATGTCTAAAGAATGGTAAAATCATACAAAGAAAAGGAAGCGCTTGTCTGTACTCATTGAATCCAGTTTAATATCAAATCTAAGTGGTTAAACAACTCTTTCAAATAAGACACGGTTCTCCTGTTGGTAATTCAGAGCAGGAATTAAAACCTTAGTACTAAATTATCATTTGCAGGAACCTGACTATCTTCATTGTTTATAAAGGGACAAAAGTGATGTGGAAATTGGAAAGCACAAAAACATCCAAAATAGTAATCAGCCAGAATGCCTGAATACCAGACACAGAGCAGTCCTTCTATTACATTATAAATGCAAGTGATAAAGTAAAAACCCTGAATATGTGCACCATTTAACAATGGCAGGGTTCCACTGATTTTAGTGGGATCATAATCTTGCTATCAGATTAGAAGAGTTTTGACTTTAAACTTCCATTTCACATCTGCATAAAGATAGGCTGTAAATTCTGTAAACAACATTTCCACAAACAATGTAGCAAAGAAAATGGTGAGCAGCAACATGATAAACATGGATAAAAGGTTTACTCTTTGTAGGAAGCAGCTTCTGAACAATAAAAAGCAAATGTAACTGAGATTATTTGGAAGTCCTTACCACTTCCCAGTGGGGAAGATTCCAGAAACTAATTCAAAATTAAATCTAACTCAACAGGTGATCTTAAAAAGGAAAAAACAAGCTAGGCTAAAGGATATACAGGCTAAAGCTGAACATCTCAGTTAAATGTTCTATGAAGTAACAACTATTTTCATGTTGCACCTCATTTTTATTTTTGCCTCCCTGAAGATCTCCTAAACACTTTGTTTCTCCATCTTTCTTCTAAGTAACAGTTAAAAACTGTCAAATAGATATTTTACTTCCTAAATGTTCACTTGACAATATGGAATACCAAGGCTGTAACTCTAGCTGTGGCTTACAGCATTTCCATTCCTTGACCACACCAGCTCTACTCTGGGTATCCTTGTGGTTTCTGATCCAACAGAAGATAACTTAAATTGCAAGCTAGTATTCAATCAGTGACCATGCATAATTCCATATAGAAAGTGTATTTTTTCTAGAATGAATATTGGTAAGGTATGCATATGGAAATATTTTACTAAAAATAATCACTTTCTAAGGTTTCAGGAAAAAAAGCCTCTCATAAAAACATTTTAGCCAAGGCATTAAAATTAAGGTTCTGTCAACACTTTCATTATAAACCCTGTTGTAAGGGACTTAGAACTTCTGGGGATGAAAATGTTCAATTCAGATATATAAACAACTCCTTGCAAATTGGAAAAAAAAAACACAGTAACATTTTGACATCGAACAGGAAATAGTTTTGAAAGCTTCTTTTGCTATTCACTTTTCACCTAACAATGTCCAGATTAATAACTTGTTTTATAGAGAAGGAATATGAAGCCACAGATTCCCTGAACAAACTGTCAAACTGAAAGTCTAGAATTTTAACATAGATACGGAAATAAATCAGGCTTCCATGAGATATGAGAATTATTATGCTCTCATGTTCAACATTTCACCAACAGTAAACATCCCTAATTTGAAGGACTTATTCCAGGTGATCTTTTAAAGTACTAGTTACAAATAAAATGTATTATTTAAGTTTTTAAAAATCAGAATTGACGTTCTTGATTGAGCGAAAAACTGAATAAAACCCTCCAAATGAAGTGTCCTGTGTATAAAGTTAAAACAAAGTATTTTGGGGACATAATTATCAAATAAGCCTGAAATTAAAAAAAACCCCACATACTTTATCAATATTCTTGGATGTGGTTTTCTACAAGTTATTCTCATTCATAAGAATTCTTATTGGATGTTTAAAACTTTGAGGTCCCACAGGACGGGAAAACATGCAAATATTTTAACTGATACCACAACCAGATGGGAAAAAAAGAGTAATTTCTACTGACACATACACAGAAATACTACTTCTTGTGGAGACTGCAATACTTAAAATGGGTCTATTAATGAATTTTCATAGTCATATTTTCTCTTCAAGGCATTATTTATTTGCTTTCTAATTCCAACTATGGCATGACCCATAAAGAAAAATTGTCATGTCCACTTGGTCATATTTATTCAGAGTTTCAGAAAAACTGGAAAAAATTCATACTTAGTGGAAGACAGGTTATAGATAGAAACAGTTTAAAAAGAGTCTTTATCACATTATTGAGTAGAAACTTTGAACCATCTACCAAATAAAAATGAGAATGTATCCCTGTTTCTTGGATTTGATTTGAGTGTTTTCACTGTGTCTTTATAAAGTACATTTCCAGAGAGGGAATGGCTGTACAGTTATTAATAAACTAAAATTCAGGAAATATCATTGTTCGTATAGTGAACAATCACACTTATATCAATATGTGTTGTCATTGACTAAACTAGACCATATTATTTCTCTAAATTTGGAACTACACAAGAATCTATAGTACAAATGGGCAGCTTTAGAGCTTTCTCAGTGCTGTCTGGCTTACACCCAGGTTCTGTGGGTAATGGATATCAACAGGAAACTATGAAATATGTAACATTAATATTCTCAAGTTAGACTAGACAAAAAATACCTTTTTATGAGAACCTTAAATACAAACCTGTAAGATGAAGTGTTTTCATAATCTAGGCCTGTATTAGTTGCTAGAATTCCTCGCGCTGAATCAATCAGAAATGTTGCATTTTCATTACCAGATACAATTGAGTATTCAGTTTCTCCATTCAGCCCACTGTCAAGGTCAGTTGCAAATACCTGTTTGTGAGCAAACCTGAGGCTTAATTAAAAACAGTAGAACATGATTTCAGAAGGAAAACCCTTATACTACAGTCAGATATTTCTGATTACTTTCAACTGCACGTATTTAAATAAATCATCTTTGTCCCCAGCTTGAGTGTTGTGTAAGGTCACAAAATCTGTTCATGAACTGCAATGGGCTGCACATGAATGAGTAATTTGAAATTCAGCTACATAAAGCATTAGGGCTGAATGCAATCATTTTACTATTAGGTTGCTGTTAAAATGCTCTCCCTGTTGAGCACATAAAAATGCACTTTCTCAGTGGTACAGGACTGACCTTTAAAGTATTGCTGCTACAAAAACAGACAAAGGATAAAATAATTAAACTACTATGTTTTCAGAGATTTCCTGGAATAGTTTGAGAATTACCTTTTAAAAATACCAACCAGAAAATGTAAAAAGGGCAGAGGCAATCTGTAAAGATTTGCCAACAGAATAAGGAACATTCAGCAGCAGTGACAGGTTTCTCAAAGAGTCCTCTTACTTTTTGAAGAGTCATCTTTGTATTTTTTTGTTGCTGAACAAGCATTATAATGAGTCTGGGATCCAAAACATGGCAGAGGCAACCAGTCAGATTGAATAAAGGAAACATAATAGAATGTATTCTGTCATAAAATTCTGATTACACATCTGGCTTGAATGCCTTTTGATTTTTCTCCATTCCTGGACATATGTTTCTCTAAATAGAATGTCCATCAGTTTCTAATCACTTTGCCCTGGAGGCATTTGTAGCTTTTCATTTATTTATTCTCTAGAGAGGGAATATCTTTAGTACCTAACATGACCCTCACCGTGACCTGACTTGCAATGCAAGAACATGTACTGAGGAAATTATGTGTTCTTCTAGTCCAACTGATGTCTTCTTTTGCTCTAACACAGCCAGCTGGAAACATTTTGGGAGAATGGACCCATTCAGAGGAAGAAGTGTTTGCACATTTAAATTAAGACAAGCTGCTCTTTAGGCATCAGATTTTAAATTGAACACTGGGGTTTGACTCTACTAGTCTGATGAGTAGAAAGTATTCTTTTTATTGCTATAGTCCTTTCAGTGGAGGCATTATTACAAGACCCAGCCTATATTGTAACCAGAACCACATATTTGAATGGTGTTTTTCAATTTCTTGAAGATAGAAACAGAATTCTTTTAAAAAGAGAATTCAAATTCCAGGCGCAAAGTTGCCCAGAAGAAACAGAATTCTCTTTCAGCTCAACAGACCTGAATGAATTATCTGATCTGAAACATGGTCTAGAAGAAAGAATCATGTAATATTTTAGATATCCAAGGAGACTAGTAGCAACACCAAGAGCCCTACTCCCAGTTTTTAAGACAGAATGGTCCAGGACAGTGCTAACAGGATTGTAGTCATGAACAAATCAGCCAAACTTCTTTTGAACAACAGCACTGTGCTTGGGAAGATATACTTTCACTTACCTGTATGATGTCTGTTTTAGGACTCTGGCCTTCCCATATTGACGCTTTGTAATAGCTTTGCTCAAATTTAGGTGTATTGTCATTCACATCTTGAATCAAAACTGTCACTCCACAGAACACTGAATTGAAGCTATTTTCAGCCATAACTGTAAGATGTATTTTACACTTATCTTCATAATCAAGGTACTTGGGCTCTTTTACTGTGATTGTGCCTGGTTTATTACAAGAAAAAAAATCTCAAGATGTGACATATTCATTCGGGAAAAATCATGTACAAATGCAGTTATGAAATTCCAAACATATATACTCACCTCCATTGAACACATGCCAGAATTACAGCAAGCTTGCCATTGTGTCCTTTTTCTACCTACAACCACCCCAACATGCTAGGTACTGAATAAATCCTGGATAGCTAAGTTTTCACCAGCCACCAACTACACTGGCAATTTCTAAAAACTAAGCCAATTTACTAGCAGAGGAATAGAGACACAGTGTCTGCATGATGTTTCCTCCTCAGCACATGACAGTGAGACAGCCATGTCAGAAGAGACTTTCGTCCTTCATCTGACAGTGGCCACATCTTCCCCTCCACCAAAATCCACATCAGGCAACAGCTGTAGCAATTTCTGTATCTGCCTGACACACAGGCAAAACACTCACTCCTTCTGATGCAGCGAGCCCCCTTCCCATGAGCTGTTACTCCATCAAAAATAAAGAATGAGACTTATTGAGATGACAAGCACAACTGGCCAGCTCCACATTAAACATGAAATGTGCTTGGAAATCCACAGACATTGTTTCAATATTCTAGGAACTTACTCATAATTTTCCATTACATCTAAGCATGAAACATACTTGATTTGTATATTAATTTTCATTCAAATTCAGTTTTGCATGGACTTTTCAGTAATGATGTCATGAATCTTGTTATCCCAAACTTGGGCTATCATAAGAATGTACCAACTGTGGCTCCTCAAACTAGTGCTTTTTAATTTTTATTTTCTAGGATAAGCAAATATTAAATATTGTTTATGGACCTGCATCTTGAACATAAATATTTCAAAGGTGTTTTATTTTCAGCACAACACTTTAAAATATCACATTCTGTATAAAGAGAAAAGAAAACAGACAGCGGCAGAAGAAATATATTTCCAGATGACAGAGAGCAAACTGAAAGGCTCGAGTGAAGACTGAAACAAATAATCAAGTCTGAGGTACACCACCTAGGAGGAATATGTGAAGAAACAGAGTTGCTCATTCTTCAGAAGTTCACTTGAAGAAAAAACAGGGTAACAATCTTCAAATATGCAAATAACAGAGGGGTTGCCTTTGTCTTATGTCTACTCTTACTAGATTACGAAGGAATAAGTTTAAAACTTTTCAGCAAACATTCAGATAAATATGAAAAAAAATTTTCCAATTGCCAAGACTTTTGCAGACTTTTGAGAGGGTTTGCAGAATCACTGTCCCTGATGGTTTTTAAGGACAGTACAAATTTCTGTCATATTTTGGCATAATTGATTTCCCTCCTGCATTGGAGGGACAGACTAGTTCATGTCTTTGAGTCACCTCCGACTCTTTCTACAATTCTACAGCATAATAAAAAATTTGAAAATGGTATAGAGTCTTCTCCAAAGTGTGGTTAATTAACATTAGGTTAAGCCAGGAAAGGCAAGTAGAGCAGAGCTTTGGCTACTCAGAACAAGAATTACAGACAGGGCAAAATTTTGGTACGGCTCAAAATCTGCTGTAGAAGCAAGTGGTAGAGCAGTACTGGCGTCAAAATTGTGCTAATGTAAGCACTGCTCTTCAAAAGTCCTTAAAGGCTGAACTTCAATTAATTTTTTTCTAAGAAACACAAGAGAGGCTTCAGAGGAAAGGAAACAGAAGAAACCACAATGGATCAAATGTCTCAAAAGAAGGCTTGTGACATTCACTGCTATAGAAATTCCACTCCTGTTTGTGAAGACAGTGCTTATGAGACCCTTCAAAGCATCACATAACCATTTTTCGGCCCAGCTTGATAAAAAAAGAGAAAATACCATTTGAATTTTCTTTTTTTTTAAGGTGATATTGGATAAGATTCACTTCCTCAGTAAAAAAACCTATCTGGGTCTAAGATGTTCTTAAAGGTCAATCTCGCTAGTTTTATTTCAGTGAAATAAGAAGGACTTGAAAATCAAAAGTATGCACTTCAAGCACCCCTCATCTAAAAAAATTATTCTAGTGGTATGCCATTTGTTGCCTGGAGACATCACGATAATCAGAGGTTAAAGTCTTCAGAAACTCAGGGATAAAGCTATTTATTAAGGATACAAATATTTACACTGTTTCTGAGGAAAACTGCTTACAGTCTATATGCCATCCCAAAAAGAGAGACTGCAGCGATTCAGCAAGCAAACATATTGCATGTTTAGGAGCTGAGAGGTAACCTGAGTAGCTGTGCTCTCTTAGAAGCCTTAGAGGAGAAAATATAAATGTACATGGGGAACACCTAACCCTCCTGCACCTGAATTCCTGGCAGAAGAGCAGGTGAAAGCAGAACTGCTGCAGAACACAAGTACAATCACAAAAAAAAAAACCAAACCAGACTTGACTTTAAAATGTGTTGATGTTTGCCTGAAACAAAGAGCATTAAAAGTGCTAATGCTTCTACTTTAGAAGTGTTTTGAAGGATTTTGTTTATTGAGTTTTTGGGAAACTGTATGATGAGAAACAAGCTGGAATCTCAGTTTGAATCACAAAATGGTAGTTTATCAACTCCCAACACCTGGTGATCAATAGGAAATCAAAACTGAGTGTTTTAAACAGGTATAGTGGTGATCAATTTCTTTTTACCTCAAGTTTACGACAGTGCCTGGATTTATTAATGACCTGGTCATTGAAACAGAACTATTACTAGGGAGTACTCTTAAGATATCTAGCCCTTGTTCTTGTGGTAGGAACTTGCTAATGCTCCAAAATACACATAGACACTTGAAAAAAACTATAAAATGTACCTGTAACAGGGTGTATGGAGAATATTTCCTGATCACTGAAGATGCTGTATTTTATGTCTTCTCCTGTAAATTTGTGTTCATAGGCTTCTACTGTTAGAAGGGATGTACCTATGGAAGCAATAAGACATTTTTGTCATGTTAAACAAGAAGGTTTTTTTCTAATTTCATAGTATTGATATAAATAGCAGATACACAACTACACACTAGGTTAGGTGCTCATTCATTAGTTTAGTAAACAGTAAGAATAATTCTCCATGATTTTTTCCTATATTACAAATTCACAGACAAAGCACTGACTATCCCTCCTTCCTCAGTAAATTACACGTCTGATAACAACTTTACCTGCCTAAATAAAATTATGAGATTTAACTTTTCCTAATTGCAAATTCACAGGAATCATTTGACTTCTCTCTTACCTGAAGTCATATCTAGTTTTTTTTTTGGTTTTTGGTGCATCATGTCACCCACAAATGACCAGAAAGAGTGTATTTTTTTGTCTCCATTTATCAGGATTCAATTTGGGTTTTCGAACAGTACCTTAAATGAAATATCCTTCAGAATTTTAATTAGTCACCTTTTGACAAAGAGAAAGAAAAGATGAAACTATGTGCGTAACTATGTGTCAATTCACACAGAATCCAAATTCCATGAAAAGACCAATAATTTAATATAGAATGCAGGAGACATGAAACTGAAGTCCCATTTGGAATAAAATGAAAGGGAAAATAAATTATCCTGCTCAGATCCATTACATTTAACAAAAATACAGTAAGTTCAAAAGGCATTATCACAATCTCCAAATAATTATTCTTTTCAAGTGACTTATAAAATTGTCTAGCATATATGGCCATTGATTTTAATGTTTTAAATTATTTAATTAAATTGTAATTGCTTCTATGCAGCTGTGATAGAATGAGGCAACTTAAGTCTTTCAAACAGCAATAGAGGCAACTAGTTATTATATCACAAAGGTGATAGTCAGTGTCCTGGATGCCACAGGAAAAGACTTTAGTATAAAAAATGAGAGGAAATGTTGCCATTACAACAATATGATACCTTTTTCATTCCAGCAGTTACATATTATGTTTTAGAAACCAGAATTTTTCTATTAAGGGTTTACTATTTGCTCTCAAAATCTATCTGCCAAAAGAAAAAGTATGCCAATTTTGACATGTGATTTTCTGTACTTGTCAATATACTTGTTAGATATTTACTAGAAAAGCTCTGGAATCAACATCTATCTGTTCAATATGTAAAGAGACATGTATGAATGCTGACCTAGAGTTCTTTAGGAACTAAAATGAGGGGCTGTATGCTGAATTTTCATTGCCAAGCAACTTTGGTTTACTACAGAAAGCTGCAAGGACAATCAATCATTCACACCATCCTCAGAGCAGAGTTAGAGATAAAAAAAACCCCAAGGTCTGAACAATATCCCTCTTTATCTTTTAACACTCTCTGCATCTTTTTGTTTGCTTGTGTGTTTAAGAAGAAATACTACCAGAAATAAAGGAAGCAGCAGCATTTCTACTTGAATCCTTGTTTTTCAGAGGTTAGGTTAATAAACTCTTTTTCTGAGTCCTTATATCCTAATCTTTAAGCTCCACATTTTTCAAGCAGATAGAATTGTTTACAACTTCTTTTTAGCAGAGTACAAATCTCTTGTTCTGATACCCTTCACAGAAAATTATTCCTCCAAACAGTGAATTTTTACAGTTCATTGTCAAAAAAAATATGACCGAAGTGTGAGGTCAGCTGTGACATAAATAGAACCTATACAGATAAAGAGTAATAGAAAATGTCCATCTGCAGGAATTTGCCATTCCAATCACACACACTTCAGACATTGCCTCAAGAAGAGGTCACAACATGTAGCTCTTAACAGAGAAAAATCAGGGAAAGGGAGCTTTCTCCCTGCAAAACACATTCAGCACTGATGATAGAGCAAGGCAGCAGGGAGATCAGGCTCAAAGCAAAAGCAGTCAGATCAGCTTGAAATGCTAGGCAATTGACCTCTGAATTAGTAAAAACTATTGAAAGACATGAAGAGTGATGTAAAATATGTAAATCCAGGGTTTTTTTCAGTTTAATCACATATAGTCTGACTGCATATGGAATTATCTCAAACTGCTTTATACAGCCAAGATCCCACCATTATACCTGCAGACTCAAAATCAAAACACAGCAGAGTGAACATTTGCCTACCTGGCCAAATCAGCTCCAAAACACTTTCTGAATTCTTTGTTAGGGCATATATGTTTTTTATATATATGGGGCTTTTTATGTATATCCTAACACCAGCACCACACAGAGCTGCTGTGTCACTGCAGCATTTTCTTCTTTCTTCAGTCCTCATTAAAGTAGTCTCTTTTCACTGTCCTCTGCCATCTAACCTGTGTTCATCCTTGCCATTATTTCTTCAGACCTCTTAATTGCCATGAAATGAAAAGCTGAGCATGGAGATAATGATTCAAGAACTGTCTGGACACAATTCTGTGCCATGACCTTGCTTGAGCAGGGAGGTGATATCAGATGACCCCTTTGGTCCCTAACCCTAACCCAACCTCACCCATTCTGTGATTCTTTGACTTAAAGAATGAGGAGATACACATTTGATATCTAATAGAAAAAGAAAATAGAGGAATCGAGAAATTTTACTGGTGAATCAGTCTCCAAGTGTTATGCAAACAACCATTCAACTAAAGGCTAGGTAAACAATAAAGGTTTTTTACTCTCTGAAGAGCACAGTCACTTGATTATTTATTGATTAGCTTCTAAGTGCCTGCAGTAGAACAGTTTATAATATTTAAAGACATTAAATATTCAATATTAAACAAAAAAAAATAGAAAAGTGGGGTTTTCTAAAGGTCATTAAACTTGGAGGTTAAACACTTAAAGAAAATGTGACCACAAGGACCAGTTCCTGAGGTACTTGCCCATTTGATGGGTTTAGACTAAATTAAAACTAAGGACCCTTGGCTTTGGTTTTTTGTTTTTTATATTATTCATATTTTTTATTCTTTTTAAAATAAACATAGCGTTTTTCCTCTCCATCAGTTAAGGCAGAAATAAAATTATGAAGAGAAGCCACATTTATTAATACCAGTTCTACAAATAATCTGTATGTAATGTAAATCTTCCCTGGACTGAATACACTGGTACTATTCACATTTGTAGGGGTCCCAGGATCACATTTATCCTATAAGCTAACTTCTATGAGAGTTTTAATTACAATCATGCTTTTCTTCCCCACTGAAATGTAAAATATTTGACATTTATTTATGCTTATGAAAAAAGGAAAATAGTATAAACAGAGAAAAACAGTACTAGTATTTGGTAAAATCTCTTATATTCTTGGAAGAATTTGATCTTCTTAGCAAATAGAAGTATTATTAAACACAAACTAACATTTTGTGATCAAACCCGCCTGTTTACCCTGAAGCTTTGCTAAATTTCCTTTAATCAAAACAACTTAAATTGAATCTTAATTATATTTCTATAGATTGAATGGGAGTACACAATGGCATTCTGATACCACAGTTCCTTGGGGCATTTCTGTAATTTCAGGCTGGCTTTTTAGCCTGACCCAGGAACACATCTACACATTAAAAAATCTAGGATCAGAGCAGTTTATCTATTGCCATAAAGCTCTGATCTTTATTTTCTTTTGTTAAATTCAAAAATTTGGCTTGTAGTCCCAAACAAGCACAGGGGAAGGAATGGCTGAATAACCACAGCACTAATTACTGCAACAGCCATCTTCACCCTTCAATCTCTCTTCTGTTTGCAATCATCCAAGAATATTGATTGGTTTTCCAAAATTACTAACACATTTCTTATTTACTGATTCATAATCCAATATACAGGCTGTTACTCATGATCTAGGAATCCACTAGTCTCACAAAACCCTTAGGATATAAGGGAATACTGCCTTTGTTTTACTGAGGGAAGTTTGAATTCTAAAAGAGAAATTACTTGTTCAAGGTGAACCTTATGAGCTGTTTTAATTGAGAATATAGTGCAAGTTAGATCTTTAAATACATCTGGCCAAATAAATAGTGAGATTTGTGGACAGAAATATGTGAAAGCCATTCATTTCTGCCCCTCATCAGGACAGAACCAATCCCTGATGCAGGAGAAGATACCACATCTAATTGGCTGGAGGGATACCTATTAATGTTCTTTGAATGATAAAAAGTAGAGCAGTAATTCTCATCAATATCCAGAAAAAATCCAAATAAATCTGTAAGCACCTTGTGACTGAAGCTGGTTGGTCTATTGGTGGCATTCCATAGTGCAGTCTCTACCTAGAGAGACACTGTAGAAGCATGTCCAAGTGACCATGTACCAATGGCCTCCGACCTTCTCTACCCATCCTACTCCCCTTTCTCCTTCTTCTGCAAAGCCTAAAACTTCAGTAAGGTATTTATGAAAGCTACTACAGTTTGTGAAGGGTTTTGTGAAAACAAGAAATGAAGGTTGCAACTGGTTCCCAACACTCAACTCATCTGAGCTTGTGTGCACTGCCTAGTGAAGAAGTAAATGCTGTCCACCCATCATTAAAGTAATTTTGCTAAATGAATGAACCCACTGATGATTAGACAATGCCTCCTCCATTGCATCTTTTTCATGCTGGTGCATTTGAAAGGGGCAAACAGGTATTGGCTACATCCACATTAACTTTTCCCTGCTGCATGTAAAAAAAAAAGGTTTCCCAATATTATTCATTACAATTTCTATTCCAAAAGGAGGGGAGATTGGTGATTACAAGAAGAGGGATTTCATGCCCACCTGCTGCACTGTTCTCAGGCACACTTGCTTCGTACAGGCTGCGGCTGAATGAGATCACCTCCTCTTGCTCTTCTGTAAAGATAATGACCACAGCTGTGGCTGTTCGAGGTGTGCTGCCTTGATCTGAAGCTGTCACTAGCAGCTGGGTACTGAAGTCCTTGGAAGCCAAGGGCTCCCGAAGAATGATGTCACCTGTCTTCACATCGACCTGAAATACAGTTTCTGCCATCATCAAATTAAAAACAACAGCTCCATTTAATCCCAGATCCACATCCTCTGCTCTCACAGTGGCTACTGTCTCATTCACAGCAGTTTCAGCAGGCACAAAGACCCTGATAGGATTCTGCAAAAAAACAGGACCATTGTCATTGACATCATAAACGTGCACCACAACACTGACAGTGGTGCTCCTTGGGAAATGGGTGCTACAGTCACTTGCCACAGCCCTAAAAGTGTACTGGGACTTGGTCTCTCTGTCCAGTGCCTTTGTAGTAACGATGGATCCCGTGACACTATCGATGGCAAATGCTCCATAGGTGCCATCAATAAGGGAGTACATAACTTCACCATTCAGGCCAGCATCTTCATCAGAAGCAGAGAGGTCCAGGATGGCTGAGCCTTCCTCCAGGTCTTCTGTCACAGAGATTTGATAGTGGGTCTTCGCAAACAACGGGCTGTGGTCATTTTCATCCAAGACTGTTAGATAGAGCTGTGCAGTGGAGCTTCTCGAGGGACTGCCTAGGTCATGGCACTCAATTACAAGAGTGAAATTGCTGATGTCTTCTCTGTCTAAGCTACGAGTGACCAGCAGCTTGCCTGATGTGTTATTTAGTGTGAAGTATTCGCCAACATTTCCACCTTTCAAATACATAAAAAATTAAATGATCACAAACAACTACTTTCAAAGAAGACCCCCCTGTGAATACTCTATACTAATTGCAATAACAAGGTCCAATGCTCATACAGCTGGAGTGCTCATGTGCCTTTCACATATTTTATTTCTCATAGAAATTAAAATCTGTACTTCATTTAAATCAGTGAGTGGCAATGATAGCAAATGCAGATTGCCATAACAATTTACAGACTGGCCTTTTGGCCAGATGCATATCATTTTTCCCAAACCAGCCCACCTTACAAAAGCTCATGCATCTATGCTGCTCCATGAAATGACCTCTTCCCAGCCTTAGTTACAAATTCCACAAATCTATAAAGCATTGCTGACAATTGTAATTGCTTGCTCCTAGTTCTCTTCTACAAACCGATCTCTTGGAATTCAAGAGTTGGGCAAGGTCATGATTCAGGAGCACTGGGAATAAATATGAAGCAGTCAACTGAAAAGTCAGCATTTTTAGTAACAGTGAATGGCTTACATACTTTATAACATGCAGACAGACCAAGGGTAACTAAATTAAATGTCATAGAAATCACAACATTAAAACCAAGAAAACAAAGGAATTCATAACTGTTTCTTCAAAGAAAAATGTGTTGGTTTTTACCGCAGTAGCTCTCTGCCTACATTTGAGCTATTGCTGAGAGCCACAAACCAAAGTAAGCACAGCAAACTTGTACTTGTCCAAAGATACTACAGTAGGCTTTGAACAGCTGTGGAGCTTACATTGGCATAGTGGACACAGGAAGAGTTTGGCAAGATGGAAGCCAAGTATGACATTACTAATTGCTGGGTGAAAGAAGTTCTCATGAAATAAAATTTAATAAATAGCATTAAATAAATAAATTTCAATTAATTCTTGGATATATTTTCAAGGGAATATTTACATTCAGACTTCTACAACTGTAACAAAAAGTACAAAAATTATGCCTTCATGATTAATGCCTTGTTCCCGCATTTGGTGGGGCTTTTTTTTTGTTTCTCTGTTCTGCACTATTTCAAATCCAAAATGCAGAATGAAAGTATGCCTGGGAAGTGCTTATTAGTGCTGACAAAATCGTGAAAGATCCCTTTTCTATTCCACATAAAAGAAGCATGTGGACAAGATGGGAGCTCAGGAGGCCTGGTAAATTCAAGACTAGCTTAAAACTAAGATGCGGCTGTTTAAATATTTCCCTGCTTTATACTAACAAAATGATGGAATATAACTTACCAGTTATTTTGTATCTTAGAGCTCCATTATTGCCAGCATCCATATCTACAGCCCGGATAATGTAAACAACAGAAAGCTGTTGGTTCTCTGGAATAAAGATCTCAGAGGGAGGAAGAAGAAATGTGGGAGAGTGATCATTTTCATCCAGCACTGTGCAGATTACTGTCACTGTGCTTGACAGCGATGGAGTTCCACTGTCCCGAACCAAAACTAAGATCAATAAAAAGAAAGCAATTTTCGTTCAGTGGTTGTGATTGCAACAATAGATGTTCTTTAATATCAGAGTAGGAGAGTTATTTGTGCTATGCAAAAAGCATATGCTCTTCTGTACTGGAAAATCTTACCACATGCATCTAATTCAGAAGGCAGGAAAAAAGTAATGCTGATAGTAACACCTCACTCACTCTCACTTCCCACTCTAGAGGCATTCATAGATACTTCACACTGCTACCTTTAATACTGAAAACCTCCTGGGTTTCTCTGTCCAGCGATGCAGCTGTTACAAGTTCTCCACTGTCCGAGTTCATCTTGAATTTCTCATAACCAGCTCCTGGTAAGATTTCATACTGAAGCAAGGAATTCAGCCCTTTAAAACAGAATGGAAATCTTAGTAAAACACGGCAACTATCCTCACATTCAGGTCTACTTATTTGTCTCTTTCTTTCCCCTCCAGGTTCTTCTGAATGACAATTCCATACAGTTCCTTCCAACAGAGCTACCAGTTGTATATAGTGCAGGGATGTTAGCCTTCCTAGCTTTCTCTAGGAAATAGGCTAAAACTTTTAAAGGTTTTAGAAACCTTTCTTTCAAAGTTGCCCACCTTAGTTGAACAGGAAATGAGACTCAACATTCTTACCTATTATGGTTGTAAAATAATTCCTTTCAGATTTCTTGTAGTTGAAATATCCTCACAAGTATAATGTCATCTCCATCACACCTATATTATTACCTTTATTGAGTTTAATCTTACATTATACCTGAAGGATTTCACTATTGTGCCCTTTTTTTTTTCTAATTTTCTTACATTCCAGTCAACCATTCTGTGTTTTTCCCACCAAGAATTAGTCCTTGAGTAGGGCAGGGACAGTTGATATGCCCGAAAAATTACACGACACTTCTAGTCATTTGCAAACAGTGCCTGCCTGTCTGTTCTCATCTGCTGCAGTCAAGCACAAGACAATCTGCACTGGAGTTGATGGAGAAACACCCATGTGAGAGAAGAAACAGAGTCTACAGTTTTTAACATAGTACTCTTCATTTGCCTTTGAATAGCTTTGTTAAGAGGTTGACAGTGCTACTGAAATTTGATTAAGAGAATTATTACCGTGAATGCATTTGCACCTAAAGGAAGCCAAGGGAGGGATGTATACAATACACAGCAGGAGGAAAAATGGCTTACAGAAATCCTTTCAGCTTTACAGAAGAAGAAAGAAAAATCACATCAGTGAGGACAGTGAAGGTGAATGTCTTCAAAGTCTCAGGTTATATTTATCTGATCTGCCCATATCAGATAACATTCAACTAAATTTTAAAAGCTATTCACAGTTCTGCCTGCATTTATCTATCCTTTATCACCAATATGCTACAGATGTAAAAAAAGAGACACAAAGCTGCAGGTCTGATAGTATTAGCTTCTTGCCTCCTGCATTTAAGCTGCTTCAACGCAGTTCCTTCTCCAGCAGATTCCACAATGGACACTATTCACAACCAGGGCTGAAAAAAAATGGGTGCCATCCAAGTTGACTATTCACACAATGCTGAAGTTAAAACTTTTAACCCTTAAGAACACAGATATGTGACATCTTAATTACATTTATTTGCCAAGCATTTACAGACTCCTTTCCCATATCCAACTGCTAGGAGTGTAAAGTAGCATTAGGAAGAAGCTGCACACCCTGCCCAGAAGAGGAGTATGCTGACTCTGCACATGCACACACCACAGCACAGCAGCTAGCACATTTGCACTCAATCCAACCTGCAGGTTAATTATTCAGTAGCACTGGTCATACTTGAGGAGCTGAAATTACAAACTGAAATAAAAAATGTCCCCCTGCCCCAAATCCAGATTCAAGTCTCATCTCTATAGGACTTTACAATAAAGTCTAATGGATGCCAGTAAGATGTGTCTCATAACTCAAAGTCAATGGTTCCTATTAACCTTTCAAGGTTTTTTTCCTAAGGCTTCAGACATAATTGAACCACAGAGGCGTACATCAGCTTAATAGGAGACCTTGCCGAATGCTAGTTTGGTTTGCTAGTTTAGTCTTTTGCAAAGACCTACCTCAAGAAAAAACCCTGACCTATCTTAAATATGCTGCTGGTATCTTTGCTTTGTCATGTGTATTTTTCCAACATGCACATTTTCCAATGTTAACATCTTCTACACTTGCATTTACTGATGTTGAGTTTTTTTACATCTGTAGCATATTGTCAGATATCAGCTGGGTAGGGGTGAGGGCATGGAGGGCTCCCTAAAGGTTCCCAAAGTGAGGCACATAGAGATGCAGTAAGAGCAGGTGTTATAACATGCAGGAGCGAGGTAGCTGAATAAAAGTTTTCAAGGATATTCATGTGAAAGAAAACCATTCCAAAGTCAGAAGTTTTACTATCCCCCTAAAAAGACCCCTTTCCAGTCACAGAGAATGAAGTAGAAAGGAAAATAAAACAAAAAGTTGATAATGACTGGTTCCTCCCAGTGGTCACTCAGGGAACATATGAAACAAAAAATTGTGATGGGAGAAAGTCCTCCACTGAGACTATGCAAATATTAATGGGATGTGAACTGCAATTCAAAGAGTGTATAAAAATAAAACAAAAGATGGAAAAACAAAAAAGAGGACACCATGACAGGAGTAACTTTATTCCAAAACCGTGATCCAAAAATGTAAGAAAAGTGAGTAGCATTATATTTAAATGACTCCTATATAAATCAAATTTTCTTACATTGTGAACATCACTCCAATATTAATTTGAAACAATAGTATGACACACCCACAACATGGGGCCAAATCATGCAAATATAAGAAAAAGACCCAACAGAAGGACTCTGGTTACTGGAAAATGTACTTTAAAAAACTAGCAGGAAGGAACCATGAGCCACAACAGTGCTCCAGCCCAAAGTGTCTGCACAGGCAGGCACACACTGTGCCACCCAGTACACTTGGAATGCCCTTCCTCTCCACCCTGCCAAGCCACCCCGACTCCTTCTCACTAACTGCTCTGGAAAGTTCCTTTCTGCTGTATTTTCCACAAGATGTGAAAAAAATATAAGGGATGGAAAAGGAAGGAGAAGAATTCAAGCAAATTCTCAGTTGTCTTCTTTATCTTCCAAACCTTTCTTAAACTATCACCTTTTTCGTGATCCACAAAAGAAAGAAAATATTTGGAAGAGTGAGATACAGAGGCAGACTGCAGTACAGCTCAGCTGTTATGGAGATCATAACAGACAGGGATACCTACATACTCCTAATTCCTAATACTTTACATACTTGTGGGGAAATGTCTTTTCTATATAATACCTCTACTAAGCCCACATCAGCCTTTTGTAATCAATATCTGCTCTACATTAAAATTACAAATCTTACTGAATACATAAGATTATTTTGCTAACAAGTTCCATTATCTGTTTTTAAGATAGCACAGTCTTACATAATTCTAAAGAAAGTACAGAAAGTGAACCCACAGTAAACTGAAGTCATTCACAGAGCTGAAACTACCTTTGGGCCAAAGATGGCAGTATTGTAATATTTAACTCTCTTTCCAGATCTTATGATTTATCACACAGACCTTGTATAAGTGCTTCAGCACACAGACTAACTGTAGCATCATATGCTATGCATTTTAGACAGTTCAAAAGAGCAGGTAGTTGAAGAACTGGAGGGAATTTTTTGCTGCTTAGCAGACTCTTCAGGTTTAGTCCTTACATGTGATTCTGAGATGAACCATCCCCACATCTTATTTCTCCATTCTGTGTATTTGTGAAAAGCAATGCATTAACACTCTTTAGCATGTAAAATCCTCTCTAAAACCCGGAGCAGCTTCCACTATCCCTTCACAGCTCTACCAGCTTGAAAATCTTGGATGACAGTGCCCCTCTCTGGTCAGAAAAGATAAGCGCACATTTGCCGGCTCTGTTACAAAATCAGGACTCTTGACTAGTGATCTGATTGGGAGAGACAAAATTTTCAGATGTTAACTTTGAATTTAATATCGTTCGCTGGTTTATAACCAGAGAACGCTGGCTTTCTTCATGTGAAACCTACAATATGCTGTGTCAGACAAGAGCACATTTTACATTTAATATAACCATCAGAGATGAAGCTACCCCAAAGTCTAAGTCAGAATAGCTCAAAGCTCTAATCAAAGATTGAGAGTCTGAACCAAAACTCATATTTGGAAACCCAAAAGACATACATTACCTTGGGAAAAGCACAACAGCTGTACACACAAGGCATCAAGATTGGATTGGTCTACTATTGTCCACAAGTAAATTACAAGCAAAAGGACAAAAATTACCTGCATCTCGGTCCACAGCCTCCACTCTTACGACAAACTCCCCTGGATCTCGGTTTTCATGAACTGCAGTCTCATAAAGTTGCTTCAGGAATCTCGGGGTCTCATCATTCACATCAAGAACAATGATGGTTAGAACTTGTGTGGCAGAGAGAGCTGGGCTGCCGTCATCAAGAGCCATGACTGTCAAACTGTAGCACTCCTGAACCTCGCGGTCTAGAAACTGGGCTGTAGTTAAGAGACCTAGTTTAAAGAAAAAAGGTTTTAAAAAAGTACCCTGGTCCAGGTTAGGATCCCAGTTGTTTCAGCACTCACAGCTTCAATGTAACATCACCTGCCACTGCTGAAAGGCTTCTGGACTTTGCAGTCATTCATTACCTTCAATTCCCTCTACAGTGCTAATTGGCCCAGAAATACTGCCTTTGGCAGTATTGGGATTCATGGAAAATTCAAGTGAATTTCAGAGATTGCTTTTTATTTAACTTTGGGCTTAACTTTTTAACTATATTTAACTTAAATATTTGTCTTTTTTTGCACATAAGTTATGCAGTTAGGAGCTCCACAAATCAGTGTCAGCTGCATCACCTAATAGATTCAAAATCAGAATAAGAACCAGAAAATATTACAGCAATTAAGGTGATATTAGCATTTGTGAGAACATAGTATAATAGTTAGAAATCAGAGAATTTCAGAGAGTTTAAGAATGAAATTCATCAGCACTTTGAGCCTTCACTGAACATATTCCACCCACAGTGTAATGCAGACTCCCTGATCTCAACTTTGCCTTTCCTCATGTGTACCTACCATATCATACATGTGTGCACATGCTTTAAGTATGCATCATGCCAAAATCAGAATAAAATCTTTCACTGCTTGCATTTTCTTCCCACCTTCCTCAATACACTATTGAAAGATACAGTACACCTACAGTACAGACCCAGTACACCTACACAACACAGTAACAGTGTTACGCCAAAATTTTTGAGCTGAGTCTCACAGTGCTTAACGACTGTGCTCTGCTCTGCCCTGCTTGTGTGGTGCTCTGCCCAAGGCAATAACTCCTGAGGACAAGAAGTCAGCTGGGCAGAGCGCCACACAAATGTGGCATTTCACTATTGCATGGTATGCTCTCTCAAATGTTACTGTGAGAATCACAACACAAGAAACCCCAGAGAAGAGAAGTCACGGTACCTGTGATTTTATCCAGTACAAATGCTTTGTTTTCATTGCCTGAAAGAATGTGGTATGTAACTTGTCCATTTCTTCCCTCATCAGGATCCTTTGCAACTACGTGGTGTACAAGGAAGCCCACCTCCACATCCTCCATGACATAGGAAAGAGGCAAAGACACAAAACTGGGACTGTTGTCATTGATATCTAAAATAACAATTTTGACAGCCAGGGAATCCAGATGACGATCAGTCAGATTTATTGCCTGGTCTTCTGCAAACACCGTCAAGATCACAGAACGAGTAATCTCCCTGTCCAGTGGAGAAGCTGTGGTCAAGGTGCCATACAAAGGGTGAATAAGAAATGGATTTTCACCTGCATTACTTATTTCTAAGGAATACTCTATTTTGCTGTTCAGAAAACCGCCATCTCCATCCTTTGCATTGAATGTGTAAACCAGAGTGCCAATGGGTACATTTTCTTCTATGCCAATCACTACAATGTCGTCTTGAAAATGTGGAGAATGATCATTCTTATCTTCTACATCAATACTTAGGAAGACAGTGCTATTTTGAGGGGGGTGATTATAATCCTTTATAATAACTTGCAAAAGGAAGTGTGAATCTGTTTCATAGTCAAGCTCCTTGGAAAGATAAAGGTCTCCTGTCAAGCTGTCTATTTCAAAATGAACATTATCATCTTTAGCAATACTGAAATGTAGTTTCCTGTTAAGTGCTAGATGGTTACTCGATGCCTTCAGAGAATCCACCACTTGTGCGGGCTTAAAATTTTCAGGTATGACAAAGTGCTTGAAGTTCTGAAAGAAGCCAGATCTCCCATTGGGAAGTGGGATCACCTGCAACCAAAACACAAAGACTGCAATATTTTCCCACTGTTATTATGAATATTGTAATGTGTAGTGGGCTGACCCTGGCTGGATGCCAGGTACCAGCAAAGCTGCTTTCTCACTCCTCTCTGCCCCTGGACAGGGGACAGGAAACATAATGAAAGTTCATGAGCTGAGATAAGGATCAGGAGAGATCACTCAGCAAATACCATCACGGCCAAAACAGACTAGCAACAGAGATATTAACCGAACTTATTGCAAACAACATCAGAGCAGGATGAGAAGTACAATAAGAGCTTAAAAACACACCTTCCCCCCACCCCTCCCTCCTCCTCCAGGGGTGCAGGGAGACAGGGAATGGGGGGTTACAGTCAGTTCATCACCCGAAGTTTCTCCCCTTGCTCAGGGAGGGGAGTCCTTTAACTCCAACTGTGGGAACAGCATTTGCCTTGCCCCGACTGACGCTACAAGATATCCAAAATTAACCATCTTTAGGGTGACTTGAAAATAGTAGCCTCAATAACATTCAGCCTCTGACAGAGGAGTGCACAGGCGGCCTGAACAAAGCAGCCCCACTGTAGCTCGATGAACAGTAGGTGGCTGGCTATGGAATGAGCACATGCTGCATTTCACACTCCCATGAAGAGCAGCCCTTTATAAATCAGCAAAAATAAATAAGATATCCTTATACTAGGTTATAGAGACCAAATTTAGAAAAGAGAGCAATTTGGTGGAGAAAACAAATAAGTCTACTCTCTTCCCCACTTTCAGTCCTACTTGATATTTTTCTGCTTACCTGGATATTTTCCTCCTCTTTCCCAGTGTTTCCAATGATCTCCTAAAGCACAAGCATCATCTATTTGCAATATGATCCAGAATGCTGTTGTGCATTCTTAACAAATCAAAATGAGTCTACCCTCTCATTTCCTCCCTCAACAGAAAAAATGCTAAGGAAAATTGCCACGAGACAAGGTGCTTACAATTTTGAACAACTTCCTTTTTTCAGTTTATTTCCCAACCTTCTTCCAAAGTTGGTTTTATCCTTCAAAGAAACTAAGAATTCAACATAATTGTTCTATCTGTACAACATAAATAAGTACCTGGATGTAAACAGCGGCACGTCCTTGAAGTGAAGGCATCCCCTGGTCCTTGGCTATCACCATCATTCTGTAGTCAGATCTCTCAGCATGTGACAGAGGCTGGGTTGTTCTTAACTCTCCACTGACAGCATCAATCTGGAAGTATCCTATATCATCTCCTGTGGGGTAAAAATGGATATGTGTTATTGCAAATCAGTAACAGCTTGCCTCCATAGTACTGAATGAACAGTGAAAAAGAACAGGACCCAGAGGAAAGGAACCTGCTGTATTTATTTGGATCTCTCTGGCTTGTTTGGTTGACCTCCTCTTCATTCATTAAGTACGTAGTTATTATAAACCACTTAGTGTGGATTTAGAAAAATATGGAGAGAAACCCCAATAGAGTACTAAAGCAACAGCCCAGTTTTGTACCAGCTTTACTCACACCAATGGTGTGTGCATCGGGAGGGTGACAGATAGCCCAGGACTCCTATTTCTAACCTTGGCAGGTCCTCCTATTTCTAACCTTGGCAGACAGAGCCAGAGAAAGAATTAAGTCTTAGTCTCCAAAGTGGCATGGGTCAAGTATGTCCTGTGAGTCACAGATTACGGGGCCAGCAAAGGGCACTGTTGACCCCTACGATACACTGTGACTGCAGCCATGCCACCTGCCCTCCCTGTGCTCTGTACCAGCAGCCAGTTGGGGGTAGCTCCAATCTTACAGTCAGCTGTTGCAGAGCAACGTGTGAATATTGGAAATTATGCTCATATTTTCATCAAGGACTGGTGGCACTCTAATAATAAGTGGCTTTTAATTAAAGCAGCCACATCATTTATTTGAGAGCTGCAAAGAATAATTTTATCACAGATTAATAAATAGTTCTTCATGACTTAAAATTAGAGAATTGTTTAAGTTGAAGAAAAGATCCTTAAGATCATCAAGTGGAACCTTTAACCCAGCTGCCAAATTCCCAAAACCCTGTCCCTAAGTACCATGTCTACATGTATTTTAAATACCTCTGGGGATGATGACTCCACCACCTCCCTGGGCAGCCAGTTCCAATGCTTGCCACCCATTAGGAAATTTTTCCTAATACCCAATCTAAACCTCCCCTGGATAAAGAGACTGATACATAGCTCCCCCATGTTTAAGAAATAGAATACAAATTACTTTTAAATTGTAGTAAAATGGGAAAGTATCTACTACTCTGTATACATCACCAGAAACTGAGAAAATCACTATTATTATAAGTGCTTCTCTCTTAGAATACTATCCAAACAGCTTTCTTTTATGTGAATTGTTAATAAGGTGGGCTAGTGGGTTAAATAAAGTCATGCAGCATAACAGCCACTATTACAGTGAGCGACTGTGGTAAAAATAAATTCAGTGCAGATGGAGCGCACAAAACACGCATAAACAACTATATTTCCATAGGCACCTCAATGAGCATGAAGCTGTTTACGTTCTCCAAATCTGCACACTCAAATTAGTTAACTGCACATAGAGATGTTCACTTTTGTATCCAATTATATAATCTGCAACTGTAAAATATTTGCACCTGTAACATTTGAAGAAAAAAACATTTAGCAAGCTAATTCGAAAACTGGGTTTTCACAACCAACAAATAGGAGTTTTTTTTCAATATTGTTCTGCTGGTTTTTGCATGAATATAGCTTTCTAATTCTCCATCAGCCCTTTCTGAGTTGAGTCTTGCTGTCTGGAATATTAACAAGGAAATTGCCAACAAAAGGAAACAATATATAAAGACAATTATATTGAATGAGACAGTCTTGCATTTTTCATTTTTCATGGTAGTTTCAAAATATTAATGCTATACTACTCTTTTCATAAATAGCTTTTGGTTTACTTTCCTCGTGTAGGTCCCAACAATATGTCTACAGTCACAGATCTGCTATTTTGTTCTATATAATGTTTAATGACACAAAATCCCAGATAAGCAAAAGTCACAGGAAATACGAGAAACAGAACACAATGGGAATTGCATGCATATATTTTCAGTATTTTGCCAAAATCTACACACACAGTTACACTAAAATTCAAATATTGCATGAAATAATTATGTGCATATTTTGGTGGCAAAAAAGTCTGAAAATATTGGAAAGAGACATTGTATAAAAGAAAAACCCCTTGGGACTTCCATTCTGTAAGTGCTTCACGTTTTCATTTTTCATCTGATGCCACACACTAAAGACAGTCAAAACTGAAATGCCCCATGTCTTTTTTTTTTTTAGTATTTTTATCAATTGATTGATAAAAATACCAAAATTTATTTTTTACATGTATTCCAAGTGTAGCCATTTGATTGAAATTCAGAAAAAAACTATTACACTGAGAAAAAAGTTTAACACCTACACAGCATGTCAGTCATTGGTCTAAAAGCTCATGCTCACTGCACTTCCAGAAATATTTCCTTAGCTCTCATCTCCATAAGTCACCTAAACTAGACAACTGCTGCTCAAATCAAACACCCTAAATATATCCATTTGTATTTGAGGAGAAAAGGAAGAAAATATAGGAGAAATGGATAAGAAATAAGGAATCTGGAAAGAGCAGATGAAGCATGGAACAGGAAAAAATTGAATCTCTCAAAAACTAGACTCCAATGGCCCCAGTCTCTTCTTGAGCTTAAAAAGTAACCTGCCAATAAATACATATGTTTTTACAATTAAATTTTTCACCTCTGTCTTGTCCAACTGTTGGCCAGACTTTCATTTACATGAGGTTCTCCAAAACTCAGACACTCTTTCAGCTCTGTGCTCTCAAAGATGATCTGAGAAATTGTAGCTTAGAACCAAAAAGAAAAAAACAATGGTGCCCTGAGAAACACCAAGTAACGTGTTACTGTGCACTTTGGCTGGCTGAACATTCAGGCCTTACAGAAACTGGCATTTAGGCAAAATGGCCCAGAAAGCAGACAGAAAATAGCACTAGAGATTTCTCAGAGATTAGTGACCTCAGCACACAGTGATAGTCAGCTATGTATTTTTACCTAATTTCCTAAACAACTATTTCTTTCCTAGGTGTTAAAATACTTAGTGCCCTGACCATGTCCTTCTCCTCTGAGATGATGGAAATGTGTTTCCTTTAACAGAAAAGAGGAAGGCAAGGCCATAGCTCCCAAAGAACCTGAACATGGTGAGGGCTTGTGCAGAAATGTAGCCCTCTGCAAGTCTATAAATACTCCCTGCACACTGCTTGTAAGTCATTCTGGAGAACAAGGACTTCTTCACAGACACATGGACAGCACTTGCCAATTTGTGCATGTTAGCAGTGTAATTAGGCTTCTCTTGGCACTCATGTAGTCAAGGGCTAATGTTGCATTCACATAATTGCTCCAAATATAACTGTAGAAGCCTCTGTCAATGCTAGACTTAACACACAAAGCAGTAGTTCCAGATGCCCTATAAATACTAATTTCTGTTATAAATGCTATACTATATCCCATTGACAGTCATAAAGAAGACCAGGCAAATCATTTTCCTACTGCCAGCATCACTAAGGAATAAGCACAGCTGGGATCAACTCCCTCTGAATTAGTGATAGCATAGACATTTAAGTAGGGTCATGTGACCACCCACTTCCATGCATATACATTTTTAAAGGATGGTTTGCTCTGATTTTCTAGGAAGAGGAAGGGGCATTTTGAAGGAAACACTTCCCTGCAACCTAAAATTCATGTGGTGTGTAAACCTCATAATTCTTTTACAGATTTGCCCTCTGTATTTTGTTGGCATCTGTCATTAACATTCCTACATAGCTTAATATATTGCCCCTATTTTGAAATTTCTTTAATATCTCAAAAATATTAAAAATTACCCAGCAACATTTAAAAGCTTAACAGCTGACACTGACAACTGCAGCTCTCCATCTTGTGGCAGCCCCACCACTGAAGAATAGAGCACTGGTCTGCATGGAGTTCTCCAATTAACCTGCTGTCTCTCTGTTTAACAAATATGGCTGTAAATCAGATCATGTTTCTTCTTCATATTTAAGTACTGAACAGTGTCCCAGAACAAGAAAATACTATTTTAAATATAAACCAGGCAAAAACTTCACCATGAAACAGAAGACCAGATGTTAAAGGCTGTGAGCCAACAAAAAACAAAAATTAGTATCAGAGAAGCTCAGCTGTTTCTGGATTTGTTTATCAGGAAAATATCTCGCTCCAAGGCTGGGAGGGATTTTTAGTGGTTTTTTTGCATTTAAAATGGGGGGAGATAGGGGTGAGTTTGCCGCTGTTTTTATGTTTTTGTTCTTTCCAGAGACGGCTTTTGCAAGACCAGTCATATTTTGTGTTGCTAGTCATTTTCATAATTTGAACTCTTATTTACTCCCCTCTGGGGGCTCTACAGTGAAGCCAGTAAGAAAATCCAATGTGCTGTTTGAAGGAAGGGGATATAGTTAGATACATGAACAGGTAGAGACCCCTGAAAAACACTTACTGTATTGCCTGGCCATCACTCTTCAAACGAAGGGTTGCACACTACTCATTCCCTTTTTCACAAAGAGAAACTTTTTTGCACAAAATATTTTTACTCACAATGCACAAGTCTAAGACACTATCCAATTCCCTCTGGAATAGGCAGTCATTTATAGCCAAATTAAGGGAATCATGCTTTCTTGCTCTGTTGAAACTGTAAGATTTACATGCTAATTACCATAGATTACAAATCCCAAGCTTAAAAAGTATTGATTACTGGTAGAATAGAACAGAACTGGTAGAATGGAATAGAAACCAAACAAAAAAGATATAATCCTGTTCCTGGGAACTCTTACTGTTTTGAAGCAATAGTGAAGAAAAGCAGGAGGAACAGACCTGTTTTCCTCCCTGGTTATAGATGGAGTTCAGCATAGCAAGTGGTATGCAGCAAATCCAGACATCACATCTATGTCTCCTACTAGTATTAATGCCCCAGTCCCACTCATGTTCTAACTTGGGACTGCTCTGTTATTAATTTTATTGCAAACAAAACCAAATCCTACCACTTACCCCAGAAATGAACTATTAGATGTAGGAATTATGGGGGAAACAAAAGAGAAGTGCTTTTAAGGGGCCACGCTACGTCAGGTTAACACACTGCTAAACAAAGGGTGAAACCTGAACTAAAACCCACAAACCTCATTGTTTGCCCAGATTATCTGCTCATCCCTCTGATCCCGGTCTCAGACTGTCACAAACTGTTATTTTAGCAGGAAAATTTTCAACTGGTCGTGGGAAAAGGGAGATAATTTTTCCTTTAAGATGTTAAACTGACTGAAATACTAAACTGTACAGTAAAAGATCATGGTCCTAGTCCTTCCTAAGAGATGTTTGAACACTCTCTGGCCAGCCACAGAAGCAACCAAACCACATGAAAGATGGGGCAGAGAGCAACAGGAGGAAAGGCAGCTGCTTGCACTTCCTTAAATACTTTGTAAGACACATGGTGGTGCTGGTCCTAGTACAAAGGCATGGTCCTATTTACAATGGCAGCTTTATTCTACCTGACACAAAATAAACATAACATCTTGTATGATACATGGCTTTTCTAAAATGCTAGTTATTTTCATGTACCTTTTTGTATTAATTAACCCTTGAAATTCTTACCTGATTCTATTGAATATAATACAACACCGTTGTTTCCAGAATCGAAGTCTTTTGCAAAGATGGTGGCAACAAGTGTCCCTGACGGCTGCCCTTCCAAAACCTGTCACCAAGCAGTTCATAAATGATTTGCAATTATACATGGATAAAGCCAGTCTAAAAACAAATCCCTTGCCATAAAACCAAAGTTTAGCTGCTATTATTTTCCATTTCAGTAACATTCAGAGTGTGCAATGAGTGTTTCAGAGGATAGATAAACAACAGAGTTCTAGCAACCCTCTATCGCAGTCTGCATAGAGCACTAACTCGAGCATCTTTACTATGGCAAGCTCGGAGGTCGGAAACCAAAAGGGATTCCACTGCAGACATGAACAGAGTTACTCTCGTGCAATCCTTTAGATCTGGCCGTATGCAGCGCCCCGGTTTGGAAGGGCCTGCAGTGCGCGGTGCAGCCACAGGGCGGCGCTGCACGGTGCCCCGCCCCACCTGTCGGCGCAGCGCCCCCTGCGGGAAGCGCGGCGCGTGGTCGTTGCGGTCGCGCACGGCGATGCGCACGGCAGCCGTGGCACTGCGCCGGGGCCGCCCCGCGTCCGTCACCAGCACCCGCAGCTCGTGGTGCGCCTGCTCCTCGCGGTCCAGCGCCGCCCAGTTTATGATTTCACCTAATGGCCAAGGAAAAGGGGGGAGAAATGGAGTTAGGTGTTTACTGTGTGCTAGCACTCATCTTAGTGTGTGCAATTATGCATTTCATTTAATGTGAAATAGTGATACGTGCCCACTGATACACCTGATCACTGACATGAAAACCACAGCTTTCCAAATCCCATGCTGCAGAAACATTCTGTCAATCACAGTTTTGCATACGTACTTTAGTGCCCTATTGACATGCTGAACTGTACACTGGGTGCCCCAGAGCAAATGTATAAAACAGTATGAACCAAAGTGCTGACTTTCCAAGAAATCCATCTGGCCTTCACCACACTCCAGGACAGATAGCACATGAGCACAGGGGTTTAACTGCTGACAAGGGGCCTTTATTAATTATGTACATCAATCATAAACCCTTATATCTCCCATACATTCTGGTAAACCCAGCAAATAAATCCTACCAAGATTCTCCCTGTCTGCTTAGCCATACCCAATATAGCTGGAGATTTGTGGTTGACCAAAGCTTATCACACAGGTAACCACCTGGTTTTTAAAACCTTCTTGGTTAACTCGTAGTATTCTGTTTGCTTGTAAAGTTCCATAAGTGTACTCAAAAGCTGCTTTTATTTTGAGATTCATACAGAGAAATTCTGAGAAAGCCTTTTTACTCCCCATGGGGACTGGACATCTGGAAATAGGAATTTTAAACCGCAGATCATCACTTCCTACGTAGCATTTTGCTAAACTGGATTATTTACGGTGCCTGTATCCCTTGAAGGATTCCCTTCCTTTAGGCTCCCCATGCTCTGGTCTCTGGTGTTTAACTGTGTAGACATAACCCTTATTATTTGAGGCATTTGAGATTCACTGCAGAGTACACCCTATGCTGTGAAAAATTTCTCACAGCCGATTTAACTTCTTTGATGCCATGTACAACATGAACTCTGTTTTGATGTCAGTTACAGAAGCATTCAAAAGTATTTTAAATCACTTTGCTAACTTCATAAGTACTTTTATAGTTACTTATGGCTGATTTGTACTTTTCAACTCTACTTGATCTCAGGCAAAATTTTTCTCATATGAACTATTGAAGCTATAACTTAAAACTTTCCCTTTTAATTTGTTTCAGCCAAACACCAAAACTTATGACCAAGTGATCTGAACAAAGTCATGAAAAAAAATAAAAATACTAAGGGCCAGTCCATTCTTCATGAAAATATATTGGGTTTATTTCATTCCCCAAATTGTGACACTCTGAGTTAAAATATTCATATATCAACCCAAAAGATTCACAGCAGTTCCTGGAAGCTTAATACTTTACTTCCATACCCTTAGGGAAGGCTGCTTTCCAAAAGCAATATTAAGCAGATTACAAATCATAAAATGCTACCTGTGTTGGAATTCATCTTGAAATACTTTCCATCAGACAAGAGGAAATAGGAAAGCTGTCCATTTCTTCCTGAGTCTTTGTCAACAGCTGTAATGGTGCCAACCACACCACTGGGAATTGGATTTTCCTCAATTTCAAAGAAGTAGTTCTCATGCATAAACATGGGAGAATGATCATTTTCATCCAGGACATTAACTATTATAGATGTACTTGCATTTTGCCTAAGGTTTTCATCCTCAGATGTGCTGACCAAGGCTCTAAAACTCAGCATCTGTGTGCATTCATAGTTCAAATGTTTCCGAAGATAAATCCAGCCAGTATCAGAGCTGATTCCAAATGCAACAGAATCAGTGCTAGGCGCTAAGGAATACGTCAGATTGGAGATAACACTGTGTGGATCAAGTGAGTGGGCTTGAACCTGAAGAATTTGGGCACCTGGAGAGGTAGCTTCACTGACTTCTACTTGATACACCAAGCTTTGGAAGACCAAAATAGGGCCCATCTTCTGCTCTTCAATAACCACTGTCAACATCAGCAAAGAAGTCAGAGGAGGACTTCCACAGTCTTCAGCTGCTATGTGTAGAGTATATTCCTGCTGCTTTTCCGCCACCACTGTCCTGGTAAGGTTTATCACCCCGAGACTTGGATCAATGCTAAATGCATCTGACTGCTTGCTTGCAATACTGTATTTGACTGCCCCATTTAGGCCACTGTCTTTGTCAACTGCATGAGCAATGTAGACAGCAGTGCCAGGAGGCTGGGTATGTGAGATGGTTACCCTATCTGATTTGGTAAGAAACACTGGAGGGTTGTCATTGATGTCTGTCACAGATATGTTGACTTGAGCGCTGCTGTAGATGGGGGAGTCACCCAGCTGTGACTGAACAGTGAGCACCACAACAGACTGAGCTTCATGGTCAAGCTGTTTCTTGGTGCGGATAATGCCAAACTGGGGGTCGATAGAGAACTTCCCATGAGGATCACCGGAGCAAATTCTGTAAGAAACTGCTTCTAGTGAATCTAGAAATGGAAAAAACAGCAAAAAGTGTAACAAAAAAATAATGTAAGTGATAACATAAACATTGGCAAGAACATCTGGGGAGAATGCATGCTGTTAAATTCAATGGAATAAATGTAAGCTACACAGATGTTTGACATTCTTGCGCTTTTTATGCTTCCTTCTTCCCATCCCCGGAGCCATTCAGTAAAATATGAATCTATACAGTTTGTCCACTTTGCACTCTTTGATTTTCATCACACTGGTATTATAAAACTCTATAGAGAAAATCACATAATAGCCTCTTGTTTCTCCCTGATCTAAAATACAGAAAAAACATGCCTATAAATTAGTCTTGTGGGAGCAATTTCACTACACACAGGCATTCATTATAGCAAGGAATGAAACAGGTGGCAATTCCCTGAAAAAAAATGTATTTTAATAAACTTACTGTTCATGGGTGACCATTGCTGTAACATTTCTACATCAGATGCTACCTAAAGCACAAGCTGTATAAAGATTCAGGCTTTCTACCAAGGCCATGCAGCAGGTGCTATCTCCACCCTGAGGACAGTTCTTCCCAAAAGAAGGAAATGGGAGGATCTGACTAATCAAGCTTGCATGAAACCTTGCCATCTACCACCTTACATTTACAGATGCATCATCAGGCTATTATGTGGATTCACAGATCCCACTGCTCTGCATAGGAACCAAATATGTGCAGTGCTCAGGACAGGACTCTTTATGACCAAGGACTGTCAGGAGCTAATCCATTTCCATTTACAAATGCTATCAAAACCAGATGGATTAAATATATTTTCCAGAGGTCCTGCAAACATTCATCTGGACTTCTCCACTTAATTTGAGACAATGTGGGGTTTTGTTTGGTCGGTTGGTTTTGGTTTGGTTTTTTGAGGGGTGGCCAGGAGCGCTTCTTACAGATCCTCTGAAACTTCTGAATACTCCCTGATTTTAAGTATTGCTCTGAGATTTGCCCTGCATTGCTAATGCTTTAACATGAGCCAGACTGTCACACTTGCTTAAACTTTCACAACATGCTTCCTATCTCCTCATTTACAATTATAGAAATCCATCACAAAGAAAATGGAGGCCATTGCCAATCTCTATGGACCACCAAGGAGAGTACCATAAATCTCCAAGTGTTCTAAAGAACATCCTGATAAACCAGCCATTACAACTGCAGCCGTAAATACCAAAGGTAAAGTCTATTTAATGCTTGATAGACTGAATGAATAACACAGAGGTTTATGAGAAAAAAAAATCTACAGCTATTTCCAGTTAATGGTCACAACAAAAATACAACAATCTCTGACTGAGAATGACTCACTTGGAGGCTCCCTGGCCTTTACAGTGCCAATCACGCTGTCTTCAGGTGCATCTTCTGGAACAGAAAAGCTATACCGGGATCTCTCAAATATGGCAGGGACCAAAACAGTCTGAAGGATGTTTACTGTGACAGCTGCATTGCTGGCAGAGGGAAGGCCACCCCCATCCCGTGCAGAAACAGTCAGGAAGAATGCAGAATGTGCCAGGTGGCCAAGAGCTGAAGTCAGGTAAATAATTCCTGAAAGTACGCAAAAATAAAATAGCACTTAAGAGAGATGTAAGATAAAATTCAGCAGGTGGTCAAAATTGCTACTCTAAGAGAAGGTCAGACCATGTGGAAAAAAAATCAGCACTCCCAATTCAATTTTTGAGAGCCAAGTTCTTTTCAAACTGAAATGTGATCTTTATCATTCACCGAGCCACTGAAAGACAGCAAGTTCTGTTTCAAAACACAGTGTCCATAATTCTAATTTAGAAACATTTTAGAAAATCAAATTTTAGATTCAGTTAAATCTTTAACAGTGCTAAATTTTACTGCTGCTACTACTAGTCTATACCAATTTGGAAATGCATCAGGGTGGAAAACAAGTATTGTTTCAGAAGATTAATTTATCTCTGCATATGGTAAAGTTAATGTTATTTCAAACAGGCTGTAGAGACATTCTGCTTAAGTAACTCATGAAATAAAACATACACACAAATGGAGTCAAAACCCCAAAATATAAATTTTAGGAGCCAGGGGCTCTGTGGAAAGTATCTGGAAAGCAATCACCTGCAGTCTGATCACAAGTTTCTGTCAAAATACCCATTAACAGTGACTTCTAAGGTCCATTGAATTTGCAAGCTGCTAACAATTACATTTTATATAAACTTTTTGAAATAATTATTTGAAAAGAAAATACCATGTTCAGTCCCAAAATATAGCACTTTGGAAGTACATTTCTCAGGATAATCTATTTGTGAAGTAAATTTTTCAACATGAAAATGAAATGAAAGAATGACCAAATGCAGGAAGATTTTTCCTAGCAATGAGTGTGTTTAACTAAATATAGACTAAATCCTAGAATCACAGTGTGGTAAGTAGTAAAAATGCAGTAAACTCAAGTAATTCAATGAACATTGTTGGATGTCCCTCTTACATCTGTAGGTATGTAAAAGGGACATCCTTTTACATACCTACAGATATTTTTAAGAAATCACCTATTTTTTTTATAGAAGCTGGTGAAGACACAGAACCTCTGGCAGTTCAGTGAAACCAAACCTTTAAACTTTGGGCTACCTTTATAATTTCCTGGCTGTCAAGACAAGTTTAGTAGGGATGATGTCTGCCATTCAAGTTGGACATTTAGTGGTTAGACAGACTAAAACTAGAGTTTATCTCAAAGTGCCTTAGAAGAATCCACGGGTGATTCAATAAGAATAGATCTCCTCAGAATTTAGGGTGAATTTTCTACAATCCATTTTTAAGCAGAATAATGGAAAAGACACAAAATTCTTAAAAATATTCAAATGTGCATGCAGTATACTTTCCAAATATATTGCTAGGACATTATAATAAGCTGTGTCTTGACATGCTTAAAATGCAGCAAAAGGGTCTTCAGGATCAAGGGAAAATGCTTTTCACTAACAAAAAGGGAAGCTTATTCCAGTGTGTCAAACCACACTAAAAACTCAACAGTGATACATACAGATAGATTCAGGGTTCAGTACTGATCCAGCTCTTTTGCTAACACCTAATGCAATTCTAATAAACAACCTTATTTTGGCTTTTCAAAATATTTTTTCTTCTGATGGTTGAGTTTTATGATTACTTCAGCAGCTCAACAAAGTAGTCCTTCAAGGACATAGACTTCTGGTATTTCTTGAGGTAACCTGAGCAATTATAGCTTGAAGGAAAAAGAGGTTTAAATATTTTTCTCCAGAGGATAAACATATACACATAGATTTTTAACATAATTTCTGCCCAATTAATTTAAACCAATCAAATGGACTGTATGTTACTAATTTTCCAACTGGATATTTTTCTATTGACAAGGATATAAATATGTCAGTCTCATTTTAGATACCTCAAGAGATATGTGGGAACTGGAAAACTTCTACAGAAAAGCATCAAACTGCAAGTCTTACTCTCAGAGTAGTAACTAAAGACTTCAAAACATCCTTTAGCAAAGGGTGGAGCAAACAGAGCTCCACTGCAGGAGCTCTGAAGGCCTGTTGAACAGAAATATTTCAGAACCAAAGCTCCTTCTCTGCTGACCTAGACACATTGCAGTACACTCCATGCCAGTTAACTTACAGAAAGCAAAAAGTAAATTAATAAAAGATTTCGTTTTCTTTCTTCATTCTTTTGCTGTGTCATAGGGAAAAAGGGGAATAGTCAAGTACATCTCACCAACTCAGCTCTCTCTTGCACAACCAGGGATATCACAAGAACAAGGGCAGAATCCAAGTAAAAAGGATGTGTTTTCCATATGGTTTCCTCCAACCTCAAAAACTGCAGTATGCAGAAATTTAATAACTCATTTTGACTTTTAACTGTGTACATTCTGTTTCTTTCAGCATTTGTAGGATGGGGCATTAGCTTTGCATCTGGTGATACATAATCTATAGAGACATTTGAGATAGTTCAGCCATATGTTGGAGAACATGCCTCATTAGGCTCTATTATGGCACCACATAACAGGAAAGAAGGAAGCAGCATCTGGGATTTCACTTTCTCTATGATTAGGTAAAACAGCAGACTGTGACTGAAATGGACAGTCAAGACCACTTGGGCCAAAAGCAGCTGCCAGCACACCTGAGAGCAGGCTGGCTGAGGGCATTCCATCTGCTGCAGCACAGTGCAGGAGGTGTCCGAGTACTACACTGCAAAGGCAGAAACACAGAGGAAATTTCAAGGAGCAGGAACTGTCAAAGTCACAGGTTCAGTGTGTCAAACTCAGAGGCATGTCTCACTAAGTGACTGGCTGAACATGAACTGTGGTTTTCCTTTCTTCCCCATTTTGTAATTAAGATTAGAGTTTATTATTGTTATTGCCACAATCATTTGCAGCCTGTAATTCAAGGCTTCACATAACTTAAAAGACAATCAGGTTGCTTTAGTACAGAATATGTTCTTCCATTATGAAAAACAGTTTCTATAAACATTGACAATGAACAGGGAATAATGAGACAGCTCCTCTGCAAGGAATGTTTTACCAAAGCTCCCTATTGGGAGCTTTGATAAAACAAAAAGACCACAAAGAGTGGGTCAACTTCAAGAAAAGTGACATGTTTCTTACAGCTTGGCTCACCATATAAATGAATAGTCCTATCTGCTGCCTTTAATAACATTAAATATCCATTTTTCAAATTAATATTTATATCACTTCAGTGCTTTGAAGATTTTATCCCTGGTTAATTCCTTATTCTGCATGAGAGAGAGCTAGAATCAATTCTGCTTCACAGGTGAACAATCCTATAATTACACACTGCAAGAAGCATTAACACCCAGCCTCATTCACACCTTGGCAATCTCATTTTTTTTTACTAGATCCACATGGGCGTAACTGATTGCAGATCCCAGCCCTTATAAATCAAAAGTATGACATACAGACTGCCTGCTGCCTGGATGTGACCTGGATACAGATTGCAGGCAGAACCTGCAATGCTGGATGCATGCTAGCAACTGCCACTGCAGGTTGTGGTCTGGGAACAGCTCTGCTCCAAGGCAGGTCAGCACAGCCATGCTGGAATTCACAGATGTTTTTCTGCAGAACAATCTGTGCTCAGGGGCTAGCAGAAATCCTTACCATGGTTTGGAGCACTCAATGTATGGGGAAAACTAGTACTATTGAAGGCAAAATCATGGAATGACTGCCAGCTCTTTCACCTGCTTCGTACTTCCTCACTCACTGTACATGGTAGGGCAGGAACTTCCAAGAAGTCTTGCTCTTCACTTTGTGCCTATTTGCCCAGAAAGTGCAAATGCACTAATGAAGGACAGGACTCTCTGCCACCCACCATCCTCTAGCAATGGCAAAATTTCTCATGGGATTTTGTTGTTCTTACTTTTGTGGAGTTGCACCCTATTCCATGAGGGGGTTAACTGCTGTTTCTCAACAGTTGAAGGCCCGAGACAGGAATCCACATGTAATGATTCTTTAAAATACATTTTTTTATCATATTCATGATCCTGTGATCAGTCCTAATCTTACAATAGCATCCAGAACCAAAGTAGGCTCACTCACCAAAAGAACTTTTTGTATGGGAAAAAATCATACTGGTAAATCCAATAGGATTTCCACACACATCTCCATCAGAGCACTTTGAAAATAGGCTTTGCACAGGGTTCTCTCATAAGCAAAACAAAAATCAGCCCTACATTCATAGGCATTTGTAGGTAAACCAAATGTTTTCCACATTTGGTCAAGTGCTGCAAAGACAAAAATCAGGATGCACTAACATCAGTAACAAAGTCTGGATTGCATAGGTATGCATAAATGGCTTCTAATATAATATTCTATTCTATTATAATATATTATATTCAGTGTTCATGAAATAAAAAAATCCACAACTTTAGAACATGGCAAGAGGGATCAAATCAACAGTTACCAGTGGTGTTACCTAGGCCCTTGAAACCAAACACCCCAACAAACTTTAAATGATGGCACTATTTTTTCAACAAATAACCTAGGATGAGGCAGCTGGCATCACCTGACAGAGCTCAGACAACAAGCAGATGGTCAAAAGGTCCACATGGTTCCTCACCCCAGTTCACCTTCAAAGCTGGCCAGTGGACCTGCTGTCCACTACTGTGCAGGTCAGAGCTGACCCACTGATCTGCCCAGAGCAGCCACCCTAACTCAGCAGCTTCCCAGTGCAGGGGTGCCTGCACAACTTTGCTTTTTACGTGTCAGAAAAAACTTCAATATGAGCACAGAGAGGGTGATCCTCCAGAAGATCAATGCAGTTAGGAGGTGTGCCTTTTGCATTAACATTAAAATTAGCATTTTTTTAAAGGAAGAATGATTGTGTTTCTGCTTGACATTTCTATTTAAATTTGTCCAACTCATTGCCTATGCTGTCATCTTGGCACTGCATACTGGTTCCAGCTTTAGCATCTCACCTGTACTTAAAATGCACCTTTTTTAGTGAAGCTGCATTCTTGATGGTAACCATAGCAACACTCTGCCAAATACATTAAACAGCTGGTTTAATAACGGCCAGGGGAAGGAAGGAATTAAATTGTTATTTACAATCTACCTACTGTAATACATGTAGCTTCACCTCACATGAAAAGTCTTTAAAAAGCTTACTTTTAATGGCACAAATGCTGGTTTGCATTTCAGCAAAGAGGAGAACTTCTTCAGTTTGAAAATATTCAGTGTTTGAATGTTTTTGTAGTAAATGACTGATTGAACCCATACCAATATTCTAGCTGCATTTGTATTTTACAGCACTGCAGATGCTTTCAACACTGGCCCCATTGCAGCAAATTCTTGTGCTCAATTCATAGTTTTCCTCTTAGAAAGGGAAATAGATATAAAAGAACTTAGTGTTTACAACCAATACTTTACAAACATACTGTGTTTAATTGCAAGAGTTTGCTTAGCACATGAAGGTCTGGTCATGGAGTCTGCACATGACAAACCAATACTTACAAACTAACAAGAGCAGTTTTAACACTACAGCTCCACCAGAAGCATGACACTACTATTTCAAATACTATAGGTTACAGAGAGTTTTAGTGAGCAAAGAAATATTCAACAACAGAAAAAACATGAATTTCTAATTACAGCAGTTCCATTAGTCACAAACAGAATACCCATCTGAGCATCAGCCTCTAATATCGAGGAAAAGAAGGCATGAGTTTAGTACTAGAATGGTTTTGTATCATCTAGGCTGTTTTCTTTTACAAAAGGGCTTTTTAAACAAAGTCTTGGGATGCAAAATTTTATGTCCCTAGAGACTACAGTTAGCCAGCTTAGAAGATCAGGTGCCTCCTAACTCCATTTTTTTTTTATTACATGTTTAAATGATTATTCCTTTAAAAAACCACAAACAAACAACACCTTCTGGAAATTCTACTTTTTCAGTAGAACATACAAGTGAAGAGATACAATACAGTGTTAGAAGGAGATTTCCTTTGTTCTGCCCTGGTTTATTTCCTTCAATCTGACCTAATAGTAACTCAGAGTGTGTTTGCTGTCTGACTGTGTACAAAGCAAACACTCTCACACAAACACAAATCCATCCAGAAATCAAAGGTTACACCAGAAAGAAGGCAGGACTTTGGCCTGGTGAATTGCAGTATTTTCAAAGACAAAGGCAGAAACCTCCCCCCACAATCTGCACAGCTCCAGCCCTGCCACACCTTCGCAACAGGTCACCTTTCCTTGCTTAGCTTATCAAAGTTTTTCAAAAACCTTTATTTAATCAAGGACCTTGTCAGTAAAGGACTTTTTCAATCAAGCTGCCAGCCCCTAGATCCAAAAATAGCTCAGTGCACAACCTGGTAACTCGACTGCCATGGTAACCAGGGATGGTATTTCTTTGAAGGTACTGTAGAAAAAGATATCAGGACAGACACAGAATGAAGCCTGCTATAAGCTAAAGAAGATGTATTTACTCTATTCTTATATTAAGAGCACTACAAAACACTCCAGATCCTGCCCTTCATTTATATGGACTGATTTTCTGCTGCACACACTTCCCTGCTACATTTATTCTAACATGGTACCACAGCTGTCTGCTCCCTTGTTTTGACCTGACACTTTCTTCTTTTCTTTAAGTTAACTGAGAACACAAACATATTCTGTACTCTAAGACCCATGCAGTCTCTAGCAAAGAAAAGGGTTGCTTGTCTGAATTTCACTGTATAAATATCACACTATTCACCTTCTCTAAAATGGGAGGTTTGGGCAAAACTTTTTCCTTTTCAGCTTTTTTTTTTAATCAACCTACATCATCTGTGCAATGCCAAGGAAGTTTACTCTTTGCCTCTTTTGGTGGATTCTTATGTTCTGAGGTCTGACATTGGCTTAACTAGGACATAGGAGGGTGGGCTAGAGTATTTTTGTTAATACTTTGCATTCCTTCATGCACAATCATCTCACGTACACGCCACTATGGCACGGTTGAGTTTTTGGCACAAAGGTTGTAGGAATATTTCTCTTTGTAGATGGTTTGGAAACATAAATTTTATATATATATTATGTATAAAATCCCATTCTATTGGATTTTATACATAAAAGAAAAAAAAAGAGATACATTAGGAGTTAACAGTATGGATATTTTTCCATGCTGTTCTGCTACACAACTTTCTTTCAGGGCCAAAATCTGCACCCTTACACTTACTACAGCATGTGCTTTTATGACAACATACTATTTTTCCATTCTTTATGTTAAATTTCTCATTAGGTGAGACCCAAGTGAAAGTAAATGCCCACAAATAACTTAGCTGAGACCACTAATTTTTCCTGTTTGATTTAAACCAAACAAAGTTCTTCAAAGGTGAAAACTTACTATGCTAAACCAATGTCTCAGACATATTCCACTGAGTTGCAGCATTCCAAATACACTGTCAATATCATATGACAGATCAGAAAGACAGTAATTGAAGAAACTTCAGTTTAAAAAAAGAAGTGGCCTCAAAATGTTCCAAAATAAAGCACTCCTAATTTTAAATGTTATTTATGCAAAGCTCTTCATATGTTTAGCAAATGTACTACATGCTGTAGGAAAATGCCAAAAGTAGTTTAAAAATAAAGGGTTTTTTTCCTACAATACTATACAAAAACATCATCAATCATCATAAATATGTGCCTTGTTTTCTTTAGAAAGGGTGCATCCCCATTTTACTTTGATGCCTAGTATAATCTGCTATATATTAAACACTGTATAATACATGGAGTTAAGCAAAGTTTTGGGGTTTTTTCCCCCATAAAAATAAATGTTGGTATTTCAACATTACTTTTCAACCTGTATTGCAATAGAAATAAAGCAATGAAAATTTCTGAAGATGCAGCTGTTAAAAAACAGTTCTATTTTAAAAATAAACTAAATTTTTCAGCATCCTTAACTGGAATGAATCTACTCTGAACCAAATCAAAGCTTATTGTAAGTTAGTTTGCCATTAAATTGCATTTACATATGGTTCCATAGTGTAGTAATTAAAGTAGTACAGCACTAAAATACACACTGCCACAAGAAATATATACCAGTGAGGCACTGCTCTGTACTAGCTCTACACTGCTCCTCTTGTATCCATTACTCGGCAATGTTAAAGTGACAAGATGCTAGAATTGAATTTGGCTTCTGGATAAGGTACTTCTTATATTCTTAAAATTGCATGATCTTTAGGTGTATCCATCCTTTTATTCTTTGACAACAGACTAAGCTCCTGGACTGCTCTAAATCTTTTACAGGACATTTTAGTCACATGATGCCCTTTGCTAAAAAGAAATCAGAGTGCATCTTAAAGGGAGCGTCTTAAAGTCAAAATTTCCACAGAAGAATGTTCCTTTTGCAGGAGCTGTACTTCTGTGCTGAATCTTTTTAATGTTATGTTTTAATGTTTTTTGAATGTTCAACTACTAACCAGCTCTCACAACAAGGCTTGTCTGCTCTCCTCAAAATGTGTTTTTTGATATAAATAAGTAACAGAAAGTATTATAACAAAAATGGAGACATCTCCAAGTATCTCAGTGCCCTGTGTTTATGTGGCAAGAATTTAGCCATGTGGGGGCTACAGGAGTGGTTTCTGTGGTGCAGAGCATGGTGAGGCAGCTGTCCCCCTGCAGCCTATGGAGGTCCACAGGGGAGCAGAGATCCACCCTCAGCCCATCCTCACTGGAGCAGATGGATGCCCAAAGAAGACTGTGGCCCCATGGGAAGCTCATACTGGTGCAGGTTTGCTGGCAGGACTTGTGACCCCACAGGAAACCCACACTGAATCATTCTCCTCCTGAAGGACTGGACCCTGCTGAAATGACCTGTGCTGGAACGGAAGAGTGTGAGGAGGAAGGAACAGCAGAGACAACCTGATGTGATGAACTACACAGCTGCCACTCCCCATCCTCCTGTACTGCCAGGGCCAGAGGACATAGAGAAAATTGGGACTGAAGTTAAGTGCAGGAGAAGGGAGGGGTGGGGGGGAATGTCTTTTACAATGTAGTTTCTATTTCTCATTACCCTCCTCCGATTTGATTGGCAATAAAAGTCATTTCCTCAAATTGAGTCTCTTTTGCCAGTGACAGTAATTGCTGAGAGATTTCTCCCTGCACTTTTCTTGACCCACAAGTCTTTTGTCATAATTTTCTCCCCCTGCACAACTTAGAGAAGGGGAGTAATACAGTGACTTTGGTGGGCACCTGGCATTCAGCCCAGGATGGATGGATGGATCCAGCCCATCTATCAGCCATATTTACAGACACATTCTCAATAAAATACACAAAAGGAAGGTCATAGCTTTTGTTGTAGGCATCTAATTTATGTAGGAATCACAGAAACACAAGCCTAAATATCTTATAGAATTGAAAGAAACAGAAGCTAAATTATATGCTTATACTGCTGTAACATACAATGAGTGAATTATACTTTCTCTACATGGTTTTCATGCTCGTTTTAAATACCAAATACATTCATATGAAGACAAACCATGGCTGCTGCCTTTTGCTTAGCTTCCATGGAAGTTTTCTCTGCACACAAGGACTAGCTAAGGAATTTGTTTTATGACTATGAACAGACTGTTTACCTGAAGACTGACACATGAAGTCACACTGGTCCAGAATAATATTCAAGGACTACAATTTTGTCAGTTTGAAACAAGTTCTCTGAACCAGAACAATGATGATGATGATAACCATCTTTTTACCCATCTCTCGAAAAGGACATCACTAAGATCAATGGAAAAATGCATTACATGCCCTTAGGTGAAGGTAAGTATTAATGCTGTCATTGTAAAGGAAGTTAACTAATTCTGTTGTTAATCCTAAAGTCAAGCACTGCATAGGTTTTCTGCCACATTTATGATTGCATCCTGTGACTTACATTTTTAATTACCAGCTCAGCCATAACTATAAATACACTCTCTTTCAGATAGCTTGTTAGGTAACAATGGGAAAATAAACAAACATAGCTCAAACAGTTCCTCAGCCAGAAGAGCTCTTCAACTTGCCCTGTTCTAATCAATTCACGAGTACTGTTCATGGATCATGCATGGATCAGATATCTACAAAAGACAACATAATGAAACCAAGATGTTGTTTATACCAACACTAGAAACAAACGATAGCAAGAGTCACGAACCAGCAGAGGAGCTGGTTTACAGTTTCGTATCCATACATTTTTCTAGTTACACAGTTCTTAAAGTGGTTTTTCTTGTGGAAAGTCTATCATCAATCAAATGAAAAACACTTCAACTTTTTCAAAAATGGAAACACAATAAATGTTATTTATGAGGACAAGAGCATATCACAAACAATAAATGCAGTGTCTAAAAGCTAAAATAGCAAACAAATATAACTAATAAAATCTTGTTTAGAATTGAAAAAGAATGCAGTGGAATGTCTGGTCAATGAAAGGATGTTCCTTCCCACTCCCGCTGAATTTATCTATTTACAACATCCACATGTCCCAGTGCTTGAAACAAAAGATGGAGCCCCTTCAAAGAGCCTGGATGTGCCTCAACCTCATAATAACTATGTATCACAAACAGTATTGTTATATTCTATATAGTGAGGAGTTAACCAGCTGGTAGGACATTCTGAACACAGCTTGAAGAAAAACTAAGAGATTTAACAAACAAGAGCCAGAAGCAAGACATAGCAATGAAGAATTTGGGTTTCAATTGTTATTTTACTGTTTTATCCATTTATCTTCTAAAAATTGAAAAGGCCATTTTTAGTGAGTGTATTCTAAGTGCAGCACTCAACAAACACCCCTGAAGAAAATTACAGTGAGAAATTTTCATGGCAAGAAAAAGAGAAATTGCAAAAAAAAAAAAAGAAAAATTACATATGTCATGAACAACAGCATCATCTTGCATATTATTTTAATGTATCATAGTGTAATGTGACACACCATTTGCCACTATTTTCATAATACTGAAAATACCTCTGTCCACATAAAATATTAAGGGCTATAATAAAGCAGTCAGTAAGACAAAGTAATAAGACAAAATTACTAATGCACTGACTTACATTTCTCCTTCCTAAATTCTCTATCAGCAAGAAAAAAAAAAATTAAAAAATAAAACTTATCGGGCAGCCAAATCCACAGGATTCTCCAACACCATCATTGTCCTTTTGTTTAGGTCCTCTAATAATGAGAAGAGCAGATAAAACAGAATATGCCATACTGTAAATTGGAAAAAATGCAGAACACAAGAGAAACAGCACATCCATAAGATCAGAAAATCAGAGACCAAACTGTAATAACATCTCCTTTGGCTTTCTGGTTTGAGCATCCATCTCCTGGAGAATACCTATTCTTTCACATATTTGTCTGTTGCCCTCTGTCCACAAAATGCTGCCCAGCTAACTAGATGAAGTCCCTCACATAACCTTCAGAGAGGCACAGCTAAACTAGCCCATAAATCAGAGCATATGAAGACAGCTTTAGCACAATGAGCACTGGAAAACGTCTCTGTTGTAACAAGAAATAAGAAGGAAGAGCTCAAAATCTCTGTGCCCTAACAGTGAGACACTTGTTTCATCTCTCTCTGAATACTGAACAGGTTTTCAAGCTCAAAGATGGCAAAACTTCTGTGTGACATATTGGAAATTTTAATGTTTTGGGGTTTTTTTGCGCATTTGGGGGGCGGGGGAGAAGGGGGAGGTTGGGCTTTTTTTGTTTAAAATGCTTATTTTTTCCTATAGTTTAAAAATTATTCACCTCACCAGTGACTGAGAATAAGCCCTATTTTCAATAGATGTGGAAGAATATAAATGGAAAAAATGTATTCAGAAAAAAAGCCCACAGCATTAATATTAATAGGTTAAAATTAGACACAGTCTGACCTTGGGAATTACCCAGGAGATCTGATTAAGTGCAATCAGATTCCAAGCACTATAATGCTGGGAATAGTGTCTGACCTAAGAGCTTTTCTCATCATGAAATGTCAGCAATAATGACCTCAAGCAACTTCACCCTGAATTTGGTCTGCCTTTGATAAAATACCATGATAGATCCATGAGGTAATAGTAACTTACAAGCTTATAGAGTCTTCATCATTAAGCATGACATTTTTCCTATACAAAGTGCCAAACTGGAAAGGGAGGCCAAAAGGTCACAATCCAAGGAAGAAACCTTTCAAAAGGCTTTCTTTCAACAGAGGGATGCTGCAAAGCCGGTGCTGCTAATGTGATCCACAGGGGCTCTCTTCAACAAGCCTGATGGGACAGTTTTAAAATGACCAGTTAAATGCCTGTGGAGATCCAGCTCCCTAATTATTGACTGACCTACGTATTTTTGACATCAGTTATGCTCCTGAGAACCTGACTTGACAGGTAGTTAAAAGTCCACAGTTAAATAAATTCTGAAATAGCCAAGACAAGCAGCCTAACTTCCTAAGAAGATTAGTTTCTTCTGTTCATCAGAATGTTTTGGGAACTGTGTAAAAACAGACACCATTTAGAAAGAATAGAACCTTGAGAGATTTTGAATGCCAAAGACCTAATATATATACACATGTATCACAGCCTAAAAAGATCTTAAACTTATAAAATAATCTGTGCCATGGCCATCTGTTGATCAGGATACATTCACATGCAAGGGCTGGCCCTCAAGAAAAATGGCAATTTCAGTTTAGTCAATCACTTATTGAAAAGCACAGTTAGAAAGCTAAACAATGAGTCAAACAGGGAGGCAAATATGCCTTGTAAGACTGAGCAGAATGAGACCTTAGCACAGTACAGAGGAAGATTAGAACAGAAAAGAAATGAAAGGAGGAACATCCTAAAGGGTGTTTTATTGCTTTTCAAGAGTAAGCCCTAAGAATTTCAGATATGCAGATATTTTTGTAAAAATGTAATATTTTATTATTTCATACAATGATCAATAGATTTAGGGCTGAAAATAGTGGATAAGTGGCATGCTGCTCGTCCTTCATTGTGCTGGCATGTACTATGTTTTCCATTTTTCTGCTTATTCCACTGAATGCAAAGGTTTCACATTAAACCTAAATCTTCCATCTACTTCTAGAATTATTTTCCATCAGAATCTAAGTTCCACTTGTTTGACATGACTCCAAATACAAAAAGCATAATCAAGGAGAATACATATTCCGTATAATTTTAACCTTTCTGAATCACAGACACATACAGTACCTGTGGATGTATCCACTGTGAAAAAAGAAGAAAATTCTCCTGGGACCAGTTGATATGTGACAATGCCAAATATTCCTGAATCTCTGTCTGTGGCAGCAACATTGATGATTTCTGTTCCTGGCTGTGTGTGACTGCTGATACTTGTCACATAGGCGTCTTGTTCAAAAACAGGCTGATGGTCATTAATATCTTCTATCTCGATGCGAACAAAAGCTTGGGCACTCAGACCACCCTGTTGGATAAATAAGAAAAAAAAACCCAAAAAACAAGATCATTTTAAAAATAGGATGGTACACAGCTGGCTTCAGTCCATCATTACGAAATGGAGCATGCTGCAACAATATTGATCAATGAAAATGTCCATTAAAAGTAAATTACAGTATCTGCAATACCCAAAACACTGCACAGAAGTAAGCTATGTGCTCAGCACAACACCGAGGGCTGATGGAGTGCATAAAGAAATTCAGCTTCTCTACAATGGCGAGGCCTGAACACAAAGTCAGTTTTGTTAACGCTAATGAGCGCCACACATCAAAAACTTTGCTAGTCTAACCTCACATGCTTCTGCTTACATCTCCAACACTCCACTTATTCCTTCACAGATAAAAGTCAGGGCTTTATGCTCCAGGAAGACATGCCCTCAGATGACTGTGGTGCTCCAGTAAAGCAGGAATAACTTCTCTCTATGAAACTTTCAGATGTAAAAGCATGACCATCATAATGGTGAATATGAGGCTTTTTCAACCAGGGATACAAACTAAAAGCAGTGCAGGACAGCCAAAAGCTGACCTGTCAGGCTGCTGTCTACAATGCCTATGCTCAATTTACTGACAGTTGTCCTGCAAAAGCCCACTAAAATACCACATGGGACCACATTTAGCCTTGCTCTGGTGTAAAACTAGAGAAGAAAGGAACAACTACAAGCTGGCTTATCACACTATGCTTCAAAAAAATACTGATTTACTATGAAAAAGCACTGAATTTTGTGACAATCTGACAGTTCTCTGAGTATCGAAGTGTAGACCCTACAGGCACCTGAGTGAAACTAGTGGTAATTTACTTCTCAGAGGACTCCCTCCGTGAGTTTGGAGGGGCTCATGTTTCCAAGACTATTTTGTAGCCACAGGAAGAATAAGCATTTCTAAAAGAAAGCAGGTCCACCGAGGCAGAGATAACAGTGAATTCTGGGGCGCTGGCATGCTCAGAAGCACAAAGCAGCACAGGCATGTACAGCCTGCACGTGCTTTATGTGGTACATTAAAATACAGATGGAGGAAGAATCCTGAGCTCTTCAAAGTCCACTGAGCATGCTGTGCTTGTAGCAGTCACTTTGAGAAACTGCTGGCACAGATCAGATGTTCATGCATGCACATAAAAAATGCTGAGCTAGGGCAAACTTCATTTTGCAGTCACAGTAGCTGTGATACAGAGAAAACCACACCAACCCAAAACTAACTGTGTTGCCTAATTCTGCAATCAAATTGTTCACATCAATTAGTTTTAAACCTGACCTTCATTAAACTACCCAAGGATTCAGACTGGATATGACTCCTTTAGATTTACCCTGCCATATAACAATCTCCCACAAAACTATTTTTGGAGTGTTTGCTTAGTGTGTCCATAGGTTCTGACTAATTTTTGAAAAAAAAAATACTATCAGCATTTACTTTCATATTTTCATAGTGATTTTTTGCTTTATCCTGATGTGGTTTTTTTTCTTCTGTGTTGTAAATGTTACCTCTATTGGGTGAAGTGATATTCCCATAAAGGCTCAAGTAAGTGAAAAATTAAGATGATTAAGATGATAAATTATGCATCATGTGTCTGTGTTTCACCCACAAACAAGGAGATCTATCCCACATCCTCCTAGTGTGCTTCTGAAGAAAATAAGGCATGGTGTGCTTCCAGAGCTCATGCTGCTGCACAGGCAGCCAGCAACCAGGACTCTTGCTGGGAAACCAGAACTCTGAAGGACAGTAATCAGCCTGCAAATTACTGGGACTGCCATGAAACCCCATGCCAATATGGAGAAATGGAGATGGCAGGGACCCCAGTGCCAACACCCCCACTTCAGGGCAAGCCCCTTCCCCAGTACCTTGATTTCCATGATGGAAGGGATGCACAGGAAGCTAAAAAGGGAAGGAAGGGGAAGGGGAGGGAATGTGCTCTGCTCACTGTCAGAATATGCTCCCCGTGTCCACAGCTTTCAGGTACTTTAGAAGACAAATCAGAAGTATTTTTAAGGGAAGAGGACCAGGGAAGAAAGGAGGTCAAGAATAAAAAGCATCTAAAAAAGATGGTTGGAACAGCATGAAACCAAACTTACAAGAGCTTGTGTTAAGCTGTTTCTTTCAAGCTTCATTATTGCTAAACAGACATGAAAAATCCCCAAACCCCATTTTTCAGCCAATTTGTATTTGTGCAACAGAGTTATGTAAAGACTGAAAAGTCTTTTGAAATTTATTAACTTTAAGTATACAGGGAAATTTCTATTCTCTAAGAAAATTGACCAATATTTATGATGGAGACAGGATCTTCTTTTCCTGAAGAAGCAGTGTATACTTTCACATGCTAAGCATGACATTTACTTAATAACTTAATGATATTAACTGATTATGGCCCAATTCTTGCTCTGACATCTGAAAAAAAGTATCATTCCAATAGAGAAGGAACTAAAACTCCTATTTCTAATGATGTGGATATACTTCATCTGCTCAGAAGCAAGCAAAACATGTATCTTCCAAAACATGAAGACTGACTTATACAAGATCTATTACTGACAGAAAATTACACTTGCCAAAACATGTTAACAAGCAGCAGAAAGCCACAGCTGATTTTAAAATCCCTTATCTCAAATGTTTGAGTGTTTTTCACTATTGTTGTACTCTCTGGTGCAACAAAGTCACAATTACAATGACTTCTCTGTCAGAGCCCTGAGGGTTGTGTCTCTCGTGGAAGAAAAAGGGGACATCAACTACCATCAAGTGAAAATAACAACAATTAATGTTTTCCTTACTTCAGAAGGATCAAATGTGTGTGAATAGCTAAAGCTAGTAGACCTCTTTATCATGTCTTAAAAAAAATGAAATATCCTGCCTTGGGCAGGGGAAACTTTTTGTCTTAATAAGTAGAAATGATGCTGTTTTGAGCAGCTGTATTTCTTTATTTTGGTGCTGTAAAATGCTTAAAACTCTATCAAGACTTTCATCACAGCCTCCAAAGTTTTTGCCAGTGAAGCATGCTATCAAATTTTTGTTCCAAACTGAACTGTTAGATACAGAATCTCTGACATAAAGGCTTTGTTTTTTGGTAAACCTAAGGGATATGTCATCTTGAAGTAATGCTGTTCAAGTGGAGAAATGTCTCCAATTATTTCAAAAGCCAATGTAAAAGCAAAATAATATTGGATAGGCAGGGGGGATTACCAAAAAGCAAGAGACAAAGTTTCTCTATGCAGAAAGGCAGTAAGAGAGTCACTAATACCCTGCTGATGGTGTACTGAACCCTTTGCAGTGATGATGAAGCAGCTGAAACACTGAAGACACCTACCATTCCATACAGGAGAGACAAGGATACTTCCTTTCATCTTGGCTTAATCAATGAGAGTACTCCCACAAGCTCTCACAGGATGTTTATTTAAAACCAGTTGAACAGAAGCTGTTTTCCACCTGCCTCTCCATGGGCTCTTGTGTGCAATTCAAGTTCACTCCTTACATTTTCTACACAATGCATTAGAGACATGACTGACAAGTTCTAAAGCCATGTAATGGAGTAGCCAGGAACAGGTGGAGGAAACTGATAGTTTTGCTGTAAGATAAACTGCACACCACCTGGAAAATACTTTATTTTTCTTCTCATTTCTAATTAACTGTGTTATTTTCTTTCCTTTTCATCTCTCTACCCTTCTTTGTCACAGGTGACCTTTCATCCTTCCTCTCTTTTCTGTGCACATTTCTCCCCTGATCACAGCCTCTACATGAGCCCCATACCTAACATCTTTAATCCATCAAAATCAGCAGCAGAATGTCAGGAAATAAGACAAATATCCTACTACAATTCTGCTTTAAAGGTAGAGAGTTGGTCAACACAAGTTCAGGTGCACTAAAACTTTGAAAAGCTGATGTTGAGTTTACGTGCTTTAGTATTTAAGTGTCAGGTAGGCAAACTTCTACAAAGTGCTGACTTCAAGTAAAAAGATCAAGCCTTACCTGTCAAAAACAAGGCAATATAAAACTGAACCTTTCTCCCCATTACTGAAGTTCTGAAAACAGAAGGTCCATAAATAAAGATAAATTACAGAGCAATTAAAAATTAAATACCCTAAGTTTCAAAGCATTGCCTATATTCCTTTAATTTAAGGTAAGATTTATCAATAGAGCAGTAATTTAACTAAAAAAATTAAGGCATCAAGTTTTTCTTCATGCAAACATATTTTCTTTAAGATTTTCAAAATCATTTTCTGTACCTGACTGAATATCTTAGAAATTTACAGAATTTCACTACCATTGTTCAGCTCTCACATACCCTTTATCAATGATTTATCTTGATATTCCAGACATGTGTATGTGTCCTGAACATTTATACAGCTTCAAAACACATGAATGATAGGAAAAAATAAAATTATGATGTATAGCAGAATGCCTAATTTTCTGTTGTTATGCATTTCAATACAGACTGCTTTACTCTTCAAAGTTTTTTTTGGATATATTCAAGTATAAATATTGAAGGCAGAAATCACACACAAGCGAAATTCCAAAATGGTCAGATAGAACTACCTCTGCTATAGACATTACAGACAATGTCCTGGAAAAACCCACTCTTATATCCTTATATTAAAATCATAGAATGGTTTGAGTAGGAAGAGACCTTTCAAAGGTTTTCTAGTCCAAACCCCTTGCAATTAGCAGGGTCAAGTTATTAGATATTCAAATCAGATGAGTGGAAACAAACATACCAATATATTTATGTAATTTTTTTCTGCTCTAAAGAAATCTATGAGGAAGAAAAAGCACACTGCTAAAGGCACTATTAATAAAGAATATTTCTGTAGCCTCTGAAATGAGCCCTGAATTGTGACAGCTAAAGAAAAAGCATTGTTTAACTATTACACAAATATCTGAATTCAACAAAACAGATGGCTACATTCTCAAAATCAAATAATTAATACAACCATCAACTGCAGCTATTTAAGTTAATCTACTCATGGGTACAGAAATCCTAGTTCACTAAGTTTCTTCAGAGTACAATTAAAAAAAACCTACAGGCATTTTGAATGAAAAATACAACACCTCTAACACAACTGCATTTTTAAAAAGTTATATTAGATACACTTAGGACATTATCTTAAATGCAATTTTAATATTCAAAGTAAGAAATAAAAACTGCATAGCCTGAAATAATTTCATTTGAATGTTTTTCAGGACAAATTATTCTGCAATATGTGACCTGAATAACATTTCAAAAAGTGTCCTTATGTAATTTTAGCATTTGAAGGCAACTAATAACCTTTCTTCAGCTTCTTCACAATTCACTATTAAGCTGAAGAAGGTAAAGACAAGTACGAACTGGGCCTTACAAAGAAAACAACCTCAGACTGCAAATCACAAAAAGAATATTTTGTAATGAAAATATGATTAATAGTTTTCTTCCATTATTTTTTGGAGCTTACTAGCAAAATGTTTTGTTACATGGCATCAGGTGGGCAAGGTGTCCATCCCCAGACATCTCAATATGTTCACACTGCAGCAAATGTCTCCTCACCCTCCTTGCCAGGATCTGCTATGGACCATTTCAGGCACACACAACTACCCTGCCCTTGCTGTACCATGAATGATCACTTCCAAGCACCAGATCTTGAAAAGTGGGAAAACTTCCAGACATGCAGGTGCAGGGAGGCTGCACCCAGCCACAGCTGCAGCAATGGCATCAGCCAGCTAGAAAGGACAAGGAACTTACCCAGGAAAGTCACTGTCACCCACAGTAGCCATGCAGTTCTAGGCCATGGTACTGTCTTATTACTGCTGCAGTGGTCTTGAAAGCAGGGAGCAGAAGTAACTTGGAGTCCATTGGTTCCAATAAGAAGAAAATTAGCAAGGACTAACATCCTAGAAACATTTTTCCAAACTTTATTTGGGAGTCACTGGGTATCTCCCAGCCAATTGTATCAGTTTGTGTAGAAATTCACAGTTCATGAATATAATTTTCTGCTCTCTTTAAGGACAAGACATTTTGTTCAAATTCATGCAAATTTTACACAGTTGCTACATTCTCATTTAAAAGTATACCAGACATCCAGATTTGCAAATGCATTCATGAATCTGGCAGTGTAGAAAGGTGAAACTTACCCCATCTGTAGCTTTTACTAAGAGATCATAAGTGGTTGGATCTCCTTCTCTGTCAATGTCTTGAGACACAAAGATCTGACCAGTATGTGGGTCAATCTGGAAAGCTTTGGATTTTTCATAAAAATTAAATCCATCGTAAAGAGAATACTCAATTTCTCCAAACTGGTCAGCATCTGCATCTGTTGCTTTGACCTGCAAGGAGACAACAGAGATAAAAATGAAGCCAGTGAAACTATTACTCATTAAAACAAAGTGTCTGTGATTTTTGAACCTGTTTGTGTTGTAAAAGCAAATGTGTGTACAGAGAATAAATACAAACATGTTCTGCTACATAAGCTGGCTGCCAGCAGTTTGGAAACATCTCTGTCCCTGACAGTGTAAATATCAATCCTCTTCCTTTCCCGTGAATGGAAAAGCCATGCTCTTCAGCCATGTCCAGAGGCTATACCTTAAACTATCTTCCATTTATTATGTTATTTTTATAACTTTGGTATGTTATTTTTACCAGTTGAGGTAGCTCTTACGAAAAATCAGAAAGCTCTTATGTCACATGTGGATCAGAAAAGTGCTGCAGGACATCCTTACCTAATGTATTCTATAAACAACTTCTCCGATCTTAATTTAGTTTTCACTTGAAAGAGGGCTTGGTGGCACTCATGTTTTTTGACCCACAGGTGGGTTGATTTAAAATGTATTTGATAAACACAAAAGTTTTGTACATTGCTCCTTCAATTTTATTCCCTTAAGATCTTTGATAACAGGTGTTTTGTGCTGAGTTTGGCTCTTCTCTGGCACATTGCATTGTGATAGTTTTCACTTAAATTTAGAAACATTTTGGTAGAAAATAATTGACGAAAATATGCATGCATTAATAAAGCCAGTATTTTCAGTTCTCTAATTTGCCATTATTGCAGACACAAATAATTTCTCCTTCACAATTGGATTAATTTTCTACTTTTTCTTTAAAAATGGTAATTTCCATGGTTTTCCATCAGCCTGTCTGTACAAGCACAATGCCTTAACAGAGGCATTAACAGAGAAGACCTTAAGAGAGCTTTGGAAACTTTAGTATCACAAAGCCCAAGAGTAAGAATTGGTGGAAGGCCACAGAGACCTGTGCCAGTCAGTGTCTGCACCTGACGCATGCTGATAATGTGAGACTCACAGTCATCAACCACAGCCAGGGCAGAGGCGAAGGTCTGCACGTGCCTGCCTGTACAGAAAACCATCTGGCACAGTTTCAGGTAGAGTTTCAAAAGAAACAGTCCAGGCCAGGGAGTAGTCCTAGAAGTAAGTTTGGATTAGATCACCCTGTTTGGGTGATATAAATTAATTTAGTTGCATGGACACAAGCTGTGCCAGGTCATTTGGCCATGGGATCCAGAACAGTCTTTGGCTGCTGCTCCTACCAGAACAAATGTGGCCATAAAGACCAGTCAGTGACTGCATCAGAAACTCCCTTCTTTGCCCACATAGGAATTGTTTTGGCACTAAGATACTTAGCTGGGACTGAATTAAAACCAAATGAACAAAACATGTCTTGGGAAGCCTGGAAAGCATGGAAGTGGGGAAAGGGAAACCACATAAAAAGTGCCAATTCAAATCATAAAGTTAAAACTTACTCTAGACAAGTAATCAGAATTTTAAAGTGACAGCCGAAAAGATACATGTGTTATTTCAATTATTATTTTTTGCTTGTTGTGGTTTGGTTTTTGCTTGCATTTCCACTTCTCTATGGAAACTCGAAATTTTTTGTATTTCAGAAGTATCACTGTGACTGCACCACATGCTCCATAACATTCTTCATCCCATAGGAAGGTTTTTCACAATACCAAAGGCCATCATACCAGAGTTGACACCAAAAAAAATCTCCTTCTGGGGAGCCCTGTGCTCACAGAGCCCTCTTCATGCCCTTTTCACACCCTTGCAAGTTTGCATCCCACAGCTGCAGCAGTCTGCAACCCATGGCCACTCCTGACCTGGGTCCAACCACTCGTTCTAGGCAATTTAAAGGCAAAACTCACAATCATGCATAGCTAAACAAATATCCAGTCCTAAAAATGCTTTACAGCTGTATGTAAATCAAGCCTACAACATGCACATTTCTCCAGCCTTATACTTTGTTATTCCTGTCATAAAAAGAAGAACAGAACATACATCTAGTGCACTCTTATTAATCTACTACCCTAATGTTATGGAACTATAAGTCACTTGGCCCTTATAAGAAAAATATTTCAATTTATTTCTTTTGCCTGAAATCCAACAGGAGTGACAGTACTGAAAGGTTCTGTCTGACTGTGCCTACATGCAGTTACATGTGTAAATGCTAACATTTTTGCCTGCAACTGAGCATGAGTGATTAATTGCAGGTGAAATTTGAGGGGATTGTTAGAAGTTTAGCTCATTACGTTCAGTGACTTGTTTTCTTTGTTGTAAATTATGCAGTCCTCAGACTTTGAACAGTACATGTAAAGGCATAATGAGTGATGAATTTAAATAAAAATGCTTCAGTTCAAGGCTATGCAAATTTAAAGGTCTAATTGTGATCAACTTAAATTACTATAATCATCTTTCAGGCAGCTGAACTCAGTGGCATCCATTTTCTGAGAAAAATATAATCTTTCTCCCTGTTCAAGTACCTCACATCCAATCAATTTCTACCCACTTAGTAGTCCTTTTTTTAATCATTCACCATGGAACCTTTGATCTGAAGAGGGAAGATCTGGAATTAAAAGCAAATGAAAAATTTCCTGCAGCAGAGAGATCTGACACTGAATGGCACTACACTTGAGGTCAGGGAAGCTATTAACCAGGATCATAGAATCATTGAGGCTGAAAAAAGACCCTTTAATGGGTCTTTATTTTGCATCAACAAAATGCAAGCTGATTTAGAAGGAGGAATTCAATGAAAACATGCTGACAAATTCAAGTTTTTTGACACAATTAAGTGACCACGTTGTTGAAGATTTTAGGAATTAAAGCACACAGTAGTCACTGTCTGAAACATGTTGGCTTGTGATAGCCTACTGTGAGTACCAATCCTACAGAGTATTGCAGCAGTTAACTGCCCAAAAGCTGTGAATTACAGCAGCCCAAACAGGAGGAAATGAAGGCAGCAGAAGGAATTTTCACAGTGGACTGATCAAGAGAGTTGTATGTTATCAATATCCCAAAGGTGATAGAGTTGAATGGATTTATGTGCCCTGAAGAAGTGGGAGGCAAGAGAGTACCAAATATGTAATACCTCTGACAAGCCTAATACAAGATTGGAATCTTGGAAAAAAATAAAGGGGAAGAAAAGGAAGGGTTATGCTCCCAAGGTCTTTCTCCTTTCACTAAATTTGTTTTCAATGCAGTAAGTTGAACATCCAAGTTTTTAAGGAGTGTAAACTTTCGAGTAACTTCAGAACAAAGTATTTCCCCAAGAAACATTTTTTAAAGCCAACACGAGTCATTGTATGGATAGCTCCTGGCTGGACTTCTCCCATCAGTCATGCTTCCTGTAGCCTACATCCTTTGGTCAGCTTGTACAATATCTAGACTAAAAATCTGTCAGAGAAAAAAACAGTTTGTTTTGTCCTGTTGACACTACCAATAAAGGGGTTAGACTTCAGATATCGTCTCAGGAGGAGAAAAGAGGGGGACCTAAAGAAATGTTGTGCAGATCAAGTAAAAAATCTGACCCACCGGTATGATGTTCAGACAGACCAGTGCAAGAGGAAAATAAATGGTGTCAAGTGGTAGATACTAAAGGGTGTAAAAAGACAAACAAATAAAATTCATCAGTGCTGGAAGGGCAGAAATAATCTTATATTTGCATATGAAAAGAGGGGATGATCTCAAAGAATCTGTGATTTTAGGGGTAACTACCCTAATTTCCTCATCCATATGTGCACTTCAACCCTGTAACACATGTCTAGGTTTAAACAGAAAAAACAATTGCTGGCAGTTCACTTAAATAAGAGGGAACAAAACTATTTTTACCACTATGCTGAGAAAGTAGAGACTTCAGAGCTTAGAGAAAGCAAATATTTGGCAGATCTTCAGCTGCTTTCATTCACTTCAGTGGAATGATGACAACTCATAGCAATGGGCAATGTCCCCATATTTAACAGGCATTGAATTGTGTTACCAATAAACTAATAGTAAACAAGATTATAGATAAACAAGAAATAGATCTGCTACTAAATTCTACATTGCTTTAAACACAAAGTCATTTTAAGAGAAAACTCCAGTTATTTTTGTTTTTTAAAATTTCCAATCATTTTTATCCTCAACAAATTAAAGTCCTGTGGTTATAGTTACCTTTCTTTATTTTGATGCCTAGATATTATTTCCTAACAAATGAACATATTTTGAAAAGCAGAGCAAATATTTTACATTTTATGCAAAGGGGGGGAAGTGTCTCCTGCACACAAAACCACAACAGAAAAGATAAACCTATTACCTGCAGATCAAAGATTCAGAACCTATATAAAAAATAATTTTTAGGACTCAGAGTATGCAGCCTTAAAGATGACTGATTGGCAATGTTGAATTTCACATGTGAGTGGCCAGGATTAATTTTACATCTTTCAGATAGACCAGACCACTGGAAAGACCAGGCCATTCAGTCAAATAAGCCATCACCATGGTCATCTGTGATAGCAATTAAATGAGACTAATAAATATTAAATCAATTCTTCACAGCATAAGAATTTTCCCATACCACATATTCTGTCAAGTTTACTTCACTTGATTTCAGTTAAACACGATACAGATTTCTTAGCTGTTAAAATCTGTTTGGTGGACTCAATGTCAGAGCATAAGACAGATTTTGTGCATTTATTTTTTGCACAAAAAGTATGTTTAATTGTCTTAGTTCTACTTATATAATAAAAAGCAAGCTAATTGCCAGCAGCCAGTTTTACAGAAAACCAGAATAAAGGGTAAATAAAAGCATATTACACTACTGAGGACAACCAGGGGATCCAGCTCAGCCAGCATAGGTTTAAGAAAGACAGCTTCTGCTTGACTAACCTGATCTCTCTTTATGGCCAAAGGGGCCAGTGGTGTCCTGGCCTGTATCAGGAAGTGCATGGCCAGCAGGACCAGGGCAGTGACTGTCTCCTGTACTTAGCACTGGTGAGGCCACACCTCAAGTACTGTGTCCATTTCTGGGCCCCTCACTACAGGAAGGACATTGAGGTGCTGGAGAATGTCCAGAGAGGGGAAAGAGAGCTGGTGAAGGGTCTAGAAGTAAATAAATTATATGATGTACAACTGAGGGATCTGGGGGGGTTTAGCCTGGAGAAAAGGAGGTTCAGGGGCGACCTTACTGTTCTCTACAACTGCCTGAAAGGAGACTGTAGCCAGGTGAGGGTTGGCCTCTTCTCTCAGGTAACAAGTGACAGAACAAGGGACATAGCCTCAAGTTGCACCAGGGGAGGTTCAGGTTGGAAATCAATTTCTTTACTGAAGGGGTAGTTAAGGAATGAAACAGGCTGCCCAGGGAAGCATTGGAGTCACCATCCCTGGAAGTGTTTGAGAGATGACTGGATGTGGCACTTAGTGCTATGGTTTATTTGATATGGTAGTGTTTGGTCAAAAGTTGAACATGATTTTAGACTCAGTGATTCTATGACTGTGTACTCCACAATATTCATCATCCAACTGTAAGACAAGACTAAAAAAATGGTGAAAACTACTCCTAAACTAGAAAAAGAAAAAAAAAAAAAAAGAAAGTGGAAACTACCAGGGAGCTGAAAAGAAAGGTTCAGTGATAGAGTTCAGTTGCCAATGAATGGTGCAAGGATGGCTCTATCCTGCAGTCATCAACAGCACAAAATCTGGCCTCCTTACACTTGACATACTGAAGGACAGCAGGCCTGTTCCAGGCAGTACAGCAATACCTGATGGCAAACCCTCACCAGAGAAGTGTTTTAGTTCCTCACATAGGCAGTACAAGCACCATCAGAATGGTTAACTACTGCGGAAGCAACTGCTCTACCAGACCTTCATGCCAGGTCCATGACCACAGGGAAGGAGAGGAGCAGTCTGAGTTGGTGGCATGCTGTCAGCAACATGTGACCATAGAAATATTAGCAGTGAAGTTATGGTAGAAGACATTTTTCAAGTTACTTGCGTGTATCTGTACGATAGATTAGCATGCGTGCTGTCACAATCACACATCATCAAATGTCTCCAAGCCAGTGCTCTGACTTACAACCCTGGTTAGTGAGAAAATAGCATATCAAATACAAAGCAATGATCTCTACCTCACAGCTGCCTGAGGCAGCACAGACAATAATGCTGACACCAAACCTAAAGAGTGTAATAAATACATTACTTTGGAATTTTATTTATCTGCCTCAGCACCCACGATTAGCCTGCTCCCTAGTGCAGCAGGTTTAACATATGGAAATGGGAATAAAGCTGCAGATCCACTTGAAGTCCTAAAAGCATGAGCCTTGACTTCAAGAAAAGGAATTATTTGCCTGAGGCCTAAACAGCTGGTCCTTGACAATTGCACTGACAGCAGAAAAAGCCCCATTCTTCATTCTCAAACTGGGCTGCATCTGGAAAGCCACAAATCAAAATAACAACTGAAATCTAAGCTGCTAATTTAAGTGGCATTGATGCTTACTCTGTTAACAACCACAGGTACCAGATACTCAAAAAATCCCCAAGAAATAAGAAAATCCTTAGTCCTCATCCTTGCTCTGATACAAAGAAAGCTTCACTGTGATGGTCAGGTCAATGCACTTAACTAACGTTAGTTTTTCTGCATTCTTTTGGTCTGCTCTAGGATGGAGACTACCACAACTGACAATAAGCACTGCACAGACACAACCTTGCTAACCTGTACTGAAGCTGATGCTGATTCCTCCAGCCAATTTCTGATTCACTCCAGAAATTGCCATCAGTTTTATGAAGGCGCTAATAAGAAGCAAGTCCCATCAAAACATTCAATAATTCTCAACAGCCTTTCAAGTGAAAAGAGAAAAACCTAAATGCAAGCAGAGACAGAGGCCAGGCATCCTCTCTGCTCAAGGACAGCATGTAAAATGGGGTATTCACTGTAACCTCAACTGAACATAACATTTCTTAATTTTGATAAGGCTTTTGTTTTGGCTTTTCAAACAACTACATCTGTTTGGTTCTTTTTTCTTTTTTACTGTTTGTGCCCCCATGAGTTGTACAGGAATTCCAATTAACTACATGGTTTTAAAATAAAGTAAAACTAACCCGGCTTCACATATGAATCTCTCATAAAAGATCACACTAATTTTACCTTCTTTGTAATACACCATTTTTTACAACATTCTCTATCTTCCCCACAACAAACAAATGAAAAGAAACTTAATTTACATGATGAACAATTATGAGATCTTAGTTTTTTGCTTCCTCTGCTTTTCTGTGTATCTAACTGATGACTGTGAACAAACCTGCCAATAAAAAATATTGACAGATCTTTGATTTACTTCTTTCAGTTAGTCTACAGGAAGCAAGAAAAATTAAAATCACTGGAGGAGAAAACAGCCTAAGTACATCACAGCATCACTCTTTCATTCTGAACAGCAGACACTATTCAGCAAGTGAAGTCCAGATCCAGGAAGAACTAGGCATTTCAGTCTGTATTGTAATCTGCAAATCCTGCTCTGATGCTAGCCACAGCCTGATTCACTCCAGTTTAATGCCTTAAGTTCCTGACACGCCTTAAGTTTTGCTACCAAGCCTTCTAGCTACAAGCAGCTAGATCCCATTGAGGTGAGCCACAATCCAGAGGTATGGGAGGCAGGTCCAACCTGGAATGGCTGACCTTATCACTCTTATTACACTGATTGGATTGGACCACTACAAAATACAATTGTCAATGTCTGAATTCATAGCAAGCAGCTGTACTGCTAAATGCCTACTTATCATATGGGGTTAAAATGTCATTTTGGGAGTAGAAAGCTTGAGTTTCAGTACTGAAAATGTCTGCTAAAAGGACTATCGACTCCATCAGCCTGTTTGGTCTACACTGCCTTCCTTCTTATTGTGCAAATATAATCAAAAAAGAAAATAATTTATTTTACCATCTATAAAAACTGAAAGAACAGAAATTAAAAGATAATGTATTTCTGAGGAAAGAAAAAGGAATTAACAGGAACAAGCAAATATTTGCATGACTAAAGGAATAAGCAAATATTTGCATGACTTATTTAAATCATCCAAAATCAAACCCCCTTCTTTTCAGTGAAAGCGGCTCCATCCACTTGTTAATTCCGTTCACATACTCTGGTATAATTTTAGATTTTATAACATGCTAAAACCTTGCTATGCAGGGTCTAAGTACAAATCCATTTTTATTCATTAGTAAGCTATAGAGCACCAAGACTGAATACCTCTGCCAAGGAACAACAGAGTACAAAAATTTCCCTATTCTGTGCTAATTGCATAAAACAAGGAGCGATGGGCTTTATAATTGAGAGTACCTATCTCACAAATAACTATTCATACTGAATATGCTATTTTAATAATTGTACAGTGGAGCATGTCTTTTAGTGGTGGGATGATTTTAGAATTACATTAAGTAAGTTGTTTTAGAAAGCAAAACTCAAGGTTCTCAAATTCTATTGATTTGCTTTTTTTACTAAGTTGCCCTATCTTATTTACTGCAACTTAGTAAAAAAAGCAAATAAATAATGTAACTTATGACTAGTAGTATGTATTATAGGAGTAATAAAAAATTGTTAGAATAATTCCATTTTTTTTTGCTTAGATCAATTAACATCATTACTATACTTATAGTTACAAGTATATACTTATACAGCTGGAATATGATATATTATTTAACTCAATAATTGAAGTATGTATCCTGAATTTAGAATATGCGTGTGATCTTAGAACACTAATGACAGAATCTTTTGATTATACTCATATCTGTGATAGAAAAATTGCAGGAGGATGCTACAAAGGAGAGAAAGAACTTTGTAAGCAGAAAGGCAACCTTGCACCCAGCTGCATTCCTTCTGGCACAGTTTTGTGCAAATGGCTTTTGAGACAGATCAAGAATAATAATCCAATCCAATAAAAGCTCATAATAAAAACTTTGTTATTGGTGCAACATCTGATTTCAGCTAAGTCAGTTCCTGATTCAACTGACCTGAGGCAAATGGTAAGAAGGTGGTAGGAAAAGTTCAGTCCAGGTAAAGCCTAAAACCTCTTTAAGCCGTGGCACAGTCTTAAGAGAGGCTAAATCTGAACACTTACACACATTTGTGCAAATATTTTCCAAGCCCCAAAACCAGTCTGAGCTGCTAATTCCTTCCTGCAAACCACAATGCTCCAACCCATGTTCCTGACTGGACTGCTACAACTATTTATGGAGCTTTGTTGTGAACAAGATCACTAAGAGTAGTGGTCCATTTAAAGAAAAAGAAGACAGAATGAAATCCAAAAACTTTTATTGGTATACAGCCAGATTACTGAATTTTTTTTTTCCTTTTTCTTTTCCGAGTCACATTAGCAAGTATCAGTGAGCAGCCAAGATTAAAACCTCAAATTTACTTTGCTGTCAGCCTGAAAGGATTTGTTATTGCACCTTTACAGTAAGCAAAGACTATGTGTGGGCTGCCTAAATTGCCCCTTACAAATACATATGTAAGTTGCTGCACTTCTTGGGTAGATGTGGTGTTTTAACACCAGGGAAAGGGTACTATGGCAGGCCAGCTGGAGGCCTGCTGTCACTGGAGAAGAAAGCTGTCCAAAAACCCCTAGCTGGGTTACCACAGAAAATGTACAGTTTTGCTCAAGTCCAGAGAAGACGTCAGAGAGGGTCAACCTAGACCCAGTCCCTCTCACATCTGTATTACAGCTGTGGGTATTCCATGCAATTTACATGGGTGTTTGCCAGAGCAGCAAGCTGACTGGTCACCACCTTTCCATAAATCAGGAAGGAGTCCTCATTTAAAAAAACCCCACAGAACAAGCAAGTTGATCAAAGTTAGATTATTTTTCTTTCCTCATGGCATCAGCTGTTTCAGTTCATTAGTTTCTTCAAATAGCAATAGGCTTCCTACTACCCATAATCTATTTTTACAGATAATTACCTTTCAGACTGCTACCCAGGTCAATGAGTTAAATGACAATGGACTTGTTTAACTTACCTAGTCATCAACACATTATTGAAAAGCAGATATTTCTATTTCATCCATGAAAAATCAGGCTTTTAATGACTACAGCAAATGTACTAATGTAAGATAAACAGCAATATTATTATCATCATCATCATCTGTCCCATTTTATTTTGATCACTGCGGGGAGGTTCAAAAACATCACTTCAAGACAGGCTTTGCAGAACACATAAGTAAATGAAGGCAAAGGTTTCTATCACTTTGCATGTCTAATGCTTAGAATCTGAATGCTCATTTAAACAGATTGCCAAACATTAACAAAAATGAAATGCCTTCCAGAATCCCTTCAGAAAGCTGGCCTCTTCTGTCCTGACTCCTTCTGAATATCTGTTAATGTGCTTATGTCCAAAATCACAGTATTAAAACATCTTCTAGCTTGGCTTTCAGAAATATGGCCTGCAAAATGTTGTGTTCCTAAGTGTTAAAAGAAGAATAAATGCTCTTCTAATAAAAGCACACATTTTGTGTAACTTTAGTCTTACAAATCATGTCCAATTTATATTTGGAAGTAAGCAGATGAGGGCTCTTTTAGTTCATTTCTGCTTTTATGGAAAATTTAAGACATGGCCAAACTCACAGCTTGAATATTGTATTCACAGCACTTGAGAAAAAATATTTTCATATTTTCTTCATTGTGGACTAAAAATTAGCAAGGGATCTTATATATCACCTAATAATTGGTGGGAAAATGCAGCCTGACACAAAGTATTGAGAGGTTTCCCTTCTCCTTCCTTCTAGATCAATTATTTCATATACATGCCAATGTTGTTTTCTCTCTTTCCAATACTGCCTGTCTACATTTCTAGCTATTTTTGCTCTAAACAAGCCTCACACTCACAGAATTTAGAAGATATCAGAGGACAATGTGTAACAAGAAACAATCCTCAGAAAAAACAAAAGTCAAAGAACATGCAAATGTTAATCTCAATTGCATGAAGCAAAATCTGGGATAATGTCTAATAAAAAAAATCCTTTAGGAATTTATTTGGTTTGAAATACAAAACCCACTGAGTGCCCAATAAATGTAACTAAACTTCTTCAATTTAAGTTAGCTGTATATTTTACAAACATGATTCAGATGGCCCAGCTTTGAATATGTGGAGGTGGCAGAGCCACTCCCAAAGAGTTAAAGGGTATCACCTATGATCCATGATGTTTGAACAATGATATGCAGAAGCATGACAAACTCACCACCACTCTAAATGTAACATAAGACAGAGCTTTCAAACACTCTCAATATTTAAAACTGAGTTTACCATAAAATAGTTCCCAATCCCAAACTAGAAGTCCTGATAAGTATTACGAGAATTACACTTACTCATACAACAGAAATTCTGTTGGGTGAAGTAAAATTTACCTGAAACACATTATCATGCAAACTAGAGTCATACACATCAATAATGAAAATAATTATGGAGCCAGAAGTACTCTATGCCTTTTTCAGACCAGACTACATGTCTGAATGAAACCATGAGATGCACTTTTCCATCTGCAATCAGTGCCTGCTCATACAGCCTCCACACACAAACCCAACCACATGGTGGCCACAAGACCAGTATGTTATATGTGCACAAATCAGGATACACATCCAGACTGTGCACTGAGTAACAAATATTTCATTTGCCACAGTGAGGAATGCATGTCCATCAGATGGGAACCCAGGAGCAGACTGTCCCACTGAGCTGCACACACTACACAGAAATGCAAAGTTATTAAAGCTTCCAGGCCAGAACAGTCCTGAGCCAACTAACAGGGCTAAAGAGAAAGGGTCATGAACCTGCAGCACAAGTGGACAGCCCCCACTTCCCCATTATAACAGATTTCCAATTTCTACAGTTATCCTTTGTTCACGAGTTCAGAGCATTTAAATAGCATGGTCCACTACCTGACAAACCTTAAGACCTTTACAAAAATACACCCCATAAGTACAGGAACATCATATGAGGGAATAGTTCAAGCAAATACACAAGCCCAGAAAGTGACTAAGTTTCATAGTGTAACATTTAAGGAAAGCACACTGTGTACTAGCAGCAATTATTAACTCATAAAAATAACCAATGCATTAAGTTCTGGGAAGGAAATGAGAGGAGCTGATGGTATAAATTGGCCCCATCAGTGATACAGACACAAGCCCTTTCATTTGACCAGGAATTCTCCTCCAAACAGGACAATGAAGTCCTATACTGTTCCTATACTTGCACAGAAGTCAGCTGTTTTGAAGTGGGAGATTATGAAAATCAGATGGTTAGGTCCATTTGCTCAGCTCCGGAATTCTCCAAAGTCTTTTATTTTCTCCTAGGAAAGGAAATACTCTGTTCTGGAAACTGGTTCTGAAAATTTTTGTTTCAGCCCCTTCAGTTATCAAAACGGTTAACTGGAATGAATTTCAACTTCGGCAATCAGAAGCATGAGATCGTCCTGGCAACTAGAGAAATTCAGTATTTTCTCTTCGGAAACAAAAATTAGAAACATAGCAACTCCAAAAAGAAGTTTATGTCCAACTTAGTATATACAGAATTAATACATCCATAATTTTGGGGAGGATTGAGGCCTCCCTGAATAGTCAGACAGCATATCTCTAATACTAAATCACTTTATCACATGTGCTGCTTTTAGACAACCCATTCCCTATTTCCTCATTACTTTCTTCTCAAACTAATGGGTGAGACTATTTGAACCATGGTATTTAAACTATAAACAGACCAGATATTCCGATTAAACCAGAAGGATCCCTGCAGTTTTTGTCACATCTATGTGCTAAATTTGTAGCCCTTTAATTTCCATTGCAGTATAATGTTACCCCATTTTCTGAAGAAGCTAAAAAGACACATTAGTATAGCAAACTACTGAATAATGAGACTCTGCTTTCAATTGTTTCCATCTTTCATGCATATTATTGGTACCTGTCCATGATGTTAGTTATTCTCAGCTGCTTTCATTGGAACTTTTCACCATATGGAGAAAAAAGTGACTGGTTTTCCCTGACCACTGTCATGTCATTTCATCCCTAGCCCTGGTCCTGTCCTTTCCCGTACCTCCTCAGAGAGTGGCAGCTCTCCCTCAACAGCAGCTATACAGCAGACACATAGCAACAGTCTCTTAATGTAACTTTTTAAACAGTCTCTTGCTGAGACCTGGCTCGGGCTAAACAACAGAAATGGGAATCACAGCAACTAAAGTTTCACAACAGAAATATTGTATTTCATCCACACAAGGGACCCTGGAGAGAACACAGAACAGAGATGGGAATATCTGGGCTCTTTCTGTGTGCTCTTTCCACTTTGCACCACTGGTTTCCACTTTGCTTGTAAATACACCAGCATGTTTTATTTTCAAGATCTCATTCCACTACACAGAATCAGAGCTTGTTTCCTAGTTCGTCTCACCATATTGCAAACTCATTTTTTCCCCTTCCTTCCCAAGTGAAGCTGTAGCTTTTGAAGGAACATTATAAAGATATAAAACTTCCAGACTGGAGCAGAGCAACTGAGCCCTTAGTGCAGGACCTGGTTACTGGACAATGGTCAGTGCCAGAGTCTGAAGATCTGAAGAGCAAGATGCAAGAATTGCACAGTCAACTAAACTACTCTCTTCCCCTCTACCATGAAGTGCTCAATGTAAGTATAATAGTTAAACAGGCTAATAACCAAAGGTCAGGGGTTTATTATTTCTTTAAACTCTTCAAAATGAACTGTCTTGTGTTAAATCCATAAATATACAACTTTTCTCCAAAAAAAAAAAAAAAAAACAACAACAACAAAAAAAACCCCACAAACCCTTGCCAAGACAAGTCATGGCTACAAATCTTCTTCCCAGGAAGAATGTTCTCATAATTTTTTAATTTATGCCTTTTCAATGTAATGAAGTATTTTCTATTGTTAGACAAGGAGTGAAAATCTCCTAATATCTACACTGAAATATTCAATTATTTCATAATTCCATTACTTAGCGTCCCTTTACCCATTTTCTGGCCAAGACAAACAATACCAGTCTCTCTCTTCTCTTTCCCATTTCTGAAATAGGAAACACTTGACATCAGTCACAGCTTGTATTGGGATGCTTGGCTAATGTATCTGCAGAGTCCCATCAAAAAGCACTAAAAATTCCATTTCCTTAACAAGTATGGAGCCAGCATTGTTCTAGAAAAATGATGGAGCAGTACCAGTAAAGACCCTTTTCCACAGATAAGGATCTACTACAGATCGCAGTAAGGTCCCTTTTGCCTGTGGGAATATTGGTAACAACTCAAAATTAATTGCTGCTAATGATCACTTAGACATGAAAGTTGAAAAGTCACAAAGTGATCTCTTAAAGGAGTGACCTTAACCCATCACAGAATATTCTGAGTTGGGAAGAACCCACAAGAATCAAGTCCAACTCTTAAATGAATGGGATTATAGCCATGGCCTTGGTGTCATCAGCACCATGCTCTGACTAACCGAGATACTTTCAGTTGACCCTGAATAATGTACCAGAGTCCTCCATCAAGAAGGAGGATGGAATTGGTTGGTCTGCCTTTATCACTGTTGGATCTGGTATCAACAGGCACCACTGTGGCACACCTCCACAACAACTTCTGACATTTAGATTCACTTCACCACAAAGTATAGATCTTGCTTAATTGGCAGCTGTTTCAAATTTGAAAATACACCATTTACTGTAGCACTTGAAGCCTCTGGTGTGCTAAGTGAAAGGTAGGATGCAATAATGGTGCATGGAGCAGGATGCAAATCAACTCATAGAAAGGCTAAAGAATAAAAACTGACATTATGGAATTACAGAACAACTCATGCAGTCTAAAGTGAGCAGCCCAAATAAACTCCAGCAGAAAAGTGATGGCAGGGAAAGGGTCATACAGGTGGAGGACATCCACTGTCTTAAATGAAAAAGTTGAAAAAAACCAAAACTTGACATTTCAAAAAAGGCAGTTCCACAAAGGGGGGAAAAACAACAATCAATACAAATCATCATGAATATACACATGCGCTACCATCAAAGAACTACTTTCCAAAGTGGTGAAACCTAAATGTGAAAAAAAGTAGTCTTCACAGGAAAATTAAATGCAAGAGAGTAATATTTTTCAATGTGATTCTTTGTACAAGATGTTACAAAATACAATTCAGAAGTTTATGAAAGAATTAATTTTGACAAGAGTGATGGGGCTTGGTGGGAAAGCAACTGCTCTATCACAAAGTAAGCATACTCCATCTGGCCCACCAGTTCTACACATGCACACTTGGAGAGCACTTTAATAGTCAGGTACTGAAAATGCAGATGCAGTTTTTTGGGACAGGAAACAGAAATATGATCTCCACATAGCCACCATGCTCACAATTCACAACTTTGTCATTTGAGCTGTTTTCACACCTGTAACCCAATGCCTCAGCCTGGACACACATCTGGCAATGTCATGCATGTAGCATGCACTGGGAGCACAGGTGGGCTGACATAAAATGAGTGTGTTTTGAAGCAAATGCAGAATGGATTGGAAGTACATCTAGAAATAATTGAATACTGTGACCATAACAGTAGCAACCAAAGCTCATGAACAGTGAGCTGTCTTAAATAATTCTTGGTAGACCTATTTCACCATTAACACACAGGTAAACAGCCTACAATGAAGAAACAAACTGTTTCTTCTTGACAGCAACAGAACTAAACAGAACTATAAAGTGGCGGATTCTCACCAACTACTTGATTAAAATAATTATATGCTAGGCTGTGCAATATGCTCAAAAAAAAGCAAGTAAAAGTAAGCAAGGGAAAGAAATTTATAGAAAAAATAAACAACAGAAATGATACTTTGTATTCTCACTGTGGGGCAAAACTTTCTTTCAAGTTACAATACATTCTCCGTCTGCCAGAGGCAATTTCCAAAGGCACCATAAGATGGAACAGTGAGATTTACATTTATTTTCCTCTCAATAATGGCAATTGAAAATGGCTTTTCTGTCTCTGAAAACTGTCCAGAAGTAGCATAGTATTCTTTACTCACAAAAGATTGTCATTATCAGGGGAAAATCTCAGGCAAATAAAGCACTGCTTCCGACATGCACTACTACTACTTCTCTATTATATGAAATCCAAGCCATTAAGGCAAGGAAGTGCCTTTTGCATGTTATTATGTTACTGTGCTAGGAACACACAATTACAGTGAATGGGAGTTGATTATATACGTATTTCAGTGAAGTCAAAGGAGATAGATTCATGAGTAATGCATATTTTAACCCTTAAAAGACCCTTCTCATCATCCTCTGATTCTATCACTTGTCCAATGCCAAAATCATGGTGTCATTTCCTGCAGCCTTCTCCACTGCAGGATTTGGCCTACTTCTGCTGTAAGTTCAAAAAGCTGGAACCACAAACTGATCCTCTACTAAATCATTCACCATTTTTTTTCTGTGAAGAAGTACTTAATTTCCACTTGGTTCTATAGGCATCTTCCATAGGCACAATTTAAAAAGCTACAGACTGCTTCAAAACCAGGAGCTGCTTAGTCATACTTTGCAAGACAGACCAAGATTTGGATTACTACAATTAGTGATAATAAATACAAGCTATGGCAATATCAACTCATGGGCTGAGTACTGTGAAACAGTGCTGAGAAATTCAATTACAGAAGTAGGAATGGAGCAGAGGGCAAACTCAGCACAAAACTCCAGGAAAATGAGACAATGACAGAAATCCAGGTCTCCAGCTTTAAGAGAAAGAAGCAGGTACACATCATGAGTACCAGGTGGTACAGTCCTTTGTGCTAAAGCTGCCCTCAACAATAACACCCTACTGGCTACAGCATCTGGCTTTTCAGAGCCCACAATGCGAATAGTCTACTTTCTGATTCCTTGAAGATCCACTTCCAGCAAACTAGAGTAACTCACTCATTCATAGCAAAGAACATCAATTTCCAAGATAATTTCAGAGCCAAAAATCACTTTCTCTGAAGTCACTGTGGTTTCTCCACATCAACCCACCATCAGTAAAAAAAAAGTTCAAGAGAAAAAGTAAGTTTAGGAACCTAATCTAATTACATTAGAAAGATAACTTTAAATATCAGAGTAAATTAAACAAATAAAAGGACAAATTCCATTCAAATTTTGTTGATGTGTAAAGAAATAAAACAACTAAAGGGAAGAAGAATAAGCTTTCATGTAAAGACAGTGATACCAGCATTATGCATTGCTCTTTCTTGTCACAGTTTTTCCAGGATGATGTGCAGCTTCGCACAAACTTAAAATCCTAAGAGCAAATTCAAGTTCATATTTGTTTGGTAAATATACGGCCAATATCTCCTAAAGTATATAACATAAAAGAAGGTAAAGGAAGGATAGGATGAGACCAACTAAAGAACAGATAAAAACCTGTAGAAGCTATCTGAAGAAAAAAAAAATAATAAAATCCTTTCTAAAACCATGAGACAGAATAGGAGAAAAAAATGCAGTTACAGATAGGGGCTTTTTTCCCTAATTTTAAGAAAAGGCAGGAAAGCATTTCTGAAATTCCACTATGAAATTAATATGAAGTTATACTAGGCAAGTAAAATAGGCAAACCAAAATTACAGGTTCTACAACAAAGATTTTTAAAAACTGGCAACATTGCTGTGAATTCCAACTGTTCTGTAGCACAAGGAAGTCAGGATTTTAATAACACCACCACATTAGCATGCAAAGGCATTTGCAAAATGTATGTCAAAATCAATTTCCCAGCACAGGCAGTATTCTCTATTACTGCATGAAATCCTGAGGGACTGGTTTGAACTGACCATGACGGCACTCAACACATTTTGAAACCAATCCCACTGTCATCACCTGTGGGTTCCAGACAAAAGAAAACCCCTATTTGCAGGCCAGCAAGCAGAAAAAGATCTTTCTCAGCATTACTTTCTACCCTGCAAGTATCTCCTTTCTGTACTGCCATCTAATCTACAATCTGATGAAAAATAACTATTTGCTCTACTTCTCTCCAGTCTAAATTACTCCTTTAGTTACAGAAATACATCTTCAGTGTTTGATTTAAAATTCTTAAACTAAGAATTTTCACAAAGAAAACCTTACACAATTTCTTCTTTCTTCTTCATTATGAAATCAATAAAAATAGATTTAATACAAAATTCAAACCAAATTGTGTCATGGCATATTTGCCCTCCTTTAATAATCTTTCCCCTTGCAAAGAACTACACTATTTTTTAACATGATAGCCATGGACTGGGAAATTTCAGAAATATTACCTTTAGCCTTATAACATCATCTCTTTGGCAATCAAAGGCAAATGAATGCAGACTTTGGGCCTTTATTAGGGCTCATTTTACACCTAGTATAGAAAATAGTTACACTCTGTGGCAAGTAGTGCCAGTGATAAACCATGAGCAAAGTCATGCTGGCATGTGTTTATCTCACACTTGCACAGTGAGATAATGTACCCAAATACAATAAAAATAAATTACTAATAAATATTGGCAATATTTTGCAAAAGAAATAACTGGATAAAGACATATTATAGGAAGCACTGAATGATTGATCAGGTTTTGTGGACTGCAGCTTCATGACAGCCCAGAGCTTCCAGCATGACGGCTCCTATCAATGATAACACTACAAAGAGCCCTGCCCACAGGTCAGGCTGCCAGCGCCAAAATATTGAATGCCACAAGGAATAAGAGATACATTTCTGGAATCAAACAGACTGTACTGTTCATGCATTAAGTATAAAGTCTCCCACTGTGAAACTGAAATCAAAAGCAAAGACAGTGTGTCAACAGTGAATGGGATAATTCCATGACAGAAGTGAGAAATGTCTCTTGCTGCAAAATACAGTGAAAAAAAGTCTCTCCAAGCAAGTAATATTACAGCAGACCTTAACAATACATTTAAATCCTTAATTAATACCTGCTTATAATATAAGCAGGTCTGCCAGAGAGATCTCACCATGAAATCAAACTCATTAATGCAAAAATCAATAACTACACAGCAGAAAATGACATAACTCAAAAGATCAAATGTAGAAAGCCACAGCCTTTAGTTAACAAATGCTGTGGTGAGCATGCACGTACCATGACTGTCTGTTTTACTTTATATGCAGCTCCTCTGCATTCTTTGAGGAATGCTAACTCCAAAGATCATCTGGCTTCATCTATGGGCCACTAACAGACACACTGACAATTTTTAAAAGCTTCTCATCTTCACATCTGTTACCAACAGCAGTTGGGAAAGTAAGCTGTTTCTGCTGCTTTGCAGATAACAAGGATTTACAGTTTTGAAATCTGAATCAGTGGAAATCAGAAAAACCTGCTTGTTTAGTGCCAAGACAAAGTTCTGAGGTGAAACAGGATTTTTCTACACCACTTTAAAGCATGAATAATATTAGATTCTCTCTGGTGCATGCAAAAGCAGATCATTATGTGGACATAGTCTCTGTATGAAGCTGTAGCAGCTGTCTCACATTAACATGCTTAACAACACAAATACACTTACAATATAGATGCAAAATTACAAATGTTGCATTAATTTTAAGCTACATAGTTTTAATTTAATTTTAGGTATATAGTTGATACTAGCCCCTTTTTCAGTGAGCATCAGAATCCCATAAATCTGAGCTACTGTTGAGGTCTTGGTCCTTATTTTCTTTGGCTGGGTTATAGCTAAACATAGCTACTCTCCCTCTTTGAGCTTTACACACTCAGTAAAGTAACTATTATTATTTTGTCTATTGGGTTAACCTGTCCACAATCACATACTACTTTTATCAAATGTGAAAGGTCACATAGCAGTCCTTTTGTGTGCAACCAGATAATGTCATGTGAACAACCGCATTTGGACATCTTAATGTCAACAAGTCTAATGAAACTTTATTAATTTTGTGGGAAACTCTCACATATTTCCTTAACATACATTTGGTTCCCATAAAAGCCCCAAACAGCCAGGCCTGGCAAAATGAAACCTCTTCTCTCTCTGACAACAAGTTCCTGTTGGAGTGTATCGGCACCAACCACAAAGGAACCCACTTTTAGTACAGAGGTTTCACTATCTGTACAGTTTTGGGCTGTTTTGTTTTTCACTTGGCTGCCAAAAGGACAGTTTCTTTCACAGTGTGTTCTGTGACAAATGAAGCAGCAGTAACAAGTCCAAGATACCCAGTCCCATTCATGAAGAATAAGACGGTGTAAAAGTAAGACTGTTCATTTGTTACATGCTACAAAGCTCTTCCTAAGAATCTGGATTTTTAAGATCAGGGTAAATTTAACTTTTCCCCCTTGTTTTCCAGTTATGTCATACTCCCTGTCAAAAATCTTTTGAGAAGGATCTCCTTTGAAGCTCACCATATTTGGCTATCAATTTATTTGACTCCCTTATTTACTTACTGTCTGCAAACTCCCAGTTCCTGAGGAAGCCACGTGAAACATTTGACAAGTCTTTAACAATTCTTTGACAAGAATTGCCTCCAAGTCTATTCAGGAGCTGCCAAAAAGTGGGACTCTGCCCAGTTGAGGATGTTACTGTCATAAAACACCTCGCAGGGGTCACTGGGCTTGTGGTGAGCTGGTTTTAGAGCTCTTTTCAGATAATCCAAATGTTCCTGCTCTTCCTCTCCCCAAAACCACTGGGGGAAAATGAAATATAATGGCTGATGTACTGCCAACATCCCTCTCCACTATGACATACAAGACCATGATTACACAGGTATCCAAGATGTAGGATATGTAGTGGACGCTGATTGAATCCTAGCAATCCTAAGATCGTCCTAGTGGAAAAGGAGAGTTGTTGTAAAACACTAACACCTTTCAGGTGTCCTTTGTGTCAAATGTAATCTCCCTACAGAATATTAGGCTAACTGATTTAGTATTCATCTGAATTTAACATCCTTCCCAAACTCTCAGAAAGCCAGAACACCTGCGGGTGAGGAGATGGGGGGTAATTGGGGGGTGGGTTGGTCCATTCCTTCCACAGCTGGATTTCACCACAATGATCACAAGTTCTTCCACCTTTAGGCCTCACAAGTTTGACAGCAACAGAGCAGATAACTGAACACACCACGGCCTCAAATCCTGGAAGGGCTCCTACCAGACTGAAAAGCAGCACAGCAGTTGCTCAGCAGTCACAATTGCTCAGCACATCTCCCAGTTTATTTTCCTTTGACTAACTCCCCTCCCATTAAATAGGAGATCAAATACTAGGCCTGCAAGTACCACGGCTAAAAGCACAGCTAGATTCTGAATGAGTAAGATGTGTCCTTGAACAAAATCCTTCCCTTGAACAAAATGAAATTATTCCAGATGATTACAGAACTTCCCTTCTCAACAAGGCAATGAACACTGAAGCAGCTGTTCAGTGGGAAGAATATTCAGCTGTGGTTCAGTCAGGTCCCACAGTGCAAGAATGAAGGTTTTAAGAAGCACAATTCTGCCAATTCTGGAGAGTTAGAAGGCCACTTGGTGATAACACAGATAGATAAACAAGGAGAGGGAAAGAAAAGAACACAATCACTGGAGGGAAACTACAGCAAAAGAATTACTATCATTTGGGGCTGAAAGAAAATATGTTGCTGACATCCATTACAGGAAAGAGATCTGACAAAATGATAGGTAGGTGGAAGAGCATTCTCACATTTTCAACCCTATTTATACAAATCTATCTGTTCAGTTCAAATATTCTTGTTGACAAACATAAAAACCCTTTCACTTTAAAAACCATACAAACATAGTTGAAGAGGAAACCTTAAAACTTATTAAGGAAATACTTCACCACACCTTTTCAACATGGCCATTTCAACAGGCTAGGCAGTTATGTAAGTATTAAATGAAAAACACCCAAGGAGGGTTTATGAAAACAGTATTTTTACAGTAACATCCAATGTGCTTAAGAAAAATAGAATTTTTTTCTCACACTAACAAATCCCAATGCATTAACAAGTTTTATAAATTAGACTTAATGGGCTCCTTTTCCAGTCATTTATATCACACAGTAGTGCCTCGTTTTGCACTTTAATGACTTCTTTGCATATATCATCTGGCAGTGCCAAGCTTCCCATCCAAGAGTCTGAATAAGGAGGTAACACCAGAGCTCTGTTCCAAAACTCTCAACTCCCAAGAAGCAGCAGCTACACTCCCTGCTTTTGTCCCAGAACGTAATGCATACAACTCCTTTACTGTAACTGCATCTGCCATGCTTATAGTGCCAGCATGAAAAAAAATGTACTTTTTACTGGTTATTTCAAGTTCTGCCCAGTGGACTTTCCTTTGTGTGTTTGTTATGCAGCCATCAGAACAAAGTTACTTGTGAGAACAAGTCTACTCACACCTACTCATCCACAGTCAAAGCTGAGGATAAACAGCCATGGAAAGAGTTATCACCCCAGCACAAAGAATCATACCCAGGCAACGGAAGGAATGAGAGTATTTTCAAGCAGTCGGGATTCTTGCTGCCTAAAGACAATGACCACAAGTCATGGAGGCATGTGAGCCTTCTCAAGAGAAATTAAAAGCAGCTGTTAAATTTCTCACTCTCCTTTAAGCCCTGATTTCACCGTTAGGAGTCAGTATCCTGTTTTACAAAGGAAAGTGGGCAGCTGGTTTCTTTTTCACAATAGGAGCTGACCTGTTGGTTTTGGAACTCCTCAGATGAAGGCACTTGGACACACTACAGCTGCTGTGCTCCGGAAAAAAGCAAATTTCATTCTGTAATAAAATACTGCCCACAGTCATCCTGAAGGTATAAAATGTATGGCTTTAAATTGGTTTTAGGATTGTTTTTAATGAACTGTATCTGAAAGATACATAGGCTATCTACACAGCTAGAGTGGAATTTTTCTGCAATAAAGACACCTGGAAATTTGACAACTACTCTCAACTAAACAATCTTAAAGTTTTTAATTCCTGCTAATACACAGCTATCAAAGAATTCAAGCCTTGATTCTTATCTTAAGCATCTCTGGACTCAGACAATGAAATCAGACAGCTCCTCATTTATAGATGCATCTAAAGATGGACTGCAGAGAATCAGAAAATTTGTTCAAAGTTGTGATACTCTTCACAGTATCACAGAGACACAGAGAAAAAATTCACAATACAGAAAATTATTATGTAGAAAACCCCAGACAAAACTCAGAGATAAAGTTAAATCTTGTCTTCCTCATTATATTTACAAGCCAGGCGACCACATAATACAGGTACTTAAACATCTCAGTAAAGTCCTAGCTACTAGATATGTTCAAGGGCTGAAGACAGGAATAGGCTGGAAAACAGAATTATTTTTTTTCCCCATCACATCCAAAAACACAGGAGAAAAATTTACCTCTTGATAGAAAAAAATAGCAACATTGACAGAACCAGAGAAGCTTGGCAGTTAATAATCTAATCTCTGAAGCTTGGAAAAGTTTCCTAACATGTCAGCAGTTCTCTACAGGAATGAAACAGACTGACCACTATCTTGGATAATGGTCAGTCTATTTGAGATTTATCAACCACAACACAGAAAGTCAAGAAAGAAACCAAAACTGCATCTTTTGTTGACTTAATTAGAAAAAGAGAAACCCTGCCAAACACAAAAAAAAGCATGAGAGGACTAAGTGTTCTGCATTTGTCACATTGATGTTACTAAAGTGTTCCTGACTGCTAAAACATGGAAATGCAAATACTGCTGACAAACATAAAAGCCAGCTGTATTATTAAAAGCATGTTTTTTATAGGAGAAATTTTTTGGCGCACAGAAGAAGTCACCATCCTCATTCATGCTATGAAAGTTTGTAATGCTCTATTGCACTGATGAATATTATAACACAAAAGCTTTACATGAGGAATTGGAAACCCCGTGTAATAAATAAAGTCTATTTGGAGACTTGGAAAATATTTTCTATCACATACAGTGTTCACGGTCTGTTATGTCTCACTTTACTATGCTACAGATCACAACATGAAGAGTTTCACAGGATAAAGCACAGTGCAGGAAACTCATTTGTTTTATACAAGTGACTTATTTGGGAGGAAAGTACCTGTCCAGACATACCACACAAGACATATATAAGAAGATGAAACAGCTTCATTTACAAATCAGAAAAACAAACTAGTCACAAGATCTAGGGTAGACATACTAGACACCCTGATAAAAAAAATTAAAAATACAGAAGAAACAAACTGAGATCTGTAGTTAATGCAGAGGACTGGGAGAAAAGTACCCTCCCTCCCATTCTGATTTAACGACTATCATTCAGGCTGCTCATTAATGTAGTCTTCCCTGAAAGCACAACTGCAGAAGAGCCTCAGGAACCTGAGGCTTTAGAGGACAAAAGCTTTAGACAAGACTGAACATGGTTTACGGCTGAACCAGAGAGAGGAAAGGCAGCTAATTACTTTTAACTCCCCTTATTACAAGCATCAGCATCACCAAGAAAATTCAGTACACTGTTTTGCACAACTCCCATAGAAAATCCTGATATCTAAAATTCACTAAGGATATTTTTTAAAGTATCCGCTAGACTTTTAAAAGGCAATATATGTACTACCTTCATTAAGATGTTAAAAAACCCCTAATTTTTACTGTGGAGGCTTACAACCTGGTATATATCTATGTAAAGGGGCCTTTCCAATCAAATAACAAAGCTTGCTGGTGGCAGAATAGTTGATGACTTTCATCTGGTAGCAGGATAACTGTAACACCTTGTTCTAACGATCTTCAGGCGGGGAATTTTAAGTTGGGCATGCCCTTACCACATCTCAGTATCTTAACAACACCTTTCAGATACTAGCAAAATTAATAAAGACAAGATAACAAAGACATCTACTGTAACTTCTTAAACCCATAAATTTCTTATTGCAGGAAACAAGAGCATAAACTCTAGTTAAGCAGAGTGCACAGAAAGGCTCTATTTTTCAAAGGAAAACACAGTCAAGTGAGACTTTCGAACACCTAACATACAACTACCAAAATGGAAAACTTTGTGATCAGTGGACATTCAGGATGCCATCTACACTTACAGAGGTTTAAATTGCAAAACACAGGTTTAGTGTATTGCATTTACTGTGTCCAGTAATGCATTTTTCCTGTTCACAACACATAACCAGGGACAGACTAACACACAGTAAACAGGTCAGCGATAGAATAGTCTGCTAAGTGGCGAGTGAAGGCAAGGGGCTCATTAAATGCTGAACAGGTGAAATTTCTAGGGAATGGGAATGACTACATGAGTAATCTCTCCTGCAGAAATTAAACCTATTAGAAAATTAACTGCCTGAAGTGTTATATCCCCACTACAGGGATCACAGCTGAAACTGCCCCCCTCAGATTGTTAACACCTGGACAAAGCCATTAGGCTTGGAAGTAAATCATTGCCTTTCCTCGCAGCTGATGCTGCAGAAGCATTCCTGAAAACTTTCGTGTTTTTATACCCATTTCTACAACTTCCCTGCAGGTCCCTCAAAAGTCAATCACTGATATTCAGTGTTTTCCATGTTACATTGAACTAATTAATTCAAGATAATGAAGTCAGGCTTTCAGTATTAAAGAGACCTCTGGGGGAAATAAACTAACAGCATGGTAGAGCAAGAGCACAAAAAGAACTGAAATGTCACAGTAAGTTCTCCTTTATGAGAGAGGACCTTGCTTTACTGTCCAGGACTTTTCTTTCTCTTTAAGTTTTCCTCTCTTAAGTCTTATTTCCACAAGATGAATTTCATATCTGGGATTTATTATAATCAGTTTCCTGGGAAACGTCCTGGCATGCTACAGCATCTCACCAGATTAATATCACAATGATTAAGAACACCTTCAAGACTAGAAATCCTTTGCAAGCACAGGTCTGCAGCTGTGATTGTGGAAAACATATATGGAGTTTTCTCTGGTTTTTATGTACAAGCAAAGCCTTCACCTACACATATCACACACCCCTTTTTAGATAAAGGAAAATGGGAGCTTGATTTCTGCCTCTGTCACTTTATGACTGAATTAACAACTGAGCTATCAGGGGGGAAAAAAAAGGAAAAAAAAAGAGAGATAGAAAATTTACATTAACTTCTTTGCTTCCCTAAGGATCAAAAATATGCTTTATTTCCAAAGGATGTCAACGTTTTGTTCAGCCTGCAGCACCTTGTTAAATTCATATTTTCATATTTAATAGGAAATAGAAAAAAAGCAGTGAAACAAATTTCAGGATCATTCTAAGTGAATGCCTGTATTAATTTTTCAGCTCAGAAAAGGCAGGATAAGATCTAAAGCACTGAACCAGAGTAAGTGTGATAAAAGAGCAAAGAGAAGTCATATCTCTGGGGATTTGAACCAGAGAAGATAACAACAGCCTAATCCTGCTACTACTTATTTTGTGCTGCTGGTCTAAATGTCAAAGCCATATTGACGATCAAAAAAATCCACCTAAAAGAACTTCTGACTAATGGTACTGGAGTTACTGGAAATTGACAAATTACTCCAAAACACAGACTGAAAGAGCAAATTAAAGATGGTTCTACCAAATCAATGTTAGTATTTTAAGGTTTTGAATAATATATCACACAAAGATCATACATATTCATTGATGCTGCAGCTAGATGTGATCAATATACTTGCAGCTTAGTAACCCCCTGAAGATATAAAATCCCCCTGCAATTGTCACAAATACACACAATGTTCCTAGAATCTAAATCTGTGTACTACATTATGGTTTCCAAGGCCTGAAATGCCTGTACATATGAAGAGAATGTGAACTAAACCAGTGAGATGAATGATTCTAGAGGAGTTCTATGCAAAAAAAGTGTTCTGAAAGTTCACATTTTAAATGAGAATAGCCAAATGAACTTACGGTTCTGTATTATATTGAATCCCATTTTTATTATAATTTAAAGGATAAGAATTAACACTACAACTTTATTGCTGAAAAAGAATGTAGCAAGATTATTGAATGGTCCTAGTACTGTATACTTGGTAAAAAGCATTCAGATGTCTAAAGAGAAAAAATTATTCTAGATTTATATGGTATTAAAGGGTGCTATCCACCATGATAATGACACAATGCCTCTTTTTTTGCAGCTGCTATGGATGGCAGCTTAATATTCCAGTATCATCTCAGTATTTGTTAGTCTGCCTCCTTCCTATTATCTTAAAACTGTTTTTAAAATCTTCCATCAGACCTTTAGTTACCTGTGTAATCTTTTCTCCCATTTCATACGTGAAACAGCAAAGCTATAAACAAAAGTAGGCTGAATTAAAGCCACAATTACATCATGCTTAAGAACTTCACAGATTCAAGAGGAATACAACTGAGATTTTTATTCTTCCAAGTCAGAGATCCTATCTCTTGCTTACACCGATGTATTTTATTTAATTCAATGACTATTAATTTGAAGAGGGATTACAGATATTCTAAGTATTCAGAGGTCCTGAATTTTCTAGAGGATTTTTAAAAGCAGGGTGAGGAATATGACAGATGACTGTCTGTCTCTTGAGGCTCTGTGGCGGCTTCATTAACAATTCCACTTAAGAAAAGCAGTTTTAGTACTGCATGATGAGAATATCCATACTCACTGTGACAGTCCAGGAATCTTCCCTGTAAAAAGCTCATTAACTTTGTCTGACATTTGGAAAATTTTTTACCAATATTGTTTTTTTTTAATTGACTCTCATACACACTATTTCCAACCATACCACTCGAACCAGACCGAATGACTGGCCATTAGGAATAACAACTGCTTCGTTGAGAGAGATGGATTAAAGTTAGTTAAGAGTTTTCTCCTGCTTGTCCACAAGGAGGAAGTGGAGACAGCAGAGAACACCCAAGCAAGAAATATTCACTGAGCAGATAAAACATAAGCCTAAAAAGCTTTGAAAGAAAAGCCTACATAGGAGGCAATCTCAGACATTTTCAGAGAGCACAAAAAGGTGGTCTTACTTAGTTGGAGACACATAAATTCACGTGAGAACAAAATGTCAGAAAAGCTTTGTTATGAAGAAAAGCCGGAAAGTGCAGAAGCCAAGAGGAGCTGGGCTGAATCCCAACAGTCACTTGAAAGATTTATGGTATCTCCAGAAGGTGCTTAGAGACCCCACAGAGGTTCAGATTCCAGGGCCTTAAAGAATGAATGGCCTAATGAAATAAATCCCTAACACATAAGCCAGGGAAATGTCCCACCAGAGGAGGAACTCTACCAGCAACCCCAGTTAACCTGTATGTTATTAAAAAGGAAAGAAACCAGAATGAATTCATGTGCAAGTCCATGAGCCAAGAGAAACATAGATGGTTAGTCCTCCGAGCAAGAAGATGAGATTTTAACAGCTGCAAAGTGTTGAGCTAATGCTACAGAGGATATTCTGCTGTTTGGTGGATTCTTTCCCCCAGCATCCCATGGAGTAAAGCTGAGTATCTGCTCTAGGTCTCCTTGGCCCTAGGGTTAGACTTGAAGATATACAGAGAGAATTACCATACTCTTGGAGAAAGAATATCAACAGGAATGAATCATTTCTTTATAAGAAGCTTTGACTTCTCAGAGACTCATAAGCCAATGAAAATAGCAAAGCCATTGCACCTGAATGTTTCAGACCATCACTTAATTATCACTTAAGTTTAATTTAAATGGAAGAATGAACAACAGTTACCCTGTATCTCAAGGTTTATGGGATAAATACATAATGCTCAAATGAGCAGTTAAAAGAGACAAAAAAACCCCAGAGGGCTGGATATGAGAAAAGCCTAGGACTTCAGTTAAACACTGAAGTGATATTTTTTTATATTAAAAAATATAGGTATTTCTGGACAGAAGAAAATGAAGAGAAATGTGTGTACTGAGATGAAATGAGAGCATGCTGTTAAAATTGGCCGTTTTAATTGGCCATTGGGGAAGGAGTACCTTCTCCACTTCTGCTATCAGCAGTGACTGTGGCCAGCATAACTACAGTGAGGACACAGCAGGTCCTCACAAGTAAAATTCAAACAGCATTCCAAGAAGGAGGACCCAATATAGAATTATTATAAAACAGACAAATCAAACTGCAAGCTTGCAGCTGTAATTATTCTAGATCTTAACAAAACAATCTCTCTAAAAAATATCAAATGGAGGGACTACTAGAAAAGGAGAAAAACTGAATGTGGCAACTACAATCCTATCAGCCTGACTTAAATAGACTATTAGAACAACTTTCAAGGAATAAATACAGAAAGGAACACAAAACATTTGTCAAGTACTTCAGTATTTTTCCAATAACAGATTTTTTCTAGGCACGGAAGAAAGCTGATCTGTATTTAATAAAGCCACCAACAGAAATCACATTTCTTTACATACTACTTAGTAGAGACAGCATAACTTTTAGTCAAAAAATTATGTTTTATAAAACTAGGTAAAGAAGGAATCAAAACAAGTTGTCTCAAAAAAGGGAATTAACAAATATGTTGGTTGTATTGATAACCAGCTTGTTAAATCTATTAATTAACCAGAAAAAAACCAGAACATAAGCAACTCAGTAACATTCATTAATTCCTGAAACTAGAAAGCACTATCAGTGTAGGAGACCAAGAGGATCTTTGTACAGAAGAACAAGAAGACTGAAGTAATAAATATAGAATGACAAAATATGAAATTACATACCAAAAAGCTAATATCTCTTGCTGTGACCTGGGAATTTATTCATTGGAAACTGAAGAAAAAAACCACAAACATGGATGACTATAAGTTAAAGAGATCCAGCCTAAAAAAAGGATAAGTGCAAACTGATTAGGTGAGATGTTACCACTTAAGTAATAACATTCCTCTGCAAATAACTTGTCCACTTGGAAAACACTGAATATAGATGATGTAGCAGAAAGGTCCTGACGCTGTTAAGCCAGGGATGGAAAGAAAGACTCCAGTCTTCAGGTGGATCAGAAGGCTCTCTTTAATGAAAGTAGCAGGTCTTTTATAAAGTGACTCACTCAGGTGATACTTGATTGGTCCCAAAGTAGAAGCATCTCACACTGTTGGTGAACTGTGAATAGCACACTGTGGAGAGCCATAACTATAAACAATGGTTACAGAGAGAGAGAGAGATAATAATTTTTTAATTTCTTTTCCTCTAGGATTCCCCAGCTCAGCCTGGGAGAAATTATCTCTGTTCTTTCTTTGACTGAACTGAGAATATCCACAAGGTCCAGTGGTCTGGCTAGAGCCAGTGACTTGATGAAAACGCCTGCTGACCATGCATTTCAAAAGGCACAGCAGTTCTGATATGTTTCCCAGATACGTGGGGTAGGCAAGGGGAGGTGTAGTCACTGGGAGCCTCTGGGGATGGTGGGTACTGAGATTTGCACCTGATAATCCCTACCAATGTTCCTAATTTTCATTCATACTTTCTAAGAAAAATCACCATGATTAGTGCACGCTCATAAGCCTAAAACATGGTTTCCATTAGAAGCAATTAGCAAGAATGATGGCATAGCATAAAATCAAAATCTCAAAAAGTGCATTATAAATGGCCTCCAATAAGAGGTAATAGACATGGAAAACATTTGTGCTTCCTGGAGATTTCTGAACATGGCATTTCAAGAACGTTTAGAAATTGAAGGATAACTTGTGTCCCACAATCACAGGGTACTGGAAATGTAACATATGGTCTAGTCTAGGGTCTTCCTTTCAGACAAACATTTCTGAAAATTAAAAGCAGTTAGCCTTTCCAAAAGGCTGTTTCAGCTGTCAGGTCTTTCCCCCCATCCTGAGATACAGGCACAAGTGGATATTAAAATAGAATTTTAAAAACCCAACCCAAAATTTTGATTAGTTTTGAGAAAATGTAAACATTACTTCTTTAATTGAATATTACAAACATAAGAGACCTAGGGTTTGTTTTTTATCAATGGAAAGACAACACAAAAGAAGTCTGGTATCATAGCAAAACCATTATAAAGCTGTACCCCTGCCAAAATTATTTCTAAAGACACCGACTTCAAAGACAGCTAAAAAAGGAAAAGAAACAAATTCCAGGATATGGAATTTTACTTTCATAGTAACAAAAGGGAGCAAACAAACAAACAAGGACCAATTACATGGGAGATTGCCATTCTTCTTTCTTTTGAAAACCAGAATGAAATGCTCTCTCTTAGATCCTTTTAAAGTTATACAAATCTAAAACTAAAAGAGATAGAATTTTCTAACTTGTGACTTAATTTTCAAATTACTCTTTTGGGGAAAATAATTATTCTATTATTACTAGAGACAGCAACACATTGTTTTGAAATGTGTTACATTAAGAAGGGGTTCTGGGCTCTGGGAAAGCAGGTCACATTTAATTTGTTTAGTATTAGTCTGTTTCATCCCCTTGCTTCTACAGAGCATGCATACAGCACTCTCTTCCCCTTAGAAAGCCAAAGACACACATTAAATTAACTGGGATTTTAAAAATGCAGAGAACTTGAAAATCCCCCCAAAGGACAAGCTGTGGCTGATTTCGTTGCAGAATATGTTCCTGAGCTCCTTGTACGTTTGAAAAAGAAAAGTTTTTTGAAAAGATGCTCCCAGTTCTCCCCAGTCTCTCTCAACTTGTCCAGCCACCAACTGGAGAGATGTTGTTGTATAGTATTACTATGCACCTACACAAGCCCATGGCAGAGGAACGAAACACCAGGTTTTGTCTATTTTAAAACCCATAATTATCAAATCTTGTGGTCTGATTCAATAGACAGTGTTCATTTTGAGCAATTTTTGCCCCATCCTACTTTTGCACCATGAGCTGGAGACTAGATCCTGATGGGGCTCCAAACACCAAGTGACCCTTGGTACTACTGGTGCTGAACAGCTACCCCTCACTAGAGCCTCACTAGAAAAACTACAAGTGTAAGCACAGCATGCTCCACAACATCCAAAGTGATTTATTTTCTCAAAATGCTGTAAATCAGGTTCTGCTGCATGTCTTCATGAGCAGCAGTACAGTACACAAAACAGGTTTTAAGTTTTGTGTACTGTACTGAGCAAGCACTGAGTTGGTGCTTTAAGGTTATTGTTTCCCTTCCCCTGAATATAACTGCAAATTCTAAAGTTTAAACTCTGAGTTGATACATGTATATTAGATGAATGCATTTTCTAGTAGTACACCAAAAACCCTATCTATACCACATGCACTTATGGTTCCATGGATGGCTTAAATATTAACAGAGGGATAATCCCTTTCTCCAAGAGATTATTCTCTTCCATTTGGGAGCATCTTGACAATCTCTTCAGAAGAGAATAACAAACATGCTTTATTGAGTCCATGTCCATGTAAACACACATTAATCCTACAGAAATGTCAATTAAGCATCATAGTGATCAAAGTACCAAACTGAAATGTATCTATAAAATTACCTAATTAATAAAAATGCAATAGCCTATCCAATGATTAATGAAATAACCTTAAGTAAAAATAATTAGGTGACTACGTTCCTCTGCAGAGTGTTTAATATGTGACCTTACTGGTGTAAAGAAGCAAAGATGAAGATATCAATATATCTGTGACAGCTTATGAAAAAATAGTTTCATGCAAATAATAGGTTTAATATTAATGCCACAATAGAGATGGACACATGGAAAAAAAGGCTTTGGTAAATCATTACTCTGATATGTCTGGACATGAGCTCAAAATTCAAAGCAGGAAAAACTGAATATGTAGAATAAAATTCTATTCATTGGAGGTTTATGCAACTGAAAACAAAAGGTCATGTAGAAGGTAATGCACCAGAAGCAGAGTGCAGTCATCTCCAGCAGTTTCTTTGATTGGTAAGATACATCCAGTTCCTTGGACACTGCATTAAACCAAATGTGTTTGTTTTTAACTGTTAAAAAAAGAGGATACACAAGTTGTTTGTCTCACATATGTTTAGCCAGACATTAGCTAAAAACTGCCCTTCCTGTTGCCCCTTTCCCAGTACCAGATGTAGGCACAAGTCAGTGGAAGTGGAGCAGACATAGGCATGACATACTAATTCCCTGCATGAAGGAAGTAGCTGGGGACGAGGAGGGGGAAGGGGAGACATAAGCACTTTACACAAGGTCAGTGCAGGAGATTGAGACATCTGTCAGGGCTGGAAGTTAGTACATTTGCTTTTATTACAGCAAATAATGTTAGTACTGCAACAGTTTATGCTGAAAGCAGTGCAGCCTGTGAGCACAACTAAATAGGCACAACTATCCTGATTTTTATTTTAAGTCATATCCCACAGGAAATTGAACTAGTAAAGTCTGGCATAAATGTAATGCTTGTTTTCATTTACTACAGAGAACAGGAAGAGAGAGAACCTAGAGCTGCGTCTCTAATGTACTTTCAGTTATAGAATGAAAACCCACTTCTAAACAAAGCACTTCAAAGCATTTCAAAGCCCATAGATTTGACCCATCTAGAGTAACCCAAGTTATCAATGGGAAGCTTGTGGAAGTGAGGAAATAGGCACAAAAAAGGATTGCCACGTAAGCATTGTCTGTCCTTTAAAACAATGTTCTGCCAACTTTCCCTGTCAGATGCTACAATGAAGTAGTATGAACTTGGTTGTACTGCCAAGTTCACCCACTTAAAGAAAGCCCAGTTAAAAATTTCTTTATCCTATTTCATGGGATAAACTGAGGAATATGATTTTACTCCATACACAACACAACTTAACAAGTAACCACCTACTTCGGTACATATTTCCTGCCTCTATCCTAAAAACACTTAACAGGTAGTTATCCAGAGGAGTCAGCAGAGATTGTATATCCGAGCACATCCAGCCAGCACACAGGTCCTTACAAACATCCCTTCTGCATTAGAGTGCACTAGTAGTTACTATAAATCCTTACAGTTACTACATTTGGTCAAGTGTGTGTTGGAAAGGATACAGCTATATAATCACCTGCACATTATTTATATTTAATAAAAATTATATACACAAGTTTATATAGGAGAGTAGTTCAGTACAAAGAGGTGAGTAGTAGCTGCACATCTTCTGTTGCAATGCTAAATACACCACCACTCTTCAGGCATGACAGAAATTCCTTGCAATTCAATATTCTGAGAAGAATTATTTCACCTAAGTGCCAATGAAATTAACGATTTTGCACAGCTTCTTGTCTCCAAGAGCTTAGAACTGATTGAATGAACTTTGATTTATGAGCATCATTTAAAAAATCCATTACTCCTCCTGAAAGAAGTGCCTTTTTATTCAGATTAGTATGCTTTTCTCATAGACTGAGCAAAGCACTATCTTCTATTAATTCTATAACATGTGAACTTTCTTCTGCTACATTTCCTTTGTAAACAAGGCTTAATTTTATATTTTCATCAGTGGCACGTTTCACCATTTGGTGTTAAAGAGTAGCTGTTGGCCAAACGCCTTTTTTTTTTGTTTTTCTTTTTGCAGTTAACATGAATGAGTACTGGAAATGAATGGAGAGGTGATACAGCAGATGTGTGAAATCAAAAGGAGTTGGACCAACATTCTCTTTGTCCCTAGGCTGAGACAAAAGCTGCTTTCTTATGGAGTAGGCAGCTGATTGACACACCCATCACCACAGCATATTAGGGCCAATGATACTTGGGAAATGCTGAGGTGAGGGCTAGGTAATTTTCACAGAAAAAAAAATCCATTCGGGGTTGCAAATGTGCAGAAACTACCTTGCCTGGGATGTCCTCAAGCTGAAAATGGTCAAACACCAAGAATCCATGAGGAAAAATGTCACGGTTGTCCTGCTCTTGCACTCATCCAGGGTGTATGCTTTTAGTTTCTCTAGGAAGAAGGATATGGGGCTAGATGGGATATTTATTGGTCTGGTAAAATACATATAATGACTGCTGCATATAACACCTGTCCCAAATGAACTGTGTGATATTTTACCCCAAGAGTTTTGTTAGCTGATATCTCCACTTCCATGCTGTTCACACCTGCAGCAGGATTTGAACAATCAGTTGGACAGAGAGCCCCATTCCCCACTACAGAAGTGTTCACAATAGTTTGACACTCAATGTGGAGTACAGATTGCTCAGACAAATTTAAAATAAACATGCAGGCTCTGGAAATCATTGAATTTTTTTTTTCAGCGTGCAACTAGAAGTTTGTTTTCAGGAATGAACTGAGCCATGAAGTAAAATTAAAAGGCTCATCCTGCTGTGTGTCAATCTGCTTGCATAGTAAGGAGGAATTTAAGGGTTTCCTAACTCATCTGTTTCCCAATGCTTTAAAACCTTCCAGGAAAGACTAAGCATTCTGCTTATCCAGCAATTCATGAAAATCTGTAAGGAAGATGAAATGCCATTAATATTTGATAAACTGACAGAACCAACCATACCCATCCATTTAGAGCTTTTTAATAATTTGCTCTAGTGTACTATAAGACAACTGCTGATGCCAATTCTTTGTATAAAAGTGAACACCAGCAAAATCCATCTGTTTCTGAACTGGGATGACTTCCATCTAAAAAAGTATTTCATGGCCATTACTCCAGAATGTCAATGGCTATAAATGAACTCTTGCTGGACACTTAACAGAAATGTAATTCATTATGCTGCATAAAAATCTAAAAATTTAGCAGCCAAAGGTATTCAAGAACTCTGTCTTTGCCACTGGTGCTCTGAGTAGGCTATTAGCTAATATTTTAATACACAGCTCTTTGCAATATAAAGTCTATGATTAAGACTTTTTAATATCATTACTCTTCTTCCATAGTTAGGGACACATCTAATTTCTCCAACAAGAATATCTTTATCACATATGCTTGTTTTACTATCACAGCTATAGACTGGAGTATGCAGAAAATTTTGGACTTGGCCACACATTAGCTTTCAAAACTTCCCTTTTTCCAGACCCAGTTTGCTGACATCAATTCAAAGATTTTCCTGAGAACTGGGAAAAAAAGGCAATTTACTGCAAAAACTTTTAAAATGTTTATGTTTTTAAATTTTAACATAATTTTTAATTCCCAAATAAAAGCCAAATGTTTCCATGTCAATGTGTTTTTGATGTTTCAATATTTCATATGTTCTCAAAATCATGGATTAAGGTAGCAAACAGCTGTAGATTTATTACACAGATGGGGGGCAATTACTTTTGGAGAACTGTTTTTTTGCAGGTGTTAGACACTGAAAATTTAACATTTGCCACATTTAAAAGTAACCACAAACTAAGAGAAGCAAAGTGAAAGGCTTCCAATTCCAATTTCCCAGGATCAGAACTTCTTATATCTACAAAGCACCCATTCGGAGCCAGATAAGGTTTGCATCAAGGAACAGTCTCATTCTTACAAACACTTTAATTATTAAATGGAACAGTTTTTCTCTTTTTAAAATGCTAAAAGGCCACCATAAGAGAATTCTTAAGCACAAGTATCTGGGGAATTCCACCTCACCTGAAGTTACCTAATGATTAAAACAATATATTTTGGGGGCTGATTTTTTTTTCTTCCTTCCTGCAATTAACTCAGCATGGCCATCTACTACTGCTGCACAGATTCAAAGAAACATCTATTTATCTTTGAGCCCAGACCACCCACACTTCCTAAAGCCACATATTAATAGATCACAAAAAGCTGTGCATAGCCACAAAAACCAATCTTATATCCACAAAGCTATGATAATATACTGAGAATCTACTGAACAGTTTCTGGAGAGTGAAGGGATACTTGTGAATTTAGAAAGAAATAATTGCTACAAAATTACATATCTAACAGATAAATGATGACATGTTAACTGCTTTCAGACTCAGTATAAGAATAGAAAATTAGATGAACAAATAAATAGTTTTGCATTATAGTTTTGGATTAGATGATAAATTTCTTTGCTGTTACCGTATTTTAGTCTGGGGTTTGGTCTCTCGGTTGTCAGCTGTATTAGTTTTAAAACACAGTAGCATTTCAAGTCAACAAACAAAATCTGTCTTTTCTACAACTGACTTTAAATTGAATACAGTGAAAATAAGACCTGGAGAACTCAAGAAGCAGCGGAATTCATAGCATGATGTCTTTAGCTTCTTTCTGGTTTACTTCTAACAGGGATGAGTTGGATTTCATAACTCTTTAGAATTTGCATGAACCTTCTTTGCTGGCTTCATTTCTGCTTTCATAATTGCAGTGTGGCTTAAATGATCCAAAACCAAGAGGGAAAGGACTGTTCTTTTAGCTCCTTGTTTCAACATTCAGGGAAAGAAACGGAAGAAAATATGGTCTGCAGCCAATGCTGGTGCTACCTGCTTAGTGTCTCAATGACAGATTACAGTCTCTAAGTCTCCATCTCTCACGTATCCTCCCTTCCTCTTTGTCCTCTTAGTTTTCTTTTTAATTTTGCAGAAGGCAGAGAAAAATTAGAGAAGGTGCATGTTATTATGTCCTTTTAGAATCCTCTCTTTCTGCAAGTAGCTCTTGGAAATGTGTATTTCAAGAAAGTACAAATAACAACTCTCAAATATACTAAGCATTTAAAAATCCTCAAACCGCGTGCATCCTTCTTACATATATTATACCTTTAAACAGTATTTGCTAAAGTCTCACTGATTTATTATTCCATAATTCCTGGCATACCTAGATTAGTTTTAAGATCTTAAACAAAATCTTTCTTTGATTTCATTGTATTTACAAACCTCCCACAATCTCAGCATCAGAAAGTCTGTTATTTTTAAATAAAAGGAATAGAGAAACTCTCCCCAGTAAGTTGAAGCAGCCTCCTTAATGGACCAGAAAAGTGCAAGTTGTCATAACACTGGAACGTGTGTGAGTCTCTACCATTTGCCAGATAACATATGTTTTTTCTCTTCCTCTGCTCTTTCAGAGATGACTCTAAAGCCAATAAACATGAGTTTTCTAATACACCATAAATGAAAATAAATTTACTAAAAAGCTACTGACATGGTTGTTTCTAATTCATGACAATGTTCTCTTCAATATGCAATTACAGGTACATAACTTGTTAGACTTTTCATAAAAAGGATGTGCACTGTTAGAGAATGACCATCACACCTTTACACACTACAAGCCACAGCGCACTCTGTCAGTGGAAGCAAGTTTAACCTACAAGCCCCAAACATATACAGAATGTACTATCCTGTATAACACAAAACAAACACCTTCATTAAGTTCAAAATTTGAGTTGAACTGACAGCTGTCACCATCACCAAATCGTTAAGCTTTGCAGAAGCCCTTACGGGAAATACTCTTTTATGTAGGAGTCCATGGAGGATAAGAAAGGCAATGTGGTGCTTCCACCTCATCTAGGTAAAAAACAGGCAAACTGTTGCCAACATGATGTGCTGATTTCTCTTAATTCAGATAAAGTTGCAGCCTGCTCGGAGACAGAAAGAGAGAGAAAGAATATTGCCTTTCAATACTTTACTTCAGCTAGAAAACAGGAAATCCTGACAAATCTGGCAATACATTATTATAATTCAGAGATATATTGTGCTAAAGAGAACCATAGCAATGAGTATTGAGAAGCATTACAATCACCAAAAAAAGTTTGAAAATAAAATTTGTAATCAGAATTAAATCTCTGTTATCAAGGCAGGTCTATGACAAAGCTTTAATTCTTAATTTATTCAAAGGATAAGTGAATGGCTCAGAAGAGAGACACTTTGTCACACTCCGTTACCCTTAGGCCACAGAGGTGCAGTTATCAAAGAGTTACACATCGTCAGATGCTAAATCTACCTAAAAATGTCAAGCTCACACCAAAGAGTGCAGAAATAGGACATAATCACCACCATCACTCAACAGTCAATGGACATTTGTAATCATATTGGTCTTTGAGAAAGTATAGTAAGAAAGGCAGGAGAGCACCCAAGAAGTTCTCACTCATTCCTCCATCTTATTCCATTTCTTGGCCATGCTGAAGATCTTCAGGAAAATAGATCCGTGTGCTGAAAGATCATTATAATAACTGATTAAGGCCAGTGGCCACTCAAAATTAACATGCAGTACCTCTATAAGAAGAAACCAGGATGTTGATCCATTTGCAAAAATCAAAGCATTACTAAAATGTCTGCAGACATAACAAGACACCAAGAGTGCTTCTGCTGCTTCCCTTTTAGCTACTGCAAATTGCCTTGATCTGCAATTTATTTCTGGTTGTGTTCACTTTTACCTTCCTGTACCGTTTTTTTAGGCATGCCGCCACTAATGCTTACATTTTAACAAAGGTGTGTCTATAACAACTGGTAACAAACCAGAAGTTCAGTATCCAAAAACAGGCCAAAGTTAAACAAATGCTGTTAATGACTTCAAAATTCTACTTATGTCTTTCACTGCATACATCTGCTCTACATTTTAAGTCTGATAACCCACTACTTTTCCACTGATTTTCCCTTTTCTTCATTTAACTTTCTCCCATTTATCTGCTCAGATTTCTGATCTCCACCTGTGTTATCTAGCCTGAGGATGCAACAATTGCATTGCCACATTTCTTTCTTATATTAATTAATGCAAACAAATTCCATTTATTTTTCAGGATTCAGATTCTCCCTTACTGGTCAATTTGCACTGGAAGAGACAGTCTTTTGTTCACAAGGAAAAGCCCAGACATATGCCTGGAACAAAGCAGTACTTTCAGAAGTGGTTGAAAACCATTTCTTTTAAGTACATGGTTAATCCTACAGACTAGGAGGAAACACTAATACAGACTTACGTGCAAGTTGATCGATTTCACAAGACTAGCCTCTATTATGGGCTACATCTCTGGAAAGTAGGGGAGAAATGGAGATAACTTGAATGATCACAGTAGAAGTTCAAGATTTCCCAGAAGGAAAGAAATCCCCCGTTATCCACATGTAGTCAAGAACATATGGGAATAAGTTGTGCAGGTATTTAGTGGCTGGGCAGAGGCACAGCAAAGCACTAAGGTAGAAGGCTCTAGACAAACAGTGTACAAGGCAATGGTTTGTCACCAGCTGGTCCCCAAGCAAAGGTTACTGATGAACTACTACAGTAATGCCCTCTGCTTGCAGAGGGAAAAGACTAGAGGGCTTAGAAGACTTCCAGGTATCATGATTGGGACTCAAATATAAAACAAATGTTAAACAAAGCTGCCCGCTTCATGACTCCTGCTCACAGTCTTTGAGCAGAAGGTTTCCTTTCCTGGGGGAAAAGATACAAGGATAATTGTAAAAGGTGGACATGTTTAAGCATCACTACAATGGACATCACTACAATGATCCTGGATTAAGCTGCAAGTAGAACCAGCTTCCTTTCCTGGCAGGCCATAGGATGCAGACCTGCTACTCTTCCTGTGCATGTCTCTCATGCCTCCTTCTCATTCATGTTTGGCTGTATTACCCCTGATTCAATCATCATAGGACACGACTATTTCTTTCTACTATCTAAACAGGATTATGGCAGCATGGTGACACTTCCAAAATTCAGTGCACCGTAAGTGATATCCACACCCATCACATCACAGTGCATGCCATGTGCGGCCCTAGAAAATCTGTGCTATTAATGCACCAAAATATTCAAGGAAAAAAAAAATTGTAAAACCACGATTACAGGTTATTCTCTTTGAAACAGTCAGGAACCCTTCGGGAGACTTCTACCCGCTTCACTCAGAAGCAAACAGTCGCTATCCGCCAGCCCGGCCGCGGTGTCCGGCTGCGGCAGCGCTCCCCGACGGCGCCGGCCCCGCTGCCTTTCAGCACCACGGACGCCCGCGCCCAGCGCCCGGGCCGGGGCTGCCGCACCGCCCCTCGCTCCTCCCCGGGACATCGCCACCTCCTAAAATTTCGTTATTATTCTTCTTCTGGGCTTTCCTGGAGCCACCGGTGCACGATGTTCTGGGGGGGTTTTTTGGTTGTGGTTTTTTTTTTCCCCCCCTCATGGTGTTGAAAGAAAAAGAAAGGGCAGTGATGGCTTGGGATACCAAATGAAAAGCTCCATGAGCTCAACCTGCCCAAGGTTTTATAGATTAAATTGTATTAGGGCTGTAAAAATTGTGTACTTTCTGAGCTCAGAGGACAATTGGAAAAAAGAAAAAAAAATTATATAGAGAAGGAAATGCCTTTTGTTCCAATCAGCTATTGTCAGACCCAAAATATCACCAATGATTCCTGATTTGAAAAGAAGAAAAATAATTTAGTAGGCCACCTGAAGATAAAGTCAGATTGATTTTTCATCCAATGTATTGAGGAAACACATTGCAGTTCTCCCTAGGTCTCCTCTTTAAGTAATGGTTTTTCCCAAATTCATGTAAGTTCTGTGCAAACTCAGAAGCATTCACAGGCCCAACTGCTGTGAATTTTCTTCTGATGGAAAAGGCTTTGTTCAGCTCAAAGGTATACATTCTTTGTATACCTTTGTACAATGCTTTTCCAAGCTAAAAGCAAAAGGGCTCTCTGTCGACTTCTGACCCTCCAAAGCCTCCATTCAACCTCACCTGCAAAGAATAAAATGGGGTTTTTACAAACAAGTAGAACTTTTTTCTCTATTAGGACTAATCAGTTTCTGCAAAGGTAGGGTAAGTTGATTTACAACGTTACCAGAAGGCTCGGGAACCATCACAAAGACCCTGAAGTGCATTTTAATTGTGTGCTACACTGTTTGCCCTTCTCTCTGGCTCAGTTTGGGTCAGGCTGCCTTCGGGGACGGGTCCTAGCGGCTCTCTGAAGACCATCTCAAGTCCTCAGAAGTATCACAGCTGGTTTAACTCCCTCTGAGGTTTAACCAGAGCTGATACTTGACTCCCTTTGAAGACCTGAGCTCCTGTGCTCATTGCCCACGCGGCAAGTGTTACGGGACAAGGGACGCATTTCTCAGGGCGCTTGTGAGCATGGCGGCCGCGCTGACTAACTGCGCTCCACCTGCCGCGCTCCCTGCTTCCCGGCAGGGCTGGAGCGCAGCGCCGGTGCCATAGAGCGCAAGCGTTCCAGGGTAGCGGCTCCGGAGGCCGAGCCGTGCAGGGCCGGACCGTGCCGGACCGAGCGGGGCCGGACCGAGCGGGGCCGTGTGGAGCTCACCTGGAGGAGGCGGCGGCCGCGCGCGGCGTGCTCGGGCATGCGCGCGCGGTACACGGCGCGCTCGAAGCGCGGCTCGTTGTCGTTGGCGTCCTCCACGCGCACGCTGAGGCGGCACGCGGCGGCGCGCGGCGGGACGCCGCCGTCCCGCGCCACCACGCGCAGCTCCAGCGCCGCCTGCCGCTCCCGGTCCAAGCGCGCTCGGGTGCTGACGGCGCCGCTCCGCGCGTCGATGCGCAGCAGGGCCAGCGCGGCCGCGTCGCCCTCCAGCGCGTACCGCACCTCGGCGTTGGGCGAGCCCGGCTCGTCGGCGTCGGAGGCGCTGAGGCGGACCACGGCGGTGCCGGGGGAGGCGGCCTCCGAGACGGCGGCGCGGTAGTGTGCCTTCGGGAACGCGGGCGTCTCGTCGTTGAGGTCGGCGACGCGCAGCAGCAGCGGCTCCTCGGCGGAGAGCGGCGGCGTGCCGCCGTCCGTGGCCACCAGCCGCAGCTCGTACAGGTCGTGACTCTCGCGGTCCAGCGGCCCCGCCACGCAGAGGAAGAAGACGCCGGCCCCGGCCGCCCGCAAAGCGAAGGCGCCGTCGCCGCCCAGCAGGGCCAGCCCGATGCCGCCGCCGTCGCCTCCCGCGCCCTCCTCGTCGCCGCTCTCGTCGGCGTCCGAGACGGAGACTCGGGCCACGTAGTCGCCGGGCCGCGCCCCTTCGGAGATCCGCGGGCCGCCGGTCTCGGTGAGGTAGAGCAAACGGATGGAGGGCCGGTTGTCGTTCACGTCCAGCACGGCCACAGAGACGAGAACGCTGGAGACCTCGGGCTGGGCGCCGCCGTCCCGCGCCTCCACGACCAGGCGGTGCAGGGCCCGCGCCTCGCGGTCCAGCGGGCGGCGGAGACGCAGGACGCCGCTGCGCTCCTCCACCGCGAAGTAGCCGTCGGGGTCGCTCTGCCGGCGATTGATGGCGTACCGCACCTCGCCGTTGGCGCCCAGGTCGGGGTCGGTGGCCCGCAGGCGGCAGACGGCGGTGCCCGGCGGCGCGTCCTCTCGGAGCCGCGCCCGGTACTCGCCGCGGCTGAACGCGGGCGCGTTGTCGTTCTCGTCCAGCACCCGCACCGACACCCGCAGGCGGCCGCGTCGCCGCGGGCTGCCGCCGTCCCACGCCTCTACCACCAGTCGGTGGACGTCCGCCCGTTCGCGGTCCAGCCTCCGCAGCAGAACCAGCTCCAGCGGCTCCGGCCGCACATAGCGCAGCTGGAAGAGCGGCGGCTCCCCCGCCGCGCCGCCCTCCTCCAGCAGCGCGTAGCCCTGCGTGCCGAAGCCGCCGGCGTCGGGGTCGCGGGCAGCCGGCAGGCGGAAAGCGGTGCCGGGCGGGCTGAGCTCGGAGATGTTGAGCTGCAGACTGTCCTTCGGGAAGCGTGGCGGGTGGTCATTCACGTCAGTGACAGCGATCTCCACCTGCACCACCTCGCCGCGCAGCGTGGCCGCCGCGAAGCTGTAGCGCGCCCGCCGCTCCCGGTCCAGCCGCCGCGCCGTGCGGATGATGCCCGTCTCTGGCTGGACGTGGAAGTCCGCCAGCACCGCCGACTCGCCGCTCCCCTCCGACAGCAGGAAGCCCCCGGGCGGGTCCGCGCCCGGTGGCAGTCCCGCGCGGATGTCGCCCACCAGCGTCTCGGCCGGCAGCCCCTCGTCCACTGCCAGGCTGAGGTTATACACCGGCGCCGAGTCGCCGCCCGCCGCGCACAGCCACAGCGGCAGCAGCAGCGCCAGCGCCCGTCCCGTCGGGGGAGCGGCGCCCTGCCCGCCCCGGCACCTGCCGGCCCGCAGCCGCCGCGCCATGCTTGGCCGCTAAGCCGGCATCGCGGGCAGCCTGCGCCCTGCTGCTCTCCACCGCCACGCAGGTGCCTCCGCCTCGCCGCCGCGGGAGCAACTCCGAATGCCGCCGCCGGTGATGGGAAGGACGAGCGTGTGCGAGGAGGCGGGAGAGCGGCTCCCGCCGCCGCCGCCCCGCGCAGCCCCCGCCCCGCCGCGCCCCCCAGCCCTGGGGGCCACCGCCCGCCCACCCACCCAGCGCCCGGGGGGGCGGCCGCCTCCCCCGCGCACGGACGTGTCGAGCTGGGTCAGGATGGTGTGGCGCTGCTCTGGTGCCGCCCAGGATCCGGAGAGGTCTTCGCCGAAATTGATTACTCGGGGAATCAGCTGGCTGCCTGCTGATGGGGCAAAGCGTGACTAGAGCACGGGCTGCCTCTAGATGCAGAGGCACGGCTCGTGAAGGAGAGGAATTTAAATGAAACAGAAATCTGCGAGGATAAACGAATTTGCACAATTCAGCAAGGATTTGTCTCGCCTTAATATTCTGGTCCTCATTTCCATTAAAAGGCTTGTTTGTTATCCTAGCACTAGGTCAGTAAATAGCAACTCAGCATGGCAGGAAAGCATTTACCAGAAGTAAAGCTTTAAGTAGAAACTTCAATCAGTTTCAGCAAGACTGGAACTTCTTTCCTTTACCACTATTTCTGACTCCCATATCTATCTCAGAATGGTCTAAGAATTAATAAGTGCTTTTCAATGACACTGAGAATACACAGTGTCATTGTCATATAAATGCTAAGTACCAACCATCCACCTATCCATGAAAGCCAAGTACAGTACTTTAGTGGTTACTAGTCTCTTGCTGTTCCCACTGATCCTTTACAAACTTAACTTCAGCTTTCAGGCAAGAATCTAACAGCTGTTCAGAGAAAAGTAAATTCATCCTAGGACAGGCAAGTAAAATCACAGCAAAGACAGTAAGTAGCAGGAGGAGTTACTATAGCTTAGTCCTCTTCTGTGAAGGGGCACTTGAGAGGGCAGCTGTTTTACTATTTGCCCTTTTTCAAAGTCATGGAAGAACTACCCAAGTACACTGCCAGAGCACTCTAAGGAGGGAGCAAACTCACTGCAAGTGAGGAGAAGGTGAAGAGATGTTTTTACCAATATTTTTGAGATGTACACAATCCACATGTCCAGGTTGAGAGAGAGAACTAGGTTCTAAAGTAAGTTTAGAAGTCCTACTGCATGTGTGTAGTTGGATGGACAGGAGGGGGAACACATGAGATCACATCCACTGTATCTGACTTGCCTCCTTACACAGAGGAATGGGGCAGAGCAAAGCTTAGATCTTGTCAGATCTTAAGCACATTCTGAGAAAGTGTATATTTATACACTGTGATAATTACAAGCATAGAAGCAAGAAGGAAATGCAGAGACCCTTGCCAGCTTCATTCATTTTCACTGACATGGATCCTCCCCAAGTCACAGATGTTCAATATGGAAATGCCTGAATTCCACTGAATCACAGCAAGTTTGGAAAAACAGCCATGTCCCTTGCAGCCCATGCTGTCACTAAGAAAACATGTGAATCATGTTCAATGAGGCACATTCACCAAAAAACTAAACAAAACCTGCTGTTGACATGGTCAGGCAGTGCCTAAAGAGCAAAATTCTGTCTTCAGATACAGCATGCATAATGATAGCAGGGGAAAAATAAGACTGACGTAGTTATCTGTGGTTCTGGCAGCATTCATGTATTTTGTGAAACTAGGACACTTTAACAGTTTTATATGAAGTAAAGTCATATGAAAGCACTGCCCAACTACAGCATGTTTCCAGAAATACTACATCTTGGAGACACTATAGATTTTGCCTACTGTGAGCATGAGCTTTACCTCTTAATTGTTCCTCTACCTTCTTTGTGCTTCTGCCTTCTCTGAGTCTATTCTTTCTTCTTATTTTCTCTTCCTCTCTTTTGCCATGTTCATGACCTCATTCTTTTCTTGCACAAATCACAAACAGAAGTTTCTAAATCTTGAGGAGATGTTTGCCATCTCCTGGATATATTTAGCTGCCCCTGCTGTTCCCCATCTTCTCGGTGACATGCTGACCTACACAAAAAGGAGAACTGACAGTTCTAAGACATGTTGGGAAGCTGCCACTATGACATTATCCCAGGGGAAGCAGGGTGTCAAAGTTTTAGTGCACTAGCCACCTCCTACGTCCTCAACAGATGGATCTCATAGTGAAGACACTTGTCAGCTCCTCAGATCTTCAAAGTATTCCACTGTAAAAAGTGGACAGGAGGAGAAGCATATTATTTGAAGATGAGAGATGTTGGTTAAGAGTACACAAAATGCCAAAGTATTCCAGTTTAGAATGGATTGCCTGTTCTTGAGCCAGCCTGCTCAGTTAGACAGAAGACAGTTAATTCTCCTGCTGTTCTCCAATTCCATTTCTGGACGTGGCCACCTTTGACTTTGTAGGCAGGTAAACAGCACAGGAATCCGCTTTTAAGCCTGTGTCTTCAGGCAACCCTACATGAGCATCCCTCTAATCCACTATGCAAGGCAGTGAACTCTGGTGCTCCTGAGCAGCTTCACGTGCTAAATTCAGCTGTTCTGTGGCAGGGACCTAGTCTCCAGGAAAGCAGCAAGGAAGGAAGCTGGAAGGTGATAGCTGTATCAGCTGCTCAAATTAAATCAGCCCATATTTGCAAATCACAATTTACTATAGCTAATCCTCCTTGGATTAATTGGAAATTTTTTTTCCTTCAAGGAGAATTAAATTATAGCAAACCAAAGCTGGGTATGACACTGGAGTGCAAAAGATCACTGAAACAGAGATAGTGTTGTTACAACCACGAAGGTCAATCAATAACAGAGTTAATTCTACCTACAAACATTGCCTCATCCACGCAACAGCTGTGGCAGCTGAAGATGTGACTCTCCCACGCTGAAGACATGGCTGAGGTGATAAAGCAGTATGATCACTTCTTTTTTTCCACTCGCTGGCTCACTGCAAACCATCTTCAGCAGCAGCAGCAGCAGTTTAAGCCAAGCCACCTGACTCGGGGCTGACGCAGGGCGGGAGCGCTGCAGGATCCATTCCAGCGCTCATTAGATGGGCGGTAGCAGCCAGCTGAGGGCCGAGCGTGGCTGAACTGCTCCAGACAGGGCTGAAGCAAATAAAATAAAACCTGAAAAATTTTCCATGAAGTTATTTCCTGCTGTTTGAAGACAGCATGGTCTCAGCTGCTTGTTACTGCCTTTCAGCCAGTGGGCACCATGCTTCCATTTCTGCCTACCAGGTGGTGTTCTCTGATCCTCTGTGGGTTTAGTTTAAGGACAGAGATTAGTTTAAGCAATGCTGAAACAATGATTTCCATTAACCCCAGTGATTATTTTTCCTATGCTGGGTTACAGAATGCCCATATAAATCAGCTTTCTGGCAAAATTGTGGCGTGGGGAAGCACTAATATCTTCAACTTTTGCAGCTGGATCTAAGAAAGGATGTTTGTCTCCAGCCTCACTGGCTGGGGTCACTATGGATATTCAGCCTGTAATATGTGATATATGGAGAAAGCGTTAACTTTGCAGAGCATCAGGTGTTTCATTATTTATAGTTCCCCAGGCACACATATATTGATTTCAGCAACACCTCCTTGAAGGAGTGTCAGCTGCACAAAAGATTTGCTGGTGACCACATGGAGGCTGGTCACAGTTACTATAATAAAAAGCTATGTAGGGACTGCTCTGCTTATAAATGCAGAGAAATGTAATTAAGAGTATTTTTTTTTCTGGTAGCCATCATTTAACTCTTAATCACAAGCTAATTTGCCAAACTCCTTTTGCTGTGAAGTAATAGATGCTTTGCCTTCTCTGTGGAAAAATCGTGTAGTTGCCAGAATTTGATTGAAAATAATATACCTGAGTTGGTCTTCAAAAGTAGGACAGACTTTCATACTGTTTGTAGTACAGATAGTAGTAGTGGGGTTTTTCAGTTCCATTCCAGATATACCATAATGCCTTCACTCCACCTGTAGAGCATGTTGCTGCTGCCTTCTGTGGGCAATTACTTCAGAATTTGTCACTCTGATATAACCATCTAAGTAGGATTACTCAGATCAATATTTTCACATTAACGTTATTTCTAGTCCACTTATCTCATATGCTGTCAACTGGATTTAATAGTCTGTCCCAGTTTTGTGTTTCCATTTTATGGATCTTCGTTAATCTCTTTGCTGTCGATCCCATTCTGTTTCTACACTCCTTCCCAGCTGCAAATCCAATCACTTTTCAAGATGATTGCTCAAATATATTTAGATTTGCCTGAAAAAATTGGCTGTGTTCTACACATGTTAAATTTATCCCACTGTCCACTGCAGGATGAAGACATTTCCTGTTATGAACAATATATATAACTGATCCTTTATTATGAACAATACTTATAAAAAATCAAATAAAATATTAAAAATATTAACATAATTAATTATACTAGGTAGGTGTTAATTCAGATTTTGACATCCTAACTAATTTTAAATCTATACCTATATTTAGTTTACAAACTTGGCCACAGATTTAATTAATCTAGCAATGAGATTTTATCCAAAAGTAAAAGACCCCATACTTAATAGCTGTTCACTGCCTTATTTGTAATTAACATGATATGGTGTTATCTTCAAAACAGAAAAAAAGGCTTATTTCTTTAGCTGCCTGTTATTCCAACAAGCTGATGCAGATTTGAAGCAATCTCTCTTTAGGATGGCAAAGGGTTCACCCTTACAGGCCAGGAATAAACACACAAGAGCTTCCCACTACATCGGTTGTGTTCCACATAAAGCTGTCCTTTGCCATTTGCTTGCCACTGCTGAATCCAGACTTTGGTGGCCTCTCTAAAACCTGAAAGTATGAAAAAATATATCCCAGGCTGGATTTAATACCCCTTGGATATAAAATCTCCCTTGACCACTATGTTGAATTTTCACATAAAATTTATGAGATTATCTACATTATCAACTTTTCTCACACAATAATAGATTATAACCTTCAATCAGATCCAGTAGTCAAATTCTATGTGTGTAGAAGAACGAAAGAAAAAAAGATGCATAAAGATGTGAGAAACAAAATGGGACCAAATCCTGTTATCTGATGTGTTTCTCTGAACTGCAGATGATACTGAAAGTTTGCAATGACCAAACACATTTGCAGTAGCTCCAAATCCAGATAATCTTCATCTGGATGCAGCTTCTTAAATCAGGGATGTGAGTGCAGCATTATGAAAGTTATTCCATATCTACAGGAGATGATATCCTAGCACTTCCTATGCTTCCCAATCTATGTCTCTCTAAGCTTTGAAGCTCTCTAAGCTGACTCAGAGCATGCAAAACAAAATCATAACAACCATATCTAAAGGCACGGAAGTCATCAAGCAGAGGATTGCTCTGAATTAGCTCTTCCCAGATTTCCCTTCAGTGATGTCAGTTAGGTGATGTTAATGTTGGCTGGCACTGTGCACAGCACTAGTGGTGCCAGCAAGCCAAAATACAGTAGTTGGAAGTTAAAAGTCAGTTAGCAGAGTTCAAGCTGCAAACAAGATGCAAATAGCAAGAACAATTGCATGGCATGCCATGGGATAGGATGCATTTTCTGTCCCTTGCAGTCTTTAAATCAAGGTTAGACAGCTAACAGGCATGTTCTATTTCAGCCACAAATGACAGGGCTTTAGGCAGGAATTACTGAGTAAAATGAAGTCAGGCTAAACGATTAGGCTGCTCCTTTCTGGCTTTCTCATCTATGAAAATCCAGCTTCCCAGGGCAGCTGCCCTGATCACAGAAGAGCAGCCCACACAGTGTGCTTGAGACTGGAAACCTGCTGCTATCACTTCATCAGCTGAGGTCCCTGCTGAGGACTTGTGGCACTGAGAGGAGGGAGGGTCTACACATAAAGCTGTACCTTAATATGCTAAGCCACTCTGCCAGCTGATTCCCTTGCTGCATTGAACTAAGTAATTATTTTAAATAGCTGTAAATCAGAAAAGAGCTTTGCTTTTAAAAGTGAAATATACCATAATCCACGTGTGAATTAATGCCCCTGGCTATTTTCTCTCTCTCACGTGTACAAACACTAAAAGCAATGATTTCACCAGCAGTTTTTGAGCCTTTGTATTCTTCTTCCAGATGATAATTTCATAAAGAGTTTTGATGCCTGAGTTTTGGCTGCTGTGCTACAACTGACACTACCACAATTACATTCCTGAAAGGTTCACATGTTTTCTTAAACAGTCTATTAAGATGAAGCTATAAATACACAAGAACAAAGCAATCCTCCTTGTCTCAGTATAAGTGCCCTGACCTGCTGATTTTCAGGGCAGACAGTATTATGCAATACTACGTATTTCTTTGGGGAGATGACAGCTGGAGGTGTGGCTGGATGGGGTGAAAACCCCCCATCAGCCATAGGGGAGCTGATGTTTGTGTTACCTCCTGTAGCAGGTTTGTTTGTATTGGCAGCTGTAATACAAATGCCAATTTGTACAATTGCTGGGTAATTCTGCTCATGTCATTTTGGTCGGTGGTAGTGGAGCACCCTTTTCCATAGGTACTCATTTTTACTAGATGTGAAAACAAATTTGTACACATCTTACTTAATGAATCCTATTTGGTTGAAAGTAAGCCAGACTGACTGCTGGAGACAGAAGTTGATTGCTTATTTTAATTTAGGTCTTATAAGCTGCATCTAAAAGCAGTTCTGACAGCTTCCTCTAGCCTCTTCATGTCAGCAGGGGGAAATCCTACTTTTATGGTGCTGTCACTGAATTATCCAAGATCTTATAATTTTTTTATGGGGTTTATTACTACAGAATCTTTATGGGGCTGAGAAGGCTCATAATCACCATTCCACAGAGGACTGCAGGCAGATGCTAAGATAGGGCACATTTACATCTTGCAATGGACCAAGACCCCTGAGGTGAAACTGAACCTGCTCTTCAGCTGGAGGTGTCACAGCACCACCCTAAAGGGCCCCAGCCTGAAAGAACAGACCCAAGGTGGGGTTATATGTCAGAAAAGCCCCAACCAGCTCACCATCACAGGGTCTAGTGCCAAACAGTCTTTGCAGTTCTGCAAAGAGAGTGATCACAGACAGTGAATGCATTGGCTCCCTGTGGAGCCCTCACTCCATGCGTGCATCAGCAATGCAACCTGCACTTCCTGCATCCCAAGGCACTGGCTTTGGGCTTGTTCTTCCCTGCTTGCTTTTCCCAGCCTGTTCTAGTTGTATTTCACTGCTGACCTTTTTTTTTTTTTTTTTCTTTTTCTCTGTGTGTGTGTGTGTGTGTGTGTGTGTGTGTGTGTGTGTGTGTGTGTTCAAGAATAAAATAACACAGGCTTTTACCAATTTTAGCTATGTATTTTCTGCTCTGGCAGTGGGAATGTCAACTATGAGATCCTTGAGATCAGAGCATCATAGCAGTGATTTTAAAGCTTCAAGCATAGACATCACACTGTTACCCACAGCAGATTATTCTGCACGATAAAATAGTCAATAAAATATATTTGTAAATGCTTTTTTAATCACTCCTAGAATATTCACGAATATTCACATCTTTGACCATGTTACATTTAACACACCCGTAGGTATGGGTTGCAGTGCTTATATGTATCAGACTGCAGTAATTACAGAAATCAGTGTATTTCAGAGTGAACTCAGCCAAAAAGGATAGGAAAGAAAAGTTTCTTAAGCCTTTAAGTGAGGCATAAGATAAACTTCTGCAATGTACTTAGAGGAAAAAGAAAGACTGCTAGGCATCTGTAAAAGGAATGCAAGACTTCTAAACCCATGTACATTCATGCAGTAGAATATGACAACAGGAACAAGAAGATATCATAGAAAGACTAAATTCCTACAGCTAATTTTAGGCAAGAACTGTCTGTAGGCCCAGCTTACTATTTCAATTACATTTGCCATTTGTTCATGCCTGACTTGACCACATTGTTTCTGAATTCCTGCTGCAAAGGGTTTATGGCTGCTTCTTTCAAAATAACTCAAAATGCATCCCATCTCTGAACTGTGCTGAAAAATGCCAGCAGGATTCCTAAATGTTCATCAGAGTAGGTGTCCTGGGTACAGCACAGCTGGGGTGGCCTCTCCCAGTGCCTCAATACCCCCAGCCACAGTCATACTCTAAAACTGGGTGCCAGCACTTTGGGGATTAGAAAAGTGCATCTATTTTTAAATACATTTTTGACCTAACAAGAGTTGCTAGCCTTTTTTAGGTCATCTAGGAAAAGAATTAATGCTATGCTTTTTAGAATTTACCAAAAAGAATGATATGACACTCTTGAAAAGCACTGTGAAGTGTCCAGGTCTAGAACAGGATATGCAACAGATCACACTCTGCTGGGAGTAGACCTCAGGCAGAAGGAGGCGTGACTGCCTGGAAGGGGCAGTTTATACCAGAAATCCCAGTGTTGTTCACATCTAGCAAAAATAAACCAGTACTGAGAAGGGCATAAAATATCCCAGTAAATTCAAATGACATTGTTCCTCTACAGCACAGACTGTATATAATATTATATATATAATATTCAGTTATTATTTGACTGAAAATTCAGAGAACAGAGAAACTGGGCATTCTGCTGACTTTGGGCTCTGCCCAAAGTCATGATACAGATGGGCTCCTCACTGCTCCACAGGGGCAGGGACATCAGGCTCCACAACATGCCTGCCCCACACAGGGACTCACTCTGCCTTCCAACTTCCCAGCCCTGACCACCATGTTCCTGCCTCTGCCCACACCAAACCTACATCTGCCTACCACCTCCCAAATGAAATCAGGCAAAATGCTCAGACCACCACACAAACCCAAGAAGTCACACAGGGCAAAATGACATTGTCCCTTCAGTAAAACCTGCATGCGTTCTCTCTGAATCCATCTTCAGTTTATTGCTGCATGGTGGGGAGGGAAGGGGAGGGAACGGGAGGGAAGGAGGCCATTGAACTCACTGTGGCTGTAGGTATTTTTCTAGGTCTGGGAGCAGTTCACAACTTCCTCACTTATTCTAAAGAAAACAACACGCACAAAAGTGCTCCTGCAGGGCTGAATATGGAGTCTCTCTCAGGCTCAAATCTCAGTTTACACCCATAGAAAAAAACATATTGCCAGCATGAGCTCATGACAGGGTGATCTCTCTCTGAATGCTCATTTTGGCTTATGCACTTGGAACAGCTTGCTGTTTTCTCTGTAGCTCAGTTGTGCGATATTTCACCTCACTCTTCATCAAGAACCAGGAGGGGTCTGTAGTGCAATGGAATGAAAAAATAACAGCAGTTTTAATTTAACGTGCATTTCTTTTATGAGAGGGCCTTTTGAAATGATAGACAAAATTTTTATTTTCATACACAAAGCCATTCTCTGCTAGGGGAAGAATTCAGGTCTGAATTTTCTCTTTCTTTTTTCCGTCTGTCATGAATGAGCTTTCAGTTGTTGACACAGGCTGTCAGAATTTCATTGCACTAAACAGATTGTTGGCAGCTGGTGGGAAGGTAAAATGAATTAATCTACATTGAAATAATAGTTTGTATTTTAGAAAGTGGTATTCATTTACAAGCCCTAAAGCTCTCTACAGATGTGAATGAATGAAGCTTTATAGTGATCTATTGGAGGGGTAAGCAGAACATGTACTTTTTAGTCCCAAGCACAGAAGGCACCTGACTTGTCCAAGGTTAGACTAAATGCACCTGAACCAAGATCTACTGAAATCAATAAAACATTTCCTGCAACTTCAAGGCATGCTGAGCTGAGAGCTAAGCTAGTGACAGGAATAGAAAATAATTCATAACCCTCAAATCTCTCTTCTAATTGCTATTTTAGGCTACTTTTCTTCCTTCTGTTTTAGAACAGGCTTAAACCAGAACATCAGCCAAACCACGAAAATTTATTACATGACAATATGATACAAGAGAATTTGTGTTAAAGCTTTCCAGAAAAAAACCCACATTGCAAGGACAAATAATAGTATTTTGTGGCCAAGATAATATTTAAAGGAAATCAGAATGAGTTGAAATATTCCCAAAAGCTTCTTTGCTTGAACACTAAAGCATTTATCTGAAATTTTTATTTACTGCAACAACTTTATGCCATTACTATCTAGGTTAAAGGCACAGGGCTATAGCAGAAGTACCAGCTAGAATTCAGGACTCAATAATGTTCCAGGGAACTGAAAAATCCAAACCAGTCCAAAGTGTGCAGTGTCAGGCTGATAAACAGATGCAAGTCTTTAGCAATGAGCACTTAAATAATCTTTTAATTTAAACCACACCTTTTTAATTGCAGTAACTGCCATGTAGTCATAACTGCAGGATCCACATGGAAATACAGATGTCTCTCAACTACAGGAAAGCAAAATATCATGGCTGGGATTAGTCATACCACAGCAACAGGAAGACACCCAAGTTGCTCTGAAAAGACAAGCCTACTTAGTTGCACACAATACCATCCAAAGAGCTCTACTGTTTTCACACCCAAGCTGGGCAAAGCAGATCTGTCAGTAAAAGTTTGGGACTTCTCTACTCGGCAGTCAACAGCATCACCAACATTTTTATCCTTGTAATAATTACTTGTAATATCTGCTCATGCTCTGATTTACATGGGCTTTATATTAGCTATGGTTTTATTTTCTCTAGGTGGTCACTTCACTGCATATTTAAGCTAAATGCAGTAATGGAGGATTCCCCCAATTACCTGCTAACCAGAGTCCTGCAACAGAAAATATCATGGCAATAACTTCATCCTCTTTCTCTCCTTCCCTAAGTTCCAAACCACTTATTCATCCTCTGGAGATGTTCTGGCCAGGACAAGAATGGAAGTTTCTTCCAGAAACAGAACAGAAATGGCTCTCCAGCTACCCCTTTTCTCTCTTACATTAGCAGCCTTCCAGGCCAAGAGCCAGCCCTAACTGGTGGCTGAGCCAGGAAAGGACAAGCTCCTTCAAACTGTTGGAACTTCCTGGGCCAAAACTAACATATCCCAATCAAGGCAAGAGGTGGCCAAAGCAGACTGTGGAGCACAGGCATTGTGCATTCACAGGGGATAAAACCAGCCCATAAAGTCCATGGGTATTGGTTTCTCATCAGGTAGAAGATGCATCTTCATAAGGAGCATGTTGAAGGAACGTGCTGGAAGGCAGAAACCTGGCTGAAATGACAAGGTCTGTGTCCACAAGGATTCTTCAGAATCTCCCCATGCCAGGTAACAAACAAATAAACTCCCCAAAGATCTCCTGGCTACTAATGATTTCTTGAGCATTTAGAAATCCAGCCAGAATGAGGTTGGAAGCCCAACTAGGCCTTTGGATCACAGACTCGGAACAACCTAAGAGAGACACCCTCAAAGGGCAAGATACTCCGCTTGCTCTGCTGATTACAACCCCTTACCAGAAAACTCACCTCAGCCTCCTTCAGATCTGGTTTCAAACATTTTCTTCCCATCTGTGCTCCTTTCTCAGCTAACTCTGTGCAATGCTGCTGTTGATGGATTACACAAAACAGAGATACAAGATGATGTATGTATTGTTAATGTGGTAAAGACTCTCCCATCCATATTTCTTTCCAAGGACCCCAATATAAATGAAGGCCGCTCCCCCTAAGCCAGAGAAGAACAATCCTTGTATATTCTCTACAGGACTATTTTAGTTCATTCACGAATTATCATAACATATAAAAACACATGTAAAAAGTATCGGGTGAAACGCCTGCCTGACTGGAGTCAATGGCAAATCTCCCATTTACTCCAAAGGGACAAAATTTCATCCACTGAGTTCCAAAATGAACATTTTCTGCCTACATTTTCTTGGATATATATATATTAGGCAGATGCTCTGTGTTTGCTCAACAGCTAAAGAAAGCTATTCTTTTCATGCAAAATGCAGTCTTGTCTCCCCACTAGAAAATAGACTTTGAATAATTTCTTCAGAAAATAATACCAAATTGTCAGGGTTTGTACTGTCTAATCTGGGTTTGGCATAACCAAGTGAACTCGCTGGCTGCTAGCCCTGCCATTAATAGTAACAGCACAGTTTGGGACTTCTCTTTTGGTTTTCCACTTGCACATGCCTCTGTGTCCAATTTCAAATACAGTTAATCATGAGGCAAGGAATAAATGGCAAAGTGGAAAGGTTGAGGATGGGGAAACGCATCAAAACTCCTCTCAGTGAGTAAAAGGGCAATGACCTGAGCACCAGAGAGATTAAACTGGGGCAGAAAAATGTGTTCAGAGAGGATACCTAGCCATCCTGGCAGCAGTTATGACTTGTTTTCTGCTGCTCCTCCACACAGGTTGCTGCCCCACAGCCACAGGACAAGATGCAGGCCAGCATTTCACCTGCTCCAGTTCACACCTCTGTGAGTTAACCTCAGCTGCCTCAATTTGCACCAGTAAACTGGGCAGTGAATCACAATAGGCTGGGACATAGGCAGGCTCCTGCCAAGGGCTGCCTCTGGCCAGGGCATGGAGGCCAGGCAGGTACATGGGTGGTTATCCTGATATTGCAGCCAGCCCTCCCATGCACTCAAGCCACAGACAGCAACATGGTATATCAGGGACATCAAACTGCTGCACATCACAGGTAAAAAACTCCCCAAGAGGTGAAGATAGCTGGGAAAGTATCTTCTGGAGGAGGATGAAGAGTGTTAAAATTCTCTCTTGGGAGACTTTGATTTCTACTAAATTACTCCTCTGTGAACTCATGCCTGGCTTTCCCTCTGCCCATCAATTAATGTACTAAAAAGCCTCACCAGAGTGCTGGGAGATACAATTCCCTCTTCAAAATCTACATCTAAAGCAGCCATTCAATGCAGGGAGCTTTTGTATGCCCAAGTTCAAAAGCCACTTCACATTTTCTGACCTGTTAGAGAGACAAAACTCTTCAACAAATTTCTCAGCCTGGGGATTTTTTCCATCTTTGAAGAAATACAGAGGAAAGGCAAAGGAACAATGAGAAAATGGTTCAAACTGGATTTTAAACTGGTGGTTAGACAGAACAAATATTGATCCCTCGGTTCATCACTTTCTGAGGTGGCAAAGGACATGAAACAAAGAAGCAGTACATTAATGCAGTTAGAACATTTCAGAATTAATTGAAACACTCCATCCCAGCATGCCCAGCACAGTCTCTCTGGCTGCCTCAGCCCAATAAATATTTACTGATTGTAACTGATTATAATTGGAAATACAAAACCATTCAATGTGGTAGAAATCACTTCCCCTGTTATGACTAGTACAGACTGAGGGCAAAAATTTGACAGCAGAATTTGCTGAAGAGGGCTTGTGACCCAAAGTGCTGGCAGAGAAAAGACATTTTAGAAAATACAGCCATGAGGACAATGCAACTTTTAAATTTCTCTGCCAGTGTATGCTGGGTGGATTTATTTACCTTTGGTCTATGAGGAAAGACTCAAGACTTATCTGTTGGCTTAAATCTCTACTTAAGGGAAAAGAGGAAAAATTAGGAAGCTTTATAGTATGAAGTTTGGGAGGTTTGATCCTATGGCCCTACTTCTGTGTTGGTTTATAAGACACAAAAAGCTTGTGAAAAATCTTACTTTAGTGTTACTTCTCAATACTTGTTCTCTTGTGCACTTTTTATTTTTTCTTCCTTCTGTTAAAGGAGAAGCAGCCCAGAACAGATGTGGAAAATGTAGATAGATGGAAAGTGAGTCAATCAACCAGCCAAGACTGATATTTCAAAAATGTTAGTGCTTCTTAACCACACCTTGCTCTTTTCACCATCTTGTCCCTGCTATCTCCAGCATCCTGTTCCCAGCACACAGGTGAGGTGGGCAGAGTTCATGGCAGGCTTGGGCTCACACTGGGAGTTTCTGTGTGCAGTACCACACCCATGAAAACACATTAAATGATGTATGCATGAGCAAAGCTGGCTCCAAGATGTGAATCAAAGAGAAAAAGAAGGACATGAGGCAAAGACAGCAAATAACACAAGTTTATCAGACCATTGAATGAGTGCGTTTTTTCATTTCAAATGCAGTATTTAAAAATAATAATAAAGAAACTCATCATATTAACTGAGGCAACTAATGGGAAACAAATGCATGGCTTCAATGAGCCAGATACAGAAAATATGCCAAAGAAGAAATTTTGGCAAGACAAAGAAGACTTCAGAACAGAGCAAATACAAGAACACTTCCTCTCCCTTCTCCTGTTATGGGATGCAACAGCAAGGATCACCATACACACAGGGTGCATATCACAACATTCACATCTTGATTTAAAAGGAGAAAAGAATGTGAAACAGGAACTGCAAATTTAGCTTCCCAAAATTTATTTCCTCAGGAATGTGCACATGCTTTATTTTCTCCGAGCTTAATATCCAGCATGATAAGTAGATGGTTGTATGGAGTTTGCATGGCCAGGTTTTGGTAGTGTGTGTTGGTGGAGATGGATGATCAGGCAGCAAACAGCCCAAAGAGCTGGGCACAGTTCCAAATAGCTGACACTGGCCTACTGAAGCTGCTGTCACTGCCACTACTTCCTAGGAAAGGGTGGCAAGAGATGGGACATGTGTGGAGCAGCACAGGCTGGATCTACCTCAGTGCCTGTGGGAAAACCTCCAAACTGAGACATGGTCCCCAGGGCTGGTAGACTTACACCATCTTGAGCCCTGTATGAAACATTTTTGGTTTTAATAGCAAAAATGCTTCGATGCTAATATTTGGACCAATGGCCTGGATGCAAAACCATCCTAACAACCCCTAGAGATTTGTAAGAAACAAGCTTTGCAAGCAACTACAGCCATCCAGCCCCTGAACAGGAACTAAGCATTGCACCATGGGGCAGGATCCATTTCCGTGCTATACTTAGTTACTGCTCAGGCTGTGTATTTGTTAGGGACAATGATCACAGCAGGGAGGCAATGAGCAAAGCAGCTGTAGAATTTCTGTTTCCCAAACTGCATTGACCTTGCCAAACAAAATTTAGAAATCCAATGGAGTGAATCAGTGACACTTCTCAGTCCCATTTCAACTGGGAAAAAGAAAAAAAAAAAAAAAAAAGCATACCAAGCTATTTGGAGGAAAACATGAAGAATATAACTCCATGCTCAGTGTGCCTTATAGTTGTGGCAAATTATAGATCACAACCATTATTCTTATTGTTGTGAGGCTTTCAGACAGAAGAAACAACGTTGTCAGCAAAACAGCTTTAGAGCCTCTACAAACTCCACAATGAATTTTAGAAAACATGACCCTAAAAAGACAACTCCAGTGTTTCCAGCAGGTGATCTCTTTCTAACCTCTAGGCATCAAGAAACCCATTTCTTCTTCCCCTGTAATACACTCACTTCGCTGATGGTCTCTGGTGCTCAGGAGGGAAACAACAGATTATTATTTTATTCTGTTCATGAGCCAACAAAGAAGCTTTTGGTAGGAGTGGAAGAAGGGGCAGAGCTCTGCGTTGGGAGGACAGTGATGTGGCTGTGTCTCTGCCCACCACCTCTCTTCATTCTGGAAGGGGCAGGCTGAGAAAGAGGAAGGACAGGGTATGCGCAGGAAGGAGGAAAGCAGCATCTCACTCTGCTGACCACTGTCCTAATCAGCCTTAGCACAAGGGGAAATTACAGGAGTCTAAGCAAAACTAAAAGCACTGAAAACGAATTTGAAAAGCTGAGAATCAAATGCATTTTTGCAAGAGGCTTAGCTGACTATAACTACTTATCATCAAAATGTGAGGCTAAGACATTTTAATTTTTTCCAAGGTAAGGTTCTCAGGGAACATCACCTTTATTCTCTCTTGCATAATGCCAATTATGTTCCCCTTTTACTGAAAGACAGAAGTGACTTCACTTGAACTGCATGTGAGAACATACAGGAAAACCTTTCAGAAAAGAAAAAAAAAAGGAGAAAGAAAAGGAAAGAGGATGAGTAAAGTGGAAGTGTATTCTTTTTACAGGAACATTTCTAAATTCAACCACATACTACTTTGGTCCTGTCTACACTAGAGAAAAGCACTACATTAAAAAAAGTGAGAACTGACATGTCTTAAAGCAAGGAGAACAGTGTGAAAACACAGTATTGCCCTGAGGTAGGAGTGACAACAGCTGTGTTATTTTAAAACATGCTGGCTCCTAGTGGTTAACTGTGAGGTGTGTCCTGTAGAAAATCACTAGTTCTGTTTGTCACATCCCACACACCTCTCCACACAGGTATCAGTTATCACCAGAGTTGTTTCAAATTAACTGCTGCAGTATAAGCAGGGTGTAAGGCAGACACTTACAGAACAGCACACAGACATTTATGTTCTGGCTGTTCATTTTATAAACACACCTCGCCTCACCATCCTTTCTGTCTTCCCTTTGAACAGAGCAATAACATTAAGGCTTTTCTTTTTGGAAGACGTATATGGAGAGGCAATGTGCTCCAGAGTAGAAAGTTCTCCCATTTTCTACTTGTGACCATTATTGGTAATAGCTCCTTGCCTGTGATTTTTTTCTTTTATTTCTCTATAGGTACTGTGTTATCATGAGACTTATATGTCCTGGAATATTCCTGAGTCCAAAAATTAGGACAATTTAGAAGTTTGACCACAATTTAAAGGTCTTTATTACCTGCAATACTAGATCTGTTTACCATTCGCATCAACTATTTATGGGGTTTAAGAAACTAAGGAATTGTGAAAAAGAAAAAAGCTAGACATTTTCTCATCACAAGGACAGCTTTTCACTCAAAGCCATTTTGGCATTCCTCTACCAGAATATCCCCTGCTCAGCTTCACCAATACAAAGCATCTGCCAGGACAGTCAGCCAGGTTGGCCTGAATGTTTCTCAGTGGAGTGCTGAGGTTTAGCAACTATTACAGGGCATGCTGCTGAGCTGAACATGTTAAAAAGAGAAAAAACCCAGACATGATTTACTTGAACATCTTCCTCTCTTTGGTTTAGGTTTCCTTTGTGTGTGCCTCATTCAATCTCAGGCTTTACTGCCTGCCTATTTTCTGTTACAAATGAAAACTCTTGTCAGATTTTGTTATTAAAACCAGTGTGAGGCATTGTTAACAACCACTGATACATCTTATACACAGTGTGCTGTACTTCTATTTCTCAAGAAAAATCAAGTAAGGTGAGAGGAACTGTGAGGATGGAAGCAGAACAATTATCTATCAACACTGGGTTGCATATCAGGTTATTCAGTCAGTATTTTCTGTCTCCAAGAACAACTTCCCACCACAAAACATTCCCCGTGCATAGTTCTGTCAGTGTTTGATGCAGCAAGGCTGAAACCCACAAGGACCTGAAAGAGCAATCAATAGCACTGCTCGCTGCACCTGGCCAACATGAAGCTCTCCAGAACAGCTGAGGATCTCACAGGCTCCTCAGGGATGTTGTTGATGGAAGAAGGCCAAGACAAGTTTGGGGAAAAAAGAAAGGAGTTATCAGATCATAAATAATGAGGCTGAAGATATTGCCTAGAGATAGCTTCCAATTTCTTAGCAGTGTTATCACCATTAAGGTTTCCCAAGAACAAAAACTGAGAAATTGAAACCTCTGAGAGAATACAAAACTAAAACTGCACTGCCACAGGGTTATGTTACAGGCAGTGTGTGGACCTTCTTGTCAGCGTGTGACTCTTTGAAACTCACTGTGCCATTTTAAGCACAGTCTATTACAATCACTCCAGAAAAACTGCATCATTGAACTGGCAACTGCATGGCAACTAAAACTACAGAAACACCAGGAGCAGTTTTCCTTCCTCTTATATAATTAAAGGCCATTTACAACCTCACCTAAAAATTAAAACAAATTTAAAAAAAAACAAAAATAATCAATCAGGTTTGCCCAGAAAACAAAAATGCACTTCACTACAATAATTTATGTAAGCAGTAAGCAATTTTATCTATGCTTTCATTAAACTACTGTGATGAATTGCTAGTTACTTTCAATTTCCTGGTAAAGTTTGATTTAGGGCAACACAAAACTCTTTCACTGGGACTTTGAGTTCTAAATAGAACAAAGTCATTAACAGAATTAATAGATTCTGGTCGGTTTGCATTGCCAAGCTCTCTTTAAAAGAAACATGCTCATTAGCATGTTGCATGGGAAGAAAAGATATTGAATGAGCAGGAAAGAATTAATATACCTACAGAACATGAAATGTGACTCATCTGGCAGCTGAAACCATGCTCAAATTCTTGTATGGAGCTCTTATATTCATAATCTATATTGCTGCTTTATTGAGAGCAGATCTCTAGCTGTCAGTGCAGGAAGTTTGCTTGTCAAGGGGATTTACTTGCAAATAGTTAAGTCACATTATGATTTGTAGTGTCTTTTCCCATTAAAAAAAAAAAAAACAAAAACCCCCACTTTTGGATGCAGCACGAAGGTTTTTCTGATTGCACAAGCTACATTCTTATCACAACAGTCTCCCAACAGCAATGCATCCTCTCATCATGATATTCTGTGGCTATAAACTCACTTCTCATTCCTTAGCTCATCACTTACCTGTCAGAAAAACCAAACTCAGTGTTGTAAGGTAATCCCTACATTCAATCAGCTGTAAAAAAAATGAGCCTATTTTTTTTAGAAACACTCACCTTTCAAACTTTGGCTTCACTATTCACACTATACTTTTAAGCCTTGTTTAGAACTGTGCTTGCAAGTGCTTTCTCGGTGAAAATCCCAGTGCAGCTGCAAATCTCTCCACTTTCCATCCTGCAGTGGTCCACAATTCTTCACTTGCCATTGAATTTTCTGTAGTGGACTGAGTTATAATTTGGAGCATGAGGGCACTGGAACATGCAGATACATAAAATACCTGTACTTTTCAGAAATGCATTTATACCTTGCTGTAAAAAGATTTATTTGCATCAAGGTGCCCACATTTTCATTTCCACCATTGGCTGCACCCACATTAACAAACTCTTGCTCCTTCATTCTTCCATTCTAATCCAGAAATGCCTCCTCCACTCCAGCCTGCCAGGTAAAAGTAGCAAGTTTTCAAGTATTTCCTTTCAGACATCATAGCTCTAGTCTCCTTTAGTCTTAATTCTTCCACCATCCTTTTCACCTCCCTGAGTGGTTTCAGTTAATTACAGTTTTCTTTTCAGGTCTCTGGGAAGTCTTTATTTTTCTCTGTAGCCTTTGGTTCTCATAATTCATACTGAGGCTGCACTGACTCTCCCTTGCTCTGAAGGACTTAACCTTTCATCCCTTCTCTTAGTGATGCATCACCTGGGAAAAAAAAGACATTTGCAGCATCTAAAACCTCAAGAATTGCTATTGGAGCAGAAAGAGTGAAGCTGACACCTCTTGCAGACATGCTCTCCCTAAAAAATAAAGCAAAGGTTGCAAAAACACATTGGCAGAAATGTGCATTTCACACATCACCTGCACTTCTCAAACACAGGGGGGAATCTGTGCAGGTTTTTGAAGAAAAAAAACCCAGCACAATACAAATTTCCCAAGCATTTTCCACTACAGTTTTCTTGTCAGTGATTTCAACCTTCTTTGCAAGGTGACATTTAGCAGATTTAGCTAACAGACATTCAGCTCAATTATTTTACTGCTGAGGTTTAATTTGCAGGTGACTGCCTCCAATTAACCCATGCTTTAGATCCAAGTCTGGGACTTGTATACTCATATTCAAACAAAAACCCTAAAGAAAGGTTAACAAAACCCTGGTGCCAACATGCACCTGAAAGAAGTTAACATGTTACTTAAGTAACATGATTAAGTGTTACAAAGCCTATCCCACAGTTTCAAGACAAGCAGCAATAGGAAGACAGTAACACATAAGGGATGATCCTGACACAAAACCCTCACCCAGAACTCGTCCTAGAACAAATACTTAACTCCAGAGGTGTTTCTGTGTTTTATAAAAACACACTAGAGAAAATGCATGAACATTTCTGTATCTGTTTTGCTAATCCTTTCATGCAGACAGGAAGCTCTGAATAAAACAGCAATCAGTTTCTCACTTCCCATTACAGCTGATGTACAAAAATATTTGTTACTGCGCTATGGAAACAGTCCATGTCGATACTGAATCACTTTCATTTCAATACAGTTGTTTTTTGCTCTTCTTACTATAAAAACCTTAATGGAAAAAAGACAGGAATTCATATTGTATGGAAGGTTTTATTGATTTCTAAATTGCTGCCACTTACATCAGGTATAGCACTTTCATTCCAATCCAACAAAACTAAGAAGAAGCTGCTGTTAGACACTTGTTTCAGTAAGCCTTTCAGCTGCCAAATACATATTGTTCTGCACAACTCTCATGCTGCCAGCAACACAACAGCATTGTAGCTGCACAGCTTACACTGTATGCCTCAGTATAAGCAAAGAGTCATCTGAAAATTCATCCCTTTTACCAGTTACACTTTTTTATTTTGCAAACAAAACCCATTTCCTCACTTCTCTGCAATTTTATACACAGTATAAAACAAATCTCAGGGTTTTTGGTAGAAATTATTTGAGCCTATACAAAAGACAAAATCAAATTTTATGTAATTAAGTACAGTAATTATTTCCTGCGACTCCCATTGAAGATTACTTAAACTGCCATTGCACTGTGGCCCTTTCTAGAATCATGGATAATCCATCCAGTAAATCAGATCCTCCTCTTTTGCTTCACCTTATGACTGACATGGACAAATCTAATGTCACTGTGTATCCTACACGATCAGGCCTACGTGTTTCACAGCTGACTATCCAGGCTTACTTGCACCAGAGAAGCACTTTGATGAAATATGATAATCTTGATGCACCATAAACAATACTAACATAAAAACACGTGATGATATTCACATTACTGTCAAGGGGAAGAAAAAACTGCTGTGAAGGAAACGAACAAGTCAATCAAATGTTCGAGAATACACTTAAAAAAAAAATCACACTTAGAACTGGGCAGCCTATCCTAGGGCCAAAAGGGAAACATATTATCCCAAGTAATAGTGCATGGCCTTTAATGTATAAACAAAATCTTTACTGAGGGCACAAAAAAGAAATGCTTTGGTAACCACTGTCCCAAGATACCAGATTCCTGAAGAAGCTCACAGAAGGAACACAGGTTCTTAATGAGACTTTCTGATTTCTCTTCAAAATGATAAAGAGTAAAATACATGCAGTTTCTAAAGTAAAGTGCCAGTACAGAAAAGACATGCTAGAACTGTTGCCCATAGCTAGAGATGTAATTTCTCCTTCCTCATTCCAAACTATTAAAAAAAAAAAAACTTCTTAAAAAAAAACCCAAAACAAAATTAAACCAAAAAAATCCTCAGCAATCCTATGTCTTTTCAAGTTAAGTTGTTTCTCTCTGCTCTGTTTTCCTAAACAGGATTTCACTGCAAGGAAAAAAATTCTGTATAACAGCAATAATTCACCGTTTTCTGGAATGCAGCATTATAGTAGCAGTATACAACATGCATAAGCCACAATCTGGATTTTGAACTGTTATATTAGTTAACATGGAAAGAACTGTAATCAAGATCCAGAAAAATTCAAATTACCACTCAAATAAAAGACCCTTAATCCAACTGGTAAAGACCAAATATTCCCCGTCCTATTTTGTGAAGTTGCTTCCAATAGTAGCTTATTCAGTTATTTATGCAGCATGAACTCCCTTAAAATGACATTGTCTAACATTCAGATTATAAATACAAGACCTCCTATGTATCATAAAAAAGACAAAAATTGTCATAATATGAACACGTAATTTTACTAGCTTTTTGTAAATTACATTGCAAATAACTCACTTCTCTAACACAAATCCTAGATTTGAAAAAAGTCAGACTGCTAGAGAGTAGAAATAATTATTGTGAACTGCTTGACATCAATGCTTGATATCAGCGAGGCCACAGACTAATTCTCTAGCCAATGCAGCTATTAACACTGCTAGCAAATTTGCCAATAATGGAATGGCCAGATGACAACGATTTTCTCCACCGCCCTGTGAAAAGGAAGCAGTTTAGAGCAGCACAGAAATCACAGATAAGCAGTAGCAAAGTTTACATTTTTACTGCTTGTTATGTGACCATTTGTAGAGCCAATGACAGATTTGTCCCTTCAGAAGTAAAAACTACTTTCAGTAACAGTTTATTTTAAATTCCTTCCTGAGATCATGGGAAGACAGCAACCTGTAAAATAAGGCTTAAATGACTTAAGAGCTTTTCCTCTAGCTGAATTTTAAGAGTTCACTGCACTCTACTGTCATATATGCTTTAGATAACTAGAAAAAGCAAACAGCTCATCTACAGAAAAAGTCAACTGGTCCTGCAAACAAAGTGATTTGACAGCAGTCCTTGCTACAGAAGGCCCACTCTGATATAACTAAGGGAAGATGACTGCTTCCATTTGATCATTCCCCTGGGGAAAGATACACTCTGAAGATCCATTTCATTCAATAACAAAGCACCAGCAATGCTCAGTGCCATGTTTATAAAGCAAACTACCTTATTATTGTGTTGTCCTGCTTGTTTGTAAATTACTGAGTAACTCTAATTTAGTACAGACTTAGCCTATGTACAATAAACAATATTGGTCTAAAATGTGAAAGTGTCCCCAAAGAACTTCCAGAAGATGACTTCTATGCATAAATTTGTGATTAACTTTTGAGGTCAAGCAAGGGTGTTTCAGACAACCTAGCTCATCAAAATATTTTTATAAGAATCTATTGAGTGTAAACCTAAAAAAATAACCACCTGCACACCTATCTTTTTCATGAACCATACCTGCTCCACAAAGTTAAGATTCAACTGGTCTGCTGGAATTGCAACAAAAAAAGACAAAAGGAAAGAGAAATAAAATTTATTATAAAACATGTTGTAATAGCAATGACTTAGCTGACTTCTTCCCCTGCTGTTCTAGGCAGAACAAAATCTGACTGAATGCTCTCAGGAAAGCCAAAACAAAATTACAGAAGTAGTATGTTGCCACACTAAAATCGCTTTCTCTTGATAATTTCTGGTTTCCAGCTGACAGGATGGGTTTCTTCAGTCTAAAGAGAAAAAAAAAATCTCATAAGGATTATTTTATACTTGAAACTCACCTATAATTGAGGTTTAGTTTAAAATACTATTTATGAAGTATATATACTCTATTTCACATGTGTAGTATTATTAATACCTAATCTACAATGTAACTAATTTATCCAAATTAAATTTTCTATCATCTGTCTGAAGTACATAGCAATACTTGTTCTGTACTTGTCTTTTTTTTTTTTCCAGCAAGGAAAATGATCAGGCTGCCAGTGGCATTTCCAAAACAACACTGTGGTTATCAAAGCACATGAGCAGGAGTTGCCAGTGACAGGCCTTCCAGACATATCAACATCAGTATCGGCACATGTCATGGAGTGTATTTTGCACAACTTCAAAACTGATAAAAAATTCCTGATTCTAAGAGTTACTCCTGGTCTGATTCAGTGCAAAATTCCAAGGTTTCATAAAAATTCTTATATTCTTTAGATTACAGTCATCTGTTGTCTTCTCCACTGGTAAATCAATTAATATTTTAGAATAACAGTTTGAAAATAAGCTCTTGACTCTAAAATCTGTCAAGGCCAATAACTAGTCCAGATCATACAAATAAGTATAATAAACCTTAAAAGTGCAATCCTTTTGCTAATTCCCATGTTGTTATCAATACAACCCCACACAGTTCCCCACTGGGTCCAAAACCCAATGTACATGATTGTATTCAGGTCTCTCCAAACTTCACCAAAAAGGCCTTTTACAGAAGAGTTCACAGACCTGACACTTATTTGTACTACAGCATACAACAATAATTAGGAATGCAGAAATTAGCTCCTGTCCTGTTAATGCTAATACAGAGATTTCTTTCAAACTTCAACAAAATGGATTATGTAAGTATGAACATGTCCCCTACAGATATGTGTTACATTTGTCTGAATTTTTCTGATTTTATGAAAATACTTTAAAAAGACACTTTGACATACCGCAGTATCATCTTCTTTGTATACTTTAATGGTTTTATCAGCTTCAGCCGTTAGCAATCTGCTTTCTGACTGGTCAAAAACACAAGCAAATATTCCTGATTCACTGTCCAAAGAACCCGGCTGTACAGCTGCATGTACTCTCTGGAAATTGTATCCAGTTCTCCAGTCCCAAAGGTGCATAGTGCCATTATCAGCTACAACAAAGAAACAAACTTAGTATTTTGACCAGTTAATTTCTATATTTTCTAAAAACAGCATCATGAACAACTAGTAAATACATCAGGAATACATCACACAACATTCATGTAGAATTGCTCAGTACACCCTATAAATTCTCCTATTTTCTGCTGTTTCCTTCCTCAGAATCTCATCCAGATTTTTATCAGATAACCCAGAGAGATGACAGACTATATCACATATAGTGGCATTCTGAATATCAAGCTCCCTGCTCAGTAGCTCCACTGAAGTTGAATAAGGAGGCATCATTCTCCCATAGAGATTAGGACATTAAGGACTTAATGCAAAGTAGGTTAAATGTTTGCAGAGATTTTATTCCAAATCCAGTTTAAACCACCTCCAGTATTGCTGCTACTGGCATCAGCTACAGGACATTCACAGAAATCTGAACTCTCTATTCAGAAGGATGCTCTCAAGAAAATTTTTCAGTTACAAAACCCAACAGCCTTCAAAAGCATTATCTAGCGAAAACAGATCTATTAAAAATTAAATTTCTCCACAGCTGCCAGCTAGACTAGAAATTCAGATGTTTCAAGAAGGGTGTTTCTACAGTATAAAACTACAAGGTAAAATCAACTTATTTTGATTCAGCATCACCTTCTCTGAAGTTGCTATAGATAGCATTAGGATGTAAAGGGGAGAATTGATACTCAAATTTTAACTTTTTGAAAGTCACAATTAATATCAGTAAAATGATAATAGGGTTTTTTTATGTAGAGAAGGTGTTTTTTAAGACTCAGCTACTACTAACATAAAAAAGTCTTAAAAGGATGTTCTGAGAGTGTCTTCAAATAGTAATAATGACGTATAAATCCAATCCAGTATTTTGTCAAGTTCTTGTTCTTACTGGGGATGAGCCATTTGTTAAACACAGCTTTATCCAAATTTTAAAATCAAGGGCCCCTTTTACACATAGTTGGAAACATAACCAGAGTAAGGAGACAATGTTATTGACTGTTTCCCAATTCCTGCTTAGCACATTTTCATCTTATCCCACATCCCTAGCCTACAGGACCAAGGGCACATTGAACCAAGTGCCTTATTCCCATTTAGCTTTAGCAAGATGCTTCTACATCCTCTATCCAGTCTCACTGCCTCAACATGCAGCTAACTCTAGAGGAGGCACTAATGTCCAGCAGGTCATAAAAGATGGACTCTGGAGTCTTGCAGCAGCAGCCAGATGAGAAGAGTAAACCTTTTCCATGCAGCACATTAGAAGTCCTTCAAATTTATTTTACTTGCATGCAGCTCAGAAACATCCAAGGTCATCAAAGTGGCCCTACTCACTACAAAATGAAATGGTGTCCTGCAGCAGGCTGAGAGGCCTAGTAAAGCAGAGCTCCATGAGCATCTCTGCCTATGGACCTCCAGCCATATATACATGGGGGAGAGGAGAGGAATGTGTATTTCTCGTTTTTACCTCCTGAAACCAGAACACCATCGGAATTTACAGCCAGTGTGTTTATAATAGCATTGTGACCAGAGAGATTCTGGATGAAATTTCCATCTGGGAATTTCCACTGCTTAATATTATCTGGAGAACCAGATGCAAATGTGTAACTGAAAGAAAATAAACACAGTATATTAAAGCTCAAAATAGCTGTAGTGAAGCAAATGTTCTTCATTAAAACTATTGCTAAACACTAGTTGCAAAATTACTTAATATTAAAACTGCTTTTCTGTTTACTTCACATAAAATTAAGCAATTTTATGAAGTCATGAATTACCTCCTTCTACTGTTTTCTTTCTACTTCATAAACTAAACTTCGTAACATCCTGTATGCTGTAGGATTTAATATGCAAACAAATATTTAAAATGCACATTAAGTTCACTTCAGTTGTTATTCTGGCAAATTTTCATGTATCAGGGCATCACGAGCAAAGGCAACAGGATAAAAAGGTAACAAACCCCAAGCACAGGCTAATGCCTAGTCTTCCAAAGTTACATAAGCAAGGAAAAAGCCCTGCAAAAACGTAACTACGAAAGATAAACTCTTCCACTGAGTTACCCCAAAATAAAAATGTCCTTCATTTGAAAATGTGCAAGCAGTTATATGGTTATTTGGCTAGCCCGTAGGAATACTTTCATTTGCCACAATGTCCAGGGAATTTGCTGTCTATTTAAAAGATACCACAAATAAAAAAGTTGAGTATACGAGAGTTGAGTACGAGAAAATACCACAAAATTAAAAAAACAGAAATACTGAACTATAGGCTTACAGTTGCTACTGTTTGACAAGAACACTTCAAGTTTATTTTCAGAAAGGTGTAATTGATGAAGCTAAACCCTGAATTACTTTTTTTTCAGAATGTAAGTAAAATAGAGGCCTTTTCTATAGCTAACAGGTGACACAATTTTTCAGCCACAAACTGGAACACAGTTATTCATATCAAAGATTCTGAACTTTTGATAGTAGTGATGGAATGTAATTTTAAAATATTAAAGGCACAGAAGTAATCAAGTTCTATGTCAACTCCTTTTCTCCATTGTTTTAATGGGGATCCAAACAGGCAACTGTTATGCACCAAAATACAGCATATAAATTCAGAGCACTTGCAAGAACATCTGCTTCAAAGCTTCAATTCTCACACTGAGGTTTTTTTTAAGGCCTGTTAATTTGAAATGCCTTGTGCAGTGAACCACATATTCAAAACAAAGACCATTCTATTAATCGCTGCCTCCTTCAGCATTAATCACACGTGTGCATTGGCCCATTACAAAACTACTGCAATTCCTGCCCACAACCATTCAGTTACATATTTATTATTAGCCTTATGAGCACTGTGTCACCGAGTTTTAAGGACTGAATGAAAGGCACACACATAAGCAACTCTGTGGGATACAAGGCATTCCCAGGATTGCCAATGTACACCAATGCCAATACTAGGGAAGCACAATCAGTAAAATATATCTGATAATTGACATGGACATTTTTGCATCATCCTAAGTGCATTAGTTTCTCACATTATTATGCTCTACCATTCTACATCATTACTCACATTGGCTCTCTTCAATTCTCAAAAAACTATGAAAGTGTAACAAAATAAAGAAAACTTACTGTCTTGGATGTAGCACTACTGCTCTTACAGATTTCTTGTGATTTGTTAAAGTAACACGAGTTTTTCCTGCCACTAAGTCCCAGAGCCGTATGGTAGTATCATGACTGCCTACAATGAGAAGAAAATTTCAAAAAAAACCAGTAGAAACCATCACCTTGATATTATCATAATCACTACTTTGCTAAGGCAGCCAGAATGATGTGAGAGAGACATAAGTATTGTACTAATGCCACCTCAGACGAAGATGATGCCAGATTGCAAAAGATCTTCAGTTTGGAAAAGATTTGGATTTTTACTCAGTCTTAAACCCAAGAATTAAGAAATTACACTGCAAAGCTGCATTTTGACATAATGGGAATGAAGACAAACACTTAACCACAGTACTGGACACTCCTTAACTGAAATATCACAGAAAATGCAAGTCTCAATACATATTATAACACAAATGAAAACGCCAGAAAAAAAGGAAGCGCAGAAAAGCATTCAAACAATGCACAGCCATATTTGCTTAAACATACCATTAACAGTATGTAATAACCACTGCATGGCCCATTTTCAACAGAAACTAGTAAAAGATTTGAGCAAATTAACCAAGATAACATTATGAACATCACACAATTACTGAACAAATACATTCACCATTCGGTTTTTCAATCATGTTACTCATGAAACTACACCTACTATACCTGTAATAATTTGTGGTTCTGCAGCTTGGCACTTCACAGTTGCTACTGCATTTGTATGTCCTGACAGTGTGTGCACGCTGGCTTTTGTCCTTACATCCCAAATCTATGAAATCACAGCAAATATGTCAGAGGTCAGTAACAGGTGAATATTCAATATATTTTAGGCACTGTCATTGATTACATAATTTCCTTGCCATAGTCCTACAGATTAAAGAATGGTATTTAGGTGGTATTTTTCACCCAACCATTTATTACAGAACTGCCTCAGCTGGCAAACTTCAAGGAGAGCAGGAACCTGCCAGTGACCTTCCAGGCATATGGATAATTCAAGCCACCATAATCCCATACCACCTTCTAAGCAATAAATAAATACTAAGCAATCCTACATATACTATGTAGTCTACCTACTAAATTAAGAAATAAAACATTATCCTGAAGTGACATGGCACGTTCGTGCATTTGAGCTTCAATTTTATCAACAATATAAGACAAAGCTAATCACACAATCATCTTAGTATTTCATTTAAATTGATGATAACTTCTGCTAAGTGCTCATTTTTACAAATGAAGATATTGAAATACACATATCAAGATGTTTAAACACAACAATGCTATACTTACTCGTGCTGTTGAATCCCTGCTGCATGTCACCAGCACATCTATTGTTGGATGCAAGTCCAAGCCATAAACAGCACTTAGATGCCCGTGGTAATGTCTGATAACCTAGATGAATAAAAACCATGCAAACCAATAATTGAAAGAATATTCTAAATCCTTTGATTTTTGTATTTGTTACTGCTAATTCTTCAATTAAAGAAACTGCAGCTTACCTTATTGTATTCAAGATCCCAGCATTTCACTTGTTTGTCTTCTCCACAAGAAAAGAGGTATGGACTTCTTGCACTTACTATCACCCCGCGTACAGTACTGATGTGTCCCGTCAAAGACAATTTCAATTTGCCACTAGCAAGGTCCCAAATCTGCACCAAAACAGGTATTTTAAGGTAGACAGGAAAAAGCTACACAGTGAATCTGGGTAAATAGCCCAGATGTAACTGAACCTGCCACATAAACACTTGCACTCCAGATACTATCATGTAATAAATGAAATTTCAAGAAAAGAATAGCAAAATAAGTGAAATCTCAAGAAAAGAACTCCACAAATCCTTTATGACAAGGTAACAAAAGAAAAAAGTTCTGCAGTTCGTTATTCTGCAAACAGTAAACAAGAAATTGTTTCCAAGGGCTGGAAACATTTTTAAATAAAAAGAGCACCAAAAAACCCCACCCCCTGCAAACTCTGTCAGTCATTTCTTCCAACTTCTTACCTTTATGGTTCTGTCAGCAGAGCCAGTAACAAACCACTGATTTCCTGGTTCTACTGCAATACATCTCACCCAGCCCAGATGACCACTGATAACCTTGAGAAAGAAAAAAAAAAAAAAATTATATCAGAAATGATACAACACCTTTAGATGTAATTTTCCTTCTCCAACACTGAAATTTGCTAGTATTTACCAAGAAAGGTCAAATGTGAAATCAGATCTGAAGACAGCTTGATTTCTACTACAGTTAAAGAGAAAACTAGAAATTTACATACACCAGACTTGGGGAAGCTGCAATATGTAACTACCTTATTTGTAAAAGCAACTTTTTTACATCCTATGAGAGTCCATAACACTGTGGCTCAACACTTGAAGCTTTGCAGAGAAAAGACTGTATTCGAGCACAGATTCCTTCTGCTGCTGTACAGTGCTTATACAAAGAACAATTATAAAAACATTGGCTATTAAATCACATTTCTTAAAGCACACCATCGCCTTCTTTTTCCCAAAACAGGGGTAATATGAGAGTTGGACACTTTCCAATAATAAAATTATGGAGCCTGATCTCACAAGGAATACTCCGCCAACACATGCTTTGCTTTCAGCGACCCATTTCTCTAAATTTTCCAAAGTCAGACAGCTAAAACCAAACCTCAACCAGTTTCACTGGACGTCATGTTTCAGGTATTGTCATACAGCTCATTTCAAAAGATTTAAAACACAAGGAAGCTTCTTAGGCAGAAATATAGCAAGCCTTCCAGCAAATTTATCGTAACACAGCTACAAGAGTAAAAGAGAGGTTCAAAGAGAGACTATGTGTATACATAACTTTGTTGTGATCACTTTTTGATCCCATTTTTATATCATATTTAATTCTATTTTTGTGAATGAGAACAAAAATTATGATTTGAGATCTTACATAGAGTATGTTTACTTTTATATGCACATTTGTGTCATGTAATTTCTAACTTACTCTGTACAGTTTCCAAGGTGGATGCCACTGAGGTTTGGGCATGGTTGGAGCCTTCTTTGGCATTAATGCAGAATTTTTGTTTCCACCAGCTTCCACCATAGCCTGTAAGTTAAAAGAAGGGTTACTCTTCTGGTTTGTAGCTTATCTCTTTGTCCAAAGCCTAAAACTTTCTCATTCTGCCTTCTCAATACTGATTAAATTTAGTCAGTCATGAGATCTCCAGGCAACACATACATGGATCCAGAAGCAATCTGGTCATCAGGTACTGTTCAAGTTAGATGTGCAACAGACTCACCACAGACATCCCAGGAGGTTGGGAACGCTCAGACATTCCAGCATGCCTGTAAATGTCACCCACACCAGCAGCTGTCCGGTTTGCATCCAGCCTGGGGGGAGTGATAATGGTTCATGAGTTGCAATTGAGTTTCTCCTGCTAAGTGATAAGGCATCACAGGGTTGCACCCAGCAGAGTGTTGTACACCTCCCAAGATGAAGAGTCCACAACCTCTCCTGGCATCCTGTCCAGAACCTGACCACCCCAAGGTACAGATACCACAAGGATTCAAGTTCTTCTCTTCTAACTAAACGTTTCCCTTGTCCCAACTTCCACCTACTGCCTCTCATGACAGTACAAAATAAAAAGCATACAGAAAAACAATGCCTGTCCACACTAAAAGCAGTTCCTTTAAGAATATTCTAATTACTCCAAGTAGCTCTTATCCCAGCTTCTGTGATTTGCCTTGCAATTCCCACAGATAACAGTGTCAATGAGGTAACAAAGCAGTACCTGGACTGGGAAGCAGGAAGTGCTACAGCTAAGGACTGTGCTGCAGATTCACTTGGCATCCTCTGGACCTTCGTATCTGCTGTCAAAGCCACACCTTGAAAAAAAAACCCACATCGGAAACAAAGACAACTCCTTTAAACAGGAACTCAAAAGTGTATTATACAAACATACATATATACATATACCTGCAAACAAGGGCCTGACACACTTGTAATATAAATTCTCATCCTTCAATAACGTTTTCACATCCAATTCAAATCTACAGAAATCTTAATTTTGGCACAAATCTTTCCCATCTTGATCTACTACATATGTGAGCATAAAATTTCTAGAGTACAAAACAGTATGTCGTGGAAACAAAAAAAAAAGTTTAACTAGGAGCAGCATTCATTTTATATTCAGCTTTAACTGCTATGGAAATCCAAACACCACAGAAATAAACATGATCTTGTGAAGCATTTGCTAATTTAGGCCCTTTAGCACATTTATAATCCATCCCTATGTGGTGTTTGGCATCACATAGTGGTGCCAGAACTACAAAAGGTTTAGTCCTACTGAAGTGAGAATTTCAGGCTACATATGCAGATTTTTAAGCTTATCTCAAGAACAGCAGATATTGTCAAAAAAAAATATTAAAAACTCTTTGTAAAGTACAGGTTTTTTGCAGGCTGGTGAATTTAACTCATCACTTTATTTCTTTTCCTAACCAAACTTCTGTCAGTTGACAATAAATTCAGTATTTGGGCAAAATATTCAGGTTAAAACAAGAAACAGCAAAGAAACAAATCTGATTTTCAACCCTGATATAAATGATTCTATTAAAAGAACACTAAACTTAAGGAAGCCACTGTGAGCAATTCTTGTCCCCATAGTTAGAAGCAACTATGCCCATTTTTTAATGGTTGAGGGTTCACTGAACACCCACATCTGTTAAGTTATAAATCAAAACAACGGATTTTCCACTATATTCATAATAAACTTAAGCACAATAAAAGATCAACAGCTAAAACTAAGTTCTTACAAGAACAGAGCAGGATCATTCAGTAGCAGTGGCAATGAGCAATGGCCAGTGTAACAATACAGAAACATAACCCTTACAAGCACTAAAATTACTACACCCTCAAATCTCTTCCCCAGAGCAAGGTGGTGAAACCTGCACCTTTCTGCTCTGGTGATGAAAAGCAGGCAACATTCCACTACTATTAATTATGGATTCACATCAAGAGGAAGCCTGCTCCTGCAAGGATGAAGGATATCTTATTCATACAGGAAGCCAAAAAATCCATTTAAACACTTGCAAAATTTTACTTTACTTACCTGGCCCAGATGGGTATGGGTGTGTACCAGTTACCATATACTCAACTTCTTGTCCTAAAGAGCAAGAGAATGTTATATTAATTATTACATTTCATACTGCACTGCAAACAATGCACTCGAACAGCAAACAGAGGAAAAGAGAGCAAATCGTACACAGCAGAAGAAACCAGTAATCACCTCCAATGTACTTCAACATTTCTCGCACTTTCATTAATTTAATTTGTTCTGGTTATCTCCGTTTTAGAAAACTGTAAAAGAAATTAATTTCAGTAGTGAAGCTACCGTTCAGTTTTTAAGAGGACTCAAGAAAAAAATCTTCATACTGCCTTTGAAGCAGATATCGTGTATACAAAGAGTATGAGTGTCAGAAAAGTAAGCCAGTCAGTTGATTGTCTCTGCTGTCACATTCTTCTTAAAAGATTTTTCATTCTCTCTCAATAAGCTTCACTTTCACCATACTTCCAAATAAAGCACCATGAGCAGAATCTCAGTATCAACTTAGTACCAACTACCTCAACTAAAACAAGAGAGCATTTTTAGAAAAGAAACTTTCATACAAGATCTAACTAATACATACACGTTTTCTACATCACAAAACATATATTGAAAAAAACTCAAGAGATTTGAAATGAAGTGTTTACTGGTTTAAAAACTGCACAGCTAAAAGACTGCAAATATAGTATGAAACAAAACTAAAATAACAAAAAAAACCACCCCAAACAAAAAACAGCAAAAATGCCAACACAAACAAAAGTCAACAAAAGAACATGTCCTTAATCATCATGAACTTGCCAACATAAGAAATACATTACTCAACTCTTAATACCTAAGTACATCACACACTAAAATTACCAAAAATTATTCTTTTCACCAACTAATCACTATAAAAAATTCACAGCACCCAATAGCTCCTTTGTTAAAACTATCTTTCCCGTTTTTCTAAATCACTTACCTCCTGTGGACCCTAGCAAAAAAAAAAAAAAAATCAAAAAAGGTTTGTTTTGATATCTGTATTTATCTCCAGTGGAGTAACACTAGACTGCATTCTGCAGATTTTACATCAGTGAGACTGCAACAAAAGGAAGGATAAACACAGCACTAAGAGCACACTAACCTTGATTTCCAGAGTACTGTTTGTGTCCATAGGGATCCCCAGTGTTGGGGCCTCCTTTCTCCCTCAGGTTCTCTTTGAGCGTGGGCATGTGCAGCACTGAGCCATACTCCGTGCGCAGCTTGACTGCCATCTTCACCTTGTGGCTGTGGAAAGAGGAAAGCAAAACCCTCACTGAACCCCAGCTTCTGAACTGTTACCAAGTTTTGAAATATTGTACAGAGAATGTCATAAAACTTACTCTACAACTCTAATATTTCTGTCCCCTCAAGATTACACTGCTGACAGTATAGAAACATCTGATTTTCTGACTTGAGTCAGAAATTGACAATCATTGACAGAGTTTAAAACTTCACTGAATGCAGCAGCACTTACCTTTCTTCATCCAATGGGATAGGCTTGGCATTATCAGCTACAAACATGTCATGGGTTCTCTTCAAAGACCTGAACACAAGTGTGTGCACAGAATGCTTTTGGACTTCCTAAAATAAAGGAAAGAGCATTTAAATAAGTTTGAACAGATTTGAATGAAAAACTGAACACTGAAACATAAATTGAACTGAGCAGCAATTACAAATCTCAGTTCTATGGCATGCAACCATTGGGTTCACAGAAGACACTAATCTTGGAAACTAAAAAGCTAGGTTATTATGTTAGTTGTTTTACTTCAGTGTTTATTCAAAACTATATTCTAGTCCTTGAAAACTTACAAGACTTTGAAAAGCAAGCCAAAAACTTTTATCAAACTTTCTGCACTGGTATCTACACGACAAATCCATGAGTATAAAAGTTTTATCCCACATCCTCCCCAGATCTGTTTTTATATGTGGGCAATAAAGAAGTCAATTCTGAAAAAAAACCCAAAAACTTTTAAGTTTCCTTCACCACCACTGTAAAAAGAACATGAGCAATCCTGAATTTCTGTGCACAGTACCACTTCATGCTAACGTGGCTAATCACCACTCAACAACAGCAGCTGCTGACACCACAAATGGAGGAGTAGGTAACACCACGTCTCCTCAACATGGAAGAAACTTCTGCAAGTAATTTTTGACAGATGCTTTTTTGTAAAAAACCAGCTTATATATGGTTTCATCAGACAGCAGTCGTTGCACTTTCTTCTATAACCCTGACAACCCCATGTGCCTTCAGAAGTGCATGAAATTCACCCCACGGTAAAGATTTTACAACCTATAAAACCAGTGGCCTTCTCCACAGCTGTGCTCCCAAGCCCTCACAAAAAAACCCTGAGGTTGCCCTTATGGGCTAGCAGAGTCAGTAGCTCTCTGGTGGTAAAACACCCCAGCATCAGATCCCCACAATCATAGAATGTGCTGAGCTGGAAGTGGCTCACAAGGATCATTGTGTCCTGGCCCTACACAGGACACCCCAAGAGGCACACCCTGTGCACAAGAGCATTGTCCAAATGTTCATTGAACTCTGTCAGCCTTGCTGCTGTGACCACTTCCCTGGGGAGCCTGTTCAAGCACCCAACCACCTGTGGGTGAGAAAACCTTTTCCTAATATCCAACCTAAACCTCCCCGCCACAACTTCAGGCCATTCCCTTGGATCCCGTTACTGGTCACCACAGAGATCAGATCAGAGCCTGCTCCTCTGCTTCCCCCTCATGAGGAAGGTGTACACTGAAATGAGGTTTCCCTTCACCCTCTTCTCCAGTTTGAATATGGCAAGTGACCTCATCCATTCCTCATAAAGTTTTCTCTCTAGACCATTCATCTCCATATCCTTTATACCTTTTTTCTGTTATTGTGGTACCCAAAACAATACCCAGCACTCGAGGTGAGGCCGCCCCAGAGCAGAGCGGAGCGGGACAACCCCTTCTCTTGACAGGATGGCGATGCTGTGCCTGATGCTCCCCAGCACCAATTCCGCATTCGGCACAAGTCTGGCAAAGCAAACCCGCTGCCCGCTGCTCACTCCCGGGCCAGACACGCACACTCCGATGACCCGCACCCGCTGCGTTCTGCGGGCACCTCGCTGTCCCCGGGCCGACCCGAGCGGGGGCCGCGCAGACGGAGGGGCCGCCACGGACCATCCCCACAGCGGCCTTTCCCACCCGGGGGACAGTGAGCGTGGCGGGTGCGGGGCGGCGCTTCTCCCGCCCGGCTCCAACCCGCTCCCGCTCCTTGGTCTCGCCCAGAGCGCCTCAAGGGCGCGACAGTGTGAACGCGCGGAGCCCTCCCCCGTTCCTCACCTCCGCCATGGCGCCGCCGAACTCCCCCCGCCGCGGCCGCTATGGAGCCACTTCCGGCGCCTTCCCGCGCCGGACCGGAAGAGACGCATAAAGAGGGAAATGGAGGGAGTACCGAAGTGGAGAGGTGGGGCTTATGGCAACCCCTCCGCTTGGTGTACGGTGGACCGAGGGTTCGAGCCCCGCTGCCGGAGCTAGGCGGTGCGAGTCACTTCATCAATGTGTACAAATATATAAAGGGGTGGTGACAGGAGAATGGAGCCAGACTCTGCTCGGTGCTGCCAAGCAACAGGACATGAGGCAGTGGCCAGAAACTGATGCACAAGAAGTTCCACCTGAACATGAGGAAGAGCTACTGTGCAGATGTTGGTGTAGCGGCACAGAGAGTTTGCAGAGTCTCCCTCACCGGACATAGTTAAGAACTCTCTGGACACAGCCCTGTGCCGCATGCTCTGGGATGGCCCTGCTTGATCCGGCAGGTGTGACCCGGTGACCCCAGTCCCTGCACTCCCTCCAGGCTGAGCCATCCCGCGGGCGCGGTGTCCCCGGCGGCGGGCGCGGTGCGGGCAGGGGCCGGCAGAGGGCGGTGTGGCGCTGCGGGAGAGGCGCCGACGCTGCCGCGCTCCCGACCTGCAGCGGTGCCCGAGCGCCGCCCCCTCAGCGAGAGGGATCGAGCTGGGCCGTCCCGCTTGGGTCTGAACTACCGGACTTTGCAAATGTCTGGGGCCGTGGGGCTACAGGTTTCATGTATTGCTTTCCTCGTGAGTTCTCTAGGGTAAAGCCATACTGTGTTGAAGCGCGGTGGTATTGGATGTTAACCATTACAGCTGATCTTTTGGGAAGAGTGTCTTTAGTTAGGTTCCACGGGACCTCATTTCGATGGAGAATGAAGCGTCTGAATGAGCTGGCAACCCCCGCACTTCATGGCAAAGTGTTGGCTGTGAAAGGGCAGAGGTTGTAAATCTCTTCCAAATGTACCCTGCTACTCCACCTGACATTTCACTTCGATTCGTGAGCAGAATAACCAAATGCATCTGTGCAAATTTCAAATAGGCACCTACCTTCTCCACATATACTCATCTGCTCTTAACTCCAGGAAGTCTTGTCCTCCTGAGCAGTAGCTGGGATTTGGCCAGCTCATCTTTTGCAGCCACTCCTTCATGATGCTCTTCTTTACCACTCACTCTGCTTGACTGGCTGCCTTGACTGACTGCCTGCCTGAGCTGTGAACAGTTTACAAAACAATCTGAGCTAGAAGTAATTCAGTGCAACATAGTTGGTTCCAACCTGCTGTCTTTACTAGCTACAGGACAGCGTTAGCCTGGGATTACTTCTGGCACACAACTTGCCTGCTCGACATAAATATTGTGTCTTTTCTGCAGTTGATGGGTGGCTGTGCTGGTGGCTTGTATTTAGTAATTTAGGATACAGTGATGGAAGGGTGCTTGAAGTGGCTTTGAGCCCCAGCTACTGTTCTAGGTAGAGCTGGGAAAGATATGCCAATTACATTGTGTCAGTAGCAGTGGAGAGCTATTGCCAGCTCAGCTTCAAGCCAAGGCAGGCAGGTTTCATGTTTAACATGTCAGCCTGTTTTGGTAGTCCCTCTGGTGTGGCTGGCAATCCCTGGTGGATTTCAGAGCTTCCTGTAAAGACCAGCATAGCATCTCATGGAGAGGGAGCGTGGTCTGTCCTTGCTTAAAGTGCAACCTAGAGTGCAAACTCCACAGGGCAGTGTGTCAAAATGGGGCAAGTCTCACATCCTCTTGGGCTGATGAGGTTAGACTGAAGATACACAACATTTGAAAGGAAACTTGGGGAGAGCTAGGAATTTCAAACAGGTTTATCTTTCTTTTTTAAGGTTGCACACAGAGTAGCATGTGCCTGCTTGATCAACCAGGATTTGATGTGTGGAAATAGTTTAAAGGCTAGTCTCTGACTGTCTATAGAGTGGTTGCCTTCCTACTTTCTGTTGAAAGAAATCAAACTTATTTCCACTGCCTTTTAAAAGGAAACCAAATTTGAAATATGCACTCTGGTAGCAAAATTAAAAAAAATATTTAGCAAGAAAACTTGTTTGTGCTTGTTGTTACTGTTAATAGTAGTATTCACATGGCCCTGGAATTGCTGTAGTTTTCTAATTTTTTTTACACATGAACATTCCCCTCAGAAATTTATAATCTGAACTTGTTTCCTGTTATCCTTGTAATGCTTCAGAAACTCAGAGGACAAATTAATCTTTTCAGAGATTTCAGAATGCAGTTAGAGGACAAATTTAATTTTTTTTTCCTAGAAAGTTTAGTCTATGGTGAAATTTAGTTCTGGAACATCAATAAATCATGTCAGTAATATTAATAAGAATATGCACTTCATTTTTTTTTTTTTTTTTGTGTTACATATGGCTTCTTGATGTGTTCTTGTGTTTCAGCTACAGCTGCAATTCTGGAAACAGCTAGCTATGTATTTTTTATAAGCACTATTTCATAGGAGGTGACTAGCAAATTGGATGAACTTTTAGTGTTCTATTAAAGCCAAAGGGAATAGCCCAGTCATTAATATTGCTCCCAGGACATAGAGATAGCATTCATTATCATTTACAAGAAACCTTTGAAGTAATATTTGCTACCAGTAAAAGCAAATAAGAAAAAAGGATGTTCATCTCAGCAGAGCTGAACATTTAGGTTCATGATATTCTTTACATAGGATGACACTGTTACAACACTACTGGCTTAAAAGGACATTTCTAAATCAACAGCTATTTTTAAATAGAAACACTATAGCTCAGTGTAAGCCAAAAGGTTCTGTTCCCCAAGACCTCTTCTGGGGATCCATCCAGCTCCAAAGAGCCGTGATCTGGTGATCATGACTCTCCTGGGTCGGGGGGTTTGTGTAAAGAGGGTTGCATCACTGGCCAGCACTACAAACACCAGGGCACCGAGCAAACAGTCGTTCCTCAAAACACACACCCACCTCTGCCAGTAAATGCCTTTTTAGTAAAAACTGCTGTACACAGGAGTGTCCTGGAACACCAACAGGTCCATGGAGTATTACTGCAGTTTCTAGCAGACATGCTGTGGTGTCACCACCACATTAGCTCTGGTTCTCATTAAAAACGTGAATTGGTGGAGGGAGTATGAAGGAAGAGAGCTTGTTCTGTTTTTGAAGAGAAGGCTTCTTTGGTGCCATTTTTAGAAGAAATTTAAGCTATAGTTTTGGTTCTTCATAAGGCTTTATTCAATCCTTATAAAGTGGCAGCCTGACGGTAATGGTTGCGAGCATGAGAGTAGAATCACATCTCATAACCAAGATGCCAATGGAGATTAACTTCTGCTGCCAAAACGCTTTCCTGTATGCGTGTATGTGTGCCAGGATAGTCTCCTCTGTATGCCAGTCCAAATGTGGACCGTTTTTGTTGATAAAAGTCTCCAGGCACAACCTCTGCAGTGCAGACAAGGCCCTTGCTTACCAGATGGACAGTCCCACGATCCCTGCCCTGAGGCATCTGGTCATTTGGCGCGAAGCCGCCAGCCTGCTGGAGTGTGACATGCACGTGTTGCTCATGGAGAGTCCTCATGGAGACACCACCACCCAACTCTCCAGGGGAAGCCAATGAAAGGCACTGGAGCTGGGAGGGTCAAAGGCTGAGTTTCAAAGGGGAAATCCCATCTGAAGCCTGGGGGTTTCCCATGATGGGGCTCTGCCTTTGGCTTGGCAGCTCCTGCACCAACCGTTGTCATCCAGTCTCCACAGCCTCTGCACAAACACAACCAGGGCTCTCCATCAGGAGCTAAAGAGAGATTAATGCCTGAAGGAGGACACCATAAATTACTGCAGAATATGATGATCGTTTCAAATCAGATTTAGCACAAATATCACTAGATATTATTAATGTTTAATTAGGATTTTTGTGAACTGAGCTGGGATAATTTGGGTTTCTAGCTCAGGAACAGTGAGACTTAATTTTAGTTCCATTGTACCATGGGCTACTCGTAAGCCCTGGGTAAAGGTTCAAGGGCTATGTCCCTTCCATCTGTAAGATGAGGGTGGCTGAACTTCCCTCAGAAGTACATGGAGGGAAAACTGTATTAAAAGTTAGGATATTCCCAAAATCAATGATAACATCTTGGCTAGCATCCAAGTGGAAATAACTTGTTGATGTTGTCAGTTTTGGCCTTAGAGAGATTTCTTAATGTCTGCAGGGAGAAGTTTGTGTTCTTCCAAATGTAATAGTATTGGTGATGTCCTCATGCAGGAGATCCAATTCAGTGGAGCTTCAGCTTCTTGAGTCATGGCTGATTTGGGGCCAAACTGTTTAATAATTAAACCAGTCAGGTTAAACAGTTTTCATATTTTGTGAATCTCCATAGTTTACTAGAATTCTGACAACAGCATGAATACAGGAAAAAGCCTAAACCAATAAATTTTAGCTGTTCTTAATTTTGCTTCTCGTAAAATCCTCCCCTCCATCAAGTTAGTCTTTGAAATGGAAGCTCAGACCCCAGTTTGCATCCCTGCATTGGTTCAGACATTGATATGAATGACTTCAGAAAAGTGTGCTGGCTCCCACTTTAATTTAATTCAATTCAGTACATCATGGTCATTTATAATGCCTGAGAAAATCACAATATAAACACAATGAAATGTTAAAACTCTGCTAATATGAGAGCAGTGATACCCAACTTCCTATAAAACATTAGAAAGTATCTTTGAGTATTTCACTATGACTTCAAGTAACTTCATGCTGTATTCCCTTAAAAGATTATTTAAAACATTCAAATAATATTTGAAAGATGTAATTTTTGTATTAAAAAAGGAAACCAGCAAATTAATATGTAAAATTGAATTATTTTAGTTCATTTACAATATCACAAGGCTATATCAACGGAATAATATTGGCTTATGCTTACAGTATTCATCTGATTTTTAATAAATCAAAACATTGCTTTTACTCAAAATTATTAATCTAATGAATATAATATACCTTTTTTCCACTTTAATGTTAAAAGACCCAAAGATTTGCATACCTATCAGGCACTTAGAAAAATGCAGAAATCTGTGTGATGTGAGTTGTTTTCTCATTTAATACCATATTTCTGAAACATTCACATTTTCAGCAGGGAAAAAAAAAGGAGCCATCACATGACATCTAATAATTTTTTTTCTTTGACCATTCACTTTTCCAGCTGCTTTAAAATGCATGTGATTTTTGAGAAAATGATAACCTTGTGTAATCTGAGCAGGAGGTGCTTTTAGGGATCTAAACATGTATTTGATGCCAGCATCAACAGAGGTCTCTGGGACATATAGATAAGAGTTTTCCAGAGGAATTGCTCAACAACTGATGTATTCAGGCACAGAGTGAAAAGTTGAATATTAACAGAGAACTCTGATTGCTCAGAAGGGTTGACCCTATCACTGTGAAGCTGGAAATTGGTGCTGCTGCATATATATAAAAGAACAGAGGTGACCTCTCCCTGTCAGAGCTGATGAAAAGAGAAGATGACTGAGCTGCTCAAGCAAGCCAGCACCATGAAACTGCTCCTGCTGTTCCTGCTGTGTGTTTCCTCCGTTCAGTCCCAGGGCTCTCTTGACTATGACGAAGAGGTTGTAATACTAATATTGATTAATAATTAGTTATTAATAATTAATTTCATTTAACTGTGTGCGTGACTTCCTCAGCTTACGTGAGTTAGCTAAGTTGGAAGCTGTGGGAAAAGATAATCCAGTGCATATTCTTTTTCTGATTGAATTGTTCAAAAAATTAACTTTTTATATGTAACTCCACAATAGTTATTTTCTGAGTTTGGAGATATTTTCTTCCTATTTCTTTTTCTGTAGGGAATGAAGAATGTTTGATGGTAAGATTAGTTATTTAGCTGAATTTATTTAAGGATACTAATTTAGCAATGTTGACATATGATGTTATAGACAATTAGTATTAGGTATAAAGGAGTAGAAGTGTGTAATAAATCATGTCCTGTCTCAAAGACAGTAAAATCTTTTCTGCAGAGTCAGTGGACATTAAAAAAAAAACCTGAAACTAAACAAACTACCAGTTCATACAGCTTAACACTGGAATTTCAGAGGTAACTATTGCAAAACAGAAGGAAAAGCAATGAGAATCAATATAAAATAATGGTTTAATATATATTTTTGTTTAAGTAAAATATTTCAGTGGGAAACGCAATTTAGAATTTTGGTGCATTTTTTTATTGTTTGAAAATCCATGTAAAAATTGAATTGGTCAGGCTTTCTAACAATCTGAGCACTTGTGTCTGCACATTGACTACTGATAACACTAATGCGTTTAATAATTTTCAGCAATTTTGTTTTTTGTATGCTATTTGTTTTTGAAACCACTTGAAGCCTCTGATGCTGGATCCTTTGAAATGTTTGTTATTTGGAGCTAAGTCTCAGTGGGATTGGAAACAGCTGTAGGTTTTGATTCAGTAGCTCAAAGAACTATTAATTCAAATGGTTTTGTTTGAAAAAATGCTTAGGGACCAGGCCTGTTTCCTTGCTCATCCTCTTAGGCTTTGCTGTTGCTGGCCGATAGGGGGAATGTATGCCCTACAAACCTACTCTGAGAGATGTTAAATGGTTTTCCTAACTTCACCAGTTAATGGCTGGTATGTGGCTCGAGACCTGATGATGTATTTGACTGCCCCCTGATTTTCTGAGACCTTACAAATATTCCTGTAGCCCAATAATAAACTGGGATTCTGAAAATGTGCTGCTGAATACACTTCTTAGCCCCAAGGATGTCTAATTACTTTTTTTTGTAGTCTACTACTTCAAGTTTCATGGCGCTTAGTATCTCTGAACTATGTAATATTTATTCATTGGTCAAAATTGGCAATTGAAATATTGTTTTACTTTGGTTTGAAGACTTTTTAGTTTATCTAAATCTAGGTATGGAGACTGTGACTAGTCTTACAAGGGAGGGGATGGCAATTAGTTTTACATAATGTCAGTATAACATTTCCTTTATGGCTTTTTCATTCCATTCCCTGGTTTTTCTTGCTGTCTAAAATAGTAAAGAGTGCTGAATGGATGCTTCCACCCTGTGCAGCCCGTTTTGCAGTAGCAATCCCAGATTCAGAGAGTTTTGTCTCCCCTTGGCTGTGCAGGATGACAACCCCGTGGTTAACATTCGGGGCCACCGACCCGTGGACAAAAGGGTGGAAACGGCGCCCGCGCTCCGCCCCGTGGCACCTCCCATCAGCGGGGCCGGGTACCAGCCCCGGCCCCCGAAGCGGGGGAAGACGCCTGACAAGAAGGAACGGACCGTCTATCCCGATGCCGGAGGCTGCCAGCGTTCGCTGGACGAGCTGGTGGGTGTCTGGCTGCTGAGGCAGCTGGTGACATACAGTCCTTTCCTTCTCGTGCGCCCAGCACGGGAGTTTCCCTTGCCAAATAAAGGACGGCCATTCGTTTAAAGCAGTCCAGCTTTTTTTCGCTTTGCTTGGGTTTGCTAGGACTGCATTCAGAAGGGTGATGTGTCGGAGTCCAAGGGATTAGTAGCAGAGTCGGCCTACAGCAAAGATGGGGGGATGAGAGTTCAGGAAATGAGGTATCTGTGGATTAGCCTGTGCCTTCTGCCTGGTTTTGCATAGGTAACTGTTCAGGACAGGAAAAACCTCTGCAGAAGTGCTGGATTCAGTTTCAGACAATCTTAAGGAACCCCAGGGACCAAAAAAACCCCATCCTCCCATGTCTTTCTTAAAATTAGTTTCAAAATGTAGTTCTTCTCTACTCTCAGTCACTGCTGCAGCTCTTACTGCATATACAAGCATACTTGATACCCAGCACACCCCTTGCTGCCTTGCAGCAGCCTATCACACTGTCTCTGCCATGATCCCTGCTGGAAAATGCAAGCTGTAGCAATGCTGAGAGGCGTCTTAGTGACTGAGCACAAGTTTGAGTGTGGAGGTTCCCAACAAATGAAGTTTGTTAAAGCTTATCTAGATGCTGAAATACCTGTTCTCCCATTACAAACTCTTCGCTGTGTTCAAAGGTATGGCTGTTCTCTGATGGGACTAGAACTTCTTTACTTTTATTCACAGCCCTTTTTCCTTATTTTAAGGGAGTGCTGTGTCCGACTGGATGTGAGCTGCAAACTCTACTGCTAAAACAGGAAAAATCCATGAAACCAGTTATTAATGATCTTAAAGTTAAAGTGAACACTCTTTCGGAGAGCTCCTCATCTTTCTACGAATATGTGACTGTTCTAGATGATAAACTGGTAAAAAGGCAAAAACAAAGAAAAGGTAAGCTACTTCTATGAACTACTAGTGTAAATGGTATTGAAGTTTTATTGGCATTCCTACAGTTACTTTTTAGTGGCACTTCTTAAAAAAATTAAAAATACCATGGACTATCTAGCAAAGCAAGATTCTGTGATCGTGACCTCTTAAATCTTAAAAAACATCCTTTGAGAGATGCAAAGAATGGATTTCATGCTAACGCAAGATTCATATGAGGCCTCTAAATGTACATCATTCACGTATTCCACGTATTCCCCTTTCCTGTTTTGCTATTTCCATCCAATCCATTTATGACCAGCCTCTGGATTGGCACCATGGCTCTCCAGAAAGAAGGGAATTACTGCTCTTTGGCAGAGTAAAGCACCACTGATAAACCTATTGGCTAGCAAAGAAACAACAGTGCACATATACCACTTCCCTGAGAGTATCTGCATAGTTTTTGCACACTGAGGAATAGGAAGCAAAAGAAATGCCCTTCCTGCCTTCCTTCCTAGTGGCATCTCAAACTGTACTTATAAACTGCTCTTCATCATTTCCTAACTGGGAAATATGTTGACAACTAATCTGCTTTTCATCTCTTTGCTCTTCTAGACAATGATGATTTAGCTTCTCAGTACAACACAGAAGTGGAATTGCAGTATAGTTATATAAAGGATAATCTGGACAATAACATCCCATCTAGTCTCAGGGTTCTTCGTGCAGTTGTGGATACCTTACATAAAAAGATACAGAAACTGGAAAATGCCATTGCAACCCAGGTGGACTACTGCCGTTCCCCATGTACTGTTTCCTGTAATATTCCTGTGGTTTCAGGCAAAGGTACTCATTCAACTCTAATGACATCTTTTCTCCAATTTATGTCACTGTGCAAATTGATAGATGCATCTGAAGCCTGTACAATTGATTAGGGTATTAGGAAAGATGGAAATCCTAGATAAAAAAAAAAAAAAAACTTTTCTGGATCACTGTATTGGTCAGATCAAAAATCCTCTTATCCAATATCAGTCTTATCAGTCTTCATAAGTGACCAGTTGGATTTTAAAGAAATGTGGGCTTCAGGGTCTTTGTAAGTTGGAAGTGATAATTTTGTGACTATCGTAGTTGTACTCTTGATATTTTTGGTCAAGAAATTTCTTCTTTCAAAAGCTGGTCTAGTTCACAAAGTCATTGTAAGGTATACAGTGTTGCATCACTTAGTTTGAAGATTCAGAAATTCCTCTTTGGAAAAGCTGCACAGTGCAGTATTCTTTCTTCCATGATTCTTTCACTTGATGTATTACAGAAATCAAAATGAAAGCAAAATATTATCCATAGTTATTTAAAAATGTTCCCAAATAACAGCAAACCAAAAGATAAGAAAACTGTTCAAGTTCATAGATCTTTCAATACTAATCTCTGTTTTATTCTTGCAGAATGTGAAGATATCATCAGAAAGGGAGGCGAGACATCTGAAATGTACCTCATCCAGCCAGATCCTTTCGTCAAGCCATACAGAGTGTACTGTGACATGGAAACAGACAATGGAGGTTAGTGTGGAGTAACTGTGTTCTCATAATATTAATTTATCAATGCTACCAAAAAATCAAATTAGTAATTTGTATTTTATATAAAGACATATGAAATTTTACCTTTTGTAATTACTTGATAATTAAATCTGATTGACTCGTTCAGGGAAGTCAGGCCATCTGCTGATGCAGAATAGGATACTTCCATAGTGAAACTGGAAATAAATTGTGTATGTATCTTACTATGACCGTAATGGATGGTGCATAGGTAGGCAGACAAGCACAGCCTGGCTCATTTCTTACCTGTCATTTGACAAAAGACCAGGGCTGTCCTTTAAGTTCTGCTTTTTCCACCTTTCCTTATGAAGCAAGGTTCTACTTAAGTGTGAGCAAAAGCAGCAAAGCTGAGCTCAAAAGTGGTGAAAGGACCTGCTGCAAGGAAGCCATATGGTCCTCTGCTTCTGAGGTGAAGTTAAAAGGGTTGTATCTTAATGTCAGATGCTCCTTTCGTACTTGTAATTTAATCTAAATACTCTTGCCTCTGCAGGCTGGACTTTGATTCAGAACCGCCAGGACGGCAGTGTTAATTTCGGAAGAGTATGGGATCAGTATAAAAAAGGATTTGGAAATGTTGCAAAGAGTGGAGGAAAGAACTACTGTGATACACCAGGTAAAACACCGAGGACAAAATGCAAAGAGCTGTTCTTACTGAAACAATTTTCTCCTATTTTTTGAAGCTCTTAGATTTTGCAAAATTAACTAATCCACTCCAGCAGACCTACAGCAAATAATAAAGTTGCCTTGAGGTATATTGTGAAGTCTGTTTCACAGAGCTCTCACTTGTTGCTTCTCAGGTGAATATTGGCTTGGAAATGACAAGATCAGCCAGCTTACCAAAATAGGGCCCACTGAAGTTCTAATTGAAATGGAGGACTGGAATGGTGATAAAGTATCAGCTCATTATGGAGGTTTCACCATACAGAATGAAGGAAACAAGTATCAGCTTTCAGTTAGTAACTACAAAGGTACTGCAGGCAATGCGCTGATGGAAGGAGCTTCCCAATTGCACGGAGAAAACAGGACAATGACAATTCACAATGGCATGTACTTCAGTACTTATGACAGAGACAATGATGGATGGTATGTACTTGCACTAGACATTGAAAATAAAAATAGAGCTGAATATATAATATTTCTTTAATTTGCCATTAGTTTTCACAGCATTTTGTAGCATGTCAAAATATGTAATGTCCCTGCAAGTTACTGGCTAAATGTCTATGGAATTCTCTTGGCATAGCCAAGGACAGGTAAAACTGTATGTTAGGTTAGTGACAGTCCACAACCAAGTAAGAAGCAAGCATGCTGAATGACTTACCAGAAAAAAAAAAAAAGCAGCAATCTGGATGCAGTATATTTATAGTGACTGACAGCAGCAGTGAGTGCTGAGGACACTAAGCAGGAATATTGGTAGTAACTCCAGCAAAATATAATGGATCCTGAAGAAAAAAGCAGGTAGCATATCCATTAAAAAAGCAATGTTCTGCTTACACAGAAGACAGGAGCTCAGTTGTAAAAGTACATAATAGAGCACTGTATCTCTAACCTGTGCTTAATACCTGATAACATATTCATGAATTGTTTAGGTTGGGGAAGACATACATTTCTTACTGCTTTCTATCTTTAAATTTCATTGATATTGTAGTTATCATTATGAACTTCAAATAACCACAGTTATCAATCAGTAAACTAAAATTATATTCCCCAAGAGGTGCAATTAAAATTTGATTTGTTTTCCTTAGCTCCTTTATCTTCTGAGAGCACTGTGTAGCACACGCTTGTGATGGTCAATCCTTTATAGAAAGTTCAGAGAGGACTTAAATAGTTTATTATGGTTTGAAAATTTCAGTACACTGGCAAGTATATGTACTCTATTGATCTGTTAGCCTGTATTACAGATGTCACTCTCAATGCCTTTTTATTTTTTTCCCCTCATCAGGTTAACTCTAGATCCAAGAAAACAGTGCTCCAAACAAGATGGTGGTGGATGGTGGTACAACCGCTGCCACTCAGCCAACCCCAATGGCAGATACTACTGGGGAGGGACCTACAGCTGGGACATGGCAAAACACGGGACAGATGATGGTGTCGTATGGATGAACTGGAAAGGGTCGTGGTATTCAATGAAGAAGATGAGCATGAAAATCCGGCCATACTTTCCACAGTAACCATTATCAAAATGTACAGAATCAGGGGGTTTCTTTTAGTATTTGTATGTGGTTGTCTTTTTAGCATGGTACTCAGTCTTATCTTTACATATGAGAACCCAATCTGTATGTACAACCATATTGTGACCTAAAGTGAAAAGCTGTGACAAATATATATCTAAATCTGTCCAATGAAAATAACTCACCAGTGTATTTTTCCTATTTTTCATTTGTGCATAAGACAGAATTAACTATTATAAAACAACACTGATAAAATAAAACCAACATGTTTCAGTCTTTTACAAAGGTCTTTTGTATCTTTTTTTAAAGAGGGGGAGGATTATTTCTAAGTGTTTTTTAAAAACTAATGAAAACTTAAAAGTATTCTTCATATTATTCTTAAGTATTCATGCATAATCTGGGGAGAAGGAAATGCATTCCACTAAAAAAGAGGCAGTTATCTTCTTTTGTATTATAAAAGTAACTGTAGCTACCAGTGTAACAAGTTGAGAAGGAATAAAAGTGAAAAGAGTATTGAACAAATGAGTAGGTCACTGGTCCTTTGGCTCCAGTCCTGTTGCTGGATAAAATATGTCCTTTTCTGGACCTGGTCACATACTTGCTTTCACACATAGTGCTTTCATACAAGCCCTATCATGGGACTGGAGTTATTAATGTCTCCAGTCACAGAGTAGTGGAGGTTGAGTAGTAGTAGTTTATGCTCCCTTGAGCAGCCAAAGACAAGACTGCCCAACCCTGGCAGACAGGATGAACATCTCTCAAAGGGGTCTGTCTTCCTCCACAAAGGAAGGGACCCAGATCACTAGGGGTGGATGGATCCCACCTGATACCTTTAGTTTTTATTTAATCTGTGAAGCCCAGGAGGACAAGGAGACAGAATGGCAACTTCCACTAGAGGAGCACATGGATGTTCAGCATTCACACAGGCAGGCTTCCACGGAGGCTAAGGAACAAAAACTAAATGTTTAAGTGGAACCCTGTTTTCCAAAAGTACAGACCCCCTTCTCACACATGAGTGTCTTTGCTCTTCAGCAATCTTTCTGAAAAGATTAGACAGTGGCTGTATTTGAGAAGCACTGATAAAAAGGTTAAAAGCGAGTTGCTTTACCAGTATTTGATGATCTTGTTAAATGGTATGCAACACGCCAATGAGATTAGAGGTGAGGAAGTTTGTTCATGCCTCTTTCTAGAAGCGCAGAAATATTACTCAGTGTAAATACAATGTGTAATTTTACACCATAAAGTATACAGGTAAATACAATGTGGTTTTCTGTAATTGTGTGACCAATATAACTGATATTCCATGCAGCTGTTTTTTTTCTAGAAGATCCTTACCACACACTGTCATCAAGCTGATTTAAACCCCTTACCCTTAGGAGAATTCCTGTTTGGCATATGTGCTGAGAAACATTCATGTAGTTCCTCATCTTGCTTGTTCGGGTTGGTCATAACCTTTTAGTGGTTGCTAGAAAATAATAGCCTGTTTTGGGAGTTGCATTTTGATGCGTTATCATGGAGTTGTCTTATTTTGAAGCTAGTAGTATGCATGGTAAGCTGTCTAGGATTCATCAATGGGATGGAAGGTCTGTGTCCATATTTATAAAATCAAAGTTTAGGAGATTCTTACAAGTCAGTCCTAAAATGCATGCATTCTCTATCAAAGTGTACTCCATGTTGGGTGTGTGGGAAAAGTGAGAACCCACACCACCCTTGGTTCTGTCTGAGAGCTGACTCCCACTGCTGTTGTGCTCCCCTTGAAGTGGAAATGAGAGTGTGAATGTTGAACTTGGTTAGACTTTCACAGTCCATGTCAGAGGAGGCAGGATTTCATTGTGAACATACTTCTAAATATTTTTACCTCTTTAACATCCCTAAAACAAAGTAAATAATTAATTTTTTTTTTTTTTATCTTAAGTCAATGTGTGAGCTACCAAAGACATGGAAAAGTTCATATCAAAAGGGCTGCTAAATCAATATTTCCTTGTCAGTTAAAAATGAAGTCAAAAAAGTCTTGTTGATAATTAATAATTTTTTATTTTTTAATCTCCAAATGTGCTCAGTTGCCTTCAAATTCACAGGGTAAAGGTTCATTATACATACATATATAAAAAAATCTTTTCAACTTGTAGTCATAAAACACATTAAAGGCCTGTCTTTTTACAGGGTTTCTATGGGCCTGATTTTCATTCTAACAGTTTTTAGGGAATAATCAGAGGCTTTAAATGGCAGCCAGACTACACCATTTTCGATCTCGTAGGGTACATTGTACCTGGGGTCGTAGTGGCCGCCCAGGTAGTAAATGCCATTGAGGTTGGCAGCCTGGCAGCTGTTGTACCACCAGCCCCCCCCATACATCTCGGCACAGTTCTCCTCCCAGTGGTCCTGGTCCCGGTCAAAGGTGCTGAACTTCATCTGGGCATGGGACGTGTACTCGGTGCCCTCTTCCAGCCAGCCAGCCACCAGGGCGTCCCCGGCAGTGCCCTCGTAGGAGGACACGGCCAGGGTGTACCCTTCAGCTTCAGACCCTACCTGCATGAGATACTCTGCAAACACAGCATTCCCATCCCAGTCCTCTAACTCTACCCGAAGCACAGTTTCATTCTGAGTCAGCAAGTGTAGGTTTTCATTGCCCAGCCAAAACTCTCCTCGCCCCCTGCCATCCACGCTGCCGAAACCTTTCTTGTAGTCTTGCCAGGTGCGGTTAAAATTCACTGATCCATCCATTCTTTGTTGGATCAATAGCCATCCTCCCAAAGTGGTCTCTTGGTCGCAATAAACTGACAAAACCTTATTGGATCCCGCTGGCTTGATTTTGAAAATGCCACTTTTGGCACCAGAAGTGTGTTTCTGGCGGATATCATCACAGTCTAAAAAAAAAAGTTGATCTGGTTTGACAGAAGTTATCAGCAAAATTTAATAAAATGTTCAGAGGAGTCCAAATACCAATAGCTCAGAGGAAAATTGTTAAACACGTCTTGGACTATGCTAGGTATAGTGACAGGCAACATTAGAAAGAATTCAGGAAAGAAAACTTTACATATTTCTTAAATTGTGAATCGTCTATGAAATACCCGAGTATTAATGAAATATTTTCCCTTTTGTTTCCGAGGTTGTAACAAACAGACACAGTGCTTGCATTTAATCATCACACTGTTGTACTACAGTATCTAAAATCAATGTGTCAGTTTGGTTATGGATGGAGTTTGGCTCCACTACCTCAATAACTACCTTTCCCAGTGCTGGGTGTCCTTCGCTTCCCTCCTGACGGTCTGAAGCTGCGTGCCTGAAAGTCTGGGGTATCCTCTGCACTCTGATCATGTTCCAACCCACCTAGCTGCTCATTAATTTCACGGATCTTTACTGATTTGGTTTCAAAAGCAGAGCCTCCCTTCTTGAAACTAGAAGAGCTGGTCGCTACAGTCTTGGAGTGACTTGCACTGCCAGATGGGAATCCAGATGGCTGAAGTCTTCCAAAGTCATCTTCCTCCTCCTCTCCTAAATCTCCAAATTTGTCTTTTCCCCCATAAGCTCCCATACCTGTGTGGCTACTGCCTGTGCGTTTGCTGGTTGTGAAGCTGCTAGATCCGCTAACGCGCTTAGTGGCAGTGGATGGAGAGTCAGGGGTAAAAAACGACTCTAACTCAGGGAATACAGTCTCTAGCTTGTGCAAGCCATCTGCACCACTAAAATGGTAGGTGCTCCCTTCCCCTCCAACATTTCCAGGTAAATAGGCACAGTCTGAGCCATCAGAAGAGACTGTTTTCTCAAATACTTCTTCTCTAGGACCATCAGGCCCAGAGACGACTTTTCTGGTGGTAGTTTTGGTGCATCTACGAACAGCGGAGAAGGTTTTGTCTTCCAGACTAAGGGTTTCTCCCCCATGAGCAGGAAGAACTAATTTGCTGGGGTATGAAGATGCATCCCCCCTTGCTTCTGCCGTGCGATGCGAGCTGTCGCCTCGGGAGGGTTTCGTGTCTGTTTCTGGTCTTTCTAATACCACTTCCATCTGCTTGATGTCATTAATGATGTTCAGTGCTTGCATTTCTGGGAGAGGCTTCTGCTTAAAATGATCAGGAACATTAGAGTCCTTAAGTGGCCTCATTTTCAGTGTGCTCAGGGTGGTTTTTTGAAGCTCTGGGTGCAAGTTGATGGAGTTGGCTTGGACAAGCTGCTTCTGGATGTTGTCGTAGCTTTCTTTGTCCAACATGTAATCAAAGCTTCTAGAACAGGTTCCTTTGCAAGCTCGTATCTTAATATCAATGTCCACCTACATAACCAGAGAGAAGTAATTTGGTTAGGGAGCTTTCCCAACTTTCTCAAGCAAGGATATCTTCTACTGAATGGGGAAAGATGAGAGCTGCCCTAGTACCTCCCACCTACAGCTGAGAGGAGAAGATTCTGTCACAGGGTTACCATTGCTTTCTCAAATGATCCAAATGATGGATTTCTGTTCTAGGAATGAAAATGAACCTTTGAGCAAAACCACTGTTTGTACCATGGCTTTTCCTTGCGTTGCCATCAGAAGAACTGGCTGCAACCTGGGAACACAGGTTCTCATGCCAACCCTAGCTGTGGGCAGCAATGGCAGCACTGGGGATTGACAGAGCATGTCCCATTTCTAACTACTCAGCAACTCCTTGCAGGAGGAGAAGCACCTCATACAGGAGCAGTTATCAGCAGAGGGAGCATCCTTGTGGAAGAGAGAGAGAAGCAGCAGATGGGACTAGAAACTCACGGAACTCATGCTGGTTCCTACAGAGCAGAAATAGAAAATCAGGATGGATAGGTAGCAACTCATTTGGGGATTTGTCTCAGCAAGTCAGGTCCTGTGAGAGTGGTACCATGTTTTCTCCCAGCTGGAGCACTGCTGGGACAGATCCCCTTTCTGTAGCTAAGCCTTGGAGAGAATGGGAAGTGCATAGCAGACACCTACCTCCAAGCGCTTCATCTCCACCACTTGCTCCTGGATGCTGCTCTGCAGAGCTTTAATTCTGTTCACCTGAGTGACAACTCTCTGCTTTAATGTCAAAATTCTCCGTCTCAGTTCTCCTGACAGGCGACCGTAAGTCTCATCAAGCTCTGAAACAAAAATGCCTCACAGTCAGCTATGCCCATGTGCTTTTCTTTCCTAAATATGTATCATATTTTAAAATATGTAATTAAACACATAATTGAGAACATGTTTCTCATAGTACTGAGCAGATTAAATTAATTTTTGCTAACTAGTTAAGAGTCTGTTAATATGATTGTTCTATTTCCTGATAATAACATCCAGTGCAGCCTGTACTTTCACTACATGTGGCTTATTCACAAAAAACCAGTAATTCAGTGATGAATAATAAAACTGGGCATGAGATACTCACCCTGAGCACTGTCCAGGTTTGGTTTTAGTGCATTTACAGTTTCCACAATTAACTCATTGGACTTCTTATAGTTGTTTTGATTATCTGAGAGCAGTTTCTTGATTTTTTCTATTCTTTGACTGAACTCCTGGTCCTTTTCTTCAATCAGTCCTTGCATTCTGCATCCTGATGGACATTTGGCACCCTAGAATTGAAAGAGGGAAATAACTGTGCTAAAATCCTCAAGAGTAAACTTCTTGTACAATGGAATCTGTGAAGCACATACTCAGAAACCTGCCATAACTGTGGGGTGTAGAAAAAGTAAACCTTTAGTTTCCCCTCTCCTCTGTTCCTCATGGGTGAGAATTTTTTCTAACTCCATATATATTCCCTAAGGGTCTGCTGTAAGAACTCTGTCATCCAGTTTGAGGGAGGATGTTAGAGGCTAGCATTTTTAAGCAAAGTTTTCCTCAGAAAAGCCTAATGTTCTGACAGACTTAAGTTCTTTGCCAAGAAGTCATCAAATAAATGTAGCATAGAAAAGGACTGAGATGCAAGAGGCAAAAAAGAGAGAAAACAATAGTTTATATACAAAAACATCTGGTCAATTATCGTGAAACATTTACGGAGCATCTTGTAATCTGACTTCCTAAAAATTAACTGGTGAGTGATTGTGAGTATGTGATTTCTAGCTACTTCTTTTCTTTTTCTCACAATTCTCTTTCTGGTGCCTTTATTTTATGAACTCCAAAAGTGGCAATACCAAAATTCTGAAAAGAAAGAGTTCTTACATTTTTCTATGGTGAGCTTTTGTTTATTTAATCTGTCTTTTCCAGATTTATTTTAACTTCTACTTCCCCACCATCTCAACACTTCTCCCTGTTTATTTTGTCTTCATTTTTCCCTTTTTTCCTTTGTTTCCCACAGGACACCTGTGCAGGCTGCCCCAACCTGAAGTGTCACCTCGGCCCTAATGCTGAACCCCGTGCTGGCCTGTGGCCCCTGATGTAGTGATCCAGCTGCTGATCCAGCTGCTGATCCAGCTGAGGTCCCCCTTTCCCCCCAGTGCCAATGGCTCACCCAGTCGTCATCAGCACAGAAGGGCCAGCTCTTCTCAGACTGGCAGCTGGACGGGGACTTGTGCTCCACAATCCTGGGACCACGCACTCCTGCACCCCCCTGCTCAAAGGCAGTCTTCCCATCTTGTGCCTGCCAGGAGGAAACGGGAAAAGTGAAACCAAGGCTTAGTGAACAGCTGTCAAGGAAGCAGAAACACAAAGCTGATGTCCTCACACAGCTGGTGGGTGGCAATCACAGCCATCTGTGCACACCCAACAGTACAAGGATTTTATTCCAACGTTTCTTCTAAGATATTATATTGTTTGTTTTGTCAGAATAAAGCTTTACATCTCTTAAAATTAATGCTTTCATGTAGAGAGCTAGTGATGCTCAGGATGTATTATGATCATATCATTCCACAGAAATATTTTATCCTTTGTGTAAATATAAAATTAACTTGAAATTAGAATGAAACTGGAAAAATAAAAATAAATACTTTAAAAACACTATTTCCATTAGCTGCAGTACTCTAAAATTCTTATTGTCACTTTACCATCTTCAATCTACACAAAAGTAGCTTACAGATGTATTAATTGTTCCATTAGGGTTTCTGATTTTAATCACAGTTTCTAACTGGAAGCTTGTATCAGGGTTTTGCCTGACAAAAAGAGCAAGAAAGCTACTAACACAATTTAAAAAAACAATTTCAGTGATGGATGGATTTCACTGTGTTAATGGAAAGAAGAAAAATAAATACACTGAGGTTTTCTTCAAACCTGAGAAGAAAAAGTTATATACAAGATAATTCCAGGCCAAAACACATAAAGATTCCTGCAGTGTTATCACTTAGTAAAATACCATTTTTTCCCCTTTTTTTTCATTAAAGAAACGTGTGTTTAAGATGTCATTAGGTCTGATTGGAATCCTCTGTGCACCTTTTGTGCTATTTCAAACATTATAATTAACACTTGAAAATAATAATGATTGCTTCTTATTATGATTGATGATTAATTCTGAAGCTGAGAAAGTGGTCCTGATTCTAATCTCTAGGGTCAGAACCACTCTGAGGAACTGGAAATTTTTTATTAAAATCAGCAGATTCAAATTCATTAGTTTGATTAATTAATGATTTGATCTGGCCCAAGGGCCTCCTAAAAGTAGGACATATATCCAAAAATGCCCTTAAGGCATTGACAAATCCAATATGACTTTTTCTGTTTTGTCCCAGCTGCTTCATATAATTTTTGTCATTTATTAAAACAGGCACTTAATTAAAAAAAAAAACAAAACAAACCAAACCAACAGTCACAAAGAAAAATATTAAGAATATAACATAAGATTATGGATGAGTCCTCAATGGGGAAAAAAAAGGGTTATATTAGCACAGATGAAAAGTAAGTTAATCTCCTTCCTTTTCAAAAATTTGATTCTTACTTAGCTGTAGTTTAAGCTGATGTTGCTGCTACAAGAATTCCTGTTTTTAAATGTGTCTTTCATAAAAAAGGTATTGTGTGTCATTTGTAGGTAGAAGATCCTGCAGAAGTACTGTCCAAAGGAAAGCACAATTCATCCCAATAAACATGAAAATTCCTGAATGGCTGGAGCTACTAGCATCCAGCCAGTTATGTTTAAGACTTAGAGCATCACCTATGAATGTCTGAATTCATATAAATGGATTTGCTTGGCTGCTCTTGAAGCCTGGCAGATTCAGCAAAACTGAGTTAAGCAAACTATAGAGGGCTATAGTTAGCTTAACTCAGTTAGCTAGATAGTCCAAAAGTAGTGATGAAACTTCATCAGTGAAGTGGTTACACTAAGCTGCTGCATGTGTGTGCACTGAATTTTACAAGCTAGGTGATAGACAAAATTTATCTATATCTCATGAATGAACATTAAATAAATGCTTACTATTCAAAGCAGAAAGATACAAAAAGAATCAAGTAAGCAAATTCATACCCAGGCTATGCTGAGGCACAGGAGCACACAGAGGATCCTCACAGGTATCATCTTCAGGAGAAGAGCAAGAACTCTGACTGAAAGGATGCTTTTTGCCAGTCTTTTGGTGCAATTTAAACCTGAATGCAAAGCTGAGATTAATCATTATGCTTCTTTCTGTTTGTGGAAAAAACACACCACATCCCCCCCTCCCCCTTCAGTGATTACTTAAGGCCTCTTGCACAAGTTTCTGGTGTTATTTGCTCCAGATTAGTTTGTTCAACACCAACATGCAGGCAACACCAAGAATTCCAGGAAAAAATTCTGTCTAAAACTGTTTCTGGTAACTGGACAGTCAACCAAGATGTATGGTCAGAACTAGTGGAATCCAGCAGTGCTTACTGGCTGGAAAACACACACTCAGCATGATGCACATTTAGCAGCATAAACAAAGAGCTGATATTTGAAAAAGGAAGCCATTGCTTTGCCTGTATGTTGGTGTTGAACAAAACATACTGAGGTCCATGAAGAATCTCACAGTTAAACTCAAAAAAGCTCAGTTTTTAACTCTGTAACAGACACAAAAGTCTAGTGAAAAATCATGAGCTACTGACCTTCATGCTCAGGAGCACAGGAGTTGCAGGTGCAATCTTTGTGAGTTCTCCTTGGGCATACAGTCATGGACTGTGCTTTACCACGGGATCACATCTGATATTTCTTCCACTGAACCCCTTCTGCCTCACACTGAGCATGGGGATGGGGCTCCACAGGAAGCATCTGCCAGAGCTGTGCACTCTTTTCATTGTAGGGTGATGCTCTGCAGTCTGCTTAAAGCTTCAAGGATTTTCCTATTGTACATTACATTCATTCCCTGGCCATGACTTTCCCCTTTTCACAGTTGTAGAAACCAGGTGAGAAGGTTAAGTCAAAAAGTAACTATTAATTTTTGGGATCCATTTTGATAGCCTGAAGCCTTCAGAGCACACCCTAAGTGCAGATCCCATTGCTGATAGCTGCCTCTCTGTGCCAGCACCATGGGGCTCAGGGGGAACAGCTGGCAGCCAGCTCTGAGACATGTGTCTTGCCTCTGGTCCCACAGGAACTGGGTGATCAGGGCAGGAACTGCACCTGATTCTGCAGGGTATCAGCTGTGAGCAAGGCACCACTGTGCACCACCCTGTCCTGCTAACCAGATGTGTTACAATCTATGCAACAACTAAAGCATCCTTCATAATGCAGATGTGATATGTCACCTGGGTTCTAACTTTTCACAGTTTGCCAATGCTTGATTTTGTGATCATCAATAATAACATTATATTTGTAATTTAATGGGCCTTAAAAATCAATAGTAGTATGAGCACATAAACCAGAAGAATTTCTGCCTTTTCAGCCACGCTTACAGAGGATGTGACAATTTGCTAGGTGATGTTCCAGGCACTGGTCACCAGGGTAACAGGGGACATGGCAAGTAGCATGTTCCAGACCTCTTCTGACCCTGAGGGATGGCAAAGCTCTCTGGTGACACTCAAACACAGTGAACTTAACTCTGGTCCAAGTAAAACTCAGCCACCAAGGCTAGAGGGACTGGAAAAAAGTTGATACCTGATCATAAGCATTAGGTAAGCTAAGAGGGGTTTCCTGCTCGCTGTGAAGGCAACTGATGGGAGAGGCTGGGGTGAAGGAGGAGCTTCTCAGGCTTTACAGTCAGGGGCTGAATCTGTGTGCCCGACCTTCAGCCTGTACCTCTGCTTTCATGTTGCAATCATTCAGTCACTTCTGCTGGTGTTTGTTTGAAAGGCTGGAGGCCAAGAGCTAGATAAACTTTGGATTTAACTTTAATTCAGGATCAAAGGACAGAAGTGCAGCTCACTACTTCATCTGCCCTGCTTTTGGCTGAATGCCACAGTAACAGTCGGGGAGTCTGGGATTTAGAGGTGGTTTGTGTGCCCTAGATGTGAGCCTCACCTTGTTTGCCCAGTGCCCTCTGTGTGTCCTGCTCTACCAAGCTTCCAAGTGGTGCCTGCTCATTCATGACCTGCCTGTGGATGCTTTGCCTTGGACTTCATTCTCCTTCAGACTCAACTCTCTTCACTTTCTCTTCTTATACTCCTCAGAAACCTAACCCTTCCAAAGTCATTACTAGTCAGTCCCAGCACTTTGTCCCACATTTTCCCAATGCAATGTCCCAGAACTGAGGAACCCAGAAGTCCTGCAGTCCATCCACTTTATTTGATTCTTTCTTCCTCTACATCTTCCTCATTCAGTTTGGTCTTTTTTCCCTTGCATTTGGAGTGAGATTCTTCTTTTCTGTGCTCCAGTGGTCTTTGGAAGAATCACTGCAAGCTCAAGGTGTGAAACAAAGGCCACCAAATCCTTTAATAAATTTTTATAAAGTGAGAGGTACAGACTTTTCTAAATACAGGTCACTTTTACAATGGGCTGCAGTCTGAGGGTCATGTACAATAAAAAATTATTTTAAAAAGAGAAATATGCTCAGGTCTCAGCCCACAAAATAGGGGCAGTAAGTTCAATTGCAATGTACTTGTTTGCAAAAAATAATAATGAGAGTATGATTCTATTTTTAAGAGTTAGAAAAAACAGGTCTTTTCCAGCCTCTTTCTGATAAATATGGTATTGGATACCTTAGCAAGGAGCTTCCAGAGGCACGAGCGTTGCCAGATTTCTTTCAGGGCCCAGAGAACATAACAGTGGGCTGGGACCCTGAAGACTCACTGATTAACTGTGGCACAGGAATTCATCGAAAGATCAGGCTTCTTGGATTTGCTGATTCTGACCTTCTGACCACTGGAGCAAATGCTCCTCTTCAGAGATTAAAATGATTTTTGAAAACTTAAATACACCCATCAGCAAACCAACTGGAAGAATAAGCTGATCTTGGTCATGGTGAGCAATCCATAAAATGCCAACTCATATTCATGAAATGTGTGCAATTACAGCAGATGGCCATCAAATTGCAGCCAAAATCTAAACCAGGAGAGGCAATAACAATTGTAACCTAGCAGAGTGTAAATACAGATATCAAAGTGCCAGAAGTGAAAGGAATATTTTTTAAATCCACGTTGCAAATATATAAATAATATCAACTTAAAGTCATGTCCTAGGTGGCATAAACTGGAAACAGAAAGTGGAGGGGACTCAACCAATGCTACTCAAGTGGCCGCTTGCAGAACAAGGAGGAGACTGGGCTTGCCAACCCTTCCCTTGCATCCTTCTCTCCTGCCTCTCTACACACACTGCTTCAGCTCCATGGAGCCACAGGAGAGGCCTTACAGCACAAAATGTTCAGGAAAACCGCTTTGCTTGGTGAGGAATGGAGTGTCCAGGCTGGCAGGGAGCTGTGCATCATGGCTGGTTGCACGGGTGCAACGGAGTTGTGCAAATATACTAGCTCGGTGGTGTGGAGGGGTCATCCCTCCTCTCAAGCCATTGTTAACTTCACCTGACCCTAGCTAATGATGCCTTCTTCTCTCCTGAGAAAACTGTCTTCCTCTTAGATTTTGGCCCAAGATTAAATGTCAAAATCTTAATAAAAATGTGAGAGAGTTGGCACTTTATTGTGATGTGGAGACTCAGATCCAGGGAAGATGCTCAGCACCAGCCTCATGAGGTGTCTGGGCATCAAAACTGGAAAACTGCTGAGGCAGCATGAACTGACTGTAAGGTCTCTTTTATCACTGCAATGACCTCCTGTCTCTAAAATAAAGCACTTGAATGTGCTATTTAGACATACCAGGCAAACTTCTGGTCTTTTGTAAGTAGCTAAAAATATAAAGACCAGGACACACTTCCTTGTTTAGTTCTTAATGCATCAGCTTGAGTTAGTGATAGTTTCTAGCTCTGGGTGTATCTTTTGTTGAGCAATTTATCCAAAAACCTAATTTGGTTTGCTAACACGCCCCTCAAATGCACTCATCAGATTTTGAGGAGATACATTCAGACAGAGTTGCAAACTCTTTGCTGGTCATGATCTGTACTGTGGATTTGTTTATGCGGATTTGTTTATGTGGGAAATTATTATCAGATCCAGAGAAAGAAAATGCAAGTCACATGCAATCAATTTCTGCTGCAAATTTTAACATTTTTTGGTTGCATGGCACTGAATATGTTGAAGTAATTTTTAAATATTTGGGGGAGGGGGGGAAAGAGGGGTATGTGAGAATAATAACTGTACAGTGCACTACTATGTGTCATATAGCAAATGAAAATTATTCTGAGTAAAATTTGACAAACTTGTTAATATGTATGGTCTGGAGTAAAATACCTGTTCTTGGTCATTGATACTATCTAGCACATCCCAGCTGAAAATGGATTCATTACTTCATGGTAAGCTAAGTTAAACAGTCTTCAGCAGTAAAGTAGGCTACTTTCAACTTGCTGTGTACTTTGATCTATGTCACCAAACAACTTTATTAGAAAACTTGAAAACTTATGGATACTAGCACATTTATGGAGAAATAGGTCAAACACATGCCTCTAAACAAAGAGCAGGAACTGCTGGTGTGAAATTCTGGAATGACTGAATCAAGCAGGTTTGATCCAACTATCAAAAGTTTTCATTGTCTTGTTTGGCCAGCTGTAGACCACAGATAACAAACTCAGGCCTTTTTGTAATAATCAAAAATTTATTGAGAATGTGTACAGAAAAAAAAAACCAACCATCACAGAGGTATGCACTGCTCAGGGAAAAGGTTTGGGTATTTTACAGTCAGTGTTGCTTTATAGTCAAAAATGAACTGTGTAAGGTTCGCTAAGTTCAGTGTTTAAAAAAAGATTTGCTTTTCCTGTTAAGACTGGTCTTTTTCAAATCGTTCTTTATGCATCTCCAACCTAAAACAGAAAAAAAGAGAGTATTTTAATGTCCTTCCAATGAAAGAAGTACATAAGGCTATGATCACGTTGATAGTGTTCACAAATAGTTATATTAGTTGGGAATTAAAAGTGTAGCATTTAAAATACGCAAAGGCAAGGGATTATTCTTGATCATGAGACTGTCCATTTATCTATCCATTAAAAGAAACAGTAATGTAGAAGGTGCACTAAAATTAAAGTACTAATGTGACTACTACTACTGTGACAAAATGAAAACAAAGCTAACTTCTCTAAGAGGCAATGGGCTTAACTTCAGCTGAAATTATTACTGAAATGGTTCAATTATTATTGAAATGTTCTGTGTTCATTTTAAATATCTCCTCTGCCCTGTGGTCGAACCTGTTTGACATTGCCCAAGTTGTGTTGCTGTCCATCTACTGACAGTCTGTTGAATGGGATGATTTTCATAGCAGATTTCTTCATGGAGTACCACCGGTCACGCCAGGTTGCCCAGATAATGCCATTGTCAAATCCAGATGGACCAGCATCTTCTGATGTGTACACACCACCTAGGAAACACCAGTTGGAGCAAAACAGTTGGCTGCTTTCTAAAATATTTACTGTGCCCATACATTTTTATGGTCCTGACACCTCCATGGCACCCCTGGGTGTCCTAATAGACCCTGTTCGCTCCCTTTCTCCCCCTATTTTGTTTCTCTCAGGATTGATTCTCCCGCTTTGGAATGGAGAGCAGTCACAAATTCCTCCTACTGGTGTTAACAATTATTGCAAAGAATGGACCATGCCAGCTTTGGAAAAGCCAGAAGGCAAAGTGTACTCTACATAAGTGACTCATTTTCCCTTGTCACTGAAACGTGGTGTCCTGGATAGAAGCACTTAGAAGACACCTTACCTATATAATATTTGCCATTGAGGTGGCCAGCATGACATCTATTCATCCACCAGCCAGATCCATCCTGCTCAGCGCAGTTGCCTTCGTAGTTATCGTTGTCATTGTCGTGGGTACTGAACCGCATGCCATTGTGGTAGGTGTAGGATTTATCACTCGGGTCATCCCCAAAATCGAATCCATCAAAGGCATCCCCGGCCTCACCCCCGATGAAGTAGGCGTAAGTCAGGCGGTACTTGTCCTCTTCACTCCCCACTCTGAACACAGCGTAGTCAGCAGTGCTGGGAACAGAGGGCAGGGCTGAACATGAGCATGCTGCATTCCCAGAACATGCACAAGTGAAAAATGCATCAGTGTTAAAACAGCCAAAAGGGCATTTATTGCATCCTAGCATTTTAGAAGGAATTGTTTTTATGTGACTGTGGGCCTCCGTTCAGTGACACACATCCAACCAACTTTTGTGCTCCAATACCAGACCTATTTTCTGACTACCAGTCTTTAGTGATGTATGAAACATCTACATTATCAACACACACACAGACACATACACACACACACACATATATAATCTCCCAGGTTCATAATAAAAATAGAAATAAAAAATAAAATAATAGAACTGAACAGTGTAGACCAGACTTATAATAATCACATAGTCCAAAGACAAAGAAACTTGAAGAGAAGAAACAGATTCCTTCTCCTAATAAGAGAGTGCCGACAGCATGTGGTCTTCTGACAGGCACGTGTACCTGGCAAAAAGTAACACCCAGTGACTGCTGTAAGTTCAGGAGCTAAAGTAGTTCCATGCACACGTTTTCTGGTCTAAGGGTTCATAATTTTTTAGGAGCGACCTTTTATCAGTACAAACTGATGCAGCAGAGGGAGCAGGAGCTTTTAAGCTGTCATTTTCAAAAGCATCATAAGCAAATACCTTTTTTTGCCACTCCAGTCCTCCAGCTCTATTCGTAAGGTGTATGGCAGAGTGGACTGTGTAGTTATTAAATGTATCTTTTCATTGCCCAGCCAGAACTCAGTGGTGTCATCTGGAGAAAGATGTCCAAATCCTTCCTTGTACTGAACCCAATTTTTACTGAAGTCTTCGCTCCCATCCAGTCTCTGGGGGAAAAAAACAAGAACACCGAAAACAAAAATAAAAATAAAAACCTCAGTCAAAAAGATATGTATCATATGTAGGTAAATAAAAACAGTGCTCTTGCAAAAAGTTTGTTTATAGCAATAATACATAAGTGACATACCCTTTGTAGAACTGTCCAGCCATTGCCATATGAGTCAATCTCACAGTAGACTAGGAAAGACTGCTTGGCTCTTTGGGGCTTGATAAAGTACAGTCCACTTTTCCTTGCACCCTTATTTGCAATGTCTTGACAATCTGAAGTAAAGATATTCCAAAGATCATTTTCAATCTAGTTATAATGCTATCCTTACATTTATTTCATATTATAACTTTCTTAGTGCAAGAAATGCAACTTATCTAAAAACCATTGTTGCAAAGTAAGCTATTTAGTCCACATACTTCAATGTCATTGCCATAAAAAACCCTACCAAGGGTCATAGGACTTGTGTAAGGTGAAGATGAATTTAGTCTCACGCAGAGTTTAAGCAGTGAAACACATAATCATTGCATTGAATTCTACAGCAACAAAGAAAGATACTTCTGGACCTAATGGAATAATTGAATTTTTTTCCGCATGGCTTAGTTGAAATCTGATGAGTTATCTTCTCTTTGTCCCAAGTCCACGGAAACTCTAGTCATGTCCCTCATGTTTAGCACACATTTTGGGATAATCACATTTTGGCCAAAAACGCCAAGCAAGAACTAAGTTCCACCTGAATCCTTGCCTGAAGAGCATCTAACTCGTACTGACTAGTTCTATAATGTGCAATTTTATGTATCTTTGCAGAAGTCCATGACCCATGAGATTCCAAGTAAATCATTGCTGTGATGCCAAGTGGCAGCACTCCTAGGTGAATTAATCCTCCACCACACAGGAAACATTCTGCACACCTCTTCCAGTTGTCTCCAGAATTTCAGTCCGGTCCTTGCATGGCTCCTGGCAGAGGGACTCAAGCTGGGCAATCTTCTGTTTCAGCTCTGTGATCCTGTTGCCGTTCATTATATGTGCATCTGTCAACTGTCTGGACGGAGAGACACAAAAATGAGTTGTTGTATCTGCTGTTTGGGAATGGGTAATACTCATTCATTTCCCTGGACACATGCCTCATGGATCTAACGTGCTGCTACATGCAGCCCTGTAAAAAGGGGTGCCTCTCTCAGCACTGGTATTCAGAGTTAAGGACAGGCAAAATGGAAAAGCACAGGCTTTACCTCATGCAAAACTTCACCATATGCAAAACTTGACTCTAATCAGCAAAATTCTAACCAGTAATTAATGTATTAATACAACTCTATGGAAAGTTTAACTTTGCTCTCCTGATGTAAAGGATAAACTCCCCTTCAATTATGGATGTATTTGTAAAACATAAGTGCTCTAAATAAACTGCTGTAGGTGTCAGAATGACTAAATAATATTTGACATAATGCCATAGAAGTGGAGATCTGTCAAAAAACGTATCCTTAAGATTTAGTAACATTAATGGTGTTTTCAATTTGATTTCCAATGTCAACTTATAAAAGACTGTCACTAAGTTTATAGTTACATATGATTTAGAACTACGTAATTGAGCTAATTAGCTAATTGAGCTAATTTTATGGAGGAATGCAGGAAAATTGGCCAGAGTAAATGATTGCACAAACATTCCACACGCTCTGCTTTACAGCAAAAGCTCATGACCTCCAAAGGTCATGAAAAAAAATTTAGGGATAGCTGGCACAGCAGGAGAAATATAAATAAAAATATTTCCAGGCTTCATGGCATTCTTCTCTTGCACTTCTTGCACAATTTACAGTCTATCCAGGTGAGCAGAGAATTCAGTATCAGATCCTCGTGATCTTTCTGTGTCTTGCTAGGCAGCTGCTAATGGCAGTGCGGGCAGAACTGTCCGCAAGAGCACAAAAAACCTTTCTGAGAGAGGCTTTTTGGCACTTGACAAAAGAACAGAAAGAAAACAATTTGTATTGTCACTGACAAAAGAAGTGGAAGATACCTACTGTATAGTAGTTTCATGAGACAATATAGTGTTTTCATATCTAGAAATTTCTTCAATTATTTTCCTGGACTTTTGAGTGAAGTCATCAATTGAATCTGTAAAACAGAAAAGGTACAAAACAATTGTAGTTAGGCAAATTAAAAAAAAAAGAAAACCACATAAATAATATTTTTCAGTTGTGTACTTATTTTTTATATGCTCACTTGGTAATGTCTGCTTTTCTGAAGGATAGAGGTCTTGGATGTGTTGGATCAGATGGTCTGATGTTATTGTGGCATTAGAAATCCGCTGCAAAAGACTCTCCATTTCCAGCAGGTCATTATCCACAGTGGATTGGTATTTACTAAAGAAATCTGCAATGCCACAAGTTGTTGGGCAGAAGCTACCCTAAGGAGTAAAGAAACACAGCTGGCAATGTTTCAGGGGCAAAGCAAACAGAGCAGAATGTTTGGGCAGAGGAACTTTCAGTCACTGCTGACACAAATGATAAAGCATAAAAAAAGGGCAGGCGTTCGCAGCAGACTTTGTATTTGAATTTTCAGAGGCAGTTTACTTTCATACTACATGCACACAGCAAGAAAACAGTGCATGCCATTATTGTAGCATCTGCTGGATATGTGCTTTCATCCACAGTGCAGCCTCCCATACACTCTTATCAAGTATATGCTGCTATCAGTAAATGACAGGTTTAAGCAAAGCGCACTTAATAAGAACTGGAAACAACGAAGAGGTTCAAATGATAACGCTAGTTAATAATCAGCATAGAAAAGCTTTAGTTACATTCTTAAGATAAAAGAAAATGGTTCAGGTACTTACAAATCTGTCATCCAATATGCAGCAGTTTTCTCTGGTAGCAGTGTACTGAAGAGAAGAAAGAGGGCTGGTTTTAGTGGATTTTCTCCAAGACCACTTTCTGCGCTCGCACGCAGTTTCCTAAAGGCTGTCTCTTCACTTACCGCCACGCTGGTAGAAAAGAGCAGGGAGAGGAGAAACCCCAGGGGAGCCCAGCTGCACAGCCTCAGCCCCATCATGTCTGTCCCACCAGGTGCACTTGTGCAGTCAGCAGCCGAGAATGTTCAACCCAGCGCAGGGTGGCAGCAGTTTAAGGCAGCAGGCTGAAGCTGGGGGCGGGCACTGGGAGGTGGTGGGAAGAGGCGGAGTAGGGATCTGAGGTTGATTCCCCGAATTTGCACATACACTCCTCCCATTTTCAGAACCTGCTTTGCACTTAGTCGCCTGATCTCTGCTCCAGCTGGGTCTCAGGGGAGGCAGGAAGGTGAGACAAGGCATGGAGACACTACACCTAGTCACAAGCATAATCAAACTCACACATTGCTTCGTAATGGGGGCTGGAAGAAGTTTCACTCTAATAGCACAGGGAAAAGCCACGCTAGCAATCTGAATTATCTGTACCAGCTATCAACTGCCTAACAACAAATGATTTTTTAGGATCATTTCCTGCCACAGATCTCTACATGTTTTGCAAAGAGGCAACACCATTTTCCCTATTCTGTGGATGACAAAACTGAGGCAGAGAAAGGTGTGAAGTCATTGGGCAGTGGTGTATCTGGAAAAGAAGTCTGTGGTACTTCTCACAGGCAATGAATGTTCCCTATCCTTCAACTCAGTGAGTCCATTCCAATTACTTAGGTCAATGCTTCCTTGCTGGGGAACCAATGTTGTTGGAATCTGCCTTACTCAATACTGCTACAAGTGTGCTAACAAGCCCTGTCTTCTGCCATGGGCTTTGTTCCAGCAAATTACTTCAGTATGTCCTTTTGCATGCTCTCTGTATTGGGAGCATTAACACCTTTCCACTCATGACCTAGACCTGGTGTCTGAACTATAGCTTCTGCAGAGAATGTCTGGTTTTGTGCCTGTACAGCACGATGTGTGATAAGGCAGTGTTGAATGAGGCTTGTGACTTTGTTACATGTTTGACCACATGAGGAGAAGAACAGTGAGAATGGGGCTCAGGGATAAATCTGTTGTTATTGGGGTTGGCTTTGTGATTTCAGGCAAATGACTTTGTCTCTATACAGCAGGATCAATGTTTCAGCTTGGCTTAGTAGGGATTTTAAAAATGGGGAAAAAGCATTCTATAGGAACTACATTATTAGAAAATTAGATATGATTATGCCCTGAAACATGGAGAGTTCCTAACCTGTATATCCTCTTTTAGTCTGGTCAAATCAGATCAAACAGAAGGGTCCCATCATGTTCAGAGATCTACCTACATATTGCCAGAAGGAAATGTGAGCATTTAAGATGCTAAAAATCAATCTGATGTGACACTTGAGGCTGAAGCATTGTGCCTGGGAGAGTCAGCTTTTCAGTAACTGTACTGATGACCAGTGAGTTAGCTGCCAGGCTGCCAAAAGTCTTTTCCAAAGGATGACCGACACTAAAGGTTTGTCTTTCCAAATCTGGTATTAATTACCTTCAAGAGCTATGAGCAGAATGTGCTCTTGTTGACCTTACTGATACAAATAGGATGTTTCCGCCTTTTACAGAGTTAATTCTGTTTCCTAAAGTGTGAAATTAAAGTAAATAGGACTGGGTAGAAGTCTATCTACCGTTGTATTTTTTACTGTTGCTTCACTGGTGCTTTAACATGGACTGAGGCAACCATGGCTGAACCTCCTTGTCACTGCTGCTCACACACCAAGCCTGCTTGGCTTCATCTCTGCAGCTCATGACACAAAGGTCCACAGGGTCCTAGAGATACCATTCCAGGGGCTGTGCACCAGCAGGATTCCCTTAGATGTGACAAGATAGCAGGAGTGGGTTGCTGGTATGAACTTTGTTAAGTAACAGCTTTCACACAGATGTACACTGCAGAGTACAGATGGGCACGTACTGTTCGTGATGCAATAGGTGAACCACGGAGCACAATTCAGGTATCCCTCATCCTCTGACAGAATAAAGAATACATCTTTCCCTTTTGTCAACAGAAGTAGTACATATAGGCTTGAAACTCTATCAGAAGACTATTTGGTAGCAGAAAATGAAAAAAAAAAATGCCTTGTGTTCCTAGGCAAGAATTTCAGGAGTCAGAGAAGATCACAACAGTGAACTCTAGCAGTAAAAGCCTAGTTCACATCTTGAGTTAAAAGCTCCAAGATTTTATAATTAAAGTATGAGAATGGCTATAATGACATAATAACATTATATAAATAGAGTTTAAATGTTCAAGGTAAATGTCTGATTGGTGGGAAAAACAAAAGGATCATTATCCTTACAAATGGGTTAGGAATAGGAAACCTGAATTTTCAGTCAGATGCTTATGTTACACAAAATTATCATATTTACATTCATGAAGGAGTCAATTTTCAACATTGCCTCAATGATTACCAAATATTTGCACACTGCAATTATAAGTGTTGCTTAGCTGTATTTGTGGTTACAACTGTGGTACTTCTCAGCAGAAGATGTAAATATTTAAACCTCAGGAAATTTTTGTTTGCTTTACTGATTACATGGTCATGAATAATTAATCATTTCACATATTTGCTTCTTTTTCCTTTTCTTCTGTTATTACACCTTTCATTACTTAGAAAGTCTTAGTCCTACTTTTAATTAAGTTGAAAGCAATACATATTCTTGGTGGAATCACTATGTGGTAGTTTTCCTCTCCTACATACCATTTGGTCTTGGTGGGTGCTGGTTGCAAAACAGCTGACCCACTTACCAAACCAGTGTGCTAGAGACCTAATTGTACCCTCAGATGTGTCCAGCCTAATTTAGCCACACTGATTTTCTGGCCAGTGTTTTCTTTCCAGTAAGTCTGTTTGCTGGTTTGGTAACAGATGAGGAACAATTCCTGGTAGCACAGGTGGAAGGAAGAGTCCTCAAACTCAGTGTACTCTTTTCCTGCAATTTATTTTTGAGGAGAGAGTAAAGCTCATTATTTGTTTGAAAGAGCTTTCTTCAACTCAATATTGATTAGTAATTTTTGTCAGCCACTGGGACACTAGCCAACACCTGCCCATCATTCATAGGAAACCTTTTCTCAGAAAAACAAACTAGATGAAACACATTTGTGTCTGTGAATTAGTTCCTGAATATCAGAATATCCTTATGGCTGCCTCGGAAAAACATCTGGTTTTTCAGCTTATACTTATTTGCTTTAAGAATCTAACCTGAGAAATCAGTCTACAATATTTTAGAAATGTTTAGTAATGAGTTTTAAGATTTCCAATGGGCTTTTATTGCTATTTAACTGAAAGTGTTCAGTGGACTTGAAATGAACTTGCATTTTTTTAGATGCTCCAGAAGATAATTTTCCTATTTAAAAATAAAGAAATATTGAAAAATACCAAATGATGAATTATGAAAAAAAAAATCCCTACAATGCTTTGCTATCTATCACCAATATGTATCACCCTGCTTGCATTACTAAACAGATTAGTGGGCAAAATCCCCTTCACTAGGTCAATCAATAAGTGTGATAATTAGGATGAGAACTAGAGACAAGTAAAAAAGCTGCCTAGCAGCCAAGCTGTACCGATGGTGGGCGAGAAAGCCAAGTGAAAATGAAAAAAAATGTTTTGTAACTTATCTTTCTCTTTCAATTTTCAAAACGTGGGCAAAAGGTAAATAACATTTTTTTTCCAATTGCATAGTCCACTCTGTGCAGCACATTTCTTCCTCACCCATCCTGAAGTGAAATGGGTCAACAAAAATCAGTTGCTGTGCAAGGAAGAGCCTTTAATTTCTGTACACTTGTGACACCAGTCCAGGTACTTGCTGTGCTTCAGCTCAGATGCTGGCTGGAAATAGTTCTTTCTTTGAAAACTGAGTGAAGAACAGTAAGAAATGTATGTACTTCATGACAGTAAAATATCCCACAATTTCTTTCATTTTGGAAAGAAATTGTGGGATATTTTACTGCCTCCACACTGGGAATACACCCTTTTAGAGTGCGTTCTTTAATACTTATAGGCTAATGTATTTTCTTAAATCAAAAGATGGAAGTGACATTGATTCACGACTCTTCATGTCAGCACTTTTATTAACATAAAAGATGCTTTGTTTTCTGCAAATAACCAAGGGCTATTGCTTAAATACATAGTCCTTATTTTGACTTAAACCATCACTGCAAACAAATTTAAATAAATATGTAAAAATTAAAGCATCAAAATCAAGACACTTCATCATCATAATACTTCAGAAGACACCTCATATGCCTAAGCCTGGTGGTTGATGGTTTGAATGAGCTATTTTCTTATTTTTGAAAAATTCTATTGTGTTTCTGTTTAGTTTGTTCTGCTTGCCTAATTTTATGCATTAAAGATTTTATTTAAACTTCTTTCAAATCTTAAGGTATTAAGAGTGATCTTATATCTGAAAAAAAGGAATGTGATATAAAGGAATGGAGTCAAGATGATGCAGAAGATAACTTATTTTGTGGTTTTTTCATAGCTGAGGTTTTTCTGAGTCCTGTAGTACATGATGTTATACCTTGAAATTCTAAAAACCTCATACAAAGCCCTAAACCATGTCCAGTGAAACATCACTATTGAGCTTTGAGTTGTTTGTGCCTTACTTAGGGGTATTTGATGCAACGTAGTAAATTCTCTGCCTTTACTGATCTACAGAAACCAGTTTCAACTGTTGATTCACTTAGAAAAGGTTGGTATTCAGACTGTCTGCAGAAGAGAGATTGCAGTGTATACTTTACCTTGAGGGCAAGAACAGTGAACTTATTTGTTAAACAGAGGGATGCACTATTTTGTGGGAATGAGATAAGTAGTAAATTCAAATATTTGCTGAGTATTTTGTAATTAGTTGAGAGGACAGAGCCTCAATAAACTAAACAGAGTCTACTTCAATAATCAAACATATAGACTGATATTAGTTTGGACAGGAATTTATTGACAATAACATTAAAGGAAATACAGCAAAAATGTAATGCATTTCACAATAAACCTCTGGACTGGGAAATACTTTGCTTGTACTTTTTTAAGCAATCAGAGGAAGGCTGACTGTCAGAGAAATCCTAGAAATATAATGGAAAGTATATTTGTTTTGGAAAAATGCACTCTGTATTGTCCTCCCTGACTTACAGGATTAGTCTTGAATGCTATTAATTCAGGATGATGGAAGGAGAAGAATGAATTCCACAGTTCTCTTACACATTATCTGTGCTCCATGCTGGTGCATGAATCTGTTTACAGGAAGAGAAGCACAGGCTTATGTTTGAAACATTAATAGCACTAGCTGATTAAATGTAAATATAAATATTTAGGGTCACTCAAGGAAAGAGAAGCTCAGATTTATCAACAAGTAAAGCATGAGCATGAAAAATAAGTCTTCTTTATTCTTGTTTTAATCTGTAGTATTTTTCTTTTTCTGGCATAAAAAATAAAGCCAGAAGATTTTTTTCTTTCTCTTGCATTCTACTCACGAATTATGAGAGGAATTTTGGCTTATTCATAAAAATTTTACATTTAGCAATGGGTTCCTATCACGTGAGTGAGTCGTGAGTGAGTGACAGCTGTTATAGTTGACCCAAATCCCCTACTCAGGTCACAAATAGTGTCTTTACTAGCAGCTCCTGTCTATGAATTCCGCACAGGCTTGTTACTCATTGTGGTTTCTTTTGGGCTTCACTGACAACCACACAGTGCCATCTGGTGTCGTCAAAGAGCAATAAACTGTTCCTAAAATCTCTTAAGTCATCTCAAAAAAAATCTCAAAATTAACACTTGACCATCACAGAGCATTGCTTCCCAAGCCTACCTTGAAAAGAACCATTATATAATTTGCCTGTGTTTTCATTTAAACAATCCTTACCTCAGGTATAAAATAATGGGCTCTGAGCTAATCATTACTGCTCAGGATGGAATGATGATGGTAATGAAAATTCAGTATTTATTTTAATAAAATAATTTGTGAAATGGAGGGGATGGAGGTAGTGAATAAATTACTTTCTCATAAAAATTGATGATTTTGCTGGGATCTCAATAAGCTCATTAAACAGTGTACATATTTATGGACAAGTACAAATTGAGTAAGAAACACATTCAGTGGGGTGTTATTGGTAGGCTGGATGTGACATAAACACACGTGATTAGGGTGAAGAAAAAAGTTTTTATTCTGTGTGTTTTCTAGCTTATATACTTTTAACAAAGTGTGATTTTAAGTCATTAATTATATTATAATAATTTATTATATTTATTGGTGCAAAGCCGTTAATATAATTGGCAAAAGTTTTACAGAAATTTAATAAGGCACATATACACATTTACTTATACACATAATTTAGTTTACAAAAAAATTCATGTTTTTTTCTAATCTGTTTCTATGCTAACAGCCTTGTTACTTCTTCTTTACTATAGATCTATTCAAAAATCATCATTTGTTATTTCTTCTATTTACTCAGCTTTGCTTGCAACCCCTCCATGCTAGGGGAGCCAACAGAATGATAAAGGGATCAACAGGCTTTGATCCCTTTATCACTTCACTGCACCATTGCAAGTAATGGAAACGATCCTAAATCCTTTCCTTGTGTTTTTGGGAGATCAACTAATGGATGTGTCTTAATATTAAAGATATGTTGGATATTATTTGTCTCACACAGCCGTCAACATCCATATACAAATTTGCTAAAATTGTATTTAAGGTTCCATAAAGACCTTGAAATGGTTTCTGACATATCAAGATCCAGTCCTTCCCCCGAACCATGAGCAGTGGCTGTCAAAATCCATGCTATGAAAATACCTGAGAGAAGATAAAAGAATAAAGCACCTTCTAGATCCCAAGGTGGTTTCACCAATGTACACACGTGCATGTGAATGTTTATTTCTTACTGTAGATGAAATGCCCGGTTCATCTGGAGACACAGAAAGGCGCAGAGGATGCTGCAGGGAGCAGGTGGCTGTTTCTGGGGCCAGGGATTGTTTTGCAGGCGAGGAGGGTGCAGACAGCAGTGAGACACAGCCACCTACTGGCCTCTGGGCCCTTGGCCTCAGCAGCCCGCTCTGCTCACACCCAGAGTTCAGCTTTGCAGCACGAAAACGTGGCCCAACCCATTCCAGTGGAACTTTGACTTGCATCCATGGGTTATCAGCGATTCTCTTTATCAGGGATTGGCGCTTATTCTGGATGGGTTCAAGCACAGAAGGCAGGACTGCAGCACTCCGGTAATAGTGTCCCAGCCAAGGCGAACCACACTTGAATTTCACCCCAGGATTTGAGAGGGTTGCATGACTCGCAGAGTCTCAGGACTTCTGCTGGTCAGAGTGACCCTGAGATGGGTTAGAAAGACTCTTTTCCCAGTCTGGCGGTCGATGGAGTCAGAACTCTTCAGTTCTTCTTCTCAAGGTTGTTTATTGTATCTTATCTATAAAATTCTTTCTCTGGCCTGCCGAGGTCCACTCAGCAGGTCAGACAGAGGCACACTGGCTGCCCTCGGGGCAGTGTTATCTTTTTATACTAAAAACTACGTGTACATTATTTACCATAACTTCTCCATACCTATCACCTATGTTAGACAGTGAGTTTCTACTCTAAACCAATCCAAAAGTGCCATCATCACAGCAGAAGATGGAGGCCAAGAAGAAGGAGAAAGACAGAACACGCCCAGATTCCTCCACCTTGCCTCCTGAACCCCCATTCTAAAAACCCCAAAATTCTACATTTTCACTCTGTGATAAATTCACTACCATTCTACTTAAACTCTCTTGACTTGTAATTCTTCATATAAAGGTTGGTAATTGTTTTTGCCGTGGGTCAAGATCAAAGGCTCAGGGGTCTTGGACTCTGTGCCAAGGTCTCTGAGCCCCTTGGCAGGGTGTCCAGTCCTCCAGGGCAGCCAGAGGAATGTCCTGGGTTCCGACAGCAGAGGATTAGCCACGTCTCCTGCCATGCTGCAATATGTTGGCATGTGACTGCAATGCATTCCATAGCAAAACACATGTGGAAAATACTTTAAAGGTCATTTACAGAAAGCATGGCTTTATGTTTATATGGATAGCCATGTATTTTGTACAGACAGTGCTCTGATTCTTGCTTCAAAGGTGACTTTAAGGCACTACAGTAAATATACATGTAGGACAAAGCTCCCTGAAGGTAAACATCCATAAATTACCTGGTGTTTTTTCTCCCTACTGTGATTATTTGCATGTTTACTAGTTTATAGGGATTCAAACCCTGCAAATTTTCAACATAATAATGAAATCCTTTCATAGTGTAATAATAAAAATCTGTATAGGGAACCAAATTTTCTTCATAACCTCCTGGGTTCGGCCTGTTTAATAGATTAGGACAGGAATTGTTCATCACTCTGGCACTGAGAATATAATATGGTGTTTTATAGCCCTTCTTTGCAATAGGAAAACATAGTACCTTGCTAAATACGGAACCAAATTCTGAGATCACAGCATGACTATCTCCTATCCTCTCTCAACTGCATTATTTCTAATCACAATTTGAAAATAGTCCAACTGGAAGTCTTATTTATTTATTTATTTATCCAGAAGTACTTATATGCACTCCCACATAGGAAGTCTTACTCTTTAATAAGAGTAATAAAAAAACCACATTTTGTATTTAGGCGAGGAGGAAAAGGTTTCGTAAGGACCCCATAACCGGACTATCTGACACGCTTCTGGCGCTATCCCGAGCCTCATGACGGGGTTTCCACTGTCGAGGCTTCCCCCGACACACCGCCACACGCTTCGGAGTGACACGGCTGCTCTCGCCAAGCCCGCAGCTCCTCGGGGATGCGACAGCCCTGCCACCGACCCGTGTCCAGCATGAGAGGCCCCGTTCGGACACATCACTGCCCTACAGCTACCAGGCACTATACCTATGGCGCGCTGCGGCCGCACTACGCCCAGTACTTTCCCCCGCGCTCCCGCGTTTCATAAACTTTCTCCCGCCCCTTTTCCCAATCGCCTCCGCAGGCCCCAGCTCCTCCCCAGCCCCGTGTTTGGCAGCCTCAGCCGGGGCGGTGCCCGCGCTCCCGCCGCCGCTGTCCCCACCATGAGCTGCGCCGCGCTGCTGGCGCTGCGGGGCCCGCGGCTCCTCGGGGCCGCCGCCCGCCCGCCCCGCTGGAGCCGCCGGCGCAGCGCGGGCTGCGAGCCCCCGGCGGGCGCCGCCGTGCGCATCGGCTGCGCCTCGGGCTTCTGGGGGGACACGGCTGTCGCAGGTGGGCGGTGGGGCGGCAGCGGCTGCTCGGGGGGCGGCCGGGAGACGCGGCGGGGCGGCGGGGACCGGGCGAGTCCGGCGGGCGGCGACCCCAGCGCCGTAGGAGCCCCGTTGCGCAAGCGGCCGGGCCGGGGCTGCCGCCCGGGCGGGGCCGGCAGCGGGGCTAGGGGCGGGGGTGCTCCGAGCTGATGGTGCCTTCTTGCCTGCCCCGCCAGTGCCGCAGCTGCTGTACGGAGGGAAGCTGGATTTCCTCGTCTTCGATTACCTCTCCGAGATCACCATGTCGCTGCTGACGGCCGCCAAGGCCCGGTCTCCCGTAAGTCGAGCCGGTGTCCGGCCCCAGCGTGCTGGGCTTGGCCGGGGCGGGTGCGCTTCGGTTCTTTGCGACCTCCCGAGCTCTCCTTCAGCCCAGATCGCGCCCGAAACGTGTTTAAGACATACCTGGTTACGGGGACACGGTTTCTTAAGTATACTTTTTATTCGCATGTCTTTATTTGCATCTGTTCAGTTTCATCTGGTGAAAGTGTTCATGTCGTTTCCCATCGCATTACCCAAACGATGGTGTTATTTGAGAGGTAGTTGCTCTTCCCTGTTTTCTGTGTTAACCAAGGAGAGGGGTTGGGTTGACCTATCCGTAAGAAATTGTTACAGCTCTTTATTATTTCAGGTTTTAGGTTACACTCCGGATTTTGTCTCCACTGCCATGGCTCCCTATATAAACGATATTCACAGGAAAGGTATTGCATGAGTTTGTATGTTAATTCAGTACACCTGCTTATGAAAGCAGGCCGACAGAGTTGGGGCTGTTCAGTCTGGAGAAGAGAAGGCTCTGGGAAGATCTTACAGCACTTTGCAGTACCTAAAGGGGTCTTACAAGAGAGTTGGACTTTTTACAAGGATATGTAGTGATAGAAGGAGGGGAATGGCCATAAGCTGGGGTAGATTTAGATTGGATGCTAGGAAGAAGCTCTTTACAGTGAGGATGCTGAGGCACTGGAGCAGGTTGTCCAGAGAATTTGTGAGTGCCCCATCCCTGGAAGTGTTCAAGGCCCCAATGGATGGAGCCCTGAATAACCTTGCCCATAGCAGGGGACTTGGACCTAGGTCATCTCTAAGGTCCTTTTAATCCAAACTATTCTAGAATTCTATGAAAATTCCCATTGTAGTTGATGTGGGGTACAGGTCTGATGGTGAAATCGAGTTGATTTCAGGTATTTGTTACAATTGTAAATACATACGTATATTTCCATGTATTTCTTACTATAGCTTCAATCTGTGAATGGTAGATTGCTTTACAGATCTCTTTTAAAACGTGAGAGCTAGGTGTTTTCAAGGTAACTTAAGTTTTTCAAAATTCCCACATATTTCTACAATATGATTACATAGTTCTACAATATGATTTTCCACTGTTTTTTTGTTTATTTGTTTGTTTGCATTAGTAAAGCTTTGCTCTATTACTGTTCCTGTTGGAGGTGTTTGATGGTGTCTGTCTGCCTCATTATGTGTGTCTTTCTGGTCAGTTTCTCCTTCCATTCATAAAAAATTTGTACTGGCTTATTCTGATCCTTTCACAGGTTAAATGTGGTTCATATTTTAATGTGGTTTTCTTATTTTGCTCCATTGAATGTCTGTTACCTTGTGAAGGTGATACATTGTTTTTGCTCCAGCACACTTTTTAAAGTACAGGTGATTGATTATTGATGCTGCTGAACTTATTTGCCCCTTTTTTTTCTTCTGTTAGGTGTTCGTGTCATCAGTAATGCCGGTGGCATTAATCCACTTGCTTGTGCAGCTGCCCTTCAGGAGGTGGCAAAGAAAGCGGGTGTTGATTTGAAAATAGCTGTTGTTGCTGGAGATGATCTGATGAGTGAGGTATTTCACTTTGTTTTAAGCCTTAGTAGCTCAAGTCTGTATGGCATGAAGGTGGCGTTTACTGTCCCGTAGGAACCTTGTGTGTCTCTATACAGTAGTCTTCTACTGTCAGAAGCATTGTTCTTCATTACCTTTTAGGGTTTTTTAAGTGCATAAATATAATTCTTGGCACATCTGCTGTTTGGTATATAGTGGGGGTGAATTTTATAAGCTTCTGGATCTTCTGTTTAGCATTTTGAAGCAAAATGTGACTCTGATGGAAGGTCTGCCTGCTCTTCAGGAGAAGCTATTACATGCTGTCATTTACTGCTTCTGTCTAAACTAGATAATCATGCCAGTTAATTCTTCTGAATATGGTGTAGGTACCACACATTTTATCCCTTCTACCTTTTTTAGTGGTTTACAGGCATTTCCTGATGGTACTTTGTTTATAGATAGTTGGTTTTTTGGTTTTAAGTAATTAGTTTACAACCAGTAAGGTATTGTTAAGTGAGAGGATTGAAGTTTAAATATAAAATAAAAATTGAAAGATTAAATACATGGGATTTTTTTGCTTAGAGAATTACACTTTATCAATGAAATCTGCAAAAAAAAGCTGGCCATACCTGAAAAGCTACTAGGAAAAGTGTTTGTACACAAATGTAGTTAAGAGAAGAGACATTTGTACTGTGGTTAAATCTCTGCCTGTAACTTGGAAAATTATTTATCTGCATAGGATCTGTTACCTCTTGCATGCTCTTGAATGTGGAAGATGGTCAAGTAAGATCCTTTATTTGCAAGTTATGTGTGGTGCTTGGACTTCCTTTTAAGAAACTTCTGCCCTGCTGAAATTACTGTCTGTGGGCCAGAATTTCATTACTGGTACAACAGTGGTTGTTTGAGCTTGTTATGGACATGTCTGATCTGAAATGCATTGTTTTCTATGCTGTTGCCAGTACATAACCTACAGGAACAAAAGACACAGCTTTTATGGTCTACAGACAACTTCTGCTGTTGATACATGAAACATGGTAAATGTTACTTGTGGTTTGGAGGATTTCAGTCATTAATTTAGAATACCAAATTAGTTCAGAGTGGAAGTTTGGTTTTTTTCCCCCCACACTACAGATCTCACCTGTAAATTAGTATTTAGAGTTTACATGGATGTTGTGTCTATGCATTCACTGTCCCCTCAATCCACTGGATTGCCAGGCTAATGCCTAATTCATGGTCACAACCACACCCTTCCTTCACCCCTACTTTTCTGCAAATGCAGTTTATTCTAAGTACCATATGAAGCTGCAGGATTAACCTTGTTCTCTGGCCATGACACCATTGCAGATGTGGCAGATACATTTCTGTTTCCAGTGTTTGATTTTAGTCCTACAGCAATTAAAGACTGTTTAAAGCCTAGAAAATAGGCTCATTGTTTTTGGTCATATATAAATGAACATTACATTCTTTAAAGACTACCTTAATTTTCTGCATGCTGAAAAAGTTGTGGTTAAAAGTCTAAGGCTTTTAGCCATTCAACTCATTGGTATTGTTAATACTTTTAATAATTATACTTGGCTTAGAGTTGCTATGAAGTGGGTCTGTTGTTTGATACTAATGAGAGGCTTACAGTAGAAACTTCAAAATACTCATAGCTTGTGTGTTCTGCTTTTTTTCTAACAGAAAGAGAACTTAAAAGGAGCTGGTATTACTGATTTAGAGAGTGGCAAACAATTTCCAGAGAATATTCACAGCATGAATGTGTATCTTGGGTGAGTTATTTTAGCAAGGTGTATTTATTATGAAAATCTAATTTTAACACATTGAATACAGGAATTTGTTTTGCTTTGCAGTTAGAACTACTTAGTAGATGTGGTTCATCTTTGAATTATTCAGGCAATCAGAAAAATTTTGTTTATAACTTGTAAGTTTTAGTTATAACCTTGGAAATTAAGACTTCTTAGCAATACATCATCTGTGAATCATCAGGTTTTAGTTGAAGCCAGAGCAGTGTTAGTTCAATTACAACAATTGCAAAAATGCTTTTTCATATGCTGAATATTCTGTTGCAGAATGGAGTAGTTTACTGTGTTATCACTAGAGAAGTGCAAACAAGGAATTCAAGTACTGGGATGTAGTCAGTGCTGTAGGAGGTTCTGTCACGTTGTGCTGAACTCTGTGTCAGGCTTTGTACTCTTGAAATTTTGGAAACCAGTTTTTCAGGATGGTCACTTGTTTGAAAGATCTCCCTTCCCTCCTTTATGATGTTTAGGGTTTCCATAAGTCTGTGAATGCAGATGTTCTAGCTAACTCTTTGTGAAGTTGCATTTTCATTGCCACCATCCACTTCAGATGAATCAATGTGAATCAGGTCTAGTAAAGGGAGAGGACCGAGAAATGAGACAGTGGTCACATACATCTCTTCCCGTTGATGATCCTGGTGATCCTATTCTTGCACAGTGCTCTTGAAGTTGGACAGTATTGGGAGTTCTTAAATCACTTAGGTAATTGACCTGAAAGGTTTAAAATTGGAGGGCTTTGTCCCTGAAAAATGTTCATCTCTATACACTCATCTAAAAATTCAATGGTTAATGAATCTCTGAAAAATGCTCTTTTCTGTAACTGACGATAGAAATGTCCCACTCTGCTTTTTATTCAAGAAAGTTTCTATGGACATTAAGAGAAGTGTTCCAGTTATGTTTTTTAGGTACCTGAATTTGATAGTGCCCTGATGACTGCTCTTTAAAATATCCTTGATGTGCATACCTAAGACAAGTTGGTTGTTGAAGTAGATTTTATTGATTTCCTATGCAGTTTTTAAGTGATTTTTAACCTGTGTGTGTGTCAGGGAACTGTTTTTTAAATGATGCTTTAAAAGATGAAAGTACTTACTGCTGTGTTTTGTCATTTTTAGAGCAAGACCAATAAGCAGAGCTCTAGACCTTGGAGCTGATATTGTTGTGACAGGCAGATGTGTCGACAGCGGGATTGTATTGGGACCACTCATTCATTCTGTAAGGACAAGTTAATTTCCAAATGAGAATGAATATATGTGAGTGAATATTCAACAGTCATTGTCAGGCAATATTTGTCCCTTATGAAAATGTAGATACTAAATTAAAAATAAGGAGCATATGTATTTTTTTTCTTACGTGCATGAAAAGTGTCAGCTTCCACTTCTCCTAAATTGATAGCAGGCATATTTGTTAACATGTATACCACTGAGCTAGAAAGCATGGGTGAAATTTAGGAAGTCTTAGCTTCTTTCACCAGTATTTCACTCTTACCATTTGTTTTGGGTTTTTTTCCCTTGCCTTTTTGCAAAGTTTGGTGTGCAAGTGTATTTTTCTTTACCACAAAGTGTCGATAGTAGAGCTCCCTCTGGTTGGGGGGTAGCATGTGAGGTGGTTTAAAACACTGGGGTTTTTTGTTCAGTGGGTAAGCAGTTTTGTTAAAAACAGTCAAGTTTCAATGCAGCATTTCTGAAATTCCTTGAAATTCAAAAATTATACAGGCATAGTATGTAGTTTTCTGAAGTATTTTTAATAGGTTTTCGTTAATTTTTTGTGAAGGATCACACATGGTCAAATATAGAAGCTTTCTTTTAGTGCATATTTTAAAAAATAGGGTCTGTGTCTAGTTAAAAACATACTTTCTAAGATGTCATACTCTTTTGACTTCATGCATGTCAAACATTGCCTAATTAACTTTTTATTTATAATTTCCATTATGACTTCTTATTTTATTCCTATTTATTTTCATTCTCAAAATAACAACTGTCAGTGTATATTATCTACTCCAGCGAGACTTTATTTAATTTATTTAGGAAAGATTTTAGGAAGATTTCTGCAAAATGCTAAATACAAAACAATTACTGTGTATGCAGGTTGAAGTCAGGGAAAAGATTCTAGCTAAAATTTCCAATAAAACAGAAAGCCTACCTCCAGTTTTTGAGGGTGACTGGTAATACTCTAGGAACTAATGATAATTTTCAAAAGTTGAAGACACATAGTGGTTTGTCCAGGTGACACAAGATAGGTATTATACTTCTAAACCTGTAGGTTGTGCAGTTTTAAGTAATATGGATGTTGCACTTCCAGTTTTTTTGAAGAGGTTATGACTTCCAGAGTTTAATTTTTTTGGGGGTGTATCAATAGGAGGAAAACTGAAATGTGTCAGAGATTTTTTTGCTGATTTTCTGTCTAGGAACTCAAATCCATGTACAGTGCCTACCAGTTATTGTTATTTAGATTTAAAATATATCCAATGCATTGTTATTCAAAGCAATGAACATACTGTGTGCAGTTTTTTGTACTGTATGAAACTTCTGTACATTTAAAATATTTGTGTTTTTTCTTCTAGTTTGGCTGGAATAGGGATGACTACGACTTGCTAGCTGCTGGAAGGTAAATGATATTAGAAGAAATGGAGTAAATCTGTGTTTCATATCATAATGTCAAGATACCAACTTTTTCAGCACATACTAATTTTTCATATTATCATTGCATTAATATATTTGCATGCTTTTGTTAGGTTTTGAATTTTTTTTTTCAAGGCTCACTTACTACTCTCACTTGGAATTGAAATTATAGAAATTTCATTCTGGAACCAGCTTAAAATAAGAAAAGAAAGAAATGGTTGAAAGATTTTTATTTAACAGCTTAACTTTCTCTTGCTGTTCATTTTGTGTCGAAAGATGAAATCTTACAGTACAGGCCCCTGATACTCAAGTTTTTCTGTTTGGCTGGCACTGCTGACAGTTGGGTTGGTCACAGGGCTTACTCTGAAAGATGCACAAAAGCAGGTTGGGTCAGAAGGCAGCATCCTGGTATGGTTTTGTTGAAGCTCAGTGTCAGAGCTCCCATTTACAAATTCTTGTTGTAGTCCTAAGGTCAGCAATCTGATTCAGAAAGGAGTAGAATTATGCCACTTAATTTAATGTTGTGCATAATTTATCTGAATTGAAGTCCTCATTACAAAGTGATTACTTAGCCTGAGTGAGCTCTAGTGTTAGTGTTCTTGAATCTCTGCATGAGAAAATACATGGAGAGAAATTCATTCAGGCTCCACTGAGTTGGGGATGATAGAGATGAAGATTTTCCCCAAATTCTGTTGAATATTTATGGACTATCACAATCAAAATTTGAAAACAGTAACAGGCAGTCATAGTGCATTGTGGTGAATACATAATACATGGGGGTGAGATTTTCTGTCTCTTCATTTAAAAATGGTCTTTGTCTAGTTACACAGTGCAGACTACTAAGATACTGAATTTAGATCAAGATTTGAAATTACTAGGAGAACTTGGTTTTAAGTGTGAGATTATCTTGGTATTTCATTTCTTGTAGGAAAATTCTTGCAAAAATTTGTCCTTTAAACACTACATTAATTTTTCAGGATCACTTGTTATGCTTAATGTATAATTCATAATTGTATTAGATATTTGTGGAGGAAAACAGCATGTTTTGTTATTTAGCTCTATTTCCATTGTATTTTAAAGCTGGATTTGTAAAAATTGATTTTACATTTTACTTAGTTACTTTAATGCCATTTTCCCAGTCTTGCAGGTCATCTCATCGAATGTGGTGCTCAGTGTACAGGTGGAATATTCACTGATTGGCACACAGTACCAGACTGGTAGGTAAACTTGTTATCAGCATGCATGTTTGTAGTGGACCAAAGATGAGGTTTTCTCCTTATATCCATGTTGTGAAAGCTGCTTCTACCTTTCTCTTTTTGGGGACACAATATGTCCTCTTGATAGTTTGCAACCTCAACGTCACTTTTCTACAAGTTCTGTTTTCCCTTTTGAAGTTTTCCTTTTTGGTCAGACAGGGTCTTTCTTTTGTTAACTTCAGCAGATTTTGAAAAACAAATTAGCCCTTTGATAATGTTTTTCCCCTTTAAAACTATTTTTCCTGTTTCCTTCAGTATCCTCTGCTTTTTGAAAAGATACATTCTTGACTTTCATGTATGATTATATTGGAAAAGACAATATTGATGTTTTGGATGGTGTTACAATAGTCTTCAGTTACATCAGAGATGCTTCCTGGTCAGTCAAAAATTTCACATAATTTACTTTGGTAGGTATGAATATATGCTGTAGTTGTGTCCTGCTGAATAACCTGATGAACACAAATGTGTTGGATGGTCAGTCCTTTGAAAAAGTTCTTTTGTATGTCTTGTGTTCAGAGCTGTTGAATTGGAGTTACACACAGGTGTGTCATTCTGCCTGCTGAGGGAGTCTGCTTTCTACCAACCTGTTTTAAAGAGTAGTGTAAAAGTACTTGGGGAACACATTTTCTGTGTAGTTCTGGCTGCAGTTACTTCTGTATTTATTGGGATGAGAAGGAGGAATCTTGTCCTGTGCTGTATCAGGAGAAAAGTAGCTCTTCTTTTATGTGATGGAGGAAAGGGCTGTAGAGCAACAGGGAGGTGCAGGAGAGAAGAGTGCTTTAATGCAGTGTGTTCCTGCTCCCAAGCTGACTCTGGTCTAGCTGGGTGACCCAGCAGGACTGTACCCTGCTGTCTGAAGAGTCATAGGGCCCCTGGATTTTTTCCTCTCCTTGTAGTGACTGCTTCTGATTCAGAGAGTGATCCTAAAAGATGTGAGCTGCTTTTCTGAGTTCCTGAGCTCTGCTGATTAAAGGTGGATGCATGTGTGGCATTGAAACAAACAGGACTGGACATTTCTTCTCACCTACTGGAAGGCTACTGAGCAAAGCACTCACTCTTCACTTGCATTCTATGGGAAATCAAAGGAGAGAGTTTATAGTAACAAGTTTAGTTTGGAAATTTGTAATTCCTATTCTGATGTCTCTCCCAGTCATATAATTGTGCTGCATCATGAAACTTCTTAAAATCTTCTGTAACTGTGACTCCAGAAGACCTTGCTTTATAAAAGGTCTGTAATTCTTTATAAAAGAATTAAAGTGAAAAAAGAGAATAGTAATTTTTTTATTAAAATGTTTGATAGGTCTTTATTTTTAAGGATTTTTCTGTGAGGAGTGTCAATCTGGCTTTAAAAAAGAAAGGAACCTTGAATATATGAAGCTATTGTGAGCTATTGGAGTGGGAATAGCTCATTTTACAAAAGAGTTTTAAGTACATGAATATTATGCTAATAGTTCTGTATCTGTAAAATCACAGAACTTTGTCTAAAATCATAGTAGACTTGTGGCTTAGAGCTGATTGGTGCTGAATTGAATCTCTGTTAAAGAACATAGAGGTTAACACCTGATACTGCTCTTACCTTGTCCAGATTGATATGTGTACATACCCTGAAACCATACATGACTGTATTTGTACTAATATAACAGTTACTCATTTACCTTCAGTTTAAGTCTGCTAAAGAATGGTGCCTTAAAACTAGTCAGTTTGTTGGCAGTTTTTGAGTCTTAGACATGTAATTGATGAAATTCTTGAAATAAAATTATGTGGCACATCAGCCTGTATGTTAAGCTGCTAAAACCAGTCAAAACCAGAATAACGTGTAAGCTTTGATTTTTAAGTTTTGAGATGTGGAGTGGAGATCCACATCACTAAATGAAGTGGAATTGTAATCCAGCACATCCACTTAGAATATGGGGAAAAGAAAGGCAGGGAGATTATTTGGGTAATGTTGGCTTCATTATAAATAGTAGTTTGCTGAATTTAGGCCCAAAAGCTTGGAGGGCAGATATTATGAACACTCTTGGGATGCAGAAAAATGTGTTTCCCATTTCACAGTCTAGTACTAACCTGTTCTCTCCTTATTTTAAAGAAATTTGATGGCTTGGGCTTTTCATTGTTTAGACAGTCTGAATCCTGTTTTCAGATAATGCATTCAAAATAATGTACAATAATAATATGGTGTCTCAGTAGTGACCAAAATATGCCATTCCTGCAGCCACTAACTAGCTATATTGCAAATATGTCACCAGAGCTCTGACAGAGCTTGCAGAAGTTACATGACTGTGTCTATTAATGATTTCTCCCTCCTTTAGAAAAAATGACATTTTTAACAGTCTCCTGAAAATAAGTGAAAATAATTTAGATCTCAAGAAATCATTTTGTCTGTGGTACCTAATGTAAAATCCAAACCATCCCAGTAAAATCATTAAATAGGAGGGGGAAGAAGCCAAATTAAATCTGTGTTTATCATTAATGTGCCTTTCACATAGGATCTTCCCACACCGTGAGTGCATTTGTGCAGCCCAAGTAGAAAGCCCATCCCTTGCACTTACTGGTGTGTGGTGACTGAACACTGGAGGGCAGCCTCTCTCCTCCTCACACCTTACTGCTCAGGGTGAGCTTCTTTGGCCTCCAACCGGGGTCATTTTTTTGACTGTCTTTGGGGTTGTTTTTCTCTCCAAGAACAGTAATCCACGTGGCTCTTCTGTTTTAAGAAGGACTGATGGGTATGTTTTTTTCTAACTTGTAAACAAAGAAGTTTTGCTGCACTTCAGGTTTATGAATCGTATTTTTCTGTTGTTCATGCATAAGCAGAAATAATTATTCTGTAAACAAGAGTGCTTTAGTTAATCTAAATGAAGCCAGGCATGTTAGAGCTTCCATTCTGTGCGTTTATTATCTTGCCTCAGTGAGTACTGAGGCACTGGATTGAATCCACTTCATTCATCCAACATAGTTTAGTTGGTGGGTGTTTGATGTCTCTGTGTGTGTATGGCGGGGGGTTGTTTGTTTGTTTTTCATTTTCTTGAAATGTTTGATGCAGATACTTCTGGGAACTCAATTCCACTGCAGAAGGGTGCTTTGAATCTCAGGAATATTTGTGTGGGCATTTAATGGTTAATTATTAAAACATAAGCTATTCTTTAGTTTTCTTTGTTGTCTCCCTAAAGTAAGTTTTTAATGTAAAAAACTCACAAAATGTTCCAGTTTGTGACTCTCCAAGTTACTTTAGTTGATAGAAGCCAAACTTACTTGCTTTCTTTGTGTTCACCTAAGGCACTGGGATTTGTGCTGTGTGTATCTCCTTAGTGCATTTGACTTAAAGTTGGGAATCTTGAAGCTGTAAGGTTTTGTCCAGTTTTCATGAAGACAGATAGACAGGTAGAGGGGATAGGTGCTGTTAAGGTGGGTGCTTGACTCTTCTCTTCTGTGAATTCTCTGATGTTTAGCAGAGAAGGTGCAAGAAACCATTAGTTCATAGTCTACAGAAAGAGTAAAGTGCATTCTTAAATTCTGATTTTAAATTAGTGTTATCAAAAAAGGCGCTTGCTCCATTTCTGTTATTTGTGTAGTATTACACATCAGCAGAGGCTCAGCAGAAGTGATAATACTTCACTACATCTCTGCTCCCTATTTAATGTCTGTTAGCAGACACTACATTACATTGTCTACAGCTTCCAACAGGGAATTCATGCCATGTGTGAAAATGAACTGTACTGCCAGAACTACATTGAAAATCCACAGAACTCTATGTAATTTCATTTGTCCCCAGACTTTGCTGTCTCTTGCTATTATTTAGTGCCAGTGGGTGATTAGTACATTGTTTTGTTTTGTTTTGAAATGCAGGAGAGAATAAACTAAGGCTGATCAGTAGATAATCATTTTGAGGAGATGATAAACACTGACATTTTACCCTAAGCCAAGAGTGTACATTGGTTGAGACTGAATAATCCTCTGGCCTGGGATGACCAAAAGGGTAAGTCAATAGCTGTAGACTCCTAAGGGCTGGATCCAGATTTCTTAATTTGGGACTAGAACAAAATCTAGCATGCAAGTCCCATTCAGCAGTGTGGAATGTTTTTGTCTCGGTAGCACCATCTATTCCAGGCAGCTGGTCTGTTTAGCCTGAAATTGTCTGCCCACTAGAAGGGGAGGTACAAGACATAGTCAGAAATGCCCTAGTCAGAGGGGATAAGTGATGCAATCAGTGAGTCTTGCCTAAAGCAGAATTGCATGTTAGGAAACAATTTGGTACCTACACGTGAAGAGATGCTTATACCTTTACTTTGTAAGTTTGTGCTGATCTTGCCTGATGTATTATCAGTTTTGAACCTCTTGTCAAAACACTGCTAGAAGTGGTAGGAGCTTCTGCTTTTTGCCTAGTAGCATTCTGGTTAAAATACATAGCTAAGGAGTTGAGAAGCTTGGCTCAGAGATTTTGTGTGACATTCACTGAGTCACATCCCAGGCAGCTGCATTAGCTGTAAAGCTAAAAGTTCACACCACAGCTCACTTGGATACTGGTTCACTTCCACCATGCATTGCTGTGGGGGTTTGTTTTCATTCTTGCAGCAGCTTCCCCTGCAAGCAAATGTACTACACTCCCTGTCCCATCTTCTGTTGCCAGTAATCTCCACTGAGCAGTAGTGGCTACAGTGAGGTACTTGAGGGATTTGACACTTTTGGGGGGAGAAAGACGTATTCTGTCTCAAGTAATGTCTCTCTCCCTGAGCCAAAGTACTGGCCATGGATTTTACTTTCCTTGTAATGCACATGGTGTAAGAAGAATGGCAAAACAAGGAGGAAGTTTATCTTGATGGCTCCTCAGAAGCTTCTGAGTAGTGTCCCAGAGTAGACAGGGAGGAGATCCTTGCTTAGACAGCTTAATTTATCACCTGTGACATGCCCATAAACTGTAACATTTCTGAGAGCCAAAGCTGAATAAAAAATAACATTTTACATGGAAAAAATTAATCCAAGAGTAGGTTGTTGGCAGGCAGAGAACTTGACAGAAAACTGATTCTTGATTGCTATAAAAGTAGGTTGATGAGATGGAGGCTTCAGCAGCAAAACCAGTTTTGTAACTTGGTTATTCCTGTGCTGTAGGTCTTTACTAAGACATGCTTTAACTGTTAACTCCTATCTAGGCCCAGGTTGGAGGGGTTTTCTGAGGTGTAATCTTATTTTGGTCTCATTCAGTGCTCTGGTTTATTAATGTCTATATTATATATACATTTATATAGAATATATTTACTTGCTAAGTAGTAAGCATGCAACCTGAAATGGACCTTTTGGATTAAAGAATGGTAGTTGTCATCTCCCCTCACAAACTGATATGTATTACTTGTGTATATTGACCCTGTGCTAAAAGAACTGCTTAAATATTTTAAAAATAGTACTTGATATTTATCTCCAGTACTGTATTTTAAATAATTTAATTAGAATGAATTTTATTAGTTTCCTTTTTGGATTTGTTTCCATTGCTTGCTACTGCCTCATCCTACGCAGGGATTTTGTCACTAAACTGATGCAATTCTTTCATTGATGAAGGATGCCACTTTGGCATGTACTTTAGGATTCTTTGACCATAGTTGCTGCCGAAGTTCATAGTTCTGTGGTTACTCCCTTGCTACACTATACAAAAGTACAGCTTGGCTATGGGTTATGGACAGCCTAAAGGGGGCATGTTCCCCACAGAGCAGATGTCACATGGTGTGTAGTCATTCAGCAAAAACAAGTTAATCAGGTAAAGAGGAGCTGTTTTAAAAGTAGTGGTCAGGGTGATGGTGTGACTATACAGCCTGTGATACACCTGAGCCAGGCAGCTACTGCTGCTGAAGAGCTTTCTGTGCCTGATTTAAGTACCTGTCATTTGACTGTATCTTAGGAGTGACAGACCAGTTTGTTTACAAGGTGAAAATTAATTTTAAGTAATGTCTTTTAACAATTTACAAAATACATTTTTGTCTTAAGTATGTGTATGTGGGTTATTAGTGCCATCTCCTAGAAGATAGTGCTGGGTATTTGTGTTTTCCCAGTCATGCAGTTACAATACAGGTAGAATCCAGGTGGTTCTTACCCAGATCATTGCATCTCTACGTTGTGAATTGTTAAAAAAGTGAGGGAAGCTTTCAGGGCTGGCATAACCTGGGGGAACACGCATCTTCTGCAACTAGCTGGGCATACAGAAAAGTTCCTTGGGTGGTGGTCTACCCTGAAGGAGAGAACAATATCTGCTGTATTTTGATTATGTTAGGGGTGAAATTTTTTACTTTGTCTCACTATTCCATTTGGGTTTTGTTTTTTGGGGGTTTTGAGAGTGCAAGTTGGGCAAAATGAAGTTGAATCAATGTTAGTAGACTTAGTGGTTCAGAGTAGGAAGTTGAGTGTCTCCAGTTTACTTCCTTCAAAACAGAGATGGCTGGAGAGTACTGTAAGAGTTGCCTATGCTGATGACTGAGATCACAGTGGGTTGTTAGGGCAGGGGATGGACTGCTCTGGGTGATCTGTCTTCATGTGAGTGGTGTCTCTTCTGGGTACCTGATCTGATCAAGCTGCATTGAGCCTGCTAGCAGGGCACTGGGAGCTGTTGCATTGAGACAGGACAGATAGGTGGTAGGGTCAAGCACACAAACATGGAACTGAGAGGGCAAAAGCTTCTTAATTCTAGTCTTGTTCAGTCACTGATCCTGCTTTGTTACCCTGGCCAAATCATGATGCTTCCTTTGTGTGTCTTCTTGCATCTAAAATGGGGATAATTACACATTGGTCTATTACCATATGTTAATGTTCCATTCCAGAATTGAGGACTTTTTTGGGTGTTGTTTTTTTTTCTATGTCACACTTGAAAATTTTGAATTGTACATACTTCTACTGCCATCTTTTCTCTCTCCTTTTCCCCTCAAAACTCCCCTCCCCCCCCACCAGAATAGCCTGTATATGAAATTGTTGATTCCATTCAATTCTTTGCATTCACCAGGACAGGCTTTTTTTGTTTCCTGTATCTTTTTAGTGGTGTAAATAGTTTCAAAGACCAGTCAAATGAAGTATTATCTTAGCTGATTTGATGTGTCCACCAGCTACCATACTTTTCAAATTTGTCTGCTGTGTTAAAAGTTGCTGATCTCTGGTAAGAGATCTTGTGTCTTAATCCTTTTTTTAAAATAATGGAGTTATGTTTGAATATTCTTGATGATAAGGAATCTGCTCAAACTCCCATGAACTTCTACAAATGTCCCTTAAGAGTTTGCTGGTATTTTTGCTTACTTTCTTTCAGACTTTGTGGATTTATGTTATACAAACTGTGTTCATGTAACCTTTGCTGATAACCAATTCAGTTGTGTGTTCAGCACATTGTTACCACTACCACCCAAAAATAATTAAATTGAGGGATAGGCTGGTTTTAAGTTTGTGTGAAAGACCTGGAGGTCATTGGCTTTAATAAGCATGGTAAAGTTCACCACCTTTCATTATTAGCACCTCTTTTTAGAATGGTTTAGCTTTTGCAAGGGACTGTATCTCCTTAACTCCTCTTTTTGTATTTATTTTATGTTGCGGGACACTTGTACAAATTTCAGGCTTCCTGTGAGAGGGAAGGGAGCCAGGTAGACTTTTCAGAAGAGTCTTTGCACACTTAATTTTAATTCTCAGGTATTTGTAAAAAATTTGAAGTTCTTAATTTTTTTGCTCAAAATCTCTGTAAATAAATGAAAGCCTTTTAGCTAGAAAAGCAGATGTCTGGATCTTGTCCACATAATCCTGAAAACTCTGCCCTACTGCTGTAATGACCAGTTTGTGCCTCTTATTATGAGTTATTTGATCACTTTTTTTATATTTTGCTTGTGAGAATATGAGGAGGAAGAATATTTTAATTTATGAACATGTCCATAATTGCACTGCTTTTCTTTTTGCTGTGCCTTGTAATTTTCTGTTAGTTCTGTCTTCTATGTGTTGAAGATCTTTACTTTCATATGTCTGTTTTCAGATTATGACTTTCCTGTGTATAATTTTTTTATTGACATGTGAAATTATCCTTTTTAGGTGTGATTATTCCTGTTTCCTGCTTCCCTTCATCTCTGAGGTTCCCAGCACAGTTTGTTCTTCCTGCTTTTGCTGCCTTTTTACAAATCCAGAGTGCAAGGTGTATTAGGATGTCTTCACTGTCATGCTGTGTGTGCTGCTGCAGCCAAATGGGGCTAGAATTAACCATGGTTTATTTAACTGTAAATTTGCATCTTTAATCATAGTCCTCTAATTCTTTCAGCTTCTTTTTACTTGAACTGTTTCTGTTGGTGTCCTCCATTCCCTTCCCTACATCCATGTTTACAGGTGGAATCTCCTGTTATATCTATGTTTCTTTGCCAGACAGTAGACTACATCCTCATATTATTTCAGTTGAGCAGTTTGTTCAGGGCTTGTTTTTTAGTGTATATTTCTGTAGAAACAACCAGATAAATTGTAACTCTTGACAGGTTTTACTTGATTGGCCATTACTGTGAAATTCTGGTGTGCTGTTAATATTTCTTTTCACTTTCCCTTTTTATTTATAAGAGTTTTTCCTTAATGTTTTTCATATTCTAGGCACAACATAGGCTTTCCCATTGTAGAATGTTCCTCTGAAGGAGACTTTATTCTTTCCAAACCACCAGACACAGGGGGACTGATCTCTTTTGGCACTGTAGCTGAGCAGCTGGTGTATGAATTGGGCAATCCTCAGCGCTATCTTTTACCAGATGTTACATGTGACTTTTCCCAGGTTTCCATCACTGAAATTCCAGGTTAGTCCTCTTTCATGTAATGATATCTGTGTCAATGAAGTGTGTTATCAAACAGAAGCAGCTACTCTAATTTCCATTTAGTATCTGCATATTTCTCGTTAAATCAGTTCTTTAGAGTCATGTTTTATTAGACTGATACTTTCAAGGGCTTCTGCTAGAAATTCCTTTATAAATTTTGAACGTAATCTTATTTATATTGCTGGCTATTTTATATTTTCGATCACTTCTCCTTTTGCTTTACTTTTTAATGCCTGCCTTGCACCTGTCAAGTCCTTAAACTGTTTATTTAGTGTGAAAAACATCAAGATTTCAGTATTTTTTTTAAACTGCAGCTAAATTTCTTTTCTCAAAAGAAAGTTCTGTACATGGTTTTACTTAGGGCATTTAAAGTGTTGGTAGCAATGAAAGGCTGTGTCTTTCAGAGCACTACTTGGTAATGGTGTTTTTCTTACACATTTAGGTGGATCATGGTAGAAGAATGATTAGGTACAGGATCTCCACCAGAGAATCATTTTCTTAAAAAGTCCATTTGCAATCCTCAAAACACTTAACAGCCAGTAGACTAAAGATGAATATAATGTATGTTCAGAATTTAGCTTCAAAAGGAAAACAAAAAAAACCTCAGGCTTAACAGATTCAAAGAGCTGTAATTTGAGTAAGACAGCTTGAAAAAAATTTTATCTGCAGTCATCTAAAGTTTGCCTTCTACTGGATCTATATTATATTTTTTTCCTTCTAATGAAACTTACTTGTGACAGAATGACAAGTGTCTTCCTAAAGCTTAGAACAATCGAAATTTCAAAAACTTACTGGGATAAAACTGGAAATGTGGTAACATGAAAAAAATTTTGCTTGAGTTAAAAAGAACATAACATGGTACAGTGAATCTTCTGCTCATGCAACAAATGGCAGTCTGATAAGGCCAGCTTGCTGCTCTTAGCCCCTAGTCTTTCTCTTTTTAAAAAAAGAATCCCTAACCTTCCTATGAACTTTTAGCTTGCAAATGACCTGATATGACATGTTTGAACTCAAAATGAACTTTCACATGAACTTTCAGTTAGTCCTCTTAGAAATATAACAGATGGAAAATGGGCAGATTGCTTAAATATTTTAGTTTGAAGTGCTTTGACACGTACACCAGTAAAAAGAGGCAAGCTATCTAATTTTGCTGTTTATATTGCTAGTTTTATTGTCCTGCTGGATTACTTGCAGGGTTTGAGCTGAGAGGTGCTTGTTTTCTTTTTGTCAGTGGATGCTATGCATTTGGTTTTGTGGTATTTGTTTTCTTGTACTACATTTTCACCTGGAACATAAAACCCTTCCAGATCTTCACCCTGAGTGGAGAGATGTAGCTCTATATTTAGAGAGTTAAATTAACCTCATGTCAGTCTTGAGAGGCAGTGATGATGTTTTGAGTGGTGTGTAAAATTTGTACTGGTGACATTTACTTTTTTAGATCCGTTCTGATCTGATCTTTTCAGAATATTTGTATAAGGCTTTGAACTGCTTCTTAAATATTTGCAAACACAGGTTAGGCACAGGTGAGCTACACTATAATTCTGGCTCTAAATCATGAGGTGCCAGTCCTGCACTGCTGATTCTCAAAGAGTAGCACCTACTGATTTCCTCCAGCTCAAGTGTGAACCTGGTGGCATCTCAGCAATTTTCCGCTTTTCTTTTTTTTGCGTTAATATTCCTAATACTGAGCATGGTTGTTGCCCTGGAACATATATTCAGACTGTTTTTGTTATTGATAAGAAAGCTAGAGTTAAGTTACCCTTCACTTACTAAGCTCTCAGCCAATACCTCTCACTGGTTTCTCATCTTGCTTTGATTCTTTTCCAAGTGAGGGACTGCAGTCCACTCCAGCCAGCTGCAATAAATTGTGTGCTCTGTGTGTGTGCAATAACTGGATATTAAGAGGAATGTAACTATTGAGTCTAATGTCCTAAGGCTGCTTTCTTTAAGTATTTTTTAAGTGTATGAATAAACATTTCAATTGCCCTTTTAAAAGGCTCATGGCAGACATAAATTTAGTCACCAGTTTGCTGCTGTGCTTTCTAGGCAGGAATGACTGTTTTCTGAAAGGCTCACTTCTCTGGCAGTACAGCTATCAATGATTTGCTTTTTAATTAAGTGCATTTGATTAATATGTATCACAAAAGAATGTCTTTGAAGTTGTATTGAAGAAGCTGAAATACTGATTTTTAACCACTATAGGTTTTGATGGTGGAGCAGTAAAAGTTTGTGGAGCAAAAGGATTGCCTCCTTCAACATTTTATAAGGTACTACCTCATTTTTTGATGTGAAAGGTATATTTTGATTTACAAAATCTTAAATTTTGGAGACACTGCTAAAACTTAGCACTATCCTCATCTTCTCTGCTCCAAGAGTAAAAGAGGTGGGAAATTTGTAAAGGTCAACCTTATTTTGTATGTAAAAACCTGTTACTTTGTTTAAAAAGTGTGCATTTGTATAGATAATGATTGCCAGAGAGCATTTATAGTCTATCAGTGCTGAATTCCATGTAACTTCATAATCCCTTTATCATTAGGTAAATGCCACTTATCTTGATGGCTTCAGAGCTACTGCTGTCTGTCCAGTGGGAGGCCCAAAGGCAGTACAAAAAGCAAAACGCACTGCAGAAGCTATTCTGCAAAGGTTGGTATTTGACTCTTGCAAGAGCTTCTGGTTTACTTTTTTTTCCCCAGATGTGATGAAAGTAGAACAGTGACACATGATGGCAACATTACTAACCTTGTAAGAATCCTAGAAGATGATAGTTTTCTTATTGGGATAGTTTTCTTTCTAAAGACTTAAGTAGCCTTTTCAAGAAACCTGTTTTCAGTATGTAGCTGCACTTCTGTTAGGTTTGGCAGAGTGAGAAAAGTGCCAAATATGTTTGAAAATAGATGGTTGGAGAGAAAACCCAGTTTAGTGAGGAGCAAGCTGTGATTGAGATTTATTAGATACCAGAGATAAACTCATGTGAAACTAGTTTTCAGCAGCTTTTACAGCACTTATTTATGAAAAGTCTTAGTGATAGGAAATGTAGGAAGTTTACTGAGTTTGTGTTTAAAACACACTTTCTAAAATGTGACTCAGAGATGTTTTTTTGGGTTTTTGCTAAAGCAGAGTTACAATTCCAAGAATGAGTGATGAACTTTCAGTTGTATTGTCATGCCAGTATATTTGGGCAAGGAGGAATTCCTCTTCAATATAATTTCATATGAGGAATCTCAGTGCTTTTTCCAGTACCTCCAGTCTTTCTAATTAAGAGATCTATTTCCTTGTGCCATGTTTTGTATAAAGCTTCCTCCCCATCCTGTTTGTAGACCCATGCAGAAATCCAAGGTTTACTGTGAACTTGGAGTGATTACTCATGTGCCTGCGTGCAGCACTGTGGTGAAGGAGGAGTTGTCTGACTTCCCTCAAGAGAAATGGCAGATAAGAGCAGGCTGATGGGGCTGTGTAATTGCAAATGCTAAAAGCTCATGTCCAAGAGCTATTGAGAAAATCAAATTGTAGAAAAACCCATCAGGAAGTGGTAAATACAAAGACTCAGACTCAGACCCTCTGAAAAGTCATCTTTCTGGAACCTAGATGTTTATTTTAGAAAAAAAATAGAATGGTGTGTTTTCCATTTCATGTTTGCTCTTGGGCATTATTTCAGACTGGACTATGTGAATCCTTGATTGAAACAGATTGCAGTGCTGCTGCTGTCTCTGACATCTAGAAAATTAATTCAGCCTGTATACTGTGCTCTCTTGAGTAATCATCAGAAGGAGAGCTGATGTGAGGTACTTGAGGGCTCATTAACTGGTGTGAGAAGTAGCCTCTAGCCCATTGAGCATGCTTGTGGGCTAGTTCTCTGTTTTGAAGATTACAATATACACATTCTGCATCTCAAATGTAGTCTTAAACAGCTTAATATGTGGAATTGTTTCTTTGACACATCAAAAGATTGGTATATGTCAGCCCAGATAGAGAATAAGAATTAAGCTGTTCTGATCCCTCTTAAAGGATGCTTTATCAGCAACTATAAGTCTTTCAGAAATGTTGACATCAAGTTTTTTTACTGATTTCTGTTCATACAATCATAGAATTGTCAAGGTTGGAAGAGACCTTTAAGATCAGCAAGTCCAACCATTAACTCAGCTCCATCACTATAATCCCTAAATCACATCACCCAGTGCCAAATCCAGACATCTCTTAAACACCTCCAGCAGTGGTTACTTCACCACCTCCTTGGGAAACCTACTCCAGTGCCTGACAGTTTGAACAGTGGAATTTTTTTTTTCTGATATCTAATCTGGATCTCCCCTGTCTCAGCTTAAGGCCATTTCCTCTGGTTCTCTCACTTCAGGCACAGTAGAAGGAGCTGGCCGTGTCCTCAGTACGCCCTCCTTTTATGTGTGGCCTTTTTCCAGACATTTTTCTAGACCTTTCACAAGCCTTACTGCCCTTCTATGGCCATGCTGCAGCACCTCAATGTTCTTTCTGAAGTGAGGGGCCCAGAAATGGACACAGGATTTGAGGTGCAGCCTCACCAGTGCTGAGCACAGGGGGACAATCATTGCCCTGCTTCTGCTGGCCACACTATTGCTGATCCAGGCCAGGATGCCACTGGCCTTCTTGGTCACCTGGGCACACACACTGGCTCATGTTCTTCTGCCTGTCAGGCAGCACCCAAGAGTTTCTGCCAAACAGCTCTCAGGGCACCCTGGCCCGGACTGTAGTGCCACCTGTGCTTGCTGTGACCCAAGTGCAGAAGCCAGCACTTTGCCTAACTGAGGGAACTTCAGGCACTTGTCTTTAGGCCACTGATTGAGCCTGTCTGGGTCCGTTTCAAGAGAATGTTCTTTCAACTATCCAACTTCCATTCTGTTCTAGGTTAAGTTTTGTCCACTAGTCTAGTGGCAGCAAGTGCAGAAAAAGGCACACAAATTTAATGTGCTTCATTTATACAGGTCAAATTAGTTGTTAGCCTAAGACATTAAACTGCTTTGGCAGCTTGTAAGATGACTTATTTTGCTTCTTTCTTGTGTACTTCTCCTTTACTTGTTTATTCGTTATTGAAAGCAGAAGGGATTTGGCAATATGTGTATAAAGAAGTCTTCTTGAAATAATCTCTGGTGTCCTTTTATTTTCATGATTCTCTGTTACATTACTAACACATGAAAGGGCTAAAAATGACCTGCAGAATGTATTTTCAACTGTGGTATCTGTAACTGTAATGTTTGTAGATAAATAATTTAAAAGAACTTAGTACAGAGAGAGTTTACAAATTTAGTTACCTTAAATTAGGTTCTGTTTAATTTTTATCTCATCAAAAATAAAGGTGGCTTCATTGGTAATGAACACTTTAGCAGCTCATTTCAGCAATTAAAGAATGGTATTTTGTATTAATGTTCTGTACACTGCTTCAGTGTTTCAGATGCAGTGGTTATATTTATGACAACAATGATACATAAGTAGTGTCTTCCAAATGTTTCACCAAAGCAAAAAATGTTGCTTATTCTACCAAGCAAAATATATATCCTAACAAAATTCCAGTATTTCAACTGATAAAATACAGCTACTTGACAGAGTTAACTTCTGTGGACCACACAGGGCTATTTCAGATAATCATTTTGAGACAGTTTACTAATAAAAAAAAATCATTTGTTGCAGGACTCGTCTTATTTTCAGTCAGCGTGGGTATGAAGATTACAGTGCAGTTAACATACAGGTTTTAGGGTCTGAAGATACATATGGACCTCATGCTAGAAGGAGTATAGATGGTGTAAGTATGCAGTGGAGTGTTCTTAAACTTTTACTGACCTCTTTTAATCTTTCCATATTGTTATCTTTTCCACAACTTTAAAGGAAGTCATTATTATCTTGGGAATTTCACCCCTTCATGTTGCAAAGAACTCACTGTCACTACTCAATGTAGAAAATTAACAGTGACAAGGTCTTTGCAGTATTGGGTCTTCCAGAAGCGCTGATACAAAATCTTACAAAAATGTTGTTGCACTTTGTTCTGATGGTCTCTGAAAGAAATACCTTATTATAATAATTTCTGTGGCATAGACTTAAATTGCATTAGATGTAATGCAGAAAGACCACATTATAAATATTGCAATCAGGAAATCTCAGCATTAATGTTGCCTGCACAACTTCAAAATTGTCTGTGAGTACTACTTCAGAAATAATCTTCAGCTGTGTAATTCTGCACTGTAAGTGCATATGTAAGAATATGAATGATGGCCATAGCCACTGCAGCTGTGATATCCATGGTCTGTTTTCCTAATCTAGAGAATGAAAGTCCTTTTTAAAGGAAGAAGACTGTAAATCATGTCCTCACTTAGACACAGTTTAAATATTTAGACAGTTCAGTTTGTTTCAAAACAGTAGCATTTAATTCTTCTCTGTCAGTGGCAGTCTTGCAAAACTCTTAAGGTACACGTGGCAAAACTCAACTCTGAGTTTGTTCTTACGAGTGCCGGCGTTTTATCCAACAGCTTGTATCTAAAGGAAATGTGAATGTGGTGTAGAGAGGGACAGTGGACTTCTCACTAGTGAAATTGAGTGTTCTTAGAAATTGGTCAAGTTATATCTACAGCTGTTCATTTCAGTGCTTGAGTTTCAGTTTCCTTCAGCAAAGCAGCAAGAGTTGCCTCCTGAAGACTGAGCTTTATAATGTGGTCTCTTTCATTTTAGGACTATAAACCCTGCAATTTTAAGTGTCTTGCTAAGAGTGCAGAATAAAAATTCTGAAACAGAGGAACAGATGTTCCAGATGTTCAACTAGTCTGTATTCAGTTTGTACCAACTCCTGATCATTACACCTTGTAATATATTCTTTAATTGAATTGTTATATAGCAAGTTCTGCAGAAAGTGAGTAATAAGTTGAAGTAGAGCAGTTTCTCCTTCCTGATTTGTTCAGTTTCCCTTGCTTATAGTACATTAAAGAAATTTTTTCAATGAAAGACAGTATTTGTAGTACTTTCTGTATTTCCAGCCTTAGTTCCCAGGTCTTATATTAAAAGTAAACAGAGTGTTATCGCCATTGTATGTGCTTCTCATCCATGCCTGGAACAGGATGTGAGAGCTAAGGCTGAAATACAGGAAATCAGACTCTATTGCCTTTCGTGCTTCCTCCAGCATTTTAGAAGAAACTAGCCAGGGGAGCTTTCATCTGGAAAGCAGCCGTGGTAGTTTGAGAAAAAGGATGGGGGAGTGGGGTTTGCTTTTCCATTTAAAATGCAAAGTCATAGAATCCCAAGGAAAACATTTACTCATTGGGGCTTCAGGTAGAGATAGTGTAGTCACTTAAACACTCTTTCTTACCGTGTCCTTCTGTGCAAAATTAGACCTGATTATTTGGGTAACAAATCACAGTACTCAAAACCAGAGCCATACTATGCTAGGCTGTATGTTAACATATAAGGAAAATAGTTCCTGCTTTGAAAGTAGTACCACCTAAATTTGAAGCAAAGAAGCAAATATATAACTGACTTTTACAAGACAGGGTAAGTTGAACAATATTTGGAGCTCAGTGTTGATATGTGGTGTGGCTGGACTACTTCCCATGCATGTCTGTCATACTGGTGCAATGGTTAGCCTTTGCAGCTGTGAAATTACTGTCTCCCAGCCTTAGGTAAGCCTGTAGTCTGAAATGCTGTGTGGACTATTGACTGTTCCTGACAACACAAAATACCCTTGAGAAATAGGAAAGAGTGGCAAGCCCTTCTTTTTCTCAGACTTCTCTGCCTGTTGACGTGACTGCTGCCCTCACTCTTGATAGCACTTTGTCAGCACCAGCCCAGCCTGAGCTAGAAGGGGACCTGAATCAGCACTGAGTAATTTTAGTGATGTTTGATTTTTAGTATCCCCTGTTCTGTTGGGGAGGAAGGAGTTATGACAGTGACAATGAGTCTGTGGTTTGGAAATCTGGGATGTGTTTCATGTAAGCTGTTTTTTTTTTTGTCAGGCATTTAGAGTTTGCTACATAAAAACTGTATATGTTCTGTTAGTTTTTTGCTAACCCTTTATTAATTGATTTCTAAGACATTGTTCAGACTTTGTTTTGCTGGTTTTTTGTTTTAATTCTGGTACTGTAAGATTAATTGCTTCAGCCTATATATATACACCACTTTTAATACTGGGTTCATCCACTCCAAAAGGATTTTTGGCTGATTTTCGTAGACAGTTGTACCTTGCATTTGCAGGCAGGGAGGTAAACATGGAACTTTAAATGGAATGTTGATTATATGGTACAGTTTAGAACCAATAAGCAGATGTGAATGCCTGAGGATGTTTTTTGCAAGAATGATTCCAGTTGATTGTTATTTGTAGTAATTTAATGAATCTTGTGATTGCTTTAGGAGCACTGAATGTTAAAATAGTGCATCTGTCGGCTGTATATTTTGTATGGCTGTATAGTTTTGCATAGCTCTGTATTTTTTGTGTATTGATTCCAATGGTAGATCCTTCAGTGGCTGAAAATAGAATTTTTGGAGAAGTAAAATTTGAAATGAGAGACAGTGCTTATCTGTGAGGACAGGTGTTTCGACTAGAGTAGGGAGTACATTTGGTTTATCTTTAGAGGGAGCATCTGCTCTTCTCTCTGAAAACGTGGTGGTTTTTACAAGTTCTGTTCTCACATTTATCTCCCAAGGACTGGATTCTCTTCTGTGGAATAGGTTTGAATTCTTTTCTGTGGACTGATCTGCTTCCTTCTTGATGCTAAGAGAAGTGAACCTGGCTCTCTAACTTGGCCCCAGAATACTCTCAGTGCTCTTAGAATAAGAGCAAAGTTTGTTTGCCCATTCCACTGGCAGTGAAGCCAAGTATTTGGTATTGTTAGTTGCAGTACTTGATTCTTAGAGAATGCTGGAGAACAGGCACAGTGCCCTAGTGACTTGAAATACCCAATAGTTGATTCCATGGTATTCCAAAATAAAGATAATGAAAAGCTAACAGCAAATGATGGTGGATAAAAAGTTGCTGAATGATTTAACTCAAATACTGAGCTACAGTTAGTTTTCAGTTTTGTAAATTTAACCAACGTTCTGCATCTAAGCTAATCTAATTTTAACCTCTTTGAAGCAGGGACCTCGAGAAGCTGTTATTTGGCTTGCTGTACACCATAAACAAAGAGAAGCTGTAGAAATCTTCTCCAAAGAGATTGCACCAGCTGGAACTGGCATGGGTAATTATTCATACCATCTTCTAAGAATTCTAAAGTTACTTTTTATTCTCTGAGCATGACTAGCACCCGAAAACTTAGTCATGTTAAGCTTCCTTATGTTGTTCATAGTGGAATAATAATTTTTAAAGGTATGGTGTAGAAATGCAGCAGACATTAGCAGAATGATAAAATGAAAGTCCTCGAAGTTCAGCTTTGTATTCCTTTTAGATTTTTTAGATTTTTTATTCTTCCCTTGCTGCTACTGTTCCATCCTGGTTTTTTCCTTTTCTCATCCATCTGTTTTCCTACCTGTGACTGCACTGATGTGCAACAGTGATTTACCTTTTCACCATGTTCCTAAAACTTAGTAGTGCTATTAGACTTTGCTGCCAGTAAACACCAAATGTTACTCAACTGACAAAAATATACTCAGTGTCCACCTATAACAGTGCAGTTTAGGAAGAGATGTGCAGTTTGAGAGTTTTGAAGGTTCTCTTCTTACTTCATTATCTGGTGTTGCTACATAGAATTTTTATTGATGCTACTGTACTTCTAGCTGTTTCATGTACAGCTGCTTGTGTAAGTAATTACAACATTCATGTATAATTTAAAAAATTTAATACTGCAGTGATGGTGCATCTTAATTCACAGTGTGTATTAAGTACCCATCCTAAATTTTCATCCTGCAGTATTAAATCTAACCTCAAATTATTCTGTCCTCAGAATTTGATTTTGTGATGTATTACAAGATTTATTTTTTTTAATTGATGTGTGAGGTAAAATCAAACGACTAGAATTTGATTAAGTCTGTCTTAGTTTTGAGGGTATATTTTTAAGTATTTGCTTGAAGCTCATGTAATGTGAAATGATCTGTGCTTCTATCACTTTCCAAATGTTTGTTTCAAAAAAAGGCACATTTGTTTTTTTGTAGGTGCCATTGGTTTCTCTGAATTTTCTGGGGTGACCTACTGTGTGATTATTTTGAGCAAAATTTTTTCTCTTCTACTCTGAAGTCCCTTAGGTGTCACCACTAAAACTATCTGAGTTCTAAGCTCTTTCATGTGTTTTGTGCATAAATCATGAGTACTCATCCCACTTCTATTATCCATTCTAAATGAATTTAAATTTTGACAGCCTAATTTGAGGACCAGATCCTAGACATTCTGCAGTGGCCTCTGCATATCTTAATGAAGACTATATCTAGGATTTATATAGATCTTCAAAATTAAATTCCATGGTCTTCACCTGAAACTCTGAAGTTTCATAGCAAATCTAAAATACTGATTAATGGAGGAATAGTTAGGTGTTGCCTTGCAATTCAGGAACTAATTTTTTGTCCTATGTGGGTTGGGTGAAATTTGTAGAATTGAAAATGAGTTGCTGTAACGTGTGAACATCTGTGCCTTGTGGTGGCTGGCAAACTTTCAGTTGTTGTTATCAGGACTTGCAGTGATGAAACAAATGGATTCCTGTGTGGAATAGGGTTAGGCAATCTGTGTTCATAATGGTTGGGGTGCTGAGTTTGTTTCCTAAAGGAACAGTTAAAGCTTTCTAGAACATCCTGTAGAAGTTTTTCTCAGAAAAAAAAAAAAAATCTGTTTCAATTCTTAGAGCAATGGGAAAGAGGCTATTTCTGGAATCATCTGAGGCATCTGGTGATAAATAGCACTTTCTCTTGCCAGGTACAGGACTGCAAAAAGTTTTTTGGCCTCCATGACATAAATGACTACTCTCAAAAGCTATCAGGGCTGCTTACTGACATGCTTCCAAGTGCATAGTCATTCTTTTTTTTCTAATTGTGGAAGATATATTGGGACTGCTTCATACAGTCACTTCTTTCAGTTGCTGTTGTGTGGTAAATTTCTGTATTACCTGTGCCCATAAACTCTTACGTAAGCAGAGAAGGGTCAGATTTGGGATCTGAATGCTTAGTAAGCTACTTGTTCATGTGGAATATGTTTAAAGCAGTGATTAAGAAGAATGTTTTTCATTTTCTTTCTTCAATGAGATTTAGAACTTTGCAACACTGCCAAACAGTAATTAGTGGTGTTCTAATAACTGCATCCGCTTAACAATGCTTAGTTTCTGACAGTAGTGTAGAATTCTAGACTTTGCTGTGAAGAGCAGAACAAGGAATTCTTGATGCTTAATTGTCTTAAAATGGGCAGCTCCACAGACAAGACTAATAGGGATGGGTAAGTGGTCTTGGGAATAAGACTAGTAGGGATAGGGAAGTGATGTTGGGAACAGGAGCCAGAACTAAGACTCTTGAGGTTGTTTTTGTTCTAGTGAATTCTCTAGTAAACAACGCCTGGTGTCCATTCCCCTCCCTATTTTTCCTGAGCTTTTCCCCCTCCCCTCTATTTCACTGGGACATTTTTGCAAATGATTACAATTCTCCAGAGTGTCACAGCTTCAGTGAGGGGCAGAGCATGCCCATGGCACTATGGTCAGACTGTCCACAGGCAGAGAGCCCAAAACTTGAGCCTTACATGCCCTGTGTAAGTGCTCCGGGCAGTGAGCACCTGAGGTCCTGTGCTCCAGGACCTCACCTCCAGCGTTGCACCACTTTTTCTTACTGGACATTGAATAAAAATAGCTGTGGCTGCTGTCTCTTACATGGATAGAGCGTGCCTGTCAGATGTGGTGGCTTTGCTTTGCACATGGATCTGTGTGATGTAACTGCATGTGGCTTTGTTCTGCCAAAATGGTGGCAGTTGTGGGGATACACACTAAGTGAGATTTTAAGCATGAGTGGCTTTTCCATATGAAAATCCTTTAAACAGTGAAGTCCTGTGTTTCAAAGATGGCCAGCTTGGTCACACCCCTCCCAGCTCTCCCATGTTAGTTCACTTCCAGGAGGTGAGATAGTCACTATGAGAGTCATTGCAAATAACCTTTTTTCTTTTTCTGCATATCCTTTAAATGAAGAACAGAGGAAAAGCAGGAACAAATTACAAATCCTTCCTAATGGACACTAGGGAGGAAGGAGAAGTTGATGACTTGCTGAGTGATGTCGCCTGAACTGAAACACTTTGTTCCATTATTTTTGGACATTTAAGAGTGACCTTTAAAAAATAAAGTACACTTTTAGATCTGTACTGGACAAGAAGGAACAAAGAAAAAAAAAGGGGGGAATATTTTCTCTTCTGCTTGGACTGTATATAGTGGTTGAAGAGTACTGTTTTTAACTGTATTCTTCTAGCCCATGAGTAGCAGTTTGGTGCTTGTTACTCTTAAGTGCTGTGTAGGCCATTGTACAGATAATAATCTTCATATATAGCACCTGTCATCCAAGAGTCTTTAGCAAGCTGTGTAAAGATGATCAGTTAAGCTTTCTAACATCTAGTAGCACTGGAAAGTAGTCTGTCTGCTTTACAGATGGTTTCCTGAGATAGTGAAAGAAAGCATAAGCACAAAAGAATGTGAATCAAGAGTCCTTGGTTCTGCTTTCCCTGTAAGAAATGCTGAAAAACAGCTCCACCAATATTTAAGGGGACCTAGCTGGCTAAAATTTTAAGAATGGGGAGTAGAGGAGAAGAGAGATTGAGAAAAGAGATTTGATGGTTCAGAATAAGGGTGTAGAGTCACAAGAGCTCCTGCTGCATCTTTGTAGTGAAATCCAGAAGCACTGTCACTTCTGGAGTTTCATCAGGTGGTTTAAGCCTGCTAGTCACTACTTGTGGAGCTGTCAGATGGAGTTGGTTACTAGTTTTGTTTTGGCAGTATCATAATATAAAAATTACAAATTGTATATAAAATAGGTGTTGATTTCTTTAATAATCAGTACTAAAACCCTACTTCTGGTGTTTTTTCACTTCGGCTGATTTTAAATCACTTGAGTCAAAATGTTTTACCTATTTGCCTGATAAACTTTGGAGGGAGTTTTCAGATTTTGCAGGGAACAACAGTAAAATTAAAATATCTTCTTTTCCTTCCTCTAATTGAAAATCACGTAATAATAATTTTGTTGAGGAGTGATCTTCATAATGCTTCACTTCAGAGACTTAAAAATGGATGTTAGGTCTTGAGTATCAGATGTGCTTTTTAGCAAATTTAGAGTCTTAATGTCAGTATTTAATAACTTCTGACTTACTTTGCAGCATATGACTTCTGGATATGATAAAATTTTGGGGAACTGGTATATTTCAAGGATAATAAAACTCAGGCCTCATAAATGGAGAGCATTGCATAGCTGCTGATCAATTTAAGAGTGCTTAAATTGTGATTCCTCGCCCCTTCCCTCCACACTAGTAGAAGGACAACCATCTAACGGCATTGTGCCGATCTGAAATTCCCAATTTCTTATGAAATTTCGTCCTCTGCATATAAAGAAGGAATGCTGTCTATATGTTGAAATGGCCTGAAGCCTGTGTGCGTTTGTGCTCTGCAATATATCCAAAGATGTCTCTTGCAGAGATAGACCTGCAAGAGGGAATTTTGACATGTTGCATTTTTTAAGAAGCTTCTCTAGTTAGTTATTCCCTGACTTTTTTCCTAATTCTTTTTAAATTCCCATTGTAAGACCCAGCAGGACACATTAGCATACTTTCACAGAAATTGTTTTTAAGTATTATTAAAACTGCAGAGGAGACACTTAAGCCCAGAGAAGAATTTGAACTTACTGTATATAGACATGCCATGTTGGAGACTGATTTGTTGTTTATTTTCTGTTTGGAATGGAAGACATTTACTGTAAACTTCTGTTGAGTATGGTATTTAGTTCACAAGTTCAAATGCTTAATCAGTTTTCATTTGGATTATGCTCTGCTCTGATGAACCTAAAGGGATACATACTATTTTAAAAAAAAGACCAAACACACCTCATCCCATCTTTTAATATTTTTTTGCAATTAATACTTGAGTTTAACCTTTCAATTGATACAATTATTCTTTCTGTTTAGTCCTCCATAGACTGAAAGTTGATAATAGCCAGGATTTTTTTTTATCAGCAAGCAGCAAGTTTGCTTGGCTTTATGCATGTTGGTCTCCTGAAAAAAATAGTAACTTCCAATCTGTCTGTACAGTTCAGTCCTAATAGTGGGGTCTTCACAGCTTTTTCCTGTTCTGTAAAGTGAGATTCCTATGCTTGGCAGTGGAGATTCCTAGACACATAGACTCAGATTTTTAAATCTGTGGTAAACTGTGGGAGTTCAGTGCAGTTCTGCAACATTCAGTCCCTGGAAGTTCACCCTCACTTCATGAAAGCTAGCAAACCCAAACCTGGTTTGTATTACTCAGTGAAAATCTCTTTATTATGTACAGTCCAGTCAGCCAAATGGTTAGAATTTAAATAATTTCTTTTGATTTAATGTCTTTAAGTTGTCTTCTTTAATTCAGATATTTTTATTTATCTTTAATTCAGATATTTTATTCTGAGCGAAATGCAGTATAGAAGAGGCTCAAGAAGAGCCTTACTGTGGGAATCTGGCGTTTATAGTTTAACTGGGGTTCAGTAGCTAAGAAATGTTTTACTAATAGCTGAAATCATGTGCTGACCCTTATTTCACATTAAAATGACCGGAGTTTGACACTAAGATGACAGCTGGTTAATACAACTTGAGATTTTAAAGTGCTTGAGTATATGTAAATATTTTGACTGATGTCCTGAGTGTGTTGGAAGATACTTTTAGAAAATGTCCTTGTTGTAGCAGTTTACTGCAGTCCCTGTTTTTCTGAGAATAATAGTGCAAAAGATAAACTATCTGCTGTTTTCAGAGGTCATAGATAGAATAATTAAGAATGTACAATTGACCCCTGTAAAAAAAGGTTGTATGCATTTTATATTGGTGCTCAACCATATTGTAAGAACTGCTGAGTATAAAACCTGAGATTTCAGATTTCTCCAGTGTGATCACTTAAAAAAATAATGCTTGACAAGTGGACTACTTTGTCTGGTTTTATATATAAAAAGTGCTTCACTCCTTAGAATATGCAGTAAATACAGTAATAACCCCTTAGCTGAGCTAGTTCAGTCACTGGAAGTATTAGGGTCAGAAGCTGAAAGCTGTTAAGCAAGAGACATTGCTGTATCTTGAAATTCTGTGAAACTTCAAAAAAAAGCCCTTAAGTTTTATTAAACTTCAAGTGCTTAAAGCTTTTTAGATTTCAAGTAGTTGGAGCATTTTCATGCTTTTTTGCTCCAAAACATTTTACAAAATGCTTCATGCAGTCTAGCATCCTTTGTATATTGCATAATGGTTTATTTTGTTGAAAAATATATGGAATTCTACAGAAGGTTTTTTTTTTTTTTTTTGGACAGAAGTAGATTAAAGAATAAGAAGTAATTATCCAAAGTTAGGTGTGACCAAGTAGGATTGGAATAGGATAGAGGGAATATTAAGGAGGCGAAGCCACCTCTTCTGCCATTTGTAAATCTAATGGTGAATAATAAGAGCTGGAAGGAATGAGGCTTGTTTTGCTGGAAATTTGCATCTCATAGATTGATTGCAAGTACCAACCAGGGTTTTTTCTGCTGTGGGGCATTTTACAGGGTGTGGTAAATATGACATAGATTATAATGTATTAGAACAGGGTGGTTCTACATATTGAAATAGGCGCTTATTTGAGCTGATTTTATGCATCTTTTATCAGGGCTGGTTATCACTGGATCCATTCCCTGGATTGCCCCAGCTGAGAGCAACATTAGTTTTCCCAAGTACTCTTCAGTTTGCCTGCTACCTCTGCTCATGAAATTTATCAGAAACTTGCTTTTTTTTCCAGCACATCCTATGTGAATTTTAGAAGAATTTGTATTTGCAAGTCCATCCACAGAAGGGTTTTACAGGGTGAGAAAATAAAAAAAATAAAAGATTAAGAGGCAACTGGAGAGATAAAACATACAAATAAGAAAAAAAGAAATAGTCAAGCTAGTTGTAGTGTATCCTGATTGGGCTTCACCTTGTATTACATGGATATCTGTTCCTACATCTCTGCTCACAGGGGAGTGCTAGTCATGGGGTGTTAGTATGCTTTGGTATTCTTGAGATTGCTCTCCATCCTTCAGATTTGGATCAAATTTGCCATTGGACCCAAAATGTGGGAGTCTCCAGGTGTGCTGAAAGAATCATGAATAAAGGACAAAGGAAGAAAACCTGAAAAATAATTAATTATACGTACGTGTATACACAGAGGATGATGGTTTGTTTTTTTCTAAGACACTTGGGCTGAAAATGAGTAAGTCAAAGTAGACTAGAGGAAGGAGACATGAAATGAAAAGACAGGGATAAGACTGTGTGAAGAATTGTGCAGATTAATCAAAGAAAAGCACTTTCTAACTAATAATATATTTTTTTAATAGATTCAGTGTAGATTTAAACCTTTAAACACAGAATCTCAAGGAAGAGACCCATACCAGTTTAGTCACCTAAGAAGGAGTAGGTTTACCATTCTTATTGCCTTAAGTTTTTCCAACTGTGTAAAATATTTGGGAGTTACTAAAAACAGTGGAATCCCAGTGGTGTAATCCCCAGTACGTATAGGTTTGCCAGCCCCCTGGAGAATTTGTAGTTTTTAGGCTTGGTCCCCAGCCACTGTGAGAAAATATAAGGCTTTTGGATCAAACACGTGAATCAAAATAGGTGTCCTGATACTCAGTTTGACCCCAGACAAACACTGTACCTACAGATGAGCAGGATATAGATGCATTGAAAGGAAGTCTCCCATCTAAAGGTAATCATTCCATTTTGCGGTGCATCAGTTTTATGGCATTCTGAGGCACAGAAGCTGGCAGAGAGTGGTGGTGAGTTCATTGGCTTGAAGTGAAGCAACTTGTTCAAGAGGTTCAGTGATAGCAGAGTACTTTTATCTTCCTTGAGGCACTAAGGAATGGAGCTCTGATGACAAAAAATGGTCATGTGAAGTTTCTGGGAAAGTAAGATCAAGAGCTTCAATTTAGCTGAGAATCTTAGCAATTTGAGACTGCATTTGAGACTGATTGATATTCTCTACAAGTAGGACAAATTGTTTGTGTCATTAGAGATAAAGATAAGCCTTCCAGAAAGGAGGGAGAGCATCTGTACAGCTATTTAAGCAAGCAATGCAACGTAAGCATGAATTAGAGCATGAGGAGATATTTTTATAAGAAGTTTTCTCGGGACAGAGTTGATCCAAGGAGATCATAATTTAATTCACAGAAGGTAGGTCTGACCACAGTGACAAGGTCACTATTCCATTGCCTTCTTTTGGTTTACTGGAGAAATATAATAGGAATCTGAAACCTGGTTTGAGGTGAGGTATAGTGCTCTTGTGGTTTTTACAGAATTAACAAACTGGTTGTGGCTTACAATCAGTAATTGAAGATTTGCTTTGACTTCTCTGCTTGAAGCCTAACTAGGAATTTCATATAGATAAAAATTAAATTTGACTTAAAATTGCTTCCATCATATTTATATTTACATAAACAATAATCATAGCATAGAACTTAGTAGCGTTGCACGTGGGATGTTGGTGTAGCTTTGCTCTGTAGTTGCAGGGATATCTGTAGTACCTCCAAAGACAGATATGCTGTTACAGTAGCTTGTGTTCATGAACTTCTGAAAGACCAACAGAAGAAGGTTATCCGAGCCTCCAGGTGTGAGCAATTGTTGCTTTTACTCGGATTGTTTTCTTGTCCGTGTTGAGAACTACTTTGTTGTAGGAGTCAAGACCCCTTGTGTGAAAGCAAGAGAATGAAGAGCTTTCTTAAAAAGCTTTCAGGAAGTTGAAATTGATGTTGGAGCAAAATCTGGTGTCCTAAATGAGCAGTTCAGCTGCCTAGCAGGAAATGACCCATATGACAATCCACAGATAATTTAACGAGCTTTATGGACCTGTATTTTCAACATGACCTTACCATATCCACCCTCCTTCCCCAGCAACCTAAGTAAACAAACTAGGCCCATAATTCAATAAAATCTCTGCAGCTGGTTTTGTTGCTGAGTGGCAGTTCTGCTTGAATGATTGCACAGGTAAGGTATATAGGCCTGAAACCTCACTGGATCATTTAAAATTGTGTAATACTTACGTAAGGGATTCTTGTGTTTTTTATCCACTGCCACATTTCTTTTTAGCAGTACATAGTGAGCAGGGAGGTGGTTATTTGTGATGCTGTTTCCTTTGAAGGCTTTTTTTTTTCTGTGTACTATAAAACATCATAGACTTTTTTTGGGAAGTTGCTTCTGATGAGCATGAGTATGGCAAGGCTGTGTAATCTCTGCTGCCACTGGTATGTGTCCACATTGACAAGGCACTGAATCCAAGAGCAGCTTGATGTGGAGTAGAGCTCATTACTGTTAGCTTTAGTATCACAACAGCTCAGTTTACCTGGCGTTTAGCTTGCTTGGAGCACTAAGTGAGGGCATTCACACATGCAGAAAGTGTGAAGCCCTTTTTAGCCATAATTAACTTGGCCAAGTATACCATGAGAGCAGCTTTCCACAGCACTTGTTTTAAAGGGACTGCTTAACATAGTTGTTAATTAATTCCTAGGCTGATGTATGCATTTTACTGCTTTTTTCCCCTGCAATACTGTTTGGAGCTCTGATGCATCAGGTGTTCCTGCTGTCCATGCCAGACAGAAGGGTGAGAAGCTATGCTCAGGATGAGGAGAGCAGAACTGTTTCTTTCAGAAAACTGAGCTGGGCAGACGGATTTAATGATAAAGCCTTGCAACCTGATAATACAGGGCTGACTTACCACAGATCTGGGCTCGTGCTAGTGCCTTAAATCCCTGTATTGCCTCTGTACCACAGAGAGAGAATGGGATGTGCAATACCCAGCACCTTAAAAGAGCCAAGTTAGTTTAAAGGCTGGAAAGAGTGATTCAAATTTAACAGTTAATCTGCACAAGAAAAGTCATAATAAATACTAAAAGAAACGGTGATCCATCAGAATTCTTTCTCTGTTCTTTTTGAAAGTAAATAAAACAGGAATGACAAAAATTTAAGGCCAAGTTCTTTTTCTATCAAATGTGTTATGTCACTGGCATTTGTATACCAAGTATTTGGAAGATTCTAAGGATTTAGTTCACACTTTGCGCTTTTTTTTTTTTTTTGGTTAAAATTCAGTTACATGTTTTGCCTTTTAACTTGTATGAAATGTTCAGTTTTGTTAATTTATGAGAATGTATGTAATTTTCTAGAGATTTCCCTGCATTTATTAAAAATGGATCAATTAAAGCTATGGTAAGCTGCAATCTCTGATGTTTTGAAGAGGGCTTTAACCATTCTTTTGTGAATTAAATTTCCTTTTCCAGCCCCTGGCCTCACTGGAATTGTTGGAGGGCGCCCCAGAGTGTAAGTTAACTCCTGACCATTAACTTGTTGTAATGTGTGATGATAATAGTCCTACCAGTCACTGTCACAAGCTTCCCCAGCTTGGGACAGCAACCACAGAAGCAACTAAATATTTTGTGTCACTGTGCTTAATAACTGATAACAAGATAATAGTGCTATATGATGCATGTGAATAGTAAAAGTCTTTGAGTTAAATGTGAGTTATGTAGGTTTCTGATCAGCTCATAGCAATGGCTTTGCTTAATGAGCTGTAGGGAAAACTTGAAATGTGACTTTGTGGCAAGGCAGTAACTCAACCACATTAATACATGCAAATTTCTGGACCAGTTTTCTCCTGTAGCTGGTAGTTTGGAATATGGGCCCGCCAAATTTACATTTGTATGAGTTCACTTCACCTAGAAAAGAAGGTCAAATGCCAGAACATCCCACAAAATTTTAACATGAAACCATTTCATGACTGAGCTGAACATAGCAATATTGAGCATGTTTAGAAAAAAAATTTGGCTTGATTCACTTTCTTTCTAGATATAGCTAAAATCTTGTGGTGATTTATATTCTCACCTTTTCATGCTTATTCATCTAAAACTTTCCTATCATTTAGCCAATACTGCACATGAAGATAGGAGAAGAACCTGTGGCTGTATTTCCAGTAGCCCTGTGTAGCTAGCCTAGTGCAGTGGGGCTACTGACAGTGTAGTAGACTTCAGTGTCAAGAAGCACATCCTTTGTCAAGAAAATATTTTTGCTGTTTTGGCTACTTGCCCTCAGTAAAATTTTCTTCAGTTTTTTAAACCTAATAATAATAATAATTATTATTATTCCATTATTATTCTTAATAATGGAATTTAAGGAGTTTTTACGCTTCTCAGGCTTCCCAAAGTTGATTGAAAAACCATTGCTCGTCATGGTTGAATGGATTTAATTTCCCACATGTTTGGTGTATGAATAGTCCAAAGGTGTATGATCTGCAAGTTTCATTAATTTTGAGGTAAATGCATTTATGCTTGTTGTTTTGTGTGTCTAGGTCTCCGGTTTTGAAGCCATTTTTCTTCTATTATCCCAAAAGCAATGTTCAGGTAAGACCTGCCTAAAGTCTGAGTTCTGTTCTCTTGGAAGTAATTTGCAAAATTCTGCTGATTCTGGTATTTTTTGGTGACTTTCAGTAATAAAACTGCAAAGTAGTCTGGTGACTTGGATTAAAAAATATTTCCTGAGAGACTAATGTTACTCACACAGAATGTTTTGCAACAGTTGAACTTGCCAACCTTCCATTTTAATTATTGCGAATTTTGAAATATCTTACATCAAAACTGAGCTTCTCTTTTCAGGTTCCTGGAATTGTAGGTTTGAATTATTTTTACTGCATTTGCAATGAGTGCTTAAGAAAATTGTAGACTTCTTTGGAGGTTAGTGGAGTCTCTTTAAAGAGTAGTCAAGTCAGTTGGGTGTTCAGAGAGTGGAACATTATTCTTCTGAACTTGGATACATCTTCTGAGTTTTTGGGGAGTGCTGTATTTTGTGTGTACTACTGGAAATAAATACTGAAATCATTGTATTTTCTCTGATTGAACAGGTTAATAACAGGTCTGTAAAAATAGAAGTAGTAATTTCTGTTCTTGCCTGTAGTACAAAAACTGTCAAATTATGAAAGCCTGTGCTACTGTTGTGCTGTGATGGAGGAACCTGTGACTCTGTGGCCCTGTTCAGTTCATAGCAATAGTTTCTTTCAGTCCAAGAATTTACAGTTCAGATGTCTAGGCAGCTGTAGGTGAGACATGACTGTAAGATCACATGTTCATCTAGAGCCTGCTTCTTTTCTGTGATGCATGTACCCCTGTCTAGTTCAAAGTTTTCAAGATAAACAAGATAAACTTGAAGAAACTGCTTTCGCTGAAACCATAAAGCGCTTGGATTTATAAACATTGTCTTTGTTCTTATGAGTGCTGTCAGGTATTGAATTTATCCTTTGGAAACTTCAGACAAAACAATATATGCCCTTCTTTTTCAAGTAGCTTGTAAACTATTGTATCCCTGTCATGCCAAGGCATCCTAATACTCAGTAAGAGCCTTCTCAGCCATCCACTGTCAAGAAAGTGGCCAAAGGCTGGAATGTTGGTCTGTGTTAGGCCACAGGTGTTGTGACCTAACAGGTCACAGGTCAGCAGGCTTCTGCTTAGGTTGGCTCTGGGAAGCTTTGGGAGCACAGGCAGCAAGTGAAACAGTGGGCAAGGGGGAACAAACAAAACAACATGATCAGAAAGGGACTGTTATGGTTTCCTTCTTTAACGTTCATACAGTGCTTAGCACAACCAAGCCCTCTTCTTTAAGTAGTATTCTTCATTAAAGGAAAATATCTTAATTTTACAACTTTATACAGAAGATGCCATTTAGTTATTAAATCTAAGTTAATTACAAACTCTTCACAGTGAACGTCAAAAAAACCCCCACCTTTCTTGTTTCTAAAGTTGAATTACTTACTTTTATCATCACTTACATTTTGCCATATACAAATAGCTTGTCTTTGCCAAGTCTAGTGTGAAATTATTATCTTTATGGAAGTTTAGTCTACCAATGTGTTGTTCAAATTCAGTATTAACTTAATTAGCACTGTGTTCCAGACTTGGTAAAATGCTGTTGAGATTAAACAGTAACCTAATTTAACAAGGGAAGAAAGAGTGTCTCATTTACTCTTTTCAATACAGAAAATCAAAGTCCTTGCTCTTTGTAATCTGATAGGGGCACTGCTGTGCTGTCAGCAAAATGCAATGTGTCCTATCACTCTTGTCCTACAGTAATGTTGAGGATAAAAATGGGGTGTGATTCAAGTCCTTGATTCAAAATTCTAGCTGTGTTTTAAAAACTATTGTCCAGCAAGAGATTACAGAGTGAGCATGGTATGAATGAACTGATTTTCTAAATTCGAAGTTCAGTTATAAAGAGTCTAGTTACTCTAGATCAGCATTTGACCTAAAACTAAAAAAAAAAAAAAATCCATAAGCAGATTATGAGTTATGTTAACATTGCCACAGTGGGTTCTTTTCTTTTGTGTTAGGTAACACCTTTCTGGGTGTCATTTTGGATTCAATGTCTTATTTGTTGTTTCCACTGCTTTTATGCAATTGAAGTGATTTTATCATAGATCACCACCGATTTTACAGTTCAAATAGTAGTTGTTTTCCATGTGTGCTTTGAAAGTAAAACTTTTACGTAGGGAGAAATTGCATCAAACCTACTGAAGGCAAGTCACTATTAGTTATTCTTTACAGGCAATCTTAAGAAAGTGCTGAGTAGAGTTATTTTGCATTTGCTGACAACTGAACACTAAAAACTACTAAGTTAATTCATATTGTTTTGTTCTGGAAGTTTAACCTGATTGTGTCTGAATCTTTCATACTGGGAGTCCCCAGTACAAATGAAATGAATGCTGTTACTCATTTCCATCCCACTTCTTCATGTCCTGTCAGTGGTCCCATGGGTAAAACTGAAGGGTAGCCTGCTGTGTGTGTACTTTATACATCCTTCCTCTTGATCGACAGGATGGTTACTGTTAAAAGCTGAGATACTGGTTCATATATATATCGGGGAGCAAGAATGATTTTTTTTTTTTCCCCATGTTGTTGGAGGTGTTGAGCCACTTGATCCACGGCTGGGGCCTCTGTGCCTCCCCAGGTCATTGCTGCCAGTCACTTGGGATACAGTGATGATGTGCTGCACACAAATTGCTGTCCTGTGGGAATTGGGCTTCATCTGGATCTCACCTGACTAATCTGCACATTAGTTAGGTCATGATAAATCATTTCTAGCATGGCTAATTCTTTAAAGAACTAGATACTTCCCTGCATTGCGGTGCTCTTCTCTGGATGACATGCAGTATTTTCCTTGAAGGGATACCTTTCCTTTGGATCATCTAGTCCAGACTTCATTGCCATGGCAGGGGTACCTCCCACTAGACCAGGTTGTTCAAGGCCTTAACCAGGCTTTGAACACCTCCAGGGATGGAACATCCCTAACTTACCTGGGCAGCTTGTTCCAGTGTTTCACCACCCTCACAGTGAAAAATTTCCTCCTAATATCTAACCTAAATTTCCCCTTTTTCAATTTGTACCCATTACCCTTGTCCTGTCACTACAGTTCTTGACAAAGAGCTTCTAGTTAGGCCCCTTCAGATACTGGTAGGCTGCTATGAGGTCTCTCACAACCTTCCCTTCTCCAGGTTCCCTCAGTCTGTCTTTGTAGGGAAGGTGCTCCAGTCCTTTTATGAAGCTCATGGTCTCCTCTGGACTTGCTCCAGCAGGTCTGTCTCTTTCATATTTTGGGGACACCATCACTGTACACAATGCTCCAGGTGGGGTGTCACAAGAGCAGAGTGGAGGGGGAGAATCACCTCCTGCAACTGACTGGCCACGCTCCTTTTGATGCAGCTCAGTATTTGGTTGACTTTCTGGGCTGTAAACGTACACTGACGGGTTGAATTTTCCATCAACCATCACCCCCAAGTCTTTCTCTGCAGGACTGATCTCAGAGAAATAGTCTTAAATAGCTGTTTAAACAAGACCTGGAGCACATTCAGAAGACACGAGGCAACAGTGTGCCCAGAAAGGCCGATGGCATCCTGTGTCAGCAAGAGTGTGGCCAGCAGGAGCAGGGCAGTGGTCATTCCCCTGTATTCAGCACTGGTGAGGGCTCATCTCGAGTCATGTGTCCAGTTCTGGGCCCCTCAGTTTAGGAGGGACTTTGAGGTGCTGGAGCACGTCCAGAGAAGCTGGCAAAGCTAGTGAAGGATCTGGAAGACAGGTCTCACGAGGAGCAGCTGAGGAAGCTGTGGTTGTTTAGCCTGGGGAATAGGAGGTTCAGGGGAGACCTTATCACACACTACAACTACCTGAGAGGAGGTGGAGTCACCATGCCTGAAGGTGTTTTAAGGAAAGACTTGATGTGGCACTTAGGTCAACTTGACATGGTGATGTTGGATCATAGGTTGGACTTGATGATCTCAGAGGTCTTTCCCAATCTAATTAATTCTGTGAAAACATAATGATAGGAACATGCTACTTTGAGCATCCCAGGATATATAAAAATCTCAAGATCTATTGTAATTAGCCTGGAGGATAAGGGGAAGAATAAAGGAAGTGTGTCCCCTCCATGGTCTGAGTTTCCAGAGAGAAGAGGTCAAAGGTATAAATATCAATGGCTGCTGATAGATGACTCCCAAGTACAGGGATGACAGCAATGCTGAGTGCAAATACCAGATTAGATTCATAAACAGTAATTATATCATATAACTAGCCAGTGTTACAAAGTACAGCTTGATAACCTCAGCCCAGTTTCCATGAGTGATAAACATCCTAACAGAGAACATATACTGCAGGTAAGGCGGTACATAATTGAACTTCAGGAACAAACACATCAACTTGGGGAGCAAATAAGTCATTGTGGACAGTGGCTATTAAACTAATACAGTGAATGCTTGTAAGAAATTTGTTCTAACATATGCTAGTCAGATCTGTTGTTATCTCAACACATTAAGCCCCATGCTGGGCATGAAAAAGGCCTGTCAGGGTTTATTCCCAGCTGGCAATTAAGTGCCACTCAGCCACTCTCACTTCCTTCTTCCCCAGTGTAATAGGGAGAAGAATTGGAAAAATGGTAAAAATTAAACTACACAAGTTGAGATAAGAACGGTTTAATAATTGAAACAAAGTAGTAGTTGTTGATACTTTTTTGTCACCTCCCTTTTTAAAAATAAGAGGGAAATAAAACCCAAGAAAGACAAGTGATGCCCTGTAGAGTGTCCCTCCACCCACTGACCAATGCCCAGCCTGTGCCTCAGCAGAGCTCAGCAGCTCCCAGCCAACTCCCAACTCTTCCCATTTATGTACTGGGCATGATGCTCTTTGGTGTGGAATATCCCTCTGGCCAGTTCCAGTTCAGGTCAGCTGTCCTGGCCATGCTCCCTCCCAGCTCTCTGTGTGCCTGCTTGCTGACAGAGCATGGGAAACTGTAAAGTCCTTGACTTAGTCTACTCTAAGTGTTGCTTCTGAGCAACAACCAAGCCCAAAATTCCTGTACTGATGTATTTTTTTAGCAGCTTTCACAAAATATATTTGAAGATGAACACAGAATGCAGAGAGAAGTTCGCCTACAATACAGACAGTAACATTAAGAAGAGAAGGGGGTTGCATTATGGAAAAAATGGAAATGTTCAAGTTTTGGGATTCAACTGTGTCAAGAGTTGTAACACAAAGTTCCTTGCAGTGTTGCAGTATATAGAGTGAGATGGAAAGAGATTTGTCTTCCTTTAAAAAATACCAAACTTGAAGAATAATTCCTTTGGGGTTTTTAATACCATTTTTTTCTCTAAACAAAGATTACTTCTAGGTTTATAATTAATTACAATTGTATTGTGACCTTGCAACAGAGCCTTGTCCTTAAAGTTATTACTGGAAGCCTACTAGATCAGAACTTAAATAGGAATATGCTATATTTATTCACATCGTAATGGATTTCTGATTTCACTGTTTAAAAATCTGTGTTCTTTGTACAGATCAACCTATTTTTAAATGGGCAGCATGTTGAGATATTTGAGGAGGATCTCACGTTTACATCAGATGAGGTGGTTTCGTTTGATCTACCCAAGATTAGCAGTGAATTGAAAGGTATGTTCATCTTTGTACTTGTGAATTTATCTTTGTCCTGGTAAATTGTGTTGGATTTTGTCTGTGAAATACATTTTGCCTCCTTATGTGATACATTTTTATGGCGGTTGCAAAACAAACTGTTTTCTTGGAAGTGTCATGCAGTATTTGAGACTATAACAAGTATGGAAGTAAATTTTTATTAAAAACCTCTAAGCCTTAAACACAACTGAAGATCATGTAAAGCTGGCTTGAAATTGAAATGTGATTTCAAAGTATACTGTAATGTTAGTTTTTGTGACTCCTGGGAATACATTGGTTTATCTTACATCAGAATAGCGTTCAGAATAGAGGACAGACTAACAGAATGACTTACGGACTCACAGCACATAGATAATTAAAATTCCCTCCTGTTCCATATAGCAGCCTTCACAAAATCAACAAGGGAACTGGTGACTTTAAAAGAAACTGTACTGGGTTTCTAATAATCCCATGTGATAGTTGCTGTGTTGCTGCTAGACTTGTCTAACCAAATTCTCTGAGAAAGAAAAGAGCCTTGAGAAGGGCTAACCAGTGAGCTGAAGGGAGCAGGTCAGGATGTCTGCAATGAAAAGGAAGTGTTAAGTCAGAGTTGCTCATACAAGCAATTATTGAGAGTGCTGGACACCTGAAAATTTTTGTTATTGCTAATGGCTGAACTATATACAGTATTTCTTAAATTACAGCATGCTCCATCATTGCGTTTTGGTCCAAACAGTTTTCATTATCTTATTTCTGCTCACCAGAGAACTGAGAGAATTAATTTAAAGCTGTGGCTAGGTATTTGAAAATCTCAATCAGGTGACTCTGCCTAAAAATTACAAGTTAGAAAAATTTCTGAAAATAAAACTAATGGCGAAAGAGTAATTCAGGTATTAAGTCTGTGTATACTTAAAAAATTAATGCTCTTAAGGCATTTATATGTTAAGATTTACTCTGGATTCCAGATAAAGGTAGGGCAGTGTTTCCTCAAAGCTAGCAATAGAACAGTGTAACAACTAGTATGAGCTAGTAGGGAATGTTTGTATCACATAGAGAAATTTTGAAATACATACATGACTTTGTGTTTATTGCAGTTTGAAAGCCACTGATAGTGGATGCCTGATTGCCATGCATGTGATTATTTTCCCCATCTATTCAAACATCTCTTCAATAGAATGATTTATGCTGTGTGGAAACAATTTGAAATCTTAAGTAGGTTTTGGCTCTTACATCTGTTGGAAATCTGATGTCTCACCAGCATCTCTCAGCTCCCTGGGAGTTCTCAGGAGGGCAGCGTGGTCTGGTGGGTATACACCATCAGACTGTACAAGTTAAGGAATAGGAAGTCATTGTTTTGTTTAATGAAAGGGTTAGCAAAAGTCCTGGGTTTGGGTTTTTTTCAAGGTGACTATAGTGCTAATATTGGAGAAGCAAAAAACTGTTGGACTCCCTACTGCCTTTTTATAACTTGAGAAAACTTTCATTGGTGCCTGACACCAGCAGTTAACTACTGAATTCTTCAGGCCTTTGTTCAGGCAAAACCCCACTTTTGAGAGACAGCAGAACTTCTCCGGTTGTTTCCCCTGACAAGCATCTCTAAACTTTTGCCCTCGGTTGTTAATATAAATGTTTTCTGCATGTGACTAAATACTTACCTACTTCTGTGGCTTAATGTAGGACAGCATGGATGAGAAAGACAAATGGGCTAGACTGCAAAAGGAATAGCTTCTGCTAAAGCATTTTCTGTAAGCATTTAGAGAGGAAAGTATTTTTCTTAGTTTCATGGTTATCTCAAGGGTGAGGGACTGTTAGTTGTCGTTGAATAGATAAGAGAAATATGTGAAAATGGATTTAAAATATGTGCTAGATGTGCTTCTGGGAGGGTGGAATTTGTATTTACCATTTTCCCTAGCTTTGAAGGGAATTCTTTTGTAGATTTGTTTAAGATATTTATTAAATGAAAATAATTTTTCTGATAAACAGATCATGAAAGATAAATCAATTAGGGTAATAATAAATGAGAATACCAGAAACACTGACTTGAACTGGTTTTGTTTAAAGGGAGATTGTCAGAGACTTACTGTGTAAAACATCTGATGGAGAAAAGATTTCTGTAGCTTATGCAATTTAGATATTGTCAAATTTCAGCCTTTAATAAAGCACCACATTTTGTCTTGAATTGTATATTGAATGAAATTATTAAAACTAATGTGATTTCTCTAGTGTATGACGTGTGGTAGTCTTGTCCAAAACGAGCAATGAGCTTTAGGTGGACTTTCAGATCCGCTCTCAATAGAGATGTTTAATCACAAATAATATTCCCCAATTAAATTAATACACCCTTACATATTTTCTGCCACATTTCATGGCACATTTCTGCTTGCAGGTGAATGTGGAAAAGACTGTGAGCTTCAAGCTCAAAACAAACCTGCTGTGTTCCTCTTTTTCACCGTATGCTTTAACTTCTTCAAATTTCATGTGTCTGTGAGTTTCTACCACTGAGGAGCTAATGTGCCAGACTGAACTGTAATCACTCTTTCAGCTCACCTTTCACAGTGACCCAATATATATTATAAAACTCTAGGTCTTAATAAAAGCAGTTCAGTGCTGGTAAGTTGTTTGGGCAGATTGTGGAAAGATTTTCTGATGCAGTTGTGCCAGTAGGAGAGGTTGCTGTGGAGAGCCCCTAGTTCTTCATTACGTTTTCCTTGTTATTGCCACTCACATGTGCCAGCAGAGCTCCTCTTGTGAGTGCTGACTGATCTCCTTCAACCAAACACAGATACACTGTACAAATTATGTGTCATGTCATGCTAAGACATTTTTGTTACCCAATATATCTCCTGATGGACTTGGGGGGATCTGTCAGCTGCCACTGCCACAGACAGGGTCAGTGAAAACTGCAGCCAGTAGTTGGACATAGTTTCTCTCCTACCCAGGTCAGCCTGGCTCACCTGGCTCAGTCTTTCTCAGCAATTTTCTGTTGGCAGGAAGGAGTTGAAGGTAAGGATGATTAGGCTAGGGCTGGGTTACTTGATGCAGTTCACAGACTACATACCTACTCGTGCCTGTGTAGTAGGTGTACTGTGCTCTAAGTGATGCCTCAGGCCAGCATTTGGAGCATTAGATCTTTAATAGTGGGTCTCCTACTCCCTAAAATTAAAACAAAATTTAAAAAGGAAAAATAAAAATCAACCCAAATAGTTTGGTATTCTCAGCAGAAGCAATAATAGTACAAATAGGACGGACTGATGTATTTTCACATTGCACTGTGCCTTGCAACTTGAAGTTAGTCCAGCATAATTGATTTACAAGACCTTGTATCAATTCCTTGAAATTCACGTCTTGCTGCTTCTGGCTGCCATCAGCAGCAGTTGCACCAGAAGCTGCTGCAACACAGGAAGGCTGTCACTTCTCTGCCCTCCATATTCCCCCTGCTGGTCCAAGGAGCAGAGAGAGGGGGAAAACTGCCACTTGTGTCCAGAAGGATGGAAAAAAAGACAGGAAGGGGACAGAGGAGAGAAGGACTGAGGGATGAGTTTACTGTGAGTCAGGAATGGAGGTCAGTCTGTTGTTGATGTGAGGTTGAAAAGCCAAGGAGTCCAGGAGAGTTCATATGGCCATAGGAAAGTTGGATCAGAAGCAAAACTGACTGAAAATTACTCGATTTTTTTCTGCCTAAAGCTTGGATATAGCCCATGCTTCAAGTTTCAGTGTTATGCTGTGATCAATGAATACCTCAAACTCATTAGCAAAGCGAGTGCATCATCTCTCACTTTAGAGAACAGGAGGTAGATGGTGACAGCCTACTACTCATAATCAACAATTGCAGGAGTTCTGTGCTGTGTAACCTCAGGTATAGACTGTGTGAATCCCACAATAGTAAATTTCTGGATTTGGACAGGACTGGGTTCACTTTTTGATGCATAGATGGATAAAAATATTTCATATCAGCCTCATTCAGTGAAGTGCAACAACCTCCATGTTCCTTGAACATCCAATACTGACATTGACAAATTAGAAAATCGAGACTGGCTTCCTAGAAAGCATACATTTAGATATAAATACTAAGATATTTACAAAACTAGTAACTTCAAAAAGAAATCTTCGATTTCTTCTGTACAGCTGGATAAGAAGCTGTATAGTGTAAACGCAAGCGAGAGATGGATTGTCTTGAAAAGGAATTTGTTACTCTTTTCTACAGGCATTAGCAGATAATTCTGTAAATCTGTTCAATCAGGATAGAAGCAACTGCAGGTATTTTCCACCTGCACTGGAGGCAGGGATCTGTGTCTTACGGGGACAAAAGTTACTGGCTAGTCAAGAAAAGACAAGCAGCTGCTATCCCTCTTTCAGAGGTCCTGCATTGCTAAGGCCAAGATAAAAGTCATATTGAAGGGTCATGGAAGAGGGGATGCCTGGTTCAGCATTTGGCTATAAAAAAGTAAAAGGGATTTGGGAGATGGAGCAGGAGGGATCAGATTCCTAATGTTGGCCCCCCAGTCTTGTCTCTTTTTCTCTGGGTGCTCCTGTGAGAAGAAGGATTGGAAATGTTTTCAGAGTACTGCAAACAGTGCAAAAAACATGCACTTCAACTGACAGTTATTCCTTCAAAATATGCAGGTATTTGTAGCAGCATTAAAATGAATTCTTTTTTATGTGTTCAGATCTGCCAAGTGGTCCACATACTTACCGCTTAGAAGATCTTGCCTATACTAGAAGTGGAGACAAAGGCAATTCTGCAAACATAGGTATTTTTCTTTATTTTGCTTTCTGAAGTGGTGTAACATTTTCACATAAGAGTTACATATCAAGTGCTAGTCTTAATTTTACCTGACCTTTTTATAATTGTGCTGAAACAAATGAGAATATGTATTGAATATGGATTTACCAATGAAATATCTGTAGTCTTCTGAGTAGCAGCTGTTGTGATCTGAGGTGCTAAGAAAAAATACTAGCATGTCATACTAAAAAGAAAGGTTTTTGTTTAGGGTTGGAAAGCTGAGCTCCCAGAAGTTAAGAAATGCCTTTTTAAGATTTCTTTTACACATCAGTTGCTGGTCCTTCATGTATCTATGTTACCAATAATATAATTTCTTGGTTGTCTGATCATGTATAATATTTTCATACATTAATTTTGTAACACATCTATGGCTAAAATATTGACAGTATTAGGAAATACTAAAGTTGTTCTCATATGTACAAGAATGTTTTTATTATATTGCTAATGCAAATGGTATATTTCAGTGTGCAGTCTCTTTGCATTTATTGTGCTGCTTCTTGCATTGTTTAATAATTCCTTCTATTCCTTACTTCTGCATGCAACAATTGGCTCTCTTACTTGTTGGAAGATGAGAGCGTGTGGTGTTCAAAGCTCAGTATGAATTAAAGGTGCGTTTGGGATTTGATTTGCTATTAGCTGTCATGCTAAAACTGATGAATTTTGTTCATTTGTATTCAGGAATATAGTTTTCTTGTCCTTGTTTGTGAAACTAGTTTTTTTGGGTTGAAGAATGAAGCAATGTTGATTTTTTTTTTTTTTCTTTTTCCTCTTTTTTCTTTTTCTTTCTCCATGATTGGACCACTGTTGCAGTGTAGCATTGCCAAGTCATGAATGATATATATGTAATAGACTGCTTCAAATACAAAGACACTGCTGCTTTTCTAAGGAACAACACTAACAACAACAAACTTAACCTCTAATTTTACAGATAGAAAGGTCACAGTGATACAAAGCTGTTTTCCTGATCCTGCTCTGGAACCTCAGCTTCAGCATAAAATTAGCTGAAGCTTATAAAGCATATTTACAGCAGTAAAAATGTAATTGGGATTTGTCATACTTACGTCAGGATCCCGTGCAAGAGGTGGGGCAAGGACCAAACCTTTGGTCACTGATCATTCCTTGTTGCAGCTAATTGTGATTACTTGAATATCGAAGTCTTGCAAACCATTTAAGGGAAGAGAATTGCCTGTGGGTTGTTTGTTGTGATGTTGTTGTTCTTTAGGTGTCTTTTTGGTGGCAGGGACTGTTTGCAGCAGAAAAAACCCAGTGATCACTTAGTGGTAACTTAGCATTCTTTGGTGTCATGCTCCACCCTGCATCTCTACTGACAGAGGGAGAGCTGTCATACTGTTGTGTTTTTTATTCAGGAGCTCATTAAAGGGGATCCATATGTACAGTTTCAGTTAAGCGGAGGACTCAAATTGGTTTTGAAAGGATAAATACAAATTGGTTTTAACAGTTCCTCTGTCATCTAATGCCAGTTAATGCCTAACAGGTGTGATAGCACGGCATCCCCTCTACTATCCATACCTAAAGAAAACTTTAACTGCTCAAGCCCTGGAGGATTACTTTCAACACCTTCTAGAGCATGAGAAACCAGAAGAAGAACTGGTAACAAGGTGAGTAGCTTGCTGTACAGCCCACAGTTGTATGGTAGATACATGATGGTATCAGAAGTTATCTTAAAATATGTTAATATAAATATTGTGAGTTTATATGTATTTTATTTGGGTTTTTTAATGTATCTTTCTTTGCCTTTTTAAATAACAATTTGAGCATAGTCACTGAGAAAGAACATGAACTTTGGCCTCTCTCAAAGCTGGACAAAGGCTGTGAATCCGTTTAGTGAAGGCATTTAAATTCTCAGAATTAGCATAGTAGTGTTGGGGCTGTTCCTTTGGTTTGTTCCAGTACAGAATGTCTTTAACGACTAGAAATAGCTTCCAATGCCCTTTGAGAAATATATCTTTCCACTGGTTTTGCACCATTTGGGAACTGCAGGAGCCTTAGTAACTGAAGCTTCCCAAGCCTCTGAGCCAGTGCTGAACTGAGAGTTAGAAATCTGTAAAACCCTACCTGAAAGACATTCACACAGCCACTGTAGTCTGCAGCCCAAACTTACCTGATGATCCCTCAGAAACGGGCCTCATACTGTCCCTGTTTCTGCAAAGCATTTTAATATTTATGAAGTTCATTCACTTTAGATGAAGTCCTTCTAGTACTTCACTCTCACCCACTTTTGTGCCATATATACCAAGCCAGAATTTAAAGAAAAAACAGCTAATTTCTCTTAAAATCTGAAAGAGAATATATCCTAAACAGGGCACTTTTATGTGATACTCACCCACTAACGAATATTCTCTGCCAGCAGATAACATATGTAACATTCTGTTTTTGTGGTATGGCTGATGCTCAGGGCCCTTCCTGGGGACTGAATTAAACATACACTGCTCTTGTTGTAGCATGAGGTAACGAGGCTCGCTCTCCTAAGGATGTCCAGTAAAACAGTCAACAGGTTTTTAAACCTTTTTATCTCTTTGAAAATAAGTAAAAGCTGAATACTGCCACAGAACATTCAGTCTTCTAAAACAGCTTTTGATACAAAGTCAGTTATGCTGCACATAAGGAGATTTTGCTAAAAACCATTATGTATTTCCATGGGTAGTGGATAAACTATTGGCTGTCTTTTTGTTTGTTCAGAAAGCTTGAGTCAGAAAGGTACAGCTCAAAGCTCAGACAGAGCTTGGAGTTATTTTAACCCCTGATCTTTGAATTGTAAGTGCTGGTTTTGTCTTCATAAGCAGCTCAATGCAGATCTCACCCATGTTTCATAAGTGCTAACAAATCTATGTATCTAATAAATTGTGATACTAAGAATTGTAATTGAATTTCCTCGGAAACAGAGCAGAGACCAGAAGAAATAAACAATGTCATTCCTCCTAATGATAGCTCTAGAAATGGATTCATTGTCATTCCTTAATGCTGTTTATGTTCATAAATAGAAGTAGAAATTTGCTCTCTTTGGATGTTGCCAAATTAGTTTGATTAATTAGATTATCTCTTTGTGGTTTTGGCTTCCTTTAATGATAATGGAGCTCTGTGAGTGAATTGGAAAGCTACTGGGGAAAAAGAATAAAACCTTTTGTGGAAATATTTAGGATTATAAGGATTATGCTCATGTGCTTCAGATTGTGTAGTTTCTTTTTTAATTACTTGTTTATTTTTTAGTTTTAACTGTCATTAAAAAAGAGTTGTCTTACTGTCTGATTTTTTCCTTCATTTCCTTTATTTAAATGGTAAGTAGTTAAAAACTATGTATTAGTTTTTCTGCTATAAACATACCAACCATGGCTCTTACTTACGACAGAACAGGCTGTTAACCAGCTGCCTTTCATGCTTTCTAGCTAGAGGCATTAAATAGGTGTACTAAACAGAGAAAAGATGGGATTATTTTGGTAGAGGACACAGAAAACTCATGAATTTCCAGATCTGCAGGTAAAATAATAGAAAAAGATGGTCTTTCAATCCTCAGGTGATTGCTTCCCACAGTAGAGTGCTGGAATACATTCTTAACTGATCCAAGTATCTTAAGATGCAGAACAAGAAACTTTCTGTGCAGTGGTACTAGGTCAGTCATTTAAGAAGGACAGTAAAACTATCCTAAAAGATTTTGCTATTTTCATCATCTGAAATGTGGTATATGTCATGTTTTGAGAACATTTCAGTGCTCAGAAATATTAAAAATTGACGGCTGATTTCTTCCTATGCAATGTTTTCACCAAGAGCTGAAGAACAAGGAATGTGGATGCTGATCCTTCTAGATGGCTTTTTCTTACATACATTTGTTAGGAAAAATAAATATTTCTCTACGGTATCTCTCAGATGCAAACACTTCTTTAAGCCTCTGGACTTGGCTGCTTTCCTGTGATGAAAAAATCATGTCTTTTCTTTGATTTAAATGCATTAAATAATTTTATCTCATTATTATTTCCATGCTTTTTAATGGGAGATTCACCAGAAGACCTTACTTCTCTGAATACTATGGACAGCACTTTAAAGAAAGTAGTTAAGCAGGCGCTCCATTGTGCATAAGCATAGGAATTCAGCTAGAATTGTGAATATTCCTTGTCTTACTGTTTTTTGTCACAGATACAGTATTCTTTGAAAGGTTTATTTGTTTTCTGTGTTTTTAAAAGCAGCTGTTAATTAAATGTTTTAAGTTGTACAATTAGATTTTTTTTTCCTTTAGATCTCAGTTAATTAAGCTTAAATTGTTTAATTATGCTGAGTAAATGCCTGCCAGCATTTTGGTCAATGTATTGTTGCTGCTTAAGACTATTATAATTGTTATAGTGGTTTTTCTTCCTTTTATTGTGCAAGTTTATATTCTTTGTGGAAATATTTTGGATGCTCAGATGCTACAGACAAGCCTTAAAATAGTGAAGATGCTGGCCATCATACATAATTTTGTAATTCTCATTTTAGCTTGATTACCCCACTGTAAATATTTTCTCAAAGTAAATAGAATGAATAAGCCATGTGATGGTGTTCCAAATTAAGATTTGTTGCTTGTATTACATATTTCCTCTGCCAAAATTACTGCAGAAAGTGAAATTAAGTTCTTCCACTTACTTGTTTCTTCATTTACATGCTCTTCAGTTTCTCTCCTGATCTGTTTTTTGTGATTGATTTTCATGACACTTCTCTTGAGAGAAGAGATATTAGGAATCAAAATTCCATCAGTCTAGTTCTTGAGAAGACCTCTTCCAGTTGGGAAATTCTTTGCTGCCTGGAAATCTTTGCCAGCTTTTCAGAGTAAAATTCATGGTGTAGTGCTTTGCTTTGGTAGATCTCTGGCTTTCATGGTATGTGGTGATTGGTAATTTTTATTTAGTTTTTCAGAAAATTTGGTGGGGTTGTGCTATATAGTTGATTATGGTATTAAATTTAGTAAATTAGATAACTTACTGTAGAATTGCTTTATTATTCATATTTTCGTTGTCTAATAGAGCACTGGTGGATTAATCTACTTTCCTGACTTCCCAGTGGATTTGTCTTTAAGCATGATAATGGTGCCTGTCAACTAGTTTTTGAGAAGGGTAACAGAACACTGACACCAATTTTTTTTTTCAATAACAACTAATAATACTAGCACTAAAAGAGAGTGTGGTAATGAAAAAGTTGAAGGAACTCATTAAAACTTTTTGCCTGGGAGATAGACATGGACACACCAATGACCTCTTGCTTTCTAGAACAAGAACTGAAGTGTTTGCCAGACTGCTCAGCAGAATCATCTCTTCCCACAAGAGGTTTAGGTCATATGCCCAAGATAAAATGGCAGACAGGGCTGTGAGCACCAGCAACAGCCATGGTTTTCACAGTGCTCAAAAGGAGCTGAAAGAGATAAACCTCAAAGTGACAAAATCAGCAGTGTAAGAGCACTGCAAGAAATTGCACCTATATTAGGGGAAAGATATAAAGAATCTGTCCCAAACAAATGAAGATCGGGTAGGTGACTAAAGCAAAATAAGTGATGTTGGAGGAAGCAAGATTTAAATTGGAAATCATCTTTCTCTGTTAATTCCTCGTGGCTTGATGATACTCTGATTTAAATTCTTTCCTATGGAATTAAAGCAAAGCTATCAGGTAGCTAGATGAAGAAAATATTGGAGGAAAGCAAAACCAAAGAAAACCAACAATAGAAAGAAGATGGCAAAACACTGCAAGGAGAGGCAAATGGAAATATACTGTAGACCTATTTATGGAATTTGAAACAATAGGAAACCACAGAGCCATTTGCCAAACTGCTACAGAAGTTTCCAAATTGGAACTGCACCAGTCAAAAGCAAGGATGGAAAAATGCTTACAGTGGCAATGGAACAGAAACGTAGGTCTGTCACACTAAATTAAAGTTTTATCTGAACAAAGTACATGGCTCCAGGAAAGCTCTGATTTGAATTTGCCATGAAGTTATCTGTTCGTCGTAAGAGTTGATGTAGTGACTCACAGAGGTTTCTTAGTAATGAAGAGGGTGTCTTTCCAATTAGCTGGCAGCATTTGTTAGCAAAAGTGAGTTCCAGGAATTAAGTGATTGTACTTCTCAGTATCACAATTAGGAGCTAATACAAATACTTTCTTTTGCCCATCGTGTTGTCCGAGTTCATACTGGATCTTCAACCTGTGGTTTTCAGATACCAACTTTAACTCACAGAAAGAAAGAACTCTAGAAACAGCCCTATTACAAATTGGTGATTTTTGAATAGAGGAGAATGATTACCTTATGGTCCAGCTTTAAAACTATTAAGGGCTGGTAATTTGGGGTAAGAGGAAGGAACAAGAAGGCAGGTAAGGCCTTATGTTACTCTTGTTACCTTTTGGACTTGACTCAGCAGTGGGATGTGATCAAAAGGATGAAAATTTTGCATGCAGGTTTTTGTTTGATGTTTTCTACATGTGTTTTTTCCAAAATCTGCTGAGAAATGATGTGCAGTTTTTATTTTACAGATACGAGTTGCCAGGAATCCATGGATTAAATTTTGTTCTGAAGAATTCCCTTGGTGGTGGTGGTATAGCATCTCTAAGAAGTGACCCACAGGCATGTATCAAAGCAATCATTTTAATGTAGTTATCTTTTATGGGTCTCTTCATAACCAGCTTTTGGGCTGAAACTGTGAGGTTTGGTGTTTGACTCCACTTCCTTTTAATTTTCTGTTAATAGACACTGTCTGTTTAATTTTGTAAGGTTTGAAAACAACATAGGAAGGTAGAAGGTGGATTTGGAATATTTGGTGAAAAAGATGTGTACTAATAAGATAGCACATCATAAAGACTACTGATTTGAAGACTACCAGTTTTTTGATGCACTAGTTTATCAGAAACTTATTTCAGAATTTAATATCAGAAACTTTTTTCTCATTTTTGAAAAATGCAGGTTTACTAGACAGTTCTGATTGTTCCCTAGTATTTACAGGAACCATGCTATAGGACAATTCCTCATTTAGCCTATGCCTTCTATAGTTAAAATACTGATAAATAATGTATATAAACATCAAAAGCAGATGGATATGAGGTCTTTTGTGTTGATGATTTTATGTGAATCTGAAAGTAAGATATTTAATAAATTTGCAAAAAAAAAATTTTAAAACACCTAAACACCTGAAGATTAGCTCCTGAGCAATGCTATGGCTTACATAGCTGTGCTCATAGGCTCAGAAATGCTCATGTGCATATAATTTCAGCATACTCCAGAAGACTGCTCACAAAGTGAGGTGATGCTATATATGAATAGATAGAATTGAACCCCAAATGAATTGATTTTAGAACTAGGTACCAAATAAATGGAAGAAACTGTTCAATCTATTCAGATTTCAATGCTTGAAAACTCAAGAAATTTAGAATAAATTCTCACCCTGATTATAGGAAAAATACTCATATGAAACCATTTAAAAAAACAACTTTTTAAAAAAAGATGGTATATTTAGATAGTAAAATAAAATGGTTTTTTGGATCTTTTCCTTGCAGGGTAAAGCACTTGGACAGATGCTGTTGGATTTCCAGATTAAAAATGTTCCTGATTTAATATCACTAATAGAATAACAGGTGTTTCATATATATGCTTTTAGCACTAAGTGGTATAAAAACATGTAATAAACAAGAACTGGCTTCTTGAATGAGATTTTTATTTTTTTTAAGGTTAAAGAGTAGAAATTTGACAGTTATTTCTCACAAGTTTAGCTATATGGCACAGAGGGGCAAATGTTTTGAGTAATACCAGACTAATAGCTTTGTCTGTGCCTGATAACATTTCCTGTCTAGATAATACAGTGGATGAAGAATCAATTTATTTCCTGAAAAATAGAATTAATCAAATTGCAACATAACATTTAATTATGAGACAAGATAATCTTTATTTCAAGATGGAAATTACCTCCTGTTCCGTCCATCTCTCTTTTCCTTCTCTCATCCTTTATCTGAAAACTGCTGGGACTGCTGTCCTGTCAGCTGTGCCTGTCCTGTGCAGTGAGTGAGGCTGGGTAAGCTGCTCTGCACTGCTGGGGAGGCAGCACTGTCTGGTACTGGGGAACAGTTTTCCCTGCTGGGCAATAAAGAAAAGTAATAATTGGTACTGTTATACAGTGACTGGTCATAAATGCTGACCTTTGGTGGTGATCCACCAAACTTCCAGCACTTTGTCTGGTTAATGACAGACTTCTTTTATTGCATTTTCCAATATCTTTTACTAATTAATCCTTCAGTTGAAAGCACTGAGTAGTAGTAAATTGCAGATATTAGTGTGGTAATAAATTTGAAGAGGAGGAAAGGGGAGTCTGCTTCCTCACTCCTTCTTGTGGTGGTGCAATCCTGGCAGGGGTTAAGGAGGACTGGGTGGTTTTGTTCCAGGGCTATTAAATCCTTGATTTGTGCAGCAGAGTCATGCCTGGATTAAGTTTATTTGACGGTCATTTGCATTGCCCTTCCCACAAAAAGGTGTCTTCTGCTGTGAAGGAAAACCATGTTGAATGCAGTGTACTCTTTCTTCTGACTCCCAGTTATCACCTCTGCATGTCCCTTCCTGCACAATATGATTAACAGGTTCAAATTGGGATACTTCTGAACTTCTTCATCTCATTAAGAAGAGACTTAAAAATCTGTATCAAATTTCCTGGCACAATAGCAAGGTGGAAATTTTGATAACTGTATTTTCTCTGCAGAAGCTGTAAAAATATTATTTCACGTGTTCAGGCATTTTATATTCAGAAATTAATCTTGTTGTTTATTTTGGGGAGATTGTATTAATTGTTTAGTGCTGACAAAACGAGGCATTACTAATAGACAAAATTATGGAAATAAGTACTTTTTTAATTGTCACCAAATCTATCTGTTAGTTCCTAAATTTCCAGTGCTATCACTGTTATTTATTTCCTAGCCTCTTGCTTACTAATGAGGACTATGCAGTTAATTGTTCCCTCATTTTCTGTGGTTTTGTTCATTTGAATTGAAGGCATCATAAATGAATGCCTTATCCATCTAAACAGTTACTGCCTGAGAAAGTCATAGGTACTGTCCATGTGTACAACATGATTGTCAGGTTGTAAAAAGTTATTACTTCATTGCAGAAAAATAGCCAAATTAATAACTTCAAAGGGAAAATGGCATGCAGGTTTTATTATGTTTACAGTCATTGTTAGAAAACTCTCCTTAATACTTTGGAAGCCTACTGAGAGAAGTAAAAAAGAAAAAGTGGTAGACCTCAGTAGCAAACCTAAAAGGATAAAAAGACTACAGTAAATTTTTGCAGTTCACCCAGTATGCTGCTTAAGTGACTCTGGAAATGTGTACACAATGTGTTTCTGAATAAAAGTGAACATTTATCAAGTATAAATAGTTGTTTATGTGGTTTCTTCTACTGAGAGAGAGTGATACTTAGTTCAGAGGTACTTCAGAGTTGTTTCACTTGCCTGGAATTTCATGCATTGTCTTGCTGGTTCCCTTCTTTGTTCAGATTTTTCTGTTCTGTCCCTAATCTTTGTTAATACAAAAACCAAAAAAGTAAATGATACTGTTTGCTGGAGAGCTGGTCACTTACAGCTCTGTAACGGAAGCTGTAATTTGCTGAAAGGAATGGTACGGTGTTCAAATGGATTGGATATGGGAATACAAAGGTGTTTATTTTTTATTTCTGGAGTAGCCCTTTTAGATGTTATTAAACTATCCTTCACAAACATGTTTTCTGTCCATTATTTCTTTCAGCACACCAGCTTAAAACAAATGACTTTGCTTTTCAGATACTTTTCTTGCAAATTATATCCTCCAAAACCCCCCATCCAAAGATATTACACTCCTTGAATATCTTAACATGTTTTGAATTCATAAAACTTTGCTTATTTCAGCAGTCCCCAATGATCTGAAAGTAAAGCTTGACTAATTGAGAGAGGTTTAGTAAAGTACACACAAAGGTGAGCATGTATGCAGTCAGCATTGGTTTAACTTCAGTCAGTTAGAAAATTCATTTTGCCTGCTCATTAAACCAGGTCTGTTCCTCATATAGGCAAGAACATACCCTTCCAACTCCCCGCCTTTCCTGCCTTTTCCCTACTGTGTTAGCTGTGAGAGCAGGATGGAAATAGTAATGTCTAGTGCATAAAATAAGGTTCCTTCTAATACCGGAGTTTCAGTGTAATGGAAACTGGCTTACACCTCTTACTTAAGTTTTTGTACTTTGGCTCATCTGCACTACTAAACAAAGGCTGCATTCTTACCTCTCACAGCTCCCTTACTGCATCTCAGCCTAACTCTCAAAAATAGAGCATGGGCTTCATAATTAAATTATTCCATGACACTTAACCCAAAAACACTGAGGAAGTATTTGTTTGGACTGTTTATATTTATTATTCCAGAGTGATTTTCCCACTTAAATTTGTGTACTAAAGGTACAAAAGCTATTATACAAAAGTCACCCAAGAAGATGTGCCAGTGTTTGATGCACAATGTATGTTTTTAGTTTTGCCATCTCCAGTAGAGATGTTTTTCCATTAAAGTACATGTTTTCTTCCCCCTTTCAGATGCAAAATTATGGTAAGTATACCTTACATTGCACTGTAGAAGTTTGACAGTAATAGAAGTGCAGCCCTTTGGGTTTGAAAGCAAAAAATGTTGGGTTGCAGGTTGCTTTTCAAGAATCTGAATGGTTTCATTCAGGAATTACTTTGATGTGTTGTATTAAGAGCTTTGCACACAGTAATGCTCACAACACTTGCATGGTAGTGGCAAAGCACTCATTACCTGGGTGGATTCCACGGACCTGTCTGTTCTGTAATGCCTTTTGGGCTTGTTAGCTGGAGTTTCTGGGCTTCAGAGTGAGTGAATGAGTGTTGGGGGGAGGGAGAGAGGAAGCTCTTCTGTCCCTGAGGTATGAGGAAATTACACAGCAGAAGTGTCACACCTTTCACCTTACTACTTTGAAACCCTCCCAAGCAGTAGTAAGGCTTTGAGTCTGCTTCTCATGGCAATTCCTCTTCTTCATTTTCATCCTGGTTTCCTTTCTGGATTTACTTGAAATGGACCCTGGTGATTTTGGGATTAAAGCTAATTGGCATGAAGAAAGCAAACAAAGGTTGCCTCCATGTGAAAAATCCCATTGGGGAAGTGTCTGTATCTGCCAGGGAGTTCATTGAATTCCTCTACCTACCTTTGGACAGGGAAGAGAAACCTGAACTGTAGGATTGAAGTATCTCTACCACCTATTTCAGCAAAGACCATTGAGACACTCCCTAGACAGCTTTAAGGAAGGGGAGAGGGGGAGTCTTGAGATAGCAGTGCAGGGCAGGAATGGTGCTTATCCACACAGGAGGGAAACAGCAACATTGCTGTGCTAGGACTTTTAGTGGAGTCTGACAACCTTCCGTGCCTCCAGTTCTGGACCACCTGCTGTGACCGTCACCAAATGGGTGAGACCCTTTATGAGAATGAGGTGTTTAAATTTCTTTTCCCCTCATCCATTAACAAAATACTCCTTGGTGGAAATGCAAGTAACAAAATGAGAAGTTCCTCCTTCTCTTCCCCCCACTTTTATTTGCTAGTAGCAAAAGCCTCAAACCTTCCAAATAATGTTTTTAACAGCTGGATTTGAAAATACTCTGGTTTAATTATATAATTGTGTGTCTGGTGGCTAATCCACAGGGTTCCTGTACAAGCATCATAAGCTACATCTAAAAGGTATTTTCTCTTTTGTAAGTGATGTGATTTGAAGTAGAGGTCTTGAGAGGGGTAAGCCTCTGTTGCATAAAAATTTGGCTGAGACTCCAGAGAAAATCCCAAAGGCCTGATCACTGTTAGTAGTGCTGGGGCTCTGGCCTGTAATCAGCAAGCAAACAAGAGTTTATGGAGGGCCTCTTTCTTTGCAGATGAAGCAAGGTGAGGATAGTCTTAGCTTCCCAGGAAGCTGCTCTCTGCTCCAAGCAGGAGGAAATGGAAGGGTACCAGCCATTGTCTTTTGTTGACTAGTAAGGTAACCCCCTCCCCTGAAATATTTTCTTTACTGAGGAAGTGAGAAAACTTGCTTTTGGTTCATCAGTAAGCTTTCATGTTTACAAGATCCTGAACCTGGGTTCAGAATCTGTGAAGGTAGAAGGCTCTCACCTGCTGGGTCCTTTGCATCCCCTTTGCCTCCTGAATCATACCAGCGTTGTTTGCTAATGGAAAGAAAAGGGATAGTGAACATTTTCTCTTTTTTGCTGGTGTGACCAGAGGGAATCTACAGCTCTGGGGTGGTCTAGAGGTCTCATTCGTGTTCCATAGAGTTTAAAGTGACTGAGGAGAGAAAAATAACCTACTGTTTCAACACGGTTTGCCTGTGGAAGAGCTGCCAAGCTCTTACACACCATCACTTCTCTTCCCGCTTCCCCGTTTCGTATTTGGCATCCTGAGATTGCAGTGTTTGCCCGAGTTTAAAGGAAGGTGCTCCACTAAACTTATCCAGCATTCTTACACTCATATCCTCTTTCCCCCTCCCTCCACCCGTTCCGCGTTTCTCAGAGGCGAAAGTTACCCCCTGCAGCCGGAGCGACAGCTCCGGGCTGGAGCGGCTGCGGCACGAACAAAGATCCATGGCAGCGGGCCGGGGAGCGGCGGCGGGGACTCAGTGAAAGGCTGCAGCCACGGTCACCTCCCCTGCCACTCTCCGAGCTCTGTCATCTGCCAGGTAAAATGAATGTCTGTCCCATCCATCATCCCGCCATCCCCGAGGGGGCGGGAACCTGCTTGGTTACTGAAACTTCCGAGCCCCGATCGGGCGGCATTGTTGACCTGACAGGGCTGCTCTTTTGTGCGCTCCGTTGCCAGGATTTAGCCATTTGCATAATGGATTAGCATGAAACTGGACGCACGGGAATGCCGCTTCGACGTTTCCCACTCTTTCTTAGCTGGCGGACCTTTGGGGCGAGTTAATTTATAAATGTGACTTGCCGCTACCCCTCGGAGACCTGTTTCCTTTCAGGGAAGACAGACGCTCCCTCCCCTGTCCCGCCGCAGTGCGAGCTCCGTGGCAGCCCGCCCGCCCCCCCGATCCGATCCGGTCGCCGCTTGCCCCCCGCCACGGCCGGGGCGGGCACCCGGAGCCCCTCAGGTCCCGCTGGCGAGGGAAGGTGCACGGAGCGGCTGTGGCCCCGGGAGCCCCTCGCTGCTCTCCCCGGGGCTGGTGAAGGGCTTTGCCCGCACTTTTCCGTGCTCTTCTACCTGGGCAGCGCGGGCGGTAGACGGGGCGGAGCTGCGGGTGGCTCCAGGCTGCGGGCACCGCGCCATCCCCAGGACCGAGCCGCCGCCGCGGCCGGAGCGAGGGACGCCGGGCCGGCTGAGGGTGCCCGCCGCGCCCCCCAGAAAAGCCCGGCCGGTCCTCGGGGCGGGCGCTCCCCGCACGCCCCTCACCCGGTGGGCCGGCCCGGGTGCCCGCCCCGCCCCGCCGGTAGCCTAGAAAAGCGGTGCCGGGGGCCAGGAGCTGCTCGGAGGCACCGAGGGTTTCCCCGCCGACCATGAAGAACCCGGTGCCACAGGCGGCCTCGCTGCTGCTGGAGAAGCTGATGCTCCTCGTCCACATCCGGCCATTGGCCGCGGGCTCTGGCGGAGAAACGCCACCGCCTGCGCCCAGCTACTACGATACCAGCTGCTTCAAGCGAGGAGACCTGCTGGAGGTGCCTCGCACCCTCTTCATCCACTTCGGCATTTACCTGGGCGAGAACCGCGTCGCCCACTTGATGCCCGACATCCTGCCCTCCATCACCAGCGACCGTCGGCAGATCCAGCAGGTGGTGACCAACAAGCGGCTTATCCTGGGCGTCATCGCCAGGACGGCCAGCGTCCGGGTGGACACGGTGGAGGACTTCGCCTACGGCGGCAGCATCCTAGTGAACCACATGGACCGGCTCTTCGAGGACCAGGTGCTGGGCAGCGAGGAGGCGGCCCGCCGGGCGGAGAAGCTGGTGGGCGCCACGGCCTACAGCCTGCTCTGGAACAACTGCGAGCACTTCGTCACCTACTGCCGATACGGAGCCCCCGTCAGCTTCCAGACCGACAAGGTACGGCCCGGCCAACGGCGGCGCTGCCCTTCCCCCGGCAGTCCCGCTCCCCGGAGCTGGGCCGGCCGCCGCCGCGGGCCCCGGGCGGGGGTGCCGGTACCGCCCGCCGGCCCGGCCGCCGCTGATGTCGCTCTTCCCACAGCGGGCAGTGCCGCCGGCGCGGAGCTGCTCGGGACGGCGGCGAGCCTGGCCTCAGCTGGCTTCAAGCGGCGAGGGAAACGAAGTAGAGCAATTAATACGTTTCTAAAATGCTCTGAAGCTACAGGTTCTAGCCGGAGCCACAGGCAGTACCGGGGCTGATGCTGGGGGTGATGGCGGTGCCAGTCCAGCTCTTCCCTCTTCCCCTCCCTCCGGGGAGCCTGTGTAAGAGCTGAGGCAGCAACCGCTGCTCTGTCCCGAGAGAGTGGGCATCGACAGCTCTGCAGCCAAAGCTTTCCTCTTTCAATCTCATCTCTTGCATTGTTTTTTTGTTTTTTTTTTTTCCAGTTCTGTGAGACTGTGAAGATGATTATTCGGGACCAGAGGAGTGTCCTCGCATCGGTGCTTGTGGGACTAGCGTCAATAGTCTGTCTAGGTGTGGCACCCTCCACCACACTCCCCACCATCTTCATTCCCTTCTTTCTGTGGATGGCTGGCTAACAGCCTTCCTGGAGTCTTCCATCCAGCGTCTGTATATAGGATGTATAGTACCGTATTTATGAAAACACACATTACTCACTGGCATCATGTAAAGTTTCTTAACTTTGTGCACCATTTAAAAATATAACTTTGTCTAGAACACAGTGCACAAGGCACAGCTTACTGTGTAAGCCAAATAACAGATTTCCTGAAAATCTTGGTATATTTTAACACACCTTTAAATCATGGAAAAAGTAGGGTTGCGATGCAGTTCTGCTCCTTGTCTTTAGCCAAAAATGATTCTAATTACATCCTTCATGTTCTTCAGTTGTTTAGCTGCAAACCTGGGTGCCATAACTATTAATAAAAATGGATGATGGAGTTCCACAAAGTGATGGAAAAGGAGAAAAAACTGCTTACTTCTTCCTTTTATAGATATAGTGTATATTCAGAAATTACTATCTTCATTCCTAAAGTACTCCTTGGTGGAAATGCAAGTAAATTGACTCTTTTCTGAGAGCAAAGAAGAAAAAAAAACACCCCCAAGCTGCGTGCTGCAGGAGCACATTTGGCCTGACCAGCTAAAGTCATTTCCCTTTTGGGAAATGTTCAGAAATCTGTCATTTGCATTAATTGTGTAAACACTTGCTACCTTATTGAACAACTTTTTAATTGAGTTAGTGATAAGGAAACATGGCCATTCCTCACCAGTTTCCTTGCCAGTGATAGTGGCTAATATGGCTAATATAAATGGCTACAGAGGAGTTTAGGAGCTATAGGAAGAAATTTGCTTGCTTTATGTCAACAAGTGATGTACAGATGTTGGGACATTTCCACATTCCAGAGCACATGGCAGAGAGGAGGACGACAGGCACCAATTTAGTGGAACCTGTGTAGGTGCTGTAAAGTATCGGGGATCATTGGAGCAGTTTCTACAGTGGCTGTATTGTCATTTTGGATATTGCCTTAAAACACTTCTCAGTGAAAGACAACATGTCTTCCGAGACAGTAGCTGGTGCTAGAAACGCTTTATCTTCAATGCTGAGGCCTTTCTGTTTATCAAGAATGTGTAAAGTTGGATTTGAAATCAAGTTCATGTAGGCAATTATTTAAATGCTAAAATATTTTGCTTTTTTTTTTTTTTAGCAAGGTCTTTTATGTATGCAGAGAAATTGTTCAGCTCCTGGAATGCCTTGTGTGCGTATGTGTGCTTACTTCTTCACATGCTGTGCTTGCCTTCCTTTCTAGTTAAAGGCCAATATGATGGTGTCTTCACTAAAGACTCAACCTCAGATTTACTTCTACTAATGTGTGCAGTGTCCTGCCATCAGCTCTGTTGCTGAAATGGCCACTTGCCCATTTTTAGAGAGACTCCTTTTAACTGTGCTATAAACCCCCTCCTCCTTCCCCTAGACCTTACAGATGCTTAAAGGTTAGATTTTTAGAACTGAGAGTCTGCTTAGCTATTCTCTAATCATCATCTTCTGGCTGCTCCACCATAGCCAACGAAGAATGTAAAGACTGGGGTGAAATTCCAGAGCTCATAGGAAAGAGCAGCATGACTCCTGCTGCCATCAAATAGGGGATTTCAGCCCAGCTTTCTCATGTTCAGTCGGCAGCCCAGTTCCGAGCAGCTGGATATCAATTACTGCTGGATCCTTGTAAACAACTTCTATTCTACTTTGAAAGATTGCAATGCTCAGTGTAACTGTTTCTGGTAAACTTTTGAAATTAAGGTGTTTTTTAATTAACATGAGTTACTTTTTCATAGCATATGCATTAGTAATATTTACATAAACTCCAATGTGGTTTTTTTACTTGCTGTGAATAAGTCATGAGCTGTAGTCATAACTGTAATTATATAAATTTTATTCATTTAAAAATGTCTACTGACCTCTTGAAATTAAGTATAATGCTGTAGCATTACTCTAAGATATCCCAGTAGGGCACTGAACAAGCCATTAACATGCAGTTACATAGTGTCTGATTACCGGTGGGCTTTTCTTTTACCTTTTATTTAATTGGGATTTATAAGAATTCCAGTAATTCTTAGATCCACATGTACAATAAACAACGGGGTCATGACCAGTAACCGAATCACTCATGGGACTCTTGGAAGGCAGAGAAATGTTCCTGCTCTAGCTTCGGTATCAAAGGATCTGTGCTTCTGCTCTGCTAACACTGTGGAACAGAAAGCATCCAGATTGACTAAATTGGGATTTTCATAGGTGTCTACAAAAGAAATGAAAGCAGTTCCTTGCAGGCTTTCAGATGTATTAGTAGAGAATTTTCCTTCAGAATACAAAGTTTTAAACTTATGAAATGGTCTAGAATGTCTTGCTGCATCCTTTCATCAAAGACAAGTAATAATGACATAGGAGCAGAAATTCAGCTGCATGTTTAGGCATTTTTCCTACGAACTGTAGTTCCAGCAAAGATCTGGAAATTTTGTTAAAGTCAGGCATGAGTCAAATCAGTCATACTCTGAGGAGAAAAACAAGACTAGCAGGCATGAATTTTCCTGTTCAGTTCAGCGGGTGGTGTTTGTGCTCTGATATATTTTGGTAAATGTCAGTGTCAACTTTTTTTTTCTGTAATTACTTGAGTAAAAATAAGCACTAGCTGGAGCACTGCATTTCAGACTTGAGCTCAACTGTGATGCCATTTAAATGAAGGAGCTAGTTATAATAAGAAAAACACAGAAAACTGCGGAGCAGTTCAGCTGTTGGGGAAATGTGTGTGCTTAGAAGTGAAATTGTTCATCTGTAACTGTAAGTGATGGTGATGGGGAGTGTAAATCCAGAGCCACAGCTCATTATAGTGGGGACTGTTTTGAAAAGCTGTGTGGTTAAACCAGAATATGTAATGAAGGAGTATAAGGAGTGAAGGAGTATTTCCATGCCACTGGAAAAGGCAAGTAGTGAAGACATCAGGTTTAAAGGATAGATGTTTCACTTTAGGCTTTCCAAGGAAAACAAAAATAAAATGAGTAAGGTTCAGAATGTTTTTAGAAAACCCTTGTTTAAAAGAAATGAACAAAAAGGTGAGTTACTAAATGAAGGCATTAGAACAGTGTGCTTTCTGGTTTTCTGTTTGTATTGATTTTAGCTTGGAACATAAATGATTACTCATTCTGTGGTGAGCAGTCACCTGCTGCTTGATTTCACTCTGTATTCTCCTGTGCTGGAGGAGAATGCTACATATAAATACTGTTGAGGGTTTTAATGAAAAAAAAATCATAGTAATACTTGTTAAAGGCTGAGGGGGTAGGGAAGAGGGAATTAAACTTGTGTGTGACTTGACATCGTCCAGACAGGTTTTAGAATGCAAAATGCAGCAACAAGAAACATTAGAACTGTGATCTCTAGAAATTATATGGTACTCTACTATTTGTTGCATGTTCTCACATTAAATAAAGCATCACACACCACTGGATGATACAGAGCCATGTTAGACAGTCATTAGTTAGCATCTCCATTAGCCACTGAAATTAAAGTTCTCAGGTGACTTGGAGCATTTCCTCATTATGCTTTGTAATAGCTTTGGACTTGATTCACCTGAGTACTTAACTGTTATGAATGAGCTTTCCAATGAGAAGTGAAGACAGAAACGCTTAGTTTTGAAGCTCTTTGCTGTAGTGCATTCCAGTTTCTTGTCAGCCTTACAAAAGTCTTTCAGAGCATTGTGCTGGTGGAATAAACAACGTCCTCTCCTGCAGGAATGGAACACTACAAGTATTTGAAGGCTTTTTAAGGCATAATTTCTTTTAAAAAAATATTCTGGTGTGTTCTGTGATGTAGCTTCAGTTCTGAAGTCAAGAAAATATTTAGGACATGATCCTGAGTGCTAAGAGACTGTGGGAGAAGGGGGGCAAATTGGGAGACCTTTAGGAGGCTTAAGTCAGAATTACATTGATTCCAGTACCACAGTTCTGTCCGTCACAAAACTGGGAATTTGGAGTTACTGTTTCTGTATCTCACAGGGTAGAAAACTTTCTGTAAGACTTTCTGTATCATTTCTAGGTTTCCCCTTTTTATAAGAGAACTTTGTTTAGCTGTGTAGCTTTGTTTCAGAAGTTGCCTCTTCTGTATTGTGTGTCTGTAAACTGCAAAACTGTTGGTGACTGCTCTGTGCTAGTGTAATTCGAGCAAATCAGCTGCACAGTCCCCTACAACGATATCACAACACCTGCAACTTGGTGCTTGGTCTGAACAAAGCAGTGGGAATGTGACAGGCAGATAACGCAGGTTTATTTTCCTTGCAAGGGCAGGGCATATTAAGTGTGGTGAATGCAAAAGTGTGTGCCTGAAGACTCAGATGCAGGGCACAGTGTTGTGTCTGCCTTCCTGTGCCCAGCCAGAGTTTAGGAGGCTTGTAGTGGGGTTGCTTGGTAGCAGAGAGACTAAAAGGATTAACTTGCCTTCCCTTAAATTGAAGTATGCCATCAATGACACAGGCTATAATCTAACCTAGTAAATAAAATGACTGGTGGTCCATCTTCTGACTATGTGGTGGTACATTGTGACTCGTATGTGTAGTCTCCACTGAGCTACTCCACTGTCTCACCTCTACTGGTTGTAAGTAGCCCTCCCTGGCCTGCCTTGAGCTGCTCTCCCTTGACCATGCCTTGGCATGCTCCAAGAGAGCACCAGTTGCCAGGTGCTGCAACTGGAATCATGCAAACACGGATGACCATGTACAAATGTGCAAACCTATTTTGCAATCTTGTTTAGCTGATAACCCTGGCAAGAATTTCAAGGTAGGCATCCCCATTTGTTACCCTAAACCTTGTGCCCCTTCCTGACTGAGCAGCACTTTGAATGGAAACAGCAATACCAATTTACAAAGAGTGGAAAAAAGTGTGACGGTTACAGCATTTCTGGGGATTTGGGAGACTTATTCCTAGGTCCTTCTCAGTCCATCCTGCAGGAGTTCACAAGACTTTGGATAAGGCTATGGAGTGGCTACCCTTCACTTTTTTTTTTATTTTTAGTCTCTTCTTTATAAGAGTGATTATTGATTTTTTTTTTTCTTTTTCTAATCAACTCAGGCAACACTTGTGACTTTGAGTTAGAAGGGCAAAATGGTTCTCTATTCACTCTGTGTTGGAACAGGCTCCTTTGGGATCTCCAAAGAAGGGTGTCACTTCTCATGGTTTATTGGCCCCTGTGACATTCAGAATGGGAAACATATCACTAGATGCAGTCAGAAACTGCTAAGACTAGGACATTTCTGGAAGTCATTAATAAAATTTTCAGGTAAAAATAAGGGAGAGACTAATATGTTAGATCCGAGGTCTGCTTCTTTGCTGCACTGTTGCTTTCATTGTAACAAATACTCTTAATTAAAGGTGATACCTGCTGTGCCTCCCAAACTATTGGCTACAGTGTCTTTTTTTTTTAACTCTTTCCTATTTCTATAACCACGACAACAATCTCTGATTTCTGGCTGCTTCCAGGACTTGGTTAATATTTGCATGAGGGTGTAGGATTTTTTTTTTTTGCATTGGACATACCCAATAAATAAAATGCATGGCTCCTTCCCAGAAGGCATTTTCTCTGCTTGTGAAACCAGGGTTCTGTGAGGCTAAGAAGGCATACTATAGTATGGAATTAAGAATACATTCAAATGAAAGATAATGCTCTGCTTAACTTGCCAAGCCACCTTATGTTCTCTTTGTGCATAGGCTGAGATTTGCACCCATGCTCCTTGTAGTTTTGCAGAAAGTACCTGCACGATGCCATTTAGTACTGCACAGAGGGAGTTTATGTGCAGTACTAAATGCTGGGTCTGCTACTACTACATGGAAGGAAAAAAACAGTAATTAATTCTAATCAAAAGTGAAGAAATGTGGATGTGAAGATAATGAGGAGTTTCCCACACTCCTGCTGGAAATATTAGGGTTAGATATTAAACAGAGTAACTTGCCATTTATATTTGCAGACTGGAATGTAGGTAGCTCCAAGTGAATATGAAGGAGAAGGGAGGCACCTGGTTTCAGCTGCTTCATTTAGTGTCTAAATGACATGATAATGCACTGTGTAAGTAGCCTGGAGCCAAGGATGACTTGGTTGCCTCCAGAACCAGAAACAGCATGGCTGTGAAAAAAGGAGCAATGCATTTAGCCCAAGGGGGGCGGGGGAGGCAACTGTTCAGTACAGCACCCTCTACCCCAGCTCTGTCTCTTTTGGAGCCTGACCAGATAACGTTTCATGACCCTGTCCTGTATTGCAGTCATACCTGCTCACCTGAAGCAAGAGCTCTGAATCATGCAGATAGACTTCAGACTGTTTCAATTCCATCCCAAGCCTCATTTTATTCCTGGGTGAATTACACAGGTTGCAGCTCTGATGGTATCTCAGGAGTCCCTTTCAAAATATTTCAAATTTTGGAAGTGGAGCCTGAAGGTCTCACTTAGGGCTGCAGATCATCTCAGGCTGTCAAGTGTGTAAGGTTGCAGTGGCATGAAATATACATGAAGATGGAGCCTGTGATATCCAGTCATGTTACTACATCCCATTACTCATCTTTTCATCAGCCTTGGGATGTAGACAAACCTCAGCTCCTCTGGAAATCCAAATGTGTAATAAACTAGGACACGGCCTTGACAAATAGGTAAAAATAACATTTCTTCATCAAGTACATCAGCCATTTATCACGGATGATTGCATGGTAAAGTCAGCTGTTTGTATTCTTTTAGTTACTACTCCCAATTTCTGGCAGCAAGTAGGTTTGGTCGCATGGTATGCGTTGAAAGAACCACTCCAGTGTACAAGTTACTATTTAAGAATGACAATTTCATCATGTATTGACAGACAGGATGTAGATATGATATAATGTCTATTCAAAAACTTGCCTGGAGAAAGCAGTAATTCTGCTTGGCTGATAAATTCCAGCAAGGAACAGAGTATTTCTATTTCTGATGTCTTTGAGCAATTCCAGTAACTAATACTGTTAAAGCATTGAGAACTGCACAGGCAGTAGAGCTGATGCATAGTCATGAAATGTGTTTCAAAATTGTAATGAGGTTTTTATGACTTGCAAAGAGATTTTTACTAGCAAGCTGAAAATATCCACCCAAACCAGTTATAGAAGTTACTTTCCCTCAGTAATTTTCTAGTTTGCATTTTTCATTTTGTGGAATGTTTGCATTGAAAGTTCTCTAACAGACAGTACTTAATGCTGCAATTAAATACAAATCTGAGCTTGCAACAGTCTGTTCTTATGGGAAAGACAGTGGATTTGTGACATTATTTGTGAGCTCAGTATATAACTGAGCAGGAAAGGAACATGGGGTGTGAGCAAGATACCTATTTATAAAAAATATTTGACCCTAATTAAAAAAAATCCTAAGAGAAATTCCTTAAAAAAAGTTGCATAATTAGGACTGCACAATTAAAAGTTTTAGCATTACATTTATAATTAAATAGTACTACAGGCTTATTACAAGAGCATCACTGGGTTATGTTTCTTCCAGCTAAAACAAACAGGAGCTTTGTTACTGTCTTCATAGAGACCAAAATTAAATATGAAATGTTGTAAATTCCCTAACTTCTTCAAAATCTTGTACCTGTGAAAATTTAATATTGATAGTCAGAAATGAACCCCCAGTAATAATAAACATTACACAGAATTATGATTCGAAGAATCCGACACATCAAAAACTTTGCAGGTTTTTTTGTCTTTGTATTTTGAATCTCTACAGGCAGCTGTCTGCAGATGGTTTTGCATTGCCACCATTGTTTCAACCAAATTTTCTGTTGGTTTAGGCAATGCACCCTTCATGTGGCTTCTGTGAACAAATCTGCTCCCATTATTATTTAGGAGAACTGGACTTTCAATCCAGAGCTGCAGCAAGACAAGCAGACACTGTTAACAACTTTACTACCTTTGAGCACCTTGAGCTTATAGATGAGGGTCAGATTTTTACCCTCAGAGGAAACTGAGAATGACCTTGGCAACATGTGGAAGTCAGTTTGGCAAAGTATCATTCTCCACTGATGAGTAACAGTGAACACTTGAGGATAGGGTACAGGTACAGATGGATTCTTGATATTTTCTCAGAAGTTTACAATTCACAAACTTCCAGCTTTAGAGCTTTCATTCATTTCATCACGTTTAACACTCTTACCCTGTGTGAACTTATCCTACTTCATTTTTAGTTTATCAGTCTGACCTTTGAAAGGCTCTATGGCAAGATAAATTATGATATTTGAAAAAGCACTTTTTAAAAATTTCTTGTCCTTCCCCTTCTTGTACTACAGGGAACAATAAATAATAATTTGCAGTACTTTTTTTCCACTTACAGTCTTACAGCTCAGATATTCCTGATGTGAAAATCAGAGTTTTTGCTGTTTCCACAAAGTTGTACTTTGTGGAAACAGCAAAAACTTTGTACTTTGTCTACTTCTTAGTCCAACAGTATCATCCTGGATCTTTAGAGTTGAACACACACATCCTTCAGTCATTACTTGGAATTCACTCATCTGTGCTAAAATACCTTTTATTGTATTCTCAGTTTAGAACTAATGTTCCTTTAAAAAAAAGAACTAGCATATGTTGAAAATTGCTCTATCACTTTTGTGTTGAATATTGCTACAACTTTTTTTTTTCCTATAGACTAATTCCTCAAAAGACCCTTTCTCTATCACCTTTCAGTTCTACCTCTGGCAAATGCCTGGCTTTCAATATATTTTAACAAGGCTTTTTAAAAAATTGTTATTATTAGCTTTTATGTTAGTGAGGGGATACTCTGAATATATTTTCACCTGCGTCCTCAGGGCTTTCTACATACTTAGCTTGTGTTCCTTGTCTGGATATGAGACAGACTTTTTGAAGGGTGGCACTTGTAGTATTATTAGACAGTGTCCAAAGAAGGGCCAGGAAGATGGTGAAGGGTCTGGAGGGAAAGTCATGTGAGGAGCAGCTGAGGTCACTTAGGCTGGCCTAGAGAAGAGACTGAGGGGAGACCTCATTGTGATTTACAGCTTCATTGTGAGTGGACAAGGTGGGGCAGGCACTGATCTCTCCTCTGTGGTGACCAGTGACAGGACCCGAGGGAATGGCATGAAGCTGCATCAGGGGAGTTTTAGGCTGCGTATTAGGAAAAGGTGCCTCACCCAGAGGGTGTTTGGGCACTGGAATAGCTCCCCAGGGAAGTGGGCGTCACAGCACCAAGCCTGACAGAGTTCAAGAATCATTTGGAAAATGACTCTTAGGGTGTCCTGTGCAGGGCCAGGAGTTGGAATCAATGATCCTTGTGGGTCCCTTCGAACTCAGGATTCTCTGTGATTCTATGAAGTCTTAGCCTTTGCTTGCCCCAGCTCACGTCCTCCCGGGCCAGAGGTGCAGCGAGGCAGGCAGCATCTCCCCGGCGTCCAGTGTGGAGATGAGCGTCGAAAAATGCCAAATCGATCACCACCAACTGGAAGAGGTGTGAAGAGACTTTCAGCATCTCCCGGCTGCCAGGAAAAGAGGACTGGAGCTCCTCCAAAATGACAACTGCCGTGGCTGACCAAGTGCCTTTTAAGATAACACACTCCCACCTAGTGGCTCTCTTAGAGTCAGGAAAATGCATCGTCTCCGGCAAATACAGAAGTTAACTGTGGAACTCGCATTTAAAGAACGAGTAAGTAAAAGATTTACTAAGTCGATATAACTTCGCAGTAGGTCTAGAAACCTTGGTTTTGAATTCCTATTTCACTGCTATACCATCTAACCAGAAATCGAGAAGGAATCAGTGTTTATGCCAGTTAAGCTGCATAAACACTGATTTTACAGCTAGTACTATAGTTAATACTATAGTAATAGTCGCCCACGATGTAGTAGTTAGTGATTCTCAGTTTAGTTTTTTACCACAGTTTTGGCTGTGTCACTAGGCTTTGTAGGACAGACAATAGCTAGATACAGAAAATCATTTAAAAACTATTCTGTTAGAGGTACTTAATACCATAAGAAACCTTAAAGAGAAATTGTGGTATATATTTGTCTCCTATATATTCTGTGCATATATAAGAGACAAATATATGAAAATGTGTATGTATATAAATGAAAGAAACATCCAAAATGGCAGGTAACATTGCTTCAGGCTTTTTTAATTGTGTCTCCAAGCAGAGCACTATATCCCTAATAAAGAAAATTACACAGAAGCACTGTAAGCTGTTCAGCTACAATTGGTATTGACAGTCTGGAATTTCCTGACTTAAAAGCTAGCTAGCAGCTCACAGCAGCTGGACTGCAAATTTAGAGGATATGAACTGGATACATCAATGCCTTTTAGGATTCTCAGTATAAGCAGGAATTCAATGCCAAGTATGAGCAACCCAAAGAAACGTTGACCTCTTTCCACTTTTCAAATTACTCAAAAGGTATTTTAAATATTTAAATTTAGGAAAAATGGAATGAAATCTTGTTGTCCACTGTTGCACTCAATGTAATTATATCCAGAATTATTTAATATTCAAAAACTAATGTGATATAAAATCTTCACACTCCCTGATAAACTTCCACCTAATGTCAATGTCAGATCCAGTATGACTTTACAGTTTAACACCTAGTTAGTTTCAGTGCTGAGATATGCTTTAGGATTTTCACAGAAACTGCCATAAATTCAAGTATTTTTGGCAATATTTGCAGAGAAATAAAACACTGAGCAGGGACTGCATCCGAACTTTCCAATCCCTTTGGTGAGGACTGAGACACCAGTGGTGTGAGGAAGGAAGCCTGCTTTTTAGTTCTTTGTGTTTCACAAAGTGAAGAAAACTCTTTTCAAGCTTGTTGAGGCAGTAGCCATGTTCTTGCCAATCCTCTTCAATTCCTCCTCCACAGAGGTGAAGAGGATATATCTCTGTTTCAGAATCCTTTTGAAACATCTGCTTAAAAATCAGACTGGAAAGCATTCTGTGATGGTGGAACATCAAAAGACCACAATGCTGTAGGACAGGATTTTCTCTGCCTCCCTTGGCCCTTCCTTCCTTCCTGTCCTTTCCTCACTTTCTTGACACTCACCACTTTTTCCACCAACCCTTTGTGGCTGGTTGGTTGCAGTTCCCTTCTGCTCCTTCCCTGTCAGGCTTAGCTGTATTGCCAGAAAACTGCCACTTTACTCAGTGATAAAGGCATGGCTTTTGTTGTGAAGGGCCCAGGTTTTTAGAGAGAACAGAAAGCAATAGTTCTGGACGTAATGAGGGGAAAAAAAAGACAAAATACTTTACACACTTTGTTAATGCACATTTTACATCACTCCACACTCAGCAATATTGGCTTAAAGTTGATTTAATTCAATTTACATCAGTGCAATTGTTGACATTTGTACTCATCAAAGTGAAGACAGAACTTGCACCAGGATCTATTTTTTCATCTTCATTGTATATCTTTTAACGTTGTATGTTAAATTCATGTGACATGTGTCTCAAAGTGGTTTCCCAAAAAAAGAACTCTGTATTATACTTTTCTCTACAATTGATATTCTGTTCCCCCCAAATGCTCATTTCAGCCATATTAGATCTTGTAATTTTATAATTAAAAAAGATTCCAACTTTTTAAGGCAGAAAGCTGAATGAGAACAAACCGTGTATTTCAAGAAAAAAGACCCTTTAGGCACTAGGATGCCTTGCTAGGAGGATCCTAATAAACAAGCACTGCAGTGCTTGATAAAGTGAAACCCAAAATAAAATTGACTGACTGACTGAAAAGAAGTCTTTCCAGACAGCTTACTGTAATTCGATTTACAATCATATTATGTCTAGGTTTTCTACAGAGACCTTTGTCTAAACTTCAAAGGATGTCTGGTTCCTTTTAAAGTATTTCTACTACCTACATATCAAACCTGTCAGAGTGTAGAGAAATACTACATACCCTCTTTTTCTGCTCCAGGCCATAGTAAAATTTACTCTGACAAAAAAAATCTAATGCTTCTATTAAAGTATATTACAACTGCAGTAACAGCCCACTCCAGGAATATATATAGTGGGACTTGCTAGCATTCCAATAAAACAGAAGTTAAATATCAAGGACTTCTGTGTTACAGCTACTTAAAATAACTTAGAAAGAAAAGCACTGTCTGGTGCAGTGCTATAAAATAAAATGTGTAAGAAAAAGACCTCTTTCCCATTTTCAAATCTAGCCAAAGGAATCCATGTCATAATGTTGGCAAGACTCTGCCCTTATTCTTCATCCATCAGATCCATGAGAATTTCAACTAGACACCAGTGAGGAAACTAACTGAGTGTTAAAAGGAACTGTATAAAACTTTGGTGCAAATAGTATATTATTTGCAATTTAAGGTAATTTTCTAACCAGAATTGGTGCCAAATGCTTTTTGGTAAGTTATGCTGTAAATATTGTAGAATAATCCTACAATAAGTTTCTGTTTATCAGGCTTGAAAGTTAAACGTTTATGTCCTAAGGTACTGATTCAATAGAAAAATAAAAAAGAAATAAATGCTGTGATATATACCAAAACATGTTTTGGGCCTAGTTCCTTTTTCTCATCTTTTCATAAAATTCAAGCAAAACAAGTTAATAAAATTTTCAGGTGTGTAAATTCTCTTCTGAAGACCTGAAGTTATCCAATATAGTTCTTAATTTAATAAAAAATATTACATTCCCCTGTAAATTATGTCTTACTAGGAAAAAGAGTTCAAATATTCAGCTCAGATTTTATTATGAGACACAGCAAAATCCAGGTTATAAACAGTTGTTCTTAAAAGAACAACAGAAAAGAAAAATACATGTTAGAAACAGTTGTTCTTAGTAAACCCTAATTATAGTGAACAGTCAGATTATCAAAGAAAAGCAGCTCACACCTGTGGGCAAGGGTGCACTGACAACTCTGACACTCAAGTAGCACATGGGGAACAGAGGAAGAAAAGGATCATTAATTTCTTTCAGAAAGGCAGGGGTCTTTAGCTCCTATGTTCACCTTTGATGTTTAATAAGAGATTATAAACATGTAATACTTTTCGGTGATTTTAAGTGAAAAACCTGATTGCAAGTTTGTATGTTTTCCTTGAGACCTTCTGATGTACTCCAGAAATGGCTGTACATGGCAACCTATTCAGCAAGGTGTCACTCATATGAAATACAAAGAAAATGCTGAGGAATTGTGGGTTTGTGTGGGTTTTTTTTTTTTTTCATCTAAAAGAGATTGCCTGCATTCCTTTAGTATTTCCTACCACCAATAACAACTGAGACACACAGAGTTTTCAGCCAGGGAGTGAGCAGTCTCTAAGGTAACAGGGACACACAGCTGCAGTCAAAATGTCACAAATTTGACATTTGACTTAATATACCCCTTAACTTTATTTGACTTAATATACCCCAAACTGATTCCTGTGAGAGGCTTCGTGGCTGATTTAGATGTGGGGGTGGGGGGAAATAACCAAACAAAAACCAAACAGGCACCTGAAATGAAAAGGTGGTGAAATTTAATCTTGAAGGCAATAGCTTTGGTATGTTGGCCATTCAGAACTTTTAAATGGAGACATACTATCTGTAAATTACATGGTGAGTGTAACATGCCATTATTAATAAAAGCACAACATGCGTTCTCTTCGAAAAATAAGCAAACTCAAATGACTAAATGTCAAATATGACAATGTGGTAATTCTGTGGCAGTACAGATTTAAAGTGAGATTGCTAAAAACTCTGGAATATATTCATAATAAAGATGAATTTGCATGTCCTGAAGGTAAAATTTCAGGGATTCTCTGCCTTATTACTAAATGCAGTTAAGCATGCAAACCTTAGGAAAAAGGAGGGGGAGAAGTTTTTGTTGAAAGCATATTTGTTTTGAAAGACTTAAATTTGCTAGATGGGGGAAACGGGCCACAACATTATATGATAACAACTTGAAGAACTTGCAAGCTAATCCCTCACACTATATTAACCCTGGTACATTGGATATGTGCCTTGCTACGTGAGCCCTAAGTAGCTGTGATGGGAGCTCAAGAGCAGTGCCACAACCTCAGGGCCTCCAACCCAACTGGCTTGGAGCGACTGCAGTTGTTGTGAGGCTCATGGGGTTCATTTCCAAGAGACTGAAACATTAACTGAGCCAACAGGGATTGAAACCAGCCATGTCTTCATCCAGGCAACCAGAGAATGCAGCCTTGAGCTGCACCCAGGGGAGGTTTAGGTTGGACATTAAGAAAGTTTTCTTCACAGTAGGGGCGATCAAATATTGGAATGGAATAGAATGTCCAGGGAGGTGATCAACACCATCCCTGAGTAAGATGGGATGCAGCACTCAGTGCCACGGTCTACTGGACATGATTGTGTTGGGTTGTAGGCTAGATTTGGCTTTTTCAGAGGTCTTTTCCAACCTTTTTGATTCACTGATGCTTCACTTTGGTATTACTTGTCAACACGGACCTGAACAAGACTAAACACTCCCTTAAAGAACGAGTGCATGCCAGATCACATCCTAAAGGCCCAAATATGCCGCTTCGGAGCAGATAAAAGCCTCAGGACGTAAAAATAAAGATATACCAGCCAGGTTCTGAAAACGGTAAGGGCAGGCTCACGACCCGGCACCCCTCAGCCACGGAGCGGGAATGGAACGCCGGGGCGTGAGGCGGCGCCGCGCGCCCACCCTGAGGGCGGGAGCGACGCGCGCCGTCCCAACGGCTCCAGCGGCGGCTGCGGCGCGCGCGCGCCGGACACGTCCCCTTTCGCCCAACCGTCGCCCGCTTTAAAGAGCTCTCGCGTGCCGGGTGCGTTTGCCCGCTGCTATTGGCTGGCGCTGCCTGTCAATTGTGTCCGTGCCCGCCCTCCGCGCCCGCTGATTGGCCAGGCGGGTTGAGAGCGAGGGAAACCCCATGCATGCCCGCGGGGGCGGGCGCATGAGGTGCTGACAGCGCCGGCAGCCGGGCCGTGCTCTGTGGCGTTCGGCTCCCGACGGGACAACGGGGAGTCATGCCCTGGCCTCGTCTGCCTGGCGATAGTGGTGGGTTCGGGTCCTTGCCGTGCCGTGGGGAAAGGCGGAGGCAGCGCGATGAGGGATGAAGCGGTGTGGAGAAAGTGCGAGTCCGTGGGCGTAGCGTAGAGAGATTCCGGGGGGAGTTGGGTGTGGGTAGTGTGTTGAGTTTATTGCCTTCCCTTACTGTCCCACATGCAGCCGTACCTCCTCGCCTCCGTGGCGTTTGTGCCCGGGGCGTGCCCGAGGTTGGCTTGCTTCTGCATGGGCCTCTTGCAGCTCCTCAGGGCCGCTTCGCCCTTGTGGGCTCCTACGGTGCTGTTCTTGCAGATAACGACGACAAAGGGAGAATCAGTTTGCCTCTCCCTCGCTCCAGCTTCGTTGTCATCTCCATACCTTGTTAGGCCTGAAGCTGCCGAAAGATTTCCTAAATACAGAATCACTGTGCAACTTGTAGGCTGTAAATGTAATTCGCTTGCTGAAAGGAGGTGGGACACCATCTCTAGCTGGTGGGAGCCATGCTGTTTTTGCTTGTGCCTGTGGGGAATTTTTTTTTTTTTTTTTTTCTTTTTGTACTCTGCCCTGCTGCTTTCTGGAATCTCCTTTTGACGAAGCCAGGAGTTTTCTTAAAAATTTGGCCTTTTTAGTGCCCTGTGACAGATACAATTTAAACTTCTTGAGAGTGGTTGCTTGCATAGATTCCTGCTCCAAAGTGAATACTGGCTTGACAAAAAGACTAAAAAATATATCTCCACCAAAAGAGTTTTTCCTAAGGTGGGAAAAATAACTGTTAACACCATTCTAATTGAAGGATTTGTGGGGTCTGTCATGTGAAGGTTGTTGAGAAAAAATGCACTTAAAAATAGTAATGACATTGATTCAAAGCACATTTGAAATTACAAAGCTGGGGCAGGAGTGGGGGAATAAGCTGCACCCCACCTTTCAATAGTAATATCATTGCATAATAGCCATAAATGTAGTAGGGGAACAGGCCATAAATTTGGTCTACTATATATTTAAAAACCTTAGTGGTTTGTCAAGAAATGTTTGTGTGAGCTTTAAGCTGTTTTTAAATGTTTTTCTTACAAAAAGTAAACTGGAGATGTCTCAGGACATATTTTGGAGCCTGAGTCTGAAGATGAATAAAGCTGAAAGTGTAAGGGGCACTGAAGAACAAACAGTGGTACCTTTGTTTTTCTGGTGATGATTTTTTGGGCAGCATTTCTCGAGAACTGGAATAGCACTTGGAAATGGCATTTCGACAAAGATTGAAGTCATGAAAAAGATTGCTTGCCTAAGCACACCTTAGGGCAGATAATTTTGGGAAAAGAATAAATAAATTGCAGAATTTAAAAGAGGCAGTGAAAGAAACATCTGACTTGAGATTTTTTTTTATTGGCTTGACTAGCAAAATTGGTAATTGCCAAGTGGTGTGATGTTTTTCATCACCTGGGTGACAGAAACCTAAATCTGTTGGGTGAGATCTCGGCATGCCAGAGAAATAGGGGATAGGGAAGCAGCAACCATATCAATAAGGTTTAGTTTTTGAAATTGTGAAAATGGATAAAGCCATGAAAATAGAGATCCCAGAGGTGGGATTATTTCAAACCTTTCATTTTGCCAGACTGTTCTGCCTAATTTTATTTTATATTGGTATTAACAAAATTATTTATGTACATGAGTTTTTTGACTTCTTTATAATGACTGGGCATGGACTTGAGGTGCTCCTCCAGTGTTTTAATACTAAAATACAATTTTGAAATAGTTGGCATTCTTATAAAATGAAGTAATAAGAACTTGTCACATGGAGTAGCTTTTTGGTCCCTTACACAACTGTGATGACATGGTTTATGAAAGAATTCTTTCTTTCACTTGAAGGGCAGCATTCTTCAAAATAGTTGTGTTACTTATGTTGTGCTAGCTTAAGAGAGTTTGAGTATAGATAATTTAATAATCTGTTACAATACATATTTCTGTAGCTGGGTTAAGTTCCAGGTTATCCCGGCTACAGAACAATGGTCTGAAAGCAGGTACACAGGTGGTAGTGGCTGGGTGTAGGATTGAAGCTTCGTGCTAAACAAAGTTGCAGTAAATAGGCAAGTATAGCCGGAGTGATTTTTCTGTATTTTGGTAGCTTCTGTATGCACATAATAACTTAGAATTTGCTGAATTGGAATATTTGTGATGTTCTGTTGAAGCTGTTGCAGATATGCATGAGGAGAATAAAGCTGCAGCAAATGGATGCGGCAAGATCCGAAGTGGTGCTCAGAATGGGGCAGCTTTACTTGCCCTAATGGAGAAGACTGGATACAGCATGGTTCAGCAAAATGGGCAAAGAAAATTTGGTGGTCCTCCACCAGGTAAGTGTTTCTTTTGAGACTGAAAATTGGTGTAGCCTCATGTTGTGTATCTTGACAGTGACCAGTAGCAGAAGCTTAAGAAAACAGTCTAAGAAACATGACTCATATGGGGAGGGTCCTGATGGGTTTTACAGTTTCCAGCAATTTAAGATCTCTTGAGCTAGACTGTGGGGAACATTTGCTTTTGGTGAACTTAAAAATCACACCTTTAAAACTACCTGAAATTGACAGGTAGCACAACAGATGTGGAGTTCACAAAGCCAGGTGTATTCCATATGACTGAGAATGTGCTTCAAAACATTTAGGGACACAGGAGGGAAAAACAAGTGGGTGACAGAGGCCTAACCTACTTAGTGTCTTCTCTTACACCTTACCACTTGCATCGGCCAAAGCATTTTTTTTTTTTTTTAATTTTGTTTTCTGAGAGAGGACCAGTGAAGATTAACTCTTTTTCTTTCAGAGAAGCAGGAAGATATGTTGGGCGGCTTTTTCAGTTCATTCTCACTTGTAGCCTGTGATCCCGTGTCTTTATAAGTTATGCTCACAAGCATGAACTTTATTTATTTATTGCTGTATGGAGTTTAAGTTAGAGGTGCATCAAAATTATTTCTCTGGAAGTTTCTCTGTTTTACATTTTTTCTGTGCTTCTACTAAGCCTATATAAAATAACAAAAGGAAGCCCTGTGAAACTTTTGAAAATGGCACTGGAAAAACAAATACAGGACATCACTAAGTTCACCCTGTTCTTAAATTATTGTACATCTTTTACTTAATAATGTATTTTAATTAGAGCATTAGATGATATTAAGTCTGTTTGTTTAGCAAAGTTAATTTTATTAATATTTTCTGAAACTAGATGGGTTTGATGAGGTATCTCTTCCATCAGTCTGTTTATTGATGTCAGGTATATATCTTCTTCAAATCTTCATGTGTTTTCATAGGACTTTGAAAATGCTTTTTTTTTTTTTGGTCGGCAGTTACTCTGAGTTACTATAAGTGGCTGTAGGCCAGGTGAGGCTTAAATGTTTGAGAGTAGGAAATTACAGTATCTTTATAAATGAAGGTGTCACTATGACTTTTCCTTGTTTAAGATGTGATTTCTATAAGCCTGTGTTGCTGTCGAAGGATAACCTCACTGTCAGCTCTGTTCTCAGCAGATGTGGCTGAAAATTGCTTTAAAATTTACAGGTTTTTACCTGGCACAGTTCTTGTTTAGTGTATGCCACTTGTGAAAAATGTATCTGTACAGTGTTTTTTTAAAAAAAAAGCTGGAAGTGAATTTTCATAGTTTTATGTCTGCTGCCATCTAAGCAGTGGACCCAGTGATGTCACTAGGTGTGTAAGTCATTAGAATTGTGTGGAAGTTCAAGATGATATGGACACTAACAGTGGGAGGATTATGACTAATGTTGATTAAACTGCTGCAAAAATTGGAGTCCTGTTTTCTGTCATTCAGCAGTTAATCGAGTACCTGGTCAAGGAAGCTCTGTCAGCTACTTGTGGAATGCTTTTGACTAACTTTCCGTGTGTGCTCTGCTAAGTACATGTCCCTCATTGGCAAATGTGGCACAGGCCAGTTTCCTTTAAGTCAGGAGTCAAAGGCTAATTCCAGTTGGCAGTAATATGCTGTACTGCTGGGTTAGTGTGCAGCTTTAAAATTGAAAAGGAGGATTTTTGTGTGGTAAGTGGCTTTTGCTTATTGAGAATCCCTGTTCAATCAGTTACTGGGCTGAGAAGGATGGTAAAAGTTTATCTTGTTAATAAATAAATAAAGATTGCTATTTAATTTCATTACTCCTGCAGATTTTTTTTTCTCTAGTGAGGTGTGCCATTGCCTTTGTCCTTGGAGCTCCTAAGTGGTGTACAGTTGTTTTTTTGTTTTTATGTGGGAAGGGGCTGGCACAATGTGAGGGATGGCAGTACTAGCCTGCAAATGGTGTTAGCTGCCATGTCCAGTCAGACCTCAGCTCAGGTGGTCAGAGATGTTGATAAAGGTGAAAATGATAAAAATATAGAAGGCTGTGTGGAACAGAGCCAAGCTTTTTCCTCGATAAGTCATGGCAGTGTGATTCCAAAATGCATGTCGATTCTGATGCCTTGGTAGCTTCCCTGTGTGCCACGTACTTCTTTCTGTACAGTTTATGGATGAAAAATGATTTTGAGAGAAGGCAAAAATCTTTCACTTCTGTTAATTTTTTTCAAAAGTAAATTACAGGCTCTCTGACAATACATGAAGGAAAAAGTTAATTACAAAATCATCTAAATATAATTTATTCTGAACTTCAAACTGAAGTACATTATTTAATTATCTTCTTGTGTTAACTTGTCAAGAGTAATTATTTTTTCACCTTGCCTCATTATGCTTTGTCATGTCATACTAGTATAGTTTTTTCTACCATCTTTGTATTCCTTGGTTTTTCTCCTGTAGAAAACCTTCCTCATCAAACTTTTAGAAAAAGCTTTTAGTCATGATTTAAGTGTCTGCCTTTGAACCTTCTACCTGAGTTGTTTGTCTAATTTAAAAAAAGAAACCAAGCCAAACAAACTTTTTAATTTTTTTTTATTATTTTGGGAAAATGGAGTGCTGTATTTGAAGACCATAACTCCATAATATTAAATGCATAAATACACCTTTACATTATCTGTTGAACATATCTTTCAGTTTATATGGCAGAGATGTGAAAGAATGTTTAAATGTCCTTGGCTTAAGGAGAGAGGCATAGATGTTCTGAAGCTTTTGGATGTCAATCAAAGACTGACTTGTTCTGTGGAATTTTTTTTTTGCTTCATTTTTTCCTATCATCCTGCATGTGAAAACTGTGGTCTGTTTTTAGAGTAAAAGCGTTCCATCTTTTTGGCTGTTGCAGAAAGTTTGGCTCTGTATCCAGCTTTTCTTAGGGAGTCCAATTTTATTGGATAAATGGAGGTGGAAGCAAAATTTTTGGACTTTTTTTTCTTCCTTGACATCATTCAAAAAGTGCTGCACTGGGACTTTAGTGAAATTTATAAAAATATGGGGGCAAGAAGCACCGAGAAACATTTTGTAACTTTAAAGCATTGTAGTAGAAAATACAACTGAAGTTCTTACCTAGGTATCTTTCTTAGGTAAATCAGTTTTATTAATAACTGAAATAAAATTTTAGGGGCATAAAATGATTGAAATAAATAAATGATAAATGAATAAATAAATAAATAAAATGACTGAAATAAAAACTTGGTAAACCTGTCAGTGTTTTTGATAAACAGGTTCAGTGTGTTGTCATACAAATTCCATTGGAAAAAAGCCCAGGAGATGGAACTGAAAGAAATGCATACTATGGATTTCTGGCATTTTTAAAAATTTAAATATAAAAGAAATAAGACAGAATGTGTTAGTTTTCAGCTGAGACCAAAAATAAATAACTCCCACATTCAAACCGGATGTGGGAAAAATGTGCATTTGTACTAAGATTGCTCTTGGACCATTTATTTTAAGGTTGGGAAGGTCCTCCACCACCTCGTGGCTGTGAAGTTTTTGTGGGTAAGATTCCTCGTGATATGTATGAAGATGAACTAGTGCCTGTTTTCGAGAGAGCCGGGAAGATCTATGAGCTCAGACTGATGATGGAATTCAGTGGTGAGAACCGAGGCTATGCTTTTGTCATGTACACCACTAAAGAGGAAGCCCAGCTGGCCATCAAGATTCTTAATAATTATGAAATTCGTCCAGGGAAGTTTATTGGTGTCTGCGTAAGCTTGGACAACTGCAGACTATTTATTGGAGCAATTCCTAAAGATAAGAAGAAAGAAGAAATACTGAATGAAATGAAAAAAGTTACAGAAGGAGTGGTGGATGTCATTGTTTATCCAAATGCCACCGACAAAACTAAAAATCGTGGCTTTGCCTTTGTAGAATATGAATCTCACAGAGCAGCTGCAATGGCTAGAAGACGACTAATCCCAGGTAAATCTGTTTGTAATTAAAATGAGTTTTTATGGAGAGTATCTGTTTCCATGTTGTGGGGGGATGAGATGGTGGATCATTTCTGTTTTCCATTCTGTAAGGTGTTTTGAGAGTTACAAAACTGCAGTATTGCCTTTTGGCTAAGGATGATTTTTTTAATACATGTTTTGTAGTTGTGGGGGTTTTTAACTTATTTTTTTAAGAAGCTGTAATTTAGGTAGTTCTGACAATTAAAAAATACACATCAGTTTTATGTAATTTAGGTGTTTATGCCAATATGTATTTTTCTGGGCACACATTCAGTTTTCATTTACATGCACAAGGCTCTGCATTCAAATTCTCTTAAAAGTGAGCTTAGAAAGGATAATGCTTTGCATGTGCCTTGTATTTTCTGTGGGTTGTCATGAGTAATGTTATTTTCATCACTATGAAATACGTGAATGTTTCATATTTTAGAAAAAGGTAGGTCTTTAATATTTTACTAGAAAATAATTTTGAAAGAAAAAGAAAGTAAATAAATATGCAGAACTATATACAATATATAAAATATCAAGCATATAATAAGTATCAATATAGTACTTATAATAGTATGTAATATATTCAACATGTAATTGGTATATTTTTTATATATATATCTGCAAAGTGGTGGGTGAAATACCTCCAGATCACTGAATAAAAAATAAACCAGTATGATATGGGAAATGATGGGTTGACATGAGTAACAAAGCAAGTTTGGTTTTGGTTTTTTTATTTTAATTTGAGTTCTGGCATCTGCTGCAACATAGAGGAAGGGTTGTGCTGCAGTTGTACATTTAGATTACTATTTCCAGGTGTTGCCCATACTCTTTCAAGTGGTAGTGTTATTGAAGAAGCTGTGTTTAGTAGTTTTTTAAATACATTACTTTTGGTCTCCTTTTGTGTGACTCTGTGTGCATGTCACAAAGTCCTTGACAGCTTATGGTGCTTAATGAACCCAAAGGTAACAGAACACTTGTCATTTTTGCAGTCTCATTTACTTTACCAGTTTCAGGTAGATTTAGTAGAGGTAGGCAACAAAACCCAGTTTCTAGTGGTATGCATCATGTTTCCTTTTTGTAGAGACAGGTAATAAGAATGATTCTGCTTTCCTTTGCGTGTTTCTTATTTATATAATGGTTCTTTATTGTAGGAACATTCCAGCCCTGGGGTCATACTATTCAAGTAGACTGGGCAGATCCTGAGAAAGTAGTTGATGAAGAAACTATGCAGAGAGTCAAAGTATTGTATGTGAGAAATTTAATGATATCTACTACAGAGGACAAAATCAAAGCTGAATTCAACAAATTCAAGCCAGGAGTAGTTGAACGTGTGAAGAAGTTGAGGGACTATGCTTTTGTTCATTTTTTCCACCGTGAAGATGCAGTTGCTGCTATGTCTATTATGAATGGAAAGTGCATTGATGGAGCCAGCATTGAGGTAACACTGGCAAAGCCAGTTAACAAAGAAAGTTCTTGGAAGCAACATTTTAATGGTCAGATAAGTCCCAGTTCTGAAAACCTCTTAGGGTTTCCTAACAAAGAAGATGGTACTCAAAAATCCTTGGGGAAACCAGCAAGTCTTTCAGTTCGTCTGAATGGTCAGCACAGTCCAAGCCCTCCTGAAGTTGAAAGAAGTACATATCCCATTTTTCCAGGAATAAAGCTTACTCCAATTAGCATGTATTCTTTAAAGCTGAGTCACTTCAGTTCTGCAGTAATGCATCTGGATTATTTTTGCCATAAAAATAGCTGGGCACCACCAGAATATTGCTTGTATTCAACCACAAGTCAGGATGGGAAAGTACTCTTGGTGTACAAGGTGCTTATTTCTAGTATTGCAGATGATTCCCAGAGTTATTTCATGCCAGAGAAACTCTGTACAACAGTAGAAGATGCAAAGGAATTGGCAGCACAGTTCACACTTTTACATCTAGGTAAGCATAAACATTTTTGATTATGTATGAGGAACTGGAGCTAGAAAAGTTACTTTTAAATGGTTCTTGGTATACATATCTTGGTGCACATGTGTGTTTTGTATAAAGTAGTCTGCAAAAGACTTGGTTCTTGTGTTGAGTCTGGACCATTAGATGAGAGCACTGAGAAAACACTGTAAGTATCTAAACAGTTCAATGCCAGGGTAATTTTTGCTTACATTTATCTACAGGAATGATGTATAAGGAAGAATTAGATGACATGTAAGTAACTTAAGTTTAAGGTCATCTGTGAGATAATTATGATGCTGAAAATTTATTTGAAAGTCTGTGTTCTACCATCTTCACTTATATATGTTGCAATTTTTAAAAATCAGAATTCAACTACTAGAAGAGGAAAGTTGTTCTATTATAAAATTGGGGGGGGTATTTTTTTTTATTTGGTTGGGGTTTTTCCCTCACCTGTTCTAATTTTGATGAATTGGAAAAGTGATTGCACTACACTGTTAAAATAGTGTTACCATTCTTCTCTTCCTAATACTGCTACTTAGCATTTGTTCTTCAAGTCTCTTGAGTTGTATGATGGCTGTGGTGAGCTTTTTCCTTTGGATGAGTTCATAGCAGACTTACTTTAGGCTTGACTGTGATGCCTTTTTTTTGCAATGCATGACTAAAATGTAAACAAGCTTTTCCTTCTTGCTTACATTCTTTCTTCTCCTTGGGTTTGGATTTGGCATGGCCAAAAGGTCTTAGAGGAAAAAGAACCTCTGAACACAAAGCCTTATACATTGTGTCAACTTCAGCAGTGGTGTGCCTAGTTTACATTAGTGGGACACCTCTAGAAGGTGATGCTTTCAGATGGCCAAAGTGATTTTGAATAATAAATGGCTAAGTATCTATGTCTGGTTTTGTACACACAGCATTTGACTAGTTGAATGTCTGTTTCCATATTTTTCTAGCTAGGAAAATTAGGGCCACACCTTTATAACCCATGTAATCCTAAACACAAAGATAAAAAGGGTACTAAACTCAAAATAGTGGTGTGAGGCTCTCCTTAAAAGAAGAATAAAGACAGTTGCAGGTTTTGTGCCTGACCTTATGTACCTGTCCAGTTTGCTTCTTTCATTACCTAAAGTTTGGTTCTCTCTGGAGAACAAAAGTTTTGTACTTCTCTGGAAAAGAATCAAAGGAACAATTAAAGTTAGATTAAGAGTGATTATTCACAGCTGTGGGCAAATCCTGAATGCAGACTAATAAAAAAAATGAAGAAAGTATGTGTTGAGATTTTTATCTCCTCAGTTATAATTACAAATGCTGTAGGGAAAATTTTTTAAAGTGGATTTAAATTAATAGTGTTCTAAAGCTTTTTAGCACTTGATTGTGCCATACAATCACAGTTAATGTGAACTGGTATTTAGCAGAGTTCTCAAATACCAGGTTTGCTTTTTACAGCTGTCTACCTAATGGCTGTCTACTTAATGGTAATGCTGTCTTGTTTTCTTTGAATAACACTTTTTTTTTCCTTTTGATGGCCTCTGTTCATTCTGGTTTGTGAGGATTTGGGCCTGTAAAGACCATACAGAGCCCTGATTTGAATCAAACGTGCAAGGCTGACTTTTGAAAGATATACATCTTTCATATTGATTAGAAACCCCTTTTTGATGTTGGCATTGTTGTGATGCTGAAATATAGCCGTAGGGAGTCTAAAAGTACAATTTATTTTCCCTTTCTAATCTAAAGAAGTTGTTTCTGTTCCAGTTCAATATATATTCTGTGTCGAAAGAAATAGCTACAGGTAAAGACGATTTGCTAGATGTGACAGAGTCCTTCCTTCTCATGGAAGTGTTGAATGATGCTGATACTGCTGATGGATGTATGGGTTGTGGTTTTTCTTTGGGGTTTGGGGGTTTTGTCTGGGGTTATTTTTTGATAACTAGCAGTGATTTGAGAAAAGTCTGAATGTGTTTCTTGGAAGCAACTTACTATAAACATGAGTGTACAAAGATGATGTAGGGACTATAATTCTTTCTGGTAAGTAATTTCTCTTACAGGAACTTAATTTTTTGGCCAGTTAATTTTTGACGATGTGTACAGGTTGGGTTTTGCTGTTATTTTTCTTTTTAAAACGTATAGCTGTTCTAAGGTGAGTAAATGAGAAAGGGCTGCTTTGGTTAAAAATCTCAAGGCATTCTGGCTTTTTTTTCATTTTTCTTTTTTTTTTTTTTTTTTTGTCTTCTTTTTTTTTTTTTTTTTTTGTGGTATGTGTTTCTGTATTTCCTTTCACACATTACAGAGTACTTGGTTTTTACAGTACTTTATATGGTAGTGGTACACAGCAGTCCTGAGCAGATAGCAGTGCAACAACTAACCACTTGGTGTCACCTGAATATTTTGAAAATGATGGTTTTTAGAAAACACAGAAAACTGTGCTGTCAGGGAAAGACTAAAAATCTATATTTTAATGTTACTAGATAAATCACCAATACATCAAGGGAGTGAAAACACTCAGGCTTAGGTAAAAGTGTGAAAATCACGTCTGGCTGTCCATTTATGAGAAAGGGAGCAGAGCTACATGTTGAAATTTCAGAAGGTGAATGTTGTCAGGGGGAGAAGTAGGGAGATAGGGAGAGGAATAGGGAAACACCTGAATGTCCTGCAGAAGAATTAATACTTCTACCATTACCTATTTCTAGTCCTTAAGATAACACTCTCTGTAGCAAAGGCTGAGTCTTGGGAAATCCCCTCCTGAGTTTTACTTAAGGGTGATGGGGAAAATGGGAGAAGTTTGAGCCAGGTTTTAAATGGGTATTTCACTACAGGATGTTCTTTGTGCTTTTACACATGCTATTTCATGCTACATCTCCCTGAGACACAATTTATGAAATTATTTTTCTAGGTAGAAGAGAATATTTTAAAGTATTTATAAGAAAAATATACTGATAAATCTTCAAGGAAAAGCCTTTAATAACTAACTATAGCACATAAATAATAGTTTTCTTCCAGTTCCCCTCATAAGTTTTATGGTAAATGGTACTTAAATAGGTGGAGCAGGCATTGTATCTTACTACCATGAATTCACTTGTTTAAACGTATTAAATACTGCATGCAGTAGCAAGTTACAGGTCATGGATAAAAGTTTTATAAGCTGGTTCAAGAGTCTGTATTTAGCATCTGTATCTCAGAGCAAATGTATCTCCAGATTGCTCTTCTAGATTTTGGACATCAAACCTAAAGGTCAAGTGAGATGGTTTTCATGTTTTGTTGTAGGAATTTTCTTTACTTAAACATTGCCTTGGTTTACTTTATCAAAGTTAATTATATTGCTCTTGGAACAATCAACAGCCACAAATTGTAGGATGTTTGAAAAAACTACAGAAGTTACTGGCTTTGTTTAGCAAATACAGATTATAAGTGGTAATTTGTGATTTGGAGGTTTCTAGTGATCTTTAGAAAGGTTCAGAATGCAGTACAAGAAGTTTTTTAACAATATGAAATGAGAAGTCTTAAATATTTATCAGGTGACATACACGTAATGGTTTTTCTTACAGCCCCCGAGCAAGCATATATAACGTTGCTGTCCCTGAATGCAGCATGGTGGGATAGTAAAGGTAAGCCTCTCAGGATTGTTCATTGTGGCTTTTCACTCTCTGAGAGTCAATGTCTTGGCTGCACTGTTTGTTAGAGAAGTTGTACTTTCCTCACAGACACAGCTCTAAGGTGCCTTGTAGAGATTCTCTGTTGGTCTTTCTAAAGGAGACCATATTTCTACTGCCCTCTACCTGCTGATGGATCACACAGTCTGATGTTCTTCTCCAGCTCAAAGAAGGTTATGGCTTTTATTTCTAAAATGTCTCTGAGTTATTTTTTCAGTCATTTCTTAATTATTTACCTTTCCAGCTTGGGTTTAAATTTATGTACAAAAGTGGTGCACAGTTTCATGTAAAAGAGACTATTGTCTCCTCTGCCTTTGTTTTGAACATGCTATTGTGGATGAATTGAAGTGTGTATATCTGTCACTTCTGAGACCTCCTTTTTTTTTGGAGTGGTGCTTACAAGGCAGTTTAAAAATGACATTAAAACTGTGTTTACTCTGTGTTAACTTTACTGCTGGAAGCTTCTAATCTTCTAATCCCAGGCACACAGAACATTTCCCAAAGGTTCAGTTATTTTTCAGCTGCTGGGAAACAGGGAACACAGATTTTGTAAATCTTGGTCTATGTAAGAGAACTTGGAAAAGAGTAAGTTAGGTACAACAATGTTGGACTGACTTTATCTGTGAAATAACTTGTTTGCCTTCGGTAGAGTCAGTCACTTCAAAACAGGATATAATTAACATGTTTTCTTCTAGTCCACTGATGATCACAGTGAAGTTGGATTTTGTCTATGCAAAGTAGATCAGGCAGAACTTGGTGCTTAGTTGAGTGTAGACTCTGATGTAAGGTGGCAAATATGCAATATGAATGACTGCTGCTATGATATGTATAAGATATGTAGCTAATATAGCTCAGAACAATGACTTAATCTGCACTTGAGGGTTGTCTGCATTAATATTTTGCATTCAGTGAAGGTGAAACAAAGGGTTATTATTCTGAAGTTTAGTTAAGTGTGTGTGTATATATGATGAGAAAATGCATTCAATACTGAAGAATGGGGTCTCTTATAACTAAAAGGCTCTTGGAAAAAAAACCCTTTGAGCAGTTGACTAACAGTTTCTTAATTACTTTGAGTTAGTGCTGCTGAGGAAAGGGAAGAGCACTGGTATAAGACTGTGAATGCTTTAATTATACCATTATCTTAACTGTTAAGTCCGTCTTGAAATGGATAATGCAGTATGTTTGCTGAAATCAAATCTCTTTCCTCCCCCTCTCTTTCCACAGCCAACTGTACACCCTACTTGGTTTGAATATCCCTGAAGAAGAGGAGTTTGGAATTTATTGCTTTGGATCTTGTAATGAAAAGAAAAAGAACACCCCACTGATACATAATTACTGGAAATTCACATTCCATGTTTATTGATGAATAATTCTTCAAAGCGTGTGTATTAAGCATTTCAATTTAAAGATTAGTGAAATTGAATGTTAAATTGTTTTGGTTAGTTTGATTAAATTTGGGTTTTGAAATATAATTTGTTTAAAAGATTTTTATTACCTGTAATAGCCTATACAGCAGTAATTTATATTTAGTGTTGAAACAATTTGCCACAATTCCTATTCTTGTATATTCACAGAGAATTTTTTCAGCTTCTATTGTATGTAATAAATCTTAAACAAATGTTAAAAAATCCCACCAACAAAACAATGAACACCATTCTAGCAATCATAAACATGTATAATATGAGACTTAAATACCATCTGCAAGTTTGCTTCCGTTAACTTGATGCAAAATTTTATAGGAAGAACATATCCAATAAAATCTTTGCTTCTGATCTAGCAGTACATGAGTGGAAGAATGGTACATTGAAGGACTTTACATGAATGTACCATCAGGCTACATTGTTGTAGTCATAACACTGAGGTTCAATACCTTAGTTAATTCTTGGAGACAAAAACAGGCAAAAAAAAAATCTTGACAGATACAGATTACATGTGCTTTTATGTACAGCTCACTAGGTTGTGTTTCCTGTTGTTAGCACCTCCCTGTTGGGACAAATGTGTGCTTTCATATTCATAAAGGCCTTACTTTTATCCAGGCTGTCCCTTGAAACCAGCACCTGTGCTTGCCTGTGGTAGCCATGTGGAACAGCAGCTTGCTCACTTTCTAATCAGGCCGTGTTCTTCTTAAAAAACATTGTTTAGCATTAAACTGAAAATAGTTTTTGATTTTTAAAATCAGATATATGTAATTCATTTTGAGTGAGCCATCTTTATTTTTATTGTGACTCTTTGGCATTTCTCAGTCAAGTGCTTTATTTATTGAATGACAAAATAAACCAACCTTTTTTTAACCTTCTTAACAATCTGAAACTAATACTGTAGACCATTCTTATTTTTGGAATTTTATACATAGTTTCAGTTCATTGACAAGGAATGGACCAGGTGGTTAAAATGTCTAAGGGCCTCACCTATGCAAGTATTGTTTGTAAGCTGTTGTATCTGAAAATTGTTTGTCAGAAAGGAATATTATGTAGACAGAAAACAATGCAATGGAAAGATTTCAAGTTGAATAATTTTTCTTAAAAGCAATCAACTGTTGTGGTCCACTGTGTATTTTGGTTCAGTGTATTTCATCACCATATTAAATTGTCCTTTTTGCTGTTAATTTAGGTGCAGTTACAGCAGTTTCATTTTATTTGCATTTGATATTAGCTACATAATAATTCTTTTTCATGTTACAATTTCTAATGTTGAAATAATGTGTTGGACTTCTGTACGCGAATTAACATTTATATTAAATTTATGCTGTTCATACTTGGTGTGTGTAAAAGAAAAATAAATTATTATTTTAGCCATGGTGCTTTCACAAACTTACTTTGCAGGATTCACTTTGCTTTCTGTAATAACCTTTGGCCAGAGCTCCAGTGCTTTGCTGAACAAAAGGAATGGTGATTAAGGGGCCGAGTGAAGACTTAAAAAAGAAAAGTAATTCTTGGAAAGCAAGTTAGTTAATTACCTTTTATCGCATGTGAAAGTTGTTAAAAGGTTAGGATTTCCTAAAAAACTCATGAGGAAAGGCAACAGGGAACTTGTTTAATCCGTGTTTAAAGCAGGCAGTTCCTAAGGCCAAGACAAAAATCAGTTTGGGATAGAATAATACAGTATAAGGCTGATAAGACACAGAGTTGGTCATTTAAAAGTATTTTCCTGGCAGTCTGAGAATTCTAGTCTACAGACTGCTGAAATAAGCTTCATTTAATATTTCAAGTGTCTTGATAAAGACTTAGGTTTTTGCATTTCTGATGGAAATCTGAACCCAGCAAACTGAGGTAAAATTGGTTTTGTTAGCTAATTAAGGGAGCTGTAGACCAAGGTGCACAAAGATTGCATAATATTAGAGTGAATACCAGAAGAAGAGATACAAACAAAAGTATCTCCTCAGTGGACAAAAGGAGGTATGCCCAGTACTGTAGAAAGCCTGGGGATTGCATTTTTGAGGTGTGTAACATCCTTCTTGATCAGATTTCCAACTGAGGCAAGAAAAACCCCCAGTTTTGCTACAAACTAGCAAATCCCATTTTTATTAACATGAACATTTATCTTGGCAACTGTTTTAATATTGCCAACATGTGTGACAGTACTAAACCATTATCAAGCATGTGAGTGTAATGAGTACTAGGTTGATGCCAGCCAACTACAACCCTCCGGCAGAATTTGTCTTTGTTCTACAGCTGAGAACAGCGGTGTAAGAAATGAGCAGCTGAAGCAGCAGTAGCACAGAGTTGCTGTAATTCAGGCTTTTTGAAGTTTATATAGAACACATCATTAGAAGTCTCTAAACAGTGTGCAAAATTGCAAGCATATTTTTCATGCGTTATAAAAATCTCACTGGAGCTTATTAACCTTTGGAAAATAAACCACCATGTATTTCTTCTAAAAAAGTTGTGACAGAACACAGTGTTGCCTTTTTTTTTTTTTGCATACTTTTGTGTAATGTAAAAAGTACATTGGTGTATGACCCTGTTCTGTAACTGGTGTAGAAACTAAAAGCCCCTCTGAAAGTAGAGGTCATTGACTTTGGTGAAGCAAAGTTCTGTTACTTTGAGCTACATCCACTGCATCAAAAACTTGCCCTAAATAAGAAAAGGAGGTCATTATTCTTACAATTACCATTTTCATCTATTTGCCTTTTTTTCCCTCATCCCTCTAATATTATTACTACGTTGCTTGGGGTGGGGAACCAAAGTTCGTGTCCTATATAATAATGAATAAGAGTTAGTAAATGAATAGAAATTAAAAAATATTAAATATGAAACAGCATTAAAGAGCAAGTCACCTGGAAGATACTGGGTTAATGCACACTTTTGAGGTAAAAGCCATCCCCAAGAAGTCAGTTGTTCTAAGTCCTCTCAACAAATTTCTCGACAGCAGTTGGCATGTATGACAAAGAATGATCAGTTTATCATCTCTTCACACTGTTTAGTGTCCAGCTTGGACCAGAAGAAAGAAAACTTGGACCAGAAGAAAAAAAATAAAAGATCCAGCAGTCCTAAATACAGCTTTCCTGCATTTAGAGTCTGGACAGCCCCAAACAGCCAGGCAAAGGGAAGGCTTAAAGCACTCATTGAGAGCTCTTTTCTCTACCAGCCACTTGTTCACCATACTAACAAGGAGCCCCCCTCATGTCTAGAAATTGTTCCGAGCTGTCTATGGCTAAACTCAGAGAGACAGAAGGAGTAAAATGGCTTAATCAAAGGCTGCATCAGTAACCCTTACCCTCCTCAGGAGCCAGGCCCATGCAGCCATGAAAGGAGTGGTCAAGCCGCCAGGAGGGCACCTGCTATCAGGAATGACCCAGACAGGACAGGCCTTTTCCAAAAATATGGGTGCTGCACAACTACTATGGAGAAGCATTTAACAATGCAACTGTCAAACAAGGTTGAACTTTTAGAATTCTAGAATATGAATAGCTGTTCATGGGAATGGAAAGAAAATCTTAGGTACTGCTTGAAGGTGGGTGAAATTTCAAGAATTACAAGAACACAAATATCTTCTATAAGATCCCACTTCAGGCTTTGAGCATTTTTTTTCTACACTGCCAGGGGCTGTGGCTGCTATCAGCTTAAAGCTTCCTGCAGAGGGAAGTATTCGCTAGTATATGAAAACAAAATTCATGCAAATACTGGTCCCTGCAGTGGCCAGGCCTTTCTGTCTCTGCTCTACAGATTTGACAGGAAGGGAGGAGAAAAACAATTCTTCCCATTTCCCAATACACATTATTTGCAGCACATTCCTAGGGAAGACGAGTAGGAGGTTGGATTCTGACGCTCTGTTGTTTGTAGGTACCTAATTTAACATTGGCAACTTCAGCATAATTAAGGAAGAATAGCATCTCTCGGGAAAGTGTATCTGGGCTGAGGGCAGGAAGCTACCACAATCAATCTTCGAGGAATTAAATAGTTCTGACTGAGGAGGAGATGCTTCAGAAACTTCAATAGTGAAGAAGAGGGTTGGGTGCAAGCAAAAGACAGCAAACCCTCTCAGGATCTCTACAGGATGACAACAGATTTGGAGGACCATACAAAAAGGTCTAAGGGCCAAATTCCAGGTACCTCTTGAAGAAAATGGAAGGTCATATCCTTAATGGAATCCAAAATATTTGGTTTTTATTGTGCTGTTTTTATGACAGAGATAGAGGTGGATCAGAAAATGTTTAACAGCTGGTTTGTAGCACTAGCTTTGTAAGGAGGGGTGGTGGGCAGCTTTCAAAGTCTTAGGGTGAAAACAATGATCATAGGAGCACTGATGAAAGGGTTTATTTCTTTAAAGTAGACAAAAATGTAACAAAGGCAACCCCCACATCCTGAAAAAGCTCACCCTGGCTATCTAAAGCAATGTTCATGAGAGAAAACTACCTGAGCATTCTTTAAGGCATCATCTATTTTGATGAAACTTTCACTACATGTTTTTCCTTAAAAAATCTGTACAGTTTTCAGCGACCATGAAATCATACTTATTTTATCCATTCATTGTAGTCAAGAATTTAAGCTATGGAAGCAGTAGAGTAAGGCCAGAAGAAACAGTCACATCACCTAATTTGTCCAGCACAACAAACACATCATCCCATTTTGCAGACAGCCTGGGAGCAAGCTCAGTAACAGCTGATGAAAGCACAGTTTCCAGAAAGGCATCAAAGTCCACAAGGAGTTGAATCTTGCTATATAAATTGGATCAGGGTGTCCTAACCTAAACAGGCACAGTACTTCACTGCAAAAATACTTGATTTCTCCAGCATTCAGAGGGTATTTCCCTAGCTCTTGATACCCACTCTGGCTTTGAGCTCAAGAAATTTTCTAAACTACCTCTTAGAGCTATGGGTACTAAGATGTACTTGAGAAAATTTCTGGTAATAGCAATCAGCTATATTTTCCTGCTTTTCTTTTCACCACTACATGTGGCACTTAAATATTAGATAAGTTACTAGTGAATAACTTAACACTATAGGGGGACTGCAGCAAGACATGGAGCAGATTGAGTTCAATCTGGTGAACCTGTGCAGCAGAGTTCACAAGCTGATCCTGGTAATAGCTGGGTGTTAGCAGAGCTTGCTCCCCTGGTTTTGGTTTCTCTCACCTGAAGGAGAGATGTGGCCTCCAATTTACAGGATCTCAGGGGCTGAGCTGCTGGTGGAAAAACTGGTCTCGGGTTTCTGAGAGGAATAGAGCCAGGTGCTCTCACTGGAGAGTTCAGGATAAATGTGGATACAGGCATTCACAGGACTATGTCTGGCTGCCTGAGAAAGTCATCTGGACAAAGAAGTGTATTAAAAAAATCTAGGAATATTAAATATTTTCATCCTTATGCAGAAGAGGAATTCTTTAAGAGCTTAGATATTGGCATTTATGTAAACAATTCTTATTTAGGCTCTTCTAATGCTAGGGGGTGAGGGAGGTATAGTGCATGCTGTGCCAGTTAGGGCAGGCATTTAGAGAACCCTCAAATGCCTCTGTACACTGCTGGCCAATTGGTTAGTGCTACAGTCTTAGGGAAGCTCAGCTTCCAGTTTTCTTCACCCATATTACAAACCCTGATAAAATCAAGCAGGCATGGCTGCTTTTAGGGCTGGTGTAAGGCTAGCAGAAGATTTTTGCTGCAATAGAGAGTTTGCTGAATTTTGCTGTCCTACCCTAGAATTCTTTGCCAGAAAAGTATGTTGTTCCATTTCATGCTGAATTTGAGCTTGTTAAATCCATTTTAACTGCTTGATATACCACCATTTTGTAATGAAAAGAAGTCACTCTCCTGTATGAGGTATGATTTCATTTTTTCTAAGCTATTCTTTAAGTTTTCAGGAGCCCACTGAGATAGGGAGATGCCAGACAATTCTGGATAGTGAAAGCCTTCAGTACAGAGGACAGCCTAATCAGACACCCCACAAGGTTGTAACAGCCTCATTATTTCATTATCACAAGTAATTTAAAACCCTTTTTTTTTTTTTTTTTTGCCAAACAGAGTGAAAAGATTTCTTTTTTATGTATTCACATCGTAGTGTACTGTTTGTCAAACAGGAATCAGAAGAGATAGGGGAGACATCTAATAAAGGGAAAATATACGTCCTAGCAGCCTGAGGAGGACAACCAATGTAACTCAGGGAAACTTCATGTCAGTATGGTGTTAAAAACTTTATGAATGATTTTTGGGAAACATTTTTAAAATTCCACTTTAATTAAATTTTACTCATATTCTTGGGCAGTTTAACAGTTAATTGAGAAGAAATTAATTACTCTTGCATGAGAGGGAATTGCAGAGAATATGAGAAGAGTAGGGATAAAAATCTCAAGTACCACTAGGCATTTTTAATTGCATTACAAGGATAACTATTTCATAACATTTGAAAACCTGTTGGATTATTAGGATTCATAATGCTAGGATAAAGCAGATGTTTGACTATAATTGAGAATATCCTACCCAAACAATCTAAGTCAGTGTAGATAAGACTTGGATATATTACAGCTTCTGAAATTGAACTGTGATCAGCTTTTTCATCATATTGCACGTTTTCTCTTTTTGGCCTAATTACCAAGACAGTTCAGCAGGCTGAATCTCAAACTGCCTTTCTGAGCAGCTTTCTCTAAATTCTCCTCTCCTCATTGCTATTTATAATTCTGTGGGCCTTTCTTGGCATTTCTTTCCCCCTCAGATATTTTTCTGTGTCATAGATTCATTGACTACTTTGGGTCAGAAGGGACCTTTCAAAGGTCATTTAGTCCTGCCCTGCAATGAGCAGGAACATCTTCAATTAGATCAGGTCACTCTGCACCCCATCCAGCCTGACCTTGATCCTTAATTACTCTTTCACAATAGGCTTCAGTCTACTACTGTATTTAAGTGAAAACTATTTGATAGTTTTCCCTTGTCAACTGACATTGTTTTTTTTCTTTAAAAAGAAAAGCAAACCTCAGCACAGTCCTCAAGCATATTTATTCTGATACTTTTACTTAAGCCAGTGCCAATGTCTCTTAGTTACACTGTTTCATATCAAACTATTCTCTCACGTGACTCCAGACTAATTCAAACAGACTATGTTAATCTTTTAGAGTGCTTTTGATATAAGGTACCAGAATATCACTTTGAACGTGAATTCTGCATCTCTAGCGCACGGGCTCCTGCCAGTTCTGCTGTGCCTGCTGCTTGTTATGTTTTCTCATATCCTTGAGAGCCTGCAACAGAGTGCTGTTGGAAGCTTACATTACAAATTTCTGCAAAATATCAGATGTAATCTAGTTCTTCTCATGGTGAGTAATCTTTTACAGATGTTGTTTTACAAATGGAGAGCTTAATGCATCTACCACTTCTGGAAGTCTTTGACAAGTGGAAAATGGTCCCACGTGATCTTTGTATATATTTTGTATTAGTGTACGTTATAAACAAGTACTGTGGTAGTACAGTGTCTGTAGAATTATTTTGAGTGTGCAAACACTATTAATCACCTGCTTAACTTTCAGTGTTCATTATCTGGCTAGTTCTGGAAGATAAAGAAGTGGATGGAGAAATGTATAGAGCTCAGGTCAAAGGCAGCCAAAGTCTCTACAGAAAACGAAGTGGAGGATTGCAAGAAGTTAGAATCAAGGTATAGAGGAAGTATATGAAAGTTCATCATTAAACTGGTCTCCAAGTGGCAGAGGTGTATTGGGTAAAAATCCCCAAAGTGAAGAACAGCTTTCTGAAATGAGATTTCAAGTAGAAAGATACAGACCATACAAGTCCAGTTCACTGCTAACAGTCCTTGGCTGCATTCCCTAACCCAGGACACACCCAGTTTTCCAAAATGTTCAGGTTTGCTGCTCTCACTAAACAGCTCTTGCTGCAAAACAGAAATCCCTTCTCCAGAGAACCAACTTGATGAAGGACTGTCAGGCTTATAAGAATTTGTAACAGAAAGAAATTGCCATTTACTTTTATATTCTGAACTTTACTCCTGTAAAATCAGCCTCTAAGTGATAGTCAATTGAAGTTTTTCAAAAGCAGATGCAGGGCTAGGAGAGTAGGGCAGGATCTTTCCTGGTTATGGAAGAGGGAAAGCTTAGTGGTGATTTCCTTTCCTTCATTGCAGACTTCCCTTCCATCCTGCAGAGCTTCACCTGCCTGAGCTGTCCCAAGCAGAGTGTAAATGCCTCTGCTGGTCTCTTGCTCAGCCCAGGCAAGAGCAGCAATGCTCTCTATCTCTGAGTGATTTCACATCCATTCCTGCATTATATCCAGATAGTCAGAGCTGAATTTTATTTCTAATGTACAAATTGAAAATTCAGTACACATTGAAACGTGCTTGGTTTTGCCTCTGCATTTGCATTCTTTTCCAGCTTCCAGTCTTCTTGGACATGCCTGGTCCTTCCTGATGCCCAGAGGCATTGGACTATCCAGATCTGGTTAAGCACAGTCTGTGATGCACCACACAGTTCAGAGAGAGGTTTCAAGTATCTGACTGCAGGAAAGTCAGGGTGTCAAGGAGCTGGGATAATTCCAGATTCCCTGCTGACAGAGATAACAGAGGGCCAGCAAAGCCCTTGCCAGCCCTCAAGGTAGATCAGCCTCTGTAATTCTTCTGCTAGGCAGTGGAGAACCAAAAGGGCTGCAGACAAGCAAGGTTTAAAGCAAGCCAGAAGTAAATAGTTGGTACGTTTATTTGTAACACACTTCTAAAATGCTGTCTTAAATGGGAAAATAAAGGCATTATTAGGGCTACATATGTCCTCAACTGGAAATGTTCCAGTCATCAATGAGAAAAATTTAAGGTTTCAGGACAGACAGTAACAGGATGCTTTGGCCTGAAAATATGAAAATGCTACTTCTGAGGAAAGATAATCCAAAACAAAGACATTCATATATAGCTTGGAGAAAAGTGTCAAAGGGGGGAGTGGTAGTTCTAGAGGGACTAGAGAAAAGATTTTGAAAGCTAAGCATGAATATTTGCCTAAGAATGAATTTAGTAAGAGATCATGTGATAATTCTATAACTATCCTTTTCAGTAGATACAGAAAAAAAAAATTGAGCACAAAATGAAGACTTTGATTTCTTATGTATCCCATTAAAATGTGAAAGCCAGTTCTAAAATCCCATCTGAATCAGGTCCTAAAGTCTTATCCTATAACATGGGGGGGAAAAACCTAAGAAAACAGGATTGCTTGTGGTTTCTGTGTTAGGTTCTTCCAGAAATTTATACTGGGTTTTTTTTTTTTTTTTTTTTTGGAACTAGAAGTTTCACACCACGAGCTGACTTGTGCTGAAAAAGCACCTCAGACCTCAGCTGGGAAGAGTGTGTGTGTGAGCCTGAGAGGGGAAAAGCCCTTTTAGTTTTTTCAATCAACATAGATTTCAAAACCTTGTTACCATTAAAGTGAATTTCTGATATGACCACACTATTCGTATTTAGAAAAATCCTGATGGAAATTATGGGAAAAAGTCAGTAGCTCAAGATAGGCTTTGAAAGTAGCTGAGCTAGTGGCAGGAGTAATAGCAGCAGATATGTGAGAGGTGAAACATAGTACCATAATGAATCCTTGTACCTGCAAGGTACCAGACTGAGAGCAATACGTTACAGCCATTACTCATATCAGGCAGTGGTGACAGGATGACAAATGGTAATTTAAATTAGGCAGACAATGAAAGCTCTGATTATTCAATTAACATACAGCTTTATGAAATGAAAGATGTCTATTTTTTTTAACGTTGGCAACTTTTATCTCCAACTTTGCAATACCTGATACTAAGTGAAGAATTTTAGAGACTTTCAAGAAACAGACTCTCATGTCAATATGAGCCTATGTTATATATATTTTTTTTGGCAAAGTACTTATACTATCATAATCAAAGACACTCACTGTGATAACATTTCAGAATAGGTTTTTACTGGGCAAAGACATTGTTCTACGACAAATTAATCAGTTTTAGCAAGTTTTGAATCAGTTTTGACTGCCTATCATTCACTAACCCTAAAGGATGACAAATTCAGTCTCAAGTATGCCATGGTTTTGTTCATCTGTGATGGACCAGAGCCTGCATACAGTAGAACACCTCCAGAGCCAAAACTCCATGTCAAATGTTTAAAATAATATCTGTTTTTGAAAAATGTGCACACCTAATAAACCTCAGACATATGCTTACATTTCCATGCCCTGAAATATCCAGGCAAAGGGCAAAGAAACAAGGCTTGGCTTGAAGATTTTTTTATAATTTTTAATTTTTTTCTGTTGAAGACAAGTTTGCTAGAAAAGGCCAGGGGAAAGAACAGTGCCAGCAATATCCTTACACAGGTGAAACTCAGGGCACAGAGAAGGGTGTTGCCCTCCCAAGCAGGGCCTGGGGATGCTGCCATTTCCAGGTCTCCAAGGTCTCCATGGAAATACCTGCCTTAGTGGGAGCCCCAGGGACAATAAATATGCAAAACCTCACAATTGCAAAATGAATGCTCAAAAGGTAGGGATTTGGCTAGCTTCCAATTTTAAAATAAATTAAGACTGCCTTTCAAGGCTCTAAGGCAGCCAGATTCTATCAGTTCTCACTACATTTTAAATAACTCCCCTGGCTTCTCTCCAACAGGAACAACTTATTACACTGCTGTGGCTTTGAACTGAGGGCTCAACACACAGGCACAGAAAATGAACTTTTAAAAGATTAATGTGAAAAGTAGTAATTCTAACTCTTTGGCAAAGAGATTCATCTGACTAAGAAAACAAAAAAAAATATCAGCCTTCTAAATATCAGACTAAATTGGCCCAGACAGATGAACTATAATTTTGCAGTTATCTGGGATGTGAAAAATGAGGCACGCCCTGGGTGCTGGGCAGGACACCATTGTGCTCAAAGTGCCAGCTTATTCTAGTCAGGGGCAGGAAGCAACGCCCAACGGATAGCTCTACAGAATCAGCAGCATCTCCTGTGTCTCTTGCCCCTCAGATTTCATCAGGAATATTAACTGAAGCCAGAAGGGATTGATTGATTGATTGATTGATAAATTTTAGCACAGATGCTGCAATTTCAGCCTTTAAATGTAAGTAGTCTTGGTGATTCATAGCTCTGTGCCCTTAATAATTTACCTCCCACTTCTACAAGTGTAGTCTGCCATAAATAGGTTACCAAAGACTTATCCAAGCTGTTGTACTCTGAGGGAAAAATCCTACCCCAGCCTCTTTTCCTTTCCCCAGTCCTCAGTCTGCTCTCCTCAGGCTTGAAGTCCATCCAGTTGTGGAAGAAGACAGCCACTGCTACAGCATGGAGGAATTTACTCACGGGATGCAAGCAACAAGGAAAGAGAAGGAAGATTGCTTCCTGTGGCAGGACCCATCCTGCACTATTTTTGTACCTCCAGACAATCCCCTCTAACTCCTTAAAGGAATTGGAAAAGATCCTTCCAGCCTGATGGAACCACCCCAGTGGTGACAGCCAAGTTTATTAATGGAAGCACCATGTAGTCTAAGTAGTATTGCTGCTGTGGAGGTGTTTCTCTGATACCACACTTGCATAATCTCAGGTCATATATGCAATTGAAATAGGCTAATAAATGGGTTCAAAAGAGGAGGGAGGACATTATTCTCTCACAGGGAAGGATTCACTGAATTAGACTAAATTCCCCACAGGCAACACACTCACATTTCTGACTTATTCAGCCCCTTTCCTTTAGTGGAAAAGGAGTGTAAAAAAGTTCAGCAAGAAAATTGCTGTCATTGACTTCAGTGAGCTGATATTTCAATGTTGAAATTTTATTATTAATATTTTTAAGAGGGTTAGAAATATGCTCTTTGGCTTAGAAATATGCTCTTTGGTGGTTTTTTTTTTGCCCCTGACCGAAAGGGAAACAAGCAACTGCTTTAAACTTCCCATGAAAAGAAAAAACCAACAGGAGAAGCCTACTGGAGAATGTTTAAAAGTAATGCTATTTTTGTCAGCAGTCACCCTGAGTTCAGAACTAAATAATAAAACATTAAGTAAAACTGTAAAGAGTGTGCATCTTCAGCAATAACTTGTCGAATGTTGACTACACTAGGAAAGACATTAAATCACAGCCTTTTGATCTGCTGAGGGAGCATCATCAAGCCAGTGTTTACAAGAATGGTAGGTCAAATGTGTATTATTCACACATAGAATGCCAACAAGAAGATGGAGGAGCTCACTCATCCCAGATTACCCCAGCATCACTCTGAAGTACTTCTCTTCTGTCAAGTGTCACTCTTGGCAAGATGTAGGCACCGGTCGTGCCTACGCAGCAATGCAGGGCGTGACTGAGGAAAATGTGGGTCATGCAAAAAGGGATTCAGCAAAAAGGGATTAATGCAAAAAGGGGAAAGGATTCCACAAAAACCAGGAGGCCAGCTGTCCTACTGGGTAGCTGCAGCATGCTGTCTGTGCATGCAGAGGAGAGAAGGAGCTCAGGGGGATGCTCCTGTGATGGTTGAGTGCTGGAGCACTCCAGGCATAGAGAGCCACAGAGAGAGCTGGGCATGCTCAGCCTGACCTGGGGGATGGCTGCCTCCAGCACTAGGATGGGGAGGGCTGGACAAGAGACAGGCAGGTCCTTCTCAGAGGTGCACAGGGAAAACACAAGAAGCAATGGTCATGGGTAGGAGCAAGGGAAAATCCAACTAACCTTTCCTTCCCCTCTGCTCCAGGGAAACCAGTTAAGGATGCAAAAGGATGCCTGGGGAACATGTCAAATATATCATTGCAGGTACTCAAAACTCTCCTGGACAAGATTCTGAATGCCTGATTTGACTTAAATGTTGTTCATGTTGGAGCAAGGGTTGAATTACGGATCTCCAGAGCTCCCATCTAACATGAATGAGGACACACAGAAGAAAAACCAAACACAGAAGAAAAGCCAAAAAAAAAAAATCCACTGGTTATCCAGATGGAAGATGGCAATGGCTGGCCATGACCAGCATCACCAGCATTTCCAGAAGCTGACAAAGTTTGGAAATAAAACATTTGTGAAAGGTGTGAGATTGAAGGATATCATTGTATCCTGCCCTTCAGTTCAAGCCACAAATTACAGGAAGGGAAACCATCAGGCACCCCTTTGCCCCATTCGAGATACCTCCCAAGGTTCAGTACAGCAGGCGTCCTGGCAATGCATGTGGAGTGAGTCTGCTTTTCACTGGGCTGTGGGAAGAGAAACCTTTAAAGTTTTTCCCATGTGACATCTTGACTGCATGCAGTTTCCTTTCTGTCCTGCATCTTCAAAAACTTCTGTAAACTGTTTCAGTTTCATAAGTAAAATATTTGCTTGCTTTAACCTTAATGTGGCTTGAATGAAAATGAGTCTCACAATGTTTACAATCAAGACACCCTGTAAAATTGCATTTGTGTACTCCTCCGAACGTATCCGAAAAGGTATAAATTGCATTCCTGACTAGGTGCTCCAGGGCTGCAGAGTTGGCAACACAGAAGTGCTGCCGTTTGTGTGGGATTTTTCAGTGGAGGACAATCTAAAGAGCTGCAAGAGTGTCCCTGCAGTAGGCTGGCATGCCAGCAAGCAGCACACCTCAACCCTGAAGGCTCAAAGACCTGCACTATTTTTTGTAATAACTTGTTATATGTTGGTGATAGCTTGGGGTGAGGAGAAATCAGCTTACATTTTTCATTTTAATGTGTCCAGCACACACATTAGCTTTTTAGAGCAGTACATTTGTGAGAGCAAGCCTGTGTGCTGGAGGCTGGGAAAGGTCACTTCTGAGTCACATCACAATATTAATTGCATTTACTACACTCAAATTTGTAGCAAGTGATTGTACAAGTCTTCATTTAGAGAGCATTGCTGAAATCCACTTTCTTCTTTCACAGGCTATAACAAAGAATATTTGTTTGATATGACCAGAAAGAAAGAAATCTGGGAAGTATTTAATGCTTTAAACATGTAACAACAGCAGAGCTACAAGCTAGAATTAAACAGGTTAAAAATATTTTTCTTCTGTCTTTTTTGTATCTCCTGATATCATGCCTGATCCCAGCATGATCTGGGACGTGCTAACAAAAGACTCAGTCTAACAAACATAATTATGTCTTTTATTAGATACCTAGTTAAGTACTGTATAGACCATTGTTGGTTGTATCTCAAAGAAACTTTCAGTCTCTTCCTATGGAGATAAAATGAGACAGTTAAAATATTTTGGACTTGATTTAGCAGCTCTTTTCTTTTTTCAAACAAGCACCACCAGGGAGCTGCCAGAGTAGAGGTTCCTCTTTTTAGGAAGACCACGAACCTCTAAGGATGCTAGGGAAGGGAGTGAACCCAAATCTGTTCCCTCCATGAGCCAAGTCTTCTTCCTTTTGCTGACCACCACTGCTCAGTTACTGTGACAAGGGTTTGTCCCAGGGCTGAGTGCTTCTGAGTTAGGACTTTCTCACATTTTCCAGCCAAGGTTTAATTATGGCCAGTTTTACTCTGTGCTCTTCCTGAGACAGTTTACATAGCTGTCTGTTCACTGAAGTTCACAGGCAGTAATCTTGCCCCCATCCCCCTTTACTAAAAGAAAGGGGTAACCTTTTTTTTCCCCCACCCTAATACAAACACAATTGATTCAAACCCCAATACCACTAGCTTTTTTCAATATGTTGAAACTTTTTGTCTTGGGGTTTGCTTCCAGCTTTGGCTGCTGGAGCTAAAAACCCCCCCTCTCTAACCAATGAAGGAATGTTTTCCTACTGCAGTAGTTACAAGGGAAACTTGTAAATATGCCTCAGGGGAGCTCTGGCATCTCAAAAACCAGAAGAGAAATAAAATTTTATCAAGCATGCTGTGTTATCTTAATGCAATTTGAGGTGTTTCAGAAGTTTGTAATATTGCAGTAGGTGCATGGTTTGATGAACACAGGAGTCTCTGGGTATTTGTCATCCATTTAGTTTTCCTCCCACCTTTCCAAGACTGTTTCTATTTGTCTTTACAAGTTGTCTGAGCGGAGCCATCTGTCAAATGTGGCAGCAGAGACACACACACACACACAGAAGTTCCCAGGCTCAACCTGCCCCAGTCAGCAAGGATGCTGCTTCTGACCTACCAAACCTATGACTCCCTTCAGTCTGTCCCAAGAAAGAGCAGCTGATCACCACCAGACATTCCCTAGCAATGCTGCCCTCTCATCTTAAGCAGTGGCTCTACTTTCTTAAGGAAACTCATGAGGGGAGAATGTTTGTAATGGTGTATCAGGTGAGCTCTTCTTCAGTGCAAACAACTTGCAGCTGTTTTCTTCCTTCAAGGCTTCCTCAGTTTCCCCACTCCACGCCTGGATGTTCCCCTGTGTTTGTACAGTCAGAAGCCTCCAGGGTGTCCTGCTGCTCCAAAGGTGCCACATGTGGCTCAGAGCCCGTTTCTGGCAGGCCCAGGAAAACTGACAAGCTATCCTGGACAATTGCTGAGGCACTTTGTTCCAGGACACCGGCTATCAATCTCATTTATTGGCACAGTGCTGCACTGTAGTGATGTAAAAACCACTGAAAGGAAAACTGCTTGGATGGAGTTACCTGAAATATGCTTTTCAGTTTGTTTCTTTACTTGTGTTCACCAGATGAAAGTGCAGCTCACTGAACTCACTGCAGTGGCAGCAGTAGCAGTTTCATGCCATCACTGTCCCATCTGCACTGGGTGCCCCCATACCTTGTCCTCTTCCTCTGTTTCCCTACCCACGCCCATTTCAAGTCTCACCTCAGAGTGGCATTTTTAGTCATAATTTGCAAACCCCTGACTATGACACATGCCAAAGCAGAGTTCTCACCATTTCCACCAACATTCTATATTATCAAATGGTGGGGGCTGGTGACACCTCGAGTGGCCAAATTTTTGCTGGAGTTACATCGCATGACTCAGTACTGGTGTCGAAATCCCAGATTTTGCTGTGCATGTGATTGTTCTTTCCTCCCAACCCATGAGTGCCAGCAGGACACAAACACCTGCAATTTTTATCTCACTTCATGTTATACAGTGCCTCCTGAAACACAGAATTAGTTGCACACATGTAAGGCCCAAGTGAATACACAAAGTAGAAACCCAAGTACAGACATGCCCCCACAGCCTAGATGCCCTGTGAAATCTGCTGCAGCTTCAGCATCCTTTCCCAGCACAAACATCAAAAGAACTGCAGTGTGCTGGAGGCCAGCTTGGAAGAAACACTGACTGCATACAAACAAAGCCAGGACAAGAGAGACCAGAAGAGCTCTGGCTAAAGCAGGCAGCTCAGAAAGCAGGAGTGATGCTGGAGCAGGACATCATCAGTGGTGGTCCACATGGACCCAGACACTCACCATCCCTTGGGATCAGGTGCATGGTGAACCTGACATAATTCAAATGAGTATTTATACTTTATTAGTAAAGCAGATTAAATGGAATGAGAATTAGAAGATCCCATCTAATCCTCTTTGCAAATGAGGCTTTTTAAGATGTAAGACTTTTATACGATTTCTAGCCTTCAGAATTAAGGACAGTTATTTCTGATTAAGTTTTATTACTACATTCAAAATGAAATTACTTGTCATGATTTTTTGGTACTAAAAAGAGACAAAAATGAAAATCCAGAGATCTTCTTCAGCTGCTTAAAATTAACATCCAACTATGAATTGAACTGAACTAAAATTGAGTTAAGGGTCACTCTTTTTGGAAAAAGAATCCACAGTTTTGGGAAGATATGTTTATTTTTCTGTAGCACAAAACCTGTTATAACTTTCTTGGCTAGGGCAGTGGTTATTTCACATGCAAAAACTAATATCTCAACAACCATCTTCAAAGAGAGAAAGGCCTAAACACTAAAAGAAAGGCCTAAACTTTAAAAATATATATTTATTGAAGTTAGTTTAGTTTGGTTAAACTAATAATGATTGTGTCTGTCACTATGAGTTCAAATGGCAAGGTTAATGTTAACTTTTACATTTTTATTCTGGCCACCATCTGCTATAGAACAAAGGTCCTGTCTATGGGGATTTAAACCGGCAGCAAAAATTCCTGTTTAGGGTTTCTATCTTCTCACACATGACCCAGCAGCAGTGAGTCTGAGGGAGAGACACAAAATACTGCAGCTTGCTTATCCACAGTCCATCTTGTTGCATTATCAGAGACACCAGTAAATGGCATTAATTTTCAAATTTGCTTTCAAGGAAAAAAAAAAAATCGTCACCTTCCTTGATGTTGATCATTCTTCTAGGGTTTTTTAACTGTGTTTACAACAAGAAGTTAGAAAAGAAGATTAGCTGATTTTAGCAGAGGTGAGTCATAGAGATCTGCAGGAACCAGCCAAATTCAGCATTTGACTGTATTCTTTGCTTATTGCAGGCTCTAGAGCAAAGTGATGGACATTCACATGGGTATCAGAAAAACCAACTTTCTCATTTCTGTTTCTGTTGTGGGACTGAGCTGAGGACCCCATATTTGCTCCTGTTCCCTGCCTATTCTTTGTCATCACTTTGAACAGCTGCATAAACAAATGCTTCACACACACATACACACAAGCTCTTTTATTGCAGAAAAGTCTTAAATGAAAATTTAAACTCTTAGGTTCAAGGGGGATGGTGCATGTGATGTTGCTGAAAACTTCCACCATCAGACTAATTTTGTGTCATAGCCATCAAAAGTCTTAGGTATTAAAAGTTTTGTGAAAACCTGAATGCAAAGCATTCACCACCACCTCTTTGATAAGAGTTTCACAAAACTGTTCAAAACCACTGACTTCCTTCCTTGCTTGGGAAGAAACTTCACATTCACCAACAAATTACTTCTCTGGCTATTACTAAACACAAGTCTTTCCCTTTTGGATGACTTGTGTTTAGTAATAGCCAGATAAATTTTCATTTATAAAATAAATACCCAAACAGTGCCACTTTTAATCATGAAAACTGCCGTGCAGCAGCTAATGAAGAAAGCCAGACACTGGCCTACCATAAACGAGTCCCCTGGCCCAAAACATAATTCCAAACATTACCAAGTTCAGCCTAATTTTTGACAGACCATTTCCAAATAAAGCAGAAGGGACATGCAAACATATCTTTCTCTCTCCAGTAGTTTTCAGAAACTGTAATTCAAACAGGGACCAAATCTAGCAGACCAGATTCAGGCAAAATACAATTTTCATTTAAATCAGCCAGAGCTACTGGTGACTAGCATGCAGCATTAAACCACGTGTACTTATTAGCGTCCTAAGAGAAACATGAATTTTAAAACAGATGGTAGAATTTGAAAGAAATTGAATCACAAAATAAGATCATTAACATAAATGCTTCCTCTTCTAATCAGCTACCACTGTGGTACTATCAACTGGAGTGTTGGTGAATATCATTCATTTCCTCATCCCAGAATGTAAAGATATGAATTTTTCCCCACCCCCCCACACCCTTTGCACAAGCACTTTTTTTCCCCTCAGTGTTTCCCTCAGTTAGAAAAAAAATTAGAGTGGACCATTTGCTCTCCTTCCCAAGTGCAAAGTTTTCTGTACTGACGGAAAAAATGCTAAATGTTGACACAGAGAGATATTCTGGGACGACATTTCCGACTTATCCCTCCCACACTAGAGTACAACCTGTCAGGTGCAGGCAAAATAGCTTGGCAAAACAGCTAAAAAAGTACAACCATGGAAGAAAAAAAGCAGAGCTCAAGCATTCACATTTCTCAGTTTACATAGCAAGTAAACAACCAGTACTTTGTGCTCGAACCATTCAGCTACAAATAAGTTGTTTTTTTCACCTTCTCCAACAGGATTTCTGCAGCCAGAATTTAACCCCCAGTTTAACCACATCATGGACCAGAGCACTGGTTAAAATGCTCTTCACTAGCAATGGCTATGAGAACTGGCTTGCTGGGACACAATATAGGTAGGAACTAGAGCACCAGTAAAACCCAGTCATCACAAGAAGCAAGGATGCTTAAAGCATACTAGCATTCTACAAGGAATATCAAAGCTACCTCAGAAAAAAAAGTCACATAAAAATGGAACTCCCTTACCTGACAGAGCTTTCAAAAGTGCACATCCATCCTAATTCCCCAAGTGCAACAAGCAAATAAGCTGCTGTGGCTTCTTTTCCTTGAGGAACACAACAATGCAGGGTCCTGCCTACCCCCTCACTCAGCTGTAAGCTGTTGGTTCTGTCAGATCCTGTCCAGGTCCTGACCTGCCTGAGCCCCAGATGACAGCAATGGGCAACTTGTCCTGCAGGACCCTCAGGGAACTTAATTTTTTTTTTTTTTTTGGTGCTGAGGACCTGGCATAGTACTCTTTTTCTCAGGAAAAAGAAGCAGCACACTCCTGAGATTATCACAAAGTTCCCAAAAGGGCTCTGTGCAAGGGGGCTGCTGGGCCTGAATCACAGGAGCACCAGGTACATAATTTTGCTTTAAGCATGCTTAGCCTGAGTAAAAACTCTGTGAAACTGTTACAGGCATCAGCTTAAAATTTTGGGCAAGGCAATCACAGGTTTTGCTCATTTCCAGTGTAATTCACAGTGGCGACATGGGTTTTGATCTGCAGTAATTTAAACTGTAACAGGCCATGGAATTTAAATCTCAAGCTTTTGTTTGATGTTACCTAAAGTTAGGTGCTGCAAATGCTGCAGAAATAAATTTTTAGATTAAAAATGCTCACTGTAGTAATTTCTTTCCTCTTCTGGGTTGAAGGAGTAAGGCTAAATATAGATATGAGGCCAAAAGATTTAAGCATATTATGCTGCAGGTACAGGGCTGAATTTCAAAATCATTACCACCTTCCCCGCCATCAACTTATTGTCAATTATTTATACACAGAAAAGAAATCATGTAGAGATATCCATGTGTTTGCTCTCCCATGAATAAAGGCACAAAACTTCTACCTATTATTTTCCCAGCTGGAAGCTAATCCGCCCTAAATTTTGCTGCAGTGCTGAAGATTTCTGAAAAGCTTCACAGATGACTGAGTTGAAGCTTCAATACACAGGATCTCTCAGTAGGCAAAAGAGTATCATCCTCTGTTTGTCATCAGCCTTTTTAAAGCAGGAAGAAGATGAAGAAAAGAACAGATGAACCTGTTGAGAGGTTCTTACAGCATTACTTTCCCCAGCAGTGTTAATAACTACCCTGCAATTTTGCACAGTTATTTCAAGGCCTTAAGAACTGAGGACTGACTGAAATTCAGTAGTGCTGTGCTGCAAATGCGAGTGAAATTGAGAATTTCCTTTCACCCTGGAAGTCTGTGGAGCTGCTGGACTCTCCATGCAGCTGTTTCTGCTGACACCTGATGTTCAAGGTGGGCTAACAGGCTTTCACTGTTGCAGAACCTACAAGGCAGCTCCCTGCTTAGCAAGAACCTGCACAAATTGATCGGGCAAGCTCTTGTCAGGATTAGTATGGGTATAAACTGAGCCTGGAATGGATTTAGTTTTTTTTTCCCTGGGGCTTTCTAGTGCAGTTTTGAGCCATTTGTCCCACTGAAGTACTGATTCAACAGAAGAGAATGAGGTGTTTGATCTCTTGATGTATGATCTTCTTTTCTCTTTTGTTTTCAAGTTCACCTGAACTTCTGAACTGGTATCTTTTTTCTCCAGTTAGTTTCAGTGACTGTTTCATGGCACAGTGATTTGGAAAATGCTCATTTTATTAAAGCTTATATTTCAGTCATCTTTCAGCTCCAGAGACAATTATATCACTGAATGTGATAAAGCTAAGGCTGTTAACATACAGATGGCAAAAACTGTTGGTGCAGCAGAAAAGGAATGGCAAGTGTTTAATCCTACCAGCTGCTCCAAATCCTGTGCAGGGGCAAGAAAACACTCTGAAACCTTCTCCTTGTACAACACTAGCTGTGAGCTCCTGACTGTAGGAAGTTCAGCAAATGTCCTTCAAGCTGAGAGTCCAGTCTCTCCTGTAATCTCTCTCAATGCCTCCTGGCAAGGGATGCTTTCTTTTAGGACAGCAGTTTGAAGCTTTCTCTGAGACTGGAAGGCGAAGGAAACAATGGTAGGATGATTTTGTGCTCCATGAGGACAGCTGCCATCTCCCCAGGGCAGATGTTGCAGTTCACAGCCTGGGAGTTTTGATGTGCTCGCCTTTGCCAGCACAGGTTGACCTCTTAAGCAGCTGTTTCTGGAAGGAAATAGCTCTCAAAACCAAACATACAATCTTAAAAATCTGACTCCTGCTTTCAATAAAGTTATACAAGGAACGGAATGAAACATTTGCTTACTGATCAAAACTGATTGGAGCCATGATTAATTGGTTTTAAAATCCAAAATGGCAGGTTCATTCCTGGCTAAGCAGAAAAAGCACAGCAGTTGTCTCTCTCCTCCCAAACAATTATGATGGTAAGTTGGACATGATATCCCATTTCTAAATGTTTTGCTTTCCCAGTGTCCTGAGCTGACACAATGAGAATAATTTACACTGCAGAGGAAATACTTCTGGACACAGCCTGGATCCTGTTCAGCTCAGGTCAGAATTCTTCACTTTCCCTGAGTGCCTAGCTCCAGCTGGGATTACCTGAAGTACCACTGCAGTTCAGACCTTGGAGGAAGGCATTATGGAGCAATGAAGCCTCTAAAATTGGGAGACCAGATTTGTTGAATTGCGCATTTTCGTAGTGAATTGCTTTCTATTGCTACATTACTTAATACTCTCCGTTTTCTGAGCTTATGAAGTGTGACTGCCATTTAGCAGCACATTGTTGACCAGAGAGACGTGCTGATAGAGGGATTTATTGCAGTAAGATGGCAGTCTTTGTGAGAAAAAATATGGGCCCTTATTCATCTACAAAGGACATTTCAGACAGGGACCATTCAGGGGCATTTTTTGTCACACAGGGATGCTTGGAGTCAAGGTTGGTCTGAAAATTTTCCTGCGTTGTAAAATGTCACTGCACACATCGTTGTTATTATTATAATTGCTTCAATTATTAGATTTATTTTTCCCATGAAATACAGAGCTGTGAAATAGATATGTTTTCACAGTGCAGCCACAGCTACTGCTCTTCTCTTTTCTGTTGCAAGGCAAGCCATGTGTAGCAAAGGCTGGCATCTCCTTCATGGTAAAAAAGTTATCAAGACAAAACAAATGAATAAACCCCTTTCTTCTGGTAAGGCAGAACCAAGAAGACTGTAGAGACCATTGTGGAAAATTCTAGTAATAGGATAATGGAAAAAATTACAATTTGTGGAGAATGCAGTGTTTCCCTTCTACATTTAAGAGTCCTGTGGAGAATAGAAACAGCTTTTCTGCAGAAAGATTTGATGCAGTGCCAAAAATTCAAATTGACACCTTAAAATAACCTGCCAAAGGAAGGGGAAAAAATAACCTTTCTTCTTGAAATCCTGTAGCTCAAATTAGTATATTGTAGTACTGCTGCCCAGAGTTATGGGCTGTGGAAAGAGTGACTATTAACTGTGGATTTTGGTCCAAGTTCATGGAAAAACTGGAGACTTACTTAGTAAGGATAACTGTTCTTGATAGTTTGTTCGGAAATTCTGTAATACTGACTAAAAGCTTCTAGTACTGAATGCTAAAACTTCTGTAATACTGACTAAAGCTTCTGCTCACATGGGGGAATTTTACTTTCTTCAAAGAGATAAATTCAGTCTGATTATTCTGGATGAGAATTTTCAAGAAGGTCTGGAGAAGCACTCATTATTTTGCATTTATTAAGGCTGGGCTTTGAGTTGTAGCTCTGAAAAATAAAGATGAAACAATGCATCAGTTTCTGAATACCTGAATTAGTCTTCCTCATTTTGATGTTTAGCCCTGAAGTACACCATCAGTATATTCATTTTTGATTTTTTCCAAAATAAATTCATATGCATGCTTTTAATACTGATGGCAAAACTGAAAGTGTATATTTCTTCATAGTACAACTAAAAATAGTAATTACAATTACACTGGTTGCCTTTGTATTCAGTGCTACTGCTTCAGTTTGAAAAAAAAAGTGTGGAAGAAGTATAGGAAGGAAAGTGAAGCTGGTAAGATGTATCAACATGGTTTTTCCAAAAAAAACCCAAAAAGTAAAATGATACCATCCAGGTCTGAAGAAGACTCAGCAGGTAAGTGAACCTGTAGTCTTTGCATAAGGAAGAGCTAAAGATCATTTGCTGTGCAGATGATGACTACCAGTGTTGATACAAGGAGTTTATCTTCTCAGCATGTGTTACAGAGGAAAACAGTTGCTTAAGACTATGTCTTAATCTACATGAAAATGCATGAAAATTGAGAAATGTGCCAAATTCAGGAAGAAATTAACTCTGAAAGTGTTCTGTTAGTCTAAGCTGTTTGCCAGCTCTGCCAAAAAACACTCCCAGCTCTTCCTGCAGACCAAGATGTGTCCAGGACTGTTACACCTCTGCTGGTGGCTGTAGAGGTTTCAGTAGCTCTACACTGTCTGAAAGATCTTCCAGCACGAGAAGCAAGTCCCAGGTGCCCCATGCAGCCAGACCATGTGCATGTGATGGTTTCTGCAGCCTGCAGAGGTGCCAAATGCATGAGGGGTGAAACCTCTGCTTCAGGAGATCAGCTCTGAGGCAGAGCCAAGCTGCACTTTGATACCATCACTAGTGGGAAATATCTGAAACTATCTGTGAGTGGCCAGCAAGGTTTACTTCTGCAGTGGTTTCTTACATTTAGATGAAATCAAATTTTTGGAGAAGCCATGAGAGGCACTGAGTATAAACAGAAGTCAGTGGTGGAGTGCTGTGAATCTTCACTGAAAAAAGCCAGTTTTGTACAGTATTCCCTTTTTCTTTTTTTATGACTGAGATTCTGTTCCCTTGCTGTGAGTTGATCACAGATTCACATGAGATATCACAAATCAGTCAAACTAATGCTGGTGGTTCAAGTGGTTCAAGAATGAATCCTGGATTTTTAAAAGATGCTTTGTCTCCTGAGACCTGGCTTGAGACACATAACAAAGTCTCCTCAACATTTCAGAAAATGCCTTGCCTGACATAAGATATGCAACAGCCAAGCATTGTTATTGCTGTCTCTTGGTTACAATTAGCAAGTCTTTGCCAGTTGTTGTCACTAAGTAAAACTTTTAATAAGTGTGTAGATACAAAATCTATTCTTTTGGCCAGAAATTAATATGACTAATTACATTTTGCTATTTGCATTTCCCCTAAGGTATCAGTATTTCCAGCTTCCTTCCCAAACTGTAACATAAAAATGCTTCTACTAGTTACGTAATTTGCTATTAATTGAAATAATATACAAACTATATTTTGGGTTCTCTGGGGGAGAAAGCATCACCATCTTCTCTGACATAGTGAAAAAACCCTAAACTTCAAAAATATAAATTTTAAATGTGTTTATAGAAAATCAGCATTAATATACTAGTTAGACTAGTTTTAAAAGTTTTTAAAAAGGTTTCAGATGTAAAGTTTATCATTGTTGTGTTTGTTTGACAGGGTTTGATAGCTGGGGGAGTGGAGGTGGGGCTAAAGAAGTGACTTCTGTGAGGAGGTGCAAGAAAAGCTTTCTGAAAAGCTTTCTTCTCCCCTATGTCCAGTGGAGCAGCCAATTCCAAAACAGACCCACTGCTGGCCAAGGCCAAGCTCATCAGTGGTGGTGGTAGCACCTCTGACATAAGGTATTTAAGGGGAAAAAATACATCAAAATATTGGTGAGGGATTGACCCCAAATGCATTTTTGTCTGCTTTCAGTTTGCCTGAAAGCAAGAGAAGCTGCTTGTAGATTTTGGCTTTTTGTTGCTAGAACTGCTTAGCTGAACTAAAAGGCAAGGTCCTAAAGTCAGATGAGACGAGGTTCAAGAGAGGCTGTGTTTGGTGAACATCTTCAGCCACAACTTAGAAAATCTGAAAGACTGATGTAGCACATAGTTTTGTCTGTTGTCTGTCTGCTAAAGTTGTGGTGTCTGTTTGTTAAGGTCCATTTTTGGGGGAGACCTAAGGAGCATCTAAGGCTGAGTTCCTCTCTGTAATGAAAAGTTTCTTTAAAGTCCTGAGCTCTTGGTGTGAGCTCCTGATAAATGTGGGAGATTACATGGCCTTGTAACGCCACAAATATTCATATTCAAATATCTGCAAGTGAATTATTTGGAGTATATACTATATAATATATAATCCATTCTATAATTATATAATCCATTTTCAAGGATGTGCTGCTGTGGCCATGGGTAGAGTTGTGTCTGTGCTCACACCGTGTTTATTGCCTTGATGACCTGCTGTGTTCTTTGCCATACTACACCACACACTCACCAAATCATTAGCATGAACTCTTGTGTTTGTAGCATTTGGAAGGTTGGTCCCAATTTATTCATCCAAGAACTGTGAGGAGAAAATACAAAGGAAGAACACATCTGCTTCCTGTAGTCTCCCAGATTTTCATATAATTGAAAGGCCAAGAGTTTCTTGCAGCCTGTGGGAAGGTTGACTCCTTTCAGGTCTAAGTCCCTGAGTCCCTTTTGGCACAACACAGGATTGCCTTTCCAGGGATACTGTAAGTTCTTTGGGCTCTGTCACAAAAAATCTAGAACTGTTACTATTTTTAAAAGGTATTGTACAAATAATATAAATACTATATAAAAATGAAAATGTAGTGTTATCATTCATCACTCTGCAACCATTTAGTTCAGACTGCCAAGTCAAATTACTTTTCTGTGTGTTACCTTCCTACTAAGCTCCATCAGAGTTCCTATGAAAATGCATTTCGCTCTGACAAACCAAACAATCTGTTGCCAAGAAACACAGAGGGCTCTTTTAATAAGTCTTTTTCTATCTTTATGCGGTTTAGACAAGAATGGCTTAAATATTTGATCAAAACAGGTCATTAATCAGCAGTTGTGTTGAAAAGTGGTCTCCATCTTTGGTAAAAGGATTGTATTTCTAGCATTTTTACATTCCACAGAGGTTAACTCTTACAAATTTCTTGACTTGTCTTGTCGTCCCTTCTGATACGATATTCTGTAAGTAAAGGGCTTTAGCATCTTAGTCCAAGGTATAGGCAGAGCCCAAGCATGTTTGTTTGCCTCCCACAACTGCAAATAATTTTCATTGTATTTGCAACAGGTCCTATGTGAGCACTAATTATAATTCAAGCTAAAACATGGAACTACAGTGCTCTCTCTAATGGTTCCCTGGTAACTACTTGAGTATGCTTTTGACCCAACAGCGTGTGCAAGGCATGCAACCTGGTCCTTACTCTTTTCCTCTCCCTCTTCTAAATTTCAAGCTTCCATAGGGTAAGAATGGCTGAATTCCTACAGTCACTGTTGCTGGTCATAAACTGTTGTGTGGGGAGTTCATGTTCTTTGCCCTCCAGGTTATATCACTCCCTGTAACTTGGTTTATCTGAGCCCTTCCCATCAGTGGATTTGGGACATAAGATCAGTAAAAAGGCTAACTTACCCTTGCAGGGACCTGTGGATGGATGGACAGACTCTTTGGCACTGGATTGCAGGAAGGGACTGCATGGTAACTCATGTTTTACCTTAGTTGTAATGGGAAAAGGCCACAAAGGGGCATAGTTTTCATTGCAGCTCAGAAGCACCAAGGTTTGTGTCTTAGACTAAATAACGATTAAATAAAGGTATGGTTTAAATTCACTAATGTTTAAGTAAATATAACCATAACAATAACCATAAATAATAGAATAGAAGAAATATAATATAATAGAAAAAAAATAATATAATATAAAGAAGAGAATATAATATAATATAATATAATATAAATCATATAATAGAATATAATATAATACATATAATATAATATAATCTAAATAATATAAGATATATAATATAATATATTAATATAAATATGCTCTAATACCAATACAAAAAAAAAAAAATGCGCTATAAAATACAAGTGTCTTAATATACTAAGATACTAAGGCTTGTGCCTGTCCCAGATGGATGTATCTGGGGACAGCTTGTCTTCTGCTTTCATGTTCTTTCTGCTGGAATTCCTTTCTCCTCTAAAGTGCATCTGTTTCGGTGTTTCATCAGAAGAAGAGGTGGTAGGTAGCTATAATAAGTCTGAGTGGCTGATTTAATATATCTTACCTTGAAAATTAAGATAAACTGATCACACAAAAAACCATGTCAAAAACTTGGAATGCTGCTGAAGAAAACTCAGATGCAGACGTCTGTCCCAGGAAATGCTGGTATTTAGCACCCTGTAAAGGACAGCTGAAATGGTATTTATAATGACAGTATCTGCAAATGAACTTCTTCAAACAGTTTCTTCCATGATTCTTCCAACATTTCTGTGAAAAAGAATTATCAACACAAAAAGAATACTGGTTTTGGTACCTGTAGTGCAAAGAAAGCCATTGTCATGGACTCATGGAATGCTTTGAGTCAGAAAATACCTCAAAGATCCTTTAGTTCCAACACCCTGGCCATAGGCAAGGACACCTTTCACTAGGCCAGGTTGCTCAGAGCCCAATCCAACCTGGCCTGGGGCACTGCCAGGAATGAGGTATCCACAGCTTCTCTCTTTGGGCAACCTGTTCCAATGTCTTACCACCATCACAGTAAAGAATTTCTTCCCAATAGCTAATCTAAACCCACCTTGTTTCAGTTTAAAGCCATTCCCTTGTCCTGTCTCTACAGGCTCTTGTAAATAGTGTTTTAATCTTTCTTCTAGGCTCCCTTTAGGTGCTGGAAGGCTGCAATTAGATCACCCCAAACTTCCACTTTTTCAGGCTGAACAGTCCCAATTCCCTCAGCCTTTCCTGGAAGGAGAGGTGCTCCATACCTCCAACCAGCTTGGTGACCTCCTGTGGACTTGCTCTCCCAGGTCCCTTTCCTTCCTGTGCTGGACATGCTTAGAGCTGGATGCAGCACTGCAGGCGGGATCCCACCAGGCTGGAGTTATGTAAGAACACAGTTACTTCTTGAAACATTCCCTTAAAACGTTTAGAACTCCCATTTAAGTATGAAACTTTCTTTCCACTAGACATCTTTTAATTAATGGAACTTGATCCTAGAAAGCCATTGGTGTAACTGTGAACTCAGGAACAAAGTTACCATAAAATAACACAGATTTGGTGTGCAAGATTGTTGTGCAAGACAACATAGATTTGTTGTAATATTCTCTTTGTTAAGTGTCTTTGACTCTAGGGCTGCCTTATGCTTTTGTTGCTGTTCATAAGTGATGTGGACTGAGGTGCTAGATGTCAGAGTTAGATAAACTAAAAAGTGCTCATGCTGCTAGTTCAAAATAAAAGATTTTAAAATAATATGCAATTTGATTTGGAAAAAAAATGAAAAGGGAGGAAAAAAACCAATGAAAAATGTCCTCCATATCCCTGGGATGCAGAAACGTGCTTGCATATCCAACATCCTAAGTGGCAGCCCTTCTTTCTCCACAGTCTTTCTGAAAGGTTTAGCATGAGGTTTAGCACGTGGTAGTGGTGCACATACTTTACTCAAAGACATAGGACTCCAGCAGAGCTTCTGTGCAAAAAGCCAACCATCAAGTTACTCTTGGTGGTGTTTTTCAGCCTGTCCCCTGTGGAGTTTACAGACCTTTTTAGCAGCAGTCAGGGAAGGCATTATTGTGATGGAGCAAAAGAAATCATTTAGTGAAATAATCTTAATGCACTAATTGTATTTCCCTTGAAAATTACTGCTGGGTTGAATTTTTCCTGCTGCCTCAGATGTTTTGAAGCTGTGTCTGGAGCCAGAAAGGAAAGGTGGGAGCTAGGACACTTCATTGCATCAGTCCTGGTTACACCACTGCCCACCCCTGCCTTTCCTCTCCTCTTGCTGGTATCCCACTGCCTCCAGCACTGTCCTTTACTGAATAAGAGGACAGAGAGTTTCAGTGTGGACTTGAGGAATGTAGAAAACTTGGAGTAAAATTGTATTTTGGTCAGTAACTCTTCCTTGTCCTGTTGTTTCTGGACGGAATCCAGCCTTCACATCAGGAGGTTTTGAGGGAAGTCCAGGAGCATGTGTGAATTGAACATCTGGAGAGGAAAAAAAAAATGTAATTCTGCTAAATTGTGGTTTTGGAGGGGATGGGAGCTGCTAGATTTTTTCAGTGGCTGGTCACATGGATTAGGGACATGAGTGCAGGTATAAGAGGAAGTGTTGAGTATCAAATTACTCCTATCTAATACTATCACAGGGTGTTGCAATTTACACAAAGCTAAAAGTGCCAGAAATTTGGATGATGTATCTTTATTTGTTCATGTATCTATATATGCATGAAAAAAAATCTCTAAATATCTCTAATCATTACTGGGAGCAGTGCTGAGATATTTTGTCAGAGGCTTTGGGCAAATCCTACTGGAAACATCCTAAATAAGAGTTGGCCTGGTCCGATGATAAGAAGCCTTCAGAAAAGTGCATCACATGTTTCTCTGAACACTGCTTTTTGTCTAGGACATAGAAAGTGAATCAATATTAAGTCCGAGGCTAGGACATCCCAGAAATCATTTTGTAAATCACACAGTCCTTGTATTCTAGCAGCTGCAGTTCTAATTCATCTGGATGTAGCTAGTTGCTGTCAGAAGCATAACACATCTTGAGCATTAAATGGATTTCTTGGAAATATCTTTAGGACACTTTTATCATTTTAGCACCATGTGTTTTTTCCTCTTATGTTTAGAGGTCCTTGGGGAGCGGCCAGGCCTGGTATCATGTTTCCACTGGAGATGCAGGGACAGGTGATATTCCTGAGGGTCAGGTGTTTGATGGCATGTGAATGCCACCAATGTTGTTGTATCCTCCCAGCTGTCACATCTGGAGTTCTGTCTGGCAGTGCTTTTCACAGAGGGTCAGTTATCCGATAGCATTGAAAGTGCACTAAGCAGAGATCAACCCTCTAGCAAAATACTCTAGAGGCAATTTTTTCCTCAAAAATTTCTCCTGTGGGACTTTCCACAGCTGGAAAGCCTTTTTTTGGTGTATGACCCTAACTGCTCTGGTTATAGAACAAAACTGAATAGAAAAAAAGGCAGGAAAAAATTTTCACTCCTTTTCCCACACTGAGCATAAAATGTACTGTCTGGCCTTGAACCAAGGGCCAAGAAATAACCCATTACCATGTAACATGTTCAGCTGGGGAAAGTGGTTTGACATTTAAAAGAGATGTTCTAAAATCATCCCAATGTTCCCTAATCATCCCAGCCCTGTAGGGATGCAGCAAAATCTGGGCTCTTCCCCAGGGGAAGGCAAGCTGGGAGATGAGGGCAGCAACAGGGTCAAGCCAGGGCAGGCAGGGCCAGGCATTGCCACCAAGGCAGAACTCGGTCCCACAGCATCAAAAGCAACCAAGAGCCCTGACAGATCCTTTCCAAATGCCTGTAGTAGATTTTTAAGCATCCAGATAGATCCCCAGGCTATGTGTTGAGTAGTCTGTTATTAGATCTTTTGTTGAGCTTCATGTGATGGTAATCAATAAATGCACTGGCTGTCAGCAAAAATCCTCAGGCAGAAATCATTTGCCACTGGGGTCTGTAATGTGCTTCTCCAGCAGGAGAGACACAAGGGTATTGTAAGCATTTTGTTTTCCTCTTCTCACACCTGATACTTTTTTTAACTGGGAAGATGGATTTCAGCAGCAAGCTCCCACTGAGGTTAATGTTAGAAAGCCTATTCTTGATGTAAAATACACAAAAGAAGCTCTAACAATGATTGATACTGTCAGTGTTGATATTCCTGACATTAATCCAAAGTTTATATAATTAAGCTGCCTCTAAAAAACACAGTGTTCAGCCAGTTGTTGCTGTCTTCTTGTTTGTGTCTTTTTCTTAGGGGAGTGTTGATATTTATGAAATGTTTCAAAGGAGTGGCTTTTGCTCCGGCTTGTCTGACTTCTTCCAAGACTGCATTAGAGATAGCTTATGTCACTGATTTGTCTGCATTGATCATTCTGAGGTGTTTAATTTGGTCAGCAGTTGACCTGTCCTTCGTTTACTGTGATTTTAAGTGACTACTTTTATGATGTGGAAGTGATGTTTGTCTCCTTTGTGTGAGCCATCACTGTAGGCTGTTAATTGCAGCAATTCTAATCAATTAATTGTTCCATGTAAAAATACATGCACATATATACACATATGGGGTTTAGTAACCGTTTAAAAATGTAACAACAAAGAGGGCCAAGATCCTAGATATAAACACTGAGGAAAAAAAAATCAATGAGTTAATCAATGCAGTATTGTAATTAAAAGTTGAATAGCATTAGGGTTTACTAATACATGGTGTTGATTCTTATTTAGACAAACACTTTTTCAATAAAAAAATCATTATGTAAGAATTAGTAGTATTAAGATAAATATCTTCCAAGCAATAAAAAAGATGCTGTGATTACTGTGTAATTCTAAAGGAAGTTAGCAGCACCTGTGAAGTATTTCTAGCCTCCAAAGGCTCTCTTTCCTTTTTCTCTTGAAAACCATACACACATGTTCCGATATTATTAGCAATGCTACTATGTCAGCATAAGTCATTTTACTGCCCTTGCTGCATTCCTCTCCCATGTTAGATCAAGGAGCTGAGCCCATAAGGAGAAATCTGGGCAGCCTCTTGTGCCGGCCTTGTGAGAAGCCTTTGAGGTGAGATACAGGGATGGCTACAAGGATTTCAGAGTGGGGTGGTATTGACTCAGAACAGGACCATTTCTGCTTAGGTTTTGCCCTAATTATTACCTACATTTTCTGAAGGGGCAGCTTGACACTTCATAGGAGGAGGAAGCAGGCATAATTCTTCAGTCTGAAGGTGGCTGGTATGTCAGAAGGCACTTTTGCTGTAGAGGCGATTTGCTTCCACTTTGCTTGAGTCTGGGAAAGTGCTTATTCAACCAGTCAAGGCTGGTTTCCCTTGGGAGCTGCTGCCACTCCAACACTCTAACAGGTAATCAGTAATTAATTATGTGAAAGCAAGATTAAAAAAAAGGAAAAATTTTGACCCTTTCATAGCCTTCAGAACATTTAATGACTATCACTGCATGCACCACATAAACAGCATTCATAGAAAGACAAGTCCCTGTAGGTGCTTTGCACAATAGTCCCGAACTAATATTATATCTTTTGTGCCTATACATATCTCCAGCTGCATGCAGGATTTCTCTGTGCTTAAGTCACTGCTGTGATACTCTGATGCTGGTCTCGTGCATTAAGGCTTTTATTGGAGGCACAAGAATGGAAGGATGATCTGCTTCCATGGCTCATCTAGGACAGGGCTTGGAACCAGTAAAGTTAAGGAAAGACTGAATTAAACCTCTAGGATTCCTCTTTTGTCCAGGATTATTTTTCAAATGAGCCTGACTCTCTGACCCCTCCACGAAAATGAAAGAGTAGAAAAGCCTTTCAGGTTAATCTTTAAAGTAACATCATTCTTTCTGTTGATAAAACACCATGTTTTATTTAAATACCCTGAATTCTCACTTATAAAGCTAACAATCAAATAAAACCACCAGAATCCACTGATCATATAAAGAATAATGAACTTCTGAATGTGGAAATTCAGCTATTAGCTTTGAAAAGGTGTTCTAGGGCAAATGGATTAACTACGAACGATACAGCTTTATTTAATCATGGAAGCATCACACCACTCTTTTTGTTTCAGTTACACTGCTTCTTTATTGAATATAATTTACAATAATTTTACATATTGTTGCAAAAATGAATTTTTAACAAGGCCATTCCCCTGAATGAGCAGTGATTGAACTGAGGATGTTACTGCTGCTCATTCTCACCGTAAGGTGTGGATCATAGCAAGAGAGGAGAGGATTTGAAGCAGCAGATCCTTTGAAATATCCTGGTACCTCCACTGGCAATCTTGAGTTTGCAGTGTCTGAGCTTCAGCTTTCCTTTATTTCCTTGTACAAGTCAGAGATGCTAATCCACAGGTCTGGAAACAGTGCATGGCTCTTGGAGAGGGTAAGTGAAGGTCCTAAGCTTATGTGTGTCAGTCCTCTTGGGTGCCCCAGCTGGCACAGCAGCTAGATATGCCAATGTGGATGTGTGTGAGGTGGCAAGACAACAGCCTGGGGAGGCATACAGACAAGATGTTCCAGCACATTTCAAACTAGAGGTCGAGCTGGCAGATGTTTGTCATCTTTTGCCAGGATGTCAGAGCCAGAACCCCTCTCCTCAGCTCTTGGCATAGACAGAGGTGTAGCAATGCCCAGGTTCCTTCTAGAGCACTCCAACCAGTTATGAATAATTAATATCAGATCTGGAGGGGATCTGGATTTTCTTCTCAAACACCAAATTTTCAGAAAATTGTAGGGGAAAAAAATTTGAGCGTAAATCTCAAACATAGACCAAGCTCTTCATAAAGCATGCTTCAGTCCTGAGTCACAAAGTTGAAGAATTTATTATTCTGCCCAAAACACCATTTTCTATTAACATAAAAAAAATTTATGACTTCTGCAACAGAGTCTGGCACAGCTCATTGCTTCCTTCATGTGTACTGCTAGTGTATGTAAGCACTCAGCCAGGGCTGTGCATGCTCTTCTCATCCACACAGATCCCACAAAGCACAGAATTGAAAGCAAAGAGGTCACAGGAGGAAAAAAAATAAAAATCCAGTGAATCTATTATGGCTAAGAGAACAGTAAAAAAAGAGTTTCCTTTGTATACCCTCAGAATAATGATGACTTCCACATCTTTGAGTTTTATTGCTAAACTTTTCATTTGTAAGTGTACTTACTGGTTACAAGAACTACTCTTCAGTTAAGTTTTGGTTGTCTGAAAAGAAATGGTAATATTTGACAGTAAATAACAAGATATTCAAAGTAACAGATAAGGGAGACAATGAACTGATCCAAGGAGTCATTGCTTCTGTTGAGGCATTGTTATCATCTTTAGAGCAGCATCACTCAGCCGTGAATGTTCTTAGAATTAGTTCTTTTTCTGATAAAGCTGTGCTTACTGAAAATTTTCATTTTTTCATTGTAAGTGGGTTCTGTAATAATAAGGATGGTGCTTTTATGCTGCACTAGCTTACACTGCTTTGCCTGGTGAGGATTTGACCTTAAATCCTTTCACACTTGGTGCAGTTGGAGAAGCAGGAGAAGGAAATGCCTATAAATGTGATTCTGTCTTTTACATCTCTCTTTTTAGAGTTATCTATTCAGAAGCTAAGTATTATGATTCACTGTGCCAGACTGGGTTTGTTGCTTCATAGCTGTAGGATTGGTAGAGGAGTTTCACCCCATGGATCATTAACAGAAGTGATTTAAGGTTGAGATTTGTAGGAAATCTTTTGGACCAAATAGGAAAATATGTGCACACACAGGAACAACAACCTTAAACACTGTCTGCCTCCTTGATCTTTATGAAAATTGCCAATCTGTGTAGTTGACAAAAATGGGAACTAGATGTCACTTGGATTAGCTATTTTCACAGTTTGTAGTGAATATATGTTTGCAAGGTACTTGCCAATGGAGTTAACTGCTTATCTCTGACAGTTCTGAAGAATTCCTGAAAGGCACTCTGAGTAGCAAATAAAAACTATTTATTAGAAAAAGTTGGTGGTATTTTGGGTTTTAATCTTTCCTGTGCTAGAGATTCAAATATTTGTGCTATATTTTATTTTAAACTGCCAATTTACACTCATAAATTCTTATGCATTACACTTATCCCTCTGTCTCAGAGAAAGCCTTTTTGTGCTGCTACATCTTATTCTCCTTTAAAAGTGTGATATTTTGAAAATCTCATTTTAGAAGGTCAATGTGAGAACCGGAATAGCACAGACAGATACATTTTTTTAATATTTTACTGGACACAGAAATACTTTCAAGGACAGACCTTGTTCATCTGCAAGGACATTCATTCAGTAAATGAAAATGGACTCCCTCATCCAAGCCATCTACCACTTTTCATTTCTCCACCATCTTCACCTGCCACCCACCCCTGGCGCAGATGGACCATGTACCTCTACATTTTACACGTTTGTTGTTGTTGTTTTTGTTGTTTGGGGTTTTTTGTTTTGGTTTTGAGGGGCATGGGAGTGTGAATTAATGAAGGGGAATGAGTTTGGGTTGCTTGGGTTTTTTTCCCCTTCCTTTAAATGCTGACTACATTCCCATTTGGTTGTTAAAAAAATTTGTTTTGAACTGACCCTCATTCAATGTCATGGATAGTGCAATGAATACCTTTTAGAAATCACACCGTGAAACGAAGTGGACAGCAAGGATTCCACCTAGGGGAAAACTTCTGGGAGTCCCTGCAGCAGCTTCCCAAGGGATATTGGGTATGAGATGTAGTCTTGGAAGAAAACCTGCACACTCTTGAAAGAATGAAAGTCCTCTAGAAAGTGGAGCAGGTATGCTGCTAGCATGCTGCTGTAAGCATGCTGCTACACTGCCTACAGTGCTCTCACAAGGAAAGACAGCAGAATCTCAGCCAGTGTGAGCAAGGGGTCTGTGGCTGTGGAAAATATTTATCACTGGAGGGATTAATAATATGCACTGAATTCCAGAAGAACAAATAGAACACATCACAGAGGATTGTGATGTTTTGATGTTGAATTTAACTATTGAATTAAAAAAATATACAATAATAAAGGCTCATATTATTTAGCAAAACTGTTCTTTGGTAATTGAACCGCGACTCACCTCACAGCAAGAGGTTTCATTTGTGAAGTCTCACAAAGGCCAACATACAAAAGATGCAATTAAGAAACACAATGCATTGTAAGCTGAAGCCTAAGTATGAAAGAGAAAAAAGGTGTTATTTCTGATTATATAGAAAATATATTCCTTATTAACAGCCTAAAACTTCTTTCAAATGAAGGATTAGGTTATTCAGTCACATGCAAGAATAAATCACCCACCAGTGCACATTTTCTGAGTTAACTGTGAAGCAGGCAAAGTAAAACTGCTTTTAAAACTAAGGTAGACTAGAACAGTATCCATCTGAAAAAATAAATAGATAATTGATAGAGTCCTTTGCCTCCAGGAACCAGTACTGGCATAAGGCAACACATGAGCACATTTGCCCTCATGCAACCGTCTGTACCTGGAACAGTGGTGGCAGACCCGAGGACAGAAACTGGTTCATTGCAATGGAATCACTGTTCAGCCTCCAATCTTTGGATCCAAGTCTGGAAAGAGCCTTATAAATGCTTTGATAAGTACAGAGCAGCCAGTGTTCATGCACTTTGCATGCCCATGAGTAAATTGGAGCATAGTAGTAAGGGAAATTCATGTGCATTGACAAAGTAGTGCATTGACACTGAGCCTGAAGACTTCTGACAGACCTACCAATTATCTGGAGTGTGGGAATGTATGAATGCATTGATCCTAAATGCAATGACTGTTTTCAGTGAGGTCCAGCATCTGTTTTCCATGTCAAAATATTCATCAGGTTTCTGTCATAGAAAGTATGAAGCATTGATTTAGAGATGATCCTTTGATGTAAATCCACTGTGCAAAATCAAGAAGTTGTGGCTGATGCCAGCAGGAATTGGGACCTTTGATGGGTGACTGGATCAGCAGTACTCAAGGCTATCTCATAGCCTGAGAAATGCAACCAATTGCTCCTGTCTGAGTTGTGGCTCTTCGGGGTTTTGTGGACTAAAGAGCTGTCAAGAGTAGGTATAGCCAAATAAACAATGGTGGTTCTAATAAAAGTGATTATTATAGACCTTCATTAATTTATTAGATTAGCATTTCTTTGGAGAGAAGTGAAGGAAAGCATGATTTAGAGAAATAAAAAACTGGAAAGAGAGGGATGAGTATGGTCAGCAGATGCAGGGTAAGAGAAGAACATAAGCAGGACTTACATGTTGGTAGTAAATGTTCTGTGGAAAGGATTAAACCACCTAGACTGAGTTAAAGCTGGATTCTTGACATTGAAGAGAGCACTTGCATGCGTGTGTGTATGGAACATTTCATCCACAGAGATAAAATCTAATGCAGTGGGTGAAAGAAAGACAGTGAAAGGGTTTGAAGAGGGCCTTGAGATTTTTAAGACAGATGAAAAGGGTTTTAGTTTGGTTTAGGCAAATAGGTTTAAACAAGGGCAAATAAAATAAATTAAAATGAATAATTATAAATTAAAATAAAATAGGTTTAAACAAGGACAATTAAAAAAAAAATCTTTCTTTGAAGCAAAAAACTCAAAAAAGCTATTTTTTTTTCAGAATAGTCTCATCATCCTTTGATTGGAGCAAAAGGTATTGAATGACCTTTGGTGATGAGAAACTTTCCTGGTACTTTTCCTGGTATATTCCAGACTAAGGAAAGCCTTTGAAAGTTTATCATCCCAGTTGTGTTATATATTTTAATTTTGATATGTTCAAAGAAATTCCAATAAGATAGGAAACCGGCTACTGGTAGCTAACTACATAATAAATTGATTTGACAGTGTTAATTAGCAACAATGTTAACACCATAATTTTAAAAAATTGTTATGTATAACAAAATTTCAATGTAAATTGCCTTATTTGCCCTACTAAATTATACATTAAAGTTGAATGTTAAAAACTTTAAAGATATCTTTACATTTATTTTCCTGTCTACTAAAGGATAGGCTTAAGAATATTTTTCAATTTATTTTCCTGAGGACAAAAGTCCCAATTAAATGCTAGAACTGTAGACAATTGCATGCATTCCTGTGATAAATTAGGTTTACTCTGAATCATCAGTTTTCTTATTTCTTCCATGAAGCTTTTCCAGTTCATATTCCCCTATTTAGCCTATTAGCTTTTCCAGTTCATGTTTCCCTATTTAGTTGTAGGCAAGATTATAATTTATGTTTTGCACTTTATTTTTAATTTTAATTAATGATGTTATAATCAATTAGTGTAAGTCAAAATGTCCATAGGATATATATCAAAGTAAGGACAGAAAAGTGTAAAACACACAGAAGAGACCCAGGACTGATGGCTTTTGTGTGATTCCTCTTTAATACTGCTACACTTTTCCAAACCTGATTCTTGCAGTGAAGGAGGGTCTGCTCTACAGGATGAGAGAACAGTGCTTGGAGTTACCAGCTGTGCTGGTTGTTTGTTTCTGCTGTTTGCTAGGACAGGCAAGGGATCACTGGAACAGATCACTGAGCTGAAGCCTTCTGTTGCCTTTCCTGGGGTAGGTGGGATGGTGCGCACCATGCAGCAGAGAGTTTCTCTCTCCAGGAAGACCTGTTTCAGTCCTGAGTGATGACAGCATAACCATTCACTTAAAAAAAACCAAAAACAAGCCATAACAAAAAAAATTTCCTAAGTATGGTATCTTCTTCCTGCCTCTGTCTTTGGCTTTGTTAGAAGACTAAAAATTTGACCTTAATTTGACACTAAACCTCCTATATGAAAGCATGGCCACAGAGAAAAGTTGGATGAAAAGCAACAGCCCAAATATTCATTAACAACTGAACTCAGGTATGTGAAAATTCTGCAAGATTTCAAACTGCACGAAACCTTTGGAGTGGATACCACATCTGCAGAGCTGCTTCTATTTTGATTAGAGAGATGGCCTTATACATAAAAAGAATGACTGGCAGTAAACCTGGGTATTTGTCATAATTATGGTAAAGCAGATGTTTTAATTTTTAATGTTGTACTGAAGGATTTATGAGTTTCTTGCCATTCAGTTGCTAGACTTTACCTTTTAGATAAATTGCTTTTTGTTCTTTCTGGTGGTTCTTGATTTCCAGCAGTGGCATTTAGCTTTGTGTTTAAACCTCTCCTTTTCCCATCTGTTATGTTCTACAATGTTAGTTTAATTTTCAATTTGGCATTTTTAGTCTAGGCTAAGGCTGCTCTGAATTTCAAATGAAATAACAAAAGCCAACACAAACCAGTTCTTCAGAACCTGAATTACATATCTGGATAAATGTTTATATCTTTGATTAAATGTTTCTGCAATATATGATTTGTTTCTTCTTAGTTATTACTCAGAAAAGTTGCTTTATGCTGACCTTGGACCCTATGAATGGAATGAATTATTTAAAAAGAAAACATTCAAAATGTATCCAACCTGAAGGAGATACCGTGTTGACCCTTAATTCTGCTCATAGCACAGGATTGATTAGATTCCAAATTAGTATAATTTCATGCTGATAAATTTAAAAAAAAATATCTTTTCTGCTGATTCATTTCTTTTTATATAACATTTTCCATTTCACTGTTTACATACTTCTCCATGGAAGGTGAAGAAATTTATTTGGCAACATTATAACTCTCACTTCTCTGAAAAGAAAGTGCAGTCTTGAGGAATGTAACTGTACAGTTATCTTGAAAAACAGTGGAATCTGTGACTTTAATTAACAGTGGCAGTTCAGTTTTAATTTTAATTATCAGCAGACAAGTGAAAGCCTTGACTTTTCTTTCAGCAAAAGCAATGATTTACTTTCTGCAAAACCAATGATTAAAGCCTCCCTTCAGCATCTACTTTTGAGCTGTTTTACTGGATGTGGGAAGAATTTAATCTTCTCATGGCTTTTGTGTGGCTTACCCAATATATAAATAATGAGGTTCAAAATAATGAGATGCTGCTGGAGCAAAAGCAGTGTCTTGTGAGGTAGGAAATAAAGTGTACTTCTGGGCTCATTAAAGAACTCTGGGCAGTTACTTTTCTATCCAGATGTTTAGTTTAAGGTTCCTTAGGCAGGACACTGGGACAAGGATATATAAGAGCTTACCAAATGTGGTTTCAAAGTAGTAAAACACTAAAATGGAGAATTCTTTAAGAGAGGGTGAATTTTGCGAGTGTATATCAGCACAAGAATTGATTTCTAGCCAACACTACAACTTTGCAGTCTCACAGGCATGCACAGCTTTCTACCTTGCAACCAGCACCACTGTGTCTTTCCAGGCTGGGTGGAATGGAGTAACCACCCTTAAGAAATTTCAGCTTTCACTCATCACTCTCTCCCAAGTGTAAGCCTGGCAGTCCTAAGACCTGTCATTTGAAAAAAAAGCAAAAATGTGGAGAAAGATGACAAGTGTCCATGTAAAGTTTCATTCTCAAGATAAACATATAAAAAGCAATAAAGGCCAAAAAAAAAAAAGTTAATACTAGCAATACAAAAAAATACAGGTGGGTTATAGCAGATACTAACTATCTGAATATCTTGTATTTTGTAAGCTCAAGTGGTAATCCTAATTAAGTCCACATTTTCTCACCTAAGTGCCTAATAGTTTTAATGTCTCAGTGACTGGAGTACTATTGCTTTTACTTGGTGATAAAACTTTATGCATCATTTATGGAAGAAAAGAAAATAATTAGTTGCTTAATTATATGCTTTTATCACTACATAACTTGTATCAGATATGCTGTAAACTCATTAATAGAGTGGAACAAAGTTTTTATTTGGATTTTTTTAGTCATCCTGTTAAGTGTGTAATTACTGGGGATAAACAAAGATGTTACAGCTGAAATCTGAAGTACCTTGAAATGAGTGGGCTCTGAAAGACACTTTTGCAACTGTCAGAGACACAGCGAAGGTAAAGACAACCAAAATAATTTTTCTCTTCTGATTCTTTGTAAACCCAGTCTTGAGTGCATCTCAGCTGAATTTAGGAATTTGATAGAGGAAGTGTGTTAAATTTTAAAATAATTTAATTGTCATTTAAGAATAAAGTGGGTTTTATTTGTTCAGTGGTACACAGAAGTCCACAAGCCTTTAGAAGTAAAAATAAGATTGTGTCAGACTATCAAAACTTTAAGCAATGCAGCACAGATTTTCTGCACTAGTTTGTGTCTCTGCAGTGTAGTCCCTTTTCCCTGTGGTGCTGTAATTCTGCATAAGAAATGATTGATAAAAACAGCTTCAAATCTAGATTGCTTTTTTACTATTTTGTTTGTGAAGTTGTACATACTCAAGATAAGTATGTTGCCCAAGTGCTAATTTACAGCATCTGTAAGTGGGAAACTGTCTTGGTTAGATTTGATTTGACAATCTAGTAGTACTTTTGAGATTTTCACATCATGTATTTTCCTTTGCTGAGTCACAGTGATCTGATTTCATTATTCATTTATCAATCAGAGAGGCTCGAAGATACTTTCCTTGCAAGGATGATGAAAAAAAAGGAAGGTATACTTTTACAAATAGAGTTACCAGTTGTATTTGCTCATGAAAATTGGAGTTTAATGTTCATCAGAAAATCACGAGTGGTTGGAAACAAAGTGTGAAGCAGGCACATTTAATCTTTACGAAGTGGACATATTCCCATTAAATCAGTCTGAATCTCTTCTTTTTCCTGTACACAAATAAAATAACTGAATAAAACTGTTTATCATTTGTTCCCAACCTGTAGCAATTCCTTTAAACCTGGAGCACTTTGTCACCTAGTCCAAATTTATGAAAAAATAAAATTTATCATTAAAAATGTTGCTATTGGGTGAAACACACAGTGGTTGGGTTGATGTTATAAGAAGAAAAGGAAGTTTCATTCTATTTTCTGGAAGGCTAAAAACCCCAGACCCTATCTCAGACTTTGCTGTTACAGTTCAGAGAACTCTGCTGAGCCAAAATCTGTGGCTGTAATTTAGTTTCAAGCTTATGATCTATAAAAATGAATTCAAATAATTTCCTCTGCAATACAGTTGTTCAGAACATGCCAAATATTGAGTTATGTTTATCAGTTGTGCTCTGTATCTAGGTTACTGTTCCCATGAAGCAGGCAAGGCATAATTAAATTCCCACAGCACAGAAATATTTGGTACTCTGTGAAGTCTCCCTTACAGTGTTGCTTTGTGGGTTAAGTATTGATGGGTTTACCTTCTCTTGTCCCTCATCAACACCTCTTATCAGGCTCCTGAGAAATAATATAACTAATCTGAAAGGAGAAGGAGATCTGCTAATTATATTGCTACTGTATTATTAAATTATTTCAATATTAGGTGCATTTTTAACATTATTCCAAATAGAATAATTTGTATTTTAGTAGTAAAGGAGAGCGGGCTACCACTAGAGGCCTGACTGTGCTAGGCACAGAACAAAACCTAAAGAAAACAGGACTTTTAAAAGTGACTTATGCTTGAAATCTGCAACAGCTGACAATGCATGATGTGCTTGAGGGAGATAGAGAATAGAAAAAAGAGGGAAATTATATAAGTAAAAATGTTTTCAGATCAGCCATCCTGACAGCCAACAGCATCCTTGTAGCATAACTGTGGCTAATTGCTTTGTTAGCTTCTAGACAAAGAAAAATTTTAAATAGGGAGTTAAAGGGAAGAATAGCATAGCTGTGTCTGTGGCCTTCCTAAAGCGAGAAGCAGCATGGGGAAAGGCGTGAAAATGCTTTTATAGAAGTGCAACAGGAGATGTTGGAGATGGGATCTGCCAGGGGCTGCTCAGAGGTAGCCGCCAGCAGCCCAGCACCGAATGAGGAGTGCGAGGTTGGATGGGAATGAGATTGGAAAGGTTTTGGGAGGTTAAAAGAGATTATATTTGAAGTAATACAAGGAGATACTTGGACTCAGGGTTAAAGGGCTGGAATGAGACACTGGGTAACTGCACATAAGGTCTTGTCCTTTCCTCTCCTGTTGATGTGCACTGTATTGACTGAGAGGGTGACAGTCACAAGACTTTTGGAAACCAGGAAAAGCAGCGCGCTTGGCAGTTCCCTTCTGCTGGCTGCGCCTTGCCACGTCTGGAGAGCCCATTTTAGAAAACCTCTAAACAGACTGGTGAGGCAAGACATCTCCAGCTTCAGGTGCAAGGAGCCATGCATGAGCTTCTCTAGAGATGGAGCTCTCCTTCAGGAGCCGCTTTGGCTCCATTAACAGGGGCCTGTGCTCCCTGCTGGAAGATCCCCTGACTGTGCACAGCTGCACCTGGACAGACAGACGGCTGCATGGCAGGAGCTGTGCCCGCTGCTCTCGGAAGGCTGGCGCTTTTGTCTGCGCGCCAAGGCCGACAGAGCCCGCCTGAGGGCTGCGCTCTGGGAGGAGGCCCGAGAGCCGGAGCCAAGGCTGAGACACAGCTTGCCCTCGCTGGGACTTCCAGCCAGGCACAGTGCCAAGGTCCCCACAGACACAGCTCCCTGGTATGCCCTGGAAACGTGTGGGTTTTAGCTGCACAGTCATGTCATGCAGTGAGCAAGGTGGTGGCCGTCCTAGGAACTCCCTGCTAGGCCCAGCACCAGGTGCTCTCTTTGCCCTCAGCTGCATGGCAGCGCTTTACAGAACTCCTCCTCTCCCAAAAGCACATGCTTTCTGCCCATTTCCAACCCTGTCCTTTGTAAATGGTTGCTGGCAGGAAACGCTTTCCAGTATTGCACAAATGGCTGCTTGTAAGCCATTAATCCTCATTTTACACCGCAGTTCTCCCTAGCAGCTCTGCCTGCTGCCTGCGGTCAGAGGGTTGCAGCAGGCATGGCGAGCTTGGCAAGGCTGGAAATGAGCTTTGGGAGAACAGACACTTGCTAATTTTTTCTTCCTTTTCATTACAATAATAGGCTTTCTTTTCAAGGTGCTCACTAGAGGTTGCTGGTTTTTTTTTCTTACTGTGTTTTTAGGCTATGGGATTTCCTGACATACTAAGTTCTTTTCCTTTTTTTCAGAAGAACCAGTTTTCCTTCCTTTCAGCAAGATCAGGTGGAAGATAATTTAACTTCCTTGATGAAGACACAACTCTGATTTTAAAGCAAATTTTTTAGGATTATAATTAATAAATAAAAGTATTGTACAAATATGGAAGATCCAATAAAACATGCTCAAGCTATTAAACAAATGCGCATTCCAAAGTTTTCAATTCCAGAAATCTGGAAACCTTAAAAATGAAATCTTACACAGCATGTCTATGTCACTTTCTCACAATACCAGTTCATATATGACTTATTACACTCCAAATCCCTAGGTGGGCTTAGTCTCCCTATTTAATGAATATAGCATTAGCTGTTTAACTTTAGAGGCAACCATCTTTCATAAGCAGGTCAATTATCTTTGCTATTATTAATTTTATCAAAAAGACAAAATTTGCATGCTAATATAATTCTTTTGATCCTCAATTATTTGTAATTTCCTAGATAAAAAATTTAAACAGCAATGTCCTCATAGCAACTGATAATTGTTCAGTACAAAATATTTGAGATAATTTTCCTTGGAGCTTGAGTGGGTGTAATAATATCAGAGAATGTTTTATAAACTCTCCCATCACTATTCATGTCCTGATCCCAAATAGATAGACTGCTCATCCTCTTTCTATTAATGGTGTAAGAATTATTTTTACTAATATTATTACCATTGCTACTACTATTATTATGGATCTAGAAGAAGAATCAGACTGACACAAGAAAGAATATGTATATTTAAATGGCAATTCTGTACATGATATGGTCTCATATGCCCAGAGCTGCTGCTGCATAATGATGTGTAAAACCTTGTAACACAGACCTTTAGTAATTTAATATTTCTTCCTTGTCTAGGAAGCACTTAGGAGTTTTTCTTTTTTTCTTTAGTGGATTAAGAAGACACCTTAAAGCTTTAGCATCTGTCCTCAATTTTCAGACCTGTTCTAGATTGAAATCGTTCTTCAAATGCACCCTCCGTGATTTCCTAGAGCGGAAGCCTTGGTTATTAAAGAGCATTAATGACACTTACTGATGTAACTGAGAAGAAGGCAGACCCATTAATCTGCTAATTTATCTTCTCCTTACCATCAGGTCTCAGCAATTGTGACCTTACAGCTTCACCCTGTGGCCTGTTGCACTGAATTTGGTGAGACCCACAGAAACTCACTTATCTTTGGTCGTCTGGCCATTGCCTTTATTGCCACAGACAGATTTAATCACAAGCTACGTGATTTTTGACACATGGCCATGTGCCTTTGGGTGTCTGGACCTGTCTGTGGGCTGTAGCCTGCAACACCCACCCATTGGCACAAGCAGACATGGGGAGCAGAGCTGGCACAGAGCAGAGCTGGGGCAGATGGATGCCTGGCAGCCAAGGCTTACAGAAGACAGATTGCCAGCTTGCTCCTGCAGTCTGACTGCCCCAATGAGTTCACAGTCCTGAGCTGGATCTCTTCTGGAAATTCAAATTCTGTTGTCCTGTATTTCTTAAAGCTATCAGGGATTTCACTGTCTCAGACTCTGCATAGCTCAGCCCTGCAAATTGAACACATTTTTGTGACTATTGAACATATTTTTCAACCTTTAGTGTGCCAGATTTTTGTAATGCTAGAACTGAATTAGAGGGCCTTATGCCTCTTGGTAAGGCCCAGAAGAAAGTGTGATTCTAATGCTGGGGAAAAGTTTTAGTAGAAGAGCCTATTCATAAACAATTTTTACAGAGTATAAATTCAGTATTTTTACAGTTATGGTATATTTATGGAACACTATGACAGCAGTTCTGCAGTCAGGGGTCTTATTAAAATTATTTACTGTATTCCCACTGCTGCTGTCACTGCTCAGACAAACAGCTCTTCATCTTTTGACTTTAGTCCTTGGATTATTTATTTATCATTTCTGCAAGCATTAAAAAAAAATCATACTCCCTTTCTGAAATATGATTAATTAATTGGTTGCTCAGGAATTGTTTCTATCAGCCACTGAAGTTCTTCCAGAAACTACTACTAAGTTTCTTATTTAATTTTTTTGAAGTCTGTTTTCAGCTTTTTATTCCTAGAGGTACCTGAAGTGAATGAAAAAATAGGTGTAGATTCTAGGAGCAGACCTACACAATTTTTGCTGAGAGGACCCTAGGACTACACTACAGTAATAAAGACAAACAAGTGAAAATCAGCATAAAATTTTGCAAGTTGGTCAAAATTTCCATCAGAGAGTCAATGGGGTATTTATTTGGGCCCAGATCAGTAAACAACACATAGCTTGTAAGCAAAGTGTGTTTGCAATTGAGAGCAGAGCCCCTCATTCTTCACCCTGCTCAGCTCCCTGGCTGAAGCAGTGGGGCTGTCAGAATGCTTTGACTCAAGTGGCTTGATGTGATTTGCACATCTTGGCAGTATCTACAAGGCACCTTCTGGCAGCATTTGAGCAGACCTCTCCAAAAGAGAAAACTGCTGACACAAGAGACATGAGCTGAAGAGTTTCACACGATCCTTTTCTGAGCCTTCAGCGTATTTATTTTTTGTTTCCTTCCAGTAAGAACTTCATTAAAACTGAAACTCATTTAATAATTTCTAACTCCCTGCCTTTTTCTCCCTGCCTTCATACATTCCTCATGTGTCAGCTTCATTCCTTGTGGATCAGTTTTGAAATACCAAAGTTTGTGACTTGGTACTTGCTAGGCAAGCTTTTCAGTGTTGAAATTTGGGCTTTCAAATGTTAAGGCTTTTTGCCTTAACATAGATTCTAGTCCTGTAAAAGCAAAACTTCAAGCACAAGTGTTTTTCAGAAACACTCCCATTCAAAAGTAAATAAAAACATGCAGGGGTTTCTGCTATTTCTTCTGGTTTTTCATTCAAAATTCCATGTGCAAAATTGTAGGTCTAAGAAGAGGTCATTTTAAGTTTACCATTATTTTAGATTTTGCTGGGAAAGGGCAGTTCCATTCACTGCTTTAATGAAATGGCTTTTTCTAGAGAAAAGATCTTAAACTTACGCTGACTCTCACATCAACTATGGGTCACCAATGTCGTGTTGCAGTGAGCAAGACAAGCACCACAAGGTAATGGATAGCTGAGGATGTAATCTATGGACCATGTGGAAGAATCCTACTCTATTTGGTGAAAAAGGGTGCTCATTGCTGAATGTCCAAATGTAAGAAACAAATGAGTTGCACAAAGCTGAGGCAAGGTCTCTGAGGGATGAGGGTCAGTGTCTTAGAGGGTGTATTTTTATCAGGAGTGATTGAACGGAAGAGAAAAGAGAGGAAAGGAAGTGAAAACAATCTTTCAGTATATGAGGGGTTGCAGTAAATAAGGAGAGAATAACTAGGTTTTACTAACAAGTTTTAGTCCTGTCTTTGCTAAGGTTAGGACAAGACATGTTGTCTTTAATTGCAATGGAGAAGACTTGGCTTGCACATTAAGCTTTTGTGCTAGCAAGGATAAGCAAAGCACTGGAATATGTAGTTTGGGAAGGTGAAGGAATCCCCACCATGAGAAGTACTCAGCAGACAAATGTGCCACGAATGGCCTAAGGACAGTAGATCCTGGCTGTGAGGCAGTGGGTAGACCTTCTTTATTCATGAGTCTGCAAACATCTCTAATTGTATGAGATGGTTAAAGAGAGTTAAAACAAGTGGCAGCCTAAAGCAACAATTGTATTTTTATGAATTGTGCAATAGTGATGGCTTTCACAAAATGCATATAAGACCTTGTAATTCTTGCTTTCATACCAAACTCATTACAAAGGGGAAGGATGTAAGAGACCCATTCCTTTGTTTTGATTTCCTATGTGTTCCTCATACTCCACTGCCTCTTCCTGTCTGCGTATATGTATATAATGAGCAGCATGAAAAGAGGTACTTTTTGGGGTTTTTTTCTGTAGATTAAAAACTATAATACTGATAACATAATCAGATATTTTGGTTGCTGTAGTGTATACAGAGTAGGATTTCTGCTGAGCAACAATCCCTGACTAATGTGGGAGAAGCTCAGTGACAAGGAGTTTTCCATGAGAAGAAAGCCATTGCTGGAGGAAGGAAGTGTTCTTAATGGCTAAATTTCATTTAGCGTTAGGTACATCAATGATGATTCCTTCCATTAAAGAAATGAACTAATTGCCATTAAACAGAGAAAGTTTTTAGAAAGAGTTCAGCTGCCTGTGTTTCCACAGGATATCTACTGTATTGTGTTTAGAGAAATAGAAAAAAGAAGGTAACACAAAATGCTTCTGTTATATACTTTTAATGGCAGCAGGTCTACTTGTTTATACTTCTAATGGCAAGCAAATCTACTTGTTGAACAGGAACTGCTGTACCTAGAGTAGACATCATGAACGCAATTGCCAAACAGCCACACCCTCCACATTCTCATTTTTCCATGTTACAGGGTCTTTCCAACGAAGTCATTACATGCATGACCAAACAAACATAATATAGTGGTGTGAAAGGACACTCCAGTTGTATTATGAATTTGCCCATGCCTGTCTTCACACCTTTTTGGAAGAAAAATTCTCACGTCTCCTAATAAAACCCGTATGCCAAAAAATGAGGAAATGAAACATACGCTGTAATGATGCTGACTGCATGAAAATATATATTAGAGAATCTGTCATCCACCTTCAAAACAGTTTTTCTCTTGTTGCTTATTACTTGCTTGAATGTAGACAGAAAGCCAAGCAATAAATGCATCCTCTTGATTTCCTTCTCTAATACTGTGCACACCTCCTTTAATCATCATAGATAAAAACTGCTGAGCACCTTATGCAAAGGAGAGAAACAGAGTTTCTCCAGCACTCTAGGGTTAGATCAGAAGTGTGTTTTTGAAGCAGATCTCAAATCATCCCTATTTATTGATTTAAGTTGCAGAAATTTGGTATCAATTTTCAAGACACTTAGTCAAAGGTCATTCCTAGGTTTAACCATGCTCGTGTTCATGGGTCCTCCATGTCAGCTTCAACTCTACTATCAAGATGAAAGTAGCTGTTATCTTTAAAATTTGTATATTATACTTGTCTCACAAGTGGTATTTGTACTTTGGTGGACGCTTATAAATGTGTATTCTTTTTTGTGGTAAAAGGATATTTAGAAAAGTCGGAAACATGGATAGGATATCTCCTTAGGATAGCTCTTCATAGAGGAAGGATAAAGGATGCTTCTTTTCATTATATAATCTTCTCTGAATCCCGAAGTTAATTGCAGATAGTTGAAGTGTAATGTCTCCATTTTCTAGTGTCTTACAGTTACAACTTCTGAAAATACTGGCCTTTGGAGAGTATCAGGAGAACATGACCTGCTCACTTCTTATTTCAAGAATCCATAGATTGACACATCCATTCCAAGCATTTTTACAGTTCTTGCTGCTGCATGTCTCAATGTCACACTTCCTACTGCAAACTCACTCTCTAGTTAGCAAGCATTGATTAATGAGTTGACTGGAGGGGTGATACCAAAATAAAACCCAAGTGAGATAATCAGCTGGAGGAAAGGTTTTGCAGAGTCTGCCTGTGGAGATGTAGGAGGCTCAGAGCCGGCCCATTAGTCTGCTCTGAGTACCCTGGGTTCTGCCATTATGGCCAGTTCTCAAGATTTTGTTGGCAACCTCACAGTCCATCTACATTTATGACAAACTCTGCAGGCAAGGAATTAATGAGTCTCAGATTTCGTTATAAGGAAAGAAATGTTCTAGTCCTTGAGGCTGCAGGGAAAGATGGCTGAAGCCATGTAAAACATGCATCTGGAAACTCAAATTCAGGAGCACACAATATCTATTTTCTTAATTAAGGCAAAAGTTAACTGAATGTTTAAGAAATTGAGGATTTTTCTTCAGCACTTGGAAAATCAAAGTTCTCTAAGTCCCATTAATATCAGCTTTCATGAAAAGGTCATGCTGTGCTTCTTATATAGTGAAAGACATTCTTTGTTATGACACTGGGTTTGTATTTTTCTATTTTTTAATGTATGCAATAACTGTAGACATAGATCTAAGGGCCTCAATTATATAGATGTATAAAATTATGTAAGTAATCAATAGACAGTAGTGCAACATGTCTCAATAGTGTCTATAGCATCAAGAGAAAATGTGCATAATTTAATGAAGAAAGCCAAGATGGAAGTTTGCTCTCTTCCTCCTTCTGTTAAGAAGGGCAGAGATGTCTGTCTTATACTATAATGCTTAAATGAATTAGTAGAATGACAGTTTTTAGTTGTTTCAATTCCACTTTTTTGCATAGAGTTTACAAGAAATTTGCCATTAAGCTGCAGAGAACTTATCTTCATTAACATATAGCCAAAAAAGCAGGCTGTTATTCTTATGGAAAGCAAAACCAGCATGCCCCCTCTGTAATACCCATTCCTCCTTTCACACTTAAACACTATACTTTTCTTTAAATGATTGCATGTATTGGTACCCTTTCATAAAGCTTTGAAAGGATCATCTATTTTTCACATTCTATTTTGGCTCAGTGACTCCATCAAAGGTTTAACGACCATAAAGAAGTGACAGACAGCTGAATACATGATGCCTTTCTTGTGTAGCAGGGTGGGGATTATGCCACACAGGTGACTTGATGACAGAGTGTACCAAGCAGTGGGTCTCACATCACATCTATTTTTCAAGAGAAAAGTGAGCACTTTACAGCAAGCTATCTGGCTTAGGGTAGAAGATTTTTTAATATGGTTTGACTGACAGGAGGAGAGAAGAAAGAAAGCTACTGTGTTAAAGAACCTGACTTAATTGCAAAAATACCAACTTGGATTATGTAGGAGGCCCCTGAGGAAGTAGGTACAATGGAAACAATTTAAATGAACATTTCCCCCAAAGCGTTTTTCTGTTTTGTTCAAGACAAATTTGTATGGCATGGTGCTTGATCTGTTCTATTTTTTTTTGTGATTAAAATCATGACGATTAGAGAATGGATATATAAAATTTGCTCTCTTAAGATTTTTTTGGTAGCAATTCTGTGTTTATTGAAGCTGATGTTGTACTTCATTTACTCAAAACGTCTTTCAGAAAATACAGTGCTTGTGAAAACCCTAAGGCTTTGTAAATTTATGAACAACACCTTTAGGGTCCAGGTGTACCTTTGCTTTCAGAAATGGATGAATGTGAAAAATAGCATCATATCTCTTCTGCTGGCTGCAAAAAGTGAAGTACTAACTCAAGCTCAAAAAGGAGACCAGTAACAGACTCAGAAATCAAATGGCAAGTGACCTCTGTTTTAAACAGAACATAAATTGAAAAATATATCATGCATAAAAGGAAACAAAAAAGCTCACATTTCTAAAAGATGGCACTAATGCTATGGTTTTAAGCAAAAAATTAAACACCTTGTTCACTAAATTGGTGGCATCTAATGTTTTGACCTTGGAGACCTTGTGCCATAGGCTTGTAGTGCTGAGGCAATTATGTGCCTGATTACTGGGGCCCAGAACTGTCTGCATCTGGAGCAAGGATTGCATCTGGTGCAGTTTCTTGCCTCTCAGGTCAGTGCCTAACCACTGAACTATGGGTGCTCAAAGGTGGGCTTTGCTTTCTTTTGCCAAAGATGTGCCAATTCTTTTAAGTTTTTGAGTCTTTGTTTGTCAGGAGAGCATTAGAATGGCACTTTGGTCCAATGGTTTACATATTAAGGCTTGGGTCTAAATTCTTATTTTGAGAATATTTAAATATTTTCTGCAAAGCAGAGCAGCTTCAGTAGTATTTTGTTAGTAGATGTAGGAAAGATTCACAGGTAGTTTATTAAGAAACCAGTTCTTCCCCCCAAGCAGTAGTGAGTGAAGTTAAAGCAAGAGGAACTGAAGGTGCAATGGGAATTAACAACTGATTGCTGACATTAGTCTAAATAATCCCTTTGCTGCAGCTGCAATGAACAGATTATTTTACTTAACATTTAAAACATGAAAAAAAGCAAAAAGACATGATTTCAAATAGCAGCTGTCTCTTTGAACACTATGACTAAAATTGCTGTTTCTGTGTTCCATGCAAGACTCTTGCTCAACTAAATATAAAAAATCACAACCTCAACACTGACATGCAGTTAAGAAAAAATGACAGAGTTATTCCATGTTTCTCAAATCCTTCAGCTCTTTCTGAAGGGTTCTTGTGCTAAAAGCAGTTATGTTTTTGGAAGGAAGGGAGGTTTTACATTTTTTGGTATATTGAAGAAATATATTAGGTTTGTTCCAACCCTTAGCCTTCTCCACTGCTTCACCCAGTAATATTCACATTGGATGTTTTTACATGCTGAGTTTATGCTCTGAGCTACAGCCTGTCTGAATTTTCTTGCTGGCTGATAATTATTGGAAGTTAATCCTACTGCAGCATTCCCTCTGTGAAAGAATGATTAAACAGGAATAGAAGTGGAGGATGGTGGAGCTTTACTTTATTGTATGTACCAATGTATGCTCAGTTTTGAACAAATACCAGACTTCCTTTCTTGCTAAAAAATTAAATTCTTGCCTCTTAAAAGGGTGAGTAAACCACTGAAGTACACTTCCATAATACTCATAACAAACAAAAAATTATATTTTGAACAAATAGGAACTATTATTCCATCAGAATAATGTTTTAATATCCAGCTGCAGGGCTTCCTTTAGGGAAACAGTGTTCCATTGCACTGCCCCTGGGGAATGCCATGGGACACAGAAAGCATGAAATGTGTAAACCAGAGACATCCACAATCAAACCGCTCTGCTCCCTTACCGGGTGCAGGAGATTTAAAATTAGCCTGTGTAACAGATGGACTCTTTAGTGATGAAAAATGAAATTAAATGAGATAATGCATTTCTGGTATTTCTACAGCTCATTCTGGAAAAATCAGCCAACATTTTAGCCAAACTAATGTATCAGATGCGCAAACTAGGCAGTCTAGGAACCTAGGAAGTAGCTTTATTTTAGCTGTGCACATGAAGCACCACTCTAGTGTGCTTCCATGAAGTCAATTAAGCATAATATTCAGTTAAATTCCCCAGTAAAATATTAATGTTGCACTGCAGGCTGGTTAGATCATACAGTGATTGTGCTCCATTGCCAGGCTCTCATCCTTCTGAAATAAAGATGTCGAGCATTTCTGCCTGTTGGGATATTTGAAAGGTCTTTCACCTGTCCTTGGCTTGAGCCCAAGACCCAGCTGCCCTGTACCTACCTCCTGGCCCATGTTCTGTGTTTTCAGGCAGGAAAAGGCTGTACTTTTGGCTACAGTTTGTACTAGGACTTGACCACTAAATAGTTTATAAGAAATAGCTAAATTATTGATAGGTGCTAGAAGTGAGCCACAGATATTATTAAAACTGTATAGTGGCTGTTGAAAGGGCACAGAAAAAAAGGGAAGTGGGACTGGATGATCGGGAGGTCCCTTCCAATTCCAACCATTCTGCCCTTCTGCGTTGAACAGGATGTCCACGGGGATCATATAGGGAGGTAAAACCAAAATCAGATTAAAAATTATGTGTAAGACATCAGCTAGAAATTCACTTCACTGCCTTCAGGCCAAAGAAATATGCAATATGTTTAGAATAGGTAAATGGTTTTGATATTCTTAGGATTAATCTGGTTAGTTTGCACTGTACCATACAATATTGCTTAATGATGTGTAAAGGAAGTACCATTAGGTTGACTGCAATATAATCAAAACAAAAATTTGTCTTTTGTGTCAGGATTTCTGAAAATATTTTAATTATTAAAATAATTAGTATCTTAAATTTATTGTAGGAATGTAAGGATTGCAGTAAGTAATGCAATTAACCATACATTTGTTATATTATATTGGCATGTAATTAATCATACATTGATATATGTGTTGTATTTTATATGAATGGTTGTTTTACTGTGGATGATTTACCTCCTGATTTTTTAATGTAATAATGAAATTTTCTATGGTTCTTTTTGAAATGGAACTATTGTAATTGCTTGGCATTTAAAAAAATGTATGCTTGAATTGGTTTCTGCAATATTCATGTCAGCAAAGAGCTATACAATCATTTCACTGAAGTTCATTGCAGAATTTTTCTGAAAAGACATCCTTTTTCCAGGTAACTATTTCATCAGGATCAATATATGATAGTTAAATTGGAGAAGTGCTTGGCAACTGATAGATGGCAACTATGTGATACAAACTGTTTTAGAACACATCAATCCAAAACCTTCACTTTTCAATTTTTACAGATATATTTTGAAGGATGGATAGATTTTTATTTTCTCCTTGTTTGAGCAAAGATTATAAACACTTATGGCATTTCCACATTAATCCAAGCATCTGATTCAGTCCTTTTTAAATTTAATTCCCTTTGATAGAGATAATTGCCTTTCTCTTTGTAACGTGGGTTTAATTTAGCAAGCTGGCTGCAGAACAAATGACAGACCTAAAGGAAAGACATTGAGAATGTTTGAATATAGAAAGGAATATACTTGAATGTGTAAATGTGGTTTTGTGTGCTCAATTATACAAAATTATATTTGTTTTCCAGCCTTCCCTTTTTGTATAACACCATTGAAAACTGAAGACTGCCAGAGGAACTGACTGATGACTTCTAGAGAGTTCACGATGACTGAAATTCTCTGGAAGTGTATTTATAAGCTATTTGTGAAAAAGGGGCAAAATATTTTATAAAGTGTCTGGAGATGTGCCCTTAGAGCGTGTCTTGGGTCAGGGGAGGTGTAAAGGCCACCTTACTCTTTTACTTGGGAGTTGTATTCAATCAAGTGTCCTGCCAGCCCTCTGTACAGGAAACACAGTTCCTCAGCCTCCCCTCTGCCTGCTGTGTGAGGGATGATGACACTGATGACCTGGGCCTGCCCATCAGCATTGTAATAGGCTTTGTGCCAGCAGGAAGATCAATTGCACAGCTTATTAGGCTGATCTCAGAAACTTTTGATTTTTATATCCTGTGTCTGGCTGGATTTTACCTAAGGTAGTGTTCCAGAAATACTTCTTTCAGCTCCTTGGCTTAGGAGTCAGCCTAAAATCAATAGAAGGGAGCAGCCCCTTAACATGAACAGCTGTGAGCACATGTGAGCTGTAACCCCCCTCCTTTCACAGGAGCAGCTCTCTGTGCGCAGGATGCCCCGTGTCAGGAAAAGTGCACTCTTCACAGCTCAGCAGTGAGACACAAATGCCAGTTCCAAACCTGACACTTGGAGGCTGTTCAAGGTTCTGTGGGAAAGTGAAGTATTTGCAGACTGGTTGATAGATGGATGCAATGCTTAGTGAATGCAAATGTTAAGACTTTTTTAAGGTAGAAGAGTTGCTTCTGTTCAGCTTAAGATGTTGGATAATGTGTCCAGAGTTTACCACCCTTACACATGCATGCTTTGAACAATATATGAAAATATATCTATATGTATGTAGCTATGCATATACCCATTTGTCACAGGGAGATATATGCAAATTAATCCATAATTTAAGAATCTAGTAACTTATTTCCAATTAAGTAGGTTATAGAAATATGTGTTCTTGACAGAATGATAAAACTTCATTGTGCTTTTCAAAGTGTATTATTAATCCTTTTCAAAGTATTGTTGAGAGTTTAACATTTTAATATTAATACTTAGAATTTTCCTAACAAAAAGTAGATATATGACAGTTATTTTCAACAAAATACCTAGCATTGGGAAATCTCAGCAAGAAACATAGATCAGATGAGATGACAATATGTCTGGAAAAAATCTTGCAAACAAAATTCATGCACTGCTGTTGCTTACTAAGTTCAGACAGTCATATAGCTAATGTGTGCCTGGTGATAACAGATCTGCAGAGTACCTTACAGACACAAGATTAATGATTTTGGTATTAGACAGGTTAGAATGCCTGAGGAATTCTGATTAAATAACTGAAAAGTATGCTGCCATATGGTGGGCCAAGATAAAGCTGAGGAATAGATTTAGGATGTATTTTTACTCTGTGGCTTTCTCATAAATCTAAGATAAAACTTTACCTGATTGGGGCATAAAGAACACACGCTTGTCTGCCACATCAGTATGACAAATATCCATATGATTAACGGAACAGAAGTTATAATCTCTGCAAACTCTGAGATCCCTAAAGACAAAGTCACAAACTTGGGTCTAGGTCCTGCAATTTTAAAATAAAAAAAAATATTGGAGGTTTCATGGAGGAGTTGTGATTACCCAGGGCCTGCTAAAGAGACAATAAATGAATCTTAGTCCTGGATCCCAGAAGTGCAGTTCCTCTCTCTCTCTCCATCAGAAGGGTTGTCAAGGAGGTGCTCACAGCAAGAGGAAGGAACCCCACCCAGGAAGGGGGAAGCAGGGGAAGCACAGATTTCCTGTCTTCTGTCTAGTGTCAGCAGGAGCTGGAGCTATGGGATAAGGATTCTAAATTCATTCTTTGGCAGCAGATATGGTGTGAAAATAATGGGGACACAGTATGGAAGCAGTCCTTGCAATAATGTGTGTCAAATTATTATTATTATTATTATTATTACTGCCATTACACACACCTGAATAAAAGAAGAAACTCTTTTTATCTGTAGAATAGCAGATGGCTTTTCCTCTGACATTTTGTATTTAGTCTGATTACAGGCATTGCAAGCATCCTTTCATACATCCCTCACATTCAGCTGGCAAAGGCACCATCCCTGTGATTGTTATTTTTGTCTTTCATCCTTCCCTTTCTGTCCTTCCCCAGTTTTATCCTCAAACAGAGACTAATGGGAAATGTTTCTACAGTAGTTTTCAATGTTTCTTCTAGCATTTGATGGAACTGGAAAAGATCTCAGTGAGAACCTTGTACCTTGTCACCCTCAGCAATACTGAGGATAAAGGAAAGAAGTACACCATGTCCCAGATTCAATACAACATCTTAACTGTACTCCTAACTTTTATTTAGGTGCCTAAATTATTTTAATAAAGGGTTAAAGCTTAAGTGCTTTGTTGAGATCTGGCATTCAGATGCTGAGAATTCAGCCATTTCAGTATCACCCCAGAGACTCTAAATATTGGCTGCATGGTCTCTCAGTCCTCTGTGTATACATACAATTCATTCTGGCTTCTGTATTAAGAGTGGATTAAAAATTGATTGTCCAATTTTCTGTGCAGTGCTCCATATGGCTCCTATTTCCCAGCCAACATTTTTCCACTGATCCACACCATGGTAATAGTGGGCTTATAGGAAAAGAGGGAGGGAGGGAGGGAGGGAGGGAGGGAGGAGGGAGGGAGGGAGGAGGAGGAAGGGAGGAGGAAGGAAGGAAGGAAGGAAGGAAGGAAGGAAGGAAGGAAGGAAGGAAGGAAGGAAGGAAGGAAGGACAGGAAGGGAAGGACGGAAGGAAGGAAGGAAGGAAGGAAGGAAGGAAGGAAGGAAGGACGGAAGGAAGGAAGGAAGGAGGAAGGAAGGAAGGAAGGAAGGAAGGAAGGAAGGAAGGAAGGAAGGAAGGAAGGAAGGTCAATTTGTTTCCCTTTATCTGTGAATGAAGATCTTTAGCAGTAGCAAACTTATGCAAAGTCCATTATTGCCAACATTAGCAGCCATGGAAGTGCCAGCTTCCAAGGATTCATTTAGATTTCAGTGAACTCATGCTGCACTGAGCTTAGTGTGTTAACCCTTGTTCATAACAAGGTTGGTAGAAAAATGCAGGCACTCATGGCTGGTGTAATGTATTTATTGACATTATTTCTGCCAGCTTTGTTCTGTAATTTTTCTGCATTAGAAAAATTCATTAAAATCACTGAACCAAGGAAACTAAGTGCAGGGAAATGTTCAGATATAGTACATTGATTAAAAAAATGACATTATTTTGTTTAAGAGTATGACTGATGAAAAGGTCTGCTAGATAAACCTATGAAATTCAGAAAAAATGTAAGAAAATAATCTAGCTATGACCCATGCTAGATCATGATAATGTGTCTAACTATGCAAGGTGTTGATTAACTTCTGTTTAACCTGGGTCAAATACTGATTCCCTCCTCCAGCAACTTTTCATTGTATTTCAACATATGGTGATTCAAAACTATGAGACCATGGAAAAAGAAGTGAGTTTTTTTTGTTTGTTTGGTTGGGGTTTTTTTGCTTAATCAAGTGTATTGAGAATCTTGGGCTCCAGGAGTCTCCCAGGTGGCCTAAGACAATCTTTATATTGCTGTCATATATATATATATTTTTTTTTTTTTTCCTTAAAAGATCCTGATGCATTATTCTGCAGTTTTATATTTATTTCCCCTACTGTGGTGACCAAAAGGCAATTCTATCTTCTAATAAAAAAGACTTTAGAATTTCCCACCTCTCCATACTTATTTTTCTCTGCAGTTTTTCCAGATCAAATTATTTTTTAAAATTACTTATACCTGTATTTCCAATGAGGTTTCACTGGAGCTTTCTGCAATTTCATTAATAGTCTCTCCTTACTGAAAACATATTCTCTGGCATATTCCAGAATTTCATTATTCTTTGTCATGCCTGAATCATCGTAGTAACTGAGAGGGGTTCATTTCTTTTTGTTATTTTTTTAAGGACTGTTGGATATCCCTCAAATTACTCAGAAATAGCTCTCTCAGAGGTATCTAGCCCATTCCAGTACTCCCCAAGTAATGTCTCCTTGTTTAAAAAATTTAATCTACACTATTGATCTATTGGTCTATTGATATGATCCTAGATAATTTGATCCTGTCTAATTTAACCTTTTACAACTCATGTTATCTTTGAAGTACCAATATTAAGATCTCATAAACTCTTACCAACACAGCCCAAGTTCCTCAAAGAAAAGACCCAGAAATGAGGCAGCTGCTGAAGTATAGCAACTTGCTTTCTCACTTTCTCTCTTTGCAGTCAATGCCACTGTAAAATTTCAGGTCTATTAAGAGAGGTGCAAAATTAGGGCTTTCTTGTCTCTTCTTCAGAAATCCCAGAAAAAGGAAAACACGTATGGCTGCAAGGGAATCTAGCTATCCTTTTTTCTTCTCCCTGAAAGACTATGAAAACTAAAGTGAGGGATATTTATTATTATCTTTTAATAGGTCCTGTCTTTTTTCCAAAATTGATTTGGAAAACCTGCCAGTAACAGCAAATAGCAAGAGCCAAGAGGGAAAAAAGCAGGCATTGTTTTATAGATCAGCTGCTCTACTTCTGTGACTTGAGAATGAGAAGACTTAAGGCTTCAATACTTTTGATTACTTAAAAAAAATAATATAATTAATTCTTCTTAAAAACACATGAAAGACACATGGATGTTCACACAGAAAAATCCAGTAAGATTCAAGAATATTAGATTGATTAAACATACTCTACAAAGTTTTTAATCTCTGGCATTAGAAGAGCTAAAAAGCAGTCTGACAGACAAGAAATTGTGAGGGAAGATAAAGTTATTGGGAATATTCTTACAGAAAGTTTTATAAAGTTGTTTTTTTATTTTTATTTTTTTTACACACATTCTTACCTTTGGAAGCACTGGAAAGGAAAAGACGAATAGTCACAGGCTCACCATGAGAAACCTGGGAGATGTGAGCCAGGGAGGAGGGTCCAGGATACTTTAGGATGACACCAAGAGAAACGGGCAGCTGGTTATTGACAGAAAACCTGGCAATCATCATCACTGTTGCTCTGGTATGATGTACCTTGCATCACTCCTCCCTCTCCTTGTTCCAGCCTGCTCCAACCCTTTGTAGTCAGCTCTAACCACTTGGGATTTCCATGGTATGCATGTAAATGAGTGTTACATGACAAGGGATGAATTGATGGAGAAGAGCAACTACAGGGGGTATTTTTGTAATGGATGGATTTGTATCCCTTCTATACTTTAAGGTCTATACCAGCATCCTAACAACAAGCAGCAAGCTCAGTTTCTGTGTGCAGGTATTTTTAGTACTATTCCTCTTATGCACAGATGACCATTTCAGATGAAATTAAATCCTGAATATACTAAAGGCCACAAAAAAAAAAAAAGTTCTTCTGCACTAAATTTTATCTCAGCACCTTCTATTTTTATTTCAAGAAACCCAATATGAATGACTGAAGATTTTATATATGTGATCTCTATGCCTACCATCTCCTGGCTTCTGAAACTGCAATTTCCCAGTCACATTATCTGAATCTGCTCTCAAACTGGCCCACAAGACCAAGGCTAGTTTGGAACCAGCCCAGGTGCAAGGTACTGGAAACAGCTTCTGTACCCCTAGGATACTATCTGCTTGGTAGAAATACAAAGTTGACATTGAATGACAAAGAGTTTGTATTGTTGATTTTCCTCTTCTGTCTTCCATTCACCTTTGTTTCTCAACTCTACCCTTTTTCTGGAGTCCAGATATCTTCACAATCAGCATGAGATGCTAAAGTTTGAATGATAAAAGTCCCAGGCTGTTCAATCCATATTTTCTGTTTGCTAACAAGAGCTGGGGGTGTTTTCTCCAGCACTATAAGAAATCCAAAACAAATACCTTGTTCCAGAGAGATTTCTGCCTTGCAGCATTCTCAGGGATTGCACTTTAAACAAACCAGCTGTTCTGGTATATCTGAAGGATTTGCACAGAGCTTAAACTCCATGCACAGCTGAACAGCATGTGACTAAAAAGCAACATTCAAAACAATGTGGAAATAGATCCACCTACACTGGAAAAAAGAGTATTACAAATCTTTGAGGACTGCTCATAAAACCACTAAACAGTAAGCACACCATAAAAAAACCCACAAAAATTTCAGAAGAAAATGGAATAATATTTGTCTTCATAACTCTTCATTGAACTATTATTTCAATGGCAGCCTGGGGAGCCTCCTCCTGTCTGCCATGGCAAAGGCTTTGTAGCAGTTCCTGAAGACACCAGCTGGGACAATAAGTGGATGTGGTACAAAATGAACCACATGCCTTGAACTGAAGCTACAAATTCTGTGTTGCAGGCAAAATAACCCCTTCTGTCTGTAGGGCAAAAAAAATTCTCTCTCTATCTCATTCTCCATGGAAGTGGCGGGATGAAGAACAAGTGCTGAATTACCTGGACCATCCTGGAGACCACTTTAGTCCTTACCAGGATCCGGGCCAGTTTAAATCTGATCCTGGCTTCAAGAAGCCATATAAAATTTTTCTGTATCCTGGTTCACAGCTGCAGAAGGCTGCTCTTTTAAGATTCTGCTTCAGCTGGAGCAACAAGATTTTTACAAAGGACTGTCCATATGGCTGCAGACTGAAAAATGACTCTTTGCTACTGCCATCAAGGGTATCCCTGGTGCAGCACACCTGCCATCCCTTCTATATAGCTGCTGCAGCCAGAAGTATCTTGCATCCAGGATTGAGCCTGGTGTCTGCCAGCTGGACCATACAGTCCTGTATCACTTACTGAGTGACACCAGACAGATATCTGATTTACAGCAACTGTACATTCCAAGAAACATCAGCTTGTTGACAGAAGGATATGTGGCTCTGCAAATAACATCCGCAGCAGGATTTCCTTGTCACTAGTCTCCCACTGTATGGGTGGGGATGTCTGCACATGCTGCTGCACCCATCTATACCCTGGAGAACAGAAAACAAAGGAGTTCCTAAGAAGAGGACTGACTTTCTGTCCTTATCTGCATCAAGTTCAGATAAGAACATGGTTTCTGATTATAGCCAGGATGCAGCTAGAGAAATGAATAACCTGAGAGATGCTACTCATAATGCAGAGAATATTAAAGAGCAAACAATGAAAGTGTGATGAAAGCTACTGGCTGAGCATTTTTCTGAGGCAGAAGGTAAATTACAAGAGATAAAATTGGTGGCTGAGGCAAAATATGTATTTTATTGCAAAATTACCCCTTTTGTTACCGTGACTAGCTTTTCCAATCTAGATTAACCAATTAAAAACAAATAAAAATTATGACAAAAAAAAAAAGAAAAAGTAGGAATTTAATAAAAGTCATTGTTTCAAAGAACATGCAAAGCCAAGTGGGTGCTTGTAACAGAAATTCCTGTTGGTTGGTGGAAAAGAATCATATGCACTAAAAGAGCAGCAAGGAGCAATAAGGAGTGGACAGAAGAGCTGAGATGCCAGAGGCACTGAGAGTCAGAAAGAGAGTAGGGGAAGATAATTGGCTGTGAAGTTTGACCAGGAGCTGTGGGAGGTGCCAGAGTGAGTGCCCGATCACACTCAGCAGAGGGGAAGACAGCTGGAAAGGTCATGAGCTCTGGAGTGAGAAAACACCACAGCTAGTGAGGCAGCAAGTAGAAAAAGGTAGAAAAGGTGCTTGAAAAGAAGAGGTGGTCCAGGACTTTTTAAGAGGAGAAGCTCTTGTGTGCTATATATAGAGTGATAATTGCAAAATAAAAGAAGGTGGATGAGTGCTGAAAACAACAAAATCAGTCAGGAGGTAGAGTGTGTCACTAGGGATAGGAAGTGAGAGAAAGCATGTTTTATAATTTGTGACCAAGCTGGAAAAGTGAACTGAAGGTGACAAAACCAGATGTCATTATTAGCTGGGCAGAGGGGGAAAATTCATTTGTCAGAAATTGTCATGGTCTTCTACTTTTTGGGTATAACTTCTGAAGTTATCTATGTCACTATGAAAATATATTTTAGAGTCTTATTTTATTTTATAGTGCTGATAGTGCTATGAATAAGTTGCTTCTCTCCTCAGAAATAATTTTGCTGCTCTAAATGGGAAGAGACTTGCTCTGACAGCCCTTTTCTACTCAAGCACTGCATTCCATGGTTTTGTTATGACTAAGAATGTCTGAAATGAGATTTTCATATACATCCATCTGTCCAATATTTTCGTTTGCAATTTTCTCCTTTTTTCCTCTGCTCTTAAGATTCTACTTGTAAATGGATCATGTGGTATTGTTAGGTGGTTCTTACCACAGTCATCTTATTTTAGTAAGTTTTTAGTACTTGTCAAGACTTGATATGCTGAAAATAAATCATAATCATGATCTTTGACGCTTTCTGCTTAGGTTTTGACTGTGTTGAAGGTGGGGCTTTCAGTGAGACAGAAAATAATTTACAGCTCAGGGAACCTGATTTAAAACACATATCACAACCTCTTACCACTTGGAAAGAGTAATGTTACAAATAACTCGTTACTTGCCAATTTCTTCTTTAAATGAAAATAACCTTGGTGAATTAAGAAAGCAGAGTTCAGCAAACAGAGAAATGATCTTTTCAAGCAGTGATGACAGTCTTGCTAATGACTGTAGGTTTCTCTCACTGTAGAAAAGCCATCAACCAGAAAGGGAAAGACCTAGATATACTGAGATCTGTTCCTTAGAGGTCACTCCTCACACTCCCAGAGCAGAAGCCTTTCAAAGCTCCCTTCTTTTCTCTACTAAAAAGCCAAGCTGTTTAATTATGCTATATAATACCACCTGGGATGGATATCTGTTTCAATGGAATGGTCTTTTAAAGCAGGATCCCTAGAGAAAAGGCTGAAAGTATTCCTGTCTTCTGAACTTAGTGTGCTTCCTCACCACACCGCAGTGGACACCATCCAGTACCTGAAGCAAAATTTCTACAAAGGCTTGTGAAGACATCATAGATTATACCAAATACTATTTACAAAACTGGGGAGCATACCAGGCACATATTCTATTTCTTATATATATTTGCTCTCAGAGAAATGTTTTTGAAAAGGACTTCTGGCATCAAGTCATTGAGTCCAGCCCCCAGTGTGAATCAGGACTAGTCCCAGTCTAGGTAAGATGAGGTATGGTTTCTCCTAGCCTTGTCTGACAATTTCTAGGGACAAATTTTTAAAACCTCATTGACAGCCTGTTCCAGTCCTGCAATGAAGGTGCTCTTAACATCTAATCTGCTTCTCTCAAATTGCAACTTATGGGCACTGTGAGTCATTCTGGCATGTGCTAATATTAGAATCCATTTTCAGGAGAGTTTACATCAATTTTCTTTGTAATGCTGCTCCAAGCATCTAGGGACACTGCTCCACTTTCTCCATTGTTTCCAAATGAAAAGCACCCAGCCAGCTGCCTCAAGGCCTGCTCTCTGGTCACTCTGCTGGACACTCTAATTTCTGAACAACCTTCTTGGATCCACCACTAGATCAAACTTCCAGGTGATCTCTTTACAAGTTGAGGGTTCTGTAGTTCCCTGTACAGTTCTGTCCTTTTTTTTTTCTGGATGAAAAGAAACAATACAGTTGTCTCTGGCATGGGCATACCTCTTTTCTATTGAAAATAATTTTGAAGACTCCCCAGAAGGTTCAGAAACACAATGACATACCCTTATTAACTCATGTATCTTAGGTAACTTAGCTCAGCAATCCTCTGCATCATAGCACAGCCATTAAGTAAAATTCTCCTTTTTTTCCCCTTAGAGTACAAAGACTTAAGCACTTGACAGGAGGCAGAAACATTATCAAATCTGAAGTATTCTCAAACATGTGTGAGGGAGTTTCTGGGGGAGTTACCCACATTTCTTCACATGGCTTCGCTTGCTCTTACCTCAGCTATTTCTTTGTCTATATGGGATGTTGAAAGTGATCATTTGCAATAAAACACTAAGGAAGTGTTTCCTTATTTAGTTCTGGAAAAGACAATAACCCAATTCTTGATGAGGCTAATGAAAATAGCTTTGTTGCTGTTACACAGAATTAGAGAGAACTTTCTGTGAGCTTTTATATTCCTGACAAATACACATGGCAAAGTTCATCCTCAGATCTTTGTTTCAGGGGATATGTGTGTCATTGTGCTGTGTTTTCAGGATTAAGAGTAGGGTAGGCAGGATTCCAGGCAGAAAGTAGGTTAGGTAAAAAAATTCACAAGGAAAGAAGAAAATAAAAATTTCATGGTTTTATTGAACACTGGAAGGGAGTATTTCCTTGAGAATGGGTTTGTGAAAAAAAATAATCTAGTTTAGGGAGCACAGAAAAATGCAGTGGCTTCAACAGATTTTTACAGAGCCAGTAACATTGGCTCTCTGCAGTTTTGAAAAGAAAGAGGAAAAAACTTTCTCCCTACCTTGGCTCTTGTTGCATGGGTTGCAGTAAGTAGATCAACAAAAACTTGCAAATTAAAAAACATGTTGAAATATGTTTCATGACCTAACACTGAAAGAGGAGAACAGTACTGATTAAATGTTTGAACTGCATGCTGTACAGCATAAGCTGCTCCTCTCTCATACTTTATGTCATAAGAAAAGTTCTGATTTTTTTTTTTTAAAGGTTAACAAAAAATAATGAGAGCCCCTATTCCTCCCTTCAAAAGCCAAGTATATTGCAGGTTCATGCTCTGTCACAAAATGTAGATGGTATGTACTTGCTTAAAAAAACACAAGAATTGAAAAATAGTAATAAAAATTATAAATCTTGTAGTGGCTTTTGTGTTTGGGTAACTCTGACAAATTCAGAGCTGTAGGTGGGCAGGGAAGGGAGCAGAGAGGAACAGGCTATGAGCTATCAGGGAGAAGAATCTTGCACATAAATGAATTTCTGCTTGTATTAGCTCTACCTGCACACTAGAACTAACCTGTGCTAGATCACCAGCATGTTGCTTTCACTCTGTGCTTAGATGTGTAGAAGCGTGCCATGTATTTTTACAGGAAGTGCAGTGACTTGAATTTCTGATTAAATTTTCCAGAGAAAAACCTATGGAGACAGAGGCTGCATTTTTCCTAAACCATCAGAAAGATCTCAGTTTTCCAGATGTCTTCATACATAATCTATTCAGTAAATTACTCCATATTTTAAAAGTGCAGGAACAGATCTAGCCTGAGAACTGATGAATAGTGCATTACTGCTAAATACCACAGAAGAGTCTAATGTCATAATTTCTTTTAGGTCCATCCCTCATCCCAAATTTGCATGTTCTTTCTTTTGTTCCATGCACTGAGGCATAGAGATTACAATAACTATTTTATTTTTCTAAACTTTTCAGAAAACAGTTTTCACTAGCTACAGCTAGAATATATGAATATATGAAAGAAACAGAGGTTATTTAAATGTGCAACTGAACAAAACATCCTGAAGTGAAGATATTGGATATTAAAATTGACTTTGGGAATTAAAAAAACTACTTGCAGTCAAAATTTCTCAGAATGTATCACCATTCAAGATTAGAAACATGCACTCTGTTCTTTCAGAGGCAGACATGTTTAAGTGTTTTGTCTTTCACTGCCAATACCTATGATTGCTGTTAAGGTCCCTTGGTCAGGAGTGAGAACAAAGATCTGGTGGTGCAATTCTCTGTTCCACAGATGAAACTCTGACCCTTCTAGAAACTAAGGTAAAGGTCTGATTGTATCTGTGCTGTAGGGTGTAACTTTGAGCAACATCCCTCACAATACTCACCCCAATGATCTAAGGATTTATGGCCCTCATTCCAGTGGAGCCCAGCTGTGTAACCTCAGCTTGGACATCTAAGGATATTTTTAAGACAGAAGGAAGCTATGAAACTCTCTGCAGAGCCATAAGAAAAGTTACATTTCAAACAGGTAAGGTTGGTATGGAGGCTCTATTAAGTGGCTCAAGATTTCAAGAGAGAAAAACAGTAAGTTGGAGAGGTATGAAATGCTGAAGGAGACAAAACAGAGGTGGTTGAAGATGGCAGCTCAGCAATGACAAGGATTTGATTCCAGAAGAAGTGGAACCTGGCTATTCTGACTGACACCTGTCTGAGCAGCAGAAAACCCCTGGAACTCCTCTTGGAGGTGCTGAGCATACTAATGCTTAGCATAGTAGCCCATGAAATCTCAGCTGTCTTTTGTTCATGTTTGGTAATGAATAATTATCATAGGCATTTAAACTGTATGTATAGTCCTGGCAGAATCTTTTTGTTTGAGCTGAAAGTGTTTGAATAAAGTGATTCAAGGAAGGAGGCACCTGAAGGGACCCTACAAGAAAGCTGGAGAAGGAGTTTCTGCAAGGCCATGTAGGACAAGGGGGATGGCTTTAAGCTGAAAGAAGGTAGGTCAAGATTAGATATTAGGAAGAAATTTTTTACTGTCAGAGTGGTGAGACTCTGGAACAGGCTGCTTAGAGAAGTTGTGAATGCCCCATCCCTAGAAGTGTTTAAGGCTGGGCTGGATGGGGCTCTGAGCAACCTGGAAGTTATTCTGATCTCATGGAAGGTATTCCTGCCCACGGCAGGGGCATTGAAACCAGATGATCTTTAAGGACCCTCCCAACTCAAGCCATTCTAGGATTCTACAACAAAAAAACTCTCAGCATTCACTATAGCTGTCTCCCTGGCTGACTTGTTTAGTCTAAAAATAGGGCAGGAAGGAATGGTGGTCTTTGGGTCAATGGAGAGTTGAAAACAAGGACCTGAACCCAGAAATGGTATTCCCAATCCTTTATGTAAGACAGAGTCTGTGGCAAAATATAGCAGTGGCATACATCAGCAGTTTCTTCATACTGAAATTCCTCCTACACTTGCTTCCTGGTGAAACTGTTTCGCTCTGACAAATTGCAGATAACTGCTCTTCTGCTGTGATTAGAGTGGATACATTTTCAGCAGGAGTAAAGTTATGAGATACTTAACTTGGACAGGATGTTTGATAACAATATATTATTTTAATATTATAATCTATAATGATAATTTATTCTCTCAGTATTACATCTTAATAGACGAATTTCTTTCTCCTTGTGCTTTCTCTGCCATTAGCTGTGAATGAACTCTGGAAACTTTGTTCCATTACTGCACATTAACTATTTAAAAGATAGGACTCACTGCCTCCTCTTCAAATAGCAATGAGACAAAATAACAGTTAAAAAGAACATTAAAAGGCTAAAGTTTTAAAGTTTAGGTCCTAACTGGTTTATAGAGAAACTGGCCTTGCCCACTTGCGTTTGGAGTTAAACGAAACAAAAGCAACCTGAGCCTAATCCATGCTGTAGGTAAATGTTTTAGTAGAAAGAGACCTGAGCCTTAGCATGGTGTCACTGAAGGTCCCCTCAAAAAAAGCAGAATAAAGGTATGGAAACAAGTGACTTACTTGCTGGTATTAGTTCAAACATCCACAACCCCCCCATTTTGTTTTATCTTGTATCCTTGCTTGAATTTCTGCCCATAAAAGAAGTGGCAACTCACTTAATATTACATGAAGAGTCAGGGTCCCGAGGAGCACTGTGGAAAATATGCACAATAAACTCAGAGGAGCTAGTCTTCAGTGACAGCAGACAATTTGTTAGCATTCTTTAGTATTATTTTTACTCCATTTGTTCATAAAATGTTCTCTGAGGAACCATACCAACACAGACATTTAAAATCCTTGGGAAATAAAAATGTTAAATACTAGCACATCTTGAAAACTGATGGCTATTAAACATGTGTCCAAAATCAATTAGATGAAAGATGGAGCTATTTTGAAATGTTTGAGTTATGTATATGGTGACCAATATTACTCATGACCTTTGCCATTAATTTTTTTTATTGTACCCAGCCTGTGCTTCATGTGACTGTCATGGAAAATGCAGTTAGTGCTTAAATAAGGCTATTTTCAAAATTGACTGTAGTAGCAGTTTTATATAACTCCAGGAGAGTCTCAGACTTTTTATATAAGATCTGAATATCCCTAAAACTTAATTCTTCTATCACTTAGGCTAGAAGTCATCAGCTGTTATGTAGAACACATTGTCAGGTTCTGTTCTCAGTAATGGAAGACTTAGTCCATTTTGTACTTGGAAAAATTGAATTGTAACTTATGAAGCTTAAAAAATTGTCCTTATCCCTGATAGAATTGAGATGGCTTTGAAGATACTAGCTCACTTTGGTAACTCACTTGTCGTGACTATCATTACCATCTAGCGGCTCCAGAGAAATCATGGAAGGTGCTGACTTGTGACCTGTTTGGCTGTAGCTAATGCTATTAGTGCTGTAGATAAAATCATTCAAAGAGCTACAACCTGTTCTGCTAGCAGCTGTTTCAGTGAAAGTGACACGATAACCCCAGCACTCCTCACGCTTCATTTAAAACTGTAGCAGGAGAGTATAAGTTTGCAAGAATAAGTGAAATTTCTATAGTGGAAGGTTTGCTCTGGCTTGGATTTTAATAAACAGCTCAGAAGAGTTATGCAATTAAATTGGTTTTTTTCCAACACAAAATACTTAGTAAATCTACAGATTCAGAATTTGTGTGATTGTTGTAGCACTGTTTGAAGAAAGATTGAGAAACCTGGAAGAAGGTAAGAGCCCTAGAGAAGTTTTTCTTAGAGTAATTACACTTCTTTATTTTAGGTCTATCAAAAGCAAAAACACAGCAATTTATCTTTAAGTCTTAATTCAAGTGGTCTTTAAAGTTATTATGGAATGTCTTTATACCCTTGAAAAACAGTTGCTGAAGCTCATTTTATATGGTCAGTTTTAAACACTGTTATATGATGGAGTCAGCTCATAAGTGAAAGGAAAACAGATACATTCCTACATCATCACTGCCAAAATCCCATCATATCCAATAGATCAGGTAACATGTTAGCCCTGCTAGGTGCTAAGTAAATCACAATATGTTTTACTGCCTTCTGAGGCAATGTGAGACTTTACTGACTTTCACAGCCTCTCGGTCAGAATCTTATTCAACAATCTAACAGTTATATAAATAATATGAGACATAATTTTGGATTTGATGGTTGGACTCAGTGGTGGATAAGGAACTGGCTGGATGGTCACACTCAAAGAGTTGTGGTCAACAGCTCAATGTCCAAGTGGAGAGGGGTGAGGAGTGGCATTTCTCAGAGCCTGGCATCAGGGCAGCTCAGCATCCTTGTTGGTGACACGGGCAGAGGGATCGAGTGCAGCCCCAGCAAGCCTGCTGACAATACCCAGATGTGTGGCACAGCTAGCACACTGGATGAAAGGCATGCCACCCGGAGGGACCTGGATGGGCTTGAGAGGTGGCCCCATGTGAACCCTGTAAGTTCAACAAGGCCAGGCATAAAGTCCTGTACCTGGGGGGAAATAAAGTCCAATACCAGGGAAATTCCAAGCTGGTCAGAGAGTGACAATAAACCTAAGGAGTAAGAATTGGGATGTTGGTGAATGAGAAACTTTGCATGAGCTGGCAATGGGCTCTTGCAGACCAGAAAGCCAATCATGTCCTGGGTTGTATCAGAAGTGTGACCAGGCAGTCAAGAAAGTTGATTCTTCCCCTCTTCTCTGAGGAGACCCCACTGTCACAGTGAGGGAGACTCGGGTCATCTCAATATGAGAATCAGCAAGCTTCGTTTATTGATTAGAGCATCAGACATTTAAGCACAACACATAATAAACTCATGCATATTCTGTAAGCTAAGCAATCTATTGGTTATTCTTACTTCCTCATTCTTTACAACTTACATCTCTCTTTTCTCATGCTCTGCTCTTGGCTACAGCATCTTTGTTACCATAATACAGCTATACTCAAGGCCACAGCGTCTTCACAGGTGTGGGGCCTCAGATTAGCTGGGTCTGGTACTTTTCTACATCTCAGCTATCTAGAGCATGTCTACGTGACCTTTGTCATATAACTAGTCCCCAACACCCCACCTGAAATACTACATCCAGCTCTGGCTCCCCGGCATAAGAAGAACTTGGACCTGTTGGATCAAGTCCAGAGAAGGGCCACAAAGATGGCCAGAGAGCTGGAGCATCTCTTCTATGCAGGCAGACTCAGAAAGCTCAGGTTGTTCAGCCTGGAGAAGAGAAGGCAGCATGCAGAAATTATAGAAGCCTTCCAAAACCTAAAGGGGACCTATAAGAGAGTGGTAGGAGGGGCATTTTACAAGGGCACATAGTGACAGGACAAGGGGGAATGGCTTTGTACTGAAAGAGGGCAGGTTTAGGTTAGGAAATGGGAAGAAATTTCTTACTGTGAGAGTGTTGAGAACTGGAACAGGTTTTCCAGAGAAGTTGTGGATACTCCATCCCTGGAAGTGTTCCAGGCCTGGGTAGATGGGGCTTTGAGCAACCTGATGTTTTGAGTGGCATCCCTTCCCATGTCAGGAAGAGGCAAATCACAACCATATGACCTCTAAGTTTCCTGCCAACTCAAACCATTCTGATTCTGTGCTTGTATCATGACTAGAAAATATCAGTGAACTAAATAGATTCCAGGCTTAAATTAGTTGGAAGAGGCTTCTCCTATATTTGAACATTAACCAGTTTTTAAATTAGTGTTCTGTTCTACCAAATTGAAGTTCCTTTTAAATAGGAAATATAATAAGGGTATTGAACCAGGGGAAATTGTAGCTATTAATTTTGCATATCTGGACACCTACCTGAAAACTATTACTGTGACTTTGCACAACTGGGACAGAAGAAACTCCACAAAAAATGAGGCATAAAATTAATATTCCATACAGTCAAAGGAACACTAACAAGCAAAAAGTATTAAACAGATGGCTATTATTTTCTAATGAATAGCTGCTGAAAACAGAAGTCCAAGGAAAGTAAAACCAAAGAATCAACTCCTCAAGCACGTTGTTCTATACTCCCCCTTTGTTTACTTTGCAAACACTATTAACTATGAGCTACCCTGACTACATTTTAGTTGGCTAAATAACCATTTATATAACTTTTACATCAAGTTCATTTAAGCAGTTCTGTTGGTACAGCCTAACCTCGCAGTCTTCTTGTCAAAATAACCCTGCAGCAAATTAGCCTTGAGATCTAACCCACAAACAGTCCCGTCCAGTGAGAAATTGAATTTATTTGCCCCCTCTCCTCAAAAAGCTGTAGTAGTTTACCTTGGTCATCCTATGTGTAATAGGCACACCCAGTGCATACACCCAAGTAACAAGATTTCACAGCTTTAGCATAGCCAACCATGTAACATTTCATCTTTGTTGATAACATTTGGTGTCACTTTTCAAAGGCTGAATTAAATTAGGTGTCTGTCAGACTTCCACAGACAATGAACCTGAGCTTGAGCTATCTCCTACTTCTGAAGGACAAACAAAACTCTCAGCTAATTACTCTCCCTTCTAACACCTCTGACTCACAGCTAATGGGAAATGAATTGATGGAAAAATGCAGGATTTAAACAAAAGGACATAGCTTCCCAAGTAGGCATCCACTTTAAATTCCTAGGGTATCCTACCTGGTGTACAGCTGCCACTGCAGAAGGGCAGAGGTCTCCCATATGTTTGTGTCATATCTGCCAGCTCCTTGCAGATGTCTTAGGAGCTCAAGGGAATCTCAGATATCTCTGGGTACTTCAGCTTAGCCACTCATTTAACTTTGATATCAGAAAAATCCCACAGAAGTGGAAAAAGTACCTTTCTAATTTAATATTTACAAGTATTACACTTTCTGGCCATCAACTAGTTTTTTATGCTAAACTCCGCAGAATTTCTTATTCATTTTCATAGTGTTGTGTTAGATTTGAAATCTATCTGAATTCATGTTATTGTTTTTAATCCTACACATAGTGTTTTGAAACTATACAGACTGACATTTCACTGTATAATAACTCCAAAACCTGAACATGTTTATGATTTAGCTGACGTTTTCCTGGCAAAGCAAAGATTGGAAAATAAAAGAAAAATGGATTTTAAGAAGGCAAAGCTGCTTTCTAGGAAGACACACCAAAAATCCAGAACAAGGCCCTGTTCCCTGTGTGTTCTGGGTGCTACTGACTGCCCCCAACCATCTGTGAGGTGACACTTAGTCTGCCCTAAAAGAAAGCTAACAAAATCATGAACAGAATATTTTATTCCTTCTATACTCCTGGAATGGACTTCAGAGAGGAGAATGAGAGTTCTCTCTTTTTTCACTCAAAAATGAAAGCTCATTTTTTGCTGGAGACAGAAGAGTTGTTGCTTTGACTTCGGTGTCAATCAAGAGAGAAGGGGCACTGTGCAGCTCTGATTAAGCCTCGAGTTCTTTACAGGCTCTGAATAAATTACAGGAAAAACCATGATGCTGTAAGATTGCTGAGAAAGTTTAATCATGAGCTATTCACAGTGGATTCAGGAACACACCACTCCCAGATATCTGTGTTTGAAATATCTCCTACAACTAAAAAGACATCCAGACCTACTGCGTCTCTCTTCTTCTCCATCTGCATCCCAGCAGGCTCTGTTCAACCCCTGTGTTGGGAATTGTCTGTCTGTGGGCAAGCCAAGAGGACCTGGCACATCATTCTACTTGGCCTTTATAGTATACACCAAAACAGGATGTTCTGTTCTCCTCAAGAACGAGAAGAGGCAGCAGGGGCTCCCCTCACAACATCAGGAAGCCAGCATTAAGACCAGCATTGTTGCTTGGTCTGTCTTATAGGTTTTTTTTAATAATGTTTTGATCAAAGTCAATGAAGTAACTGGTCCAGTCTCACACAGGATTGGAAATTCCTTGAGAATAGCAGTTTTGGTTAAAGCAGGAGCCCTCCTTCCTGCCCCTATAACCACTTGCAGTGATTAACACAGGTGTGGTTCTGTGCCTGCACACCAGTCCAACACAGTTGCCACATGTACCTACTGCTTTATGACAGCTGCCCCAGTCAGGTCAGTGCACTAAACCAGCCTCACCCCCACTTGTTTGGTTTTTCTGGGTTTTTTTTTTTACTTTTCAAAAGCAAGGGGCAGAAAGATGCACAGCTTTCTGCCCTGGAAAAAAAAGCAAGGCAAAATTTTTCTGCTGTTCCCTTATCATACATCAGGGACAAACTAATTAGGTTGCTGAACTGATGCTTTCCAGAGCAGCTGCAAGTGAGACTGCAGCCCTGGAGATACAGCTAGCCACGAGAGTCTTCTTCCACATGGACCTAAAATCTCTAGTACATTTGCATATTTCCCTTCATCACATCCACATCTTCAGCTGACATCCTCTCCCTCTGAGACTGGCAATGCTCCCTGTGCCTCATACTACACATACCCCTTGTCCAGTTGCTGTTTGATGTTGTGTGCATAGAAGAAGGTGTTTGGAACTGAATTTCTGGAGGTCTCAAGCTGTGAGTATGCTTGTCTCATGTGTCCCCACATATGGCTATCTGTAAACTAAACTCAAAACTCAGCTTGAGGGCAGAGACAGTGGGGTTGCAGCTACAGAAGTTTGGACCTAACATTAAACTACTTCTGGATTTCAGCAGATAAACACAAGCACTGAAATGAATCATGCTGGCTTGGGGTTTGAGGTGACGGACTCAGATGTTTTACTGAATTTCACTCCAAAGAAAGTTGTGCTCTTTTACTCTGAGTTGTGTGTGATGGGAAGTAATTTTATTCTGCTCCAAAACCGGTACCCAGTGGTCTTGTGAAATCCCTGAAGAATCAGCTATGAGAGGAAACACTCCATGCTTGGCAGACAACTGAGGATGTAATATCCTGCATCCAGAACCCAGGGCTACACCAGGGAGCTGAAGAAGTGGTTCTGGACATCTGTTGGAGCAGGCTCGGGAGAAAATCCCAAGCCCATATTAAGCTACTGCCGTGATCCCTTCTTCATTTAGAAGAGCCAACAGAACAACAGAACTTCTCTTACATTTAAATGCCATATAGTATTTGACAGACCTGCTGCCTATAGTAGGTAATAAAATGCATAGAGTAATATTTCATTCACAGCTCCCAACTATTTTATTATTCACAAGACAGCTGAAAAAAATCCATACAGAGGAAGATAAGGTTACTCTGCCCATGATCAGCTGGCAAATCTATGGTCATGCCAGAGACAGTAAACGTGTGTGCTTATTCAGAGGCATTATCCTCTGTCAGTAGCCGTGATGCCTTTCTACTTAGCTGGGGTTATTAAAATTAGATGTGGGTAACAAAAGCAAATGATAGCTTATCTGCATAATAGACTTGGAAAACAGTGTGTTTCAAAGCCTTTATTCTCAGGTGAGGACCATTAGTGAAGTCTTACTTACTGCAGGGAGAGAATATTGAAAAAAATCACCTGAGGGTCCAGTCCCCACTCATTAATTTTACCTTTTAATTTTATCTGTAGACAGCTTTAATTTTTAATTGCTAACATAATTTCCTTGACTGTTTTTGAGGTGATGAATTCGATGTGAGCAATCCTTACTTTTTGCAAGGGCTAATGTTCCTGACCCTTAATAAAATTATTCAATAACAATGTAACTGCTCATGGAGTCACCATCTACTATGTATTTCCTGTTTCTAAAAAGATCTTTGACTTAGTATACAGGAAAGAGTCAAATAACAAGTTATGTGAGGCATCTTTCAAATTAAAATTACATTTACCTCCTAAAGCTAACAGGTACATCGGAACAAATTTAAATATAGCCCATGTATTGAGCCAAGCCTGCCCCTCACCACCAGCTATTTACGAGTGCATGAACAAGGTTGTTGCACCTTTCAGTCACCATGCACTCAAACTCTGTCATTAGGGCTAGAGTTTGGTTTCTTCTTGCTCTGTTTCTTTCCTCTTGCTCTGTAAGTTGCTGGAGGCCATTGTCATGGTTAGCTTCATGCAACATTTGCAGACACGCCTGTATTCCTTGTTTGGTGATGTAAATCCCTGAGTTCCATAAAAATTTTTTCACCATTGAGAGTTTTGGGATATTGATCTTTACCTCATCTTACTTCATACACTCTGAAAGAGAGAAAAGTTTAAACTGAATGTATTTTAATTGTGGAGAAAAAAGGAAAATGGGCTGATTGATGCCAATTTGTGTGACTTTTCTTGCATAGCCTTCAATAGATAACTTCTGTCATGAGTTTCAGTATTTTGATTATTTTTCACCCATGACTGTAAATTGTTTTTAAAATGTCTTATTTTCACTGACCTATTTTAATAGAATTTTCTATGCAAATGAACCTAAGAGATGTTCCTGATTGATAGAAAAACAATATATCTTGCAAGTAATGACTGCAGTTCCATCGGTCTAATTTGGGTGTGAAAGACAAGACATGCCCTTAAGAGCCTCTGTAGCTCCTATTTGATAGTTGAACCAGTTGTAGATTGACAAAAATCATAGATATTTGCACAATAATAAGGAGAAAAGCAGATTTTATGCAAACCCACGAAAACATGAGCCTCTCCACTGCACAGGACCAGCTGTTTATTTGGAATGCATGTATTTCCTTGCAGAAGTGATTTATACCATCAGATATAATTCTTCCTTGAGTATATTGAACTGATACCCCAGAAGGTCATGTTGCAGGGATTGTGCAGCAAATGCTTTACCAAGGATCAAAAAGCTTAGGAATAAAATAGGTAATTGTTCTCTCTCATTTTCCTGCTTTAGGTTACTAATTTTTGCTATATACACTTTTTATTACTCACTTAGAAAGAGTAGAATGAGAAAAAAAAATCTCGTATTTTGTGTCTCTTTCAATCACATTCCTGTTTAGTCTCCATTCCCCTGACTAGCAATCCCACTTTATGCACTGAAAGGTGTTCAGCTGCTGACAGGAATCAGCCATGTGCTGTGTTGCCAGGGCAGCTCTGTGCAGCACCACCTTGCTCTCTATTTCTAAAGATAGCCTGTGATGATATCAAAATCCAAAAGCCTGTTATTTAATATGTCATTTAAAATATCTATATTCTGAATATTTTCTCCTGTTGATTTAATTGCAAAAAACCCCCCAAAAGACCTATTTGCCCTTTGTTTCTGTCATGCTGAATTAATTAAATTTCTGTTAAAAGATGCATCTGGAATTGTGCAGAAAATCAGCCCATAAACTGTAAAAAGCAACTCAGCAGAGTTACACTTTCTGACAGCAAAGCCCAGACTTTACCAAAAGAGTTTATGTACATCTAATCTCTAACTTGGCATATACTGAAATGCCAGTCAAGAAACTGGGGTTTTTTTATGTTCTATTACAGCCACACTATATTTCTGTGTATAACTGGATTCATGCTGGTGAGTTGTTACTGTTGGAGGCTCTTGTGGAAGATAAAGCTTATCCAGTGTTCATCTGTAGCACCAAAGCAGTCACAGTGTTGACAGAGGAAATTATACTTCACAAAGGCAGAGGTGAAGTGAGTTCCTTCAATCTAAGTACATTCATGTGGTTCTGGAAAGGTGTCCTCCCTTTCCTGCTCCTAAACATGAATAAATATTCCTTTTGGGGATGACTTCATCACATGATAGTACTTTAAAATGAATCACTTCTGTACCCCAAGTCACTCAGTATATAAGCCCAGAGGTGGCAGGTTTTACATAAGGCATGGATTTAGTTTGTTGGAAGGATAAATAATCATAATAATAAATTGCACTGACCTCTCAACTAAAGAGGGAACAAGAACATACAGAGCCAATCAAAATAGGAACAGCAGAAAGTAAACACTGAAAATGCTTCAGAATGTTGAAAAACAATTCCCCAATTATGCTAAAATCATTCAAACTGAGATTTTTCCATGCCTTGGCCTAAAAGATTGTTTTTTATTTAATATCAAGTATGAGATGTAAAAAAATTTTAGTTGTGTGTTTATGATGGTTCACATCTGTTTCTGCTGTATTATCCAAAAATACTAAATTCCTTTCTCATAGACTTTCAACCAACATTTTCATCATTATCCTTAATTTCAGCTTGACCCTGATGATGACATTTATTGGGTGATGAGGGCTGGGAATATCATTCCATACTAACTGTCTTCAAGAACAGAGAGTTTCCCTTCAGCAGCAGTTACTGATGTATGCTTTGAGAACCAGACAGATCAAAACTGTATATTTGAGTCATTTAGTTCAAGCACCTTAGATCTGTCTCACTTCTATTGGTCAAGTTAGACAGATGGTCTCAGGCTATGCCAAAATTCACACAAAAGTGTGAATTTTGAACCCTATGACTCAGTGGTTAAAGGACTGAGAAGGTGAAAAATCTTGGCTTATAACTTTATTCTGTTTTATATAAAATAAGGAGCTGGATGCCGTTTTCTTAGAAATGAACAAAATTCTGTAATCACCAGGAACTGTTGTACTGAGAGGAGATAATCAATTTTTTCTGCTGGAGATGGTTAACTTTCTACTAATGACTGGATATGCACTGAGTCAGATTTGAAATGTGCAAGGAAAATGTTGAGTCTGTTGACCAGAGAGTTATGTTCAAGCCTCTGACTGAATCAATCTCCAATTATTTTCTCAAGATAAACAAGCATAACAAAAATAACAGGAAAAACATTTACTCTAACTACCCCAAAAGCATAAGGTATAAAGATCTTGTCTTGGCACTTGGGGATCCAATGGCTAGTCCTGAGGTGAATTTAAGTGAAGTGCAGCCTTCCATCTCTGAAAAATGTATTAATTAGTGTCTCAAATTTTCTTAATCATCCTTTCATGCCTCTAGGACAAGATGGCCAAGAATCCTCATGAGATGCTTATCTCTCCTTATGTTGCTGAAGCCCAACTGAACTTCCATGGCTTCCATGTCTCCAGGTCTAATGAGCCCAAGGAGATCAAGTTAGGAACTTTCTGCTCTTATCCTTTCTTTCTCTTTCTTTCTGTTCCTCATACATTTTCTCAATTGTTATTTTTATGCTTTTATTTTGCTGTATTACTGCTGGGGTTGTTTGGAACATCAACACTCACTGTTATTTACAACCTAGAACTGGAAGCTAAGAAGTGAGTTATACAAAGGAGGAGTTTTACCATCTCATGTGTAAGAAATTACTAGGTTTTTTTAAGAATAATCCTTATCTAGTCTTTGCTTTCTTTATGAAGCTTATCTTTTAATGCAGTTGAAACACAGATGCTGCCTGGAAGACTGCAGTTATGGACATATGGTTGAAGAAAGACAACTTTCTGAGAAGTTGTTGTAAGAAGAAATTCTCAGTTGTCACCATAATAGAAATGCCTTGGTTTATGCAGAAGCAGTTGACAACAAATCCTTGGTATTGCTTTCCACTACATTTAGAGTTCTGTATTTGACAGATAAAAGTAAAAAAAAATATGTTTTATACATTAAATAAGCCCAAGCATGGTTAAACTTTATTCTGTAAATAATTTGGATGGGAATTTGGAGGAAGGATGTAAACTTGAAAAATATCTTTTCCATAAGAACATCAGTTACAGTCTGACTCTGAAGAAAGAAACAGATCCTTAGAGCAAAATCATGGCAAATATATCTCCATGAGCAAAAATGAAAAGCAATGCAAACACAGTAGCAAAATGTAAAGCTTGGGAGAAGTATTTTGCTATTGCTCATTATCTGACTCACCTAGAAATAGTTTGGTACAAAAGCAATTATGATGTAAAACATGTGTTTATAGGCAGCTTTGTGTCTAAGTTATTAGGCACCACTAGTAGTGATTCAGAAGAAAGTTCCTTTGGTGTGTGTTATTTGTGGTCTCATTTGCAAACAGCATGACTCATGAATAAGTCATGAAGCTGTATTGGAAAGCTGCTTTGAGCATTTATTTGGTGAGATTACTTCAACTACATGGACGTGCATATGCCACTGCAGGAACACTAATATAACATTATGCTTTATCAAAGCTATGAGATAAAAAGCATGTGCTAAACAAATAGAAAAATTCAAGAGTAACTAATGGAATGACAGTTCATATTTGAATAAAGATTTTTGACCTTTCATTTTTCTGAGCCATTAGTATTCTTTCCACCTGAATATACTGAGTGCTCTGTCACTCTTCCTCATGTCAAATCATAATTTACTGTCAGAAGGCCTTTTTTTTTTATTGTAGGAGAAATCTGTGGAATTGTTGGTGGAATCATGGCAGGTGAAATCCCTACCAGGCTGTATGATCCTGTGACTTCATCATAAATAGGAGGTAAAAACCAGAGTCTCATGAAGTCAAGGGAGCATTCAGGTTGAATTCAGAGGGATCCAAACAGCAAATGACTTTAGCGTTTGCTCTAGCAAAGCACACACTGGCAGAACAACAATGGTGATGGTTGGCATATGCTGAGTTGAACTTATAATGGAGTACCTGCTCTGTCTTCATAAACATTTCAGTGCCTCTTCTGAACCCCTTGTTTGAACTCTACACTGCCTGCTTTGAGGAAGCATCTGCAAATACATTTCTACTTTCTCATGTTACAAGGGGTTGGAATGTAACAGGAAAGAAATTGCTGTCAAATCTCACCCATTATAAAGGATATTTATCAAATTTTTTTACTTGTTGGAGTGCATGTTTTAAACAAATAAATAAACCCACTAAAATTAAAGATGTGGAAGATCTTATGTTGTAGACGGTGGTTTAACTAAATTTCTTGCTTTCTACTCCACCTTAGAATGATATAACATGGTTATTGAGTAGGTTTGATGGCCCTGAGAAATGATGGAGAATAGACATGGAAAAATCGCAATAAACAATTTCATGCCATCTTGAAAACGTAAAAGATAAGAGTTGTGTACATTGGCACAGGCAGGCATCTGGGACAAGCACCAACTCATGGATAAGACATAAAGAGTAAGTTTATTTCAATTACCTTGCTAACCAGGGAATCTCTGGTGCAACACCTGAGCAGAAGTACAGACGCAGGCACTGTTAAACTTGGTCTGTGCTGGAGAATCACTGGCCTGCTGTTCACACAGGCTTATCAAGAGTTATTCCCAGCTTCAAGGCCACTGGAGTGACTTTTAATCTTTCTTTTCCGTCTTCTATAGTTAACCCCTTTCTCCCAACATTCCCTGCCTCGCTCAAGACACCATTTAATACAGCATGTAGAAAAAAGAATAAACATCCAAACAATGGTCTGAGTTGTGTCCCATCCTTCTTGTCAGTGAGCTAAACTTTTGAATTAGCCATGCACTACTGTTAGGTTGGTATTCCATGTGTCCAGTCCTGGGGGTGTTGGCTACCATCATCCCTGCCAGCTGATCCAGCAGTCAGGTTGAAGAAGTCAGGCTGAAGCACTGCATGCCTTCCAGTTTAGGAATGGAGACAGACGTGTTCTTCAGTAATCGATGCTGAAAGTTTTCTTGGCACAGAGCAGTTGCAGTTCCACCACAAAATCCATCAGTGCAAACCATTGCATTTTCCCTGGGGCTAATATTTTGGAAGAAGCACCATATGGAATAATTTCAGTCCTCAGTGCATTTTGTATTGGAGATGTATGGTCACATTATTTTGGCCTCTGGTTCTTTCATTTTCTTGCAGTGCCCAAGCTTTTAATTTGCTTATCCATCAGAGTATAATGTATAATGGAGCATTGTAATGCCTTGGACTAAAATCCTACAGATTTTTAAATCTTTTTCAGTTGTCTGCCATGATCCCCACAAGACTATATTGTCTAGAATTGTTCCTTGTAATTCTAAAGGATTTCCCTGTCTAGGAGTGTATAATTAGACAGGGTCAATCAAAGCATTTTTGCAGGTGTCAGAGGCTTCTTTTTATTTCTTGATGCACTGCCAAACAGCATTCTTCCTGGCCCATTTCTCCCATCTTGGCATTTGCCAGGGAGATCCTCACTGTGGGGTGCCACATTGGATGGAGGGGGAAGAATTTTTATTTGTAGGCACTAGCTTTTACCAATGACAAAACATTTCTGATGTTGTAATCCCATTTATTTCTGCTTGTGGGACACCATCTTGGATCCTTCCACATTTTTTTCTTTGTTGCCTGTGAGGTAAATTTGCTTTTGCCAGCTTATTTTCATTCACCACCTACACATGTGGTTCTGAAATTATGCTGTGTTTTCTAGGGCACCTACCAGTAGCACGTAGACCAGTATCCAATAGTTATCCCAATCTCCCTGCTAAGTCACAAGAAGAGTTCGATGTCACTTTCCATGGCAGTCTGCACACAGCCACCTGAATCATCTGAGGGATAACCACCATCCCATCCCACCATCCCATGCTTCTGGTGGAGCCATTGTAGCTAGGAAGGCAATCAGAGGGGTCCAGTGCTCAGCTCACCCCAGAATGCAGGGCATCACCATCACACTGACACCTGTCCCCAGCTATTCTGTTAGCTGTAGGAAGGCAATACTTCTAGGAAATCTGAGAATAAGAAACAACCTTTGCTGCTCTCCATAAACATGAATTCCTGCAGCTCTGTGCATTGATCTGTGAATGGACTCATTTAGGTTTCTCTCTTGTTGTCATCATCAGTAACACATTTTAAAAGACATTGGAGTTGTGCTGATCTCCCTTGAGCATTTTGAAATTGCTATAATTTTTTTCCTTCTTGTATTTGAAGCTGAGACAGCTCTCAATATAGTCATTATTGTATCTATTTCCATTGCTAGCATCCTTTGGTGTTTGGTCAGTAAGGTAAATAAACATTATAGGTACAGCCATCAGTATTTTATTTTTCTGCTTAATTATATTTAATAATGTTTCCCTCTCCTGACTTTTCCTCACTCCCAAATCTTTTCCTTCCAAGTCAGAGGTACATTTAATTTAATAGCTTTCATTGCTTGAATTTCTGTAGTAGTCACCCTGTCCAATAAGGCTGTGCCCCTCTTTCTCCACAATGTTGCATGAAGATCATATGTTAGGCTTTACTGCGTTGGCATCAGTGTAATAATGAGCTTGTCAGAGAAATGGGCGAAATGGGAGAGGTCAGTTTTCAGAGACACCATTACAGAGAGATTCAAACTTTTCAAGACAGAATGAATAAAGAATTATTCACTGGAGGCTATATGCAAACACAGTCTGAGTTTCTGCCCGCAGAGGAAATCAACCTGATTTCTATACTAGATGGATCTGGAGGGCTCTTCAGCCTAGTCTTGTCCTCTGCTGTTGGGAAATCTGGAGGAGAGTTGCAGTTGGACAGAAATGGGGTGCTGCTCTTCTGTCTCATACCAGTGGAACATCTTTCCTTTCACTTGATAGTCCTGATGTAGAAAGGGAATTAGTTCCCACTGTGAGCAGGAGTGAGAGGGTCTTGGGGCTCTGCACTCTCCATGCCCTTCTCCCCAAACAGCAGCACTTGAGCTTCTTCCCCTGCACTCCAAGGGGAAAGGTTTTGAAAGACTAAAATGTCCTGCTGAAAGACAGCAGCATTGCACAGAAGAGCAGCTGTTCAGGTGTTCTCTTGTAATGTTTTTCCACAGCAGGCACAAACACCTGCTGTTAGAAGAAAGGGTGTGGAATGGGGCAGGCCAGCTCTGTCCAGCAGGGTCTGCTGGTCCCAAGGTGCCATCCCTGGGCTGCCACAGTGCTGTGGCCAGGTTCCAGTGCTGGCTGGTTGCCCTCTGCTGAGAACTTTCTCTGCTGGAAATGTTTGTGAAGCACCCCTTGCATTAAAAGCAGAGGTGGTGGTGGTTGAGCCCAAATCTCTCCAGTTGCTGTAAAAATGTGTCTTACCATCCACGTGCACATCCAGTCCTCTGGGCTGTGACCCCCCTTGAAATCCTGCTGGCAGGGAAGAGCCACAGTGTGACAGGGCACATCATGCTGAAGGCAGCTGCAGAGAGGGGAAGAAACACTCTGGTCTAGGAGATTGCTTTCAGCAAAAAGAAGTTTGGAGAAGGAGCTTTGTCGAGCCTGGTAAAAGTGTTTTGCCTCGGTTCCTGATCTTTTATTCTTCTCACTGCTTTATGCAGTCACAACATGAAAACATCAGGCAAGCAAGGCTTCTGAGACTGTTCCTCTTACAGAATTTTGCTTTTCATTCCTGATGTTTAGACGGCATGGCCATCCTGTGATGGTGAACAGAAATGCTGTTAAAGCTCACCGGGTCTGAGAGTTCTGGGGGAGTCTCAGCCTCTTGATTGAATGTTCAATAGTTACTTGCAGGAGATTGAAAGTCAGGTCAGGTACCTCCTCATGTAAACGCCTAGAGTTTTCCACAGATAAAATAAAGTGCATTCACAGCAGCAGAAACTGAACTGTAGAGCTGTCACTCATGAGAAGAGTTGATTTAGAAGAAACATTATGAGGGCAAGAACACTTCTGGCCTCACACTTTCTGGAAGAATAGAAGGGAATTTGAAAAAAAATATTATTCCCTTCTTGCTGCATCATTCTTTTGCTTGGGGCAGGATCTCAAACAGTAAATATGAAATAATTTATACATGATCCACGGACACAAATTCATGCTGGATGGTTTTTCTACTGGCAGGCAGAAGTTGGTTGGGAGCTATTTCTGCTCTGAGATTCCTGGCCACTTCCAACAGACATGCTACAGAAACAGGAACCTCACTTCCACAGGAAGGGGTGATTTAATGCTGGCCCTTTCTCCTGCCTTTCTTACATTGTGCAATACAGTTGATTTATCACAATAAATACTTAGACTGCTTCAATTCCTGACAACATGGTGATTGCTTTGGAGAAATGACTAATGGAAATGATTTGCTGGAATATCTCACTCTCAGCAGCAGCAGTTCAGGAGCTTCAAGGAGAGGGTACCGTTGACAGCAGAAGAAACAGGATTTCAAGTGGGAGTCACAGAGAAAGGATATTTTTCTTCTGTTTATTGCATGCTCCTATTGCACCTACATGTGGGTGATAATAATTAATCTGCTGTCATTAACGAATATTTATCCACACCTAGCTTAAGCTGGTCTAAAGACGTCAATAATAGAAAACAGCAGAGGAGAAAAATGCTCTTTTGTAAATTTAAACAATGTGTGTTTAGAAACATATAGATTTAGTATGATTTTCCAGGGCTCAAAACATGAACTCAAAATTAATTCCTTAGGCTTAAAAATCCACAAAATAGAGGGAAAAAAAAAAGAAAAAGGAAAAAAAAAAGGCTTCTTCAATTGGTGACTAAGTCAGATCTTACTGTACACCTTAACTTTTCAGAAGTGGAAGCTTGGATATGTCTGTATGCTCCAGCCACAGTTCCTGACCTGCTTTACCTTGCTGCATGCTGAAGCACTTTGATCTGTTCTGCAGCACAATACAGCATCCAAGTGCCAACATAGCAAGAGATATATTAGGAAACAGCTAATTCTGTCTCAAGTTTAGCACTCCACAATTTTATATCCTATCTGGCCTGATAGATCATGAGTGATGTACCTGGAAATGAACAATGAGAACATTTCCTCTGTGACGTTAATGGTAAGCAGGGATTTAAATTCTACTTCATATCCACAGCCCTTGCTTTTCTTCATCACACCACTTCCCCCTAAGTGTTTATAAGCAACTTTCACTATCTGTAGATAAAACTTGTTATGCAACATAAAACTTTTTGCAATGGTTTTTATTTTGCAAATTTTTTCTTTTGGCTTTGAAATGGCAAATAAAAGCTCTACTCTTAGCAGGACAGGACAGTGTTCTGCTTATTTAATTTCTAGAAATGGAATTGAAACATGCTAGACTCAAAGATGAGTTATGTGAGGCATACAGCATCAAAAGGTGCCTATCAAATACCTCTCTGAATAACTTTTAGATAGATACAGCAAAAGAGAGCCAGGAAATCAATTTAATTTATACTAAAATGTTATTTTTAGTGTTATATAATGAAAGCACCATTCTGCAATTTTCCACCAGGTAGACAGACACTCTTGAAAAACTATAGACTGAAAAAAAGCTTTTCATTACGAAAAAAATTCCAGGTTTTTCAGACACTTATCCAACAGGCTGCATAAAACTCCCCAGTTATTTCCTCAGGTTTTCTGCTTGGTAAATCTTTGAAACTGAGAACTGTAAAACAACTTTGAAGTTATAAGTAATAAAATGGAATTATCTTTTAATAAACACACAAATTGCAATAAAGCCATAAAGGTATTTGAACAGGTTCACAAACAGTGTTATCTTGGTTTTCCTCATGAGAGATGAAGAGCTGCAGGCACTGTGCATGAGGCAATGAGCTGCTCTCAGCACAAGCACTCAGAGCATGATGTGTTCCTGGGCATTTATTTTCAAGCAAACATTTAGCTGATGTATCAGAGCATTTGGAAGGACAGATATCCAAAACTTCATAATTTGGGAAAAATTATAATCAGCATTAGGATCCCTGTTTTACTGTCCCTGCTCACTGAAATGAAAAATGAAAAAGAAAAGCAAGAGCAAAAGCAGAAACACAGCCCTTTCCTACCTCCAGAGAGAGCAGTGGGAGCAGGGTGGGAGGCAGTGGTTCCTTTGATTCAGGAAGCTGTCAGATCCAAGCAGCCACCAAAGAAATGTGCATGCAGCCACTCCAAACCCTGGCAAAATATCTAAGGCTTTGATTTCCATTTTAGACTCTACATGTAGATTGTATCTGGAGAGATTCTCAACCCTTGGCCAACCTTTCAGTGGAAGGCAATAACAAAGGAGCTGATTTGTGATTGTGCTTTGAAACTGCCATGCACTCACATTTTCTTTCTCTGGTTTTCACATGGAAGCAGGTGAAGCCTTGTGGCTTTACCTGGATTCTATTCAGAGGTTCTGTTTTGAACCTGAAAGAAATGCAGACCAGCAGTTGCATAAGTTTTGTGAGAAGATTTAAACTCCTGGAAATACGATATAACACAATTGTTACGTAACATGTTCTATTTTGTGGAATTTTCTTCAAATTTATAGTTTCCCTAAAAACAAGAATTTGTTAATATTCAAATAACTTTGAAATAATTGTGATTTTTGATAAGCCAAGTTTTGATCAGCCAACAGATGCCTAGTTTTCAGCAGAAATCTAGCATCTGGAAAGGACAAAAGCACATTATAATAGAATTAAAAATACCACATACTACTGAATAAAATATGTCTATAAAATATATCTATTCTGTCTACTTAAATAAAGTGTCCTGATTGCCTTTAAATAAGAAAGCAGCAACAGACTGCCATTTATAAATTTCTTTAATGATGTATGTTACACATGAAGAACTTTTAAACCATAGCATAAAGTTAACCCTTCAACCTTTGCCAGTTCCTTAGTTTCTCTGAGTGTTTAGGATTCAGCAGGGATTCCCTCTCTGTGTTCAGAAACAAAGACTCAGCTGCAGCCAGGATCCCCTGGGCTGGGGCAGGGTGGGAACAGGAACTCCTTGGGGATGCTCCCAGGCCCTGTGGTCTCAGTTTTTTGTTGTTAGCAAGCCAGGATCTGTTGAGAGCAGGGTGTCTGTGAGACAGAGACTGCCTCCAGCTGCAGGTGCCTGGCACTGCCTGGCACTGCCCAGCAGGGCAGGATTCTCGTTCACTTGGCTATCTGATACTTGTAGAGAATGGAATTGCACCAGGAGTCATGCACTGACACACAGAATAGGCAAAAGTTTGGTCCAGGTACCTTTCATTTCATGCTCTCTATCTAGCCTATGAAAATGACTCAACAGCTGATCTGAAATGAAAATTTTTAATCTTATTATTGATATTTTCCTCATTTCTTCTGAAATAACTTAAGCAAATTGTTTTGTAACTGTACTTTCCAAAGCTTATACTTTTGTCTGTTTCTGCATTTTTTTGCAAAGGTGAGTTGCTCATAATGAGTCATATTCAGTGATTGGCATAATTAAATTAGCTTTTTCTCCAAGACAGTTCTGATGAGTAGGTTTAATTAGTACCTGTGTTTATTTCAAAGATTTACTTTGATGCAGTGTACCTGCTCTCCCATGCCATGACAGTGGCTTTAGTAATGAAGACAAACCTGGCAGAAACCATCCTGTAAAAAGCAGTATCACAAGGCAACAAAACAACAAAGTGACCTTTCTTCATTCAAGCTAAAATCAACAATTTCCTAATGGGGCTAGCATCACTATATAACCCCTCTTCATTGAAGTTAATTTCCCTTTGATGTTAAACATCACTTGCTTGATTAGCTTTTAAGCAACAGTACCAGAAACCATGATCACCTATCACTGTTTTGTATTTTTTTATTTTTAATCTATATTAGACACTTCTGATTTTTATTTTATAAATAGCTTTGTTGCATTCCTGTCTGTTGCTAAGCCAAAAATGAGAAAGATCACTACCTCATCAATAAAAATAGAAACAGCACAGCTGTTCAAATGTCTCAACCACTATTGGTGGAACAGCCATCTTTGCAACAAAGGCACCAAAGTAAGAGTCTCAAAAGAACCTGAATAAGTTGAAAAAGATTTCTTTTATTCATCCTGATAATTCTATTAGAAAATGGTAAAGCTGTGTGAAAAGGGAACACATTGCTGAGAACAAAATATATCAGTCAATATTTGTAAGAAATATGTAAGAAAAAGGATTATTTTAAATAGCAGGGGAAAAAAGAAAAAAAAATAAACAGAAAAGTAGGCTTCCAGAAGAAAAATGCTTTGCTATCCCCAGGAGGATTAATAATTGACATGTAGCAGCTTCTGAGGCAGCCACTAAGCAGATGGATGGATATGGTTATTCCCTGTCATATATTTACTAATGGAAAGTTCCCAGTATAAACATTAACATAGTAAGAATTGTTTTATGCCCTTGAGATTTTTAAATGAATAAATACTTTTGGCAGCTTGGCTAAAGGGATATATTTCCTTGGCCTTTAATTTATTTCTTCATTTTAAAGCACAGTTTTTTCATTTCCCACAGAGCAGCACACTGAAAGCGCAGAGCCTGCTGCCTCTTGTCTCAGAACACTGTGCTGTCTCACTGCCTCTCTGAAGAAACACATCCTATGAAGAGTTCCTGACTCCACTTGCCCATGCATTGTAAGAGCAGGATTTCATATAGTAGCCTTCATTTGAGGGGGCTCAGCACTTGTACTAAATGTATGTCTGTATTTTTATAGTATTGACATTTAGCATTTCATCTGGCACACTAGACCTTTCTGGGTTGGTCTACAAACAGGTAAATATTATTCTTCAGTTGTTTCCTAATATATACTGTTATTTCTATTTTATTTCTGTCAGGCTATATTTCAATTGAAAATTCTTTTCTAAAAGTATAGAACATATTGCTTATAGATATAAGCTAGAGCTTTTGCAAAATTTTGTTCTCTTAGATATCCTCTTTCTCATCCATGTATATTGACAAAAAAACCCTAGAAACATTCTTCCTTTCATTAGTTAAAACTAATTCAGAAAGTATTTGATTATATTGTAAAATTAATATGGATCCTACTACATGGGATATTTCTTATGTCTCCCTTGCAAAAAACCCCACATGGAGCATGTTTCAAAACTCTAGCTCAAATAGCCCAACAGAAAAAAGCATGATCTAGCTCTCTAGAAAGAGAGTCTTACAAATTTATGGATAACAGCTACTTTGTCTCCAAATCTCAGATGTATAAATACAAATCACAAGCCTTTAGTCTATAATCTTATTGTTTTCCTTGTACTGCCAACAGTACTGATTAAAAAACACTCTCAGTTCTCTCAGCCTCCCTGATACATCAATCTTCTTTCAATGATCAGGGTTTCTAAATTACTTCCTGTTCTGTGGATTGCAAAGTTAAATAAAAAACCAAAACAAAAACCAGGCATGATGTGCAAGGGAAAGCTGCACTGCATCCCCTAAGAACACAAGACTGCCTCTTTTCCTTGGTGGGATCCAACTGGCCAAATACCTTGTGGCCACTACAAGATGAGCAGGAAGGAGAGACCCAGCTCATTCCCCTGGGGCACCCACAGCCTCCCAAACTCATATTGTGATGATCTCACATGCCTGAGATGTCACCAGGACAAATGCCCATCTTCATTTTTTTCCATTTGTCAGTTTGGCAAAAGATGTTTCTCCCTTCAAACTCTCTTTGAAGCACAATTTCTTATTCCTTGGATCACCCTCGACTCTCTCTTCTGTGTTATTTCTAATTGGACCCACAGGAGAAGACAAACATTAATGTTTTCCAGGCTATGAGGAGTTAGCAAATAGCAAAATGCAAATAGCTCTGGTATTTTAGTAAAATTGCTTGTGTAGTGTTTTCTTCTGTCAAACTAAATGTATTCTCTTACATGGCTTAGGGTTTTGCACAACTGACTTCACAAAGCATGAGCATTCTGAAGACAGGATTGTTAAGTTTATTGTGAGAATAAGAAAGAGATTCAGATTAAGCCATGAATAATTTATAGGCTTACAAATGTCAGAATATTGATTAGGGCAAGATTTTTCTTCCCTCCTTGCATCCAAGAATGCATTGATTCATTCAGTAAGGGGCTATTACTCTGGTACTGATTCAACAGTTTCTCTCTCTTTCTTTCATTGTTCAGCCCAGTGTTCCCAAAACATACACTGGTGGGGGAAGTTCATACCCTGGAAGTTCAGTGTTTCATGTTTGGCCAAAGCAAAGTTAGGCTATTACAGTAAAACGTCAAGATAATTTGCTTTTTAATGATCTAACTTAATTGGACGCAGGGCTTCAGACAAGAACCAACTTCAAAGCTGGTTTAGAAAAGTAATCTCAGCACAATGGTGCTGTTGACATATTTTTGCTTTCAAATACTTTTCATGAATGTAATAATGATGATTTGAAAGTTTATAGGGATTTGCTGTAATTACTGACTGAAAGCATGGTGAACCTGCGACCACAGGAAAGTCAGGTTGGCCTCCACTAATAGGTAACTATATTACAAAACCAGGAAAATATGGGCAGACAAATATTCAATTTCAACCTTATGCATTTAACTCTTTTCCGTTTTTGGTGCTGTGTTTGCATTAAATTAGTAAGTTATGTACAATGTGCTTGGCTAATATTGAGGTGAATGTCTGCCTGACAGAGAGATTCTCTGGCTGGAAATTATCCTTTTAGATGGATCAAGCCTTTAAACTTTTTTTGTTTGAATTTCAATCAGACACTGAACTCATGGCAGATTTAAATAACCATTTTACTTTTTTCAGTTCTGGGTTAGTTTTCCATTGGTTTGGTTCCTTCTATGAAGAAGGAAATTAAAAATTGGGATGAAAAAATATCAGACACTTGTGATCCAATGAATTTTCAGTTTTTACCTTTCTTCCCTTTTTTTTCTTTTAATAAGGCATTTTTCCTAGTTTTAAATAACTTATATTAAACTTTTATATATATAAATACAAATCTGAGACTGTAGCTAGATTTCTTTAAATAGTTCAAATAAAAATATTGCATTATTTTCTGCATTGCTGTTTAGTGTTGGCTTGGACTCCTACTTAGACCTTCCCTTCTACTTTTGGCAATGTGTACAGAACATCTGGAATTTTTCCACATTAATGGCTGGGTGGGAAAACTGTCAGCCTTTAATATTTTGGCAGTTTTTTATGGAAGGAAAGGCACTAGTAAAACCTCTTTTATTAAGCCCCAAGACAATATTTGTTCTGCTGTAGGTACATCTTTAGGAGGAAAATTTTATTTCTTTGATTTCCCTCTGAACTAGAGCATTGTTTGTGATCTAATACCCACTATCCACTGTATTACCTTTCCCATGTGTAAAATTCTTGCTGAGTGATAATCCCTTTCATTTCCTGCCTTTTAATGAATGGATTTTATATAACTGTTCATTAGTGTAATCATTGCTGGTTTTTTTTCACTTCATTATTTCCCCAACAAAACTTTTCCACAGCTACTTTGTTAGCCAAACAGAGTAAATTAATCTCAGCATCTGGGAGAACTCTTTCTAGGTGATCATAAATAAGGTGCATGGCACTCTCTGCAATAGAGTTCTTGCTTATGCTCACCCACAAACCAAGCTCAGCATGTCTGAGGATATTTAGAGGATATTTAGCTGACACCTAGAGCTCTTTACACATGAAGCTCTATAATTTTTACAAGAAACCTCTTTGACATGACAGTCACCTCACTCTAGTAGTGTTCTCTGATAATTCAATAGAAACAGACTGAGAGGAGGAGAGCTCTGTTTTGCCACTAACAAGTTTCAGTAACCACCAGCTTAAATGAGAGCAGGAATAGCAGTCTGAATTACTTCAATGCTAATAACCTCAGTTATTCATTCCTTCTTAATTGATAGCCTTAGAAATAGCTTGAAGACCAGAAATAATTTGAGCATCAAGCAAGTACCATAAAGAAGCACTCTGTCTCCCTCAAGGCTTGTTACAACTTTCCCTCTTGTTTTTGATTTACATATCAGTCACAGAGGTGCTGGTGCTGATCTCCTGAGCAACTTCTATGCAACTTCAGAAAAGTAAAAAAAGAATAGTAGGGCTGAAATAAAGGCAGACACTTCAAAGCCTGAGTGGGAATAGCTGGGAGACCAATAAAATGAGAATGTATAATAATCACTTTATGTTAAGAGACGTTTAAGCTTCTGTGGGACATTTATTGTGCAGTTTGAATCTCTGGAATGAGCCTCTCATGGAGGTATCAAACCAGCAGCAGAAGCTCTATTAGAAGTTGTGGCTGTTTACTCTCTGTTGATAAAGGGCAGTCACAAATACCATGAATTTTACATTGTTGCTCTTTCTAATCTGTAGTAGGGGATTTAAGAGTTTATAAATGAAATCTATCTATGCATTTCTAGCAAGGCTATTACAATGGAAAGCAGCAATAAAGTTCTATTTCCTGCTTTATTTCTAATTTTTTTTCTATTTTTCTCTCTATTAATTTCAATTCTCGCTGACTTATTCACTTGTCATTTATTTTGTGTCAGTGTCATTTACACATGCAATGCTGTATCTTGACTTGGGTATCAGATGGCATCTGAACACATGCCAAACCTCTTCCACTGCCTCAAAAAACCACAATTAATTAAAGGAAAATTAACATTTACCAGAATAAGATAGGTATTAAAAAACAAAATAGATTAGTTTATAAAATTAGAAATTAGAAATCAAATTTCTTTTCCTTGGGCACCTTGTTAATCAGGATTTTCATCAAAATAGGATGAGTAATTTCAAAGAACTTCCAGCTACTACAAGGTTATTGTTAACCTTATTCATGCTGACCAGTGAGTAAAACATTGAATTTTAATTTTGAAGCCTGGTATAGGACAGAAGACTATCACAGAGGCAGGATACCAAACAACCACTTGTCTTATAAAAACATTTACAGGATGTCATTATTATGGGTGACTTCTCTGTAAGACTGCAATGCAAAAGAAGGGAAGCAGTGAAACTTTTTAAGACTTAAATACTGGGGTAATCATCTTTGCCAATACAGGTCTGTAGGAGGGACTGGGGAGGTTCTACATGAGGACTGTAGAATGGTGATGGAGATGGAGCAGGGGAGGTGATGGAGATGGAGCAGAGGAGGTGATGGAGATGGAGCAGAGGAGGTGGAGAGAAGAGGAATAGGTCTGAGTAGATGAAAATAGATCACGAGTGATCTCAGAGGTGAGTGAGTGGGACTGGGAGGAGCCAGCGGAGATTTCAGCTTCCTGGAGAAAAAGAATGATCAGTAAGCAAGGGTCAGTGAAGTTTGGAGAGCTCTGAGTGGAGTGGATGAAAGCAACATATCAGGGAATTGTGGAAGCCTGGCAGGGCAGGAAGACCTCATTGTCACTTTTTTCCTCCCCTCCTCACCCAGGTATTCCACCATGCCTCTTGTCTCAGGATCCCTACTCTTCCCTGGACTCAGAAGCCACACTCCTCACTCATATCCATCCCAGCACCTCAGCCAGCCAGCCTCCAGCCCTGCAGGATGCAAGTGTCCTGCTGCTTCCCTGCATCTGGGCTCTTCTTGATCTGCTGCACCCTCTGGGCTGGAAGGAAGGGATGGAGCAAGGCTGGTCTGTTGGATGGAGACTGGAGAACATCTTTCTGCTGTTGTCATCCCCAGAGGAAAGGCTGTGACAGTGACACTTCTGCTGGGAAGGGCTAGTCCTGGTGCAGTTGGTGCTGCACTCTTTGGCCCTGCTTTAGCAGCAGCAGCAGCAGCAGACAACAGGAGAGCTTTGCAAGCAGAACATGGGGATTGGCACAGGCAAAGAGCAGCCTGTCACTGAATCCAGCCATTCATGATCCACTAATGCCCACAGAAATCAGTGGGAATTACTCTAAATGTGGGGTAAGTGTAAGAATGGCAATATAAAAACCTGTCAAACCTAAATTATTTTTCTCTTCATGATGCCCATGCTTAATGGGTTGAATATAATTAACAATTCCTGGGTGTCTCCTACAATTTTCTTTTCTGTGTAGGTATGCCCAATCCAAAGAGACTTTTTGATGCTCCATGCTAAAATCTCTCTGCTCAAGCAAGGTCATTTCTGGCTGTGGGAAAACCTCACACCTCAGCATGGTTCAAAGAACTTATTGTGGCCCATGCTAAGGTATTCAGACACTTAGAGATGGAAACTGGAACATAAGACATCAAAGCCCAAAACTCCCACTGATTCACTGATACATTTTTAAATACCTCCAGATCAAAAAGAATAAATCCACCAAGGAACCTAGATCCTACTTGCAAATTAAGATGTGTACTTTCAAAAATAAATTACTATTAGAAATTTCAAAAATTCTAAGTAACTGCTTCCTTACCCCCAAGGTACTTAAATTCTGCTGATTTACATCCAAAACAGCCCCTCCATGCTTCGTTCTATCTGGCATTTGCAAAACTCTGTGTGTGCCAAGGACATCCAGACTTATTTACCAACTAAATACCCAAAATATCTCTTAGATTAGTTGTTCTCAGACTGCACATTACTCAGGCAAAAGAGAAGGGATTGCCCCTTCCACAACAGCACACTTCTGAGGTGAACTAGTCCCTGTGGCACATAGGACACGACTGTTCAGTCCCTTCCCCTGCAGAACTGGAACAGATGCTGAAGCCACACTCCTCTTCACTCAAGTGAATACACAAACAATGTTTTCCAGTCTGTGGTGTTTGGCTCCATGGTGATGCTAAGAAAACAACTGTCTGTCACTGCAATTTCTTCCTGATTTTTGATTGACTTGGTGCCTCCTGGGATTTTCTTCTGGGTGCACAGTGTGGTTCCTACAGGTCACTGCACTGTTTAAGATTAGGCTTTGCAGTGCACATTACTGAGTTTTCCAAATCCCTTCCAGGCATTTTCCCAAGCGGCCACTTCAGCACTTTGGTTTCCTTAACTCCCAACTGGAAAGTTTCTCAGGCTAACTTCTCCCAGACCCGCTTCTTGTATGTGTGCCAGGCCCTCTCCTGATTGCCAGGGTTATCTGGCAATCCTGACTCAGAGACACTTGCCACTTTCTCCTAACTCCTTCCAAAGGGTGAGACACTCAGTGTGGGAAGCAATGCATTGTAATAACCCACAGCATCCTGCCAGGGCAGGATTTAGGGTTTTCTCTCCTGTACCTGTGGGATTTGTCTATGGCCTGTGGGAACTGAGAAACATTTTAACTGCTGCAGCTATGTCCAGCAGGTGTGATAAGTTAAGGCATTCTGCTCCTTAAGCTCATAGCCCAGCCAGTCAATAATGTGAGCTGAAATCAATGCCCCAGGTCATGAACAGGGCACACAGCCTGCCAGCCATGAGATTGTCTCTGCTGCAGGAGGAATAACCTCTGCAGAGAGAAAGGATGGGCAGCTGGGAAGGATAACCTTTCAAACTGCTCCAGCATGCATTTGGAAAGCCTATAAATCTGAATCCCTAAAGACAAATTCTCTGCCATGAAGAGTAACTGCAAGTGCCTGACACAGGGGTTTTTCTGTATTGCAGACTGCTGAAGACAGACAGATCACTCAGTCTTTAAAGAGGGACAATCAAACCTTTTGACCTGTGGCTCAGTGCAGTTTGCTTGAGAAGAAACTGGCCATGGTCACTGTGAGGACCACTGATGGTGATAAAAACGCAGGGATTGCAGTGCTCTCCTCAGGCACCGTTCAGTGCCATGTGCCAGAGGCTGGGCACATATTTCCTTCAAGACAAAACCCCCACAGCTGTCCCTTCTCTCTTTTGGGTCAGAACAACCAAACCTCTGGCTCTGTGGTTGGATGAATGGCTTTCTGTTTCACTGGTCAAGGCAGAAGCCTGAGGTCTGTCTAGAGGAGGAGCTGTGCTCTGGAAGCCTTTTCGGAACAACACGGCTGAATTGAGCTATCCAACTGCATTCAATCTCATGAAACCTGAGCTTTTGTATCACTTGGAATTTCGTTCTCTGCACATGATGCCTACATAGGTGGACCTATTTAATAAAAATGCACTGTGAAATCATGACATTATATCCCTTAAAGCAGTTAACATCTCTTACTGGATGTAGGGGCTCTCTGAAAGCAATGATCACTGACACTTTAAGTGGCAGTCCTTACTGCTATAGGGCTGCAATAAAAGGGTTAACATTGTGCAGAATCTCCATGAATTTTAATTTCCTTTGAGATAAGGCCCAAACAAATTGTTCTTCAATGTACTCCACACAATCTACTACAATATCAAGATTTTTACTTTAGCGCCGGTTCAATAAATTAGAAAAATCAGTGTTTCAAAGTTTGCTTCATAGCTATAAAATGTTTATAAAAGTGCAGACTTGAATGGTGACTTGACAAAAACACAGCCCTTTATAAAGAATAATAGAGAAGACATATTATTCAAGCAACAGTTCTATTCTTTTCCAGCTACACTACATCTTTCATATCCAAGTGCACACAGAATAAACATTCTGTGATTCTGTATGTAATAAACTCTTGCTGTTTTGCATTTAGGAAATCTGAGTTCATTCATGTTGTTTGCATTCCAATTTATTTATAATTAATTCTACTGTCGGACAAATTTTATTCTTGATTTCCCTTGAAATTACTTGTTTCTTTTGGGGTTTTATCACATCTTTGTATAATCTTGTTTTTAAAAGGGCACCACTGTTTCATGACTTGTCTTTCCAGGTCTATAAAGCATTTTTGTGATAAAAGACCTAATAAATGATTTGAAAATAATTTATTTGACAAAGTTAAACCAGGGACACTCCACCCCCAATATAGATTAATATGGAGGTAATTACAGTGTTACCCTTAACAGTGATTATTTATTTGATTTGTTTTTTTCGTGTGCAAAAATCAATAAAACTATTTCAATTTTTCTGAGATTAATTTTGATCTTGATCTGAACCATTCTTCTCAGACACCATAAGGTGCAGTAAACACTTCTGACATGTTCCCCCATTCTGGGGGAATTGCTCCTGTCTCCATTTTATATAGATGTTTGACAGGCTTACAGGGAATTAACATGCATGGCCTATTTCACTGCTGGTAGCTTGAGCTGAGCATGAGCCTGAGCCCATTTCAAATGTCCATATTCACAGAAATTTCTTGAGGTGCAAGTCTGGGGCAGGCCTGCTGCTGCAGAGAAGAAAACCTCTGCTCCCAGTGTTTGCCTGAGTGTCTGTCTCCATTAGAAGCCATCAGGCCAGCTGACACACACTACAGGAACTCCTGTCTCCAAAGGGAAACACGGCAACTGGGAGGATGACCCTTGGGAGAGAAGAGCTGTACAACAGGGGGTAAGGTGTTAGCTCTAAGCTGTGGCTTACAGGTGCTCAGTGTCCAGGAATAAAGGGGATTTCACCTCCCCTGATAGCCTGAGGAGCAGTCAGGAGTCCTTCAAAGCAGGACCAGTGCACTGCATGGCAGTTTAATTTGGAGCTGATGCCAAAGGCACCCTGAAAGAAGAATCTGGGAAATAGCCCAGCTGAAATGTTAATGGCTCCCAAGCTGCAGACAGGAGAACTCCTGCCCAGAAGCAGCTGAGTGTAGCAGTAGTTGACTGGCAGCTTTCCTGAGGTATTGAACAGAGCCCATTTCATGCTCATTTGTGCAACGTAAATAACTTTTGATGTCCTGTTTGACGGGGTCTTTGGTGTTGAGATGACTCTGAGGTGTTAAAAGTCCCTTTTTCCCTGCTCTGAGACCAAAGAAGAAGGAGGGATTCTTCAGCTCTGGCTCTCAAGGTTGTTTATTTGCTCTTATCTAATGCATTGTCTTTCTAACCCACTGAGGTCTGTCTGGCAGGTTGGGTTGAGGCACACTGACCACCCTCAGGGTGGTATTATCTTTTTATTCTAAAAACTATGTGTACTTTATTTACAATAATTTTCCAATGTCTATCACCTATGTTAGACAGTCTGTCTCTACTCTAAACTAATTCAAAAGTGTCACCATCACAGCAGAAGATGGAGGCCAAGAGGAAGCAGAAGGAAGGACAGAACACGTTCAGATTCTTCTATCTTGCCTCTTGAACTGCCATTCTAAAAACCCCAAAATTCTACATTTTCACCCTGTGATAAATTCACTGTCATTCTATTCAAACTCTTGTGGCTTGTAACTCCTCACACAAAGTTGATAATTTTTTCCATGGGTTAAAATTGAAGGCACAATTGTCTTTGACTCCGTGCTAAGATCTCTGAGCCCCCTGCCATGGTCTCAAGTCCTCCAGGGCAGTCAGAGGAATATCCTGGGCTCTGAGACTGTTCAGCTTGCAAACATAGAAGGCTCTTGAATCAGGACAGAACCTGAACATAAAAGATTATAGTGATTCGCAGTCAGGAGAGTGTTTTCCTGTGTTCTAGGTAGTACAACAAACAGGTCTATTTTCTTCAACTGGATTAAGGCTATCCTGCACAGTATTGCCAGTCCCATCTTCAAAACTCACACGGTTGGAAAATCATCACAGTTGTTTAAAAGTCACAAGACTTTAAGCCACTCATTTTTTATTTATTTACTATTTTATTCTTTAGGCTGCATTTCTGAAGTAGCTTCAAGCCTTTCCTTGAGATCAGAATGACTCAGAATGTACTCAGAAACAAAAACTCCTTTGCAATGTCTTGCTGCTAGCATTTGGGACTTGAAGAGAAAGCATTAACAGTTGTGATACTTGCAGGAACAAGAATTGGCAAAGCTGCCTCTGCCTCTGTCTAAATTTCAACTTCTCATATTTCAATGTTTTTATGCTGAAAGTAAAAATGACTGGAAAAAAAGAGACATAACCATTTCATGAGTGTGGATGTGTTCAATTTATAAAATTTGCTTGTCAACACTCTCAGCATCCACAGCTGGCTTGGCTAATGGAAATAAACTATTTATTCCCCTCCCCATATCCACACAAGCTATTTTAGATGTATCTTTTCTTTCTTTTTCCAAGATGCATAGAGTATCTTACCTTAGGAGAGAAGTAGATAAGCTGAAAAGAGGTACATCATGTTATGGCTCATGTAAAAAAATACTATGCTGTTTGAAAAAGGCTATATATTTCTTCAGTCATCTGGAGTTAAAGCAAGAATGATAAAAGACAGTAGCAGCAGAGGAGAAGACAAAGAAAAATCAAAATAAAGAACACAAGGTTGACTGTTCGATGGATGTATATTGACAGACTCAGAAAACTTGAGTCCTGTGAGCTCAGGATTCACACAGAGAGAAAAGGAGGGAGAATCCATCTGATCATAAGAATAATGGAGTTCTACTGACTTTTCCTTAAGATTCAACCTGTGATTTCCACTCTGGACTGAATTAAGATTAGACAGGGAACAGAGAGATGTAAGAAACTTGCTGATGTCTGGTATGACCTACTGGATCTATGAGTAGCTGCAGCCCAAGAGCCAGCCACCTCCCTCGTGTGGTGCTGTCAAGGATATAAAAGCTCCTGCCCTTGGCAGCTTCCTAAGGCACTCTGCCAGTACTGATGTGGATATTAAAGCTGGAGAAAGCTCAGAAAGGGTGTGAGGGGCAGATGCTCCCCAGTCGATGTCAGTAAGCTAACTCAGGTGTCTGCAATGATGCTTTCAGGGATGCAGCCTGTGTGATGGATACTGCCAGTCACACCTGAGATTCTGAAGGTTAGGGAGCCTTCAAAGGTGATTTAAATACTGTTGAATTTCCTCTGAGGGATAACAAAATGGGTATTTGTCAGTGCTGATCCCAGAGGTATTTATAAATAAAAAATATAAAGGATAAACATTTTGGCTCCTACAGCAGTAGAGGTGTTGCTATTCTGCCTCTGGATTTGCTCCTGGACACCTTAGCTGTGTTCTCTCTCATGTTTCATGGCAATGCCATGATTTATTTGGAATTGTGACAGAGGAAGATTTATGGTTATATTTCCGGAACATCCAGTGCAGAAAAACCACTGAAAACAGATCGGAGGAGTTGAGCTGTGCATGTCAGCAGCCTTTAGTCAGTGCCTCCTGAAACTGAAAATGGGCACAGAGAACAGCTGCAGTTCCTCCAGCTGAATTCACTGTGAGATGTAGGGAGTGCTGTGGGAGGGGGAGAGGTCTTTTCCCTGGTTTTAGAGAATACTGGCTTTCAAATTTTGGTTCTTTATTTCATGCTGGGTAGTGATCCCTCTGTGCTAGCAGTGGGAAATGTCAAGCAGCTGAGATCAATGATCAGCATTATGATTTGATTGTCCAGGAACAATGTCAGCAATGCATTATAAGAGCCCATCAAACAAGAAAACAAAAAAGTTCATACTTGAGGGATTGTTCCTCACCAATCTCCTGCTCATTTGTTCCCACATTTCAACTAACACATCCTAGTGTACCCTCTAAACACCTACTGAATTTCACAGTATTTGAAATATGCAGCGGATTTTTGAGCACATTTAAATAGAAAAAAATTCTCATCCTTAATTACAGCAATTTTTTGGGGGTTTTTTCCTGTTGTGTGTGGCTACAACAGAACAAGTTAAAGCTGCTGCAAGAAACAGAAGAGTGCACTTAAAAGCAGCAATAATAACAAAAATAACTGATAATAACTGATTTTGGTCTTTACTCTTGCTGTTATATGTAGGGACATACAGAATATAAATTATATGAAGAGCAAATTGTCATCCATTAGTTCAAATGTCAGTTGATTAGTCTGTGAGATTTTCCCCTGTCTGATTATCTATGTGCTCTCCTACATTCCAGGGGTAAAAAAAAGAATAAAAAATAGACACCTTCCTTATTTCAGCATTTTTCTCAAATGCAGAACATTTCCAGGGGATGTGATTTGCCTGTCTTCTCTCAGCATTGTGATACAGTAATGTGCCATCAAAACTGCAACTGATAATTGCCTCAAGAGGTTGGGATAACTGGTGAATATAAATAAGTATTTAAGCATCCCTTGGAACAGTTAGCAACACACAAAATCAATATTTTTTCAGTATTTCCTCCAACACAAAACCACCCTCTAGTGTGGGGGTGTGGAGAGCTCTTTGGCATTTTCAGCCTTTTCTGTGAGCTGGGAGAAGGAATGACAAGAAATCAGGAAAAGTGAAGAAACACTCTGCAGTGGGGGGTATTTGGAACAAGGTGGGCAGGGAAAGACAAAAAGGTCCAGCAGAAGAGGTTGGGTGAGGAGAAGAATGAGTTGGCAGAGGGGGTTGTACAGTCCCCAGGATTTCTGGTCTTTCTTTAATTATTTAGGCCCAGCTTCATACTTTTATTCAAGCAGCTCCTCATTCCTGAGAAAAATTGTTTGCTCACCATGCAAAGCACAACAGCAATGCCATCAGAAAACCTGGGAATAATGTTCAACTCTAAAAACTGGACTCTGATCCAGAAATTTTAATGACTGCAGCAGAACCAAGCCCTAAAAATATGTTCATTAAAACTAATTATTTTTGTGCTTGCCTAATTCTTTCTCTTCAATCAACATATTTCTTATTTAACTGAATTTGGATAATTTTAAAGTTCTATACATTTATACAAAAGATCCATAACTATTTCAAAATATTTGGTCACCTCCTTTCATTTTTGCAAAAGCCCAAATTTTCCTTAATTTTACTGAAAAAAAAAAATTCCACAGTCAGAACTACAAAAAAATATTCCTGCCATAGATAATCACCACAGAGTTGTTCCAGTTGACAAATTCTGCACCATTGACTGCCTACTGAGATGCAATCAAAATTAAATGGGTGGAAATAACTCTGGACTGGCAGGTTTAAGCTCTAGCAAAGAAGCACAGGGTCTTATTTTCATGACAACATAGAAAATTGCCTTCTGGGTCAAACTAATAATCCATTTCATCTGCAGCAGTGGCAATGGGAAATGCTGTTTGGAGACAACTCATGATCCTGTCTCTCTGCTGTCCTTGCTCCTCATATTTCTCTGCTACCCTCTACTGCACCAGAGGTGCCAGCAAATGTGTGTTCCAGCTCTTCATTTTAGTGTCCCTTTATGGATTTGCTGCTCTGGAATTTGTCTGCTTCCTCCTTTTTAACTTGCTGGTGGGGTGCACCTCCACTGCCTTCTGTGCCAGCAGGTTTCAGAAGGGAGAGCAGTAGTGGTATTCAAAACAGGACTTTCTTTTGCAGGACTCTTCTTTCTTTTAAACTCTCCTAAAGTTTCAGAGAGTGCCCAGAGGACATCACAGGACTTGGGAAACAACAGTTCTGTACGTTCTTTACACTCTTCCTCTATGATTTTATAAACCTTAAATATATCCTGCTCAGCTTGGGGGAGGAATAAGACCATAAAAATCCCAGCCTTCTCTGATTCCCTGTGAAGGCAGCTGCTCCATCCCTTTAATCATCTTAGTTGCTTTCCCCTGCGTTATCTTGAATTTCTCCATGTCCTTCTTAAAACATGTAAATAGGATTGTGCAGAATGTTCAAGATGTGGATGCACAGGCATTTATAATTTCTTGGTTTGCTCTTGCCATCTTGTCTGAGAACACCCAAAATTTTGCTGGCATTCTTTGGGTGCTGTTGCATGTTGAATAGATGAATTCAAAGACCCTCAGGTCTCTTTCCTGAGCTCCAGCTGCCAGCTTTCAGTTCAGCCTTGTGTAAGCATGGCTTAGATTATTCTCCCTAGATGCACTAACTATATTTATCTAGACAGGATCATCTGCCACTTTTTTCCTGCACTTCCTCAGCTGTGTATCATCTCTCTAGAGCTTCTTTCTGCGTGTCAGTGTGCTGTCTGACTCCTGCAGGAGTTCAGTATCATCTGTGAACTGAGACATACTCCTGCATCCCTTCCTTCTGCAGGTCATTGATGAAGATCTTAAATAAAACTAATTCCCTAAGATACTCTGCTGCCTACTCTTTATCCTGAAATGTGCCATACACTCCATAGGTAGATTTCAAACCTTATAAGCACCAGTCTTACAGCAACTTGATTTCTTTAGTAGCTTTCTGCCAGGCATCTTATCATGGGTTTGTTGAAAATCCAAACAAAATATATTTTTGGATATATAGGTAACTTGTAGAACTACAGAAAGCTTCAAAACACTATTTCTCTTCACAGGATTTACTTAGTGCAGTGAGAGCCACAACTTGTTTACAGAAATGCTATTAAATCCTGCACTAATCCAAGTGTTGGCTGCCAGAAGCTGTTTCTGAGCAGTGAGAAGATGAGAGGGATGGCTTCTTTTCATATTGACTTGATCTTCTGAATGTCTACCTAGAGTGGAAAAGCTTAGACCAAAACTGCCTGAGGGAAGAGATGCTACAATATTTGCAATAAATTAAAAAAGATCTGCTTTGGATTGACCAAAACAAAGTCCAGTGCCTGCAGGAGCCTTCTCAGTGTGGAAACCTCATCTGATATAAGCTCCAGGCTTGCTAGCTAGTAAAGAGCTCCAGTTTTCAACAACAGCCACAAGATCAATGTCAGAGTCTCCAAAACAGCAGAGAAGTTTGGAGTGGATAACTCTGTTCCCTGACTCTGAATATCTGAAATGCAGAAAACTTAAAGGCTTACCCTGAACAGCTTCTGGGCTGTCCCCTCTGGAGCTATTTCTGCAGCCCCAGATCCTCAAACATTTCCTTTCACTGGTCTTTTTGGACTGGTTTTGTGCAGGAGAAGAGAAAAGCAGAAGGCAAGGTAGCTGCAGGCTGTCATCCTCCAAGGGGAGTCTGGATCCTGACACTTTCCCCTCAGAGCCAGTGCCTTTTCTAAGCTGTGGGGTGTGCAGGGAAGCACTGCTAAACCCCAAAGTCAAGCCCTCCTTCCTTGGAACAAACGTGGGTAGCAGAATCCAAGCCCTGATTCGAAATTGGCTTTTTTTGCATCACCATCCCGATACTTTCTAAACTGCAAGACATGTATATGGTATAAAATTTGGGGTAAAAATGTGGATTAGATTTGGAATCAGTCACTAGTTTACCAGTGTAGGACTGGCAGATTCACTTGTACAACATCAGAAGTTGGTGCTCAAGCAGAATTAAACTCACCTGGGATTAGACTAAAGACTGCTGCATAATCACATAAACCTGATTTTTAAGTGCACAGGTTTTGGTTCTCCCCTTTATTAAGTTTGGTATTATTTATTAATTTCTGGATACAATAAATTTTTACTAATATGAACCCTCTTCAGTATAAATTGATATCTTTTATGGAAAGACAGATAACTGTTTTATTTATATCCATAAACGAATTATTATATTTGACATAGGAATTATTTTGAAATAATATTTAGTACTATAATGCACTATACCTCTGCAATCATATTTATGAATGTGTGATAGCATTACTGCACTGTTCTGCTGAGTTTACCAGGAAAAAAGTCAGAGAACTGAGTCTGTCATTTTTATTATTTTGTAACTAGGAATGTCTGTTTTTTCTGTTGTGTAGAAGTTCATGAAGAAGCACAAACAAAAAGGAAGTATTTCTTACTAACAATTACTAGTAATTTAAAACAGTATTGCAATAGTAAAACCATTTCAGGTTTCTTTAGGAGTCAAACTAAATTGTACACCTCCAAATAAAGGTGATGCTGGAGATGCAGGAGCCTGCTGCAAGGTGACAAGGTGGGAGGTGCTGGCTTGTGGCTGCTCTGAGCCACTGCTCTAGCAAGGGGCTGAAGCCTTGAGCTACTTTGCCTAAAGAGAAATTTGAGTGTGGTGAAGCCCTTCTGTCTCCAAGCTCATGGATTTACTGCCTTCTATTGTGAAGTATGTCTGCAAAATACTTGTTACTCGGATTTCTTTAGAAAAGTAACATTTCACTGCAATGAAGGTAAATAGAAGACATATAAGTGTTTTTTTAGGCTAGAGAAATTTCAGGATTTCTACAAGGAGAGGTTCGTGGTTGGTCATGTTAATACTTAGCTGCACAGCATAAGATACAATGTCATGGAGAAAATATTTGTGCAATGCTCCTGCCTTTTGTCTCTGAAAAGGCAAATCAGTTAAAGTATTGAATTTTTCATGGGTATGATTTCTTTAAAATGTCGTAAGGTGGTAAAAAACCTAACAAAATTTACACAAGAATTCATTATAGTTCTACTGTTGTTATATTCACTACTTTCCCACTATGTAGGCCAGATACATTTGCAATGTAAAGAACAGAACTGTAACATTAAAATCATACAAAACTGCTTGGCAATTAATCTTTGCTGAGGGAAGAAATGAGGTGATAAAGAAGCAATGTCCTAAATTTTGCTCTCAAATTTGGTAGAAAGACTAAAGTAATGACACTGATAAAGAAGATCTCTCTCCTCACACACAGATGTTAAAGAGCATTTTCTCCAATTTTGGCCATGAACAAAAGCTGCAATTAGGAGAGACAAGAGTGCATCCAATGCTCTCAGGAGGAGAGGTTAATAGCCAAAACATCTATGTACAAATGTTTGCTAGTGAGACCATGCTGGGAGGGAGGTTATAGGAATAAAAGAAGACTGAAATGTATGGAAGTGTCCCATATGACTGGCAGGAATCAATGCTGGAGGAAAGCCAGAATCACACGGAAGGCTTCAGAATAGAGGGGGAGGGTGAGTTGGTGAGGACCACAAACTGGATTTTTTGCACATAAAGGAGTAGCCAGGGTAAGATAGATTGTGTGCAGATACACAGAACATGGTGGTCTCTAGTCACTCAACAAAACTCTGCTGCAGAATCTGTAGAGAAATCTGATTTTTCTGTTCTTCACTGGAAGGCACTGATTGGAAAGTGTGGTATTGATTTCCTCTAATGGCAGATCTATCTAAACCTGCCATCATCTTCATCTGTTAGGTGAAGAACTAGTGCACTGTGAAAATGTGTAAGATTGCCAGTATGACAAAGACTTTTATGGACAGCAGAATGGGCTTGCAGACTAAAACAATTGTTTTGGTTTTGTGTTTTTTTTTCCTTTCTATTTTTTGGCAGACTAGGACTTGCCATATAGGAATTTTTGCCTGTAACACAGTTAAGGATATTTACAAAAAAAGTGAGTCCATATCTGGAACTTGTCTGAGAGATGTATTTTGGATAGTTTCTGCATTCAGGGAAGCTCCCCCAAGTATTTGTGAAAAAGAAAGAGAATATCACACAGACCATCAATAAGGACAAATTTGATACAATCTGCAAAGCTTTAAGGCTCCAACTCTGTATAGTTCTTGTACTGAAATCAATGGACACCATGTGTTTAAACTTCACTGAGGATCTGGGGAACAGCTACCCATATACTAGATTTCAATCCAGATACTGATGGGGAGAAAATACACTTGCACATCCTTGTGTTATCACCAGTCACAGGTGGAATTCCTTTCACTGAGTTTAGACACCCACAGTGTACAAAGAACTAGCTGAGGTTTCCACTAGGGTTGAAGAAGGGCTTGTAAACAGCTGATGGTGTTCAGGGTGCAATTCATCCAACCCAGCATAATAAAGTTTTAAACTCCACTGGTTAGAATAGGTGGGTCTCTCTTGACATTAAAAGAAGTCTAAGACAACAATCTCAGATGCAAACACCTCCACCACAGACAGCCACCCACAGCCTCTTGAGATGTTTTTGCATTTCTGGGGGGTCATATGTGTCTTACCATTCCCCAGGACCCTGAGATGATCACGCTGCAGCTTGCAGGACAGGGAGGTGATGCTGAAGAGCAGCTGAATCTTCCCCACTCCAACCTGCGAAACCAGCACTGCGGAAAGAGCTTCTTGCTGAAGCAAGGCTGTGCCAGCCAGAGGTGCAGCATGAGGGAAATAGATCTTCAGGGAATGATAGCAAAATTTTAGTGGAGCATGAAGGAGGCTTTCAGCTGCTCTGAAAAAGCAGGAGCTGGTACATTCCTTTGTGCCAAAGCTGGGCGGGATGGATAAGCTGTGTGCACAGAGGGTGCTCTGGCTGCTGCTGGTCTCCTGGCTGTGTGCAATCACAGAACACTTAGCCTTACAAACATGCCAAATCCCTACCCTTTTTTTTTTTCCCAAGCCTCTTCCCATTCCCTCTCTTCCATCCTAAAATACCCCTAGCAATTCAGATGCCATCACTCTCTGGAAAATGTGGGTGGTAATCACAGGCAATTAACAAAGGAAAACGGAGTTCATGTAGAAAACTGCTGGTTTAGTTCTGAGTGGGAGGCAGACGTTTTGGATCAGAGCACTTTTCAACTTTGTGAAGAAGATAGGCTGACAAGCTTTACTTGTTCACAAACAGTGCTGTCAGTCAAAAATGAGGCGCTGAAGTTTCACTGCACTGGAAGGTGTGACACCTGTAATGGAAAGCATCAGCAAGGGAGAAGATGAAACAGTTCCCAGCATTTCTGTATGCTAGTGTTTGAGTAATGGAATTACAGTTTGAGAAGGGGGATGTACAGGTTTGCTGCATTCAGCCCAGAATTTAGTCCTTCAGAAGTTCCAAAATTGTGACAGAGTGTGCAAATGAAACAGTTATTACTTCACTTTTTAAAATGAGTCATAAAAGGTATGCACAGTACTCTTTTTCCACTTCTTTAGCAATTAAAGTAATTTCTCAAGGATAAGAAATACTTACAAAGGAAATCCATTAATTTAATGCTATGTAGTTTTCCCAAAAGATATTATTGCATAAAATGCCACACAGAGGTACAGAATGAACCTGACCTGGATGAAGCCTGGATGAACCCAGAAGGGGTTTAGAACAGCCTGCAAATTCTGTGTAAATGTGGGAAAGTTTACTGAAATAGCGAGCAGAAAATTATAAGAATTAATTTACTTTCAGCAACATGGGAGAAAGATATTCACTTTGTGTCTTAGTGAGTGAAAAAACCCATTTATTTATATAAGATGACATTTTCATAAATTTTCACTGGAAACTGTTTTTAATTGCATCTTCTATTTATGCTCACGACAAATATGATGTGTTTTACACGACATTATATATCAGACAGCATTATCAAAAGGGCTGTCTTCATTCATGGATGCCATTATTAATCAAAATAATTAAATTTCTGATAGATTACTCTATCCATATTGATTCTTTGGAGCATCTCTTCAGGACCTAGATGCCAACCACACCAGCAATCTTCTTCATCTTAATGAAGGCTGGCTGAGCAAGGTCAAAAGATGACCCATTTCCTTGAGTTTAAGAGCAACATAAAAAGGGTTTGTCATGAAAAGACTAGCATATGGTAACAAAACAACCCCTCCAAAACATATGGATATTTTTGAGAAATAAGCTCATAAAATATATTTTTGAGTAATGTGTAGTCAGCTGTATGCTCCAGGCACTCTCTACAAGGAGGAAAGAATGTGTGCAAACTTTGTGACCAGTTTTCTGCATTCTGAGATCTGTAACTTGGAGAGGAGGGAACACATACTTGAAAATTTTTCATCCTTCAAACTTAGTTCCCTTTGTCCCAAAGACAACACATTAAACACTGCACAGATATCATCAGCAAGTCAAAAACTGAGCCTGAAAAGCATCTGATTCAGTTTTAGGAACAAACATAACCTTTAAAAATTGTTACAAGACTAATTTTTAGACAAAGCAAAGGGTGAGTTGTATTGTTTCTTGTAACAGCCAAGGATCTCTAGAATTAGAAGTAACTGGCATCCAAACAAGCATACAAAAAGCAGATACAGTTGACTCACTTTTGGAAAGCATCTAAAGATTCATTGCTTTCCCAGCTACCAGAAACTGAGGACTGAAGTGTGTGTGATATTCGAGCTGTAAGCTGTAAGTGAGAATCTATTCTCTGTGATGAGTACTCTAAAATAAACAGAGCACGCTTGACTCGAGAACATCTAAAAACCTCTTTAGAAATGGCAACAACTAGTTGTCCACCAAGCTTTCAATATGCTAATGAAGTGTCATTTTCCACATTACATTTGTGAGTTTTCAGAAATTTTTGTACTTAAAAAGAAGCTGAATTAAGGAAAAACAGGAAGGAAAAAACGTCTAAAAAAAGTAAAATGGTTTATTCCTAGTATTTTAAAATCCTATTAAATTTTGGCCAGCCTCTGAATTCAAATGACAGAAAATACATCATAATAAAGGCTGAATATTCAGATTGCGATCTGAAAACCCTGTGAAGAAATGAAAATTTCTATATTCTCTGCAGGGAAGGGACAGCATGTCAGTAAAGAAGGAATAAGATGGCAAAATACATACTGAGAATATAAAGAAATATCAAGGACATGCTCATTGCATAAGGATTGCCAACTGGAAACAGGGAATGAAGCTGTGGATCTTAGAGAAAAATAACATGTCTAGTTACTTACAGACTGTGTCACAGGTGTGTAAATACAAATAGGTATGTGCTGGTGTTAAATGGGCAACTTTAAACCTGTCTTTTCTTGGATGAACTACTTGACCTTACAGTGTTGACTTTGAATGAAATAAGTGCATGCCATGCACTCGGTGATTTGGGAAGGCTGGCTTTGAAATGCAGTGCTCAGCTCTGCAGTCTTGTGTGGAAACAGTGCTGAACTCAGTCACAGCCTGTGAGCAAACAGCCAGTTGAACTGAGCCTCTGGTGTGATCATTTTTGCACGAGATGCACCCAACTGTTTGTTTAACCAGCCCTAGCTGGGAAGTACTGCTGTTAGCAGCTCCAAGTTGTATTTATACACACCTACCAATACCTCTCATTTCCTGCTGACTTGTATTTACCCCTAAGGCAGATTGATGGTGTGTTTTTGTGCATACAGTTATGTTACTGCATTTGAAAAAGAGAAATAAGTAGAATTGAACCTGTGAGAAAAGGGAACAACAGTTTATAACAGTATGGCAAAATGTTTGCAGATCTATATAAGTAGAAAATTCACTCCTTAGCTATTGAAACACTTTTGTTCTGACCTTTTAAGTAAGAAAAGTTTTTTCCTATATAATTTTACACCATATGATCTCTGTGTGGGTACCACATAACAGATTCATCGCAGATATTTTTTCTCAAGGTCATCTTTCAGGGTTTTTTTTCCCCCATTTTATTTTTAAGGGATTTTCCATGCAATGTAGAACACTTAAATCCCTGAAATCTGACTCACTCCAGGAAAATCTGTGTGAGTAAGGACTGGCAGAGTTTGGGTTGATTGAGTGGCATGCAGCACAGCACTGCTTTCAAAGGTCAGTGATCAAGGGGCAGCAGTTTTTTAAATTCAACCCTCACGGTGAATAATATAAGGGAAATTCTGTCTGGGGACAGGAGATGGGACAGCTGCTGCCTTTTCTTGTTGATATTCATCAACAAGAAGAATATTTGCCTTATTTGCCATTTCAGCAAATCTGATGTTGGACAAGTTAATGGACAAGGACTGGCAACTCTTTCCTAGTTCTGTGATTCAAACAAAAGCCATTACTGCTTCAAGTCTACATGCAGACCTTTATTTTGCTCCTGAGAGCTGGTAAACTTAGGAGGAGCTGGCATAAATGTTCATTGTTCCATCGGAAAAAAACCTGCATGTTGGACAGAATTTGACAAGACAATTGTCTAACTGTAAAGAGAGTTGAACAGAGACTGCCAGAGGCAAACTGCGTAAATGGGATCTCTTACACCCTGCCATACCTCCCAAAGTGGGATTTACAGCAGAAACAACGTAAATCCAACAGCCTTTTTTTCCAAGCTGTTATGTTATCTAATTTCATCTTAGTACATATACATATTCACAGCAAAATCTCATTTATAGACTTGCCTTAAATAGGAAGCTGAGATTTAAAGTTCATGTGGCTCATTTATTTATTGCAAGTCAGTTTGCACAGTCTAACTTCACAGTCCATACCAAGACATCGCAAGAGCGTAGCCAACAGGTTGGGAAGTGACTATTCCCCTCACTTTATCAGTTGTGAGACCACATCTGGGTCACAGCTGGGTTCAGTTTGGGGCTCCTAGTGGAAAGACATTGGTAGGCTGGAGTAAGTGCATCAAAGAGACACGCCAAGATGATTGAGGCAGAGTTACATAACAATCAAAGTGGTGTTGAGGGAACTGAGTTTTGTTCAGCCTCAAAGAAGCCGAGGCTGAATGGAAATCTGACTACTGTTCACAGCTACCAGGAGAAGCAAAGGGCTAGGACAAGATGCACTTAGAACAAGCTGTAACATGGGGAAGTCTGATTTGAAAAAAAAAGAAATTGTCTAACTTTGAGAGTTGTTGGCAGGATGGCCTCCCCATTGAGGGCAGTATCTCTCACTTAGAGATACTCAAAACTCTCCTGGTGAGGAGGCATAGCCTGGTACAGCCTGCTGCATCTAGACTTGATTTGATAAGGCTGGACATGAAGATTTTTGGAAGTTCCATCCAACACATTGTTCCATGATTTAATGACTCATGGCTCATCGTGGGAAATTTGAGTGCACACAAAGCAAAGTATCCACAGTTGCTTTGGAGGTGATCACCCAGCAGCTCATTTCATATTCAACAGCCCATTTGCTACTTGACTCTTTCTGCCCCTCTTTCTCTTAGTGTTTTCATGGCTTTTGGTTCAAGGTGGTGTTTATGGGGCCATTGAATTCCACTCTTCTACAAGCAATAAAAAATTCTGGTTTTTATTAGAAATGCATATCCATTAAACACTTCCGTTGTGGCTGAACACAGAATTGCCTTGTAACAGGGAATAACACCTTCTTTCTCTAGCATGGAAAGCCAGCCTTACCAGCAAAACAACCTCCTGGAAATTGCACTCCTTCTTCCAGGAATCTGGAAGTGTAAGTAAGCAACAGCCTTCCCTAAGCTATGGAATCCTGAACTGGGCAGATTATAAAGGTTTGTAGCATTTCACTACACCCTCTAAGGCATTAGAAGTAGTCAAAGCTAGAAATGTTAAGTTAGAAGAAATGTGCAGAGTAGGGCAAAACAGCAACACCCCTGAGATCAGTGGAAGGCCACTGCTGACTACTTGTCAGAGAAGGAAAGGATTTCAGGCTGTCACAGCCATGTATTATACAAGTGCTGTAATTACTAAAACTCATGGCATGCATTTAAGTCTGTTGAGAGATCAAAAATAAATCCTACAATTGGATTGACTTGGGAAATGAATAAACAGGGGTAGCAGAATTGAAACTCCTGGCTCTTTATTTAGTCATCAAAGAAATCTATTTTGCAATAAGCTAGGGGCATTCCATTAACAGCCTCAGAAGTGCTGAAGGACTAAGAGCAAGGCCCTTCCTGAGGAGATAGCCTGAATTAGTAAAGATCCAAAGGGGCTCTCAGGACATGTTTTGAATTTCAAAAACAACTCTAAATCACTGAAGTTACTCCTTGATGCTCTCCTGACATTCTCTGCTGTAGATAAGGGCATATTATTTATTGAGCATTACCTCTGACAAAGGAAGTGCTTTTGTACCGAGTCTCCTTTCGAAGAAAAAGAGGGCAGAAAAGGGAAACTTCCTAAAGTATGAATGCAAATTTACCTAAGTGACGGGAAGTAAAGAAGTATTCCTATTCGGGAGAACAGCTTCTGCACGGTTTGGGAAGGGAATTGTTCAAGCATCAGTGCTATCAGCAATAGAGAAAGCAAAGTCTCCTAGTTCCTGTTCTTGGGAAATACAACCAGGGCTGAAGCACATTTTGGTAAATCAGGTCCCCCAGATAAGCACTGAAGAGACAGTCCTTTGAATCTCTCAGCTGGACCCTACCAGAGGCACAGCAATGCTGGCTGGCACTAGTCCCCTGTCAAGCTGGCAGGCAGGAGAGCTGTTTTGAAAGGTTATTGGTATAGAACAAAATGAAAGCAGCAGCTGTTGTCTTTACCTATCCAGCCTTGTAAATAAATATGAAATATTTTATTTTGCTCTTGACAGAATATGTAAATGCTTTATTCATTCTTACACCTGCTCTGGCAACACCACATCTGATGATCAGAAAATCTGTGCAAGCTGCAGTACTTGTAAGCAAGGATTTCAGCAGCTGTTCGGAGCAAAGGCATCCTCTTTATGCTGCCCCAGAAGGCATCTCGGGGACTGGGAAAGCTAGGAAGCAGCCTCGAGTGCGCGGCACGTACACCGGCTCGGGTCTGGAACGACTCTTTCTTTCTCCAAATCCCTGCTTGAGGCCGGATCCGCTGCCGCCGCTGGCTCCCGAGCTCGGGGCGGCCGGCACATCCCGAGCTCGGGGCGGCCGGCACATCCCGAGCTCGGGGCGGCCGGCACATCCCGGGTGCGGGGCGGCCGGCACATCCCAAGCGGGGGGCGGCCGGCACATGCCGAGCGGGGGGCGGCCCGCACATCCCGGGTGCAGGGCGGCCGGCACATCCCGAGCGCTCTGTCCGCTGCCTTCCCCGCGCCCGGAGCGCGGAGCCCGGCGGGCGGAGCCGGCGCCGCGCCCCGCCCGAGCCCTTCCCCGGCGGCGGGGCCGCCCCGCCCGTGCCTCCCTCCCGGCGTGCGGGGGCCGCTGCCGCCGCCTCCAAACTTTGTACGGGGCGAGCGGCGCTGCTGCCCCGCTGCCCGGGAGGGGAGAGCGGCGCGGGGAGAGGGGCGGGAGCCGAGCCGGGCGGCGGAACCGGGGCAGCCGCTCCGCCGCGGAGCGAGGGGCTCCGCTCCCTGCCCGGCCCTGCCCTGCAGTGCCGTGCCCTGCCCTGCCGTGCCCTGCCCTGCCCTGCCCTGCCCTGGCGCACCGGCTCCTGGGCAGCAGCCGGCCGTGCCTCGCTCGCCGGCTCGGGGCGAGAGGAAGGTAAGAACGGGAAGGGGGGACGGAGCGGCGCTCCCGGCACGGCGCGGCGGCGGAATCCCCGCAGCGCCCGGGCACGGGTGTCTGCCGCCGGGATGGGTGTCTGCCCCCGGGCACGGATGTCTGCCCCCGGGATGGGTGTCTCCCCCCACCCCCGGGCACGGATGTCTGCCCCCGGGATGGGTGTCTCCCCCCGGGAACAGCGCACCGGAGGGCGGGAGGGAAGAGGCGCCGCATCCCAGAGGCGCGTTTGCTGCCAGCTGCGCCTCCGTCAACCCCAGCCCCTTCCCCAGCGCAGGCACTGCGGTCCTGATGGGAATACTGCTTGCTAATGTAATCACGTATTCTGCCCTGTTTGCTTACTTGCTCTCAGAACCCGTGTAAATCCACTTTGGGCCTTTTTCGGCCGAAAGTTAGACGCAATTTGATGACTGACCATGAGGATCTGGATGCTGGGGGGAAAAAAAATGGGAAGAAAGCCCCGGTGTGGTGCAGTATGCAAGGTGTGCCAGTAAATGCTATCACCTGGAGAGTTTATCCCAAAAAAAGAGCAGAAAGGGTCCTGTCAAACTCTACCTGGAATGTCACCTCTAGTTTTATCCCCATTTTTTGAAAGCAGCTGATATTTTGCCCACATTACTGTCCCACCGACCGTGTCAGACTTGTCCAGTTTATTTCATCACTTGCTGACACACAAGCTCATTTCTGTTTTAAACCGTGGTTGTCCTTTCTTTCTCCCTCAGTTTTGTCTTATTGACAAGACCAAAGCATCTTCCATCAGCCTGAATAGGGCAATAACAAATAAAATAAAAATGTCAGAGCAATAGAAGGCTTTGCTAAAAAGAAGGAGTTGCAAGAAGGAATCAACAGAAAGTCAGGGACTAGAAAAATGGGTGAAACTACTTTTGGGAAGAAAGGGAAGCTATGTTTTTTTGGCTGAGCCTGGATTTAGGGCAAAGAAGGGAAAGAATTTACATTTGTCAGCCCTCTCACCTTTCTCTACTTCTGCGTAGACATTACCTGCACTGAAAAAAAAAAAAAAAGAGAGATTTTGAAGCATCTGACAGTCCTAGGACTTCACCAAATCTCTACTGTAATGGTGTATGGAAGAGTGGAAGAGTAATTCCTAGGTGTAGGAATGGGTCAAAGGAAAGTGCTCATCATAGTTCTCAACTTCTGTGTAGCCTTGACTGTGCAAATTGTGGTGGGTCTCTTTCTAACCTGGTGGACTAAAGGTGTATTGATAAGGAATCCCTTAGACTTAGGCTAGTAGTTGAACACCAATTATATTGCTAAAATCAGTGGTGTACACTAGTATGAGCAGCTGGCACACCTCAGCTATGTGTCTTGTGGTGTTTCACCTCTCAGGCTTACACTATTAATAGTTCAATAAATGTGGACTAAACAATATGGCATAATTCTGACCCGCTTAGCTGGGAGGAAAATGCCTTTCTGTTCATGCAATTTGCTTCTTTTGCAAAAATAGCTTGTCCTGAGAAATTCTTTGGGATGTTTATGCGGGATAGGAGCAAGCAAAAAGGGTTCAGTCTCCTGCTGGTAGCCAACACTCCTTTCTCAGCTTAGAAATCATACTGAAGGATGTCACTCACTGATAGTTACTGGGAGCAGAGGTAGGGATGAAAATGGACCTCTGTTCCTCTGAAATGGAAGGGATTGAATGGAGCTGATCAAAAAAGAAAAAGAATTTTTCAAGAGCCATGTTCATCCAAACACATCAATAGCTGTTTCTTTAGGCAGGCTTGAATTTGGGAAGGGCTAAGCAATGTGTAACGCTCGATGGCAAGCAGGTGACATTTCTTCTCTACGCTTGCTCTCCTTAGGGAAGGTAATGAATGGCGAAGTCAAGTGAGTAACTCAGGGCTGCCTTTCCTCTTGGGGGTGAACAGTGGTGTTTTACTGGTAAGTTTGCTTGGCACTGGTAATTTCTTATTATTTTCCCAGGCCAAGGAAAGGAGTCCCCAGGTTCTCAGTTCATGGTTAGCATGCCCCCCATGCTCTGGGCTGTTTTCATGGGGGCATGTATTTTTTTACATTGGACTGAAGTCTGAGTCAGCAACTGATTGTAAACCATTCATGTATTGTGCCTACCAAAGTCTTAGGGTAGCACAGAATTTGGCTCAGCCTTTGTAAGGAAGGAAAAAAAATAGTGATTTTTATGCCAGTGGTAAAATTCTTACTGACTTCAGCAGAGAATGATTTGCTCTTCACTATGACTGCAGTCAGAAATGAATGCCTGATTGGCAGCCTCCGAGGAGCTCTGTTTTCTGAAACATCACACAGAAAGGAAATATCATGTATAACTGTGTTTCAATTGTTTCCTCAATTGATTTCAACATGAATAAGTTATGCAGTCATTTCAAAGAAATGCTATTATTTCCATTCTATTTCAGTGGTATTTTTTATTTGCCTCGTGGTGCAAACTATTGTAAAACAAAGTTTCTTAAAGAAAGATCCCAGCAATTAGTTCCCTGATGTTAAGGAAGGGCATAAACCTGTAAGAATTTAGTAACTATTTAAAGGAAACACTTTTCATTAAGGAAAAGCTGGAAGATTATTATGCTAATAACAGTCTGGATGTTGCTGTTCCATGTAGAATTCCCATAGATATTACTGGAAGATTTGTGCTAAATAAGCACTAGTTTTATGTAGTGGATTGTAAAAAAAATGATATGCTGCCCAGCAGGATCTTAATCCTTCTGCATTTACTTAGGCAAACTTTGTCTTTGGAATGCTTTTGAAATCTGTTCCAATTTTCAGCAGGAGTCATGCCTAAATAATATTACTGGATCAGCCTTCAAAATGTAAGGGCAAGAGAATTCAAATATATTAAGACAGATCTTCTTTTAATCCTGCAATGTAGCATGTGAGTTAGGAAAGAAACGTAGCTTTTGCTCTTTGCTTCTCATCTTAGCCCTTGTGGACCAATTTCTCCACTTGTTCTTGTCTTGTTTTGTTTTCAGGGGCAGCTCTGTGGCTTAGACCAGGCTGCTGCAAGGATGGGGCCCCTGGAAGCAGCAGGTGAGGACAACCAGACAGATGAAATGAAAATGGAGCTGTTCACTAAGCTGTACTTGACAAGATACACCACACCACTCAATGAATTGGCTCTGGACCCTAAACCAGAACTGAAGGACAGCACAACACTTGTTGAAGTACAGATAATTCTCATCTTTGCTTACTGCTCCATCATCCTGCTGGGAGTGATCGGAAACTCCCTGGTGATCCACGTGATCATCAAGTTCAAAAGCATGCGCACAGTGACTAACTTCTTCATTGCCAACCTGGCAGTGGCTGACCTGCTGGTGAACACGCTGTGCCTGCCCTTCACTTTGGTTTATACGCTCCTGGGCGAATGGAAACTGGGCCCGGTGCTGTGCCACCTGGTGCCTTATGCCCAGGCCCTTGCTGTCCACGTGTCCACTGTCACTTTGACCGTGATCGCGCTGGATCGCCACCGCTGCATCGTCTACCACTTGGAAAGCAGAATCTCTAAGCGGATCAGCTTCCTGATTATAGGAGTGGCCTGGGCAGTCAGTGCCCTGTTGGCAAGTCCTCTGGCCATCTTCCGTGAGTACTCGTTGATTGAGATCATTCCTGACTTCAAGATTGTGGTCTGCTCTGAGAAGTGGCCAGGGGAGGGGCAGCTCAACTACGGCACCATCTACAGCATCTCCATGCTCCTGATCCAGTATGTTCTGCCTCTGGCAGTCATCTCCTATGCCTACGTCCGTATTTGGACCAAGCTCAAGAACCACGTTAGCCCCGGGGCGGGGAATGACCACTATCACCACCGGCGCCGGAAAACCACCAAGATGCTGGTGTGCGTGGTTGTGGTGTTCGCTGTCAGCTGGCTGCCCTTCCACACCTTCCAGCTGGTCAGTGACATTGACAGTCAGGTGTTAGACCTGAAAGAGTACAAACTGATCTACACGGTGTTCCACGTCATTGCCATGTGCTCCACCTTTGCTAACCCCCTCCTCTATGGCTGGATGAATAACAACTACAGGACCGCCTTCCTCACGGCCTTCCAGTGTGAGCAGCGGCTGGACTCCATCCACCCCGAAGTATCAGCAGCTTTCAAAGCCAAGAAGAAACTAGAAGCCAAGAGGATTCAGTTCCCTGGGGACTCTTTCACACAACCTACCAATGTCTAAGATGTCTGACTGTAAAGAAGAAATATGTTGTGGACAAAGGGGTGAACCCGTTTTGGTACACGCATTTTCAATGCGTATTATTCACAAATGGTGAAAGAACAGTAGCAGGAAGGTCGAGGCAAGTATTATGATTTGAGGGGAGTTGATTGATGCCAAGAGTATGTAAATATACAACTGCAAGGAAGTAAAAGGGAGAGGCTTAGTTTATGGCTGTCTCTTAACAGGGTAAATAAAAACTCTTCCATCCCTCCCATATCTTCTTGCCAAGTCTAAATGACAAGTGCAGGGTTTGCTGGTTTTGCTGGAGGAAGGCAAATGGCTGATTTGTTGCATAGGAATATTGGTGGTGGGTGACATATTTGATGTGAAAATCAAGGATTGCAGAAGTGTGCCAGGAGAAAGAAACATGTCTGGTGGGAGAATCAGCTGTGTTGGTTAAATCTCAAACTTTTCAGGCCCCTTCTCTCCTACAGGCATCTTTTGCAAAGACAAGGGAATTAAGAGGAGAAATATGTTACTTCTTTTTGACTTGTGCTAGACTATTTCAAGCCAGAGCATTTGAAATAAATTAGGTGGTGAAAACAGAAGAGAAAAGAAAAACAAAACCCACCCAAATACTGGATTCAGTGAGAGGAAAGGTCAAGTTTCTGCATAAAATGGAATGTGGGTTTTGGCCAGTCAAACGGGGTAAAAAGTCATCCCTTCAGAATTGGCGTTCATGCTGGTGAGAAAATCACGAGCCTGTGACTTGATCAGTCATTCCCTGCAGATTCCTGCCTTTCATTCTGCTCTGGGAACAGCTCACAAATGCAGTGCTTCAAAGTGGCATTTGAGGGCAGGGAATGCAGGCTCAGGTCTTCTGTGAGCACTTCATAAACTGCTAATATTTTCATTTTCAGGACCTGCTTAAATGTCTAATGCATTATTAACTCCACAGGCTTTGAATTGTCGCTGCCTCTGCCTGGATAATAAAACAGCAGATAATTCTGATCCTCTGGAAAGGCTGCTAGATGGTAAAGTGCTTTTCCTTATTGTGGTTTTATGTCACACACTCATCTCGTCTTGGAGCTTTTTCCATCTTTAGCCTTTGTGGAAATTAAGAACATCTGAATGACTGTAACCTAATAACAGTATGCTATATTTATGTGATAACTTATCAGTTATTCTGCATGCTGTAGTTAATAGTTAAATTCCTTTTTTGCTCAGGTATAAAATTTTAATCTGTTTACCGTGTTGTGCACAGCAATGTTCAACTCTTCTATGTCTTTGTTAAGCCTCTTTGAACTCATTAAAGAGATGAAGAAAATTTCAATCCATGTTTGTTCCCAGCTGCCCTGTTGCTTATCTAGAATAAAAACAAGTGTGATATTTTCCCTTGAAGTCTAGTTTGATGGCTACATTTCAGCAGCCTCATTTTTTCTTTGCATTTTTTGTTGTTCCTAAGTTCATTATGTTCTCTCTTAAAAAATTAAAACCCAATAAAACTCCAGTGCTGAAATGTTTGCAATGTAATGAATGGTATCAGATCTTTATCAAGGGGAGAAATTCATCTTTGTATATTCAGTATTTGACACCATCCTTTAAATACCCATGAAATCATTTGGACTTGGATTTTCATGAGCAGAAAAGAGAGTTCTAGAGAATTAGCTAGTGTTTACTTGAGCAGAAAAAGGATCCATCATTTTTAAACAGTTTTACAAAAATAGATTAATTCTCCATCATGTTCAGAACATGACATTGCCCACAAGTTATTTTTGTCTGAATATTAATAATATCCAAAATGTAAAACTCTTAGGGGTGAGGAAGGATTATAGAAGTGTGCAATTATTATGGACATCAATCACATGTATCACTTGACTCTGAACCCTTCATCAAAAGTATTATTACTACAAATAGCCTCCTTTATTTAAAACGCAAATGATTTAAAAGTTCTGTTTCAACTCCTTTAAGCCTGTTAGAGTGTGGGATATAGACAGTTTTGAAGTAACCATGACAGTGTGTGCAAAATCTACAATTGCCAGACTAATTCTCTGTAATTTTAAGTCTGCTTTACATCATCCTGTATAAGAGCAATTAATTACAAATAATCTTTCCATTTGTTTCACGGTATCTTTATTTTATGGCTTCCTGAGCTTTCTCTGCAGCCATCATGCTGAGCCAGAACTGGTGCACTAATTTACTGCATGGCTTTCCTCCCTGCCTTGTGGAGGTGGTGCCTAGGTCAGTGCCTGCTTTAGGGTAACAAACCCATGCACAGTGTCCCACTGCAAGGAGTGGATTTTCCCACTGGCACTTGAAGAGGGGATGTGGAAGAGCCAGCACTCACTTGTGCCTCTTGCATGGCTTAGTCACTCCTGGGACTTGGCTCCTGCACAAGCACAGCTACACGCTTTGGTACCCATCACTAGGGATGTTTCTAGGAAAACCCAGCATTTTATCATCAAAAGCAATGATGTAGCAATATCCCTTGGGGTTGCCCCAAATCCCAGCTGGCAAAAGGATCTGGAAACTCAGGGTTCATCCCCATTTCCCTGTAAGGGAAAGTGAACCTGCGAGCAATATCTGACCACGGGACTGAGAAGTCTGCAGGGGACACTCTGTTTTGCCTGAAATAGGAACCAGGATCCAGGTCTCCCCACTCACCTATTAGTGCTTTAATTATATTTTTAAGGCATTATATTCTTTCTCTGTTGCTTAGGTACAAGTTTTATACAAAGCCAAAGGATAACAGCAGCATTCAGCCATTGCATAATTTGCTAGTGGGCATCAGGGCATCCCATCCAAAAGGAAATGCCATCACTGTTTCAGAGCAAGAATTTGAACTCAGTTCTCATCAGCGTGACCTAGCCATCCCACTGCACCCTCTCCTCAGGCAGCAAAGTATTTCTTTTTAGAGCTGTTCTATTGTTCAATTAAACATTGAATATCATGGTTTTATGGGCAGGGACTTATGACCTTTGCATGGCACTCAGGTTCAGGGACAAGGATATCAGAACAGATACAGACAATTTAGGCTAGGCCTCCTCCCTCATTCTCCATGAGTACATCTGCTATAAAGATACTGCAGCAAAGGCAGGATGAGCTCACTGGGGCTAGTGCCATGCTGATCTTTGATATTATAGAAATGAGACCTATCCACCACATAGATGCCATCAGAGGTGATGTAGGATCCCAGCTGGTCATCAATTTTCTCTTGGCCTCCGTGGAAGAACATGTTTTGATGCCTTGCAAGTTTCACAGGCAGAAATGTGTCTCCAGTGTTTGGCAGCAGCACAGTCCTGAACGGTCCCTTATTGTAGATATTCTCAGTTCAGTCAAAGAAAGAACAGAGATAATTTCTCCCAGGCTAAGCCTGGAGGAAAGAATTTAAACCATTATTATCTCTCTCTCTCTCTGTAACCATTGTTTATAGTTATGGCTCTCCACAGTGTGCTATTCACAGTTCACCAACAGAGTGAGATGTTTCTGCTTTGAGACCAATCAAGTATCACCTTAGGGAGTCACTTTATAAAAGACCTGCTACTTTCATTAAAGAGAGCCTTCTGATCCACCTGAAGGCTGGAGTCTTTCTTTCCATCCCTGACTCAACAGCATCACGTTATTCCATAGGTGCAGGGGCAGCTCTGTGCTCTCCCAGCACTGGCTGGGCACCAGGCAGCTCAAGCCTGGAGGCAGAAGAGCTGCACTCATGCACTTTCCTGAGGCTGTCGTGCGTTTGCCTCAGAGGAGAACACAGCACTGTGCTGCTTCTGGACAAGTGTTAAAGGCACACTGCTGTTAAGGGTACAGCCAGGGGCTACAAGTGGAGAAGCAATCCTGAGTGAGCTTCCTAGGGTTTTATGGGAAGCCAGTGAAGATGAGGTTTTGGTAAGTGGGGGCAGCGCTGAACCCTCTCACTGGGCCCTGTGAGTAAATAGCCTTCACTGAGAATTGTGATCTCCACTCAGGGCTGCTGCCTATGACTGAATAGAAGGATTTTCTCAGATTGTTAATATGAGGAAAAAAAAATAGATTTGAGGCCATAAGCAGTTAAAATAAAAGAACTAAGCCCTGACAGCAAATGGGTTTAATATGCATATCTATTTATATATAAATTGTATGTCAGAGCTGTGCAAAAGTGGTTCTGTAGAATAAGTGTGTAGAAAATAGTTGTCTGTCTGTATAACCCTGCTTCTATACAATGTGCAATGGACATACATACCTTGCCAACTTACTAATAAGTTAGATAACACTAAGAGTAATCACAGAATAGAAAATACTACCTGCATTTCATCTGTCAGACCACAAAAAAAAAAAAATCACTGAATTCACTGATTAGTATAATCCATTTCCTTGTATTATAGTTTCTAAACTCTCTCTGGGATTTTCTTACTTTAATCCAGATCATGACCTTAAGGGATGAATTTTGTCTTTGGATGCCTGAGTTATTTACCTGATACTGTCATTATAAACGCCACTCTACAATAGGGAAACGACTTTGTGCCAAATTACAGGTTCTTTGCCCTGAAAAGCTATGAGATGTATGTAAATCCATGCAAGATTGGTTTTGCTAAAGACCTGTGTACTGCAGTACAAATGCTTATTTATGCAATCAGTAGTGATTTTCATATTGCCAATTGGCTGTCATTTTAAAGGAAATTAGTTCAAGTGCAGGGAAGAACTCTGAAGCTAGTAAAGCTGGAGAAGTAAGAAAGTCACAGGATGAGCTGCTGCTTCAAGAAGGAAGAAAGAGAGAGCAAAACCGAGGCTAGTGAAGATGTCATTGATTTATAGACTTTTGCTCTTCCTTTAGTCAGGGCAGCGAGAGAAACGTGTAGAAATGAAACCAGGCCAAATGAAGACGCAGGTACGAGGGACAGCGTTGCCCAGGGAAACTGAGGAACTTTGAGAAGAAATTCCCGTGATTGTTGGAGCCTTAAAACTCACATCATGTTCTCCAGCGAGTAAACCCGGATGTGTACATTACTCCACCTAAATGCAATACAGCTGAACAGCTCTGTACTGATAAGGTATCAGAAGCTGTGGATGTGCTATTAATTCCAGCCAGGATATGGGATGAATAATGCGTACAAGCTCCTCATAAGCTCATTTCAGATGGGATATATGAAATAATTGGTGCTTGTATTAAAATCTTTTCCCTCTCAGACTTCACTGGAGGAAGAGAGCTTCAGACTAACACTTGAAGATGGTGGAATTATTTATCTGATGGATGGATGGAGACACAGCGTAGCTTGAAAACATGATTATAATTTTTGTTTTGCTGATCTGCATAGGAGGAAAAGGCTGTAGTTTGCCTCTTGGACCTGCAGCTGAATTGTACAACTGGAGTTTATATGAAACAGACTTTTATTTGCACACTTCACTACCCTGATAATCTACTAACTCTGCTATGCATGGTATCTTCAACAGCAGAATCTATGCTTACACAATTATGGGGTAAAAGTATTTCTATCCTTTCAATTTTGCATAGAAAAAGAGAAATTTAGGACAATTCTCCTATTTATTAGCATCCTTCAAAATCAGTTATTTGTAGCCAGCTGGATTTTAAAGTGTTTTGGCAGTACTGTGACTTAGTACTCTATTTGAGGTAGCCAAGCTGGTGAAACAGCTAGCCTGGCTCTCATTGCACTCTGGCCTGGGTCAAGCCCATCTCAGCAGAGCATGGCTGCAGCTGCTCACCAAATCAAACCTGAGGGCTGGAGCTGAGGCCGAGACACCCTTTCCCAGTGGATTCTGAGGATTGCTCCCAGAAGCTGAGCTGGGGAAGTATTTTTCAGTTTTTCAGTGCTTTGAATCTCGGTTTATGCTGCTGTGAGGACAAAGCACGTTGCATTTGGCAGCAACCTTCATCCTGGTTGCACTCTAAAGTGGACAACTCCACAGGCTGTAGGTGTGCAAGTGCCCCATACCTGCTGCCTCTCCAGTTCAGTGTAGCCCAGCTTCCAGAGCAGCTCTCAAACAGAGCTGACAGAAAGTGTTTCACAGGCACCCTTGCAGTGAGCACGTGGAAGCTGCCTACTGTCACAGGGAGACTGAATAATGACAGGGTGGCTCTGGCAGCTCCCCTCAGGGAGCTCATCCTTAGCCCTGATTTAAACTTGCTCTTGTACCTCCCACTCTCTGGAGCACTGAGGAGGCCTGAGGCACCAAAAGCAGAAGTGAGTGGTGGTAGACTGGCATTTCGGCAGTGCATTTCTCCTCTGTGCCTCCATCAGCTGTACTGCTCACTCCAGAACTGAACTGGCAGGAAGATCCATGGGGAAAAATGTTTTACAGATAGGAAGTGTTAATATTCTTGTACTGACACTAACACTGGCTGATGGGTGGTTTTGCAAACTATAAATACTTTAGGACAGAGCTGGATGCAGCTGTGGTGGGATGGGTGTGTGCAGCAGCAAAAGTCTCCTCTGTCACCTCAGCATAAGGAAAATGCTTGCACAGAACCACACAGAACTTGTTCAGGCCAGTGTGACGTGCAGGAATCAAGAAACCTCTTCCAGTTTAACTCCTGTTTCTGTAGTGACAGGTGGAAATTTAGAGTTAGGGATACGCTATGGTTTTTGGTGTTGAGATCTCTCACAAGTCATATTAAGCCAGAGGAATGATTGCAAGGACAAGAAGAACTAAAAATTATGCAAGGCTGAAGCTATAATAAAGTCAGTCTCACTGTGCATAGCAAGTTTGCTGTCTTCCAATTTAAAATTCCATGGTTATCTCAGACAACTGGAATCAAAGGTAGAGAAAAGAGAGGAAGAGAACTCATTGCATTCAGAATCCTTATTTTATTTGCTTGTTTTCTTCTAATGGGGCAGCAAAAGAGCTTATATCCAGCTCAGTGTATAATTGATTACCAGGACATAAATTGAAATGAAAAATCATGCTCTCCATAATTGCTATTCAAAAGCCTAAGCTTGCAATATTCCCTGAAAGTATGCTTTCTGATTTATCTATCCCATTCATCATGCTTTCCCTTTTAGTACTTGTGCCTGTGCTATGAATTCTGATTTTAAACCTCAGAAGAATCTGCCTTTCTGACTCTTAAGTTAGCTGGAAACCCCAATGGTATTTTGTCTTACTCTTGATAAACTACTATCTAGGATCTCTCCTGATCTCTTCTTCTATCTTGGGCTATAAGAGCACATAGCAACTTCTACTTTGTGTTTAATATTTAGCTGTTCCTGACAAACTCCTGGAACACTTCATAATGTCATAAGCATCTGTTGCACATGTATGGTACAGCTAATTTCTAGCTTCTCTGCCTTTCCTATGGTAGAATATAGCTGTTCCACTCCATTAAAAAAAATCCAATTCATCATTTTTGTTGCTCAGTCTGCTACTTCTCTGAGACATAATGTGGGTGATGCCAGAAAATTTTTCCTTCTCTCTCTCTGAGATTGTATATATATGGAAAGCTTGGTACTACTATGAAGGAAAATAGATTTAAGCATAATGCTTAAATCTCGATTTCTAAATAAAAGCCCAAATAATGATTCTTCAAATGGTTATGAAAACCTCAGTAATTTAGCATTAATAAAGCAGCAGAAAGTCCTGCATGGGTGCTTGACAGGACAAGACAGCAGGATGAGGCAGTCATGCAACTTGAAAGATCCTGAACTTTGGCTCAGGAAGGCATTTTGCTTACCTGTTTTGTCCTGTTACACAGGAAGCTGCTTGTCCCTTCTGCTGGAAACAGGTGCTCATAGTGCAGGCTCCGCTGCTGAAAGGAGAGGATCCTGGAAAACAAAATACACAGGCCTTTGTGTGTGATGCTGGCAGAACTATTCAGTGTCCCTGAATACCTCCCCTTTCACATTTGGTTGCCCATCTTCCCACCCAGTTTGCTAGAGAAGACATTTTCCTCTTGGGATCTACAGGTGACAATCCTTCATGGTCTGTTTACAGCCTTATGTCTTCAGAAATCCCAAACAAGTGACATTCAAACAGTGGGAAAGAGCCAATAGTGCAAACAGAACTACAACACTATCACAGCGAGCCTTCCTGTTCGGAGCTAAGGACATGCTGACTCATCAAAGCAGAATAGGTAAAATGAGGAATGTCAGAGCACTGATGACTTTTTTTGTTCCTGTGCTGGTGATTTCAGATTAGAAACTGCATGAATGTTTTTCTACAGAAGTTACACCTAACCAATATCACAGCTGCTGAGATGAAAAACAGATGAAAGAGGTTAACTAGTAAGACTGCTTTTTCCAGCACAAACAGACTGAAGTGCACTTTTAGTCTTTGTACTGTTGTGATTCTTGGTGTTGGTGCCTATAGCTGAACTCCTGCCAGCTGATGCACTTACTGCTCAACTTTCTGTTACAAAAAGAGCTGAAAGATAGAGAAAAGCAAATTTTGTTGACAAATGCTCTGGAATTTATGCTTCCAACTCCATTTTATTCCTTTGAAAATCTCCCCATAAACCATTTCATGGCTTGAGACATACATGCCCTTAGCTCACATAACCTGCCTGGAATGCTTGGCAGCACCTGACTGAAATTTCATTGGACCTGTCCTCCCACTCAGACTGAAGGTAGCCAAGTTGCAGGACTTCATTTTACCTGGACAATTTGCAGCCTTAAGTAAGCACACATTCTCTCAGACACAGGCTGGAACACTCTCAGGGTGGAAAGCTTGCAGACCCTCTAGTGTTTTTGGTGAAGTTTTGGTGAAGTCCTGGCTCACCCATGAGGATGCACCAAGTGTGAATGATCAAGAGCTCTGTCCATCTGCAGGTCACCCCAGGACTAACACCTAGCAAAGCCAATGGAAAGCATCTACTTTGCCTATCTTGCTACACTTCTTTCTTTACTCTGCAGCCCACAAAGTATGTCAGTGTAGAGTGGCTTTTACCAGTGTTACCTGGAAAAAATGGTGCTACTTTCTGTATCTCCATGGGTGTATTAGACACCTTGTAATTGCCCATGGCCCCTGTTTGGAATCTCACCACAATAACTCTCCTGAAAAAGTGGGAAGGCCCCTCATGTAGCCAGGTTTTTTGGTCTGCCCCATTTCCTGGGCCACTTCACTGATCACAACTAGATACTTTCCTCCTGGCTGTCAGGAGGTCAGGTTTTAACATTCAGCAATAATTTTGTTGGCTTGAGTGTGAAACCAAGACCCCTCTCATCCTTCCTTCCTATCTACCTCAGCATTTGAAATTGGAGTTTATGAGATTTTTTGTGTCTGAAAGTCATCTACACCCATGTTTAAAGTCTTATCCTCAGAGGCTGCTGAGAACCTTTGCCTGATGCAGATTTCAGTTTCTCACTAGACGCTTTTCAGATGGAAAGAGGTGGAACACAAAAAAGCAGCCTAGTTTCTGCATTCAGCTTTAAAATCTACACAGGCAGAATTGCCTATTAGAGTTCAACAATTCACTGGATTTTCATTTTCTATTAACACACACAGCTTAATTGATTTTTGAAACAGTTCATTACAAAAGTATGGTCCTAGGCAGTGTTCCTAGTACATTTTTTATAATGTGACTGCAGACTGGCTAAAGGGAGATGTAGGCTATTAAGGCACAGATGTGCTGCCATTGTTTATAATCTTGGAAACACTTAATGCAGACCCTGCAGGATCTGAACACTGTGGCCCCTAGCAACTCAGGAGCGCTTCCATCCTAATGGACGCTGGCAGGTGTTTTATTCAGATGAACAGTGTGCCACTTGAGGTCACAACTGGTTTGTAAATCCTCACTTAGGAGCTCTACTGAACTCTGTAAAATTATACCAGACCAAAATATTCTTTTTCATGGGAAAAAAACTAAAGACAAGCCTGATGTCTTATCTTATTTTACCTTCCGTTACTAGCTATGTTTAATACAAAGTTAGTTCTCTAACAGTGAGCCTTTATCCTTTCTCTTCTCCTTTTTTTTCCCCTGAGTGATGCTTGATTTGTGTAGAGCAATATTTTAAAAAGAGAGAAAAAAGTCAAATGTTGGCAAATATATCTGGAAATGATGGAGTGAGCCATTGGAAAAGAAGGAAAAGTGTTTTTCATGCAGAAGTTTGCATTACACACTTTTTTTGCCACCACCAAATGTAGCTAAACGCTTCCATCCGGTGTTTTCCAAAGCAAAGCAAAAACAGAACAGTAGGCATGTAAGCTGGTGACCAGATTCTCAGCTGCCATAAATTAGGTCAGTGTAGCTCCACTGCACACAGCAATACTCAGAACATTTATATCCCATTGTGGCACCAGCCTGAAGAACTCTGCCTTTCACACACTCAATTTCAGACAGAGGCAATAAAAAGAAGCACACTACTTTAGCCCTATGACAATTTTTTTCTTATACCCTTCTGTTATCTCTTTGGAGCTTTGGATGGATTATTGGTAAATGCAACTTGTGTCCTCCATCTGAAACCCCTCCTGAGGCAGGAGGGAGGACACAGGAGAAAGAGGCTCTGGAAGTCAGAGCAGCCAGGGCTGTGGTCACAGCTGTTGCCAGCAGCAATGGGCACAGGGGAAGAAATGTTGGTAAGTAACTGGTGGCTGGAAGCTCTTGGGTAGGAGATTGAAATGGAGATGCCTGAAAATGGGATAAAAAGAAGATGGGGGATTTTATTGCAAGAGAGCTCGAAATTACATGGTTTGGGGATAGAAAGGAGAAGTTGAGGTCTTAGAGCAAGGAGATAGGATTTTTATAAAAGAATTTATAAAAGTGTGAAATGGTAACAAAGTCAGGGATTAGAGCTGTGGTCAGGCATGGTTAATAAAAAGAGCCTTTTCTCAGGCCTGTTAACCCCATATCTGTTAGGTACCCTTTTCACTCAGCTAAGTGTTTGAGTTGACAGCCTGTGATTATGGTGGTATCTGCTGATCTCCATACTTTTTCAGTGCTGTTATGAAAATTGAAAAAACATTCAAGGACATTTAATCACCTGAGCAAGAAGATTTACTAGTCTTTGTGTTCTTTCTTTTAGTAAAAATAAATATTTTATTCTGAGTGTGTCCTAGAAGTCACAAGATTTGAAGATATCCCAGGGAAAAACTATTTTCACTGGTTTAAATCTGATGCAGTTCCCCATTTCTCCACACTGCAATATTAAACCATTTCAAATTTAGCAACCCAGTGGACAGTCCAAATGAAGCCTGAAGCTCCTCATCAGCAGCCAGTTTCCTTGGCTTGAGTTTCAGCAATCCAGCTGATGGCTGGCAGTTGCTCCTTCATCCGCACTTGTTCCCATAGAAACAGAGAGAAAATAGTCAAACTTAGGTAAAGCTCTTTTTCTTGTATGTTTTTTTCTTCTTTCTCTGAAAGTAAGAAAGAAGAAAAGATATCCATGAAGTGCTGCTTGTTTTCCATGACCTGGGGCTCTTTATCATTGGAACTGGCAGAAAGTAAGCAGCCAGCTTCAGAACCATAGGATCCTGTGGAAACTAGAAGAGATACTGGCTCAAGTGAAATTGAGACATGGAGATATTTTTCAGACAAGCATATAGACTATGAGTCAACAGCAGTACAAGATCAGTAAGAGTTTACCAGATGAAAAAGTAAACAAAAAAGCATGAAAAAACACCTGTAGGTGTGAATTCTTCTCTTTGTAATTCAATAGCATTTATTGACTCTAGTGCAGAGCAGACTGTATTGTTTGGGTTTCTTTCATTATTCCGTGAGCAGACATGATCAAAACATTTGCTGGAATTGAATTCTTCCTTTTGTTGTAACCATTTTCTGTAAAACGACAGCCTGGTTGGTTTGTGAGTGCTTGTGCACACACTTCTTTTGGGCAATATGGTGTTTTCACTTAATTCTCCTGAAATTATTCTGGTTCTGTAATGGTGCAGAGGAGCAGCAGTTAGCCCAATGAATGTGTTTTATACCACACAGTCCTGTAAAAATAAGACAAATAAAAATAAGGCTTGGCATTTAAATGCGCCAAAAAGGAGAAGAAAGTATCTCTTCCAGGATGGCATCCCTTCTGCCTCAACATTTGTGGGTTTTATCACTACTGGGAGTGCTGTGCAGCCCTTCAGAAGGACCTTGACAGTATGGAGAGATGGGAAGAGAGGAATCTGAAGTTGAACCAGGACACGTGCAGGGTCCTTCACCTGGGCAAGGTCCTGCACCAGGCAAGAATAACCCCCTGCACCAGTATGGGCTGGGAGGCAGCCTCTGGACAGCAGCTCTGGGAGCAGTGGACCAGCAATGTGCCCTTGTGGGCAAGAAGGCCAATGGTATCCTGGAAAGGAATTTGGAAAGTCATTGCCAGCATGGCAAAGGAGCTGATCCTGCCCCTCTGCTCAGCCCTGGTGAGGCATATCTGGGGTGGTGTCCAGTTCAAAGGAGACAATGAAGCCCTGGAGCGGGTTTATTAAAGGGGAACAAAGATGATGAAGGCACTGGAGCATGGACTGGAATATCTCTTTTGTGAGGAAGGGCTGAGGGAGCTTGGTCTGTTCCGAGTTGATAAGACTGAGAGAGGACCCTTTGTCTGTCAGTATCTGAAGGGAGGGTGTCAGAGACCCAGGCTCTGCTCAGTGGTGCTGAACAACAGGACAAGAGGCAGTGGGCAGAACCCAATGCACAGGAAGTTCCACCTGAACATGAGGAAGAACTTTACTGTGCAGATGATTGTGCTCTGTAACAGGTTGCCCAGAGAGATGGTGGAGTCTCCCTGACTGGAGATACTCAGGAACCCTCTGGACACAATCCTGTGCCAATTGCTCTGGGGTGGCCCTGCTTGAGCAGGGAGGTGGTGACCCACTGTGGCCCCTTCCAACCTTACCCATTCTGTGATCCTGTGATCTTCCAGAGGGACAAATCACATAGGAATGACAGTGCTCCATCTGCCTGATCCAAACTAGTCACAGAATCACCATAAACATCCATCATGCCCAAAGGTTAACATTTTTTGGTTTTCTTAGAGAGGTACTACATGACTGGCTGGACATCCATTTAAAGCTGTTCTCCAGACAGGTTTGGGAACAACTAGGAGAGGTGTCCATCACAAAAGTTACCACAATGAAAAGCATCATTCTGAGAGCTAGTTTTCATATTGTGACATGATTTCACAACATTTTGGTGAGTTTTCATGATGCTTTATAATCTTATATATGCAGACACTTATTTCTGTCTTCAAGCCTTGGCAGCCCTGAGGTTCTTCTACTGCATCAGATGAGAGAGTTAACTGAGCTGGTGACTGTCAGGGTGATAAAATGGATATGGAAACCCAAACCCTCTTGTCATTTTATTGGAAATATCTATTTCCAATAAAATGTTTGCATTTTAATGTAGCTAGAAGGGATTTCTTGATGGTTTTCATCAGTAAGGAACATTTTAGGATTTTAATTTAAGTGTATTTGCTAACAAGAGCACTTAATTGTCTTTCATAATTTTCTTCTTTGCCATGGAAGGCAGCAATTTTACATGTTATAAGAGGTCAAATAATAGTGCATCCTGCCTCCCCTTAAAATATTGGGGACAAAAATCTCCAATTTCAGTTTGAAACAGCCAAGAGATCTTTAAAAAGATGATATTTACTTATTGATTGATTGATTTGTAGGAGATAGATGAACCTAGATTCTCTGCTTTAGTATTCTTTTCTTCTTGGTGCCCTATACTCCAATTCATTCACTTTCTCTCATAGCTGACTCAGAAATGTGAACTGTGAATGTGGACTCAATGTAACTTATTTTTATTCACCAGCAAGGTAACAAGACAAGCTCTTTCTTCATCAATTGTCTTTCCTGTATCAGAGGTTGTACCTTCTGTATATAGAAGGTCAAACTGAAAATTACTTACAGAATGTAGGAGCTCATTTTTTAGAGCATCAAAATGAGTAGACAAGATTGAATCAAAGGTCTGTCTAACCCCAGAGGGCCAGAAGAAGTGAATAATTGATGGGGAGAGAATAGTGACAGAGCAGGCATATCATGACAACTCCCCCCAGTACCTCTTGTTTTCTGTAGAGCTACACACACTGCACACTGGTAATTTATGTTAAATAAGTCTTTGAATGCTTCAAAATTGTTATATTTCAATGCCAGCTTGACCAAGCAAACCTGTCTTGCTTTTTATGCTTATTCAAACACTTAAAACTCCATGGCCAAGGATTTCAAGGTTTAAATGTATGTTGCATGAAGGACTAGTGTTTCTTGGGTTTCTTCGCATCTGAATCTTGTCACTGTTTTTTGCTGTCTCTCTCAAACAACGAAGCTCATGACCTTCACCACAGGAGTCTGGAATACCTTTGCCTTGTGCCCACTGATGAAAAGATTTACTAACCCCTTGCTTACCTAAAGCTGCAGTGTAAGAGAAATAGGGACTTAAACTTCAGCAAATCCTATTTAAACCAGAGGCTGAGCTGTCTCCATTAATAAATGACGATTTGGGTGAAGATAAAACAACTACTAGAAAATCAATATTTAGTTATTATCCAAGGATACAGGCTGCTTCTATCTCTTTTCACATGAAATTACATAGTAAATACATTCAGCATTTTGCTGATTGGCTTTTCACCAGCAAATCATTCCTTATAAAAAGCAAGCAATAGCCCAGCTATCAGCACGAGGCAGGCATCATGCATCTCATTATCTGAGACACAAGAGTCTAACAGGGAAATACTACTGCTTCCAAATCATTCCTCTGCTGTCTGTATTTAACAGTGCTGCTGTGAGTATGCTTGTGGTGCTTTTGAAGGGTGTTGGGCTGACATCAAGAGATGGCTGAAAACAGAACTTGTCTTCTGCACCCCCAGGATCGGGAAGAGCAGCAACAGTAGGCACATGCCAGTCAGATGGATGCTACATGCTACTCTTTATATGCCATTTTTCATAATCCAGGTTTCTCTGTGCCTTTCAGCAGGACTTTTGATTGCAGAAGGGAAGGCACAGGATGTGTGCACATCCACTCAAACCTCAAGGAGTCATATGGCAGGTTTGAAGTAAGTGGTAGGAGCAGGACAGGGTTTATTCACTTGGATGTCTGGTCTTATGAATTATGGATGTTTGATAATTCTGAATTATGACTTTTTTGAGTGCTGGATGAAAGGAGAGACGATCAGCACTCCCTTTGGAAAGGATGGAAGATGTAAAAAAATGCAGACACTGCCACCTACTTTGTGGCATCTAACCAACCCAAAGGACAGCATAAGTTGTGTCAGGGGAAATTCAGGTTTGATATTAGGGAAAGGTTCTTCTCCCACAGGGTGGCTGGGCACTGGAACAGGCTCCTCAGGAAAGTGGTGAGAGCACCAAGCCTGGCAGAGTTCAAGAATCATTCAGACAATGCTCTGAGGCACAGGTGTGACTCTTGGGGGGTTCTGTGCAGGGCCAGGAGTTGGAATCAGTGATCCTTGTGGGTCTCTTCTGTCTCAGAATATTCTGTGATTCTGTGACAAGGCAGAAGACTAGTATCTAAAGTTGCCACCTGTCCAAATTCACTGGTGGTTGTTCAAAAATATTTCAGGCTATTGAATTGCATAAACATGTATAGACATGGTATAAACAGGTATAGACAGAAATGTTACTGTAGGTTACGGAAGACTTCCAAATGCTGCTGTCAGGTGTGCAGCCAGAACTGACTGGGGGTTTCTTTGCAATACAGGTAAAATTCAGGTTTCAGATGTGATCTGGTAAAATTCCTTTCTGCCTTCTTTGTGCAGGTTTTACCCTCCTTCCCACAATGGAAAACAGAGATGTGCCCCATTGCCCTGCACTCCCCTGCCTGGCCCTGAGTCCCTGCTCAGGGAAGGAAAGCAGCAGGTACTCCTGGCAGGGCTGGGCTCAAAGAGCAGGAGTGAAGGGGCCAAGAGGGCTTCTGGTGAGCACAGAAGCCCTGGATCCATCCATCCATCCATCCATCCATCCATCCATCCATCCATCCATCCATCCATCCATCCATCCATCCATCCATCCATCCATCCATCCATCCATCCATCCATCCATCCATCCATCCATCCATCCATCCATCCATCCATCCATCCATCCATCCATCCATCCCTTCTGAAGTCTCCCTGTGGAATGCACAGGGGAGTTTGGAGTGCAGCAGCAGTGGGAAGGCCATACAGGTTAAGGTTCCTTCTCCCTTGGTGCTGGGTTCTGTACCACACCATGGGCTCCTTCAACATTTCAGATCTTTTATTCACTCCTCCTGTGCACCAAACAGGATGCTAGCTAGCTGATTAATATTCTGCTGTGCTGTGGCTGGATCCTGAAGCTCTCATTCTCATTCTCATGCAATTCTGCTGCATTGCATGAGACAAGCAGTGTAAGCAACAGCTGCCTAGCTCAAACCACATTATGAAACTTGTAGGCATAAAATGATTAACATAATTTCTAAAAGCTAAAGAAAATTTAGCCACGGCTAATTTCCCCAGGTGCTCTAGAAATACCTTTTTATTGTTGAAGAGATATGTAGGTCAGTCAAGTGTTATCAGTAACTAGCATTTAATGAGAAAGCTAATGCTTGCTCTGCTTCAGTCATCAGTTTTCCTAAAGCTGACTATTCTCAGAAATCTGGGTTGTTTTTTTAAAAGATATATAAATATACTTACAAATAGCACAATATCCAGTACAGATGTGCAATCTCTGTCCTCATATTTCATCAGGAGCCTCTTTCACTCCTCCTGCCCTTGTTCTCTCATTTACTAATTCTTTAAGGACTGACCTGACATTTTACAGTTTATCATGATTCAAGAGCAGAGCACAGCCAAGCTGTTTCAAAAGCACACTGAAGCACAGTTTGCACCCCAGGCCCTCCAATCCTTCTTTGACAGTGTGTGTTGAACCAGACAAGGAACATGATCTGAAATATTTCAGTGCCACATATATGTGAGCAAAAAAGGAGCAGAAGAAGACAACGGTGAGGGAGGAGAGAGCTGCCCTTTCCTGAGCACTTGATAGAGTGCATTGACACACATCTTAATCAGTGTGGGGATGGTCTGGCTTAGTGTTCTGGGCATAGTTGATATAGAAATTCTGATTTCTCTGCCCAGTGTCTGGAAGATGTGTCACCTGTGATAAAGACTCCAGCACTGTTAGGCTGTAAGTCACACAGGGCTCCCTACCTACCTGCAGTCCTGCCTGTAAGCAGTAAAAAACCCCACAAAGTGCATTAGAGATGCTTTCCTTCGGTTAAAAATGCTTACCAAAATTTTTTCTGTAGAAAAATGAAAACAATCACCATCTTCTGCAGCGGCACAAAAGGACAAATCAATTCCAGTGATACAGAAGGCAATGTGGCTCCCCATGGACTTTCTGTTCTCAGAAACAGTAAGAAACTTGAAGTAACCAGCCAGTGACAATCCAAGACAATGAAGCAAACACTTCTTGAAAGGACTTATTAAACAGTACTGTCACATCATATGATCATGGTCTTGTCTATCATGCTTTATTATCCACTTATTCAATATTTACAAATTATGTGATGGGGAGCTTTCCTTCCTTCTTTTTTAAGGCTTTGTGGAATAAATAGTTAAATACCTGTATATGGAAAAGGGAAAAAAATCAAGACACTGAGCAAGTTAAATGATGAAAAAAAATCAGGTTGTGAATGAATCCCAAGTGATTTTCATTTATTCAATGAGTTGAAACAATTCCCTTGTTAGACATTGCAGATTCAGTACAAAATGCTGCTCAAGAATGACACTATATTTATAGTGAGCTAAGAAGTATTGTGAGACAGAAATTAGGCACATTCTCTTCAGAGCTTGACAGAGGTTAAATTTTGCCAGGGTGCCCTGGCAAAGAGAAAAATAAAGGTATGCAATTTATGCAAAAGAGACTTTGCTACTAAGGTAAATGTTTCTGTTTATTACCTGCCACATAGTGGAACCATTTCTCCAAAGCAGTAAAATATATGCTATGTGCTTCTGATAGGAAAAACACTCTTTAAGGTGTGCATCTTCAGAAACAAAGAAGTGTATTCATTTACACTTATTTTTAATTAGAATTTTTTGCAAGATTTAATTTTTATTTTTTATGTTCTAATATATGAGACCACACAGTTTCAAAATGCTGTCCCTGGATCTGCTAAGGTTGCCCAAAGAGGTGTTGAAGTCCACAATTAACAGAGAGAACAGCATTCTTCAGTCTCAGATAATAAAAGCAAAATATAACAGACAAAAATATTTGCTTAAAACATCAAAGCTACCAGTAGCTGTGAATAAAACTGGATTAAAGGCATATAATGTCTAGGAAGAACTGATTAGAATGGCAGATTGTAAATCCATTGAAAGATTAATTTCTTGCACAGGTCTGTGACTGCAGCTGCAGAAGGACTAAAGGACACAGATACAGCCTGTGACAGGCACAGGTGTCCACAGAAGCATCAGGGGAGGTAAAAATGTAAACAGCCATGGCTGGGGCTGAGCAGAAAGTGCCACTGACAAGAGAAAACTTCTCAGGAAGTCAAAAAAAGTTTATTTTACAAAGGCTTCTGAAACCTTTCCAAGCTTTCAAAAGCAAATGGAAAAACTTTCTGAAACATCTAAAATGACTTTTTAAAATTAAAAATTACTATCTTTCTGTGGCATTTTGGTTTCTCATTGTTCCAGTAATATGTAATGGTAGTCTCCTAACCTTATTTCAGCATCAGAAATATGGAATTCTACCAGAATATGGAATAACTGGAAAAGTTGTCTGGTTTTGCTTTGAAAACCTGTAGGAAGACTTTCCATTTTCCTCTGAGAATCAGATGAGAGTAAAGAAAAAGGATGACAAGAGCTGGCTACAGTAGAAATGCATTTATTAGGCCAAAGGAGGACCAGAATAAAATTGTGTTAAGATGCTTTATGGGGGAAAGACCAAAAGTAAAGGAAGTGTGGAAAGAGATTCATTGCTTATCAAGCTGGGAGGAAGATAAAAGGTGAAAACAATTGAGTGGCTGAAAGATTAGAGTATTGTCAATATTAAGAATGTGGATTAAAAAGATTAGCATAATTAACACTAATTTCACATTGTGTAAATTTAGAGTGTAAAGATTTTCAAGAGGCCATAAATGGTAAACAAGTGTTAAAAGAAAAAGCATTCTCTTCCTGCCTATGTTTACTTTTGAAATATGTTACATCAAGACTTTTTCAGTGAAACATTGAGATTCTGATTAAAGCAATTTTTATAGGCTGAGGTTGTTTTCTATTAAAAGAAAAAAAAATCACTGAAAACAATCTTGGGCTTTCATTATTTACAATGAAAATTATAGAGCCTCTTCAGAAAAAGAGACATTTTCTGGTGCAGATACCTTTGGATATCCTAGAAAGAGGCCTGCAAGTGTATTCATGGTGAAATAGCAAAGACAGGAATTGAGAGAAATGAAAGCAGCTTCGGAAAGGACATCTGTGGAAACTAAGACAAATGAGTGTTTTAAAAAAATATTTATGCTAGGCTGATTCAAATCACATTGTAAGGCTGGTGAGTCATGGAAAGCAAGAAAATAACAGGATTAACCAGAGGAGTGCCTTGCGAGATGGCTAAAGCTCGTATCCTCCACCACCCTTCCCAAAGGGATGTCCCTCAGGCTCCTGGGTGACCAGGTGAGGAGGAGCCATCCCCTGTGAGGGGTGAGCTGACTTGTCCTCCAAAGCTGTGCTGAAGCAGAAGAGGCAATTAATGCAGGGGCTTGCATGCATGTGAGCTTCTCTTTTGCTTGCATCTGTTTGCCGCAATAGGGAGCGGCCAGCGCTGGCTCCATGTACCCAACCACAGGAGCTGAAAGGACAGCCCTGAGAGAAAGATTTGCAGTTAAATTGCCTGAGCAGACTAAACACGGAAAGAACATTTTAAATTAGCTGGGTTCAAATGTCGGCTCACTTCAGAAATTAGAATTAATCTGATCTATCACTGTCTCGCACATCTGTCAGCATGAGAAAATCACTAACTGGCAAGGAAACAGAACTGGCTGTCTGCTCTAGTCCAGAACAGCAGAGCTACCAGATTTCAGGAACGTTCTTACTTCTCTTATGATGGAAAACTAGGGGTAGAAAAAGGGGTAGAAATTAACTCTAAAAGAGGAAACTCCTCTACCATAATGATAAGAAAGGGAACTCAAATAGCATAGACAGAGAATATAAACATTATTAATAAGAATAGTCATCATTTACATCAAATAATTACATTCTTGTAACTGCTGCCTGTGGATTAATTCCTGGGAATACAAACATGGAATTACTCATTATTACTCCATGTAGTCATTGCTATATTTGTGCTTCTTTATTTTGGTCCCAATCTTTATTTTCCTCAAGAACATTTCCCAGAGAAGGCACGGGGCAGGGTAAGGAGAGCCCATGGTGCCCTGCTCCAGCGTGTACCACAGGGCTCATGGTTTACTCCTAGCCTGTGTCAGACTAAGTGCACACATCTCAAGAGTGGCCAGAATTACAGCACCATGGAAATACTGCTGTTTTTCCCTTATGTTGCAGTCTGGGATGTGAAATGTTCTATTAAGTGAAGCTATGTCAAAGACTTCCATGTCAGCCCCAGGTAAGTTCTTGTCTGGTTCCCAAATCCAGCTGTGAGCCCAACAAGGAGCCTTCAAAAGCTGTTTTCCTTTTTCTAACAGAAAAGAATCGCTCAGAAAATGAGGCTGATGTGTGCTGGGCTGTCAGCAGGCTGCCTGGGGAGAGACACGCTGCCAGCAGTCGGTCAGCCAGACGGTCACTCTGGACACAAGCAGGAGATTATTTCTTTCCTTCATTTGTCTGAAGCTAACTTGCTGCTCAGCTCCTAATTGCTCAGAGGACAAAAGGTATGCAAGACTCTGTTTCCCTTTCATCACAGGCAGAGCAGATATAGCCTGTGGTGTCTAAGCAGATGAGGAGGAAACAAAAGTGTCTGCTGGCCTGGATCCCCTTGGGTTTTTTGGCCAGGGTACAGAGAGTGATGCTGGCAGGGAGTAAACTTATGCCAAGTCCATGTGAAATGGCACAGAGGTCTAACCTCAGACATAGCACAGATTATTGGACTTCATGACTCTAAAGATCTTTTCCAGTCTAAATGATCTATATACCAGCCTTGGAGTAGCAGCAATTCCCTTTCCTCATCTTTATGAACTATTTTGCTAACACCCCACTCACTCCTCCTCAAGAAGGAAAGGGAAGAAGTCATTGCTGCTGAGGTGCCTCCAACCAGAGATGCCAGACCAAGAGGAGTGGGCCCATCCAACATGTGAGGTGTGCAACCCGGATAGACCAATCCAGCCCTAGTTTTCATAAAAAACCAATATATTCAATTTATTCTTCTTGCCTTTCCCTCTGCAGGATGCACTTACAGAAAGTAATCAATGAAAGAACAGTGGCTCCAATTACAGCCTGTTTCCCAACTAGCTCCAGGGTAATACTCAGACTGAAACAATTGGCAAAGCTGTACCTTCCCCTCAGTCTTTAAAGAATCTATCTTTTCTGATATTCAGAGTAAATTTAAACTGCAATTCAGGACAATTTGGTGATGGTAGCTGATTGTCTGTCTCAAGTGATTTTTATGATTTTTAGCCACTCTGTTGCATTATCACTATTTTGCCTCTCGTGGCATGGAGTTAATTCTACATTATCCATGATATTTGGGGAGAACAATGAGATGTGCATAGGACAAAGCAAAGCAAAAGGACATCTCTACATCAGGCTTGTGCACCAAGAAGAGAAAAAAAAGGTCAGCAGCTCTGCAGTGTATTTAGGCTCCAGCAGGGGCTGATGTGAGCTGGCACACACATAAAACCTGGTGCAGTATTATGCCAGACTACCAGTGTCTGGAAGGACAAAAGTAATTCACCAGAGACCTTTACCAGCTGACTGTGTTTTGCTTTTTCCTTCCATAGCCAATTACATCATTTAGCCTCCTTCCTCTTTCCCTGGTGTCTCCAGCCATGATTCCACACGATGAGCAGCCTGCGCTCATTGTGACTCCAGCTGTGACCCCGTGCCTGGTGCTGTCCCCAGCTCCATGCTCTGGGGCTGCCAGACAAGAGGAACCCACCTGGGGTGAGGTATCCCTCACAGCAGAGCTGATATCTGTATGCAACATTGGTCATTTCCTCACTCTTGTTCCTGGAAGCATGGTGTATAATATTTTTGCTGTCCAGGAAGATCAGGCTGTGTTCATCATGTGCCCTGGATCTTTACCAATGACTTTTAGAAACGGGAAATCTTATAAAATATGCAAGTATTATCATGGGACCAGCCTGAGCTATAGCAATATAAAGATGCAATGTTGACTAAATTTGTTTTTCAGTTTACATTAAAATCCAAACTAGCAGATTTTCTTTAATTTCTGCTAACTTTCAACTAACGTACAAATAATTAAATTTTAATTGTACCCTGCTCATGAAAAATGAAAGTGCATAGCTTATGTACCAGTACTTTCAAAGCTAATTTTGACTTTCTCCAGAAGTGAACATTTGTAGTTGAAGAGTTTAAATTTACAGAACTGATCTACAGCAATAACTAATCCAAGAACTTTAAAAGATGAGAAATTGCAGGGAAGAATTTGTCATCAGTGAACCTGGATGATTAAGCTAGTAAGAATCTTGATTGTCATGTTTCCTAATGAGAAAATGACTCGTTTGTGGAACAAGTCCTTCATTATAGATTATTTCTTCAGCTGTGATATTTTCTGCCTGCACTGCAGTCAGCTGTGGTCAGAATTCTGTGGTGCTACAGCCCCAAATAGCTTTGTGTAGAGACAAACTAACTGCTAGTTCTGATATGACATTACCTTTTAACAGTGAAAAAAGTCTCAGATTGGTTAACAATGCATTTTATGGGTAATTCAGAAACTAGTGCTTCCCATGCCATGGTCTCCAGTTGCTACTTTTTAAAATTAGCAACCTACAATTATCTCAAATACCATCTACTAAATCACAAGAAAATGATACAAATTAGAAGTACATTAGTTGAGAGGGTGGTTTGTTAGCCATGAACATTCAAACTGATAATACTTTAGCTCTAATTGTTTGTTAACTTATGTGTTTCAATTCCCTTTATTATTGTGCTTGAACATGCTGATTTTGTCACCTCTGGGTGTTTGTTTTCTCTCCAGGGATGATTAATAATTTATGCCAATTCTGATACATAAGCCTTGAAAGATTCACAGTTTTATACAAGCATGTGAGATTTACAGGCACATTTATTGTTAATACAAATTATCAGCACATTATTCCCTCACAGCTTGCTACTCTCTGCCTTTCTCAGCTACTCACGTTTCTAGAAGAGTCTCTTCTAGCTCAGTCCCTTGGTCATACAGTTACTCAGAGTTACTGGGATTTAATCTCTGACTGCAAACAAGAAAACAAGGTAATTTTTTATTTAACTCTAGTGATTTTCTAAAAATTTTTCTTGATTCTGCCAATAGTTATTTTTCTATAAAGAGAAGTAATTAATTCAAGGTGAAGAATTTGTAAAGGACAAACTTGAAATGCAGGCAACAGTGCCTCCCCAGAGATGATTCACTGTAAGCTGAATGGGAACTAGGAACCTGACTGCTGAGAAAGTTAATGTATTCATGCAGCCTGAGAATGGCCACAGACCTAAGGAAAGGCTTTTCACAGATTACAGAAAAGTGAAGAAATGGCCCATCCTTAATTACTGAAGTCTCAGAAGCAGCAGTGCCAAGGAGAATATGAATCAGTCCACAAATCTGAAAAAACAAGCAAACAAACCCAAAAACCCCCACCAAGCAAACCCACCTCCACCTCCCACCAAAATCTCCAGACCTTCTTTTCTTCTTTGGACCAGGTTAGTCCAGTAGCAGACCTCTGGAAAAGACATATGTAGAATTTGACCAGCAAACACCATAAGAACACTTACAAACAGCGTAAGAAACAGATGGCTGAACACACTTAGGGGGCTGGTTTGGCTATTGACACAGGAGCAAGGTAAAATGAGGACATTGTTGAAAAAATGTAACTGGTGACAAATGCTTTGTGCTGCTTGAGCAGGAGCACTCAAGGGATTCACATAAAAAAATTGCATCAGAAATCACTGGGACATTCAGAAAAATAAAGGCAGGTGAAAAAAAACCAAACAACCAGTATTGTTTTAAAGTTTTTTTAATGCCTAAAACCCCAAACACTGTTCATAAGAAGATTTCTTAGTTGAGAAAAACAATGAAACAAAAATTGTATTGAGTTGTAGAAGTTAAGGATGCAACTGTGCTACAAGTACTCTCTGGGAAATAGGTTTACAAGGGTTATCTTAATGCAAAGAAGCATTTTCGTTTACATAAGTGCATATGGATCCTCAGCCATTGCCTCTGGACACATTTTTCAGGTGTGTGAAAGCAGTAACCAGTGTTATGCTTGGTCTATTTTGTTCCCCTGAGTATGTGGATTTGCTGACCCCTCTGTTCTGCCTGTGGGGTTTTTTTCCTAAGTCTTAGAGGAAAAACTTTAAACATATAAGAAACCCAGAGCACTGAGGAAAATGAAAAACTTCAGTGTCTCCTGGTGATAAATATGGAAAGAGCAGAAATGAGCAGATGGCACCCTGTACACCATCATCCTTGCAGAGTATATACATATATTAAAAATATCTCTATCTCCGTAACAAAATTCAACCTGTAACGTAACTTAAATATCCTCTCCCCTAAAGATTATCTTCTTTGTTGATCCTGCAGAAACTCAGAAGCTCTCTTAAGAAACAGGCTGGGACTTTTTAAAAAGTACATTACATTTTTAAATCATTAGGTGGATCACAATTTTCTTTCAGATTTAGACAATAATTATTTTATGCTACTAATGCAGTATGAGCATAAACAAGTTAGCTTCAGCTGTTTACCAGTTTACTCTATCTAATACAATTCACCATCACTTCAATTCATATACCTATATTGATAGAATTTTATGGTTTGAACTGATTTTCCAGTCATTGTGAAGTCTGTTGTAAAGTCATGGTATTTTTTTTACCTCCACCTTGGCTTGGTTTATCGGTAATAGGGAATGGATAAATAAAATCTGTCTTAAAATGAAGCAAAAATTCTCCACTCTAGCTACAGTTTCAATAGGATAAACACTGTCTAAACAAGCAGTTGGGCAGCTAAAATAAAGTTTAGAATTGTCTGGTGGAGGTTCCCAACAGAATGCTCACAGCATTACTCTAAGAATAAAAGAACACAGAACATAGTGGCACTGTGTGTAAAGCTATAAAATCCAGTGTTTCACTTCACATTGGTCTCTGGTGCCTTGGGATCTGCTATTAGATCTATGACTCCAAATGCTAGTAAGTAATAGGAATATTCCTAACAAAAATTATTATTGGATAAGCACAACACTGTACCCTCTTATCAAAAGCAGATTTTCAAAATCCTCTCAGGATATTTATGATAACCAAAATATGCTTAAACACACACCCTCACCTTTTCTTCCCAGCCATTAGGTTACCATGAAAATGTCCTTCTCAAAGCTGGGATGACAAAGCTGTGCTAAGCTAGATTTTAATAGTAGAGTCTACTTATGTCTTCTTTTGCTAAATAAGTTTTTTTTTTGGATCTAAAGTTAAAACTGAAGCAGTTGTGAAATATTTCATAACTGATGCTTTTCTACTGCCTGTTTTCAAATCAAATCTTTGTGGCAAGATGCATAATCTAGCTGGTTTAGAGTCTAAATTATTCTAACATTCAGCAGAATAATAACCATTTTGTCTACAGAAAAGCAATATCCAATGTATTTTTCATAGTAAAATGAGTGCAGAAAGGACAACTGGAAGTGTGAGATCCATCTCTTTAGATGCAGCACAAGACTTCAAAAGTAAAATGTGTTAAATTTTCTATTATCTGAATTCTTCTGTGGTCACAGATGTTCTCTCCACTTTCATTTTATTTATTGATGAGAGAAAATCATGTATTTAGCCCAGTCACTTTATTGCTTTGTTTTTATCATGAAAAATATGCTCATCTGAAGTGATTCTTTTTGAGTCTTGCCAAAAGCTGTTCCATGAAATCAGAAATAATACAGAAACCTCACTTGACCTGTCCTTCTTGCGTTATTTTATATGCAAAAGACAAAGCATAACTAGCTTTATGCCTACTATAGTATCATGTCTCAAAGTAAGAGTTGTAGGGCTGGGAAGAGGGGCAGGATCACCTCCCTTACCTGCTGGCATTGCTGCTCCTAAGGCATGTCCACTGCTCTTCAGAAGGGCTGCAAGACACCCAGGGGATGGGTATCCTCACACTAGGGAAGCTCTAAGTAAGGGTTCAAATTTAGGTAGACTGTGGTGTGCTTATAATGGGGGCTATTTATTCCAGCAGTGCTTTTATTCTGTAGCCTCCTGTAATATCCTTTAATTCCCATTTAAACTTCACAATATGGAAATGCAGCCAAATGAAAACCTCACCATTAATTTTCCTCACTGAAGGCAACATGTTCTAGATAAACAGATTAGTACACATGAAAAGTTCACAGTGGTGCTGAAGGAGCAAAGCAAACCATTTTTGCAGTACTCCTAGCAATACTAAAAGTAAATTCTTATTTTGAGACTTCAATAAAAAGTCCAGGAACAGCTGGATCGTGAAGTGCAGAAACAATGTGATTTTCCAAAAATATTAATGGAGATATATTAATGTGTGAAGGAATGCCAAAAACAACAGGTTCTGTGTTCCTGATGGCTTCAAAATGGGGGATTTTGCCACATTCTGTTATTCAGAAAAGCACCTGAATGTAGCCAAAGATTGCAGAAGCCTAAAGGAAGCCGCTGCAGCAGTGTTTCATATACAGTCTGTTGATTGTTTCAGCAATGCTGAGGCATCCTTTGAATTCTGAAAGGTTGGAAGTGCTGGGCCTGAGAGCTATATTTTATCAGGTAGAACTGTGAACTCTAAGTCTGCTGAAAAATGCATCTTCTCAGAGTCAAATGGCTGAGAGAGAAACAGTCTCCTGCTCTCAGAGCTCACAGCCCTGGCTCCCTGTGGAAATGGGCAGCCAGATTATTTGTAAGTCAGGTGCTAATGCAAGAGGAACTATCCCCATGGGACCCTTAAACTGACACAGTAAGTAAAAAAAAATGGTACTAGAAGCAGACTTCTGTGTGTGGGCCACCCACTGAAGAAATAAATTTATTTTTCTTACATACCTCATACCATATATTAAGAATATTGCTCACTAATTTAAAGCAAATTTGAAGAATGAATAGGACTCAACACAAATTGTATGACATATATAAGGAAATGATGATGTTCCCTTCACTCCTTAAGCTGTGTCTCAGTAGTTATTGAAAATTGGTATTCTTGAAAAGGGAAAAAAAATACAGAATAATTCTCAACTCCCAAGTGGTTAACATAATTTGCTGAGATTGATTACTCTTAAATATAAAACTTAAAATTTAGTGGTCTAAGAACATAGTGAAGACTTGACTTTTTCTGTACAGAACATAAAAATGCCTCCAAGCCTATTAATATATTTTATGGCATTAATGCATACATACACTGAAATGACCATTTTTCTTATGGCTTGTTAATGTTAACAATGTGTTAGCATCTGGATTAGAGCCAGGTCAATGTCAAAGTGTGTTTTTGAAAATTTTCACTTCACTAAAATGATCTGAAAGCACAATTTAGTTTTACGTCCTTCAGAATTTGGACCATATATGTGTGTGCATATGCCAAGGTCTTGAGGAAAAGTAATTGGCAAGAAGAAAGTTTTACAGACTTTTCTAGTGCTTTAAAACATCTATAATTGTACCAAAATGAAAGAATAGTATTCAGTTGCAAATGGTCTCTGAACAAAAAAAATCACTAAAGAAATTTATGTCAATTTACTTTGGTCTCTAAGCACAGAGAAGAAAAATGAAAAAAAAAAAGAAAGCCTCAGTAGCTTTTCAAGCACCATTACTCAGAAAATCACATCTAGAATCAACTTTTTATACTTGAAAGAAACAGTTGCAAGTGAAAATTTGTTTTCAACAAAAAAGCTATTCATTTTACAAAAAACACAAACTCCACAGATGAATTAAAGTAGCTCAGAAGATTCAGTCAAACAACTTAATAACAATTTCCTTTGGGCCGTCTCACTAGAGTTGGGTTGTTGTGTGGCAGAGGTCGGGGCAGAAGGTGAGAAGCTGTGTTTAGCTGTCATTGAAGTTTCCTGAACAGAAGTCCATGAATGGTTGACAGATGTGACCATAACATCCAGAATAATGATTTCCCACATCAGCTTTTGTAATGAAGATTATCCCAATAGCATCAGGCTATTCTAAAGAGTACCACTAGTCTCTACTGAGAATTGATGAAAATAATTTCACAGATTTTTCCTTTCCAGGGGCAGACAAGAACAGTATCAAGTTCAACCTTGATTCAGCAAAGACACAGTTTTGGATGCTTTGTTTTGGTCTTTTTCAAATGGCAAGTACCTTTGAAGGTAATAAAATCTTACCCTGATGAATATGCTTATTCTCAGGTAATATGCTGGATGCCCAGCCATCGTTCTGCTTCCATGCTCTGATCAAACCAGTCTGTCTTCTAAAACAATTTCATTTCATACTGTTTCTCAAAAGCTTCGCAAAATTAGTGTCATTAAAGTAAGCACATTACATTATTCTCCTTGCTACTTACAAAAGGCATCCTTAAATTACCTTTCCCTACCTTCATACTGCTTGATCTTGCAGAAACAGGATATCCTGCAAGCCAGCAACTGGTCCCTGACTTGTCTTACCACTGTGGACTCTTGGCCATGCTTGGGTCTGCATGGGTTACTGCTTACTTCTGTGAAGAGAAAAATGGGGCTCAGTCCCTACCATCACTTTGCTGGTAGGTTCCGCCCAAAGAGTGAGTAGGTTTATCCTGGAACCAAGCAAGTATTAAAGCAGGATGCTACAGTCATTTATCTAATCACTCCATGCATGTAACAGCCTAGCAAATCTCCTTCAAGGCACAGAGATTCCTCCATTGCTGGGCAAAACAAAATATCATGTTATTTCCTTACTTAAATTAGAAGTGCAAGAAAAATGGGATTTCAACCAGCTGCATTCACAGCTCTGCACACTTGTCAAACCAGCCTGTAGATTCTGGGAGGCAAGAAAGCCAGAGTGCAAACTCAAATGCAAATAAATAATGTACTTGCAGGGCACTTGTGGTGGTCCCAGCTACATTAACACTCAGCAAATGTGCACAAAACTTAGCTTTGTCTTGCTATTTACTTATTCATGCATGTCTCCTCCTTTTTCAATGCCTATTTTAATAACTGGGAGGTTACAAGTGAAAGAAAAAGCAGGTTCTTAGGTAGCCACTGGGTGACTGCCATACAGAATAGTTGTGTCTCACACTTGAGAGTGGGCAGGTACAGAAGCAAGACTTCATTTAAGCACACTGTGAAACCATTAGCCAACGATCCCTGTTCAAAGATTTTTCTTCTTGGTCATTATCAGCACTTTTCACAAAGTGACCTTAGATGAACTACAGTCACTTTGAGTTTCCTCACTGAAAAATCAATGATCTCCCACAACTAAGGGTACACTTCATTTTTCTACAAAAAAAATAAGGAAGGCACTGCTCCTAAGGAAAGGAATTCATTTAAATACCATAGCTCCACATATTTCAGTGCTCATTGTAAATAAATCAAATGCCTGAAGTCAAATATATCAAAAAGCACTCCAAGTTGGGATAAATTTATCTGCCTCAAAGTTTTTCCAAAATAAAAAGCAATTCTTTCAGAAGAACCTTGTTTTCATCTGCTCCAGAGTACTATTGTAGTGAAATTAATGAAATCAACTTGTTTTTGAGACCAAACTCTTTTAGGTCTCTCCTAACCTCCAGGGCTAAAGGAGGCATTTTGGGCTAATTTTTTCAGTGCAGACAAGATGAACACACAGCATTTTCGAGGCAGCTTTGACAGGAACTCAGTGTCTGATGGGAGAGAGCACTCAGCACTTCTACACAGCTTTGGAAAACCCATATCTAGAATTAGGCTCTAGGAATGCATTTATTTTCTTTCCCTCAGAAAAACAAATATAGTCTAACACAAAAATAATGCTACAATCCTTTGTCTTTTAGTGAAGGAGGCTGTGATGCACAGAAGGTCTACTACATTTTCTCCCGTCAAAACTTCCTTCAGTGTCTTACTGGCCAGAAACAGGAGGGAGCCACTAAATCATTTTCACAGAAAAAGTTATGAAGGCTTTTCCATTCCAACATCTAATTAGCTTTGGAAAAATTCAGTGCAGTGAAGTATGCAGCAAATAGAGCTCAAGGTAAAAACATTCTGTCTATGACGGAAAAATAAGGTTGACAAATTTATGCTCTCAACACATAATGCCACCACCAGAAGAGATAGGTATTTAGTTTTTTCATGACAAACAGCTATTGGGATTGCCCCTCTATCTATATACAGCACTGCTCAGGGAATGATGTTAGAGGAGACTGCAGAGCATAGGAAAAAACCCCTCTAGTCCATGAAAAAAGGAAGGTGAGCGAAGGAAGACAGCATTAGTCATAATTAACGAACACAAAATTTTTGAGTTAATTGAGAAAAATTTTGAGAGGACAAAGTGAAGGATGTGAGCAAAGCAAGGTGGCAAATGTGTGCATGGGGAAGGTGGAAGACTGCTTACAAGGCAGCCTTTTCTTGTGAGCCTTCAGAGGTGATTCTGGCTTTGAGACTCACTTTTCTGGGCAGAAAACTAATTACATTCCTCATGCATTTGTCTTGCTTTGGCAGAGGTCAGCTGAGGGACCACTGCAACCCAGCTGGGTATCTCTGCACTACAAAGCCCCTTCATAAGGAAGCTCAAGTGTCACTGAAAGAGGAGAATCCCACTGGAAATGTTGGGGCTGCGATAAGCAGTAACAAACACCAGCAGCAGGCTCATCAATGTGCAGGCTCCAGATCAAGAAGAAATTTCATTCCAGAACAGGCTATCATGGCAGCAGCTTCCCTAGGTCTATCAGCAGCAACAGCTCTGCATGGGACACAGCCAGCCAAGGGCAGCAGACCAGAACTGCCTGCAGGAAAACAGAGCTGGCCCTTGGGGTGTGTGGGAGGCAGCACTAAATGGCATGTCCATTCAAACTCACCTTGCTGGATGCCACCAGAAAAATGAATGCTTGGAATTGGTGCCCATTGCATAAAGAGACAGTGTCTGCACTTACAGAAGCTGTAGTGATAAATCCTGATTTCTTTTACTTTGGCCATGACTATTTCCTCTCCATCTGTTCCCCAAGGTATAAGCCATTTTTCTGGAGAACTGCTGGTCCACTGTAGGTACAAGATGGCATCACTGATGGCCCAAGTGACAGTGCTGCTCAGTCAGCTGTTTGCAACAAACAGTATGGGAACAGATGATCTCAACAACCCCACCAGTGATGATTTGAACAAGATGGAAGTATTAGGTAGTATGCTCATCTTCTTTCCTTTTTTTTTTCTTATATTTCTGACAGCAGGAACAGAAAGAACAAGTAGAGTGCAAGTGCACCCACTGCACACTCTTTACAACAGTTTATAGGGACCTCATCAAAATGTGCTTGTAAAAGACACCATTAAGGTGACTGGGGCAGAAAAAGGGAATATTCTGGGGTTGTTGTGTTTGACTCATGCATTAGACAGTATAAGTTCAGGAGAGTTCATGACATTGTGGATCAGTGTCAATCTATGTCAATCAGTTACTGGTCAAAGCAGACTTAGCTTGTCCATTTATGTTTCATGTCTGCTCAAACTCTATCATTTGCATGCACTGAAAATTATAGATATGCAATTTTACCTTATAACTGTTTTGCATTATACACACGCCATTAAAGCCTTATCTTAAATTAGCAGGTCTCTAACCCTTAAGGGAAATACATTGCTTGCACTCTGCCTTTACACCGCAGTTAAATAAATTTACCTTTGACGTACAGAAGTAACTCTGAAGTCCGCTGGCATTGTAATTCATATGTGGTTTTAATGCCTTCTGAAGTTATTCTCTCAAGGTTTTTTGTCTCCTGCTGAAGGGACAATTCACACTTCACACCAAAGAGTCTCTTCAAACTGAAAAACCAACTGTGCTTGAATTACGGGACCCATAACATACATCTGACAATTCCTGAAGAATCTAGGACTAGATTTGTTTCATATGGATATATTTACTGTGTTCATTCCAGAGAACTCTAAACAATTACTAGCATTGCAGTCCAATGCTCTACATCACTGACACTTGTCAGTGTTGCTGAACTGTGACTTGCCTCCCTAGACACCACAGGAAAAAGGAAGCTGAACAAGAGATTAATCCGTAAATTAATCAGGCAACCAAATACAAGTGTCTCCTTAAAGACTAAAGACCTGCTCTTAGGCTTCCACCTCTGTCACAAAGTCCAACTACAAACAGGTTCCCTACTAGTTAATTTAGACGGATTAATAACTGGGTGACTTTATAATTCACTTCAATAAGACTGGGAAAACAGATCAATAAATCTTGTCTTTTATCCACCCTCTTGTTCTGCAGTCTGCTCTGCACCTATGAATGATTAGCACGAGGTGTAAAATAGTTCCCTGAAGGTTGCTACTGGCAAGTCTCCTTCATTCCCCATTGGTGAGCCCCTGAATCTTTGAGGGAAAAAAAGTTATTTATGTGTACTGGGGCATTAAGAACAAGTACTGCACATGTACTGAAAATGCAAATCACACCCTTGAATCTTTAAGCTTGGCCACATTTGACAGCAGCAGCATGAAAAGGAGCATATTTGCAATGCTGCCATGACCTTTCAGCTGTCTCGGTTGTCTTGATCATATTTCAGCTTCCAGTCACTTGCAGCAGTGTGGGAAGCACTGACATCAGCTGAGGACCTTTGGGAAAGTTATATTAACTGTAATTATGACTACAGTATACAAAATGAAACTCTCTCCTCTTATCACCAGATGCCAGACTGGGTTACTGGCTTAATCATAGGGTCTGTCAAGAGGACTGCATAGCAGACCTTAGGGAGTGAGAAAAAAGCTTTATGGGCTGCCTTCCCTTCCTTCCCTGGTTTGTCAAATGCTTATACAGGCAGTCCAGGTAGTTTAGCTGCCAATGAGAAATCAGAGAGGAGCACAAATTAGGACCATCTCATTTTTACAAGGATTTGCTTCAGTGTCTAGGCTCCAAACAGCAGCTTTTCTAATAATGGAGGCTATGTCTTCCCACGTGACAACATTTGTGGGTTTTATCTGTAAACAAACTAGATCAACTGCAGGAATAGCAGTTCCTTCCATACCAGCAAATTCTGGCATGAGGATGACTTTTATAAGCCATGTTTTTAGTGAAGTGTAGAGAATAATTCATCCTAACTTCCAGTATCAGGCAGTTGCAGCTATTTTATGCTTTTAATTTCTTTTTTCCATGTTGAACGAGGACAAGTGTGGCACGTAAGCACAGACTAAGTTTTACCAACTTTTTTTAGTGATAATGAGATAAAGTGTGTCCAAAACCTTGACAGATTGTGAAGCTGCCTGTGAATGTGATGGAGCATTAAGTGAAGATACCACTACAGCTCTTTTGATCAATAACAAAACCCTTTAGTGAATCTCAAATCAACAAATATTTTTTGTTGAGATCTGCCAGGGAAATAAGCATCTTTGTTGTACTATACCTAGAGAAAAGTTGTCTCTCTCCATAAGATCTCCATGGGAGAAGTTTCAATATCCACTCATTACTGTAAGCATGTTTATTTATACCAAACCAGGGCAGATAAAGAGAAGATGGGCAACAGCAGAGCAAGAAAACACTTCAGCAGAATATCTAGGGTCTAAGAGTAGTGACTGACATTTATTCTAGATGAAAAAGATGCTGGTTTTTAGCAGGAATGATCAACACTGGGTACTTAGAATTAATGGCTAGCACAGGGTATTTTTTGTTAATATCATTTCAGATGGTATGTTGAGAGCTTTTATAGAGGATTAGGGGGTCGAAAAAAGCCTTGCTCACTTGCTTGAACAGTCCCTCAAAGTTGCTTTCCACTTCAGCTGGTCTGTGCTACCATGTCACAGCTGAGATGAGTGACCTGTGTGTTTCCATTTCTGCCCCTCCCTGCTTCTCCAACAATTCACTTCTACACACACTCAGGTCTGGTTGGATATTTAGGCTGCATGGCTTCATCTAAACAACCCTCTCAGGCCTACTGAATTTTCCATTCTACATTGGTGAATGTAGCTACATTTTTCTTTTTGTTTGGTTCCTATTCATAAGCAGCATCGGCTGCTTTTAATAAGGAAATAGTTACTTTTCTAAGTACAGAATTTTGTTCAAAAAATCCAGAGCTCCTGCTCTAAGCTCGTGGCTGAGACTGGATCAGGAGTTTTCAAGAACACAGTCATGTGAAGAAATTGCACAAAGAATGTGCAATTTACCTGTAGTATGTTTTGGGAGATATTAATGTAACAGAAAAACCTACAACTGTTCATTGTTCTTGAACATTTGTAGGAGCAGTTTGAAAGAAAAGTAATCTGTGAACCTGGAGCTGAATTAAATTTAGGATTGAGAAAAATGTATTACTATATGAAATGCAGACTATCCCCTGGAGAAGCAGTGAAGGCAAAAGTATTGTTTTAAGTTTCACATAAGAAATGCTAGCAGCAAACCTTGCAGCCACTTGCATGAAACAGTCCAGAAAGATTCTTTCACTTCCTGAGGCAGGGTCAGAAAGTAAGGAGGTCTGCTTCCAAAACTCTAGGACTGTACACAACAGGGGGTTATGATATTGCAGAGCATTCTGCTGCACCAAATGAAAAGTCAATTGACATTCACTCCCTAGTCAAAAAATAGTTCAGAACAGACTGACCAAGTAACAACAAAGAACATGGAACAGAAACACAGCATTTCATTGCACAGGAAGACATTTGAAATTCCACACACTCTTCTCATCTTTAACTTGGAAGGCTGTGACAAGGAACAGGCTATTAAAAATAGGTGTGTATTGTTAAGGTTTTATATTGAATTAAAAACCCTGAAAAAGGACACTCAGATTTTGATTTTCCCAGTACTGTGCTCATGTCTGTGGAAATACTATAAACAGGTAGAATTTCCAAACATGAACAACAAATTGATATTCATAAATCATACATTTTTGAGGCCTCTAACTCCTGTATTCAAATGAATTTAGATGAAGGCCAGTATTAGGAACATTTCAGCAATAATCCTAATTTATTAGAGGCTCCTTATTGTCAGGTATGTGTAGCAGGATGCTCTGCCCTGGATTGTAGGCAAGCAAGCTGGACAATGCTCTATTTACAAGGCTGTCAGAGGTGGGCTGACAGGGGCATCAGGCTGGTTCTGGTGTTGAATTATGCTAAAATCAGCCTGGTACATCAACCCCAAATTAACATTTGGGCAAAGATTTGGCAGATAAACTGCTAAGCTGGTCTGGAGACATATGACTGGCAGTCAATCACTTTACACTACAGAAGTCCAGTCCACTCTCACATGGTCAGGTTCTTCTAACACATCCCTTCTTGGACTGTGTATGAAGATTCTTCCTTTGGGTGGGGATGCCCCTCGAAATTTCTCCTCAAGGCTGAGCAAAAGAGATGTCTCTTGCTGGCCCAGATGTTGGCATGGATGAGTTACATCAAGTGTTTCTTTTTGCTAGCTCTATTGCAATTGCTTTAATATAATTGCTTTGATAATGTGCACTATCCTGTCATAATTTACTTTTCTGTACTGTCTAGTAAACAACTCTGATTAAGATCTTTCTGTCTAATCATTGACCATAATAAATAATTCATTTTTATATAAATATGTCTGATTTGCCATCATGAATCCTGAAATTGTACAAAGGTTCAATCACAATCTATAATTTCTTAGACTTGAGCTGTTGACAGTCTGAGGTTAAGGCTGGATCCAGCCCCTCGTAGGCTCCTCTCTGAAAAGGAGTTTAGAATGCAAGGGGGTCCTTTCTGCACCTTGTGACTCAGAGGGAGGGACTCTAATAAACTTTGTCTGAAGCTCCCACTCTCTCCCATGACACTGTGTTCCCTAGCACTAGGTTAGCTGGCATGCTGAGAGCAGTGGAGAATCTCTCTGCTCTGAAAAAACACAGATTAAGTGCTATTCAGTAAAAGTTTAAACACCTCTGAAGTGTCTATAGAGGAATGCAAATTTTCAGTTTCATGTTCTATTTTAAAAATCAGAACCATTTCATTTTCATCTCACCTTCAGTGACCTACATATCTTCTCATCACTCAAAACTCTGCAAATTTCTTGGCTACATTTCTCTTGGAAAAATAAAGAATAGAATGAGCCTGGTTTTACAAGCCATGCAGGAAAACTCTTCCAGACAATAAGAAGTATTTCATAAAATCAAAAACTAGCTGGAGGTAACAAGCTGGAAAAACTTCTCACTAGATAAAATGTCAAGCCATAGAGGAGACCATAATGTCTGTATAATGAAAAAATCGTGTTCTTATGTAAGTATGCACCTCCACTTAAAACCCATTTAAAGATATTTGCAGTCTGGCTGACTCTATCACTGAGCTGATTATATCTTCAGTACTTTTTGGGTAGAAGAAAACATTTATTTTTCAGTTACAAAGGAATACATCTTCAGATGTGAAAAACAGATCACTGATGTGCAGAGTGCCTATGTGCTCAGGGAATAAATGCACACATTGGCACATTCCCATTTCCCTGCTCCCTGTTGTCACTAGAGCCTTGCACTGGCCATTCCACACGTGACCATGATGCACAGGATGCATCCCTGAGGGTGCAAACAGCCTCACCAATTCCACACCAGTGCATGCTGGAGGAATTACTTTATATCCACAGGACCACGGATTATTTCAGACTTCTTCCTGCATCCCTTTCAAACCTGTAGGCACAAATGAGCCATCACATTCCATGTCTGTATTTTAAACTGTGGAAGTGGAGGAATATGGCTTTTTTTTCTCTGCAATTTATTGTCAAGACCTTGAAATGTTGGTTTCCTTTATATTTTAAGAATGGAAACCTATGTGAGAGGAAGCAGCATGAAAACTGCAGCTCAGACTGAAACTTGGCTGCAATGATTTAGATTGTAGGTGTCTTGCTATGTAGCAAGACCTTTTTCTTCATGTTTTCTTGACAGTCATTGTAGCACATTTCTTCCACAGAACACATGTGATCTGTAAACACTCCAAGAGTCTGTTGGTACTATTGAGTATCTGTGAGTAACTGAAAAAATGCATTTCATTTCTATTTTCTAGAATCACCTCAATCTCACCTTCCTTGACTTTAACATTTTTGGGGTTATTTCTTTGACTTGCCTTGATAAAGGCCAAAGTAAAATTCCATTATGATCTACAGCCCATCAGTAATCTTGGGCAGACTAAGATATCAGAGTCAGCTGTTAACACTAAGTAGAAGTCTTCACATTCCTCAAAAGATGGGCATGGGTGTACACAAGCCACTAAAACTTTGTGAACTTATTCTCAAACAGCCCCAGATGGGTTAGCTCACAACAAGTACCTTGTCATTCTAGTTACAAATTTGTGCCTGAGACCATTGTGCCACTGACTTTGCCTGAAAGTACAAAGCAGATTGTACTGACAGAGCTCTAGCAGCAGCATTGGATCTACTTTTGGGCAAGGTGTGCATCTGTCTAGACAGAAGTAGAGCACACAGCAGTTCAGCTGTGCACATGTACTGAGCAGAAAACACTGCCTCAGCACTGCCACAGTGTCTGATTTTAGTCTCAATACAAGACATTTTTTGGAAAGATTAAAAGCATCTCACTGAAGATCAAGAACCACCCTCTGTTATCCTCTGTCATTCCCACACAAATAGTTTCCTGCTCTCTTGCCTATTAGAACAAAAAATATAAAAGCTAAGTAAGGATTAGGTGCTTCTGAAATATTACCACTGCTAAACATTTGACCTAGTGAAAGAAATAAATACACAGCAGTTCAAGCATTATAAACAGGATGCCAAACATGTTTGACCCCGCCTGTGATGTTAATAGAGTTGACGCAGGTTTTGTATCATTTAAAGCATGAAATCAGACCCTAAGATATAAAACTGTAAGAGCTTTATCTGCTGTTGTTACAAATGAAATCCAAGATGACTGAGAGGGAAAGTGATCAAAGAAAGTGTTTGGTTTTTTTTTTTTTCAGCTTATTTACTCAGTATGCTTGACAATACTTTCTGTACAGTCAGATTCTTCACTCTGGAAAAGATGAGCTTGTACAGATGCACAATCCTTATGATAAAGTTCCAAATAGCTTAGGCTCTGTGTATAACTCCTGCTCTGTTTTTATTTGCCTCCAACACCATTTAAGGACATGATACCAAGCAGCCTGCAGTCACATTAACTTGGTCATGCTCTAGTCCTGAACGCAGAATGGTGGAATTAGCAAATTTGCTACAGGGGTGAGGTTAAAACATGACGGCTGTAACTCACTAGATGTCCATTAAGGAATTTCACTCCACTTTAAAGTCATGGCTGAATAGGGCCCCTCAAGCCAAAAGCTTGCCTGTGAGAACCTTTGGAGAACCAGAAAACCCTCAAGAAAAAAGCCCAACTTCACCTTGTCACACAAATGCCTCCAGAAGCACTTACTGCAGAAACCACGTCTCTGCACCGAACACATTGCTCTCATTTGGGGAGTTTTCCTGATTTTGGGGGTTCTCCTGATGTGACCAGTGAGAACAATGGCTTTGCACAGGCTGCTCACGCCCCTCTGGGTGGCCAGAAACCCTTCTGTGCTCACACTGCCTACATTTCTAGCTCCACTCCCTTCATGCCACAAAGCAGCTTGCTCTGGCTTCAGACCCAGAGCTCTCTTGCTCCACTCACACCTTGCCAGCCCACTCTGACTTGCTAGACTTGGCTCATGGGTTTAAAACGGAGCTTTCTGGTAACAATGAACTGTTGGTGCACCACTCCAGCCTAAATTCAGCTCACAAATAATTTAGGCAAAAACTTGTTCCCATTTCATATTAATTTCCCTTGAAATCTGTATTATGTCACTTTGTTCTTTGGCAATATCCCAGGAAAGATGCCCAGTACCTGGGGGAGGAAAGGCAGCCAAGCAGCTGTTGTTTGAAACCACAAGCTTTTTCTCAGTAACACAGCAACCCACACTTGCTCATCTAATACAAATCTCACTAACTGTCAGCTCTGACAGATAAATTATCAATAGGTCTGAGCAGATTTATCTGCAATAAAGGGTTTTATTATTTTCCATTTAAATCAAAATATTAAGACTTAGAACCATAGGAAGGAAAAAATACAGAATTAAAATAATTACCTTTAAAATGAAGAGGCAAGGAGAACAAGTTCTTGAGTTTATAACTAAAACCTAAAAAATACTAGAGGTATTTCTATAGCATGACATCATGGACGATGAGATCCACAAGAATTTGCTGGTTTGAATCTCCTAGCCTTAGGCCTGTTTTTTAAGAAAAATAGAATTAAATTATTGTATGTGAATTCACTAATGTTGCTATTCTTTAATGAAAATGTGCTCCAATGATAAAAAGGGCTGTCTTACATCCATTTTAAGAAACATATTTTACTACTGTGCTACTGTTTTATTCATGCACCTTATCCACCAATTTATGTCCATACTTGCATCATTAAACACTATATTCTCTCAAGAGAGAAAAAGCACAGTTCACTTTCTTGAGTCATTAATCTCAGGTTTTGACCAGTTACTCTCTTCAAAAAGACAAGATTTATATTAGCTTCAAGTAATTAATTACTGCAATACCTAATAGCAGGTGACCCTGGTTTCTCTTCTCAAACATAACTCCTGACTGTAAAAGGAATAATGAAAATCACAGAAGTTGCTACTTGCAAGCAAGAAACCTCTCAGCAAAATACTTTACCCCTCATGAACTTAGAAATGAAGCATGGAGAAATAATATGATTATGATAGAACACTGACTCAGTTGCTTCATAATCACTTAGACATTTCCCAGAGAACATTTAAGAAAAACATTGTTAATAAAGCCCCCAAAAGACAACCAGAAATATTCATTACCTCTCTAGAAAAAAAAAGTTTCGCTTTTGGGACTTCTAATTGTTCTTGTTAAACGTTGTAGAAGAGGACAGGAGAAAGCTGTGTAACCTTCCCCTTTGAAAGCTTCAGAGGTTGCAGTAGTGTTTGTGATTATGTACTTTACTTCTATTAGAAATACTGAGAGGAGGCCCAGGGTAACTCATTAGTACAACCTGATATCTAGGTGTTTTTATAGATGCATTTCTACTGGAAAGCAAAAAAAAAATTCTTCTGTTAATTTTCAAAGCATAATCAATAAACCTCTCAACAGTAATGCAATCCATGAAGATATTTAAATTCAGAGTAGCTACTTACACACTCTTAGTGGCTCTGGAAGATAGCACAGTGATCCCACACTTATGTAAACAACTGCTCACCTGCCACATTGCCAACAGCTCAACTGTCTGTGCATTTTGATTCTGTAATTCTATAATGTTTCCTAAAAGCAGTCTGTGGCCAAATTTTCCAGCTGTGGTACCATTAAAAATGTTTGAATCACCTGCTGAAATGAAGTCCAGCAAAGTGTTGCACTTGGTTACATCAGCTGGGAATCTAATCAGTTAGAATTCTAGTTGGAATTGTTATGCCATAGTAATTGACCTTCATGAAAGGTCAAGATTTGGTGGGTGCTAGTCCTAAAAAAGAAAGGAATCTGATGAGCCAGTTCTGGCTTTGCAATAAGAGCTCTGCTATCACCCACTGCTGATGATTTCATCAAGAAAACAAATTCCTCAGACATAGTTTTCCCATTCTGCCTACCATTTTGGTACATTGCTGAAAATATTTTCATCAGCATTCTCTATGGAATCCTCATTTCTATCTAAACTTGCTCATGTCAAAACCAAGGTTTGCTTTCTGCACTTTTACAGGAGGAATTCAGTACAAATAGATGGCAAAGGATAACAAATGGCACTGGGTAGCCAAAGCCCAGCATTAGAAGAGCAGGATCAGACAGACCACTGACTCATAGTGCCCACATAAACACAGTAAGAATAGAAAGAGAGTGATCAACAAACCAAAAGTCTAAAATAGCTGCACATACTTTTCTGTGTATGCCCCTTGAACTGGTGGTTACTCTTAGACTACCTGAGAACAAGTACACTGCAGATTGCTGGAAAAGACATTCCTCACAATTTTGTTCTATTCAGTCACTTATGGAAATCTCAGGCTAGGATGATTGCTTTGTCTTGGCCTTTATGGCTACTGCTTGTCAGTGTTCATAGGTAAAATATGGTACATGTAAGAAATATATAGATCCAAAACCTTAATCAGATAAATCTGAGCAAGAGTATGTTGCTTTCCAATCTTCACATTATGTTAAAGGAAAGAGCAATTTAAGCAGCTTGTGATATTGATATGGTTTAGAGATATTATTCCTAATATTCTACTGAACAAGCTACTTTATAAACTCTCTTCAACACGAGTCAGCTATTGATGCTATAGCACTTGAATGTATGACATTATATTACTGGTGCCACTCCTCAGTCAGGAGAAATCTCCCAACCACTTTGGGCTGCCTGATTCAGGCCTTCCTTGTACCCCTTAGCAATTTTTTTCAGTTCCCCCAAAATGTAAGGCTTAGTATTAGACACAGACAGTGATAACTGCAGAGAAAATGTTAGTAAGTCACCAGCTCCCTGACCCTCTCTCTCCAAAACAGCAGATTCTATGTTATGAAAAACTATTTATTACTTAAAGAATGAGTTATTATTTTACTGCATTAGTCATTGGACACAGGGTAGGATGCAGGAATGTGGCACCTCTGAATGAGAAGGTATTTAGAAACCTACAGAAATTTCTCCAGTTTTTCATAATGACCCAGTTTTTCTACGAAAGTAGAGCATACAGATTTAGTGCTAATGAGGACTGAGCAACACAATCACCTTAAGCAAAGTGTTTGATCTTGATACAATACGTGTATATTTTGAAAGGAAAAGAAGTTTGCTTAAATATTCAAAGTGATTAATGTATAACTGTTGGAATTTAAGCTTTCAAGAAATATTGTGCCACAATTATATCCCTTTCCAGCACTTACTCCCTTTTTGTACTGGTTCTTCAAGTGTTTTACCTATATTTAGGTCCATTGTTCTCGATTTGCTTCAGGTTTGTTTCCATTTTCCTAGGGAAAAATTAGTGGACCTAGCACACAACTTGTCCTCATAATTAGATGACATTTTTACATATTTTACTATGGAAAAAGCTTCAGAGAAATTGTAATGGCAGAAATGGACACCTCGATATTAGTTAACCTGTGTCTTCTGGCCCAGAGAGAGAATTGTCATCCCAAAAATTAGTCATAGAATCACAAAATATTCTGAGTTGGAAGGGATCCATTAGCACCATCAAAGCCCAGCACAGGGGAGCCCCAAGAATCACACTATGTGCCCAGTCCTTGAGTCTGTTTTTAAACAAAGTTCCCAGACTGAAATGCCCTAATCTCGCCACTGCCCATCCAATACCAGCGTTAGAGCACTTTTCTTACTTTTTCTAGTGACTTGCTCAAGTCTGCTTGCTATGATTTAAGTCCATTACTACTTGCCCTAACTGCAGCATGTGGCAGGGAATTTAATTCTGTTTAAGACACTGTCTGATGTAATTAAAGACTTTGATCTCCTCCATATTCTCATCACTAAATTTGAAGTTACTGTTCCCTCACCACTCTGGATCCTGACATTTGATGTACATCCCTCCTGATCTGCAGAATTCTGTGCTAAATAGGGTTGGGTACTCCTATTTCAAGACTGGTTTTGATGATGCATCCACTCTGGTGTGTGTCACTCCAGCAGCATGATATATTGAGTCATATTTAGTTTGCAATCCTCTATAATGCTTAAATCCTTTCCTGCAATTCTGCTGTTCATGCAGTCTTGCCCCTCTAAAATGGGCATTCATTTCAAATGAACTGTTAGATAATTCCTCAAGAGTCTGATAACCTGATCATGTTACCAAAGTGTTTACAGCCTTTTGAATAAATACCTTCTGCATAGGTAAAACATTATTCCTGCATTGAAATCACTGATGAAAATAATGAATAGTGCTAGACTCAAGACAGGTCTTTCAATCAGGTTTGATATATCTTTTTTTGCCTTTTGATTTGATATTAAAGCACTAGTTGTCTATTTTAGAGTAGATTTTTCTTACCAATTCTGCATTTCCTGATAGTCTCACTACTACATAATTTTCTGGTTCTTAGATACCGTGAAGGAGCATAAAAATCCATCAAAGTCAAATTATTTGACTTCTATTGCTTCTCCCTTATTCACTCTGTCAGAGAAGAAAATTAAATCAGTTTGATATGACTTGTTCCTGGTACATCCCCGCTGGTTCTTACTCATCTTCTTATCATTTTCCAGGCACCTACAAATTGCTTTTTTGGAGTATATTCTGGTCTTTTTTCCAGGCTCTGAGTTGCAACGACAACTTTGTCATTGTTTGGCTGTTACATTTTGCTGTCTCAGCACAGGCACCGCCACAGCAGTGCTGGCCACCACTGCCCTGGACTCCCTGAATCACCACAGACCCATGTGGAAGTGAGGATGGCCACAGGGCAGGCTGGTGTGTGAGGGAATGCTGCCTCCAAAGCTGGGCTGAGGAGAGAGGCTCATGGCAGAGGTGCGGGAAAGGAACCGGGGACTGGACATGGTGAGGCACAGCCCAGCTCTGGCAAAGCTCACCTACAAAACAGGTGGTCCTGATGGATGTTGGTCCTGGTCTTGGGGGCAGAACTTTTCACATTTCATGCCCCTTTGTGAAAGCCAGTAGAAATGTTCTCAGAGAATTCAGCATTGCAACAATTAAGGTGTGATAGGGGAGTAGATCTGAAGAAAATAATTCTCTATTTCACCTTTCTCTGAGGCAGCTAAACTTCTGTGGTAAGAAAGCAATTAGTATGCAGGTAAACACAAACATCCTCCTAGACAGATTTACTATTGCTTTCCTAGAAGCCACATTTACCCTATTCATATTTATTAATGTTGCCAACAGCTGATTTACCTAAATTTTGACTGCAAAAGAAAAAGCTAAGAATTTAGCTTAGAAAGATGCTGCAGCAGAAGCAGATGCACAGACAAACTTTACAGATAACAAACCTCATCTTTCACTGACTCTTCCAGCTTTGTTATTTCTTTAGCAAACCTTTTGAAACTCCAAATCAAATTGCATAACACCCTGCAGCCTTTCCAAGTCTACAAAGATGGAATCAAGTTCACTTTATTATTTACTAAAAGAATCCTGTTGTTACCCTCCTGCTTGAAGCAACTGGTCTCAAAACCAACAAAATACCTTACTTCCCACTAAGTTCAATCTTACTTATAGGCTGCAGAGATCTTGTCATGCTATTTGCATTTTTATTAGTGTGTTGTGTAATATGAGAATGAGGCAGAAATGTGTATCACCTCCGACTTACTTTCCTAACTGTGGTTGAGTGTCAAACAACAAATCTGGACTGTTCCAAACATCTGACAGTTAAGCTGAATCTCCATTTGATGGAGCAACAGTCAATGTACGTCTCTAGAAATGAATGTAAAATTGGAATTTTAAATGTTATTCCAGACATCAAAAGATAACATTATGTCATCTGCTCCATCAAAGCTTTAAAAGCTCTGCTGGATAAATTAAGGAATACATCCTATTTAATTTAATGCCTCCTATGATCACACAGCTGTGTGATGTGATACCACCAAAATAACTTCTCAAGCAATGAAAACACTCCACCATGCTAGAACTCAGCAGTAATAAATGTTAATGATTCAACTTGCTACATATGTTGGATATTACAGCAGCACAGAGCACAGCTCTGCAGTGTCAAAAAAAGAGGACACGTGACAAAAATGCAATTTGCAGTTTTCTAAACAGTTCTGATTCAACTTGTTTTAAAAGGTGAAAAAGCTACATCTGACAGTAGACTTGTATTCTATTTAATCTTAAAATTCCCTCTAGGAAGACCCCTCATGATCTCTTCTCAGATCATGCTTCAGGCTGCAATAAACTGATTGCTATCACAAATCAAGGAAATAATTTGGAAGGTCCACTTCATTTAGCTGCCAAAATCTGTCCCCTTTCATCTTTCTCTGTCCCACCAGGTACTAGCCACTAGGGCAAGTGCAATATAGGTCCTTAGACTCAATGCACCATGAAAGATCCTTTGTTTAGGATTATCCCTCAGAAGAGATGCGAGCAACCACATAATACAGCTGCATTCTTGTCACAGAACATATGCTTACCAACAGCTACTGATGCCTCCCCTGCATCATCCTTTCTGCATTTAGGAAGTGTGGTGCTAGATTTGTATTTAAATGAAACAAAGGTGTCAGGCAAGTATAAAGAACTAGTGTAAACAAAAAATGGATTGATGGTTGAGTGCCAAGTGAGCCATCTGAAGGAGATTATTTTCCTTACATTAAGGTAATTAGGTCTTTATAAACTATTAGGTATCAAGATCTAAGAAAACTCTGTTTTCCATCTTGAAAGAACGTGGTTATGTCCACATATGTCAAATAGCATATTTCCTAAGGCCTTTTTAATCGTTGTTTCTGGAGTTAGGAGTTAAAATCACAGGTGTTTAAATGATGAGGATTCAGGCCAAGTGGTAAACAAAAAGAAGGCAAGGAAAAAGAAGAGTTTAAGAGGTCAGAATCTAACTTAGTGGTTTTAAAATATATTAATGGCAAAGGGAAGACCAGAAAAACCATTGGCCTTTTACTTGATGGGGATGGTCATCTCACAAACAGGGACACAGAGCAGAGATTTCAAATTCTTTCTCTGCCTCAGTTGTCAACACTGATGAGAGGCTCAGAGGGTCCTCAAGCAGCAGGACCATCACTGCAAGAATGATAAACACACAGTCAACTCTGAACTTGTGGGATTGGCTGCTCCAGCTGGATCTCTGTGAGTTTATGGGCCTGATTGGTTTCATCCCAGGCTACTCAAAGACATGTCTGAGTCATTGCAAGACCTCTCAATGATTTTTGAGCAGCTTTGGGAATCTGGAAAGGTCCCTGTTGACTGGAAGCTGGCAAACTTTGTCACAATTTTCAAGAAGGGCAAGAAAGTTGAGCCTAGTAACTGCAGCCTGTTGGTCTCACTTCAGAGTCTTGTAAAATCAGGGAGAAAATTATTTATTCTGGGAGCCACCTGGAAAACAACACAGCCATTGGTCAAATTCATCACACAGTGTGATTCTTGAGGCTGTCCTGTGCAAGGCCAAAAGGTGGACCTGATGATCCTTGTGGGTCCCTTCTGACTCAGGATATTCCATAATTTTATGATTCATCAGATATAGCCCTAACCAGAATGGGAGTGTTGCCTAAGTACCTAATGTTCAGCTAAGTACCTAATGTTCAGAAGATCTCCATATATCTGGATAAATGAGGATAGATGTTTCTTGGAACTGATGAAATATACACAGATTTAGACATGCTGATATTTTTATATCCTCCTGTACACCTAGGGAATGTGTTGCTCTGCTGCTGAAATAAGAAGGTATGGTTAAGTATACAACACTGGTTTTTTTTGAATGAAAGAAGAAGTTTCTATAATCTGGATATGCAGTTATAATGGATTGTCTTAATATAGATTATGCATAATGAATGATGCATAATATAGATCATACATAACTAATTATGACATACTATGCATAACATGGACTATGCATGTTCTGCTTTGTTATTGAAGGCTGAATGTGGAGCACTCAGTTAATGTTTTCAGCCAATTAAGCAAGAAATCACTTGACAGTAGCTTTAAATGATGCATATATTTTCAGTCCTAATTTCGTGGGAATAAATGTTATCCTTCCAGATTTATATCTAAAAACTTCAAAGAATTTGATTTTTTATTAATGCATAGTTCAATCTTTTTATATTTGTGGCTGTGAAATAAGCCAAACATGGCATATGACAAACTGATTGTTCACATTGCTGCAGAAAACACAGAGGAGTATATATTTAAACCACTTCTCCAGTTCACTCCAATCTGTACTCCAGAAGCATTATGTTTTATGTGAACACAGAATTTTAGTAACTCATGTCCAACTATGGTGGTACAGAAGAGAATTTGTCCAGATGGGAAAAGTTCAGTCTGTGCACAGTCAGGGTTTCAGCCCTTCACCAAAAAACACAGTAAAACCATTCAGCCATCACAATAGACAACCCAAAAAGGTTTCCATCTGAAAATCTCTCTGCAAGACACGAGAGGTTTTCAGATGGAAACCCTCTCTGTCACTGTAACACCTAATGCTCAGGCTCACAGTTAATACAGTGGGGTTTGCAAGCTGTACTGGAAGCCCAGGTCAACACATGATGGCAAGCTGGTGTCTCACCAGGGATTTTATACAGACATCATGCTGAGTAAATTGTCACCTGGATACAAGGGAATCTACAGGTTACAGGAAATACATTTCTTGCAAGCACTCTAGTGTGCCCTAATGTTCAACAACAGTGCTGGAAGGTTGTGTCTGCTTGTTTAACAGTAAGTAAGCGCAGCTGCAGTATGGGATGCTGACAGGGAACACCTGGCCAGTACTCAGCCTACTGCCACCATGCTCCCAACACCCAGCACTCTGAGGGCACTTTGCTGCCCATGGTTCCACAGAACCAGCCACTTCAGCATCACCTGCTGGAGCTGCAAGTGCCAGTTTTGAGCTCAGCATCCCACATGCACAGATATTTTTCTCTAGAGGCTCTTCACTTTAACAGGGTAATCTATATTGATATCTGTGTGCTTTTTTTTTTTTGTTTTATTCCCTCACTTAGACCTGTGAGTTCCTTCTGGAGCTGCCTGTCTTTAGTACAGAATTTAACTACTCAAAGGAGCCAAAACACTCATTAACTAGAAAGAAAGTTTTAGGCAGCATAACAGAAAAATATCGATGCTTAGTAGTTGGGACACGTACTCGAGTAAGACCTGGTTTCTGTCTGGAATTTGTTTAAAGTCCTTTGGTATCTGGCTGAATGCAGCCTGTTTCAATTTCAACAGAATTTGTAATAAAAATGTAGTCCCATTATCAGTGCACTGAGCCATTTACTTACTCCCACACACAAGTCAGATGCATGGCAAATCAGTTTACAGAGATCATTTAATCACTCATGAGTGCACCTTGGGCAATACATCCTAATTCTCATAAATTATCTACAGTTTCTAATGTTTATTCAGAAGAGAAACATTTCAGAAGGTCAGAAAGGATTATTCATCAGAGGCTTAGAAGCTGCTCCTCTGTCAGTTTTGCATACAGTAAAGCAGTACATAGTAATTTTCAGACTTGCATCAGGTTTTATTATTATTCTGATAATGGGCTGCCTTTTTTTTTCCGATGGAAAGAATAAATTCTCATTTAAAAGGTTTGTGATCTAGTATTTTCTTTCATATTTAATCTAGTATCAGACATAATTTTATGCAACCATCGAAGGACAGTGAATAAGAATATTTTTTACCTACCCTGACACTCAGAATTTGATTACTTTCGTATGGCTACATTTTATTGAAATGTACATAATGTGCCTCCCCCTAAACATGAGAAATGAAAACAACCCACATTAAACTTTGGACATTCAGGAAGATTCATGCAATTACCTTCTATATAAAGAGAATCTAATTTTCAGCATTTTACCCTAGAAAATTCAGAATGGTTCTATTTACGAGGATAGAGGTGTTTCCATATGAAGGAGAGAAGTGAGGTGGAGCTCTTTGCCTTGCCCCTCCATGCAGGCATGCCATGCAGGAAGGAGAGCTGTGTTGTCACACTGTGCTGGGGAGCAGCCCCTCCACTCAGGGCCCATCAGCACAGGGCATCCAGTCACTCCAGCACAGCCAGGGAGCAGCACCACAGCCACAGGGAGACCCTTGAGATCCTGCCCTTCTACCACCTCCTCCTTCTCCTCTCACTTCCCTGCTACTGCTCTGCAAAGCCCCAGGGAACACATGAAGCTCCCTGCCAAACAGAGAAGGAAGAGAGGGAGAGGTGGCATGGCCCAGCATGGTCTGCAGGAGAAAATTAGACACTGCTACAGCTTACACCTTACAGAGGGCAAGGTCTGCCCAAAGGCTTCCTTTGTGCCACTGGTAGGCATTCATTTTAATGTCATGACTCAACTATTGTGTCTCTCTCTATAACTAAAAGATGCAGTAATAATGATTGCAGTCCATTCAGCAGCCAAATTCAGAGCTGTGGTGCTCTAAAAGGCTGACACAGACAAAGATTCTTTGGCTTGGAACATGTTTTAAATCTACCCATCACCCAGGAAACATTTATGACCTGCTTAACACTCACTAGTGTAAATGCAAGTCTTTCAAAAGTCAGAATTATAGATGTAGACAGGGTATAACTATAACTCTGCTTTCCTACAAATAGATTGAAAAATGGCTGCAGTTAAAATTTTCTTTGCTTAGTTAAAAAAAAAAATATATATATATTCTGAAGCCTAAGATAAACATGAATGTAAGCTTTAACCATTCAGATTCCTGGAATTTCAGTGGCTGATAACTGAAAAAAAACCCAAACCAAAACTGGTAAAATATGAACTCCTGACAATAAAAAAGTATTTGGAAAAGAGACAATGAAGATGAATAAAAATTGAAATGGGAGCACCAAAACCAGGACAGAAGCCATGGTGGCTCTTCCCAACCACAGCACTGACAACTGTGAGGGCAGCCTGAATATCTGCATAGCTCCATAATTCTGTGCCATGTGAAAAGCCTGTGAAAGCTCTGGGAAGCTGCCTGCTCTATGGATTGCTTGTCAGTGCTGATCAGCACTGCTGAGTGCTTATCTGCAGGTGCCAGGGATATCAAATGACCTGAACCTAAGAGCAATGGGCTCTAATTTGCAGATAAATTTAAAGACCCCAATTCCCTGCTGACTTAAAAGGGAATTCAAGAATCTCTCCAGCTTCAGACATTTGCTACTAAGAAACATCAAGGCAGAGGAATTAGGAAATATTCCTTGCAGTAAGCACAAGCTCACTGTATCCTTCCATCAATCAGAAGATCCTGGGTAGCCTTAAACACCCTGCAGAAATAGACAGCTTTGTGGTACAATGGCATTTGCATTTGAACAAAACATACTTAAGCATCTCAGCTTCTGATTTATTCTTCTCCTCTTCAAATCACCCTAATAATACAGATACTATTTTCAGGAGTAAAAAAATTTAAAGTTGCCCTGTAGAAAGAGCTTCCCTATTTTTTCATATGCTTACTCCTTTCTCTAGACTCACATTCTTTATAATTTCTACTACTGCAGTTTGAACAGCTTTCCATAAAATTAATGACTGTACTCCAAGCCTTTAATCTTGTCTTTTTTTGATTGATTAGAAACAAATAGAGCATGAGCTACAAAGGAAGTACTTTTCTTCTTCAGCTGACAGAAGGCAAGTTACTCTCAAACTCCCAAATATGAACCTACTAGTTTATAAATAACTTCCAGACAGTCAGTCAGCTACATCTAAGCCTCCCTAAAAGAGAACTGAGGGGAAGAAACATGTTAGGAAAAAATTCCTGTTCTGGACCATTTAATCATTAAATTGAAGCAGGAATACAATTATTTGGCTACACTGTAGAGAAATACTTGGACAATATCTTTTCTATCAGGAAACTGAACACAATTTCCCCTCCTGCATTTTTTAAATCACAGGATTGCTTGCATTGGAAGGGACTTTAAAGAAGATCATCTAGTTCCACCCCCCAGACCCTTACCTGGGATGCCAACCACTAGATGAGGAGGTTGCTCAGAGCCCCATCCAACCTGAACTTGAACATTTCTAGTGATGGACCATCCCTTGGCATTGCTTCCAATTCACCTAGATTGAAAATTCTTTTAGTATTTTACTTGCACACTCCTGGTGCCTTTAACATCACACAAGCAGTGTAACAAGTAGGAAGGTGTGAGGAACATGCCTTGGTGCCCTTGGAGGCTGACATCACATACCCACCTGTGCTGCACTGAGAACTGAGACTTGCAATAATTTCGCTTCCTGATGCTTTAACACAGGAAAATGCAAGCACCAAGAAGTTCTTGTGCAGCAATATTCGAAGAGGTACATGTTATTTCATGCTTGGCATCAGGACCAGTGACCTTAGCAGCCTGTAACTGTGCTCAGCAGGAGGGTGATGGGCAGGGAAGATGATAACAAAGTCAAGAACAACACGAATATAGCTGACTGAAGATGCTGGCAGAGACTGGCAGAAAATTTACTTGAAGTGCTCTAAATGAAAAGCATGACTTAAATCGACACCTTAAACATCAGAAAGGAATGTGCTTAGGTGCACTGAGCCTTAGCAATTTCCACCTGAAAACCATCCTGCTCATCCTGCTCTGAGCAACTCCAAGAATATACAGGGCAGGAGGGAGAGGAGCACCTTGAAAAGTGCAGATTCTCAGTTTGCATCCCCGTGCCTACACAGCATCATTTCTAACCTTGCTTCCATAACAGTGTGCTTACATGCACGAGCCACACAGCAGGAGATGCCCATGCAATTATGACTGATGTGATTACACATTGAAAGATCAGTGTGCAGCTTCCAAGTTGCTTTGAAGAGCTGAAGGATAAAGGAGAGCAGAGATGCTTGTTTCCACAGGGCTCTGCTCAGGCCTCTTCACTGATGTCACCAGAACTTACCCCTCAATATGAAGGTCCATTTTAGACTGAGGTCCAGGGCACATCTCCAGTGAAGATCTTGAGGCTTGCCATTTCTTCACAGGATATCCCTGTTTCATAAGGTACCCACTGGAGTAAAACAAAAAAACTACTTCAAAAGAGGAAAATGTCTCCTGGGCCATGTTTTACAAAATACTTCACACAGATGCGCATAACTTCCATGACTGTGAAAATTCTTTAACCTTTCAGATATTAAATATTTCTATTAAACAACACTTCAGTGATTGAGAATCTATTTTCAAGTGGCAGTTTCTAGGTTGCCATGTTGTAATTTACCAGTGCCAAGTACTAGCTTGAATTTTAAAGCATGCTTTTAGCAGTTTGAACTGCATTTTCCACTAGACTCTTTCACCACAGATGCTCTGAGTTTGCTGTTACACAGTTGAGGAGCCATGCTTTTGAGAACATTTAAACATCACAATCAAATCATGACTGCCTGATATCATCACAGTTGCTGTACCATGTCTAACAAAAGCAGATTATGGAATGTCATACAATTAGGAAAATAATCTTACAATAATACTGTTTCTGGAAAGCAGACATAAACATTCAGAGCCACTATCTTCAGCTCCTCCAGAAAGAATAAGCAAGCCACATTTTCCCCAAGACTTTTTGTTCATGAGTGGATAATTCCAACCAACATTTTCTTAGCTGTGTTTAGTCCCTTTTTTGTCACCTTTTAATTACAATAATGTTTTTTATCTTAAATTTTTTCTTCATGCTTTTGTTTAGGTGCCAGAATTCAGCTTGTCTCTTACTTGCTTTCTATTTTCATTTAATAAATCTTCCTTTGTTGCTACATATTTCTTTCTAACTTTTGTATTTTCATGGCAAGTACTCCCTCTGGCAAGGCTTACTGCAAGAGTTACTGCACCACATTTCTTTCCCAATGCTTGGCAGGTATTTACCATGGATTGTCTGTCCCTTTCCCATCTGTGTGCTTTCTTTTTTGAAATACAGGAATTACACTGAAAGTGCTCTGAATAGATAATAAATAATCACAACAACAACAGTAATAAAAATAATTCTATTTATTCAGGGGGAATCTGAGTCTCACTGCCTTTCTGCAATAACATATGAACAATCACTTCCCATCAGGGAAACCTGTGTAGAAATACAAGGCTGTTGCTAATTACAATGGCCAAATACACAGCCCTAATCCTGACAAAAGTGTCCAGAAGAAAACAATACAGATGGGAGTGGATAGAAAGGACTTGTGACTGCCACTGCACTCTTTCCACTGGCGTGCCTATCCCACTCCTTAGCAGCCCCTCCTGTTGGCCTCCATTTCTCATTCCCTGTGTTCTGCACTGGCACTACCCAGGCTTCCCTGGGCATTGTCCATTCCGACTTCCTCCTCTCCCAGTGCCTCCCACATCAGGCATCATCCCAGAGGTAAGTCAGGAGTGATCAGGATCTGCACCACAAAACTCCAAGCATGAGGAGTGGAACTCAGGGTTAGTGTGCACCTGAAAATACACTTGGAAAGCTCCTGTTATTCCACAGTTCCCACAGCTGGGATAATGGTCAGGAAGCTGCCACAGGTTCCCCATCTTCTGAATTTTCTTTCTAGCGACACCCTCCTTCCCAAGTTCCTGCTTGCTCCTCCTTTACATATGTGAACCCTCCAGCCAAATTTGAGGGCACATGACCCCATAAAGCACATCTGGGTGATCTCCCCTACCTGTGCTGCTGCCAGGCTGTGAGGGTCCCACAGGAGAGGCAGCTGCAGAGCAGGTGTGGGCTTGGTGCAAGGGATTCACCGGGTGATGCTGAGCATCAGTGTGCCCACTGCTTCACCAGGCCTTGTCAGCAGCAGCCTGAAGGCAGCTCCAGACCTCCCAAATCACACATGGGCCTGGCTGACAGCCCCTCCCTCCCTCTTAGACAAGCACTTTGAACCAGCTTGGTGTTCGCTAGCATTTTAGCAAGGATACAGGGCACATAAATACAGGAGATGAGTTTTACTACACCACAAGCCAGTTAGGGGCAGGAGTCAGCATTTTGGACATATCTATAATATTTTCAGTGCAGTAATAAAACATCTGTCTCTAGCTTCCCTACTGTTTTCAGCAAGTTAATTTGCTGTAAGACTACAGCAGCACCTATATTTTCAACAAATCAATATAAAGCATGAATGAAGAAAAATAAGGAGTTCCTGATGCCCTACACAAACTCAATGACAAATATATGTGTGCACTTGTGCTCAAGGGATATTAAGTTTCCAAGGTCTACCCATGCCAAAGCTCCTTTGGTAAAACATTCATGCCAACTTCCCTGTGGGTTACTGCTGTCAAGAAGAGAGCTGAATATAAGTGAGCAGAGTGTCCCTGCAGGATCAGGCTGGTAAAAGGAGACCCTCAGGGCAAAGAGCCATTCTCTGCTCACTGGGTACAGATGAGGATGAGTGGGATCCCTCCTGGCTGGTCTCCAGGGGCGTGGTAATGCACCATCTGTGTCCTGTGGTTGCTACTGCCATTTAATGCAGCCTCCTTCATTAGCTGGCAAAGTGAATCTCAGCTGAAAATCAGCTTCCCAAGGGCAGTGAAGGGAGGAGAGCAGCATTTGTCCCCGGTTGTAAGGCAACAAAAATAACACATTTCCAAAGCTTTCTCACTTAGAAAAGTAAACTAAGCTATTTCGAGAGTTTTGGTCAAAACAGACATTCTCTACCCATAATTGAAATGGGATTTGGGTTTACTGAGCTGCCCAAAGTATTTTGTTCTGTGCTGGCTGAGCAGCAGCCGGCAGCAGCACTTAGCCCTGTCTGAGCAGCCGCCTGGGAGAGCTGCTGGCCCTATCTGCCCTGTCAGCCCTGCTCCCTGGGCACGCAAGGTTTTGTGTAATGGACTGCATGCCATACAACTGAAATATTTATCATAATCATATTTACAAGAGGCTTGGCTCCCAGGAGGGACTGAAGGCCTGAATACCACAGCAGAAGCACAATAATGTGTAGTGTAGTTTTTTGGGGCTTCTGTTTTTCAATTGCATTCAAAAAGTTTGGAGCCAGACAAAAAACCCGGTTTGCTGGGGTGAGTGGCCACAAGAAATACTCGAACATGTCTGATGGGAGTCATAAAAAAAAGTAACTGAGCAGAAGTAATGCTTATCAGCAAAAGCCTCTCTGTTGGCAGCAGGGTCCACGAAGTCCCGTGCCACCTCTCCCTGCTGCAATATTTTTTGTTCTATCCCCATCCATCCCAGAGGTACAGCCACACCAGCAGCTGCAGCAGGGCAGAGTTATAAATGTGTAATGAATGCTTTTAAGAGTCCACAGCAGGTGTGCAGCTTGTGAGTACATGCTGTGATCTTATGTGGCTGGTAGGCTGTGGGAGACACAAAAGGGCCACAGAGAGTGGCAGTGGGGAGAGATGTAGGGAGCAGAGCCAGGCAGAAACACAGCTGGTGGCACAGCTGTGGCAGGGCATCCAGCATCCTGAACTCCAAAAGCAGGCAGGCAAAAGTTCCTACTCCACCTGGAGCTTATAGGCTATAAAAAGGGTGAAGAGGTAATGTTTTTTGCTAAATCTCTTGCCCATGCAGCACTGGGGGTAGGTCAGGTGTTGATCACAGAAGGCACCCTGATGTCCATCCTACAATTGGGGTAAGGGATTGTGCTTGCTGGCTTCATGAATCACTGTCTGTAAAAGGCCGTGTGTTCTCATGTGGGTAGGTGGAGGGGAACTTCAAGCTATGACTTTGTGGCTATAGCTTGTTGTCTCTTCCCCTCAAACACTTTAATACATACCTTACTTCAACACAGAATGTATTCATGGTGCTTCAACAGTCTCCTCTACTCCTTTCCAGGTACTTCCTATTTCTCAACCTTTCCCTCAAGTCTCAGCGTGGGTCTGTCTAGCCAGTCACACTGGCAACAGCCCATTGGAATGAACAGTTTTGTGGTTTCTGTACTTGCCCTGTCTGAGGTTTGTCTCCACACTTCTTTTCCATGCAAACTCCCATGAGCTGGTGTTGTGAGCTGTAGTAGAGCAGGACACTGGGTCACCTTCAACTAGCTTGGAAGATCTGCAACACACTGAGTGGTAATGTGCAGGCACTGAATTCTCTCCTGAACACGGGTGATAGAGGCTACTGGCAACATTACCAGAATCTGGGGCTTAGGGCATCTTTCAAGGCACACTGGGATGGTTGCTGAGCTGTGTTCAATGCCTATATGTAGCTCTTCAATATATTGCACTATAATTATCTAAAACATAAGTCCCCATTCTCCTCACCAACCAAAGAGTATGTGTGATGGATGGAGAAGGGGGGACACAGTTTAATGTGGCAGAAGCTGGAGCCTTTATGAGGACCTTTGCACAGCTAAAACTTTATAGGAAAAGCAGCAACATCTTCAGGGAACAATACAGATCTGGGAGTTAAGGAAGTGTGTGTTCTGATCCCTGATTTGGTGGTGACTTGGGGTTGACAAGACACATTTGTCTAACACAAGTCTTACCTCTTCCCATGGAACACTGGAACCCTCCCTTTCTTTAATGATTACCCTGCCACACTAGCTGTGTGCTCTAATTTATTCCAGGTATGGCTGGACCTGAACACAAGCAAAACCTCTGGCAAGTTCAGATGCTTAGCACCTGAAAATCTTACTTTGTTGTAAAGAGCTAGAGTTCAGATTTCATGTGGCAAAAAAGATCTGTCCTCCATCTACTAAGATTTTATGTGAGGCCAAAACAGCAACCCTTGCTTTTCCCCTTAAATATTCTTCTCTGTATTCCAGTGCAATCCAGGCATCATAGAAAAGCCACAAATATGTGTGTGCTTATTCTTAGCTGCCAAATTTGCTAAAGATGAGTAAGATTCACTTATTGCCCATTGAGTATTTTATTGTGGCAACAGCTTATTCATATTTTAAAGGAATTATGTATTTAAACTGATGAAAACAAAGCCTTGCCAGCTATGACTATAATACATTCTACTCATAGTAAATCCTGCTCTGGCATGTGTGGGCAGAAGCTTGCTCAGGGCACCTTCCCAAACATTGTCAGGTCAGAACAGGGACATTCAGCCTCTCTGAAAGACTGAAATCTGTACAAAACCCCACTGGCCAGTCTTGTCCTTGCTCTGTTTTACCCATTAGTGGTGAGAAAGAGCAAGAGTTTGGGATGTCACTGCAGCCCTGTGGCATGGCCCCACAAACCTGCTGGGTTTTTGGCACAAACCTGATGGCAAAGATGGGCAGAAAATGGCAGCTGGGAACCAGGCCCAGTGGCATCCAGTGCAGGGGCTCTGAGACTGGACCTCAGGCTAGCAGACTTCATTTTCTTCCTTTGTGGCAGTACTTTTAGGAGCTACAGTCTTGACAGTTCAGTTTTATTAAGCAACTTATGTTTTGATCAATTCCCATTTCATAATTGTACTTCTATATGTACCTCTGACTGATAGAAAGAATTTTATATAGACAAAAATTCTCCCCACTCTTCCTCTTATGAGTGCTCTAGGTGGCGCAAAGGATTATTAAAAAAAATACCTGTGTGAGAAATTGTGAAAGTAAATCACAAAGAGGAGAGTGTAAAGGATATTTAAGTTGCAAATCAGCAGAAAGTCTTTGTGAAACACTTCATGTGCACTTGCTGTTAATTAATCCTGTTTGTTTCCTCCTGTAATTGTCCTGATTTATTTGCACATAACCTCTCTTTCTAGTTACACTTCATGATCCAAACCCTTGAAAATTGGGGGTCATTATCAAGAGCCCTTGCTTTGGATAGGTTACAAATGCATAGTCATTTACAAAGAATTCTCCTCCAAATGCAGCATTCCTACATTTTATTGATTCACGTGAGGAATAGAAACTTTAAACAGAATGTCAATTTCATTGCAGTGAAATTTAACAGCTCGATGCACTACCATCTGTTTAAGGGAAAATAAGAATCAAGCTGGTGTTAGGGTTTAATGCTATAATAATTCTTTAAATTGTACAGCAATACTGATGGCAGATTCATCCTTTGAGCAGACTGATCTCTTTTGGAGATGCTGCACAACAGCAAGAATGGACAGAGTTATTCGATCTCTTCAGCAGGAAAGACAGGAAACTTGGTACTTGAGAAGAAAGGTAGCCAGAGAGAGGCTGCTTAACCACATAGTCAGCAGAAGAGTCAAGGGGAAAATCAGCACATTGGCTTTCCTGCTGAAGGCAAGATAGCAAGCAAGGACAGTAGCTGGTGGGCTGTGAAACCAAACTGCCAGGAGCTGTAACAACTGTACCCAGCTGCTGTGCAGCAAGGGATGCTGCCTTTCTCACTCTCCTTGTGCATTTGACTAAATCTCTTTGCTTGCTTTCTGGGATGGGGAGCCTTCTGTGGCAAGTCATCTTTACATTTTGCTTATGCAGCATCGAGCCCCATGTTCAAAACCACTAATGCTCCTACAAATGATAAATTAAATAATGACAGTACTGTTTGCCTTTATTTTCTCACTGCCATTCATTTTGCTTGCTGATCTCTTGCAAGTAAAAATCTTTCTGGCTCCCATTTCAACAAAGAACATAGTCCAGCAGTTAGGCCCAGTGCTAAACCTCTGCATATCCTCAATATACTTCAGTATTAGAAGTGCTAAGAAACAGAGGAATTCTGGGTAGCTAAGAAAGTTTTTTCCCAAAGCATTACTTATTTGCAATGGTTCTCCAGATGCTTCTTCAAGAAAGTGAAATAGATAAAGGACAGCTAAAATATTTCCCCTTTATATTATTTTTCCTGTTGTTTTCCCTTCATGGTTTGGTTAGAAATCAACATATGGGAATGGGTGCTCAATGTATTACAGCATGTTAAAAGGTGCAAAGGAAAAGTGAACCAGGGTATTGTTAATACGAAGATCCACCTGGGCATTACAACAGTTAAATGCTGAAAGTTACTGTTGTTGTCCTTCTATCATTTGCTGTCATCAAGGACCAGCCAGGCCAGTTTATAATTAATGAACATGAATATATATTAACTTTGTATTCCTATTAAAGAAAAATTATTAATATATAATGGGAGTTTTTGCTGCTTCCTTAAATGAAAAATTATATGAAAGAACTTTAAATTGTTCTACTCTGAAGCTATCCAGAAATAAAAGCATCACAGAGAAAGAGAATTCATAAATTTAGGAAATAGTAGTAAAAGAGAAACATACCTTGCAGTACTAAAGACTTTTCTTAGAACTTTTCCTCTGAGTGTAGGTGCTAAGATAATGCTCAACTGCCTGAATGCAATCTGCTAATAAGAGCAGACTTCCCCATGCCCCAGGTCGAAATAATCAGGTAAGAATTTTACAATTATCTTAATTATCCATTAGGGGAAAATCTAACTAATGAATGTTATTAAAATCTCAGAAATTTATTTAAAAGCCAACAGGTCAGTAGAAATCTGAAGTTGGAAGTGCTGATGCTCTAAGAGGAGCTTGGGACTCAACCTTAGCTAATGGATGGTTACAGGAATGAACTAGTATGGGTTGTGAAAGCTGATAATCTCCTGGCTGCCCCAAGCCTGAGAATGGGAATATTCTAATCATGTAAGAAGCAGTAAAGGAAATAGAACCACAGCCTTGGCTTGAGAAGGGAAGATGATGGCTTATTTAGGGATCTGTTTGGCAGGATCTCATGGGAGACTGCCCTGGGAAGCAAAGGGACCTAGCTCAATGCTAGTTGAGCCTAAGTGACATCCCCATCAAAGAAGAAGAAAAGTCCATTCTGCCATGGGTGTAGTCAGGCAAGTGGGGCAGGCAGCCAGCATGTGAGAACAGTCTCTCCTGCTGGAGTTCAGAGAGTAGGCAAGCACAGAGATGGTGGAGCAAAACAGAGACATTACTCTGCATTGACTAAAACATGGAAGCATTTACTGAAGCCAAAGCTCAGCATGAGTTAAAGCTCATATGGGACTCAAAGGTGCTTCTGGAAGTACACGGGCAGCAAGAAAAATAGGATCCTGCTCCTCAAGAGCCAGGTGACTTAGTGACACAGGACATGGAAAAAGCTGAGGTGCCTGATGACATTTTTTGCCTTTTTTTTTTTTTAATGGATGAGGTCTAGCCTCAGACACTGAGGCACTCAGGGAAAGACAGAAGTTACTTGGACAAAACTAAATCCACAGAGCCAAGGAGGGTGTTTCCTAGGAAGTGGGTGAAGGGGGTGGTGGGAGCCTTTAAGGTCAACAAAGACAAAGTAAGTCCTGCATCTGGGGTGAAGTTACCTCACGCCAACAGTACAGCCTGTGCCCCAGTGGTCAAAAAGCAGCTTTGCAGGAAAGTACCCAGGGGTGCCAGAGGAGCAGCAGCAGAGCATAAACCAGACATGGGCTCTCACAGCAGGGAATGCCAATGACATTGTGGGCTGTATTAGTAAGAGTGTGCTCAGCAGGTTGATGGAAGGGATTGCTCCCCTCTGTTTGGCATGTGTGGCATTGCAGCTGGGAGCGAGACAGCATCTGGAGCATCATGCTCAGTTTTGGGTTCCCCAGTGCAAGAAAGATATGGACAAACTGGAGCAAGTCCAGGTTTTGATGTGCAGCCAAGGCTGCCATCGATGTTCACAGAAAAGTTAATCCCTATTAGTTTGAATCAAGTAACTCAGTTAAACACATAATTAACCAAGTGAAACATAGCAGTCCATGATATACAGACCAGGTAGAATGATCTCATATTTTGTGAATATAAAAGAAAAAAAGATACAATGGAAAATAGCATACAACTTTTCTTACCCAGAATAAATGACTTGAAACAGAAAATCATTTATTATCAGCCTGTACCTTTAGCACACCAATGGAGCAACTTAATGCCTAAATTAAATACTTTGTAAAAAAATTAGAGATATTAACCATCTTCTAAATTACTGTTTAGAAACTATGTTCCTTAAATGAATGTTTGCATTGCTTGTGTCAGCAAGTGTAAAGGAGCTGAAGGAGACAGCTAGAATGCTGTAGAAGCTTGCCTTCAGTGGGATACAGTTCCCTATCTACTTGTCATGTTAACAATGATACCTCGTTCTTATAGATACTGCCTAGTTAATTTTCATATATTAAAGCTTTAAATAAAGATTTGTATTCCAAAATCCAATGAAAACACAGAGGCCATTATACTAAAATATACTTTATTAATACAAAATATTTTCTGTCATCAATAAACATATAGATAGGATCTATACACATATATGTATATTCTTATACATTAATGTACATATTTTTGTATTTCTCTGCTCTAATTCTCCTATGACATTTGTGTTATGCTGTAACATGTACAAAGTTTTACAATATAACATTAAATGAAGCTCCCCAAATTTTGTTCTAGAAGTTAAACATATCAACTGTTTTCCCTTGTCTACAGACTTCAGCATCTTTTCCTAATTGAGAAGTTGTCAATTTGTGAGCTACTCCTCATTCCTCTGAAAGATGTCACCCACATCTCACTTCTGTCTTCTGTCAAAACCTTCTATTCAGTTATAGAAAGGCTTTGAAGTCAGCGAGGATGCAGCATTCAGGTTAGGAACAGGCACCTGACAAACTCTCTTTATCTCTGCCACTAATTCTACCACACTTTTCATTTCCATCCCTTAAGTCAGCATAAGGACCTTTCATTGCTTCCTCTAGCCAGACACTGCAAAAAAAAAAAAGAGATCCAGATGATCCCTTTCTCACAAGGCTGAGACGAGGCTGCCTTGTCTCAGACTCTTCCGGTCTGCCGAACAATAAATCTGGTGCCTGCTACAAATTTCATCTGTCCGTGATACTATAGTTGGGAGTTTCTGAACAAACTAAACTCAGATTCAAGGCTCCAAATGCTAAAAGCTCAGAGCACCAATGGTGCACACCACCGCCCCATCCTGAAGGACTGAAGTAATTTAGTATTTTCTCATAAAATCAGGTGTGCCACTTTTGAATTGGCAATTCTTTTGCATTCTCCCAGGGCTGCAGTTCCTCATCTCTCCTGCTGCTGTCTGTAATTTTACTCTGCCTCTTACATGGGCCACTGAAGCTGCTCTGGCTGGGCATCTTTTCAGCTACTTGAAAGTTTCTGCTGGCAGTAAATTCTTTCTCTTTTTTTCCACTACTGCTGGAAAAAATGCCTGGCCTGCCATGAAGGAACAGCTAGAGGCAGACCTGGAGCTTATGAAAGCCCTGTATTCACCTATCTGCAATATATATTTTCTCTGTATCTTGTATATTACTGTATGAAAATGACATTCTGCTTCCATACTCCTAACACTTTCTCATCTACCACCACAAGAGAGCCAACATCTCCTTACCATTCTCCTTACCCCACAGCCTCCTCATATCATTTCTTCAAGAATTACCTCCGTAAGAGTGTGGTCTAGTAACTTGAAAATTACCATTCTGCTACTTATTGGGTGAAAAAAATGCCTGAGTCCAGCTTTATGTATCCTGGATATAAATTTTCACCAAAAAGGTATGACAAAACATGGCATTTAGTAAAAGTAATTTAAATGTGGAATTAGAAAAATTATTACATTTTATAAAGCAATGCAAATGAGCAACATATTTAATTAAACTGCAGATATCAAATAAACTAAAAAGAAATAATTTAACATCTATAATGGATTCAGAGAAAAATCATCTGATAACAAAAGAGCTACTGGCTATTGACAGAACTTTGTAAACTTTGTAAACTATCTGTTCTTTAGAGAGGCAATAAACTGCTCAGTAATTACTAGAATATGTGACTTTGCCAGGTGGTCTCCAGGGAGGACTCATTTCATTCCCATGGACAGCCCACAACTTCTTATGGTTCTTCTCAAGCTGTTCTCTCTTCATTTTGTTTTCCTGAGAATAAAAATTTGTGTGAAAAAAAGCCCAAACCAAAACCACCCTACTGCCCCTCAACAACAATTCTACTAACAGAAGAGTTGCACTATTGTTATGCCTTTCTTGAGTAAAAAGAAAAGAAAACATGCAATGGAAATTTGCCTTTTGGAGCTCAGCACATCCCTTTTAGAGGTTCAGTCACAGACTCTGCACAATGCAACCAACAAAAGAGACTGCACATTGGATGTCACTTACAATTAGGGTGACTGTCTCAAGGATGGGCTGGGTTTGTGCACTGTCTAAACAAAAAGCCCTACAGAAGGCCTACTGGATTAAGTATTGGTCTTGTATGTAATTAGTCTCACAATAATTACTTCTTGTCTCTAAGAGGATACCTAAATCACAATGCAAAATATGTTGCTCTCATATAATGAGAACATTGATGCATCATTGTAACTTTCTGTACTTATTAAATCACACTTGCCATGTATTAGAACAAACTGGTAATTAAACAATTTAACTTTAAACAAAGATCTATCTAATTTATGTTATAAGCACTGCAAGGTTCTAATTCTATTTTCTGTCGTTTCAAACCGCAATGGGGCAATTAGGATGATGAGGGTTGCAAGATACTTGCAACACTCTTTTTGCGTCTTATTAACTAATGATTTTCAAGAGACCTGTCATTCAAAAATTAAGGTGCAATTATTTATAATTATTTTTGAATTTCTAATCAGTTGTATTCTACATAAGCGTTCTTCTTTGCAAAGATGACTGCCATTTCACCCTCAAGAGAACCAGCATCCAAAGGTGCATCTGCATTAGCAGTTTAGTACACTGGCTAGCTCTCTAAGGGTGCAAGTTTTCCTTGCAGGTTTGTGGTGCATATGGGTGCAGATTTCTTACTGACTTAAAAGCAGTTTTTTCTTGATGGAACCAAGGTTGGCCACATAGACCACAGCACAATTTACAGTGCCCCCTGTGATGGGTGGGTAAGAGGTCCTCTAGCAGCTGCCTTTCTCACACATGAACAGTAGATTCATTCCCAAGACCAACAACCTGCAAACACAACCCTGGTAATAAAGATGCAATGTGGATATGCCCACTTAAAACCATCATCAGCTGTGCCAAATCCAACACTGGTTTTTCATCGTTTGCAGCCCATCAGTTAGCATTTTGAAGCATCCATAGTTTTGCATTTTTACATGTATGAACTGCACTGCAGTGGAAGTACTGCTCCTTGAGGACAGCGGTAAGATAACCGGTACTCTCATATAACCCCATGATCCTCTTCCTCTGATGAATGCCATATATCCACAAACTCCCCAAATGCTGGCAGTGTTTGTCTGTTACTCATATGTGAGCAGGGCAATAGTGAGGTAACTGTGGCTGAGGGAGTAGATGAAAAAGGGATGTGGAAGCACTACTGTAAGAAAGAGAGCTTGAGTGAAGTTTTCTCCTGTTTTACACATATACGTGTCCAAAAATTGTAGAAAGCAAAGCAACACACTGAAATATCAACTCTATTAATATGATTTTAATCTGTGCCCTGCAGCTCTATGTCAACATAAACCTGAAGATCCAATTCAGTCAGGAACATCTGGTCTGGCTAAACAAACACACAATAATTTCATGTCGTTACTAGTAAGGCTGATTAAAAGCAAGGCAAGGTTTGCACAGAAAAAGAATGCCCTTTGCTAAAATAAGCAATACAAAAGTTCATCACAGTCTAATAAAAAAATACTATCTTTCTGTAAAAGCTGTGTCTTTCTCATCACATGGAGTAATTGAGACAAGCTAGGTTTGCAGCACTGTGACATTTTGACTCTTCTCATCCCTCACTTTTCCCTTCTTTCTCCCTCCACAGAGATTTCGTCAGATGAACACAACTAGTGGCTTCAGGTCTTTAGAACAAATTCAAGATATTCTAAAATTCTTCAAGGGAACTGTTTAGTACCCTAAGAGAAATGTAGTCTGCGTTATCAGTGATATTTTTCAAAAAGACATCAAGATATGTGAAGCAGTACAGATAAGCTTGGGAAGAACATGCTCTAATGGAATACATATATGATACGTCCTCCTGTATCTATAATCATAGAATTATATTGTACAAAGATATGTGACAGGTAAGTGAAAACTTATTAAAAGTAAGACTTTTTGCAGCAGTATTGCAAGCATTAGAGAAATTGCATGCTACAAAGAAATGTGCCTATTTTATTTTTATCAAGCACTCTCTACTGAATACATGTTACACAACAGACTCAAGTATGAAAAACCACAACCAAAAATAAAGCATACACTCACCCAGGAAAGGAACAAAAGTTGCTTTGGATTTTTTTAACTGTGCTTCAGTTTTGAATGTTTGGGTTTGAGATCCAATTTGCATTAATGAATCCCATTGGCAAGGAAAGAGCCTTAAGTTAATTTAACTGTTTTTTAAAATATTTAATTCAAAGTGAAGATCTACTTGCCTCCTCCCTGTCTTCAACACACACAAAGTTTTTATGTTCTTGTCATAACTACAGTGCAAATTCTCACAAGACATAACTGATATAACTATTCCACAGAATAATAAACAAGATGTATTTGCACTAATTGAAGAAGAGTAACAGAAACAGTGAAAGTTTAAATCGATAACTGTAGCTTGTCTTACACTAGATCAAGTAAACTGTATGGCTTGATTTCTGTGGAAGTTTCCTTCTCAATAGCCTAGTAAGATGAATATATTTTTCACTTATGAAATTCTGAGAAGAGCACATTATTTAGCAGTACAACTGCCACAAAGAAATTGAATGTTAGATATTACAGAAGACTGACAACATTTGAGAGGAGTAACAATAGCAGTCTTATTTCTAACCTATTGCAATGACAAGCCACGAAAATTGCAATTCAGAAAGAATTTTCAGAGAGATCATATAAAATTAATGAATACATGAAATTAACAACCCACTTCAGCTATTTCTAACCCCGAAAAGCAACAAATCCATGGGACTTATCCAGTATATCCTTTCTTGATGTTTTTAAACAGCTTTAGAATGCCAAAAATAGATATTGCACATGCTCAAATTCAAAGAAAAATGTCAAACTTCTTCTAAGACTTTCAACATTACTGTGCTGGTCTTTGAGAACTATTTGAGAGCAGCCTTACTTCTCAGAAGCTCGTGGTAGGTTGATGTTTATCACAGAAAATGGACAACAATAACTTATCTAGAGATGATACTCACTTCTATCCACAGTAAACAGGTATCAAGATTAGTATCTCAGAAATAATGGAAACTAAACTGATCAGTCATTGTCAACTTTCTACATGAGTCTTGTCAACGTTCCACTCCTCAGAACGGGTGCATGTCAATGACAAGTGTCAGACACTGGCATTATGCAGTAAGTAAAAAATGATCATTTATCAAGATAGATTGGCTTGAAGAGTACTTGGTGAGTAGCAAGAAGCAAATGATAGAAAGAAACAAAATAATCAGAAGCTTGAATTTCCAGCTTCTAAAGCATCTCATCTCAAGATTATCCTCTTTATGCCAGTCTTTTACAAGTGTTAATAATAGCCTTTTCCAGGGCATTTATTTCCAGGCTTAAAAAGTAATCTTCTCTATGCTCTTATGCTATCAAACATTCACACAATGACATCTAAAAGCAGAAGTAACAGAACTGCCATTAACATAAAAGCAGAATGATTCCTCTATTTTAGAAGAACTACAATGAGATTTTTATGTCTGTTTTATCCACACATGATGGTCAACACCTGCTTCAGGAAAGCTGAGGATGAATGTACACATTTCTTTCTGCTGAATGTTAACGAAAACATATTAGAATACTTCCCACTATATCACTACTATTTTATTTCCCTTAAAAAAATAATTTTAGTTGAAAGAATACTTTTAAAAGGCCTCCAAATTCTACCCTCAGATCTGATGCCTATCTACCTGCAGGCAGATGTCACCTGAGTTCCCTTGGTAATGCAATGACAACTTTACAGTGTTTCTCTCCTGCAGTTCACTAATGGTCTGTATTTTTTTCTGCACCTGTACAAAGTGAGGCAATATTCTGGCCTAAAATGATGACAGAGCCATTTCCCAATATGCTTTCTCAAATAAAGATGTGTAAGTTGCAAAAAGACAGCACAAATTCTGAAAGTAAAAAAATGTGAATACTGGGCATGAGACACATCAGTCAACACTTGCACACAGACACTGAAAATGGGACCATTTTAGAGGCACCTCTGCCAACCAGTTCAGTACTTATCCCATCCTATCCCATCCCATGCTTATTTCTCATGTAGGCACATGTATATCTAGTTAGATCTGGTTGTTCCTCCAACTACTAAAATTTTAATTAATAATCCCACTGAAGTGATCACCTCAGGGATTCACACACAATTTGAATGGGAAAGCCTGTGCTAGGCAGCATCTTTCACTCCCAAAAATAAGGGATATTTTTTTTTACCTTCATACAGAGTCCAGGACAGGAAGGAAATCAAATGTACAATGAGAAGTAACATTCTTGCTTTGGTACAACTAAATTGATTAGGATAATCTCAATGAGCACAGCATACCAGGGCAGTGCTTTAGTTACTGCTCAAAGCACAGTACTCCCTACTTTGGCAATCAGCAATATTGACCAAGCAAGAAATAACCTAAGATCAGACAATAATCATTTGCTAAACTGAGCTGAAAATCTCTTGACAATGGGGACCAAAAAAAAAAAATTCTTATCAGTGATTACAGAAATGAGAGGTATTTCAACAGGTGACCAGGTCAAACATCTTAAAAGATATAAACCAAAGGTTTGGAAACAGAGAAAAGGGAAAACATGGAGGCTCTTGTGTTTTGTGCAACTGCATATTTCTGAGATATCCAAGTAAAGGATTATTATCCTCTCTAAACCTGTCCCACACCTGTACAGATGCCTGACTCAGTTCTCACCTACCTGCCTCTCCTTCCTTAAAAAAAAAAAAAAAAAAAAAAAAATTTAAGCTGATGACACTAAAGAAGAATTCCTGTAAGGACCATAATCCAGCTGGGTTGCAAGACCCCATTCTTACAAATAGCAACAGAGACCATATGTACAAGGCATGCCAGAAATCAGATGGAAGAGAGACAACAGAAGAAACACTTTCTAACTAAAAAAACCTTGACAGTCAATAAGGAAGATTGTGACACAGGATGGGGAATTAAAACAGGCTCTTTTAACTGGCAAGTCACATACCTTTAAGAATACAACATGCTAAGAATATTAGTGATCTCTCTTCTAGTTTGTCATTCTGCAGCAAGGAAAAATAACCTGCCTTAGTGTTGGGACTAGAGCACTGGATTAATTTACTGCTTTACAACAGGGACGCTGCTGTGACAAAAATGTAATTTGGAGCATCGGAGTTCCACCCTTTCTCGCAAATGGAAATCATCTTGAACCCCATTACAAGTGCTTTTATAAATTGTGAAGTCTCCAAGTCTCCATTTTCAATGCTTCCTTGAAAATACATGCATTGACTGTTGCAGCTAGCAATGCTGTTTAACTTCGCAGGTTTTGTGCTCTGGCTAATTGGCCCTTCAGAGATGGTTGTTCCTGATACGGAGCAGCAAAAATTAAGCCTGATGGAAACTGGAAACTCTATGACATGTAGGTAGGAAGAATATATTTTCCATGTATGCCAGACATCAAGTGCACTGCACTTAAGCAACATTTTGCTCACACATTCAAGGGAGACAAGCGACGTAATGTTGCCACCGTCTGGCCTCTCTCATAACAGCACAACACCCAAGAGTATTATAACACTCAAGTGCTCACACTACATCAAATGTTTTGGCTTTGACAAAAAGCAAAAAAAACCCAAACCCAACAAACATACCAGCCATCTTTCATACTCCTCCACAGCCTTTTCACTTTTTTCTTCCTTCTTTGCCTGTTGCATTTCTCGCTTTCTTTTCTCCAAGAACTTTTCTACTTTCTTCTTTTTTATATACTCTTCCTTCTTTTTATTCCTGTGTAGTGAGAGGGAAGAGCAAGAGGGCATTATGTACAGACCAAAAGCTGCATCTGTGACCAATTAAGTAAATTGAGTCAAAACATGTATTATACACTTTAAATCAAAGACTAAGAATATGTATTTAAAATCCTCCATGTCCATTTTTATACGTCACCAAGGTATAAATGAATCTACTATTCTATCAATTATGGCATCACCTTTTCTGTACTTTGTTCTCCCTTATTTAGAATGATAAAAAAAAAATTCTGAACTTCTGTAGGTAACTGTAAGTTGTGCATTTTCTGTGAAAACTCTTGGCTTGTAAAACTAATATAGATATCTACAGCAGATACATCTTTTTTCCTTCTTCCTACATCTGCATTCCTATACTGTATTCCATGAAACTTGAAAGATTTATCTTCCTTCCAATGGCTTAGTAATGAAGCATGAAAATAACCAGGTAAGACACAATGCTACTTCACAATGAATTTTATCATTTGTAGCATCTCTGCCTGGGCTTAGTTAATATCCTCTTGGGGAGGAAAGCAACTAAATTAATAAACTGAAGAGAGCTGCACAGCTGCTTTGCACTGTCAGACTTTGTCTCCATTGGGAATGAAGAGTCTGATCCTAAGCATTCCATTGTCTTCCAATTACAAGTACATCAAGCATTCACAGAAAACCTTTTACATTTATAAGCAAAGATTCTGGAAGCTATGCTATAGCAAAGACAGTGGAGAAGTACCATTTTTCAACTGCTGATACACTGACTCTCCTCTTCTCTGCATCCAGGTCCTCTTCTATCTTCTTCCTCATTCTTTCAGACTGTTTTTCCTTCCTGTTTTGCTCTCTTAAATATTCCACTTTTCTTTCTTTCCATTTTTCGAATGCCTAAAGACAACCACAGATCCATGAAAAATCTAACCTCTCACCTTTCTGTCAATACTTCACTAGTGTAATCTGCATTATTATTTTTTGTAATTTCTACACGTTCTAATTTTAGAATATTCGTTTGTAGAATTTCTCAGAAGTGCGTATCACTATACCTAAAAAGAATCTTATTTTTCCACAAGGTAATAGTTAATTGCTAATTTATTTGCATGAAGTTTATTTTATGCTCAGTTAATAGACTCCAAATATGGAAACCTGTTTGTCTGCAAGTGTAAATATTACACATTTCTTACAGAACAAAACCTAATACAAGCTTCCTTTGAAAACTAAGCATGTCTAGATTTAAGATTCTAGTTAATTCCCATCTCTTTCTGGATTAATCAAAATTATTTTTACCATCTCCTGAACCACATTCAAATATACGTTTAGGTACAAATTTCACATCACCGCTTGTGCTGCTTCTGTTTTTTCCTTATTCTGTTCTTCTGGTTTCTTTTCCTCAAGTTCCTCATGCTTTTTTTTTGCACTTAATTTCCTTGCTTCTTTCTCTTTCTTTTTTTTCCAGGCTTCGTAACATGCAATTGATTCTTCTCTTTTAAGTGCTTCTTTCTAGATTGGAAATAAAAGTCTACATATAAATCAATTTCAGTATGAAATTCTAAGTGAAATAGTAAGCTTTAAACTTATTGCTAAATGAAGGAATAAAGAAACAGACGTTGATTTGTTGACAACATTGCAAGTATTGCAATTAAATTTTAAGCATATATAGGGTTATTTTCTATGCCCATATTTAATTTACTTGAATGAGACTAACTGCTCCCACAAAATATGTGTAGAAGGATATGAAATGCATGTTAAGTGCTTGGAAGTGAAGCATATTAAATAGCTAAAAGCCAAATCAAAGAATGTGCAGGATACTATTCAATCCAGAGCCCTCTCTATCTCTTGAGGCAGGGAGTGGATGCATGTTCTCATGCACAAAACAAAACTTGGCACCTTAACAGTTGAGCATCCCAAGGTCTTTGTAAACTAACTTGAAAATTAACCTGGGAAGCACATTTCTAACACACCTTCTGTAAATGTGTAGGAAAGCATTGGACAGACGCTGTTTACCACAACCCTAACAAGCAGGACATGCCATTTGTTATTTCACATCATCTCGTGCTATTTGGAGAAAACTAGATACCTCACAACAGCAGAGGAATGCACTTAGGCAGGAAGAACACTTCAAAGAGTGATAGTTTGTCAAATTCTTTTTAAACAACAATGTAAACAAACCTTTTCAGTATTGTTCCTTAGAATTTCAGCTTTTTCTTTTTCACTTCTCTTTAATTCCAGTAGAAGGAGCTTTTTCCTTTCCAACCAGTTCTGCAAGAATCGTTAAGATATTTTTAAAGTCCTTTTAAGGTATAAATAAAGAACAGCACCAATATAATGACCACCAAAATTACTCTCAGTCTTTCCACATGCTAGTTAAATAAGCATACCATGTGGAAGACTAAGATGTTATCACACGAACATTGTGATCAAAAAAATTTAAGGTTCTAAAATCACAGCTACAAAATCTAAAAAAGCTGAAAGACCTTTTAAAAAGCATATTCCTAGAAACACCAACAAAAATGTCAGCATCAATCAAAATTGAATAGAAGAATGTAATAAAGGCAGTTATTACTTGGTATATAGGAGTATTATTTACATCTGTTGTCTCTCTTGAAAATACATACAATAAAAGAGAATAAAATCCTGCCAGGAAAAGTGAGACTTCAGGCAGCCATAAAAGGTTATGAGCCATCGGCAGAATCAGGCTTAAATTTTCAAGAATTAACTGTATATTTGGTACACAGCTCAAAGATAAGAGTGTCCTAAATGAAGACTATTCTACCTTCAAAAACTGTGGAGACAATATAAATATGGTTTTCAGGGTCTAAAATTTGTTTTAGGACCATAACAAGTATTAAAACTACATACCAATATAAATGGTGCCTGTTAATGAGAGTTGTTCTCAATCATATTAGCAAAAATTTATTTAAACTCAGAAAATAAATGTTGTGAAATTCTACAAGGAATTCACATATATTATTCTTTTGGAAGGAGTACAGGATTTGTTATCACTTTTCCTGAACACCATATGAATAGAATATATCACAGGAAAAAACCAAACAACTATAAGTAGACACTTACTTATGTTAAGGATGAAGTAGAAATAATGGAAAATATGTGCCTGAAAATAGTCTGAAACAATAAAGTATAAACCACATAAAAACATTATGTCCCTTTTATTGAGCTTTTTGTTCATAATATGAGGAAAAGGCATAGCCAACAGACTAAAAGGATCACTATACCTGCAAGCCAATAAAAGGAATATAGTAAAAAATATTGATTTCAAGAAAATATGAGGTCTTGAGCCCTCGAGACCTTTATATGCACAATTTTGTTAGTTGGTTTGTTCATTTTTAAAATCTACCTGATAAACAGTTGCCCTTAAATTATCTACTGGACTTTTCTCCTGTATGTATTTATCCTCCAACACCTTCAGTGATCCCAGATACTGAGATGAAACAGGTGAAGTTGATGGAACAGCTTTTCCCTTTCTCTTTAAACGCACAGAAGTTGCAGACCTAAGAAAATACAAGGACAAACACATTAATGACCTTTCCTTTTACTGTAGCTCATACAGAGTAGTGTTCTTCTTATTTCAGTGCATACCAAAAGTTACTGTGGTTTTTTTTATATGCACTTGACTGGGGACCGGGGACTGGGGGAAGGAAAAGGAGAAAGAATTTATCTCCTGTTAATTTACAAATTACTTACACTTTCATCTAAGAAACAGCTTAGAGCCTGTAAAGGCTCCCGTAACACATTCATCACAGACACTGGCAAAAGATCTGGGAGTCTGATCTGACATAAACCTGAGCAAGGGTCATAACAATGACCATGCACTCAGTTGTTTTCCACAGATGGTAAGAGGTTGTCAGCAGCAAAGATAATGCTGACAGAATATGAGAGGGGAGCAGCATTGTCAGGGCACTTACAAGCATCTTAAATGGCTCAGAACAATGCTTGGCATTCTCCTCTTACCTGTCAGATAAAGTAGCCTTTGGGTTTTGTAGAACTCTCTCCTTTGTTTCACTTAGTTTCTAAGAAACACAGAGGAAAAGTAAAGTTATAGAGTCTCTCAAGCAACAGATGAGGATGAAACAGGTTTTTTTACAAGCTAAAAAGGACGCTGAGATTTGGATTCAGCCCTTATGAGTCTCTTCCAAGTCAAGATATTCCACGGTCTCATGATGTTATAAAAACAGGCAAGAAAGACACCCTAATAAAGAGAGGGTGTAGTACAGTGTAAGGAAGTAAGGACAGAAAAAAAAAAAATCCAAAAAGCAAAGAAAGCCCCCAAACCAACCAGCCAACCAACCAACCAACCAACCAACCAACCAACCAACCAACCAACCAACCATTCAGAGTGCCTGTATCACTTTGGAATGGCAGCTAAGAATGTTCATTTGTATTATGTACAAACACAGTCAATAGTTTAGAAATAATAAAAAGTAAAAAGAACACAGCTGGTTTCTTCTATAAACACTCTTTGAAGTCTTTTGAATATTTAACTTTAATAATTACACATAGCTACATTCTTTTTAGGATACTGAGTAGAGTCAGTATCCTAAAAATAGAGTCAGATTTGCATCCTATCCATTATTCACACATGAATTCCATCCTCTGCCAACACACATTGCTCACTGCTATTCAGCTATCCTCACAACAGACATCTGACATTTTCACTTTCAGAAGGTACTTTCCTAAGGCTAGAAAACACATTTCAATACCTTTATCTGACTTCAATAATTTGTGGAAAAGATATTCCTTACATCTTTCATAAAGCTATACAGAATTTATAAGAGCCTGAGCTCTAGAAACCAGTTATAAATTGTAATAAGCTTTACCCACAGTATTCTACACACTTAAGATACCAACAGCAACATTACAAAACTCTCCATTGTGCCTCTAGGACATTGTTCCAAACAATGGTAAACTGTGTATGAGCAATACCTTGACGGAGTTCTTGGATGTGTTTTTTGCCTCCCCATGCTCAGACTGATCATTCACTGACACCTCCTGCATTGCATCAGCTATTTTTTGCTCTTCTGTTATTTTCATCATTCCATCTGAACTGTCAACAGAAGGGGATTTCATACCATTGTCCTCCAGTTTCAAGTCACTGATGCTGACAGTCTTCTGATCTTGATCTAAGGGGAGAAAAAAGATTGAGAGGACACATTAACAAGAACTTCATGGTTTTTGAGTATTGTTTTTTCTGTACAAAATGTAGTTCTAGAACCACCATTCATCTATGAAAATTGTTACTAAATTTTTTATAGTATAATGTATTTTCTGTTTGCCTCCTTCTAAAAACTATATATGAATAAGAACAGTATTCACTTGTATTTTCATGTAACACTGGAGTAGCAACTGAAGCATGAATGTTAGAAAATGTAAGAGCAAGACAAGGGGAAAACCTTCCATCTGCGTTACACGGCTCTAGCACAGAAACCAAAAGCAAGAGTCATTGCAGCCACAGCAAGAGCTCTTCTGACATCTAGCAGACTTCTAATGAAGTATGCCAGTTAACAGTCTGGGCAACAAATACTGCTTTCATTGTGTTAGTGTTCTTCAGGGGTGTGGGACACATGAAGGAATAACTGAAAAATTCCACAGTGGGGATTTAAAGAAAACATCACCTCAATCTCAGTCTATGCCTAAGTGCTGAAATTGTCATTTATTAAACACATTATTAAGACTTAAAAAACATTTTCAAGATTTCAACTGCCAGTAATCCAGAGATCGAAATTTGTAAAACAGTTCAGATAGAAGTCAAATAATGCCCAAGTAAAACCAAACTAGAAGTCTTCCACAAATTTCTGATGGAATTCTTTGGAAAAACAGAAATTTTGGATGACAAATTTACTCCAATTACCTGAACAAAGGAACATCAATGCCCATAATCACAGAAATTTACCTGAAATTTACCCTAAATTTACAGTGATAAAGGTAAGTTCAAGGTAACAAGATTTCTTAATTTACTGAATTTTAACCAATACTGCAGTGTGTCACTGCACTACTTTGATTCAGATGAAGAAAAGTATTTCAACTTCTTTTCTGCCAGTCTAAAACCACACAGGCACACCAGACAGGAAGGAGAGGTGTCTGCACATTCAAATACCTTTGATGGCACTTTGGTGCCATCATGTGGAAAGGAAAAATTAAGCTGATACCTTTAATCATGCTCTATCAATTTCAAAGTTCCAATCTTCCATCACAGGTAATGACCAGCCATAAATTTATCTCAACAACAAACAGGAAAATTCCTCTTATATTAAAAATTCCATAAAATATAGTGTCTTTGGACACATATAGTGATTAGCAGAATTCCAAATTCTGCATTGCATATTAAAAACGAATCAGGTATTCTTATACTGAAATATTCAAGTTTGGGGGGGTTAATGTGTTTAACTATACATTCAAACTGTGTCAGTGAACACTATGTGAATACAACTTTCTGTGCCATGCACACGCTGAGGGGGCATCTTGGCAGCCCCCTCATGCCTTCCATGCACATGCACCAATGGAGAGCTGGACTTTAGGGACCTAAACAGCTGTTTTTCTTCTTCTGAAAGGAAAAGGCAAACAGGAACCTCCTGCTTTTGGCCCACACTGGTTCAGTTTACCCTCTGGCATACAGAGTTTATGCATCTTTAGAAGCTTTGGCTGCGATCCAAAGCAGATGACTGTTAAAACAGAAAATAACCCAGATTAAACCACTTTAAAATACTGTCAAATGGCTAAGCAGCAACAACATTCAAATACTTTCTTTTCACCTGGTGCTGAAGCATTTCCTTTTTTGCGCATCTGAGGCTTTGCTTTTGGTTGGTTTTCCTCCTGATTTCTTTTTTCATGTAGTTTGTTAATAGGCAAGTCATCACTTTCACTATTATCATGCAGTACTTCTTCATTATTTTTTCCGTCATTATCCTCATTTTGACCTTCCAAACATCCTTCTTCACCATCTTCTCTGTCATTCTGTATGTGCTCACCTTCTAAAACCATTATTTGCTGAAGCTTCTTTTCATGAAAGGATAAATTCAAGTCATCAGCAGCTTCATTTTCCAAATCTACTGCTTTTTGTAAAGCATCGTCGTTCAAGAGAGGACTCCCAGCAAGAGATCTCTCAGTGCTTGCAGAACCTGAATTACTTTCAGCACGTTCTTTCCCAATATCTGCAAAGAGCACATTACCAACGTGTATTTGATACAATTGGAAAAAAAAATGCAACACAGAACCTGTATCTTCTAACACTATTGTGTTAAGTATATGTAACACCCTCCTGACTTAAGTTTCTGAGCATTTCTCTTTCTGAGCCTCTGATCTATGCAAAGCCACCAAACTACAGACTTATTCTACTTTCCCTGTCATCTATTTTCACAAACCCAATCCAAAGAAAAATATTCACTCATTAATTATTTTCTGCCATGCAATTTAAAGTCCTTCTGAAAAATCTGTCCCAATGTTGTAGAAAGTGGAAGCAAGTCATCAACAACAAAGCTGGGCATGTTTGGTATTAGAACCCATCCTCCCTTCTCTTCTCTTCACTTCTGCCCCATTTAAAGTCTACTAGAAGATACTCAAAGGAAGTATATTCTACAATGCCAAGGTTCACATGTTTACCAAAAATATTTGTCTTCTTCTAGCCTGTTATTGCTAATTGACCTAATTTTGGAGCTCAAATGCTTGAGCAAGGTGACAAACGAATGCCATGATAGTAGAGTAATGCATTTACTGCTGGAGAGATTTTTTTTCCCAATTCTTGTCCACAAAGGGAAATCAAAGCATCCCACAAACTGTTAAAAGATGTTTTAGTTGAGAATGGAAAACCGGCCACAGAGGAAGTTCCTTTAAAAATACATAATAGTATTTAATATTCCTACTTTTCTTAACATTTAGTGTCATACCAGCAGGAAGAAGAGTAATTTGGCCAATCTTGTTAGACTAAGCATAAACATTAGGAAACATCAAATGCATCCTGCTCCAGGAAAAACAACCAGATCAAACTTATTTCTGGTTTACGTAGTCTGCCAGGGAAGTCTGTCCTGCAGCCCTTATTCACTGATTGTCCAGGCTGGGAAACCAGTGAGAAAACAACACTGCCTCTCTCTCTGCCCATGTCCACCTTCATTTACAGTACTGTGTACTACTGTCTGATCCAGGTGTTGAGTAAACAAGATGACTAGGGAGGAGAACTGGGGACCACAATGGTAGGGACCAGTACAGACTGTGTGTGGTCTAGCAGGCCGGCACCTCCACTGATTTCACTGGGAAATCTGCTGCTAACTTGGCAGAGGAGGACAGTGCTTTAGAAATTGTTAAAATATGAAATCTTGGAATACTAAATTATATTGACACATAAAGATTGTCTAGGATCTAGTAATGAGTTAAGAAAGGAAGAACACAAGGAAAACTATTTAATTTTGTTTTACCATTTAACATGCCATCTTCATCACTTTCAAAGTCATCTGGATATTCATCTTCTTCTTTGCTTGTTGCATGATCAGAAATTGCTTCCTGTAGCTCATCCTGAAATGGCTTCACAAATAACTTTTACAAAACAGGGGGGATTCACTTGCTCAAGCTCAGCACTAATTCTCCCCTCCCACAAATACGTAAGCAAAACTGAGCAACAAAGATAGCCCATTTAATTGACAATTATGCTGAAGCATAGTGCATCCATTCTATCTCCATTCCCCTGACATATCTGAATCAAAAAAGAGTCCCCGAATCTCCATGTATTTATTTATATTTCTTCTTCATAAGAAACCTATCTTGCAAATCCCTTTTTCATTTTTGGGCACCTAGGATGTGTCACCATATGACACTTCTCCTCTTTTGCATGTTTTGATCGGGAAGAGCACAAGAGCAGGGTCTATGAGAACAGGTGCCGCTCGACAGGAGCCTGAAGCAGGTGGCAGGTCCAAACCAATGGAAGAACTTCACATATTTTGGACTCTCTACCGCAGGACATCACGGACACAATACATTTACATTATTCTGAAAGGCACTGGCCTCAATTACAGACTGTAAACCCTTAAAGAAATGCACCACTATCTCCAGATTCCGGACCCTGACGCACAAACCACGAGGAGCAGTGGCTCGTCACGGGCCTTGGGCGTCCCCCGAGGCACCTGCGGGTGGCGGGGCTGCTCCTCCAGCCCGGCTGTCAGGGCCGGGACTGCCGGGCTGCTCCCAGCCTAGGCACGGGCCGCAGCTCCCGGTGTCACCGCGGGCAGCCTGTTTGCCCGCTTCTATTTCCAAAGCAACGCGGATTTTTGTGCGTGTGCTGCCTGTAACAGCGAATTAACGTATTCCCAATGGCAGAAACCTGCTCGCAGGCCCCGTTCCCCAGCGTCGGCTTGCCCTTGCTCCTGCTCCTGCCCCTGCCCCTGCCCCTGCCCCAGCCCCTGCCCCTGCTCCTGCTCCTGCCCTGGCCCGGCCGCCGCCGCTCACCTGCAGCCCGCAGTCGGCGGTGCCTCCCCCTGCCATGGTGGAGGTGTCTCGCTGCCGCCTCGCAGGGCCCGCGGCCGCCGCCGAGTCCTCCAAGAGCCCTGGCAAAGAGCCTCGGGAAAAATCCCCGGCGGAGAGCCCCGGGAAGGAGCCCCGGGAAAGAACCGCGGGCCGGGCCCGGCCGGTCCCGCTCGGTCGCCCGGCAACGGCCGCGCCGGCGATCTCCTTCATTAGTCGGGACTCGCCTCACGTCGCGGCAGCGCCACTTCCTCAGCCGGGCCAAAGCCGCGCTGCCAGGATTTATTATCGATGCCCGTGCTCTGCCGGGATTTATTATCGATGTCCCTGTCCTGCAAATAACCCTCTTGCCACAAGGAGCGCATCCATACATCCGTGACATTCGTGCCAGGGCTGACACACGTTTGTCAGCCCCACTCTTGCAGTCAGGTAATTGTCCAAAACCTTCCTACTTGGGATGTGAGCGCTTTCCATAAGAAACATACTCACTTTAGTGCCTTCTGGAAAGCAGAAAACAGATCTCATAGAACCTGTGTGTTAGTTTAAATCAGATTTTAGGCGTGGAGAAATTACAGTAGCATAGAAGTAAATTGCCTGGTGCTTACACCTCCTAATACTCCAGTTTTTATTTCCCCAAAGAGTGGTTGTGTGATCCACCCGGCGAGCACCAGCCCCGCAGTGACCAGACACTTTGCCAAGCAGCAAAGGTGCCCTAGAGGTGTCCTAGAGGTTATCTGTCCCTTGTGTGGGCCACGATGAAGGCACCTGAGTCCCAGGGGAACACCAGTCCTGTGCATCAAAGGAAAGCTGTCCACTTCAGGACCATTTACAGGTACAGACATTTCTGTTCTTCCTCCAGTTAAATGCTTCTGATCTCGCCTTTCTAAAATAAGACTGGTGCTCCAGTTGTCTTAGTGATAACAAAGAACTTCTGACATGTTCTCTACGTTGGTGTTATATTTATTTATATTAACGTTCCCCAAAATGCATTGCATTTTTGTAAGTTGTGCAGAAGAAAATCTCTCTGACAGAAACAGGGAGAGGATATGTGGGACAGAGCCCAGAGCCTTAGGACTTGTTTTCCTCTTGTTTATTTATGTAGAGTTTTATTTTAAAAGCAATGCAGTTATGCAAAGGCCACAATGCACCTGGGGGGGAAAGAGGCCCTGAGTTTTAACAAGCAACCTTGAATTTAAACTTACACTTATTTGCCAGTGATTAATTGATATTTAGGTATCATCTGTAAGCAGCTGCTTTCTTTGTTTACCTATATTTATTTATGGCCAAATAATGCTTGATCTGCTGACTAATCATGGCATTTATTGAGAGTTATGCTTGATGCACCCATTTTTTTGATATATTTTCTTCACATGTGATAGTCTTAAATTTGAATCTGTGCTATTCTATCTGTGAAGGTGAAAGGTGAAACTCAACATACTTGTTAAGAATTTTAAAAGGAAGAAAGAAGAAATGCATATATTCTTTCTCTATTAATGTGATTGCTGTTGAAGGCTAAATTTTATATCCCTGTTACAAACCACTGAGATGCACATTTTAATAAATTCCAAAAGGTGGCAGCAAAATATTCTAAAATTGAACAATTGGTTCTTTTTTTTCCCAAATGTCCAGTTTATTCTAGTTTCTTTTATATTACTGGCAATGTTTATGGGGTTTTTTTGAGAGAGACTATATTCATTTAGCATTGTATACACTGTAGAGAAGGAAGATTAGGTTTAAATTATTGTGTTATTTACATGAGTCAGACAATGAGTCCTCGTGTCACCTGTATTATTAAATATTCAATGCACTGAGTTGGTTGGATGCAGGAAAAAAATATCAATACTGTCAGCATTGAAGAACTCAAAATGTGTGAAGATGTTTTTGTCAAAACACATGAACATCAGGTCTGCATCTTGTAGTCTTACCTGAGGCAAAAATCCCATTGAGACCCAGTGAGGTGGATGGGCCTTAAGCCTAAATATGAATCTAGTGCTCTGGGTATAAGAGACTTACTTAAAAAAACACCCTGCACAACAACAAAAACAATAAAAACCCACAAACAAGCAGAACACGAGCCCCGACCAGCCAAAAAACCAAAACCCCAAACATGGAGGTTTATTGAGGACAAAACCCAGAAGATTTATGGTATGAAAATGAGCATTAACATCTGCTTTGTAATTAGTAACTGACTAATATATCGCAAATGTAGACTGTGAAACTTCTTCTCTTGAGTAGACATGGAGCATGGAGAATAAGGCAGTAAATGATCCCAGCAATTATATTAATTTGGATAAAATAAACTTAGAGGTAACATTTCGTTCTGCTGACCAAATGTGTGTGAGTCCCTGCTGTGCCCAGAGCCTTAAAAAAAAGCACTTTTTAAAACAAGCATCATGATGCAGTGTGATTACCATCTGCAGGAATGATGTTATATTCAGAAAGCAGTCAAGTATGATGAGATTTTTGGAGGGCTAGCTTATATGCATATAAACAACTTCCTTAAGTGGTTTATTTTATCAGTATGTCTAGAGTTTGTAAGACAGCTTTTGGGATTCCTTCTGAACACATGACACATAGATCAAGACAAAATATATAAAACCCCTTACTGGAGGGAAATGGGGAAATGTTGGTCTGCTTGCTTAGGTTTTCCTTCCCAAAATCAAAAGTTACTGTTGAAAGGAAATTTAGTGCCATGACAAAATCTCTGAGTTGGTGTACATTCCTGTAGGAAGTGATTTTTATGATGGTTTCCAGGCTCATAAATGACTATTCCTGTTCTTGACATCAGTGGGAATTAGAAGTCATCTGCAAGTACATCTGGCTCTTGGCCCTTGCACATGTATTTTTTTAGCAGAGTAACAAGTAGCTTCAATTCTAAACAACAAACAGCCCTTCTATCTAGGGGTCATCATCACAGACATTCTTAAGTAAAAACATTACAAATTATTATTCTCACATTTTTCTCCCAGTTCATATGAAATAGTCTATTACAACGTGCCATGTTTTGCAGGGCTATGCCTGTCCTGCCAAAATATACTGTTCTTCTTATGCTTGTCTTGAAATAAAACCAAAAGTATAATCAACTTTGAGCATCAGATGGAAATACCCATTGCCGTCAAATTCAACCTCTCATTTTTACATCTTGACCTGACTTGTAAAGTAGATAGAGAAGATGCTGTCAGGGTAAGAAGGTATGCAGCCTTGACTTAGTAGATTGTTGTTCTCAGGCATTCAGCCGGGAAAGTTGAATTGGATAAAATTAATACATAGAAAAACATAGGAAAACATTGAAGGAACAGAATGTAAAAATGGAGCAAAAAAAAAGACTAAACTAGGATGAATAATTTCACAACTACATCACTTACATGGCAGTTTATCAATATATGTGTTCTGGACTGGTTAATTTATTCCTGAGCATTAGACTTAGAAGTAGCAGATGGAGGTAGATGCTGCAAAAGAAAAAAAAAATGTATCCCTGACTTCTTAAAGTTATTTTCAGCTTTATTTTTTTAAGCTGTCTTTTTTTGTAAATAGTACTTGATGTGATTTTAAGGAAAAGCATTGGAACACAGAGGAATGAAACAGCTGTCTCGGTGTTGTGCTTGGTCATAGTAACAAGGCAATGAACTTTTCAAACAGACAAAGCTTGTTTGTGTTGGTGGCAGCAAATTAGACTTCCTGTAAGGGGAGTCAGAAAATGCAAACCTTTTCACATCAAGTGGAGTCATTTTGTGTGCAAATGACTCAAGCTACTGCTCTTGCTTGTATATGGATACATTCTTTTTAAGTCTTTCGGCTGTGAGCTCCGGTTAAATAAACACCTTTGAGAGAAACCTCACAGACCTGCAATTGCTTAAAAACATCTCTCACTCTTGAAATATCTCTAATGTTGTATTAATGCTGTCAGGAGAAGCCAACAGCTGTTAAGTGCTGAGCAGTAACTCACTTTAATGCTATGGCACATTTCACAGAGAGAGGAACCACGCTTGTCAGATTATCACCTGTGCATTTGAGAAGTGTCAGGGCTCCAAGCTGCTGGCACCTGAAGGATCACCAGAGAGCCAGAGACAGGGCCTTGGGTTAAAGACTTGCATAATGTCCTGCAAACTTCCAGCCCCAAGGGATGAGAAGTCTGACATCATAAAAATTAATCAGAGAAAATGGATGCAGTAAAAGGCCAAGTTAAATTGCTTTGTGGTTAGAAAGTTTGGCTGGCTAATTCTCATTGACAATAAAAATGGCTTCTTCTCCTCTTTACATCTATATTCCTCCCTTGTGTCCTTTTAATTTTTGGTGCTATTCTAGTTGCACTATGACAGGAAGATTTAAAGGAAAATAACGCTGCCAGGTCTGATTTTTCTACCATTATCCTAATGAAGATAGAGCTTTACAGTGCAAGTAGCTTCAGCAAGTAAAGATGAATGATTACCTTACTCCAGTGTAGCAAAATAAAGGTCCATTGGAAACACACTGAATGTATCACTTGATCTTTTAAGATTTATAACTGACCATATAAGATGCTATATTTTTATATCTTTTGAATGTATTGATTTGTCTATCAGTATGCTTTCCGTATCTGAGCACTTCCTAGACTTGAAGGGAGTTATCAGCTTTCCCTGCTAGACTGCTGAGACAGAATCATTATTCCCATTTTTTATACGTAGTGTGAAGACTCAGAAGCTCTGCTAGTGACACAAAGGCATGCAAAAATTCTATGGTGTTCTAACTGTGGAGGATTTCTACCATGCCTGTTTTTCACTAACTTATACTCTTAACCAATGAAGAAAATTCAGACATCACATGATGACTTGTGCCCATTAGAGGCAGTGATGCAGAAGAGGCAGAAGAATCTCAGGAACATCAGTGGTATTTCAGTGCTTGATAAAAGGTTTAGGCATTTGCTAACAGCTGCCCTTGGTGGTTCTCTTTTTTTAGTAAAAGTGCAGAGAGCATTTTCTTTTCAGCTTACACTAGAGACAAGGCAAGATTCTAAGATAACATAGCAGAAAAAGCTATAACATCAGACCCACACCTGAACAAATATATAGACAAGTGTAGCATCTAGTTGGTATTTTCCATTTTTTTCTTTAGCTCCTAAATGGGTAGGTCACTATTATCTCATAGATTGGAGCCCTGGTTTCCTTAGCTTCAGATTCACTGTACTCAGCTGCTCCTTTAAAAAGAGGGTGGTTACATACCCTTTTCCCCTTTCTGGCCCATCCAACACATCCTCTGCTCAGGCCAGGACTGCAGATTGAGCTCCACACTGATAACACCAGTTACACAGAGAAACCTGCAAAATACAGTCTCCAGATTTTGTGCAGTTCCTATAGAGACCATGATACATTAGGATATTTTTATTATGGATTAAAGACTATATTGACTTTCCCATTAATATTAATATTTCTGTGTACTCTTATGTCATCTCTGCAAGGGCTATGGAAAGAACATTTCATCCAGACTTATGAATGGAAAGCGTTGATTAATCCCAGCACTTGGAAACAAATAATCCAAGTTAGTAATCTGGAACATTACAGCAAACTCTGTATGTGCAAAGGAAGCTTAACAGTTCATTTTTTCTTGTTCTCCATGTTTCCTTCCTTCCGTCTTTGACTTAGTTTATAGCCCCTGCAACTGATATGAAATTTTGCAGCTGCTGAGATGACTTGGCTTCAGTTTAACAGCAAATGTTGTCAACCCAAATCTAGGCTTTGTGTGATCTTTCTTTCCATTTCCTATTTCTTTTCAAATTGATTAGTTGCCAGTTTAGGGGATTATCTAAAGCTACCCTAAGACTGTTTGTCTGTGCCAGGGCTCTTCAGCCTGTTTTGTCAGAGGAAAATCCTAAACAAAAACTAATGGGCATGCTAGAAACATGTGAAGGGTGAGAGAGGGTCTGAGTGTCAAGACGGACTCTTGTGTAGTGCAGGAGGAAGTCAAGAGAGAAAGAGGGATCATCCTAGTGCAGAAAGCAGCTGTGCTGGACATGGTGAGGAGGAGACAGTGCAGAGGGATGAAAAGGGATAACTGAGCTTTTGTGTCAGAGTATTTTTGACTGTGTACTCTTCAGTAATGGTGCCTCCTCTAAGTACATTTTGTGCACACATAGTGTGAAATTGTGTTTTCAGTTACATAGGTCCACCCAGGCTGTTTGGGGAAGTGGGAAGGAGAGCTGTTCCGCTTCAGGACTGTAGGATCACACTAACAGCTGTTTCCATTCCTGAACTAAACTTAGCCATAGTGCTGATATCCCTTGCCACCAATACCTCGTGCCATTGAGATATGTTCTAAATATCTGAGGTGCATGCAAACATTTCTAGGTACAAACCCAGCCACTGAAGCACGGCAGAAAAAGATTAATACTTGAAAATTTTATTCTAAAACTGATTCTGGAAGATCATTTTCATAACATGAACTTTCATCACCTATTTAATTTCTTTCTTAGTACCAGTACTTGAAACTTCAAAGGGACAGTGGCTGATGCTGAATCACAGAATGTCAGAATGGTTTGGACTGGAAGGGACCTGAAAGATCATCTCATTCCAACACCCTGTCTGTGGGCAAGGACATCTTCCACTAGACCAGGCAACTCAAAGCCCCATCCAACCCAGTCTTGAACACTTCTGGGCATGGGGCACGCGCAACTTCTCCAGGCAATCATTTCCTGAAGTTAAAACTTACTGTTTAAAGCAAGGTGTTTAAAAATTGCTTGCAGCCTCCCAAGCAGCCCATCATATGTGCACACATGTTTATACTACAAATCTACCTGAGCACCTGAGGGCTTACCTGTTCTCTTGGTCACTGGCTGTCTACGTTGAAAACAGGAATTCTTCATGAGAGAAACCAGCATGATCCTTTTCAGCTATTGCCTATGAATTATCCATAGCACAGCAACTGCACTTCCCATCAATGGCATTTTCTGAAGCTTTATAGTTCTATAACATTGGCAAGCTTTAGATGCAAAATTAACAGTCAGCATCAACAAAGCAAAACGTATTTACCCAGCTGCTGAGAATGTTTTCCTGATAATAGAGCTGTGAGCTGTGAAAGCCATTTCATGACAAAATACAGCTGGGAACTGCATTTTGTCTTGTATCAAAACATTTTTTTAATGTGCAGATGAATAATGGAAACCAGATAAGAGAGTGATCACATGCTGATCTTTTATGCAGTGTTTCAATCTTGAAATGTTTCATAAAAACTCTTCTTGCTAATGATGTGAGACCCATTTACATTACAGCAAATTGATAAATGGATTGTGCTGTGCTTCTCTTAGATGTGATTGTTGCCTCTTTTTCTCTTCTCCTGTGTTTTTTTTTTTTCAGACAGACAGTTATTTACCTCATAATTCACGTTAAATATGTCAACTGTATATCCAGATCATCTAGGGAAACAGATGATTTCTGCATGCAGCTCAGCCACTGCTAATAAGAAGCACAGTTCACTTCACACTGACAGATGCTGATGGCTTACTGCACAGGAGTACCTAATATTGATCTAGTGGGATTTTCTCTAGGATTACTTTCTTAGTTTTGTTTCTCATTTTCTCCTTAAAATCACAAAGGGATCATTGGAAAACAGTGGGAATATACCAAACCAATTTGTATTCTTCCTGTTCTAATTTGTGTATCCTGCTACTGAAAGAATGTCCTTATATAAAAGTCCTGGTTTTTTTTAGTCTTTTTGATGCAGTCCAGTTAGTGTTCAGCTCATCGGAGAAGGGAAAAAAAAAAAGAGAAGGAAAAATCTCCAGCGATACAGTGGCCATTATACATGCTTAAGCAAACTGGAGTCAGTGCCAAAGCAGGCAGTGGCTTTCCTGTATGCTAATCCATGCACTCAAGATATTCGGTGGATATTCACAGTGTGCTATTCACTCGAGATGTTCACTGGTGGCCTAATTCTGTACCACTCGTATTACCAGCAGGACTGTAATGATTTGTGAAGGAGCAATGCTGAGGGTTTTTCTAATTCTTTACTGCTGCATTATCTCAGTGAGAACACTCTTCTGGCATTGAGCTGCTGTTTTTTATCTGTGGCTTAGTGCTGTGTAATGAATGGCTTTAGCCAGGTCTGGATTTAGCACAGCAAAGTTGTTAAGTGAAACAGAAAGGTGCTAAGTGAGCCTCCACAAAGGAGTCAAGCGGTTCCTTTGCACAATTCAGCACCTCCTCTGCATGCTATCATAGCTGGCTTTAATCTTACCTAATACGGCTAAAAACACTGATGGAATCTGGGCTGCAGAGACTTCCCTGCGTGTTGTACAAATCCTGTTGATAACACTACATATGTATTACAGCTGACCTCTGCTAAAAGAGAAGCTGGCTGTCTAGAGAAGGCTACTCTGTACTGTAGTCAAATGAAACACATAGGAAAAAGAAAAATCCAGAAAGGTACTTAAAACTCCAAATCAAGGGAGTAAAGTTCCTGAGCAGGATTGCAAGTGGGAGAATGGGGTGGTTGTGTTTTGCTTTTTTTAACTTGGGCTAAATGCATTAGTTTGAATAAAGCTGGAGTAATCCTGCAATGCCTTGTAATGAGAATCCTCCCTGAAAGTTATGCTGCCGCCCTACTTGATCTGGAGAGATAGCAGCCAAGTAGAGAGAAATAAAGCTAAACAAGAAAACGGTGCAAATTAGATGTGAGCTCCCAGACTTCAAAGTGGGGAAAGAAAAACTGTTCCCATTTTATTTTCAGGTGGTGCCTTTATCTCCCCATACTAATAGTATGGTGTGGGATACAGTGCTGTTGTCATTATAGAGGATTTCACTTGTTCAAAGTTTTGCCATTAATGAGTGATTTTTACAGACCCCCAAGTGAAGTAGCAGAAAGTAAATAGTACCTGCCTTTTAAATAAGGAAAAATGAAACTTGCACCAGAATCCTGTGATGAACATTTAAATATAAACTGTCTAGTACAGTACTTTGCCTCAGAAACACTCTCCACAGAGATTGGATGTTTCTGTTGTTGTATTGTTTTTTTTTCATTTCTGCCTGAACATGCTTACTGCTGGCCAGCAGAAAAAAACATTGGTGTGCCACCCATTTTTCCAAGTGGATGAACCATACAAGCTACTAATCACAGTGATTGTTGAAACTAATCTTTCAAAGTGAATGTTCAATCAGCCTGGCTTGCACATGTGGAAGTGACTGAACCACTTCTATGCTGCAGGTCCTTGGGTGTGCATTGGGTCTATAGGCTTTTGTCATAGCTTCTGTTCGTGGAAATTTTAGTGTTACCTTCTGGAGAAGTTTCTCTTTGGAACATTATTTGTATTTTTTTTCCCTCTGCCTTTCATTCGCTGTCTCATACACAAACACATGCAGGCACACATACATAATCATGTGTATAGTTATATATTATTTTTTGTAAGATTCCTGTGTCTGTAGGTTGCCAAATGCCCATTATATTTACAGATATAAGGTACGGGATACAGTGCATACACCAGCCTCTGTAATGGAAATTATACTTGCAGCGCTGCTATGCTGCTGTATCATGCTGTATGCACTGGTTTTGCGCAGATACTGTGAGTGGGCAATTGCAGTATTACATATTGAGCTAATGCTCTCATTCTAATACACACTGCTGTGGGTAGTGATTTAGTCCCTTGGCTATGAATTCTTGTGAAATGGACATTTTTTTTTTTTATTACATCTTCTTATCCTAAGATAAACAACTATTACATTTGATATCATTTTGTAACAGAAGAGTCAACAGACCCATAGTTGTTAATTTGCAGATGTGAGAATTCAGCAGTGAATCAAGCAGAATCAAGCATTAAGCTTGATTTATTTGCTTGCCCAGTGCTATGTTCTATAATTAACTTTGTCTTCCTTTCACATGGGACAAAAAACATTACATGCTCCTTGGGGAATCATCCAAGTGTGTCAGATTTTAGTACTTAAGTCCCTTTTAATTTAATTTTTCTCCTACACCCTTTGTTACTTAGCATCTCTCACTTAGATTTGCCAAAATGGAACATATTTTTGAGGGGTAGAGATGTGTATTTAGAAAACAAGTTTCAGATATCCATCTTCTTTCTCTTGTCTTTTCATGGTGTTTCATAGAGAAAAGATACAATGATGTGCTAAAGGTTCTTGTGATGTTCATGGTCTCTAAAGTTATAAGGAGGTGATGATAATGTAAAGCCTGTTAAGGAGGACTGGTGGAATATGCATGCAGTTCAAAGGCTGCAGGTTTTGGCAGATATAAGGGCTGTTTTAGGCTGGGGATAATCAAGTCTAAATTATGTGGACTCTGCTGTCCTTAATTTTTTTGGTAAATGCCTAGATAAACATTCTGTCAGAATCTGGGATGAAGTCTTTGAACAAAGTATAATACTTTTCTAGGCTGGAGATGGTAATCAGATTGAGAAAGGAACTAAATTGTAAAATCTTGGTCCTGCACATGATAGGGACCACTTAGGTTTACACTATTGCTATAAAAACATAGCCGGGGGCTAAGCAAACATTCCTTTCTTCTTTAACCGTAGCAACAGAGTGTCTCCCAAGGTACCCGCAGACGGCAGAGATCCCGGTTACTAGAGGAGGCCTCTTAAGTAATTTTTCTGAGAGATTTAGAAAATACTTTCTTATAAACCAAACATTTTGGAGCTGGTTAGCACATAAAACCAAATGGAAGAGTTATTTAATCAATTTCCCAAATAACCTGTAATTAAAGGAATATTCGACAAGTACCTTTTTGCTGCTGACTATCACTTTACTGGTAATTGGCTAGGGTCCACAGAAAAACCAAGTTTATGCAAGTTCTAATTGCTTCAGTGCTTTTTGTTCTGAACTGAAATGATGGACCAGAACTGCTTTACCTCCATATGACAAGGTACAGCTGATGCACCAGAACTTTACCTGTATTAAATAACTCTGTTTCTACTAATCAGCAAGGTCCAGAAAGAGCAAATCTTCCAAAGTCTTACTGCCTTTTGGCAAATTTAGGTATATGCCCCTACACCACAGGATGTCAGACATATTACTGAGATCATGTGCACTTAAGAACAGATCACTTACCATTACAGACAGGTGTTTCCACTGTTGCCTTCTTCCTCCATGCAGGGTTTTAGGTCTTTCTACCAGCAATGAAAGACCTTCCTTTTTTCTTATTAAGCTTGGCTTTTCTCCCAGGAAATGAACTTCAGAGAGATTAAAGAACTCATGCCTTTGTAGAATTAATCAGACCCATTTGATTAGATGCTGCTGCCTTTCCAAATTCATGACAAGTTTTTAACTTGTATTTTGTTTAAAAATTCAAGTCCCTCAACACTCTTTACAACTCTTTCATTAATGAAACACACACACACGTGCACGCACACACACACACACATACACACACACACACACACACACACACACACACACACACACACACACACACACAATAACGCTTCTCAAATTTTAAAGGTGAATTTTTGTTAATTGACTATCTGTCCACCTGTCACACAAGATTGCTGTGCAGTATATTCATAACTTGTATTTCTTTGCAGGATGACCTTCTTTAGAAATACACACAGGGATTGGAAAGAAGGAATACATTATTCTTTGAAAGCGTCCTCAGAAGCAAAACAATTGTCTTTCTGGATTTAGAGATCTCACTTATTCTGTCTCTTTAACAATAAAATTTTTGTTCCATTCTATTTATACTTGCAAAACTTAATATTGGATCTTGGTCTGATTTTCCATTTTGGTCTTCATTGTGGATTTATGTGGATAGCAAGAGACTACAGACATAACTTGTGATCCATGTACTCGTGGGATTTTAATATTTCACTGGTTGAACATGTCATTTATTACAGTTGAGGTAAGAAAATTTTATGATTATCCATTCCTATATCAAAGGTCTGTCTACTTCAACATTCCATGTCTGCACTAAAAGAACATGGCAAGCCTATAGTGGTATTTCTGTGGACAGCTTTCTTGCTCTGTAGCTGTGTGTTGCTGAGAAGGTTCCTGAGTTATGAGTAACAGCTTTCTATTTATATTTAATAGTCCTCAATGGATTCTTGTGCTAATGATCAGTGTGTGGAGTGACTCTTGGCCTGCAACTCCACACCAACTTTTGGATGTTGCTTTATACACCGAGTCCACTTACACTAGGAAGGGAGCAAGTTGCTGTGGAAATTTAAGAAAACAGAAACACTTCTTCCTGACTACCAACAGAAAACTGGGGAAAGTTTAGCCTTTAAAATTATTATTAAATACACTGTGATTTAAGCACATTTCCCATTAATTCTCTGCTACCTCTGGAACTTCATTTTACTATTTCAAAGTTAAAAGTGCATCATTGAATTTCAGCAGCTATACAGCAAAGTAGTTGCAAACAGAAAGAAAAGATCCCAAATAGGACTAAAAACTCAGGACGCAAAAATCAATACCTTTCTTTTTCAAATAGTGTTGAAATTTTTGCTGTAAAGGGTTTTTATTTCAATGTGACCATGAACAGAAATGAAATGGAAGACACATAAATGAGCATGAGAAACAGAAATGAGTTTTTTCCAGAAATAAATTCCTCTATTTACTCCAAATATAGACAATTTCATATTTATCTTCCTCTGTTGTGATCTATCCTTACACATTTTGCTTTAATCCAAGAATTATAGTATCTATCTTCTCACATGAAATGCAGAGAGACGAAACTGTAAGGGCAATGAGATCCTTATCTGAGCATTTCTGATCCCTGCCCAGATGCGAATCACTAAACCACGCTTGTGAGAAATGCTGATATTTTATTTTCAGCCACTGGAAACTCTTGTGCTTTTAGTTTGTGGTGTTTGTTTTGGTTTTTGGTTTTTTTTTTAAGTGGTTCGGTTTTTTTGTGGGTTTTTGTTTGTTTGTTTGTTTTTGTCTACTCATTTTGTCTACTCTGAACACTAAAGAGTTAAAGATGCATGACTCAGCTTTGCTGTCTCATTCATTCTGGTGAGACAACCTTTGAAGCTTCAGGTGAAGGAGAAGCTTGTCATCCTACCCTAAGTCCTCTTCCAAGAGCTAAATGCTATCACTTGCTAGCACCAGCCACCCAGACTCCTTTTCATCAATTTGCAATTAAGCAATAGAAATCAGTAAGGTGCTGCTGTCCCAGCCTGAGAGCAGCTAGGGAAAACTATTGCTGCCTTCCAGCTGCTTCAGGAAAGCCCACCTGCTGCACTGGAATTCTCCCAGGAGTTATCACTCTACCTCAGAGGCACTGCAGGGAGGAAAAGGCACTCAGTGTCAAACTGTGTCACCTCCTCCTGTCCATCTGTGCTGGGGACCTGCAGTAAGCCTGCAGAGCCCTTCTCCTCGATGTGCAGCAATCAATTGCATAAATGGCTGATAAGGCAGGAATCCCTTTGTGGCCTAATCTGTTAATTAGAATCCTTAATCGTAGGGCTACTGATTAATTAATTGGGAGTGATCTGGCTCAGCAGATTTCAGTCTCTAGCTAAGATTTTATGGCAAAGAATCTGATTGATGAAATCAGAATAATCTCTCTTATGATTCACAAAGTATCAAGTCTCTCAGCTAATAAAATGCATACAAACTGAGGATATCACTGCAAATATAAAGTGCTTTCTGTATTATCGTCTTTAAAATGCTGTATTAGAAAGTTTTTCTTATTTCTTTCTTGTTAGCTGTTTCACCAGCAATCGTCCTGGGTCATTTATGCTAATGCTGTCACCACTTCTTTATTAGCTGGTGTGTTTTACTGTAATTCCCTAATTTTTAGAGTTCCATCTTATGAGCTATGCACAAAATACAGCTCCAGTTGACACAAGTATCAGGCTGCTATTACTATTATGCTATTACTGTTATGCTACATTTGCACAGGGAATATCCATTTGTTTTTATTTTCATCCTACTCCAAGATTTCAGTTTCGTTTTACTCCTGAAATTCTAGCAAGTCTAGGATTTTTCAAGAAACAGAGCCTGAAAGCTCAGTGCTAAGAGTCCTAGACATTGCCATTGTGTTTACACAAAGCTTTTAAGCCTTGTCTTGTATTAGTCAATGCTTTTGTTAAGCTGCTTGGCCTTGTCTATACAGAAGCCCTCTTGAATACATTCAGCAGTCAAACTTTGGGGGTTTTTAAGTGTTAACATTTGGGGACTAATATTAAATATAATCTTTCCTCTGAGGAGGGACAGTGGTTTATTGATCGTAACAGTGGTTAATTGATCTTAACAAAGGTGATAAAAGCCAGCTGAAAGAATAGTTCAAGTAAACTCTCTTGTGTGCTTTAAAAGGTATTTGGAAAACCGTTTAGTAATTGACGTAACTTTAAAGTATCAAAGGATGATTATGATTGTGGTCTATTTTCTATTTCAATCTGATCTAACATCAACCTAACCTAACCTGGATTCTGGATCCTTTTTTGAGCAGCTGTTTGGACTATATTGCTTCTGGGAGTCCCTTCTAATCTTTATTGCATTATAGTACCCATTTTGATTTTGCATGAACAGGATAGCATTAATTGCATTAAGCCTATTTGTGGTGCAGAGTAGTCTGAGCTCAAAGTTGAAGACAGAAGCAAGTATTATTGTTATGATAAAAGATTACTCCTTTTGCTCCACTAAATCTTTTCTTCTGCTAAAAAATAGGGCCATTTCCATTATCTGTTCACTTTGAAGGTTATCCCATGAATGTGAGTGGAAAATCTGTGGAAGAAATGAACACTGACATGAACAAGGATGACAGAGCAATGTGGCCTGACAGATTTTCGCAGTTGTAGTTCTTTTTTGGGGGATAAGTATGTACAAACCAACTCTGTTTTCTACATGTGTGGCCATTATTTGAAAGTATTTGACTTTTTTTTAATCAGAAAAAAATCAGATTGTAGATGGTTAGCAAAAGATTAATATTGTGCTTGCTGTTTGTAGCATGTGAGTGGTCAGTCAAATAAGAGGGGGCAAATTCTGCGCCCCAGAAGAATGCATCTCTATTTTCTCAGTACTGAGGTTACTGGTTACTTTTGATCTATTTAGCCAGCTCCTTAGACATCCTTTAAAAGTATTTTCTAGAAAATATTATCAACACTTCTTTGTATATTTAGGCTTAGCCCCATGAGCTCAAAATCTACAGTTCTTTGCAGTAAAAGTCTTTAATACCATTGTCCTCCAGAAAGATACACAATTTATGTCGTGACTGCAATGGGTGTCTGTACTTTAATCTTCTTGTTGGGTTTACAGTTCACATAGAATAGGTAAAAGACAAATATAAATATGTCAGACATGAACAGTTTATGAGAAACACAAAACCTTTAAGAACATTGCACTCACTTCAGAGAACATAATAAAAGAAAAAAAATGTAGTATATGGAATACTGTTAATAGAATTGCAAACAGAAGTGTTTAAAGCACATTTAAGTACCAGTTTCCAAGATCTGTTTATATCAACATTACCCTTGCCTTTTTATGTCTGGTATTTCACTTGAATCTTCTTTATAGATTTTGCTGCTTGCTACAGATTACACTAAAAAGTCACTGAGAGTCAAAGTTGAAAAACTTCCTCAGCTGCTTTTGTCTCCTCCTAACATTTTGCATGTAATATGATTGGGAAGTTTGATCTTGTCTTTGTACTTGAACTGAGAGACCCCATGTTTTTTTCCCCAAGGTCCTTATTTTCAGAGCCATGCTACAGTTTTATTTATTTATTTATTTATTTTCCCTGGGTTCTGTATATGATTCTCCTTTTAATGGAGAAAATACAGGAGTAAAGAGGTGAATTTCTGAGTACAGAAGTAATATGGAATTGCTCCTCCATAGGCTGAGTCAAATTCATCAATGTGAGTGAGTCTGTGTGCTTTGGTAGGTTTTGTGGGGAAGAGGACAAATTCAGGGAGGGGATCAGGGCTGGAGATGGACTTTTTTCTCATGACAAGAGTGCAGAAAGGATACATGCTCAGTAGTAAAAGCTGGAAATGCTCTTTGCTTCCAACCTCTACATATGAAAGAAACCTAATGAAAGCTCAGATCAGCACCTCAATGGACAAATCACATGCTGTGATATTTGCTTTTTGAATGCTCAGCTACTGATGGATATGCTTGTTAATATTTTTGAGAGTGTATCCAAGAGCGTGTGTGTAGAATACAACCCAAGGAAACATAGAATCATTTTTGGCAGAGCTCATTGTGGTCTGATGTATGCACAAAATATCAAATCTTAGTTACTTGCATTATCAAATAGACTATGTACTTGATTCTTAAAAGTTGCATGATAAATTAAACAGCATTATCTGATTTGGAATTGCTTCTTGATCTGTGACAGGTGGCATTAGTGTACAGGTGCTTGGGCTTTTTTTTTATACTAAGTTTTTGTCCTGAAAGGTTTCTGCAAACATTTCGGGAAAAAATAGAGAGAATAGAGAAGAAAATCAATTTATTTTAAATAAAAAATTGGGAACCCAGGTGTGCACTTACTGGTTTAATGACAGAAGTATCTGTTTCAGAACATCTCTATCAATTTAAGTGAAAATGGACCAGCTGGAAAAAATTAAATCAGCATGAATCATACATCCAAAAGGTCAGGGATCTAAAAATACACATCCCAAGAAAAAGATTAAAAAGTGTGTATGCCATCTAAAATCATCAAGTAAAAATTAAAATCCTTCTAAACATTCTAAACTTAGGACATTAATTAATTTGAAAGTAATTTGGGAAGAGGCAAAAAGCCACCCTGTGATGTCACTTTCATTATATGGAACACAGCTAAGGAGATAAAAGAAGATCATGCAGAGCCCAGGAGAAGATTAAGCCTCTTTATCTCTCTGTGGGAGGGGGGAGAGCATAAATACAGGTGGTATTTGGTGTTCAGAGAAGATGCAGGAACTCAGAATAACTGAGTTTTAATGTGCACTTCTGTCTCTGAAGTGCACTGAAGCATAACAGGAGACGCACACAGGTGCCCAAGATCATTAAGTCACCCCAGTCAGTCAAAATTAGAAAGCTAACAAATAAAATCAGGTCCCTCTTTTTAATAAAGTTCCAAATACGAATTTCAGAAGGAGAAGGAACAAAACCAAGTTCTGGTGGATGCTGTACCTTCTTGCCACATGTGTGCAGTAAGAAAGAAAATTCTGTGCAGGTACCTTTGAAGTCAAAGTCTTATTAGCAAAGCCTACAGACATTCTAAAAGCAGATTGTACAACATTTTGTCAAAAGTGGATTGTATGTATGTGCATACCAGAAATTCCCAAAGGGCACTAATTTGCCTTTCTTTTTCCTGTGGTAAAATATCACAACACCATCAAGCACTGGCAGAACCAAAGACTGAGATGCCACTTGCTGGCCAAACAAAGATTGGACACAGGGCTCACAGGGAAATGACACATGCATTTCCCATAAAATTTTTTCTAGAAAATATGAGTCTTGTTTAATTTTATCAGTAAACAACTCCTTATTTTCTTAGCCATTCAATTACAGTGGAAGGGGCAGATGGACTCACACTAAGCTGTTGTCAATAATATGCCATTAAATTCAAGGGAATATGACTGATTTGCACTAATACCTTTAGCAGGCCCAGAATATTAATAGAAAGGTTTGATAATTTTTCTCCTGCCTGCCAGTTGCCTTGGGTCTGTTTTAAAACCACATGTACATGCATCTCCCTCTCTCTACCTCTTCTTTCTTTGCATCTCATAATATCACATTGTGGGGGCACCTTCTGTGTAATGCAAATTCTTAACTGCAAAAGTCCTTAATGGATTTAATTACTTTCCCTTATTTCTTGGAGTGTCCATTTCTACTTGATGTCAGGGGGTATCCTTCTTCTGGTAAGTTTATTGACCTCATTATTTTGTTTGTATTTATTTTTAGTTTTTCTCAAAGAAAGGTAGGAGGGCACATAGAAGGAGGAACTATTGCCATAAAAACTCTTTGGGGTGATAGAGATTAAGGGGCTTTGCACCACTTTCTAAAGATGGATAAATTCCAAGTTTATTTAATTTCCCCTGGCAGTCCTTTTTACTGCCTCATCTCCTTGACTGTGCGCTAACAACCTATTTGTAAATCCGAGATTAGACCGGGTGGTGAATCACTGCACCAGCAAGCAGGAAGCAAAATAGAAGCAGAAGGTCAAGCAGAGGACAGTTGCTTTACAAAGAGGGAAGATGGTGTTGGAGAACACCAGAAAACTGAATGGAGGAGCTATAGAAGGGAAGTTGAAAATAACATTATTTTGAGATTATCAAAGGCTCGATTTAGCAGCTCCTTCAGTGAGGTTGTGATAGACATGTACATATTTGGTGAAGACTGAGAAGATGCATTAATCTATAAGAATGAAACAGTGTTTTAAGAAATAAAGCAAATTATCCTAATTATGTACAAGCATATGTGTTATTGTTTCTGTTTGTTGATACAGCTATCATTGGCAGGATTCCTCTCTCAAGTGACTTTCTGAACTACATTCCCAAACTGGCACATTTTGTTGTGGGCAGAATCATGTAAAAGAAATAAAATGTTGATTTCCTAATTGTTTAGAATATTTACGGCGTAGTTTCTAAAGCATGGAAGACCAGTGTGACGTGATGGTTTTTCTATTCTTTCTGGTTTTCTAAAAATATAAATATTTGTATTATTCGTGTCTTCATAACAAAAATGTCTTTTCAATACAAAACACAGCATTAGAGGATCAGTCATGATCTGCAGCACAATAAACAATTCCTTTTTCTGCTTTTACTTTTGGACATTGATTTTTTTCAGTAATTTTTATAGCAATTTCTCAAACTTAGCTTGCACTGTAAAGTTTTTGTCCTAAGTTCTTGTTGATTAAACCCGCTTTCTGTCTCCAAAGCAAAACTGCCCCTGCAAATGACAAAATTCTTCATTCAACAATGACAAGAAACAGCAACACTTTCAGCCAAAGAAGTTAAATGAAGAAAAAGAAAGAATAATCTATTGCTTCTCTCCAAAACATATCTGTTCTGACAAAAAAGTTCCAGCCTTGTTGGGATTGCCCCTGCCAAAAGTGAGAGAAGACACCATTTCAGACTGAAAAAAAGGATGCTGGCAGCACCCAGTAATGATGAACTTATTCAGGAGAGGAAAAGGGACCCTTCAGATAATAAGGAGGACTTCAAATCAGAGATATCTGGGCTGGTGCATAGAATCCATGACAAGAACCCACATTCAAGTCATGGGCAGGCTAACAACATTTAGCAGCCAGTGCTCATCTCCACCTACTTCCTTTCAGTAGTTTGGTGCCACTCTGACAGTCCTTTCTCTTCTCACAAGCACCTCTCCAGAGACTCTCACGAGTACCTTCATGTTTGTGATGTCTCAAATTACGGAAGAGCCCCAAAGCAAATATAATCCTTTTCAAATTTTCACCAAGATAATTTTATTTTTCCTCCCTTGATATTTTAGTCAATGGGCATATTTGCATTTTTCAGAGTCGGAGTCTCTTACTAATAGACCTTGATTAGAAAATCAGAAGAAGCAAGGTAGCTTACATCCCCTGTGTTTCTCAAGTGTAATTAGTAGGAAGTGGGGGTGCAGGAAATGATTTTTGAGTGTTCTTGAGTCCAAGAAAAACCACAAAGGGTTAATTTAGAACATGGCTGGAAAAAAGCAGAAAGTACAAGACAAATATGAGAAGAATGGTGAAAGCTGTAGGAGGTCTAGAAAGTGTGTAACAGGCCTTTTAGGAATAAGACAAATAATTAGAAGGAAACATGCACTGGCCTGTGGGACAAAATAGAGGCTGTGTTGGAAAACACTTCACACACATATTAGTGTTAAGCTGAAGTATTAATATTCAAGTTCATGAGGTCTGAAGGGTATTGCTGCTTGCACATTGTTAGTCACAATTTAACTTTACTTTCAAATCATGAACAAGGTTATGAGTATGACATTCCTGTTTATGCATATTTACAGGCTCTTACCATCCTCTTTACTCTGTTTGTTGCAGAGAGTTATGAAAAATCCAAAGCCAAGCCAGTTATGCAAACAACTACTCAAAGAAGTGGTGGAATCATCATCTGGAAGTGTTCAAAAGGCCTGTGGATGGGGCACTTGGGGACAAGTGAATATGGTGGTCCTGGATTAATGTTCGGCCTTGGTGATCTTAGAGGTCTTTTACAACCTAAACAATTCTATGACTCTATGATTGTAAGACAGTGAGGTCCCATATGGTCACAAAACAAGGAATATTGAACAATTTCTTGCTGTTTCCTTCAGTACAACATACAATGAGCATCAGATTGAATAATTTAACTCTTCAAAGGAAACTCATTATTTAGTTCCTTGGAAACTTCCCAAATGTTTGTAGAACTTCTTACCAGAACTTGTAGTGGATAGTAAAATTGTACAGGGTTTCAAAAACAACAGCACAAATTACTGGAAAAGCAATTAATCATAGACAATGAAATACAATGTGAAAACCTCCGACTTAGGAAGTCCTAAGGCTGGAAAGATGTTCAGAAGACGTGCCAGCACTTGCCTGCTCTCCTTTTTTACTCTTCTCAGCATCTGTTGCTGACCACTGTCAGAAAAGTATGAGTCTAGTTAGAGCTTTTATCTGGGCCAGCATAACTGTTCTTCTGTTCCCATGTGCTCAGAGGCACAATGTGGTGAGCTGGGCTAGGTTGTGCTATATGCTTTTGCCTCTTCCAAAATTATTTCAAGTCTCCCTGTTGTTCCTCCTGCCACAGTCCTGGCACACCTGACTGACAATCTGTTCCCATGCTGGGCTTATCCACCTCGATCTCAGCCTTTGGTAACTGTCTTGGACAGACAGAGACAAAGTTTGGGTATGAAAGACGAGGGAGGCTGTGCCTCCATATGGCTGTGAGGATACTGTGCTATGCCAGAGCAGATTGAGCCCATGTAGCAGTGCTGTGGGAAGAATATATTCACTTCCTGGCCTTTTTTGCCCCAAGTGAATCAACATCTGGGCTGAGGGCTGCAAAATGAACAAGCTCCATCTGCTGTCACCAGTGTCTCTGTGCCAGAGGACATTTCAACCTTCATGAAATTTGGGATCACTGTTGATTTTCCTGGGTTCGTAGTGCAGTATAATAACATGGCACATTCTTTAACACTAGCTTCCTGCTGCTCTGTTGTGCCGTGCTGAGCATCAAATGTCTAGGACATCTTGCCCTTTTCATGCAGTGCCATCATCAGCTGCTCCACTTTGTGTCCAGCTCAGCTTCACTGGCTACCTTGGGAGTAGAGCCTGTGGGGGTTTTTGTTGTGAGCAGGCTCTGCTATGTAATTTATGTCTCTGGGACCCTATTTCTGGTTGAGCAGCTGAACGTGAAATGGGAAAAGGTATCATGGAAATCTACAACAGAAATGTGAATGTCAAAGAATGGGAAAAACATGGTGGGCCAGAAAAAAGGGAATTATGAGAATTTGAACTCGAACTCCTTGTTCACATCTTAGAACATGCTTCAGGATGTCCCTGAGGAATTGGGCTTGGCAGAGTGGTTAGGGTCAATAGAAAGTGTGTATACCTCATGTTTTTTTCCAAAATGGACCTTTAAATAGAGGGGTATTTGGCACTGGCGAAGGCAGTTCAGCAAGTATGCCTCTGCCTTTCCAGTGCAATGTGTACAAGTTGTAATCAGCTCAGAGTTCTGCCAGAAGAACTTTCTGTTGTAGACATGACCTCAGTCCCTTACAGCAAGAAACACAGGCTAATATTTGTGCAACAGAACTATGCGTGCAAAAATCTCTCCTGCAACCATACAGGCATGTGAGACTAAATAACCAGTTAGATGTGATCTGACTGTTCATACAATCCCAAGAACTGTGTATATACAGAAACCATAATCTACTTAGAAAAGGTATAATCATGCTTTCTTGCACATAATATTATGACATTTCTGGAGGAAGCTACATTTACCTTCTTATTTCTATCTTACTTTTCCTTCTCAAGAAAGGGCTAGTTTTTGTCTGCCTTCAGTAACACCTTGACCATTTAATAAAAAGGTATCATGTGATCATGCTGCTTTTGTTATTTATGATAAACGTATGATACTATTTCATTGTTTTATTACAAAGCTTTCTGGTTTTCAGACATAATTTCTTCCTGTATTCTGCATTCTGCTAAGCATCAGTTATAGGTACTGCCTCATGTACATGGTACAAACTCTTTTTATCTGATTAAAGCAGATTAAAGTGGAAAACCATGAGTACTAAATTTAAATGGAAAAAGTACTTTTTGATCAGAAGAGATATCATGTCCCTCCCTCCTGTGATTAGAAGAAGTGACATGTCTTTGCCACTGGCTGACTTCTGTGTGTCACTTGTGTTGCCAGCAGCAATAGTTTTATGTGCTGATTCTAATGAGTCGCGACACATATTGTTAATTATTCTGACATCAGTTTTTCTTGTGGACAGACATTGTACTTAGCATTAATAAAGTACCAGCCAAATACTTTGCTGTATTTCTGTTTTCAAAGAAGGTTTTTCCACAGAAAATATATTGAAAAGCAGCTCCACATTAGGAATGCAGTTTCACCTCTATATTAGGATGAGCATGTCATCATAATTATTTTGGGGTAACTTGGGAATGTGCAGTAGGCTAACATACATGGAAATGACACACTGAAAACACATTTATGAAAACAGAGGACTGGTATCAGAGTGATATAAATACATACCAGACAAATGACTTTGTTTTTTATTACAAAAAGCTACAGATGAAGTCAGAATAATGAAGACATGCATTTGGGGAAGTGAGGGAGCAGTTTAAGCAGGCAGTAGGAGGCCTTCATTCTGCTGGTTTATGATCAAACAACTTTAATCAGCAGCCCATCTCCTTTGGCATGTAGAACTGAAATACCTTTAAAAAAAAAAAACAAAAAAACCAAACCTGAAAAAATACCATCAGCAAGGTTATTTAGGGAATTCAATGTAAAATGATAGTTTTTCATTTTCCCACTGAAAGGAACATATTGTGTCCTGAGATCCTGTTGAGTCTCACTTTCTTACTACAGTCTTTTAGAGTGGTGCTGGGAGCTGGTTTTCCTGACGGGAATAATTTTCTCTTGAACGTCAGAAGCCACTGCTTTTATCATGTTTTCAGTATTCTTACTTGGTACCGTACAAAATGTGGCTGCCTTGGTTAGCTGAAAGGAGAATGGAAGGAGAGAACATTTTCCTTTTATGTAAGCTGTAACATCAAGGAATAGCCTCTCCAACATATACCATAGCCTCGTGGGTAGGCAGTGTACATCTGTGGAGAAAAATAAAATAATTCAATAGAAAGCAAACTTTAGTCTTTTTAAAAAACACATACCCTCTGCTTTGTTTCTGTAAACCTAGAAATAACTGATCTGAATTTCAGTCTTGGATTACATGTGAAGGCCCAGAAAAATGGTCTGGCTTTATCCAACCACCAATTTTGATGTAATTGCTGCTGTTTTTCACGGTTGCTCTATATTGATTTCTGTACTTCAAAGGGTTTCTCTTGCTGTCCTGTGCAATAGCATGGAATTACAAAAGATGCTATGACTATAAATCCCAACAATCAGATTTCTGCACACATGGATATTTAGCTTTGCTTATCTTCTTTTGACCCAGGATCAGCCCTTCCCTGAAATGCTATTCATGCCAGAGAGCTAATACATAAATAATAGATTTAAAAAAATGTATAAATAACTCTCCTCCCTAAGCAGACATAAAAATAAACACAAGCCATAGCTGAAATATGCCTAAATAAAATCTCTTTTCTAAATCCTTTTAGAAATCCTTTAAATACACCAGTTATTTGCAAGACTTGCTTTTCTTAGGGATTCATGAGTTTGTAAGTCAACTGTTGGTATCAGATGGAAACAGAGGTACTCCTTTTTTCTTATTTGCATACTGCAGTTCATATTTTAAAGAATACACAAAGAATATTTTAAAGAAACACAATGAATACTTTCAATAGGGAAATGAACATGGCACAACTAATCCCAGCAATGCAGGTACATCCTCTTGCTCCCTGTTATAGTTATTTGTGGTTTTATTCTCCCTTAAACATTTTTACATCAAATTACTGGAAACATCAGTTTATATCTAATCTAGGAGTTTGCTCATGGTATTCAAGGCTATAACTTACAGCTGCAGTCAAATCATTTAGAAAATATAAATTTCATAATGGGAAAAATCCTGTTTTTTAAAATTTTGTGCCAAACTCCGTTTGGAGGCCATGGAGGAAGAGGAGAGCCCCAAAGCCATGAAACCAAGAGATGAGTAGGACTGTCAGCAGAGAAATGACACAGCATCAAACCCCTCCTCTGCCTGACACAAATAAATAAATTGAACTTCATAGAAGTTCGTAGGAAATGAACTAAGTTTAAGGAATAGAATATGGTCTTGTCAAAATTTTAACCTGGATGTGAGGAAGCACATTCAGTGTGCAAGTGAATTTTTTGTCTGACCAATAGATTTCTATAAAATGCTTTGAAGTTGCTAGAACAGGAATTTTGACACAATATTTTTCTAGGTTCATTGTTTTCTTTTGTTTGGTTTCAGTTGGGTTGGGTTTGATTTTGCTTTGTTTTGTTGGTCTGTTTTTAAAGAAAGTCTTTAGCTTATTTAAAACCTAAGTAGTATCTCTTGGCTTGGTTTTTGTTTTTGTTGCTCTTAGGTTTATTGCATTAGACAAAATGAATCAGATTATTTCTCTCAGCTTTGTACCTTTTGATAAAGGTCAATGTTTAGCTATTGAATGTGTTGGAAAAAAGATACACGTGGCATTTTGGGCTATTGATCTGTTTATAACGTATCATTGTGGCCTCCAGTGCATTAATTTCCTTAATAGCCCACTTTTAGGGCTGTTGTCAAAGTAGGAAGGAATGTTTTATATCTTTCCTAAGTTTCTATGTCCTTTCCTTCTGCCTACATTTCAACACCTGACAAAATCTTTTATCTTTGGATTTGGGCTTTCTGTATTCAGGAGTAGTTAGTTGGTCTGTAGCCCTTTTTACTCCATCTCTTGCGCCTTGAAGAATTTAGCACCATATCAACTTTGTTGTTATCCAGTAAACACTTACTGTGGGGAGATGAGATGCTGAAAATAATGTAAAAATTAAATATTCATTGACTTGAAGGTTAATTTGACTAGGAGTGTGTGTGTGTAGGCGGAGTATGGTTTCAAGCTCTATAGTAAGTAGGTTTTCAAATTATATAAGTGACAGGCTGATTTCAGAGCTATCATTTCATCTGACCAAGAATGGAAATGGAAATGAATACACAAAAAGAAAAAGTTCTTATGAATATACTGTCTCACTTATGCTAATAGAGAAAATCTGTACAATTCAGATAACAATGGAGTTAATCCATATTAACATGTTATAACAGGGATCAGGGTGAGGGTTCTACTGATTTGGTCCTTGGCACCTGCATTTAGTATTTCTAAATACCTGGGATGAAAGGTTGAATTTTTTGTTTGTGCAACTTCCATGGTAAAGCTGAGAGTGCTGGCAGGGAGAATTAATCCAAAAGTTATTCATATGGCCTCCATTTGAAATTTGCTCTGTAGAGTAGAAAGGTGCTTCTATGGAAAATGTAGACCAACATTCTGAACATGGATTAAAAATAAAAAACTTCAGAGAGTTTTGCAATACGTGGGGACTCCAGACACAAGAGTAGGAGTGAAAAACAAAAAGAAATAATCAGAACACAGCACCATGTGTTGGCAGATGGATAAAAAGAGGGGCTTCCAAGGCAAAAAGATCTGAAAGCCCAGAGATCCAAAGTAAACTTTCAAGTTTTGGTCTCAGTTCTGCTGGAGACACTAGCAGCTTAGAAATTAGGATACAGTTAGCCGCTTCCCCAGCCTGTTCCTGGGGGCAATTCATAGTTGTTTTTAATTACATCAATGCTGTTGGTCTAAAGAATTAGGAATTTTTTTCCATTCCTCTGTACTAGCTTTTAGCGTATTTACAAAATGTGGTCAGGAAGAAGATTAAAAATAGATCTTCTAATACTGAAATGTACTTGTTACTTTCAGTTAGGAGCTCCAACTTTTGTTTAGTGCTCTGTCTAGAAGAGAATTTGATTTGTTTTAAAGGAGCATTGCATTTTATGGACTATGAGATCTTGTGTTCATCTCAGAGGCTTGTATTTTCACCAGTGACACATCTGACACATAGTTCACTCATCATTGGAAGTAATTGCTTACTTTAAAGTACTGTTTTCCGCAGTATGTGTAAAGTGTTGGCTCCACTTATCCCCAGAGGTTACCTAAGGCTGCTGAATTCTTTCTCTGTGCATCTTCCAGTTTTGTGATGCTTGTGGTAATTAATGGCTGATGTTCTTTCACTAGATAGCTCTCTCATATTTTCCATGTTGAGTGCTCCTATGCATGCATCTGAGGTGCCCTGTAAATAAAAAAATCCTGGCAAAAATTCAGCCGCTTAAAAATTATTTCTCACTCATCATATAAGTTCAATCTTTGTATTATGTTCCCTCTAAGATAAATATTTGAGTTGAACGTAATAAAATCTCATCTTAACTTTCTGCCAAACTGTCAACAGTGAAGTTTGTTCCTGCCTTCCTCTCAATGTCTGAATGTGTTTTTTTGTATGCAGACACATGCACAAGCCTTTATCTCTGTGTAATGATTAAACATGCAGGGTATTCTTTCTTTTTTACAAGCGACTTAGGAAGGTTAAAGAAGTTAAAATTACAAATAACATAGAAAATTTAAATTAAAATTAACATGAAGACCAAATAACCATCACTTGAACTGGAGAAGGACTCCACATGCTTTATTTTGTCTCAGTGGTGTTGCTGTCAGGATAAAGCACAATGGTATGATTTCTCCCCATTCCTTTTAACTCTTGTTTTACTTTAAGGAGGAAGGCCCATTATTAGTTTCAGGATGTAATGTTCCTAGTCTGGGGAAAAAAAAGAAGAAAGCTGAGTATAACAGAAAAATTAAGATTGTCCTGAAGGGCAAAAGTCAAGATAATAAACAGTTTTTAAGGAACTCAATAACAGACAAAAATGACAGGGTTACCAGGCATGTGATGATAGACCAGGGGCTAATGGGTTTAAACTGAAGGATGGTAGGTGTAGATCAGATTTAAGGAGGAAATGCTTTGCTGTGAGGGTGGTGAGGCACTGAACTAGGTTGCCAAGAGAAGCTGTGGATGCTCCACAAGAAGTGAGGCTGCTGGCACCTGCACCAAGCTCCACTGCAAGGATTGTGCACAGCAATTGCAGTGTCCTAGCACAGCCAGAGGGCAGCTAGTTCTCACTCCTGGGGAAGTCCAAGTTATGTCTAGAATTAATACACAAACCTGATGGAATACTAACACATTTATCACTTGCACTTTGAATTCATACTTTACCTAAGTACAGAATATTAGTGAAACTCTTTTTAAAGGGCAAAGGTAATGGAGGAAAACCATCAGCTTTTGTTGCTTTTGGACAAAGATACAGCAATGGACAGTAATTAAAACTGACACAAGTAAGGATAGCGTAAATAGAAGCTTCCATGTAGTCCAGTTCCTGTTTTGCTTAGAAGGAGTATAAAAAAGTGAAATGCAGAGATTAAATGGTGCCCAAGCAAACAAGAGGACCACTGATCATGCTTTAATGTTGGGGAGCAGTGAAGGGAAAATGAGATTCTTCTGTTTTTAGCATCTGGTACTTCTGTGTTCTATTTGGATTTTCTAATAACTTTCTCTAGCATCAATACCCACTATTTATTTATAGTTTTTTAGTTTGAATCTTTTAGCCAAACTATTTAAAATGGTACATTTCTTTTCTCTATTTTTGTGGTTTATTGTGACAGAACCAGTCCATGATAAATCCTCTTGCATTGCTGCAGTATCTGCAGTCACTGTATTGCCTATGTTCCACTGAATGCAGAGGTTAAAATAAATGTTAGCCTTGTGTCTTCCACTGCCAATTATTTCAATATCAATCTAAACCAGATTTTTTTGTCTCCATTATAAAACATTATTCTAGAGCAGAACACTGGTAATGCATTGAAAGCTTACAGGTTTTGGTTTTTTCCAAGAGGAAATGGAGATGGAGATTAGGGACTTAATTGTTCTGTTTTCCAGATGTACTGACAAGCAGGTAGACACATCTGGAGAGGCTTTCTTCCTAAATGGTGAACAGTTCATGCTGTGAAAAACCTTTGACATGCATTCAGAACTTTTGCTCATTAATGCTTGTTGCACTCACCTTTTCTGTTATAATTTGAGTCAAAATTGCCTAGTTTATGACCAGGGTATAGCATGTGGAACTGAACAAGAAAGGATTTGCTTTCCTATAGAAAGGTAACAGTATAGAATATAGGCTGTATTGTGCATTTGCTTTGTTAAGACACCAGAGATGTGTATTTTTAAAGCTAGAAAGATGAATTTTCACAGTAAGTGTATGACCTAAAAGGAGGGATGGATGGATGGATGGATGGATGGATGGATGGATGGATGGATGGATGGATGGATGGATGGATGGATGGATGGATGGATGGATGGATGGATGGATGGATGGATGGATGGTGAGGATACTGAAGAAGTGGATGGAAAAGTTTTCATTAAGGAGGAGAAAAAAAGAGATGTTTTGAGGTTTTTTTTTTGGTTGGTTTGGATTTTTATTTGGGGTTCTTTTGTTTGTTTGGGTTTTTTTGTTTGTTTTTTTTGATGGCTGTGAGAGAAATTCGATGCTGGGGAGAAACGGGAAAATTACAGCAGAGATTTTCTTCTGGAAAATTTATGGTGTGGAGAAAAAATATGCCTTCTTAGAAGTAATTAATATCTTTTATTAACATCATGTCTCAGAACGAGACACTAATTTTGTTTGAAATTCTCTGACAGTAGCTAAATTAGCATGATTGTACTGAGAGAGGTGAAAGCCATAATCTGAATGCTTTCTTCAGATAATTATTTAAATTATAAAAAAGTGATAGAGGAGCGACTTACATTTTTCTCTATCACAGAATAATCATGTGTCAGAAAAGTATGCAAAACTTGAAAAGAAATGTGTGTGAGTTAACAATTTGGAATTCTTTCCCTGGGGATAAAAAGCATTAGATATAATCTGTAGGCTACTACACACAGTCAAATAAAAGGTGGTAAAAATACCAATCCTTGCCATCTTTTTTATTTTCAATGATGAAGTAGTTTTTAAAAGCGTTTTTGAATTAAAGTGCATAAAGGAACTTTCAAAGTATCTAAGCAAGGAAAAATTTACAAGCCCCACATTTATTTAAAAATTATTAATTTCTATTTTGATAAACTGGAAATGAAGTTGAATGTGGAATTCTGAAGTTTATGGCTTGCTATATCCTGTTAGACTGATTTATTTCTTTTACTTTTGCTGTGCAGAAATGCTCTTTTTAATATCTTTTTGAAGTGCTTAGAAAAAGAGAATTTAAATGAAAACAAAAATGGCAATTAAAACCAGGAATATGTATTGATAGAAAATTTAAGAAATTTTACTGTTGAGGTCTTACAGTGTTGAATTAGTCTGGTTTAGACATAGAATTTTTCTGTCCAACTTGGTATCATACATAAAATGAGTGAGACCTTATCTAAAGTTTTAAACCCCTCAAGAATTTAAACCAACTATTATGTCCTGTTGATTTTTTTGAACATTAATGTTTTCTCATCTCTTGAAATATGTAAATAAAGCCCCTCAAAAACCTACAAGAATTAATGCAGCTGAGTTTCCTTTTTTTAAGTTACTCACTTGTGGCTGTGTTAAAAATTCAAGTAAATTCAAATAAAGTAGATGGAACAATATGGTGAAATTTTCCTAGTTTTATTTGCTCCTCATGGGCAGTGTTACAGTTCTACCCCTGCCACCACACACAAGAAATTGATTTGGCAACCAAGTTAGAGAAGGACAGAACTGTTAAAAGAAATCTTCCCTAATCCCTGCAGGGGCACAGCATGACATGGCTTTAACATTATCCTAACATTTTTTTACATAAATAATAATTTCACAGTTGTCAGAGAAGTGTTCAGAGAAAGTTTATAATGTTTAGAATGCTGTAGCTGGTCAGTAAGAAGCAAAAAGTCATTCCTTTACTGATACAGTGGGAGAGAAAAAAGGACCACGAGAATAAGATGTGTAGTGATGGGGCTAAATCACACTTTATATTCCTAGAAGACTGTCCCATTTTGTTGTGGAAAGAAAAGGTTTGTAGGAGAAGCTGCATCATCAAACCCCAATTAATAATTAGTCTTTTATATAGGAAATAGGAGGCAGAAGATTTAATCACAATAAAAACGAAATGATTTTGAGCTTACCTAACAGTAGTCTGGTTGTTTCATGCCCCCTCCTCAGTAGGGAGGACAGTTCTGTGCACCAGGACTCTGATAAGCACACATAAAAGGATATTGCTGGCAAGTAATGGACTACAGACTCTGACCCATTTGAATGACACATGTCCTTACATAGGGTAAGAGAAATGATGGAATCAAAGCAATGAGAGAGAGAAGGAAAGAGTAGACATTTCTTCCTTTTCTGATTCTGGGATGTATTAATGCTGAAATAAGGAAAATATACTGGGCATCACAGGGAGATTTTTTTGATAACATGATTTTTTCCTTCAAGTTATGAATTTTTCAGAGCCAATTTTTTTTTCTGCTGAAATGACATAGATTGATTTTCTACTCACATACCGAATCCCATGAATAGGGAATTCCATAGTCTACTGTCACATATATGCCTACTGTTTAGTTAGCAGTGGCATTTTTGGATTTCCATTTGACATAAGACTGTTGGCAGTTCTCAGTTTCCTGTTTATACAGATCAATGAAAAGCCTTGAGTTCCATGTCTTAAACTTCAAATGTATTTTCAAAAGCTTCTTCATTATCTCCTAGGTTTTGCCCCAGTGAAGTGAAGACCATGGACATTTTTCCAACTGCTGCTAGGTGTCAGTTTAAAATCAGGGAAAGCAGTAAAAAAATTAGTTCAAATGTGTAATCTTATACACTGCTTGAGTGTAGCATCACAGTTGCTGGATTACTTGACTTTAAATTCATTGTTTTAAAAAATACTTTAAAATATTATATGGAAGAATAATATTAAATAGAGATATAATCTTCATTCTCTCATGGTTTTTAATGCATTCAGCCTTTTGTATAGCAAAAAGTCATGCTGATTCAATAATTAGAAAATTTAAGTACTGTCTCTAAATGCTGAAACCATTGAAAACACATTTAAGAATCCAAGCAAGATGGATTTGGCAAGGTTTGCAGTCCAGGAATCTGGAGATTTCACTGTGTGTTTATGTTTCATTCTCAAATTCAGTCAAATATGTATCTTCAGATGATGTTAACTGGAATAATTCTGGCCTTTGTACAAGGCTGATGATTTATTCCAGGGATGCCAGGCTGTGTCATGCAGAACTGCTCAGCTTGGGAAGCAGCAGTACACTGCTGGGACTTTTTTGCTCCTGCTAACCCTCCTTGCAATTTAACTGAGCTGGTTGATGTTTAACAGAACAGAACTCTAGCTGATGCTGTTCTAACTTTCCAGGGATGGATCTTTTTGGATGGCACCGCATGATGCTCTATAAATGTAATCATTATTTTCATAATGTTCTGTCATGGCAAACAAAAAATTATAGAGCTATATAACACCACTTGTGCCAAGTCCTTTGCATTACCTGGGGTACCTTGATTAAAGGTACATAATTTAAGCCATGATAGAAGAATATTTTTCTGCTGATCTGTCTGTGAATTAGAAGATGTGGAGCAGATCTATCACTTAGGAATTTCTTTCACTTGTCTGAACTGCACATAACCAGCCAGAGGGATAGCAGACATTATATTTTTAATTTGAATGAGTGTTGGCTTCCCTTTATATTACAATTTTAAACCCCATCTGTCAGAATGTCTTTCAAATTGTTTAGGTTAAGTAGAATGACATGAAAACAATTCAATATGTACAAGGATTTTTTTAATTAGGCAAAACCACAAGTTTTCAGTATGACAAAAAATCTGGTCTAATATTTTTCCAAACGTACTATGTCGAACTAAAAGAGAAGGACACTAATATCAAGTAAACTCCTCCAACAATGTTTTTGGGTCATGTTTCTTTAAAAAAATCAATAAAACTAACAAGGAGGAATATTATCTAACCCTGGAACAGAAACAAAAAGAACAAAAGAACTCAGGAACAATCAGTAACTCTGTGTATATGTGTGTATATATATATATATATATATATATATATATATATATATATGCATTGTATATGCATATATATATATATATATATATATATGCATTGTATATGCATATACATGTGTGTGTGTGTACACACAGAATTTTTTTCTTGAAATAATTTTTGCGTTTCGCTGAAAAATGCCACCAAGATGATCCATGGTAGCTTTGTCAGAGTGAGTCAACTTGGGGATTAGAACTGTCAAATGCAGAAAGTATATCAGTCACTCTTCCTTTCTATAGAAAATGAAGATGCCAGTTTGATGAAAGGCAGAGCATGTTTTAATAACTTACCCCTTTTAACCATCTCAGAATAGAGCATCTAACATGGCCAGCAGCCTCATCAGTGGGTTCATTGTTCCAAATTCTGCTGCTGCAGGCTCTGCTGGAATTAACTGGGTAGGCCACAGCACACAGATTTACCTGCATTTTGACAGCTGTAATTCTGTTACCAATGCAGGGAACAAGCAAGTGTGGGCTTTGAAGAGAGCCCAGCAGACACCCCGTGGGCTTGTTCACGCAGCTAAAACTGGGTTACGTGGGCTTTGCCTATGCCAGTGCAGAACAGGGCATGCCTGCTGCTGGCCCCAAGGGCAAGTGTCACAACACAGCTCACGTCTACACGGCCTCTATTCCCAAAATAGAGAGGCCTGGACTGTAGTGCCAACTGGGAGCCATCGCTGGCCTTTGCTGTCCCCAGCCTGTTCCCTGGGAGGGCAGTAATTGGCACTGGCTACAAGTGGGCTGTGGGGCATGAGCAACCACATGCCAGGGCTGGGGGCCATGGGCTCGTCTGCATCAAGTGATGTCTGCACACAGGGCCACACGTGGCAGTGCCCAAACAAGCTGAAATAAAGCTGCCCTAAGTGTGCCTCACTCAACCACTCTTCAGAGGCTGAACCTAGGAAAGCATGAGCAAGAAATTAGCTGAGGTTAAAATAGTATTCACACTGGATTCTGGCTTTAAGCAATATAGAAGCAGTTTTTTCACCTCTCCATACCTCTGTGTTTGTTGTACAGGAAAGGAAAGTCTAAATAATTTCTCCGTGTTTATGAATTCCCAATGTGCATTAACATTCAGTGCAATAAACTGGAAAATGCCAAGTACTATTTTAAAGATTCCTTTTATAGAAACATAGGGCTCATACTTGGTCCTTTTCCTTGCAGGCACTAGAGCCTCAAAAAGAATAATGAAGACTACTATAATCCTACTATGTTAAAGAGACTGATCTCAGCTTTTTACTTTCATGTAAAAGAAAGTGTCTTTATATTAAGGGAATGTTTTCTCTAGGTTCATTTGGATTTTTTTCTACAATGTTCAATGTTTTTAGTTTCTGGGAGCTGTAGAAAAGAAAAAAAAATATTTTTAGACATGTATAAAATGATCTGATTCATTCTCCAGAAATCAATGTTTATCAATATTAGGATGTTCTTTACCTGCATCACGGAGAATCGTTGCACTGCTTATGTGGGAAGATACTAGAGTTTATGCTAAAAATCTCCCAGAATCTGGGGATAAACAGAAATTTGGATGTGGTGACTAGCAACATGACAACAGTGAGTGGACATTAAGTGAGAAGAATGTTGAAGGAGGGAAGTTGAGTGCCATCAATTCTTTGAAGCTGAGAAGCTGATAAAAAACCCTCTTGGCATTTATCCTTGGGATCTCTTTGGATGCAAATTCCCAGAGTAGTAGAACAAATTCATACATTCTAGTGTTTGATATGATTAGAGCAGGAAATAGCAGGTTCAGAATGATCAGGATTTGAGGAGACAGTGCAGCATCCTAGGTAGGAGAGGAACAATTCTGCAGCTGAACAGAGATCATGTTGTATCAGGGCATCAAGGTTCCAGTGGGCTCTGGTTTTCTATAAATAGTATTAAAACTCCAGTGGGAGGGAAGGAACTTGGGGCCAAACCATTGGGCTGGAGTGGATTTGCGTACCTCTCCTTAAACCCTGTAACCAAAGCTATATGCTGTTCTGTTTGGTAGTTCCTCTGTATGTCCATTCTGCCAAATTCTCCTGCCATAGTTACACCCACTGGAGAACATTTAGTGCAGTCAATGCAGTTTCTCAGGCTTGACAGCAGGGTAACTGAGTCAGTCTGAATTATCTCAAAAATAACATGACAGAGTCAAGAAAAGCAAAAGCTCAGAAATGCTGCTGCTATTTTCTAAAAGAATCTGATGGAAAAATTGAGGAGAGGTAGAAAGAATTTGTTGTTCTTCCAATAACGTAGGATAATTTTCTCCACAAGTCCTCTGCTGTCTTTGCTGCTGTATTATTCAGAGACAAGAACTGGGATGGAAACACATAGTGAATTTGAATACTATCACCCAATGTGGGTTTTGTCTCATCAGTATGACTTAAAAAGCACTGAAAAGTTTTGATTTCTGTATATTAGCAAGTGCTTTGCAGAATCTGAAGCCTCACACACAGAGGCCCCACTCCTGAGCTGATAGACTTTTCTCTTTTGAGTTATTGGGAAGGATTGCATCTCAAGAATACAAATAGTTGAGAGCTGCAAAGTGTTTCTGAAGCATTAGAGCAATTTTCCATGATTTCTGCTAATGGCACAACCCAATACTTACTAAGTGGGAGACAAAAGTGGAGATGCTCAGGGCCAAGCCACAGACATGAACATATTATAGTCTGATTGATCATGTTTAGCAAAAAATTCATTTTCCACATTAGCAGCATGGACTAACCAATAGGCAAGGCCTAGAGAACTATTTACATTACATGAACCACAGTTGCTAAAAACCTTTGGAAATGTACTGCAGCACTTTTCCTTAATGTCACTAAATCCTTCAGAGTAAGTGACCCAGATATCAAATACAAGTTGAATGTGTCACTCACATAGCAGTCCACACAGGTATGCTAGAAGCCAAACACCTCCAAAGATTTTCAATTTAGAGATACTAAATGTACTGAGTGTAAACATTGCCTAAACTATTCTAAAACTGAAAAAACAAAAGTGCCTAGGAAAAGAAAATGAGCTTCCTATGAATAAAGGATAGAATTATTTAAAGGATCCAGGACAATCTAAACTTTAAGTTGCAGTTATAATGCTGATAGCTTGCTTTAATGGGGCAGCTGTACCAAGAAAACTACTGATAGAGGATCAAATCTGATATGTGCAATAGCCACTTATAAGTGCATATATGTAATATGAAGTGATGAGAATTTATGTTTAATAACAAAATTATCCTTGTGAAATCTGTATGTTGTCCAAGCACACTATGTTCCATAAAGATACGACCAGAATAATTTAAAGGACAAAAAAAAAAATATTATCCATAGTCTGAGGCAGAAAAAATATTCCTTCTTACAGCTTGTCTCATAGTCAGAGACACAGCTATGTAAAATGCCCTCTCATTAAAAAAAATAAAAAGAGGGTTAAAATAGCTCAGACATATAAAATGTATCTTTTTTTAATCTTTGCCAACTCTATCAGCAGAACTGCCTGTAGATAGCCTCACTGAAGACTGAGGCAGATATCCCTACTGCAGGAAATTTTGATTAAAATGATTATGAGGATATGTCCAGGGTATGTATTGGTTTTCAAACATTTTGCCTTCCCATTTCACTATGAATCCTGCTTCAGGCACTTCCAAACTGCAAAAATACTACAATATAATCTTGGAAACATTTTTTTAAATGAGCCAGCTGGCTTTCTTGAAACCAAACCAAATCCTTGTACGCTTATATCTCCTCTTAATATATTTATCACCAATTATCACTATGATGGTTTAAAGCTGAGTGGTCACATTATTACAGACACTGAACTGAAAAAAACTAACCCTGCAAAATGCAATAATTCTGTCTGTGAACACCAGGAACAGCACATGGAGGGTCTGGGTTTAGTGCTGTGAGACTGGGATGTGACCAAGCTATGAGACAGGCTCTGCATGCTCCCAGTTTCCAGATTCTTGCCTTCTCACAAATACTGTTACAGCTGCTGAGCTTTGACACCATGGTTTGAAATAGATTTATTCCCAATTCCACTGATGACCCAGTAAGAATGACTTGAAAAGAAAAACACTTGGACCAAACAGTTTTCTGAAGAGATGAATGCCTGTGGGAATGATTTATATTAAAAAAGAAACATTTTACTGACAGCCCTAAGTAGACCAGCAATCCTTTCTGAATTCTGAGGGACTGAAATTTTATCCAGCTCTCTGAATTGGGTGTCTGTTATGAAATGGTATATTTCTGCTCAAGGAAATTATTTTACATTGTTACATTCAGCAAACCCACTAAGAATGGTTTGTACATTTTCAAAGAGGGCAACAGATTTTTAGTTCTACATAAATACTCTTTGAAATATAGAGAATATAGATAACAAGAGGAGACCATAGATAACCATTTCCTTTCAGACTGTACCTCATCTTCTCTGTAAGGGCAGAAACAGAAGAATTTCAAATGCACTGAAAGAACTTTGATGTCACCACAGTGGGCCCCCAGCCAGGTAATAATTAGCATTGACTCCATGATTCACAGAAGGCTGATCAATCTCATTATTATATCATTTTTAGGAAACCCATTGCTTTTATAGACAGTTACGCTACAATTTGACCTAATTTGTCCTCCAATCCAAATACCATCACCATTGGCTAATTAAGAAACCACCCTGGGGTAAACAAATCTCCATAACATATTCCAGATGTTCACAATAACAGGTGCAGCAAGTGAAGATAAGAATTTTTTCTCATTCTTTTCTCTGATCTTCTCACAGACTTTTCCCCAGGACAATGCCTGGCAAAGTTGTTTCTCTCTGCAGCCAGAGAGCTGCTGCCACACTTTGAAGCATGAGTTCAATTGATATGAAAATATATACATTGAAAATGTCATCCCATACTTAGAAGAGTTCTCCTTACTCCTTCAGCTTGAGCACTTCTACAGAGCAAGCACCATCCAAGTCTGTGGGGAACCTGAGGCAAAAGTCATTGTCCAAGTATTGGTGCTCCTGTAAAAGACCTTAGAAGCCATTCCACAGCACACTGTGACACTATGTGACAGGACAGGAGCAGATTAAGTGCAGAACACTTCATCCATCACTCATCAAGTGACTGCAGCCGTTGTTTAAAATGTCAACAAACCAGGGGAAGCAATATGATTTATAGATTGCACTAAAGTGACTTCAGTTCTGTACACTGTCTGGATTGTAACAGGTTGAATTCAGTAACTGTCCATTCCAAGAATAAGTTTGAATCCTAAATTAATTGTCAAAGTACTTTTCTTATGTGTCATAAAGAAAATAGGAAGCTTTAACAAGTATTAAAAACTAAAATAATTCCTAGGAAATCAACTGAAACTAAGTGAGAGGATATTTTACTGATGGGATTTAAATAAGTATCAGTGGAGCTGTTCTGTGAAACACTTAATAGGATAAACCACTGTAAAAAAATTACACCGTACTCTCAGCACTGAGAAACGTAAATGGTATTTGGAGGTAGCTAATTGGTGTAGGAGAGCAAATGAGCAACAAACCACAGAAGACAACCAGTTCATCTGCAAGAATACAAGAAGATAAATGGACTTTTTTTTTACAGGGAAGGTCACTTGTGAGTCTTTATAGCCTAGCATGTTAATCATGATTTACTGTCATCAATAAAAAACTGCTTTCCAAAGCAGTGATAACTATTGTAGACTGTTCTCATTTGCAGTTGAAACAAAGAAATAACAATGGCATATCAGGCTCTTTTCCTTTCCTTTCTCATGCTACTCCTTTTAGAATCAGTTTATCTCACCATTTTTCCAGGGTTTTTTGTATTTTGGTTTGGTTTTTATTACCTGAAAGTAGTTCTGATTTTGGAAATGCTGAGGGCCACCAAGAGAAAGTTAAAAAAAATAACTATGGTTTTCAGTCTGTTAAATACTTCAAAACCATTGGCTTTTTACTGTGAGTTTTGAAGTGTTCCTACAGTTTCCACTACTAAGAAACTGTGTCTGAAACCCAGCTCCTGACCCAGGGTCAGTATGTGATAAAAAGTCTCTATGACAGCAGTGGGTCAGCCCAGTTATCACCTGAGCACTCACACAGCTCTTCACTCACTTTCCCTGCCCAGCAGGATGAAAGAGAAAGGGCAAGAGAACAGGGGTGAGAAAACTCAAGGGTCAGAACTAACCAAGTACTGCTGTGTGAAAACCAGACTGGATTTGAAGAACTTAATGTTTAATTATTGTTTTGGTAATGGGAAACAAACAAACAAAAGACAAACATCTAAAACACCTATCCTTCCTCTTTACCAGCCTCAGCTTCAGACTGCTCTCCTCACCTCTTGTCACCACTCCAGTTCAGCTCAGTCCCTTCAGGGAGGCAATGAGCAGCAAGAGGGAAGGTGGTCACAGATGCAGCTGTTTCTTTCAGTCCCTTTGGTAGTGTGCCTGCCCTGCCATGGAGCACCTCCTTCCCCTCTAACTGTGGTGTTCTCTTTGTTGCTCATCATTTTTTTTGTTCATTCCTCCTTTTCCTGCTCTCTCATTCCCTCCTCTGATGTCTCCCCATCAGTATTTTCTGGTCTTAAGCATGTTTTTACAGAAGTGCTGCCAGTTTGGTTGAAGGGCTCTGCTGTGTCCTACAGTGGGCCTGCTGCAGAGCCATCTGTGCCAGCAGAACTGGCTGTGTCCAGCACAGGGCAGGCCCTGACCTCCTTCCACAGAATTCCCTCCCCTTCTAACAAAACCTTGCCACCTACACCCAGTGCAGGCAGGAATTTTAATTCAGTGCCAAAGTACAGGAAATAATGGAATTCTCTTCCTCTTAATGACATATTCCCCAGCTAACAGTTCTGTAGATGCCCCCTCAGCTCAAAATTGGGAAACTTTTGACAGGATATTTTGCTAGATATTCCTAGTGGGGCTACCAGGCACTTTTGGCTAAAAAGTGCTAAATGCTGTGCTCAAGAATGGGTACAATGCAATACAACTTCCTCATATCCAAAAATAAATAATATGAAAGTTCTAACAGAGAAGCTAAATTTTATACTGGCCCTGATTTTATGAGGATGTTTCAAGCTCACTCTTTGTTCTGTGTGCCACCAGTCAGGTCAGCTAACTTTGAACTGAAGAGTAGTAAATCTGTTTCCTGGGACAAAAAAAGTCCAGGGAACTTTCTGGCACACAAGGGATGCTAGCCAATTTTGGAAGAAAAATAAAAAGTTGGGGAAACGGGTATTACTCCTTCACACTACTTATCCACTGGCTGATTTTAATTGGCTTCACTTCTGTTTTAGGTGAGCACAAAATTGATTCAGGAGAATGGAATAGGCTTCTACAAATATTTTTCTGATTATCAATATTCTTGAAAAAAATGTGTTGGCTTAAGAGGATGAAAATAGCAACAGAAATCTCCACAGCCTTGCTATGTCCAACCACTGCTTAAAGTTATATATATATTGTGTTAGAAGAACCTATGATTGCCCTTTTGCATGTAAACCATTTGCAGTGCATAACTAAAGGGATGGCAGTTTTAATAATAATAATGTAATTGCCCTTTGAGTAATTGTGCACATTATATTAATTCAGAAGCTTTGACTTTGATTTACAGCAGCATCAGAAAATGTTTTGATTCTACAAAGCGCAGTTGAAGACTTTCATCAGCCTACAGCCTTCAGGCACATAGGTCTTTTTCCAAAAATAGTTTAACTCCTTCTACCAAATGGAGAACACCTAAATCAAAACTCTTCAGTGTATATGTCTGCTATGTATATTGTGTAGCACAGAGAGTACTGCAATTAGTCACCCCTTCCCAGTGGTAATTACTGGAAAAAGTTTAAACTTCAGGAACAGTGTGTCTCTTTTCAAAACCTATCAATCATTTTTTAAATTTGCAGATTATATAAAACATTCTGTGTGCTCCCAGTCTGTTAAATCTTATTGTTACATCTAGCCTGAAGACCTCAGTTCATTGGCATTTTAGAATGCAGGGGGATTTAAAATTTATATGTGGGGTTGCTAACTTTATTAACAGCTATAGTCTTCTTATGTTTTTCTGTTTCCTTTATTTCAGGATCTGAACAACAGAGTTAAGTGAGTCATTAGCATCCCTGTTAAATAATATTTGATAAGGCAGACTTCCCCAGGCAAACATTTCAGTTTTAAGCTCATTATTTTAAACAGTTCTAAATCTTTAAATAAGTTACTTTTACATTGAGACCTAAACCAGTTAAGCTTGCAAGGTTTTATTTCTGAACACATAAACATTTTTGCTGCTGTTCTGCAACTGTTGGTTGTTGCTGTATTCATGTTTCCTTTTTAACAGAACAAAATACTGCTCACCCTCTCAAAGTATAGAAATCATAAATCAGAGTGTGGGGCAGTCATGATAGTAAAGGTAGCACTAGCTTCTGGTGACTGCTGTGAATTGGAAAGGATGTGGTAGTAAAAAATCCAAAGATTGTGTGAGCCTTGATGATAAAAGTGGGAAACATTGAAGGTACAATGTGTCTTGTGAGGGTGTGGTTCAAAGCTGCAGGCAAACAAGTTGTTCATATGAAAGTTTCAACCTCTAGCAATCCATTCGTTTACTGTAAGAATACAAGAAAAAGATGCCTGAAACGAAACAGCCTGAAAACCTCTTTGTTTCTATTTATCTGGGAAGTGGAAAGGCTAGTAAATGAACAGTAAACAGACTTGTTACTTATTGAACACAGTAGCAGCAATGTGTGTGCATGATGACAAAAATAATAATTCTCATAGTGCAAGATGAAAAAGGGAATTTTTAGAATAAAGTAATATTTAACACTATCAGTGAAGTTACTGTTAACAACGTATGGGTTTGGAATAAGCCCTTATGTATAATGATCAAGGATTACACATAATATAACGCAGGTAAACTAAAACTGTGTGCCCCATGAATCATCTGTACAGAATGATGTTGAGACCACTGAGATTAGCTAGCAGATGCAACAGTATACTTTTCAATTGTTCTCGGTTGTGGGATACTCAGTCTAGAAAGAACTAGTCTCAGGATATTCCATTTTCAGGACAACACCTCAATACCCTTCAATTTCCACAACCATGGCCAGTATTCTGCAGCTGTATTAGATGCACATTGTATGATCTTTGTGGATGTGTGTGAGGCAGGGAAGGGGAGGTCTGTGCTGCACAGGACAGGAAATCCCACTGACAACATAAACTAACCATCCTGTTATGTGGTGTCACCCTGCAACAGGTATATTAAAGAAAGTCCAAGAAATATGTGAGTCCATGGAATGAGCAATAGGAGCCATGATCACAGGAAGCAGCAGAGCAGCATGCTGCATTTTCTTGATTAGCAGAAATTGCTGCTGGTCTTTGTCCTATCCTTTACAGGCATCTTTCTGAACACTAACTTATTGTAATGAAGACCTGCACAGACAATTATATCATAACCCTAGCAAGGAGAAATCCTCAATAGTCATAAACCCAGGTTTTTGCAGTGAAGTCTTTCTCATTGCATTTGAAATAAAATCAGACAATATGCTTGCAGAGAGGCAGATATGTGCACCATTTTATCAGGAGGCAGGTTTTAAATATGGTGGTGACATTTCCAGCATTTTGCTATAAAAAGCAATAAGCTGGAGTGGAAGTGTCTCAAACCTGACATTCAGCAAGAGACTCAGAATACTGTTATTTTATATCTTTTACTAGTGAATTATTTAAATTCTCACTGGAGCTATTGTTGCTATGGTTCCCTATGCTGGCATACATGTTTATCTGCACATTCCCTTTTGCTGAGGTTACCTCATATGACAGTGAAACAAAAGGAGACACATGCTTGAAGTCTTCATCCTCCAGAATCAGAAAGTCTACAGTCTGCTGATGTAAAGTACTTCAGAATAATGACCTCAAACACACTACCAGATAGTCTGAAAGGTGTGTAGGATGAATCTTAATTTTGTGATGGAAAGTGTTGTAAGTGCATTGGCTCAGCTCCGAACAAGCTGGGCCATTTTTATAGCACAGAAAGTGCATCTCTGTAATAAGATTTGGTGCTAGACAAAGAATTTTCAGCTCAGTCCCAGCCAGTTAGCACAGTTTCCAGAAACAGCATTGTTTCTGTTCTGCTTGGGCAGTCTTTGTCCTGACACAGAGTAGCTTTCAGTGCTCTAGTGCATTCTGAGGTAATAGCTTGCATCCTGAAACTAGCAGAATTGTGTCAGCTTATCTGCCCCACCACCAGTAACTCAGCCTCATGCTGCTACTATTGCTTTACTGCTTTCAGCAGACAAACCAGTTTGTCTGGAGACCCTTGGATAGCTTCATAGTAACCCTTGGAACAGTACTGAATGTGTTCACTCACCACAAGCTTGGTCACTGATGAGAGCAAAACAGAACCTGCTTTAATTAAAAAGAGAGCTGTAAAGAACACAGCGTCAGTCAGGGTTCAGGATCCACTCCTCAGTGAATACTTTCCCAACAAAGTATGAGGTTGCTTCTCTCACCTGTGTTCTACATGCTGTAAGAAGAGATGTACTTGGTACAGAGATACAGGTGCTTGTGGGTCCCATGGATGCTATGCCTGAGGTAAACAGCTCTTCTGAAAGAAGCTACAGTGGCCATGAACACACTTCAGCTGAGCCAGGTTTACTTGAAAATTTCAAGTAAAAACAAAATAAAAACCAAAAGATATACTTGTTTAGTTCTCAGTGTCTCCTCTCCTCAGTGGCTGAGTTGTACTGCTCACTGCTGGGTGAGGCAGGAGGAAGGGCTCTCTTGCACATCTCCACAAGGACTGACCTTAAAATTTACTGTGTTATGCACATGGTAAATACTGCATTAAGCCCAGCACAGTACGAAAAATGCAATAAACCCCAATGGGAGAGACATTTATTGTACTCCTCCTGCCCCCTATAGTCTAGTAAAAGCCAGTCAAAAATTCTCTCTCCTGGTTTTTGCGATATGGGAGAATTTTCAATCTAATCCCTTCCTCTTCCTTTTCCATGCAACACTGACCTAAGCATGCTCAGTGCAGCAGAGTCACGCAGAGCAAACAATGTTTTGTTGGGGCAGAATTCAGCCATGTTTATTTATATAGCTAGACTAATCACTGCAACCTTCTGACGGTCACCATGTGTCTGGCAAGCTTCAGCTGCGGTGTTCTGGGAAGCTACAGCCTCGCTTTCTCCCATGCATTCCCCTATGCAGCCCCGAAGGAGAGAGGGAGCACTGGGAGACAATGAAAACCCAGCTTCTCTATCTGCATATTAGACCAGCTGAACTTTTGCTCCCTCCTTATTCTTCCTGTCCACATCCTGCAAATCCAGCAACTGCTTGAGACTGTTCTTTATACAGAATACATTCTGAGGTGAAACACTCGTAAGAGCTAGTGCTGCATGCATTTTCACATGAACTATCGCACTTAGAAACAAATGCTATTTAAAGTGGTTTGTCCCAGGAGTCTCTCTCAGTTAGCACAATGCACTTTCCCAGAAGGGGTTCAATTCCAGGTCTTGAACTTGTCCCACGCTCCCAGACCTCATGGGCCAAAGAGAGTGGCAGAGTCGTTAAGCCCAAACCCTAGCTGAGACCCGGCACCCTGATAGCTCAGTTGTGAGCCATTCAAAAATGAGGTTTGTATATTCAAAGGGGAACTCAAACTTGTGTCAATTAGAAACCCTGCTACCTCAAGGAAAGGAAGTGGTGCTCTAACCACTCCTGGGAAATAAAAAAGCTGTCCATTGCACTTTTTCCCTTCCCAAAGAAAACCCCCAAGGAGATTCATAATTATGAGCAGGGGGAAATTTGAAAAAGCAAACTGAAAACTACTAATGTTTTGCTATTCCTACTCATTTTTGCTGTAAAGCTGTCTAGAAACCTGAAGCACTTCAACAGAGACCTGATTTATTTTATTGTAGTGCTAAACATCTGCCTTTTGTGAAGAGTGTCCAGTTCAGAATGACAGAGGCATTGAAGTTGATAGGGAATATAAGGTATGTATAGGAAAGGGTGTCTTGGAATAAAAGAACCTTTGTTTTTATTGTTTTTCTCTCTCCTCCTGTATTCTAAAATTATCTAGCAAACAATGCAGATGATTTACAGCTGTCTGTTTCCTTTCAAATCAGTGATGCTGCACTGATTGGCACCTCTGGGGAAACCCATGAAGGTAGTGACAATCTTAAGAACTGCAATCATCTGCTTCAGGCTCAAGAACATTTCTTATCAAAGGTTTTCAGTCTGGCTTTAGAAAATATTGGTATGATTTTCCTGTGTTCAGGAATCAGGGTTGAGAAACAAGAGCTCAATTTTGTTATTTTTGTTTGTATTTAACATGCAAGATAGAAGTCATGTGTTCTCAGGAAATGCTTCTGTTCATGTTCTGAGGAAAGAGGACAGAATCACTCTCATCGCCCTTTCTCTGTTTATTTGCTACTGAGTTTCCCAAACATCCATTAAAAAGAACAGAAGCTGGAGTTTTGCCGGCTGTCTGGGAATTTCAGAACATGGGCCAGAATAAAACTTGCTATCATGTGGCTTCCATGCACTCAAAGATAATTGATACAGAAAAAGGCTATTACCATGCATCCCCAGCAGAATTTCCATTTCACCTGTTCCATTTTTCATGTATGCACAAGTACCTGTCTGCAGAAAGAAAAGACTTAGTTTTAAGATCAGATACAGATAGATTCTTGCAAAATCAATTTTAAGACTAGAAGAAACCTTAATAATCTCAGACTTACTCACCTGCATGCAAGTGATAGGGTTGGTAGACAGCAAATCTGTGTATTTTCTGCTTCTAGCAGATATTCAAGGTTGATACAAGAAGTACTTCAAGAATATAAGAATCATTAAGAGAGATCTTTTGACAGATAAATGGAATGGCCACATTGCCATCTCTTTAACAGCTGCCCATGTTTTTTGCTCTCTTTGCAGCAGACTATGATTAACTACAATCAGTTCATGTATTGGTACTTACAGACTGGCAATTAATTTGGGCAAATCACTGATCCTTATCCCAGTGTTTCAGTAGCCAGTCATCTACTTTTGATAAACTGTGGAGGAATTTGTGACTAAATGCATGATTTTTTTTTTTTATGTTTCAGAGCAATGCTCCCTAATTATACACTCATCCAATAATTTTTTTATAGTACCGGAATTTGCAATGTCTTGTTGATAATTTTGGAGCTGAAGTCCAGGATCTGTTGTCAGATGGAAGGCCTTGTATACCTCCTCTGATAATGGAGAATGGCCAAGAGATCCTGTGTAATAGCCCTGATACTGAGGGCAGTAGGATTGCCCCAGTGTGGTGACCCAGCTGGGCTGTTTAGCTTTAATGAAATAGAAGGTAAAGCTGATGTGCTTCAAGCTCAAGCATTATATTGCTTCAGGGCATTTCTTTGTGGGGGAAAAAGTCATGAGCAAACACATCTGATACTTAATCAATAATCTTTTCATTTTGACACCTCCTCACCTCCTAAAGGAGACAGCCCTCAGGGCATAGGGAATGAAATGGAGTCACTGAACTATGGTTTAAAACCTTTCAGCAGATTGAAAATAGCTTTCCAATATTAACAATTAATTTAATCTCTGCCTGCAGAGGTTTTCTGGGCTAGTACTCAGACAAACTTGTATTGGTATGAGAAGATAAGAGAACATATGGGGAAGATTGTTCCTGTTAAGCCTTTTGAAAGATTAGCAGTATCTACAGTGATGTATGCTCTTGCAATTTCTGTTTGCAGCCTTTAGTTTAACCTCTTCAAATCTTTGATATAATACTAGAGGTGCTTATAAACCTGATAGAGTGGATTTTTAGAATATGGAGCTAGATAGGAGTTAAACTGGGCTCTAGGTGCAAAGAATGTGTTCTTATTTTTATTTCAGTGAGACATAAATTTCAGGAGCTACATTTCAGAGTATATATTTCAGGATTTAATTCATCCCCTGGGTCTCAATAATGCTCTGATTTATACTCCACATAATCCCCTAAATCAGTGCTCCTACTCCACTCCCTATCTCTAGCTACCAGTTAATGCTGTGCTTATTCTTGTATCATAACTCTCCCTCAAGGCTGTGTAAATGTCCTTGTTGATCAGAACAGAGATGGTGTGTGTTTCTGATGGGCAGAAAAATGGAAGAAATGGATACCAATCCTGACACCAAGACCTCAGTTACAACGTGTGGCCCGTTGTTACACACAGCTGTCGACAGCGCGTGGTGTGTGCTGAAGGGCATGGCACAGCTCTCCCTACACAAAAGCCAGCAGGAGAGTTTGTGTGCAGTAATTATACTTTCCACTATCATCTCCCTTGTGATCTCTCCCTTTCTAAAATATCCATGTAAGACATTCTGTGAAAGTTTGTTCACCTTTCCTCAGAGAAGTAACACCATACCCGCCCTTTGACATCTGAAAGACAACTCCTGCCCTTTTAGTGAAGCAGAGGGATTGGAATGCAGTCAAGCCACTTCTGCTGAAGTAATTTTACTTTTCCTGTGTCACGAAGAAACACAGCAAAGAGTGAATGGTGTTTCTTCTGTTTCAGAAAACCCATTATTTGTGTTAATGTATTGGAACAAAAATAGTACTGCTTGGTATATGTGCCAGCATGTGATGCTGTTACTTGCTATAGGGTCATGAAAAATCCATGCAGTATGTGTTGGTTAAGAATGTCTTTCTTTTCTAAGACCCAAAATGCAATACTTCACTGAAACATTGATTCAAAATAAAAATATCACAGAAAACTTGTCCCCAGCATGGTACCTTTAAAGCCATTTAAAATGAAGAAAGGAAGAAAGGTCACATTAAAGGGAATGCAAGTTGTATTTAATTTGGATAAACAGACTAACTCTCCAGAGCAGGAACTGTCTCCTTATGTGTCAGTGCAGTGCCTTACACAGCAAAGCACAGTGGAGCCTTTAGACCCTTGAACAACACCACCACTCGGGATTTTTGGAGTTAAGGGAAGGGCTGAGGCCCTTAATTGATTTTAATTGGCATACCTTTTTTCCTCTGGCTTTTATTTGTATCCTTTGCATCTCAGCATACTTAAAATACAAGCAAGTTACATTAGAGAGACTATGCTATTAAGGAATATAATTTTCTAAAGCTTGCTGGGAGGATTGTTGTGGCAGAGAGGCCTTTTAGTTGTGTCCATGGAGAAATGTAAGAGAGGACCAAGAAAATGGCAAAGTAATTGCATGTGATATTTCAATAAAAAAAATATCCAAAGAGGGACAGTTTGCAATGTAATTTGAACTACTGAATTTCAAAATAGAAAATTACTTGCCTAATAAAAATCTCATTGGTTTCAGTTCTTATATGAGTAGCCACTTATTGCCTTTTATTCTATTGACAATATTTACACCAAAAGTTGTGTATCTCTGTAGGTACAACTGAAATTTCAATTTCACAATTATAATATTTATGGTCTTTAACCAGTGGCTTCATGTAAAACAAAACAAGACTAAAAGGATTTGTGGAGATGTCTGTACTGCCCAGCAAAGTGAAAGTCTTGCTGCACACAGTGCCTGCCCTCATACACTGTGGAAGTGAAGTGGCTTTGATATATAGAAGCAGTAAAGGGGGAGGAATTGGCAAGATTTATGGATAGAACTAAAATCTTTAGACCAGCTAACAGAGGTGAAAAGGAGCAAAAGTGAAAAGGAGCAACTTCTACAGGTTTTACAGCTCTTCACTCTAAGAGTCCATCTATGTATTTCTTTGAGTCTCCTGAGTGATCCACTTGCGAGCTTACCTTCTAAATCTTGCCCTCCTTCATATTCCATTTTTTTCTTACACACTTCTCTAACCAGCCAGTCAAGAACATGCAGTAGTAACCCTCCTTCCCCATTTCAACTATTGCTTTCCTGCTGTGGGTATTTAGGCTTTGGAACAGATGAATGTTAAATTTATTGTATCTCCTAGCAAATTTTATACAATTGCTTACTTTTCCCTCTTCCACAAGCTGAATTTATGCTTAAATACATCCTGACCACCATCTTTTGACTGTTTTACTCTATTTTAATGAGGGACAAGCTGTGCACTAAGTAGCAGAGGTTTAATCTCAGGACCTCTTTATGGCTCAAATGATTTCATCTTAAAAGTACATGAGTTATAAAAGATAACAATGAGACATTAAACAGTTAAGAATGTGGAAGATGGTGCTCTTGTATAAAAAGAGTACAGAATTAGTTTGATAGCTCTTATCTTGTGTATTTCCAGTATTTTCTAATGAGAAAGTTTATCCATATTCTAGTAATTTTTTCTCATTACCTTGAAATTTAGTCACTTGATAAATCCTAAATTGTGTGCTTACCTGGTAATGTTCTCATTTTATTGTTCTGCTGAATTTGCATTCCAAACAATAAGTATCTTTTAGTGCTGTGTAAGTTAGCCTCAGACAAGTGATTTTTTTTCTACCAGGAATGGCAGCTTTGCATTTGACAGTTGGCGCTGTCATTTTTTCATTATTGAATCAAACCTAATTGAAATCACATAGATTCCATCTGTCAGGTGATTTTTTTTAAAGAACTGAATAGGTTGCTATTTGTCACCCATTATTAGCATGTTCAGGACACCATGGAACTCCTTTCAATTTAAAGAAGTATTTTTACTATGTACAGCTCCCACAAACACAGTGCCCTTCTTGTCCTTTTCTAAAGAAAAGTGACCTACTTCAATCATTTGGCAATATTATTTTTCTGCATTTGATGTATAAACTGAATACAGAATTTAGTTAATCTTCAGTAAGGAAAACATACAGGAAATATTTCAATCAGAAAGTTTTCTAAAAGCTACAAAGAAGCTTTCTTACTGACTATGATGTCTGTATGGTCAGGTTGGTGATAAGTCTAAATGGATATTACACAGTAAATCCTTTTGAACTGCTCTTCACAGGGAGAAATCCTTTGACTGGAAGTGATTTTTAAATCCATCCTACAACATTCTTGTTTTGAAGTTCCTCTGTTTGGGGATGAAACATTAAAACAGGTACAGATTTAAACTTGCTATAATTTAAACTTGATGCTGCTTATAGCAGCCTTTCCTTTCAATTAAAACTTCTGTCCTGTGCTACGCAGAAATGCAGCCCCATTTCCCTTCCTCATTTTAAAATCTCAGTACTGAGTCTTTGTGATATGAGGGCTTTTCACTAAATGAGACCAGAGCTTTCCAACCTTTAGAGACAGGTCTGCCCTCCTTTCAGACTGTATGGAAGACTTTGACTTTCATGGGTGTGCGTGATCTAACATGATGTGAACATCAGGTTCCTCTTGGATCGATGCTTATTTTGGGCAAGTAATTTAAAATTACCAAACAGAGCTTTTTCTAATTTCAGAGTTCATACCCATCAGCCCCCTTCCTTAAGCTGTGGGAAGGTCACTGCCAATTGAAGATCTGTAGGAACCCACTTATATGGAGCTATAGAAAAGACTGTGGGACTAAAATGGCAGTGCAAAGACAGTGGCCTGGCAAGAGTTTTATTGAGTTGCCAGTGTCTGTCAGACTTTGTTGAACTCTTAAGCTCATAACTGTTGGCAGTTCCAACAAATGGTGGTGTTTTTTGGGGGTTTTTGCTAAACACAGAAAGAAAAAACCCCAAATTTATAGGAAAATCTTAACTCAGGTTTCTTCACCTGTCTTATACATCTCACTATTAAGATCAGAGACAAAGAAAACCTCAGAAAATACTGTATATTTCCTTGTCCAAATTTCACATGACACAGTGGATTAATACTTGATCCTTAACAACGGTTTGCCTACTCTTTTGCTATTCTGAATGTAGGTGAAAAGAACAAAGATAACATTAGCCTGTTAATATTAACTTCTCTCACAGAGCAGTAATTCAGGAATTGCTTGATTGATATGGGTCTCACCAATAAAGACTTTGTGTTAGTGAGATAAGAAAATGACCGATCTCTCCAAATTGTCGTCCTTGCCTTTAATAAGCTATATAAGGTATGCAATATAGAATTCCCTGCAGAATCCTTATGTGATTATGTGTACAGAACCAGTGACATATTAGAGGTTTTATCCTAACATAAGCATGATTTCAGATGCATTTCTTTCTGATAAACTTTGAGTAGATTTGGTCATAACAGTGAGAAATGTGACAGACCTGTAAGACCTGTGTCAATAAAGGATTTGGTTACCAAATATGCAAGATATTTTTCTGTGCTTTCTTCCAGAATAGTTCAATGCTTTGCAATGTAATTCAGCTTTCCCTTTAAAACCAAACACAAAGATTGCTTTCAATTCTTGTCAAACCCCATGTAAATACTGCTTTGCCCTTATGCTGTGCCTTCAGATCAAAAGCATCTGCAAGTATTTAATAAATATTTTTCCAGCCCCCTTGGAGGTTAGCTAATTAAATTGCATGACTTTGGAGATATATGTGGAAACAGACTCTGAAGCTGAATAATGTGCCAGAAAAAAGGGCAGAAGTCTGCATATTAGTTAAGAACAGAAGCCAAACTATACAGGCCATCCATTTTAAGTTATGTGACTGCCTCTCATCTTCTTTTGGATAAAGCTATTTTTTGACCATATACACATACATGATAATATAGTAAAACCTGATAGTTTATCTTCCTCAATGTGCATAATTTAGAAATGTCTTTTCCTTTATGCCTACATTAACACATTTTCCTGGTATGGTTCCTTGGTGAAATGATTTTGACACTCAGTGTTCTGACTGCTCCCTGGATGCTATCCCTAAGGGTGGATTTGGAGGAAAAAGCAGCTTTGTTCTTTTAGAAAACATGATCTCCCAACTGAGCTCCTGTGACCTGATTGATTTATAATTGAGGCAATTCTGATTTTACTCCAGAATGCCAGTTCTACACCAGCTTTGCAAGTTTGCTGTCTTACAGGAGGGTGCTTCACATATAGAAAGGAATTAATTTAGTGCAGCAAAGTCCTTTCCCTGACAAGCACACACAGGACTAGCAGTAGCAGTGTTGAACTGCTGGCTTTGATGTGAGCAGGGAGCAGCTTGAGCTGCCTGGGGTGCTTTCCCTAGGACTGCCACAGTTCTGCACCACTGGGGACCCTGAATGGAGGAGGTCTCCCATAATCTTATTGCAAGGAAGCTTGGATTGCTTTTGGCTTTTGCTAGCTCACTCACACCCCTGACAGAGCAGCTGCCACAGCTTTCATCACTGGATCTGGCAGGACTTGTGCTCCAGTGATGAAGCCAGGACACTGGTAACAAAATATTCTTTGCCAGATTTCTTCCACAAGGAAGGAAGCAGATTCATCCTGCTCAGGGATAGCAACCAACATTTTATGTGGCAACCAGAGCTATTCTAAGCACAGAGGCTGTCAGATTGCAAATATTTGGATGAGGCATCACAAGAAATATAATGTGAAAGAATCCTACTGCTTTCTTATTAACACAGTATTCATCATTATCTGAACTCCAGCATAAGCTCAGGCACCAGTTGGCCATTGTGTTAATCATTTTTATGTCTCAGCTCCAGTCACAGAAAAAAAGGAGTTAAATAACTCAGTTTACAGCTACTAAAAATAAACTTGCAGACTTGCTGGATTCCTCCACATTAAAATGTAAACAACTGTCAGCTCTTCTGGAAAAGCTAGTTTTGCCCTGCTAGTAACTTCCCCAGGAGAATTTCTGTGTTTTTTAAAAGTTTTATGCTGAAGATTTGTTTCCATAATTGGGACTGGCCAGTTTTCTCTTAGAATGATGAAAACTGAACTCTTTCCAGTTAAAACAATTGCTACTAGAACTTTGGCATGCAGTCCATGTAGAGTGGTGTGAGCTGCTTCAGTGGGGATTGCATCCAGTCATTTTCAAATTTGGGTGCCTCAAGAGAGGCATTTTAATCCATATTTAGACACCTATATTGCAAGTGTCTGGTCTGCCTTCACTGCCAGCACCCACATATCCTATGGGTGTCTTCCACTGTCTGTCAAATCCAGGATATTGGAAAGCAAATCTATGTCTTTTAAGGGCCTAAATTAAGAAACATTTTTTGGCATCAAAAAAAAAATATCTCAGGCCAAAATTTCAAATGCTTTGATCAAAATGTTCTTCTTAGGTTGTTAACTTATTTTTGAAACTGGTGTGTTAAGCATGTGCTCATTGCTTTAGAGCACCACATGGCCCTCTCTACCTGAGATGGACTGATGGAGAAATGGATGTCCTGGGGAAAGAAAGCAGATAGACTATCATTGATTTAGTGCAATTTGATTGATATACTGTATTTATTTTTAGATTGAGGATCTTTGCATGGGAATACTTGGACTATATTATCAACGTATGTTGAAGTCATTGTGTAAATAGTACAACAGATAGCCAGTCAAAACATTCATCTGACTACCATATACTTCCCTACTATTTAAATTGGTTTGGAGGATCCTTTTTTTTGGTTGGTTTAGACATCTGTCAGTCATGGAAAGCTGTTCTCTTTCAGAGTGTCGACACCTCACACATACTTTTTCAGATCTGGGAAGCAATGGGTTACATTGATAGCCATGGAAAGTTGGCAAATGGGTTAACAACTTAAATAAATGCATGAAAGAATAGTCAGAAAAAGCCAAAGTAAAAGGAAACATAATGTTTCTTCTCTTACTTTGAGGAGAGAAAAATAGCAACAGAACAGATAAAAGATTAGATATCCCTCAATAAGCAGTTTAGACCATCCTCCTATCAGTGTATAATCACCCAGTACTCCTGTCAGTTCAAAAAGCCTTCAAAGGGTAGAGGCTCTACTGGGTCTCCAGAGACTCTCTTCTAGATTCTACCATTAGAAATTTATTCCTGCTATTAATTAGTTTGCAGACAGAAACCTCTTCCTTTTCGTCCCCGGAGGGCATGGAGAACAGTCCCTTAGCTCTATGCAACAGCCTTTTAGGTACTTGCGAACTTACATCCTCCTTCAGTGACCTCCTCTTTATTTAAAACATATGATTTAAATATTTTTCTGTAATTTTTTTTTCTCCTAGCTGCCAGTCTTTTTTCTTTGTTCTCACATGAGATTTTTCCAACTAGGAAACCAAAATCTTCCCAACTGGACAAAAGTCAAATCTGGACCAAAAAATAAAACAAAACACCCCACCCCAAAAAACCATAAACACCAAACAAACCCAGCTTTTATCATAAGATAAAAGGCTTTGCAATTAAAGGAATGATAGTTTGAAAAAAATTTTGTTTGAATCTCACACAAATTAATTTAATTTGATATTTTCTTATTCAAGCCTTAGAAAAAATGATGACCAACTTTCAATACTTTCTGTAACGTGCTCCTTTCTGCAGTGTCATGGCAGTTGCCTGTATTCCAGGCAGGGTAGTGCTGATCTGCTTAATCATTCATCATGTTGAAACTGTTGCAAAACTTTGATCTTTCTCTGTACTTTTGTATTGTTCTCTGAACCTCTTTGTTAAAAGTCTTCTTGCCCTTCCCATTTGCACCTTATACCTAGGTGGCTTTAAGTGAGAATTTATGTAGTCTGGCTATGAATTTCTATAGTTCAGCCATTTCACGTTTGCATTCCATTAGAACTTGGGCAGGTGCCATCCAGCTCTGGTGGTTTGAGTATTCTGTCAATTTGTTCTATAATCTGTTCCACTAACACTTCAGTTTGTGACAGATTCTCTAACACCTCCTCTAAAAAGAAGAGTTTCAGCATGGAAACTTCCCTAAGTTTGTACATGGCAAATGCTTTTATGCCTTGCTTATCTATTGGCTCTCACACTTCTCTGGCAAGCTTTCTGCTCCTGATGTGTTGGAAAAAGAATTTATTATTACTTTTTATGTCTTTGCAAGTTTTTTTCTCAAAGCCTACTTTGGCATGCACTTGCATTTAACCTGCCAGTGCTTGTGGCCTTGTCTGAGACCCTGAGTTGGACAGAACCTCAGCTTTATGAAGGCAGGCTTTTTGTTCTTAACAACTTCCCTGACAATTCACCTGAGGCCAGGTTGGAGGAGTCTTTGGGTCTACTGGACTCTTCCACTTAGTCTACTGGAAGATGTTCCTGACCCCTACAAGGAGGCTGGAACTAGAAGATGTTTAAGGTCCATTCCAACCTAGGCCATTTTTTGACTATGACTCTATGATTCAGTTTAGCTACCCTAATTTTACTTTTTTAGGGCACGAGGTGTACATCTGATGAGAGCTTCTGATACAGAGTCTTCAAATACACTCTACATCACCAACAAAAATGTCATAATTTGGACCACCCTGTTTACCAAAATATAGAAGAATGATTTTGATTTAATTCCTAGAGGGTCCATCATCTCAAATGGTGGTTTCTTTCATGTTTGATGTTTTTCTTCCATTCTTCTTTCTTTTTCCTCCTAAAAATGCCCCTGTCACATTCTCATACAAAGCATTAGCAGCTGGTTTCCACTTTGTTTATTTGAAGACTTTATTCCCTACTTGGAGAGACTTCCTGTGTTTCTAAGTTATTTTGTTTTGGATTTTGCTTTCTTTGTTGCTGGTGGTGGTTTTGTTTAGTGGGCTTTTTTGGTTGAGTTTGGTTTGGTTTTTTGCTTGATTTTTGTTTGGTGGTGTTTTCTTTTTCCCCTTGTTCTCTATAAATCAGAACCTATCTCATTTCTTAACCTTGCATTGCAGCTTTTCTTTTCTGCCTAAATTTGGCCCTCAGCATGGCAGGAAGATTTCACAGAGACTGTGAATTCTGAACATCCTGGCTTGCATGATTTAACTTTTGCTTCAGAACATCTCTCTTACCACACTGCTGGTTTGAAAGTGCTAAGAGGTTAAATCTTCTGCTTTCTATACAGTCTTAGTCATCTGCTTTCCATATCAGGATATATGTAGTGAGGAGACTACAGAAATATGCTTGCAGGCCCCTTCAATTATTTTTATTTACAAACAGATTTTGATTTAAAAAATTTGCTTCTGCCCAGAAGGATTAGCTAAGGAATGCATCTCTCCTCTTTGAATTGGGAGAGCATGTGTTATGAACTACACTATTTCTGTATATTTGTGCTGGAATCAGATTTTAAATCCAAGACAACTAAATTAAGAGATAATAGCAGAATAACACTAAACAGAGAATTCATGAAGGCAAACAATCTACTGAAGCAAGACATGTCCTTATACCAGGAGACTTAAATATATCTCATATTGTACAATTTGACTGTTGACCTTCCAATGACCTTAGTAAATATTTCCATTTAAACTATTTTGCAGTGATTACATCTATTTTTATTCTTGTGTGTGTGTGTGTGGGTGTGTGTGTGTGTGTATCTGTGTGTGTGTGTTCTATTTTTTAATAGTGTTTTTTATGTGAGTGTAGTTTAAATTATTTGGGTTTTTTCTTTTATTGTTTCTCTTTTCCAAAAGTTTTAAATTTTCTTCCTTCTATTTAATATTCTATAATTTCATTTCTGAAAATTAGGTCAAAACTGTCACAATTCAGCTTTGTAAACTAAGCTCAATGTAAAAATCCTAAGTATTTTTTTTTCTTACCAGGGAAATTATGTGTTCTAGTATACTTTAATATGCACAAACAGTTCATATTAGCACACAAGCATATATTTTTAAATCTAAAATAAAAGATTAATTTCAATATATTAAGGTAGGACAATGTACTGGGGATGAGTATTCCAGAAATCTCCAATGATTTTGCTTTACTTTGCTAGCAGCGTTTATTCCAGACAATCTTTTACATTCTGAGCTTCTAGTTTATATACATTTCATGCTCTTTCAAATTTTCAGTGAGATTGTTATCTATATGGTTCACAGGCTTTGGGAAAATAAAAATCCTATGAAAATATTTGTGTCTTGATGAGGAGAAAAGGCATACTGAGAGTCGCTGAACAATTACATATTTTCTGTCAAAATTCTCCCAGTAAGCCAGGGAATAAACCCTCTTAAACACATACAAAAAATCATAATTTTTAATATGCTTTGGTTCAGCTCATCAGCAAAAAACTCCATTCCCAAAATGAAGAGCTGTTGAAATCGCGAATTTGTACTGGAAATCCCCTTTGGTGGTTTTGGTAATGTGCAGCTCTTCATTTGGCTGCAAACTAAACAGTTGGATCAACACCTTTCTTCTAGAGAGCATGAACAGGAGCAAAGGGAGGGGAAAAACACTTTGTTGTCATGCTTCTGAGTTCTCCAGGGAGTGGCACAAAGCTTTGATCTAGTGAAACTAAGCACAGTGTATTTTTTCTCAAAATCTCAGATCCTGGTAAACTTCCAAAAATTGCATCATATTCACACAGGTCATAGAGCATCCCACAACTTAAGTGCTCGTTCCTCATGTCACAGGTGGGACAGAATCTTATACCAGAGGCAACTCCCAGTTCCTCTTGTTCACAGGAATTCATTAAAAGGAGGGATCAGTAATTCTTCCTTCTCTAGAAGATAGTTTGTATTTTCCTACTTTGTTCATTACAAAAGGTTCTGTTAATACCCACTGAATGACAATTAAAAGTTCATCATTAAACTGCACATACAGATGTGCTGGAAGCAGACAAGTAATTACTCTGATTAGATATCACTTTGTCAGCTCTGATGAAAATCATCATGTTGTCATAAGCAGCAGTTTCACCCAAGCATAATTTTATCAAGAGTTGGAAGACTTTTTCTGGCAACAGCAAATACTCTATGAGGTGCATCAGGCTTTTCTTGTCTATGAGAGCTGGTTCAGATATCACACTGGATACAGGCAGCAACCACAACCACAATCTGTGCTTTTAAAAGAGGTTTTCCTGGTTCAAATCCCCATCAACACAAATAATAGTACTCACCACAGAAATCAGCTTGAAAGTCATCTGAATACACCTGATAGAGTGTATTTGTACAGTAAATTCCAGGACTGAATCTCCACCTGCTCATACTTTTTTGTCAGTTTGTGTTTTGTATCTTTGCAAAAGAAGTTGACCTCAATCTTTTGCAAGAATTTTTATGAGCATTATTTTCCTTTAAATATTAAAGAAAAAAAATATTTCCAGATGGTTCATTGCCTTGATATGCTGCATACACTGACTGCCCTGTGTCCTGCAAAATTTAATTGTTCGATGGAGAATAAACATCAAAGAGTTTTCTTGAAGAAAATTAATTTGTGAACTAGCCATTCGATCTGTTGTTCTTTCATGCAACTACCACAGATGATCTTGATTTATGTAATTATTTTTTTAAAATTCAAAAGGCAATTAAATACTCTAACATTTCAAGCTTTTAAAACTCATTAAAGACAAAACAATCTTAACAGAAACCATTGGGACAAATAGAGAGCAGTCCAGAGGGCACAATATGTCTCCAGCTGGCTGGACATGTCTGCAAAGAGAAAAAGGAAAAGTTTGTCTTTCTGAAGTGTACAGCCAGAACAGACCTCCTAGATGTAAGAACAGGATTTACAGATTTTGGCAGGTTGCTCTGAACCACTTTATTATGCTAGTAGAGTACAGTGCTGCAATTTCTGCAGAGCAGGCTGCTTCTGCCACTCTACTTGAGATTTTCCACCCAAACATGACAAAGATAATAGGAGTAAAATAGGGTAATTATTCATGTAAGTAACTTAGTAATACAGTAATATAGGCCACAGAAAGCATGAAAAGAAAGGTAACACTGGAACTAATCAGGTCAGAAGTTAATAATGAAAGGCACTGCTGGACAAAAAATGGTCAGCTCATTTAGAATAAAGTAGCATTAACAAGGAACACATTGACCAGGTTTGAGTGAAAATTAAATCCAAAGAACAATAAAATAATCTCAAACCCTCAGTCTACTCAGACTCTCAGTGATACTAAAGTTTTCCTCTCAGTGCTTGGAATTCAACTGCTTTTAGCATTAGAAACAAGAGTAAGTTCAAATTACTTCCTCCTGAGTACTCAGTTTCTATGAAGCCAGACAGCCAGTGATGCAGACACTGATTTAGGGTCATTTCAAAAACTATCAGTTCCATATGATGTGGCTGTTCTTCTTGGGCTTGCTTAAGTTTCACACCATAGTTTGAAACATGTGCTTGATCTTAGTAAGAACAGAACTAAGGGCATTCAGTCCAAAGGACTGAGGCATGAATTTGGTGCAGAAAGTTTTCCTTGATTATGAAACCACATTGTAGAACAGAGGACCACTGAAAGTGGCCTGCCCTCATTCACATTCTCTCCCTGGGAAGGTTCTAAACATGTGAATTTACAATGAAATTTAATTGTAATGAGATAGAGAGGAATTTTATTCTACTACAAAATGCCCTTTGAACCATCTATTCATTGGTGCCTGCTTGTCTTCTATTTATTCCCAAATGTGGAGATTAGGTAACAGATTGCATTGCCATGTGAAACTGAAAATGCAAATAATCTGCATTTTTTAACACTTTTGTATGAAAGTTCCACAAAATGAGAGTGTGAATTGTGATTTACGTTTGTATTGAAACTGAGTGGGATCCTGCTTTTGGAAAAGCAAAAAATAATTCCTCTAAAATTCCTCCTGCAAATTGTACATAAATGTTAAACTGATGTGCTAATATTTTAAACTCTTCTGCACAAACACTCTCACTTTCTGTTTGCATCTAGATATAAGGTATGTCTGTTTTGGTTCATGAAGTTGCAGCTGAAATATTAAAAAATTTCAGGTACCTAGTTTGAGCAAGACAGTGACTGCAGTTAGTGAAGCTATAAATGTCTACTAAATAATCACACAGAGAAACCTCTATGTGCAAGCCAAATACCATAAAATTTCACAATTATCTTATGAGATAAATGAGACACATTTAGAACAGAACATAACTTTCCTGTCATCTTAAATTCCAGTAGAAGTTTGGGGACTATATTTAAATACTGAAGTGTAACATTCACTTAATGGTCTTTGTGATGTGTTCAGAAAATGAGCAAATACAGGTTATCATTAAGTTTTTATCTATTTGAAACTAATTCTGTTAAATACAATGAGATATGGAAAAAATCAAAAAACTTATTTTTGTCTTTACCATAAATTAGTTTGTATCCCTGTGGCCATCTGTATGTGTTCAAGATTTTGATACATATGATGGTAATATTTTTGCTGAATGCATAATGAAAGAATTTATCATCTGCAAGCAACAGTCATTTCTGAACACATGCCAAGAGAGTGCTGCCCATGGAAAAGAGCAAGAAAATCCTTGCTGCTTTTTCCTTCAAGGGTTTTTTTTTTTTATTATTTTGTGAATAGACAGTTCATTGGGATGACTGTCCCACAAGGAGATCAAGCAGCAGGAGAGGAGAATTAATTGGAGTGTTATGGCAATTCAGCATACACAGTGGTATTGGCCATGATTGCTGGGAAATGAACAGTAGCTCTCTTTGTAAATTTGACTCCTTGCTCAGCTCCTAGTACCCTCAAGTTAAACTGATGAGCAAGGCAAGTGTGAAGCAATTTTTTCCCCTTAATTCAGCAAATGTAAAAGCCTTATATGCAGTTAAAAGATGGGCTTATTTTGAGAGCAAATGATCATTTCTGAAAAGCTGAAAAGCAAGTTACTTCTTGGTTTGTGACTTTGAATAACCTCTTTCCCTTAAATTAAACTTGTACCTAGAAAGTCACTATGTATTTAACCTTCCTAATAACACCATATGTAGGAGTGTATACTTGACATAAAAAAATTCTCCTCCTCTACTACCCACACAAAAAAGAGTTACTGATGATCATTTCAATCTTTAGATACTGCTTAGAAAAGTAAGGAGGAAAAATGTTTCATAATGGATTAACCTTCACATCTTGTCTGAAGTAGGAGTCCTGTAGAAATGAATAATTGGCAGCTTCTGGCTCTTTCAAATTCACGAAAACTCCCCGCATTTCATCGCTTCAGAAATCCTGCTTATTTGATGTAAACTAATACTCACATTTCTTCCAACAAAGTCCATTTGCCACTAAGGTAGGAAAGTAAATTCAAAGTATAGCTGTGTTTTCTTTCATCTGTGTGTCAGGAAGACTAATATGGCTTAAATGCTCTGAGAGCCACACAAAAAATAACAAGGAGACAGACATCAGAGAACACAAGCAATATGGAGAACATTTTTCCATTCCATTCTATGCTAGCCCTCTAAAGCTGAAAGCACTTGACTATGTTTGACATTAGACACTCTTTCAGTGGGCAGTGTTTGGTTTTAAACCAAAATGATAAAGGCTCAAATGCAGGAAGTGAATTTTCAGTTAGTTCCATCAGGACACATTTTCCCCGGTGCTTGGTGTTGTCTCTATCAGCCAGTATGTGCAGGCAGAAGTTCTTTGCTCTTACCAGAGGCAAGAATTTGGCTACTGCTTTTCATTGAGCTTGACAACACTGAAATTTTTCTGGGTTTCAGATGAAACAAAAATTGATTTTTCTTTCCAGTTGTACCAGAAAGGAAACAAGCCAGCTTCATCTTGCCGCTCTAAAAGCACCAAGGAGATTTATCAGTATTTTAAAGCATGGATGAAAAGGAGAGCACAGAATTTGAAGTGGCCCTTTGACACATCAATAAATCCCATCTAATCAACATAATTCATTTTTCCTTTTACTCCAATTCAGTGAAAAAAGCCAGAGGGATCTTTGCAGCTGCTACTTTTCAATACAGATACTTAGAGATACACATCCAACAATATGTCCTGGAAACTTTCAAATGTTCTGTAGTGTTGTAAAGGAAGAAATCACACAGCAATAAATCCACAGTACCATATTTGGAGACAAGGTTTGTGAATATACACTGTTATTTAAAGGAATTGAGGAATCCTGAAAACACTTTCTATTAGCTCTTTCGATTCCTATATTTTTAAAATTAATACACAGTCTGCAAGTAGAATATACTTTTTTTGTCTTGTTGGAGCTCTGAAATCTTGGGTTACCTTAGGATAACCAAAAAAACCTCTCCTTTGCCATCATCTGCAGAGGAGTATAAATATAAATAGGATATAAATAGGCTTACAGCAATAATTTTGAGAAAAATATTCTGATATCTTAGAGCTGACACACATAAATAGTTATCCAGTTGTATACTTTCAACCAGAAAATGCAAGTCCTTGAAGTTTCCTACGGCATGAGGCCTCTCAAAAGTAAATACAAAATCTAAAAAAACCCCAAAACAATAACAACAAAAACCCCACAAACAAACAAGCAAACAAAAAAAAAAACAAACCTAAAATACCCCTCCGAAAAACCAATAAAAAAACAACCCCAGAAATTTCATTTCAAAGCAAAATAATTTTTTACATAATAAGGCTGCTACCATTGCTTCCTTGTCTCAGCAAGGAATTGTATCACAGGCACTTGAAGGCATTGCCATGAATAACAAACACCAACTGTGATCTTGGACAAGTGATATTTTCTTTATGCCCTGGTTCTTTCTGTGCAATACTGGAATAGTAACACTTTCTTCTTCTCTCATAGAGGGGCTATTAAGACAAGCACATTAAGAGCTGTGAATGATTTCCAGGTAGACCACTGCAATTGTCTGACTAAATATGAAATTTAGCAAGATAGGTGCCTCTATGATAGGGAAATGTATTTATTCAAATGAAGGGAAACCAAGTGTGGGTTTTCTCTTCAACATGTTTCTTATTCTCCCATCCTTTCCATTGAATATTTTACTTAAGTTCTTCTGTAACAGTTCTTGCAGTGATAAATTACCACCTCCCAAGGGCAGTCTGACCTGCATCCTTCACCTCCAGCCAGAGGTGTAATCTTCTCTATTTTGGTAGTTTGGGTGGGAAGGTTAATATAATCTCATGAGCCTCACATTTAGTGTGCTCATGTAGGGAACAGTTCCGGGCTGAAATTCCATTTCTGAACATTCCAGTTCAACACTTGACATAAATGGATCTTGTGACAAGCCACTGCTGTGGCTGACCCCAAGGTGAAGTTTGTCACATCAATTTGGGAAGCATTTTGAGGGAAGTTACTTACAGCAGAGCTGCCCAACTATCACACAGAGACAGGGAAAGGAGAAAGCACTTGCAAGGTCTGCATTGTGTAATGACATGCACATCACATTGTCACTGGCTTAACTAACTGTATGCATGGCTAAAGTACAATCTCCCTCTCTGTTTTTTTTAGAGGACAGAAATGATAAAAGAAGCAGCACAGAATCACAGTTAAAACCTGCAAGTCACTGCAGCTAAATGCTATATATAGACAGCATTTCCTTCAGGAATGAGTGAAGAAATGTCATTATTTCAGCTGTGGCTATGTGAGCAGGCAGAAACAATTGAAAATTGCTGGAGCAGAGATCCTTAAATGGTCTAGAAAGAAATACTGTCTGAGTAGGCTATTATTTTAATGTCCAATTCTATACACCACTGATGCTCCAGTAGTATATTTTTTTGCAGTTCTGCTTTAGTCTTTGTTCAGTTTCTGAAATCAGAATAATACCAGCACAGCAGGGAGATAGTACCATTTATGCACGATACAACAGTGAGATTTCCTCTAAGTATCATGAGAATTTTGTGCAGTGCTGCTCAGCCTCTCTCATGGCCTCATCACAGAAATGCCAAGCAGCTTGTTGGAAGGGATCCTTCTGCTGTGGATGAGAGTTTGTAAACCCTGATCGTTTTTACTATATTGGATGCAGAAGGGCTAAAATAGCAAAGGAGCTGGTGAAGCTCTATCTCATTCCAGCCTGCTCTTCTCCAATAGGCCCTGATGCTTCTGTTAATTCCACTTCCAAGCTACATGCTGCCAAATGACAAGACAGAAATCAGGCTGCCTATGAGTCAGGCTGTCTACTCCTTTCAGCTGGCCAACTGGGGCAACAGAGGTGTAGTATTTTGATATTTAGCTGGGATTTAGCTTGCTCTTAAACAGCCAAAACAGAAGAGAGAGAAGTATGTGACATTGCTTGTCATTCTCTGTATGTAGGACAAATCAAATCCCCCATCTACAACACCAGTATGCAAATACACAGCTCAATAGCATCTGTACTTGGGACAGACACATGCTAGTATTTCCCTGGCAGACACACTATGTGATTATCAGTTTGCCCAGTTCAAACTGGGTGAGAGGTATGCTGAAAAGAGAATAAGAAATAATGAAGACAGAGTTTTGTGAGAAAATTACTTCCTGACCATAAAGTCACTAGGTCTATTGCTCTGAAGCAGCAAGTAAAGGTACACAGTTGGTTACTTTGCTGGCATCTGTCAGGATAAATAGTAAAGAGGAATAATAGTTATTCTCAAAGCTAGAAAAGGGGAAAGAAGTAAGAGGAATGATATGCTTACAAATGGAATTGAAGCTCAAGAGCTAAATTCTGGCCATACTCCAGTCAGTAGAAATGGGAAATGAGTGGCAAAGATCATGAGAGTTATATAATTTTTATTTAAATCACTGAGCCTCTTTAACACATTTACCAGCAAAATAGAAGGGACTATATTTCATGTAAAGGAACAGATTAAGTCCAACACTTTTTAGAAACTGTATTTCAAAATTATTAAAAGGATGGAATGCATATTTTTCATTTCTCAGCCCTTCTAATGTCAATACATACTAGACTAACATTTTTTCTATAGATTTAATGTGAAACTTCTGCCAGACAAAGCATACTCTTTGTTGACTCTGCAACAGGCAATTTAGAAACAGCACAAACCAGAGGGGAGAGCTGTATGGCACAGCCAGTGATTTAAGTATATAAGAGTTTTGACTAAAGCAAACATTTTAAGGTTAAGCAACAGATAAATGGTCAAATATCACAGAAAATAGCAAATATTTACACTTTTTTATGTCTGGTGAGTCAGTGAGAAATTAAACTTTGAGATGGGTTGCTAAAAAAACCCACCCTGAAATAAAAGACTGGAAGCAATTTTCTATTTGGATAGTGAATAAGGAATAACCCCTCACACTGCAGTAGTAATTGGGGCTTCTATCATATGTGCTGAAGAGACATTAGAAATGACAGAAAATTCTCTACTCAATTCTGCTGGTGTAAAACAGACAGGAGTAGAAGCAGAACCTCCCCAGAATATTCTGCAATATTCTGGAGCAGTTTGTCTTTCCTGGAGGTGTGCAGAGTCAGTCTGACCTGTTGATTGTTTGGCAGACATTGTCAAAGGTAAGTAGTGGCTCCACTTTTTTGATTAAATATTAGCTAGTGGGAGGTCTAGAAATTCCTATCAAACAATGCAATTGGTTTCATCAATGCTATGGAGAGTGAAGGGCTTAACCAGCAGTCTTAATGGCTGTGTTGCAATCAGAGAAAATGAGCTCAAGTATATACACACTTGTAAATAGAAGAGAAAATCTGGTTTGACTGATTTTTAGTAGTTGTTACCAAACTGCCAAGCCATATCCTAAAAGACACAGTCTAATAACCCTGCAATAAGAATTAGATCCATTAAAAAATAGTATGTCTGGGAGATTTGTTCCGGTGGAGTTGAAGTGATAAAAAAATACCACTTCTGATCAGATGTATAGCAAAATAAGACCACTCCACTAAGGGGCTGAGATTCTAAAGCTTTGATTTGCAGGCACAGCCCTGTCTTCAGCATTTTTTTTTGTTACCTAGCTATTGATCATTGTACAATAATCTGCATTGACAAATAAATTATCACAAATTGCAGCAAGCAGAACGTCAATCAGTAAAAAGAAAAAAAAATTCTTACAATGAGAGTGGGTACACTCTGGAACTGGTTTTCCATCCCTAGAGGTGTTATAACTAATTGGAATTTTGCCCACTGGCAAAGTTGTCTCTGATGGTATATAATGGATCTGAGTTCCAAAAACACAGGAAGGTCTTTGCTTACCTGGATGGCCAGGAGGCAAAGATTTAGGCTTCTCAGCAGCTGACTGTAAGTAGTTAATAGACGCTTCCCAACAGTAAATTATGCTTTACAGACCTGTTTGCCTTCTACAATAAAATAAAATAAATAAAATGGCTAGATGTGTGGGTGATCAAGCAGTTGTCTATGATGTCCATCTTGGCTTCAGCAAGGTCAGTTTTACACCATCTTTCATGATATCCAAGATGGAAACCTCATTCTCTAATGCCTGATTAGATTTATGAAAAACTGCCTGGGTCATGAGGACAGTGGGTAATGGTCTCTTCTGGAAATTCAGCTTAAAATGGATTTCCTCAGGGGTCAGTCCTGTGAACTCTTCTGCTTTGTGGCTTCACCAAAACTGTGGATGAAACAAGACTGATGAAGCAAATTACATACTAAAGTACAGGAAAGCTGTTCAGAAGGACCTAGATTGACTACAAAACTGGGCAGACACAGAACTCACAGAATGCAAAAAGATCAGAAATAGAGTCCTGTGCCTGGCATGAAACAATTCTTTGTATTGTTAAGGGCTGGGCACTGCCCATCTGATTAGCAGTTTTGCAGAAAAGGAATTGTAAATCCTGGTAGGCAGCACCCTAAACACACATCAGCTGTGCTCCCTGACAGCAGCAAAAGATAACAGGCAGTTGAACTTACTAAGCAGAACATAGACAGGTGATCAAGGAAGATGACTGTTCCCCCTCACTCAGTGTTTGTTAGATCACACCCAGAATACTACAAGGAGTCTGGAACTCTTGCTGTACAAAAAGGCAGTGATAAACTGCAACAAGTTGAGAGTCACCAAGATCATCAGGGGCTGGAGCACAAGGGCAGGCTGAGAGAACTGGGTGTGTTCATCTTGGAAAAGCTGTTTTACTACAAAAAACTTTCCAGTACCTATGAAAAACTACAGAAAAGATGGACTCAAACTCTTTACAATAATGCATGTTGGGAGGATGAGAAAGAATGGTCAGAAATTAGAAGATTCTGACCAAACACTGGGACAACTTTTTTTTTACCAGAAGGATGCTCAAGCACCAGAGCAGGTTTCCTTCTCAGTGAGGCTGTGGCAAATTCTGTCCTCAGAGACCTTGAAACCAAACTGGACAAAGCCCTGAGCAGCTGGGGCTGAATTCAGAGTTCATCTGGTTTTGAGCAAGTCAGTGAATACTTGAGCAAGAGGCCCACTGGTTTTATGGCCTGGTGGTTACTGTGCTGTGTCTTCCTGGTTGTACAAAAGATTTCAGTATAGAAACACCCAATGTAAATAAATGAGAACTTGAAATCTGCTTTTCTAGCAAGCTGATATTTTCTTCTTTAATTGCTCTAGAATATTACTCATTTAACAGGGACTTTTCAATGCCACTGTATCAAAGTCTGTATCAGTCTTCTCAAAGCCACTCACACACCACACCTTCTACAGCTCCTCTGATTGTGAACACACAGTCCAGCATGATCTTCCCACTGCTGCACAGTACACAGAAATCTGGCTGGGTTTTTCATCTTACTTTCCTGTAAAAGCCTGGCTTTGAAGACAAAGTTATCAGCAATGTTACCCTATCTGTCACTGTATCAGGATGCACATTAAAGGCACATGCAGGGGAGGAAGTTGCATTATATATGTGAGCATGGGTTTTAATTCTTCACTGCTCTTTGTCTCCTCAAAAAATCTGCTCCCCGTCCTAAATGTTCATCGTAATAGCTAAAAAATGGAGACTGAGTTGCTTTCCAGCTTTAATAATGAATCTGCAAGGGAAGGAAAAAGGTTTTGCCTGCAGTTTCTGGATTTTTTAATAGCAAAAACTGCTTCACTTAATTCATTTATGTAAATATTCCCATGGAGTAACTGCGTCAAACTCCTTGACAACTTAGAACTGCTATGCTTGTGTTGCTGCACAGCCTCCTGATGCCTGATGGTTTTGGCAGAAATGTAGTAAACAGACAGAACTCAATTACAGGAGTTTTAATACAAAATTGAATTATTTTTTTCATAACATTGCTGTTCAGAATGTTTATTAAACTGTCCTGATTTCCTTATGTGTTGATTAAATGGAAGTTAAACTGTTAAAAAAATAAGCTGATGATATTATGCTGGGTTTTCTGCTGATCTAAGTTGGCACAGTACCATGTTTTTCTAGTAGTTTCAGTAGAAGAGCAGAAATTTAACAATCATGCTTTATAGCCCAGGCAATTTAAAGCAATTAAGCATAAACTTGAGCAAATAATCAGCAGGTTGGAGAACCCAAGTGTCTCTGGTCTGTTTCCTTTGTTTTGTTGCCCTTCTTTTTTTTTTTTTAAATTATTTATTTCTAAAAATAAATGTTGCTGAAGAAGCAAATGAGAAAACCTGTAGAACGCAAATGAGTGGAAACATTCTGTCTTGCTGCTGTACTTCTTCTGTGCTTTGGGAATCTCTGATAGGAACAAGATAGTAATTAAGGTAATCTCAGACAATACAGGTATTTTCAACAAGAGTAGGCAATGATATCTAGGTTAGATTCAAGTGTGGTTTTTACAAGAAAGCTTGTAAAACTTGAGTTTTGTGGCTTGGTAAGTTTGAAATCTAATAGTACTTTTTTGAAAGAAGTCTGGTTTCAGCATTTTTCAAAGCTGTATTTAATACAATGTTTGATTGTTTTTGTTATTTGACTGTACTATTGCATACAATGAAACTTTAAAGCAAGAAACCAAGCAAGATGTTTCATGGTTTGTGCCCAGTTGTCTGAAACAGAGCAAAATAAATTGACTTCCTAGTAAAAGGCTACTTACTTGCTAGTTGGAGTCAAATTCCTAAGTCCTTCCTAAGGACAGGAAGAAAAAGGGAACAAGAGAGAAGAACTTGTACAGCAAAATTAAACACAGTTTGTATAATACAGAAACTAGCCAAACAGCTAGAAGATCAAGTGATTTGCAGATGAGCATGGAACAGATAAGACACACATATCTCTACCAGAGAAATAAGAAAGAAAGGAAGGCAAACTAAAGTGGGGAGGAAAGTCACATACTATTACACCAGCTGTCTTTTGATGAAACCTAAAAACCCTTCAATGAGAAGGTCAAACCCTGAGCGAGTAGTAGTGACAGGGAAAGCAATGAGTCTGTCACAGGCACCTATTAACCTTGAGACCTAATACTGCTTTGCACAAATAATGGACAGAAAAACAAGCACAAAGGAAGTCTAAATGTTTATGGATTTCAAAATGCTCTGAATTATGAAAGCATAGTAGATCTGAGTGCAAGCATTAAGGCATCAGTTAACATGTTTGTGCTTCATTCAGTGCATATATATCTAGGTGAATTTAAATTTGATCCTATTTTGATGCACTTTGAACATCAGCGTGATTCTAAGGTTCTTCCAAAGAGAGATCTACTGATGATCTAAAATGGAATTGTCTTGTAGCGGCAAAAAATAAGAATTATCTTTGAACCATATTTCTAAGGTAATTTCCAGCATTGACTGCCAAGTCTTCTCTTTACATTACTGTAAAAATTTAGACTAATGGACATGATGGCTCAAAGAATTTTTTTTTTCTGTTGGTTCATAATTTTGTTGAACCCACTGTTCTATGCAGTAGATTGTACCCTGAATTTTTTAAAGTTTTTCTCATTCATACCTAAGGCTGATATGCTTAACAAACCTAGACAGAAAAATTATATATCATAATAATGATTAAAGCTCTATTGGTAATCTATTTTCTGTTATTACTAATAGAAATGTGAAAGCACTTGCACAGAATATGAGTAATTCCAAGAATTAGAATATGAATAGCCTAGCTATCACTGGAAATGGGATTTGGAGCTATGGCAAAGCAGAAGTAATCCTGCCTTCACAGCCCAAATGGAAACATAATTATTCTGTTGCTCAATGTTTGAAACACAATGACTCTGTAATTTGCTTGGAACAAACATCATTGGTTTAGGTGACATAATTCTCTTCATCTCAGTCTTCACAAAAATCAGATCTACCCTGCCCTCAGGGATTTTTAAAGGCTTTGAACAATGAGTGATATTGACATATTTTTAAATATTCCTCTCAGATACTTGCTAAATTATTGATGTCTGTCAACTCAGTGATTATTTGAAAGAGGGATATTGACATAATGGAATTAAACTCTAAAGCAGATTTTTTGACATCTGTGTCAACAAAACACAAGCAACAAAATAAAAAAATCAAGAGAAAGATAATGGGTTTTTAAGGGTGGTCTGGACTACAGCCTGAACAATGAGACAGATCAATTTAGGATTTAAAAGGAAATTAATATTTTCTGAACAGCTCACATTGCTCTGAATGCAGTTGATTGTCAACTTCTTGAACAATTAGGTTTTTTTGAGATAATTTCAGAATATATTTACAGGGATAATAACAGAATACTCAATTTTCCATTGGTGAAATCACACTTGTCTCACAGGACAATCTGACCATGATAATTTATTTCTCAATTGCATGTTAATACAGAACAGTGAAAATAATTACTTTTACAATGAATCTTCATTTTCCTAAAAATATCTGCCTGGGAACTTGTGTACACAGGAGCTGCAGTGATCTAATGAATGGTGTAACACTAAGGCACTTTATTTTAACTGGTGCAAGTTTGTCTGTAAACATTTATTAGTTTTGTTACAGAAAAAGATAACAAACTTCTCTTGGATCCCAGAGAGAAACAACATCACACCACGAACTTGCTGATTGTGTACAAACACAAAGGATCCAGCTACAGACTGACTTCTGCCAGCTCACAAAGCACAGAACATACTGGGATCTTCCACCAGTCTCACCAACTAATTAAAAGTTGAACCTTTAAACTTTATGTTTCAATCCAGTAGTTTGTTTTAGTGTTAGCTTGCAGCTTTCTTAGGGACAGTTTCCTTGGAACCTGGAGCTAAATGAAGGCCCAAGGTTCTGCAGTAGAGCACATGGGGCATTAGGGATTCCAGAAAGATGCTTTTATTTACAGTCACATTCAGCACTTCCAGCTGGCTGCAAGGAGAGTCAGAGACTTCTCTCCATCCCAAGGACTGTGGGGACACAGCTCAGCTCACTTGGAGAGGGTACTGCAGAGCTCTCCCCTGGGGGTTGATGCCTTTTGAAGGGCAAGATTAGCACCCCAGCAGACAGTCTCATACCACAGAAGGAGGAGGAGCTTCCTGTAATTTGCCAGAATCACTCTTCAGTCCATGATGTAGAATATTCAAAGATTAAAGCCAACTTTCCTTTCTAAAGAATAACCTGTTGTCTTTAGGTATGTTATTTATAAGTTTACAAATTTTAGGAAGAGATCACTGGTAGGAAAGATAACAGCCTTTTCCAGCTTCAGGCATTTAGTGGGCAGGAAATGCCAAAAATACTGAGTGTAGCAGGATGGAGACATGGTCAGCCCCCTCTTTTTCACAGCCCTTCAAAACTCATTTGAAAAAATCAAGACCTACAGGTCATCCAAATATTCTTTGTAAACAAGTACTCAGTGGCAGATTTAAAAATATGTTTGGATTTGTATATGTAAAGAGATGCTTTGCTATTTTGTTAATGCCACAGGAGTTAAGAGTAAACCCAGGTGCTCTACCAAACACCAAATGCAGAGCTCACATGCATATCCTATGGTGCACAGGGTGAAGTGAGACTGGTTTATGCTGGGTTTCCTTTACTTCACCTCCCTCATGTCTGTGTTTCCACATGAGAAAGACAGCAAGCCTTGACAGGTGCACAAGGCCCAATCTACAATTAAAATCACCATATTCTGATAAAATCTGGTATTACAAAATTTTTTGGACATATCTGCTTGTCTGCTTCTGAAAGATGAAAAATATTGGGCAACAGGATTTTTCAATGCTGGCCCTGTAACTTTATATAGAAAAGGAGATTAATGTTGCTTAGAAAATGAAAAAAATTTCCTGCTTCTCCAGTGATTTATAAACATCTGCTCCCTGTATTTGCCATCTTATTTCTTACTGCATAAGTAGGTAACTATTCAATTAATGCACCATGTGTGAAGTTTTAGATACATTAATGAATGCTAATATTATATTGGACTAGTTTACCTAAAATCTCTATTCCTCTTTTCTCCATGAATGTTTGACTTTGTTCTTCATTTATGTGGAAAGCTTGGAGGCCACAATAAATATGTTCTGGCAACTATAGTGTTAATACATACCATATGGTATGTAATTCAAGCAAGAAATAGTCCCACTTCCTATTCTTTTTTGCAATGTACAATGCTCAAATTTACTGCATTTGTGTATAAATAGATACTCTCTTACATAGGCCATCAGTCCTATGTAAGTTATATACTTCATCACATGAAGTATATAACTTTTTAGAATACTAAAGTATTCCCTCAGGAGTAAATCTGAATTGAATTATAACCAACAAACCAACACACAATGAATTTACTATCACTCAAGCTATCTGTGTGGCTATACATGCTCTATGAGTCCTACATGTGATATATGAGCAATGCTACTTTTTCCATTTTTACCCATGTCCATGATCAATACTCAAGCACCCTCAATAGTGCTTAATAGCACTATTAAATTATAAGTAATCCTATTCTAAGGGTTGTCTCACGCTGGAGCAGTTCATGGAGAACTGTCTGCTGTGGGAGGGACCCCAGGCTGGAGCAGGGCAAGGACTCCTCTCCCTGAGCAGTTGCAGAACACCCTGTGATGAACTGACCTTAATCCTCATTCCCTGCCTCCTTGAGGCATGGTTGGGGAGGAGGCAGAGCTGACCAGGAGGAAGGAGTGAGGTGTTTTAATGTTTGCTCTACTTCTCATTATGCTGCTCTGATATTGATTGGTAACAGGGTCAAATAATTTCCCCAAGTCCAACCTGCTTTGCCCATTGTAGTTGGTGAGTGATCTCTGGCTGTCCTTATCTCAGCTCATGAGCCTTTTGTTTTGTTTTGTCTGCCCTGTCCAGTGTAGAGGGGAGCGATAGAGTTGCTTTACTGGGTACATGACATCCAGCCAGGGTCAACCCAACACACATCACTACCTTTTGCTCTCTTCCTTGATATTAATTCATTGCTAGTATTGATGATTGAGCACCAGTATTGTCTACAACTTCTGTCTTCACATTTAGAGTCAGAACTTTGCAACTCGCCAATAAGATAGCAGAAACAGAAACTGAGAAGTTGGTACTTTAGCCAGATAATATTCAGCTTTTTCATCAGTTACTCTAGCATGTATTTTCTCTGCCAGCCTGTGCTTTACAGCTTTCCTTTGGATTTCTGCATTTATCCTGAGCTGTAGCAAAAGTATGTGTGAAATATGGGAACTCAGTCTATGGGCATTTATGTAGTTACCTGACTAAAGAAAAGAGCCAAACCATAGCTGCTTTTCACAGTGCTCTGTCCAAATTTCCAAGCTAGCTGTAGTATCAAGAACCAAGGCTTTCACATTTATCTCTACTTTTCATAGACTTTGAATATCATCCATCCTGTCAAAGAAGCAACTTGTATTTTTTCACTGAATTTCATTATTCTGAATATATAACTTGATAAAATGCCAATATTCTGCTCAAGTTAGGCTGCAGTACAGTGCAATTACTTTTGTAAAGGAATTACACACTGAACTCCCTTCAATTTAGTATAAAGATGCGCACATGCTGTGCTGTGCACATGAGGTGACAGTCTAACATGTTGGAGCAAACCTGAAAGGACTTATTCAGTATGAAGATGAGTATTAACTTTCCTGTCCCAGACCCTTTAAGATTTTTCCATGAAGTGCAACAACAGTTCTCAAAGACAGAATCTTACAAGAACCAAGTTCTCTCATGGTGGTCATGAACATATATTTTTCTATCAATAGATACAACAGAGTTCTATTTTTACTTGGTGGAAGCATAAAAGATACTTTCTTGCCTTCTTTTAGATATAAAACTCACATGCACAATTCAGCTGTAAAGCTTGCTGATGATGGTCCTTTGAGAACATCCAGCCTCCAAAGATGGTACAAAAATGCCATTTTTTGAAACCTTTTGCCTGTGACATTCTCCAATATTGATACTTCCTTTGCCTCTTTTTTTTTTCTTTTCTTTTTTTTCTTTTTTTTTAAGTGAAACAGATAACTGAATCTGAATGGTAAGATGTTAAGTAATGACAGAAAGAGATTCATGGAGCGAGACAAAATCTGAAGACTTTTTTGAAGTGGCAGCTCTACCTGACTGTCAGACAGGCAGCCTGAGATAAATTGATTCAGAGTGAAATTCAACAACACAGGTCTCAAGCATGCTGCTTTTAATCCTAACAACCATTTACCTCTGAAAACCTAAAATTCTGCTTGTTATGCAGAATGATAAAACCCTGGATGTTTTATTTATACTGATATTTGGCAGCGAATATGGAAAGCTATTATGTATATACTGCAGCTGGAGCTAATGTTCCATATGTGCCTCAGTTTCCATATGAGCCTGAGCACAACAGTTTGTGGATGGCTGCATAATCAGTGAGTTTGGCATGTGATGGATGTGAGAACAAGCTTGTGAAACAGCAGAGATATACAAGAAACCAACTCCTTAACATACCAAGATTGAAACACATTTTTGAGACTGATGGAGTTTTAGTTACAGCACATATGCAAACCTGGTGTCAGAATTAGTGATGGGATGGGCCACAATGCCCAGGGAGGCATATATTAGATTGGTTTACTTAACTTTGCACAGCAAAAACTGAGTGTTCTTTTTAGACATATTTCCTGCTGTGTCATGTAATACCAGAGAAGAAAAGAGCTACCAAAGTTATATGAGAGCTATATTAACAGCGGAGGAAAATTTTAGAAGCCAAAACTTGCTATGCATAGCTTCAGGAAATAAGACAAAAGTTTCTTACCATTTTCAGTAGCAAAGGAATGGAACAGTCCTCCAATCAGAGTTCTGCTAGGAAAGAAAAACCACCTTAATTGATTTAAAGACTCATAAACTGATCAACTTAAGAGGAATCACGAAAGTGTGTATTGTTCAATAGCCTGGTTTCAGCCTCCTGCCCCTCTTAGAGCTCTGGGCTCCTTTGGGAGTGTATTAGCAAGGATCAGAAGCATTTGAAATGCCTTTGTGGTGTAAGTGGCCAAACTTACCCCAGGAGAATCAGAGAGGGCTGGCATTTATCTTCTCATGTTTGATTGCCTGCCTCAGAAGCCATGGAATAAATGTGGCAGCCTTGAACCCAGTTCTGTTTGTTTTCAGAGTAATTATCACTGTTGGCAACTCTGACAGGAGAGGGAATGACTCAGAGTGAACCAATATGTCCACAAGCAAAAGCAGAATATTCACAGCCTAAACAGGACACAACCACAGTTGCATAGGCACAGCTATACTGCAGTCATAATAGAGCAGCCTATTATACATGATACAAACCAGAGATCAAATTTGCCTGCCATTAACATGTCCAGTGCACACTAAACCTTAAACACTATTCTATTAAAAAGTTTAACAAATAGCTACCTATTACTCTGCTCTGAGTGAATGTAGCCTGCAAGCAATGTCAGCACAGCTTTGTACTGAAACAGATGAAGATTTGCAAATCTGAAAAATTAAAAAAAAAAACACCCCAGGATCAGAAATAAAGTTCTGGTAACTGTGGCCATGAGTTGTGAATATAATACAGCCCAGCATAAATTATTGGCCCTTGCACTTGGAGCAGTCCACATTAATCTACCGCATAACGTAAAACAGGTTTCATCTTGGAACACTCTGATCCAATGGAGTTTCCTGCACTGTGGCTCAGTTCAACCAGGGGAAAGAGCATCTGCCTCAGAAAAACAGAAGATATAGCTAGTGAGAACAGTTTTCTAATGCAAAGAGGAAAATTTGAATTGGAACTCCTCCAGATCCAGGATGATCTGACACTAGGTTGGCTTTCTGGTCTAGCCCCTGGGCTGTGAAAAAAAGGGTTATCATCTGCTACAAGACACATAAAAGAAGTGGCTGGAGAAAGCTAAAAACAGATAGATCTGGACTGTTGTGGCATGGCTGTGTCTACAAAGACCTTAAAGTAAAAAATAATGCACAATGGGCTTGAGGGATTAAGCAAGTTGTTGGAATACAATAGTTAAAGACTTTGAGAGAATTTACATTTCTAGTTCCACTTCAGACCAACTCTCTTATCCCTGTGTTTTATTATCTAACTCTTATGAGCCCTGTGGCACTCATTAAAAATATAAGATGTCTGGTCTGTCCTGAATTTGCTGCAGGGCTTTGTTGGCTGCTACATTCCAGAATGCTCTTTACCATCCTTGGCAAGATATGTCTTAAGCAAGTCTGAGATAGCAGAGCTATGTTTCAAATTACTGTAAAGGCTGTTTAGCCTTTTAGCCCCTTTAGAAGCAAAAGAAATTTACAGTGAGCTACTCCATCTAAGATGGCACACATCAAATATTTACTAAGTAAAGCACAATCTTAATGAAAGGCCATTTTCAGAGCTACTGCTTAACATTTAACATGCAGTGGTGGGTGCATAATTTGTCAAAATAAAGGCTTAAATATCTTCACATCTTATAATTCATCATACCATTATTGAGAGTTGAAATAAGGGTAATGCTTTTTTTTTTGTCTTTGTTTGTTGGTTTGTTCTGTCAAACAGATTTTAAGACACAAACTGCTTGCAAAAAAAAAGGGCAAAGTCACATCCAAGTGAAATGTTGAATTAATAGTCACCAGGCAGTTGCCATAAAATCTCTACTGATAGGAAAGCTCACATTACTGCATTATTTTTACTTTTTCAAAACCACATGTATTCAGTGCAGTGATTAAAAAATAAAATAAAAAAAAAACCACTTCTACAGTGCTAATACTTGCCTGAGACCTTGTGGTACCACTTTTCACACAGATTTCTTTTCTGAAGTTGCTGTGAAAGACTGGAAAACAGTTCTGCCACCAAATAATTCTAACAAATTTATAGCAAATTCTTAACATATGAAGAATCCTTCATACTTTTTCTTTTTTGCTTTTGTTTGTTTGTTTGTTTGATTGGTTGGTTGGTTGGTTGGGGTTTTTCTGTTCTTGTTTTGGGTATTTTTGTTTTGCCTTTTTTTGTTTCTTCATTGTGTTGGGCTTTTTTTTTTTGGTTTGAGGAGCCCCAGCAAACATTGTGCAGCATAAAAGAAATCTCAGTACATAAATAAGAATATTTTTCCTCCTGCAGTGGACAAGCACCAAAGTGAATTACAGAGCTACATGCTTTGACTCTAAAAATTCCTCAGTGCACATATGCATGACCCTGCATTGCTCCAAGGAGCTGTTGGCATGCATTGCCACACCACTGAAGGACTGATCCTGCTTCTCAGAGACTGCCCTGCAAAGAGGCACATCCCAGTGACACCACTTACTTCTTTCTACCAGCTCAGCATCACATTCAACAGCATAGATGCAGATTCCATACAGCAGGGCTTTGGTCTCATCTGACTCAATGTGATAAAAATGACTCACCAAAAGAGGGACAAACAAAGCACCTGGCCACAGTGGAGATGGTCACATCACATTGTTGAAATGTAATTGCAGACTGCTCTGCAGACATCCTCTTCCAAGTGCATTACCCATATCTGCCTTTTCTGTTCTTTGCATGGAGCTGCATCATTGAATCACCACAACCCCCCCAGTGTCAAGAAGCCCAGTCCCATGCAGCAACAGAAGCACCCCATACCTGTGCAGCCACAGCTGGCAGCAGCTGATTGATAGGAAAACCTGGCCATGCCCATCCACCCCAGAATGTCACAAAGGTACCAGCTAAGGAGAGAGGCTTCCTTCAGCCTCTGTCATCTGAACTGACACCTCTCCTCTGCAATAATTTTGAAAGTAAATAGGAGAGGGTTATTTAAAGCTACAGCAGCCTCCTAACACTTCCTTGGCCAGTGGGGAGTTCATAATCCTTGCTGGGGAATATTTTCTACTTCAGTGTTGTGCCTTTGTTGCAATGCTACTGACCTTTGCTGTATGGTGAGCAACCTGCTCCATAACTACACCACCAGCCTCTGAACACCACTGAATCAAAACCTAGTGCATCCCAAGTGAAGTAAAATGTGCATTTTTGAATCTGCTTCCTATATCAGGTGGCCACTTCCCATCAAAACCAGTGAGTGCTTTCTGTTGTCCTTAATGTACTTTTACCAAGATCAGTGAACTGTCACCTTCTTGCTGGAAAGTCTGTTTCTTCCATGTAGAATATGATAGGTTTTTAAACTTTGAATGATGTTAAGGACTTCAGAAAAAAAGAAAACAAGAAAATAAAAGAATCCCAGCTATTTTTTTGCACTTTCTTTTTACTTGTAACTCGCAATCTGGCAGCAAAGTTACAGTTAACACACTCAAAAAAAAAATGCTGTGATTTATCTTCATTTTAAAAGTACAGATATGAACCTCTTTTTCAGAAATGCAGTTTCCACAGTGACCATGCAATATCATCTGCTGTTTGTCATATGGTGGTGTAAGACACCCACTTTTGCTTGCTGATGTCAAAACAATAAATGAAAACTGAGAAATCCTGGCATGCATTGCTACATATTCTTAATATAGATGTGAAAATAGATACCACTCACAGTTTTGTTTAGTATAATCATTTGATCCTCTGACAGAGAAATGTCATAGATAAATATATATAGCCTGATCATCCAAGTTATTTTATATTCCTTCTGCTATGAGCTTCAGTAAGGATGTTTGCACAGGCAGTGGAAGCAGTTCTAGTTACATGCTCCTTATCCCATTTCCAATGCTTATTCTCTGGAATTTGATCAGTGTAATGCTGGCAGTGCCCAACAAGCACAGGCAGGTTCCACCCTGTACCAAACAGTCACTGATGAGCCCCATCTTTCCAGAGCCACCAAATGCATTTCATTTGGTTTCTTTGTAGATCTAACCTCAAACTCATTTCTGTAAATAAAATTCCTATAACTTGTGTGAACCAAATGGGAAAAAATAGTACTATGGGACAAATCTGCCTAATTTTTTCCACACAGATTGGTAATTTTTTATGTTCTTAGCCATTCCAAATAACTATGCACCTCTCTCCTTTCTTGCTGGGAGCTTTCACTTACTCATTTCTTGTATGATGGTATGCAACCTTTGCTATCAGGTGCAGTTATCCAGGATTTGTGATTTTGGAATGAAGCTCCAGCAAATACTATAAATTTATACATTAAAAGTGAATTTTTTGTCCCTGAATAGCAGTTTTGCTAGACTGAAGATGTTACATTTTAACTTAGTATGAACCATTAATTATTAGTCGGAAATACTGATTGGATTCAAATTTCCAGATATATTTGGTCAATAACTGGAAACAGAAAATAAGTCTCTCATATTTGATCCTCATTCACAGGCAGCTCATTTCCACAGGAACATTCAATGTCATTTTTACAGAAAAGAGTTGGCAGCCCTTGCTGGGGGCTGGATTTAGTCTCAACACTCTTTGACCTGGTGCCTTGCACAGTGCTTTGAACAGTGCTCCAGGAATGAAGCAGTCTCACAAACTGCAGGTATAAACCAGCCAGTTTTATATCCATGCCTCTGAGGAGGCAAACTGGATCTGCCCATTACCTGTTGGGTTGGGGGGCACTAAAAGGCAAAAATAACTGTAGGGAAATTAAAATGCCATGTTTCTGTGCCAGCTACTTCTATTATTACATTTAATTATTGTGAAAACCTTTCCCCAGTTCTCACCAATATTTTTTTCACTGAAATGTCATGTCATAATAGCTGCTATCAAAAGTCTTTGATTCAACTGTAGTCATTTTAAATTCCTGAAACCACACATGAAACTGTCTTGAGACAAGTTTACAGTGACAAATGCACTGCACAACTCTGACAGAGGCAAAGCAAAACCTGACTCTATGAGTCAATTTCTTTTTTTTCCCCAAAACTGATTACACTGACACACTTTATACTATAGATAGGGTAGGAAATTCAAGTTTAATACTAGGCTTGGATGTTAAAGCAGCAGAGGACATGGACTTGCCTGAAGGTGTAAATTTTTAATTGCTCTCAGTGTATTTTCTTGTGTATTCCCCTCATTTACTTCAAATACCAGCAGGCTTGTGAAAGTACTCAGCTGGTTACTATCCAGTTTTATTCATTTTTTTCTGACACAATATAACCCTAGGAAGTAGGAACTTGGCTTGAAAAAAATCCAAGTTTTAGAAAGAATCAGCAGAAAATTTCAGAAAACTTTCTATGAGATTTTCCATAAAGATTGTGAAGAGTTATTTAAAAATCTAATATCCTCCAATGTGACCACCAGACTTGAGTTTCTCCTATGATATGATATTGTAGGAGAATGATACAACATGATACAATATGATACAACATGATATCTTTATTTCCCTAAATACCTCAACAAGTCAATTATATGGCTGGTACTTTGTTTTATTCTGAGCTCTTTTATGTATACTGATGATACTCTACAATCACAGTTTCTCAGGATTTTACTCAGTAGAATCCAATCTAATTGAGTCTTACTACTTTAACTAAGAGATGAATACTCAAAAAGCAGCAAATTAGGCAGGTTACAGATCATGTCCAGAATACATTTTGAGATTCTTTTTTTTTTTTTAATTGCCATTTTTTATTCTGACTTTTAGAAATGTAAATTATCAAACTACTTCTAATGTTTAAAAAAGATAAAAGCAGGTACAAATATATTGACTACATTGCAGTATGCTTTTGCAGAAGGAGAGGGATTGTCCCAGGGCTCCCAGGAAGGCAGAACATTGTTGCACAGGCCCCTTGTCTCTGTGTCCTGGTCATAGAGTCTTGCTCTCTTAGCTAGCCCTCAACTTTTGGAATAGAACAATCAATTAGCTTCAAAATATGCAGACCTCTGATGACAGCTGTTCTGTAGAATTAATCAGATTTTATATTCCCATAGCTGCTTTCCTGCCATGTGTCTAGGAACTGTTAAAGCCTAACACTTCAGAAACAACCTGAAAGGCAGGTCCTCTATCATGTTTTTATAATCAGTTGCACATTTTTATATTTTCTCATCTTATGTCACCCATAAGACCCTATATCCCTCTCTGACTACATATTGCTATATCAGCTTCAGTAAATTCTTTCCTTAGTAGGCTCTACTACACAATATCTTAAGAAAGCTTCTGGATAGTCTCACTTGGTCTGTCAAAAGGACTAATAAAGTTTACTTAGCACTTTGTCAGATTATGATTATTTTTATGTGGGTTGAATGCTACTCCGGTTATATTTAATCATGTCGTGTTTGAAGAGCTGCAAGTGAAAAATCCAGTTGTAATCAAGAAACAATGTTTGCAAATCTTGAGTAAACAATTTATACAATTTAAACAAAAGTGGCATTTTAGTGCCTTGCACGGTGCTTTTTCTTTTTTAAGACAAATTATGGTTTCATAACTTCCTGTAATCCAGAGTACAACAAGCATGTGAAATGACATTTACTTTTTGTTATTATTTTCAGGTTTATTCCACTGCAGACATGAACAAAAGACTGAACTCCTGACTCTGGTTTTAGATGATGGCAGTGCAGGTAGCCATGGCAACAGGGAACTCTGTGTGCTCCCTCCCAGGTGTTTCTGGATCCGACAGGCGATGTCAACACGCACCAAGTTCCTGCTGCCACAGACACATTTGGTCTCCACCAAAGATGTTGAGATGAGCACTGACTCAGCCACAGCCCCTGAGCAGCCCAGGTGTACTAAAATCAAAGTGGTTTCTTCTTCCAAGACTCACAGTCCGCTGTGCTGACTCTCTTGTGCACTCTGAGGCTCAGGCAGTAATCTGCCCTAGCTTTATGGAAGGCAGTAGTTCAACCAGGAATGCCAGTACAGAGGAAATAAATTATACATTTTCTTCCATAACAACATATCTGTGGCACCATTTCAGACCTCTCCCTCACCCCTGGAAGTATTGAAGTGACAAATGTTAAACATGTGGAGACAGTCAAATGAAATATTGTATTTCAATTCAGTATTTCAATTCAAGTCAGAAAATATGAAAAGAAATGCAGAGTTTTGATATTCCTGATGAAAAATGAAAAAAGACAGAAACAGTAGTCTTTGAGTACAATTTCAATGCTGTATTCTCTGGGTTTTCTTAAGAAGTATTATTTTTCACTGGGCAATACTATTTCTGATTATTTTCAGTTACATTGTTTGTGTACCTGACTGAATGGAAATTTTTGTGAACATAAAGTTGTCTTTTGTTCAGACAAAGGTTTTCTTGCATTTTTCCCTCATGCAAAGACTTTATTTTGCATTTGTCCTTTCTCAGTGAGTCACTGAATGGGTGGGATTGGGAAAGATCTCTGGAGATATCTAGTCCAACCATCCTGCTAAAGCAGGTTCAGCAGGTTGTACAGGACTGCATCCAAATGGAGTTTGAGTATCTCCACAGAAGAAGATTCCACAGCCCCTCAGAGCAGCCTGTTCCAGTGCTGTTGCTCTCAAAGAAAATAATTTTTTAACTCATTTGCTGATGGAACTGTCTGTGTTTCAATTTGTGCTTGTCACCCCTTATCCTGTCACTGGGCACCCTTGGAAAGAGTCTGGCCCCAGTCTCTGAACACCTGCCCTTAAAGTGTTTTTTTGCCTTGATAAGATCCCCTCTTTAAGCATCTCTTCTCAAGGCTGCACAGGCTCAGCTCCCTCAGGTTTCCTCTTAAGAGATGTGCTCCAGTCCCCTCATGCTCTTTGTGATATGGCTAAACTCTCATGGTGAGACTCTTCCAGATGAGTCTGAGGGTGGGTGACTCCTTTCCCTTTCTGTGTCCACTTAAAACAGCTTTGAGAAGGGGCAGGGATGAGAACTGCTGCAAGACTGAACTGTTATGTTAATAGTTAAAAACATCCTGCACTCCAGTAAAGTCTAACACATAAATTCTAAAATTTTGATAAATAGGAATGTTGTTTTCCTGATACCAGGTGGTTTCTCAGGGGCAGTGTGGAAGAGTTCTTACATTAATGATCTTTGAATATGAATTTGAGGAAGATTCAGGTCAGTCAAAACTGTCAGTGTAAACAAAGTCCAATTCATTTCAAGGCCAGGGGTATTCTCACATGAGCCATATACTGATAGAAAATTATTATTGAATACCAGGTTGGAAGATATCAAGGATCATTTGGTCCAACACTTCTTGGTAAATAAAGAATAAGACCCAATAACTGCCCTTGAACTTGCAACCCTAAATGAACACTAGCAGATTCAAAATTCCTTGCCCAGTCATATTTTTCTGTTTTAAATTTAGTATATAAGCAAATTAAAATAATCATAGAAGTCATATTAATGCTTGTGCATATCATTCATTAGCAATATGACCAGGGGATCTGCCAATATTTTTTTTTATTTTGATGTCTCTGAGGCCTGCTTCACAATTATTCAATGTAAATAAAAACTACAAATTACAAGAGAAAAAATTCAGAATGTACATCATTCAATATGTCTCATTGCCACAAATGTGCTATAGTGCTTCCCTTGCAAATTTTTAGCAATCACCATAAAATTTCCTACAGATTTATTAAGTAGCTTGTCTCAGACAACTCAGTGTGTGTATTCCAGCTAATTTGGTGATATTCTATAACTGTTCTCAAATTCTGTCATCAGGATCCACTACAGACACATCAATAGACTAGAATAGATTTTATAGAGCTATTTAGCTATTATTAGCTAAATATTTATTGTATTTATTAGCTAATATATATTATTATATAGCTATTATATTATTAGATATTTATATAGCTATAAGCACAGAAATGTACTTGGGGATATTAAAATGTTAAAAAATATGTGTACATTGCATTGAAATAAGTACATTGTTTTCTTAACCAAGTGACTTAAGGTGGGTTGTTGGGAGATTTATTTTATTTTCTTTTTAATCAAATTATGGAAAAGGGTTTTATTTTTAATAGTGGTAAATATCTTAAGCTGTAGCAGAACTTCAAAAGTTAAAAACAAAATGGAAGTTTTAAGTTCATTGTTATTTTTAGTTATTTGTCAAACTGTATGAAGGATTTCAAAAGTTTGACCCTCTGGAGCCTCTTCCATCTATGCAAACCTCTAACCCAGTTTTTCAGTTCACAGGATGCATTTTTCTCTTCTGTTTTACTTGGCTTGAATTTCAATTGGAACTTCTCTTTCCCACAGTGTACTCTGAAATGTCAGATGAGAGAGAGAGAGAGATCAAGCATTTTCTTAATGGATGGGGGAGTCAGAAGCAAAGGTCTGTGACTTGCTAACTCAGAGTCAGCACCCTCTTCTGTAGTGTATATCCTAATTCATCACCATGCTCTTCAAATTTGAAAACACATTTATAATGTGCCCTCAGGAAGCATGCCCTGGCCAATGTGCTAAAGGAGGAGCGTGCACAGCAACCCTCAGCCTTTCTGTAGGACATCCAGCCAGCCCTAGCAGGGTAGGACAGAGAGGCACCCTTGCTGCAGCAACTCACATCATCTCTTTCTCATCGGCTACACGGATTTCAAAAACACCAGTAAAATATTCAGAGTCTTTGCACTGCCTGTTGGAAGCACCTGATGAAAAAGAAGGCTTTGCATGATTCTTTCAACGTCATTGTATGTTTATTTATAAAATAAACTGATGAGAAGTAATGATGTAGCTCACTTTTAAAGCTTGCAGTAAGAGCAGCAAGTAATATGACAGAGTAAAAGACCATATGTACTTTAGCCCAAGTAGTCTGTTTTGGTCTGATGCAGTCATGCATCTCCTAAATAAAAGACAAAAATTAAGAAAAATAAGCTGCAGCTCTGTAAAAGCAACAAAAACCATGGCTTGTATATATATACAAGGGAAGAAGGGAAGAAGGATCCGACTGCATCTTCACTGGACAGCAGTCCTCACCCTTTGGCTGTGAGGAAGTATTGAAGCACAGAGTTTCTGTTTTCAAGCATTGCTCTGGAGAGCATGTATTTCTAGCATTGTAGCTGCAACACTGTCAAACTTATCTTTCTCACCATAACTGTAAATGAACTTGGACTATCAGCTAGCTGTTAACCTGCAGGAAGCCTCTGACTTGATCAGTGCTCTAAGAACCTACAATACAGACAATTGGTTATGCTTGCACATTGGTATCAGCTGTGGGTATGAGCGCTTTCATTTTCCTAGCACCAATAACACAAATTCTTGACACGTATTATAACTCATATTTCCCAAGCTGCTGTCAGCCATTCTGCTAGGAGTAAAACTGTGGTTTAGTAGAGCAGCTGACAAGTTGGTGCTCATGCATAAGCACATCAGGTAGAAAGCCAGTCCTTCAGGATGGTGTGTGCTGTGCTCAGAGAGACGTTTTTGTGTGTGTTTGTCTTTGAATGCAAGTGCAACCTCATTATTTTTGGGAGCTGACTCAGATGTTTAATACCAGGTATGTGCTGAACAAGTTGGCAGAACTGGAGCCAGAATACTGTGCACTTTGCAAGGCTGAGCCCAAGGGCCCTTTTATCTCAAAAAACAATGGCTGCTGATCATACTGCAAAGTCAGCCACTCATTACTGTTACATGCTGAGCATCATTCAGCTGCTCTACTAAACACATCAAAAAGCAGTTAGAATAAAGCTGTGCATTGAGAATATTTAATGATTTGTTGAAAAATTCTAGGCAGAAGTGCTAAAAAGTTTGAACTAAATTGTAGCAATAGAAGTTTATAAACTTTCAATGACTTCATGTATGCTGACTCCAGTGTAGCCACATGCTTCACTCTATAAGCAGAATTTGGCTCTATGACAACTTAAAAACAAAAAAGGCTTTTAAACTAGTTTGTGGATAAATACTTTGTACCAAAAGCCTTTGTATTTCAAAAGAAATTACTTGCAACACTTTCTGTTTAGACAGCATTTTTTCAAATCGAGTCAACCTTATGAAAACCAAAAAACCCCACATATTTGTATTAAAACATTGTATTAAAGGTTTTTTTAGGATAAGAATTCTAAATATTCATGACATACATGGCAATTTTTAATCTACTAGTGATACTTTACTAATTTGTCTTTATATTCTGATAGGAGAAAGTCTTTTAACAGAATTGAGACACAATAGCAACTGTTCACATAGTTTACATATAAAACATGCAGATGGGATAGACTCCCCTAGATGATCACACCTGATTTAAAGCTTTTGACCACACTCACTGAGAAAAGGTTTTCCTTTCACTGTCCTGTGTTTGATGACCTTGATGAAGCTTGTTTCTGCTATCTTGACACTTTTTGCAGACTGCACTGGGAAGATTCTGGCTACATCTCCTGTATAAATGTCCATGAAGCAATAAAGAAACCAGTGAGACCCTCATGAGCCTCCTCTTCTCCAGACTGAACAAATTAAAGTCTATCAGCTTTTCACACTATGTGCTCCAGCCTGCCAAATGTTCTGGTGGCTTTACACTCCAATTTTTCAATATCTTTGGAAGCACAAAAGTGTCATTTTCACACTTTTTTTTTCTTGTGAGCAGGAAAGGCTGATAGTTCCCATGAGATGGTGCCTTGGCAATTCCTCTGCAACATCCTCAGTCTGGGTTTGTGACAAGCCACAGACTTCTTCAGATTACTTGTGTGTAGGTAAATTGACTCTTACATAACTGGAGTAGCACGTACTCAAGATGATGATCTGTGTTAATTTTGCTTATGAAATCAGGTTCAGGATATCCCAGCACAGAGTCATGCTGGCACTAGACTGGAAACCAGAAGCACTATAGCAACATTTCCATTGAAGAGAATCCAACTGGAATTTTAATACACAATCCCTATGATGAAAAGCAGCATGTACTAATCCAAGCAGAAATCTTAACTAATGTGGCTTTATTCCTCCCAGTACCCAAGGCCCTCCTTTTATATATAACTCTGGAAATTCTACATTTTACTGCAATGTGCAGTACAGACAGTCTTCAGCAGAGCCAGCTGCATTCACTGTGACTAGAGCCTAAAAACTTCCTGGTCCTACCAGATGGCATAGTTTTTACTCCTGACACAGAAATGAACCTATAGCTGGTCTTTAATACTTTGAAAGAAAAAGCATTTAACTCCCATTTTGAAATCTGTTTATCTGCTTTTTCAGTGCAGATAGTGCTTCTGACAGCCCACTTCATATTAATCCTGACATCTTTGATGGTCTGATGCTCTGTTTCAACATGAAGAAATGGTATTTTTCTGCCATGCTGGCATTTCACATCCCACTGAGTTCAAAACAAAGGTGGTTTTGCTGTGTTGCTTGAATGTTAAGTTTAGAATAAGAGCTGACAATTTAAGACATGATTGATATGCAGAATCTGCATCAGATTCTCAAAAAAAAAGTACTGTCCTGGTAAAATCCACAGTGTTTTCTAGACTGGTGCATTAAAAGATAAATGTACTACAATCAATAAATTAACATTGTGTGCTAGATAACACTAGACTCAACTCTCTTATAACAATTACAAGAATGGTTAATAGGATTCTTTCTACTTCATCCACACCTGAAGCATGTAATTTTGCTTGAAACAGACAAAAATCAATCTCAGGAGGCAGTAAATACAGGAAACTTGGGTGCTTTCTTTGTGCCCTCTTCTACCCCTACATGGTGTCTACATGATGGCATTAGAAGACTATAAGCTATGTCAACCTGTACATATTTGGAATGGAGGAACAGGACAGATGCAAAATCTGTTTTCTTGGTGTTGCTCCAGCCAAGTACAATTCAACACCATCTGAACTGCCAGTTGAAAGCTCATGCTTTAAAGCTTCTCTGCTCTACCATGTAATACAAAAGGAATATTATATTGTCTGCCTCACAACATATCTCAGTGAGCTCTTTCTAATCTGTTTTCCACAGCTTTGCTGAAGCAGTCACAGGGATTTGGTAGGTTTAATTTTATTCCTTTGAAGCTATGCTTATTTGTTGATTTTTTGACTGTAATCAGCTAAGGCAGGTGTTGGGATTCAACTGCAACTGTAATTATGGTTCATTTAAATGATACTGAAGCATGGTTTAGCATCATGCAGCTAGTAGGATCAGCTTTATTCCAGATACTTATTGCCTTTACTAAAGATAGGAAGTCTAATAGTTTATGTCAAATATATAATGTCCCTAAATGTTCCTAAATAGTATTAAAGATCATCCTCAATTAATTTTATGATGTTAGTGCAAAATTTACACATGGAAAAAATCTGCATCTCAACAATAACAAACGCTGGTGCATCAGCCTTGAAACTACAATTAATTTTTTTGGTCTATTGACTTAAAATTGTGTCACAGCATAAGCACCAAGTTCATCTTTGAGCTGTAAAGATACAGATGGGACAATGCTAAGTTCAATTCCCTTTTTTGAAAAATCATCCTCTATTTTATGAAAGATTTTCCTTTGTTCTGAAAAATCCTGCATGTTCTGTTTCTTATTGTGGTGTCTCTTATCAATGAGACATATCAACATATAGCACTTGTAAGCAGATCTGCTGAAAGCAATTATAAACAAACCAGACTGGGCATGTTCACCCTCACTGTGTTGTGTAAATTTAATTTTAGTAATGGGTTTTTTTTCTTTTTTTCAGCTTTTTCAAGATATTTTCTCATATTGCAGGTTTACACCAAGCAGCACACTCAAAGAGCTATATAAAGATAAAGACTCCATAAAAAGACATCGATGAAAATATTTTTGTAATCTTCTGAGTGGTATGTCTCATACTGGTGGCCCAAAAATACATGGCAAGAGTACACCACCCACACTGCAGCACTTCTCATGCACCAGGGTGGGGAACAGAGAATTATCCTTTAGTCATTCTGCCCATTTTGAGCAGCTGACATTTGTGCAGTTGTAAAAAGAGAGAGCTTTTTCATCTACTATGGGATATTGGATTCTTTAATTTGTTGAAAACAGGGTTGATTTATAACCTGGCCTAAATGGGTTAGATAATTTTCTATATATAAGCACATATACATGTATTTATAAACTCTATGCATAAATACAAAAACAATTTTAAGCTTCTGCATGTCTTCCCTGGTTTGCAAGACTGAAGAATTAATGAAGCAACTAACTTAGAAAACACTGGTCCTGCAGAACTGCAAAAAGCAAGAGAAACAGTACCTAAACTTATACGTTTATTTTGATTTACTGCTGAGAAATACAGATGAGAAGAATTTTGCTTGCCTCCTTCTCTCATAAATTACTAGGCCAGTTTCCATAGAAAAGTTAAATCTGATTTTGGGTCTAAGGACCTCAGCAAACCACATGCCCAATGGATTTGTATGCATAGATTGTCACACTGTGGATGAACAATAGCAAAACTGAATGTTGTCACTGCAACAGATCCTTCTAGCAATATTTACTGAATAATGATTTGAATGCAGCATAAAAAGGAATGCTGTTCGTGTTCTCCTCCTGCACCCAAGAAGTGATATCAAGGCCCAGCTTTATGGTAAAGCCAGGAGGCTGTGATGAAGCAGTTTTCTGTTCTGATTACAAGAAAACATCATTCATAAACTTCCATTTTCCATTCCTGTCAGAAACTTTGTGGAAAGAAGAGATTTTCTGCTGAAAATCAAGTCTAGAATGTGCCACTCTATTGCTCGTGTGAGAGATACTCAGTATTTTAGAGGGGCCTAGCCCAAAGCTCCCCATACTCTGTAAAAGACTGCAGAAGGGAGATGTTCTTTCTATTATCCTATTTTGCTCAGTTGGCTTATCCTGCTTTTTGTTATGGGCTGAAAAAACTTCAGACAGGCACATAAAAATCTAGCCATTCAAAATTAGGTCCTTAAAAATGTATGTATAAGCCCTATTTATAGATATATGTATCCACTCTAATGATATACTGCTTCTGAACACTTAAAAAATGGAAAAAGATTGATATATGTATTTATGCAGTGTGAAAGTCTACAAAGCTAAATTTTATCTAGAACACATGATGAAAAAAAATTGAAAAGCATCATATTAATAAAGCTTTTGATCATCTTGTGCATTGATAGACTTATCTTCCAAGACTTATCTTCCAGGTGGCTTCTGAAATGAGTAAATTAAAAGATTTCCAAGAGCTGCAACGCACTGAAGGAAGGCAAGGAAAGAAAACCTCAAAAAGCTACCAAGAGAAAAAAAGAGAACATAAAAAAAGACAGAACAGACTCAAATTCAGCTAGCAATTCATTAATTCCTTATCTCAGTGGTGGGAAATACTCAGAAATAAGAAAGTCAGGTGGTTATAAAAGGAAAGCAGCAGCTGAAAGGCTTAGTTGAACTTAATACAACCCAGAACCCTAATCTCTCTTATTTTGGAAAGTCTTCCCCCTTAAATAAATTGCAGTGTATATTTTACAATAAATTTGTTTGTTTAATTTTTAAATAACATGGAGAATTATTTTCTAAAGCACATATTTCTTGAATGGAGATTCTATGGTATTTGCTGAAACTTCATATTTTTTATTTCCCAGCTCTCTGAACCTTGATGGAAGTCAGAAGGTCAAGAATAGGAATTTTTCATAAATTCTTTTATTTCAGTTTTTATCATAAGTTAACTGTTCTGCAATTTCTAGCCTTCCTTCCTCTCTTATGCAGCTTTATTCAACAAAGCTCGACTTGTACATATATTATACTTAGTTATAACAATTGCTTCCTATAATCAGAGCAAATTACTTTTGCTGTAATTTTTCTTTGGAATCTGTACTAAGCTGCTGAACTTTTGTGTTTTAATTCATAGCAGAAAAGCATGAACATTTCTGACAGGTTTTCAGACTGAAGCAAACATTACCAAAATAAACACAACACAATGTGTTCACAATTAATTAATTTTACCAGGGCACTTTAATTTCTCATAGACAGAAATTTGAATGAATTAAAAGAAAAATAATTTAATTATAAATATATTTGTAGTTGAGCATAATGGTGCCATCAATTTTTTAGCAGACTCCACATTACAATCCATGGGGGATCTGTTAAAATATTGATAGCAGGATATGGCCCATTATGAGGACACACATTGTGTTCTATTTCAAACAGAGAATTAATAAAGATTTGTTTCAGGAGGATGTAAGAAGGATAAACTGTAAGGCTTATTTCGGTATGTCACTGGAACATAAAAGGAAATCTGACCTATTGCCTTCCATTTTTACTTTGACTTGAAGTATGAAAGAAGAGAAGGAAGGAAGGAAGGAAGGAAGGAAGAGAAGGAAGGACAGGAAGGAAGGAAGGAAGGAAGGCGTAATGCCGAAGGAAGGAAGACAGTCAATTCCGACAGTCAAGTACTTCATTCAGCCTTCCCTTCCTGTCTTCCTGCAGTCCCCGCATCCTCCTCCCTCCCCTCCCATGCCCCTCCCCTCCCACGCCCACCTCCCGACCCAACCGACAGCCCCTCACAGACCCCGCACAGCCACGCACCGCCCCTCCGCCCGCCACGCCCACTCGCCACGCCCCGCCCCTCCCCTCCCCACTCCCACAAAGACAACCACGCCCGCCAACCCAGCAACAAAGACCGACATGTGTGAACTCAATACCTTCCACTATCTTTTTTTGCCCCTCTGTTATATAATACAGATTAGAGTCCCCATATGGACCCCAGTACTCAAGGAAAGAAAATTCTTTTATTTCTCTCTTGCTTTTATCTCATACAGGTTTACCAGAATACCAAAAGATTTTTCCATTGTTCTGAGAGAAGGAATAAAAGCCTCCATTTTAAACTCACCCTCCTTGAAGCTTTACAGAATGCATAACAGGCACAGACACTAACACAGAATTTCCCGTCTTTTGTCCTTTTCTTTCTTCCTTAGAAATAAATACCTTTTACAAATGCTGTCTAGTTAATACTTAGCAATGCTCAAGAGAGGAGGAGAATATAACACTGGTGGCAACTTACTCTTTCGATTTTTTATGTGATACTCTGTTCTTATTTTTCGCTACATTCCCACATAAAACATTTCCTCCTCCCCCTAATTAATTTCCTCTACCTGGGAAAGGGAGAGAAACACAAGTGTAGTGAGGAGGCAGAGGATAGCACAGACAGTCAAGCTGGCACAGTTTTTAGGACCCAAGAATTCAGACTGACAGTCTCCTTCTGTTCGTTGTACGCTGGGTTCATCTGCCATTTTGGGGCAGCCAAAACAACCTTCTTGGGAGAAAAAGGAAATTTATCGCCTTCTAGACAAGGATCTTAAAAACTTATGAACAAATCCTTTATCTTCAGGTTTCATAGTTTTAGCAAAGTGGAAGCTTATATAACTTACTTATTTTAGCCAGCACAGCAATATAGGAAGATACAGAGACAGCCAGCTGACAGTGACGACATTTTGGCTGAAGGAAGTTTTTGGCTTTCCCTGTTGGCAGGGCAGGGATATCTCTCAGAGCACTGATTAGGGGGCTTATAGCTCCCTTTCCACCCCAGAAGGGATAGAAATTTGGAGCTTATGTCCCAGCTGCCAAGCCTCATTTGAAGCTGGAAACATGCTTTATGTCAGATCCCCTATGTAAGGGCAATTAGAATTTATAGGTCTTGGAAGCACATATGGCACCTGTACAAATGCCAAACCAGCTCAAAATTTGTGAAATTATGCTAAATAATGATTAAAATAATCAGATTTGACTGAGCTAGCAAAAAAAAAAAAAAAAAGGGAAAATAAGTTTCTTGTTTTCTTTTTCTCCATCTCTCACCAGTGTTGTCCAAGTCTGTACTAATACAGAGGTCTGATCCTGGTCTCACCGACATCAGTTTCAGCAGGGCAGGAGTTACAACCTTGAACTTGGTCAAGCATGGCAAATGCAGAAGCTCCAGCTGACTGCAGCTTTGTACAGAACTGAAACCAGCAGTCTCAGGGTCATTGAGTACCTGACAGAGCTGCAGTAACACTTGGAGCAAGAAGGATATCCCCTCCTGTTACCCAACTGGTCAAGAAATCAAGTTTTTGGGTTTTTTTTTCAATACAAGGCTTGAAAAAGTACTTAATCTTTCTTTCCATGGAAAAATGTTTATATGGAAAGGTCTTTATATGAAGCTCTAGAGCTTTGCATCAGGCAATATGGCAGGGATACTCCTTCAATGTCAGGTCATGTTTTGTGGACATGTGGATAGCATGAAAAGGGGATTTTAAGAGTTCCAGCACTGAGATAGGGAATAAAAAAGACTACCTGAAAGATAAAGCATTCATCTCAGAAATCCTTAACTTCAACTCCTAATAGGATCTATGGAAATTGGAGACTAATATTTCTTTCTATACTCATCAGCATTTTTACAGGCATAAAAATATATGTTAACTAACATATAAATAAATCAGTGAACAAAAAAAATATGCAATGAAATTTGGATGACACAAATTTGTTTTCACAAGTTTGCATAGAGAGAATATGTAGAATAGCCAAAATAATTATTTTTCAATTTTGCTTTGTAATAAAGTTAATTTCTCGAGCATTTGTAAACTTTTTTCCTTAATATTTAAGGTAAAAAGCTAAAAAAATCTGTTGCATAAATACTTATTTATTATCTAAGAGACAATCTTTCTTGTGTACCATCCCTCTATTCCAGGAGTAGCACTACTGAAGGGAAAGAAGAATGGCATCCTGTAGAAATCAAATAGTGAGAGTAGAAATTGAATTTACATGTTGCCTTACATCTGCCTTATCTGTGTATACCATGACTGCCCTTGAAGCCGGCCTGCCAGCAGTGTGAAGTGAGTTTTGCACCTCAGCTTTCTTCACTTCTTGCTTTTGGGTATAGTGATAATGGTAGCTGAGTGTGAAGCCAGGCTACTAACGTGAGCTCAGTCCATAAGCAGCAGCCTTTTTCATGTAGCAGAAATTTCACTTTTTTTCCAAAAGACCCAGATGGAAATAACAAGTGATATGCTATATACACTGTATTTCATGTGCCTGCAATGCCCAGGAGAGCTGCCTGAGAGAGAGCAACACCAATGAATGGTCAGTCTTTATTACTTTCAGTATGTAGGGTCATTACCTGAGCTGAGGCCAGAAAAATGGATGTTAAGTTTCTAAGTAAGCAACCAGGGTGAGCGTTTGGTTGTGACATGGCTCATCCTGTGCTGTAGCTCCCAATACCCACTCCTACACATCACATCAGCAATATTACATTGTACCTTTGTGCATACAATTCATTTACAAAATACTCAACAATATTAGCATGTGTACTTCAAATATGTTTCAAGTTATTCCACTTCATGTGATAAAAGCAAGGTTTATCTACATTAAGGACTGCAGAAGTAAAAATATTTCCTTCGAAGCAACAAATAAATTATTTTTTCTGGTATCATCTAGGGACAGGAAAGTTAAATTGCTTTAGACAATGCCTGTCAACCCATTGCATAAGATAAACTACATTCAATCCTGTGAAACAATCCTTTACATAGAAAAAAGCACATTACAATGTGCATATTTATTCTCATGCATAAAAGAAATGTAAACATTGCTCCAAGTCTGTGCAAATGAGAGTAGAACACAGTGAATCACCTTTTGAAAAAACAGAATTCATATGGAAAGATTGTTTTACCTGGAACCTGAAACACAATGTGGTGCATAATATTGCAATACATGATACTGTTGTCATGTTGTATCCAACTTCTTTCGAGGAAACAAGGGAGAAGAACATTAGTCTTTCACCCAGATAAGATGAGAAGAGAGATGTCTGTGAAGATGTGGATTGGAGGAGGAGAATGTTCCCCTGGTGGGAAGAAGCCTTGAGAAGTCCAAGGCAAGGGAGGGCAAAAGGGAAACAGAACAGCCAGGGCTGAGGCAGTCACAATTAGATGATCAAATGCTGCATTGTAAAAAACCCCAGGATTTGGTCCCAAATACACAACTGCTTTTCCTAAACTTTTATGACACAATTTAGTGTATTTCCCTAATCATGTTTAAAAAGTAGTTGCCTATGTGCCTTTCCCTCAGGAGGTTAGAGATGGAGCTTTTCTAATATGTAAGAAGTTCAGTGACCATAAAACTGTAGCCATTTCTCAAAAACATTTCAAAATATGTCTATCTACATGTTAAACTACAGCAGGGAGCAGAAATTACAACAAATCCCCTTTATACATTGTATCTATATTTAACCTATGTTTGCTTTCTTCTTTCTGTGAGATTTTATACATAATTTTTCTGCTGGTGATATTTGACAGAGTCAATAGAGGAGATGAAAGAGTTGAACTAAAAATAATCAGAATTATTTCTTCTCCTCCCTCCTTTTCACACTTCCCATTTTCTGTCAGTTCTGTTTAATTTCTCCTTTTTCTGCTTCTAGTAAATCTGTGTCCTTTTGAATTCAGCCAAAGCTCTGACAATGATACTTTTTTTGTTCTGGTATACCAGTGATAATAAAGATTCTACTGGATAAAAATTTCTGTTACTTAACAGAAACCTAAGCTATGACTCACATATTAGGTAATCAGTATTTTCCATAAAACCTAGTATTCTCTGTAGATAAGACACAAAGTTTTAAATTTCAGAGATGAGAAGGCACATGCCCTATAAACAACACTTTTTGCTAAACTTTCAATGGCTTGTGATTTTATTGTTTTTCTTTTGGCCTGCAGTATGGGCAAGATGAATTGCCTGCAAAAAGGCAATATGAATAATTTCAGAACATCATGCTCTTTAAAATAAATTTCTTGTTGATTTAATATAATAAATATATGAAATAATAGTTCTTCTATTAATGCATGGCATACTAAGAGATAATATAGTTGATGGCCACAGGAAGAAGCTTCAGTGAAGAGCTTTGCAGTAGCCTGGCTTGGTAAAGAGACTTCTATTGGCTTCCTGCACTAACTCTAAAAATTCTACATTAAACTCCATGTCTGTGAATAGACCTGGGAGGAATCCTTGGTGTTATGGAGAATGAATAAGTCAGTGCCATGCTTGGACCCAGGGCAGGAAGGTCCATTTGCATGCTTTGAGATTCCTCCTGAAGCCAGTGAGTCATTCCAGCGGTTGCTTTACAGCCCTCCAAGAGAGGCTGGTTCCCAACTGCACAGCACAGCCTATTCTAGTGACCTCTTTCAGAAGTCTCCCATGTATTTCTACAACAGGACACCAGCACTTGTTTTTCTGATATTTGTCACAAATGACAAAACCACCTTTGGGACAGCGGCAGTTTGTGCATTGATGTGATTCATAAAACTGAAATAGAATTAAATCAGATGGAGGGAAGTTGACCCCTGCTTAGAATTCCTATGCATATGAGTTGTCTAACCTTGAGATCTTTTTGTTATTGTCAGCTCTTTGACAACATTAAGATTGAAAGAAAAGAAGAAAGGCAACTACACCCCAGTTTGGGCAATTCTAAAGCTGTGGCTGCTAGGAAAAAAGGATGATTATGGTAAATGTTCAGATTTTCAGCTCATTCATGAGTGCAGTAAGTAGATAATATTTTTACCCATGAACATTTAGAAGCTGCTATAAATAACCCATCCATTATGGACTTGTCCAGAAACTGGATTGTCCATCTGTCCATGTGAGTAAAGAAACAAGAGCTTGGCTAAGTGTATGCTATACAAACAGGGAGAGCAGATTTTGTCAGGCTTTTTCCCAGGTGTAGGTAAGTATTGGGAATATACTATTTAAATGGTAATCTGATTGTAGACATGTTTCCATGACACAAAAGCAGTCTGGCTTGTAAGGTTGCCTAGTTCAATCAGATGTTAACTAGGAAAATTCACAGAGTAGTTACAAACAACTTAAAATGCAACAAAATAGTATAAATAAGGCATAGAGTACCTGGGTAAAAAAGAAGTGGATAAAAATTTCCAAACTCCTTTAGAACATCTTTTTTCAGCTATTTCAGTATACAATCTAAACCAAACAATACAAAAATCTCTTTTGCAAGAGAACCAGGTCCAAACATTTCAGACCAACAGCATAAGTTGTGGCCATTCTATATACCAAAACAAGCAATTTTTTTTACCAGAATAATCCCTTTTAAAAAGTCCAGATTTTTTTTTATTATTTTGACTAATAGCATTCAAGAAATATGCATTTTTAGATTTCAATACAATGAAACATTTATGGCTTAATTCAATTTGCAATTCAATCACATATTAAAACCAGAAAAAATAAAAATTAAATCAGTGACAAGGTCATGTTGCTGCAGCTGTTCAAACAGATGTACCATCACCTCCAGAACCTGTGAAGTTATGTTTCATTCTAAAGCTTACTAAATAAGCAACTTTTTTAGAAAGAATGGCAGGTAAGCAATCTTTTGAATCTTTTCTCCCTGGTCCTGAAAATTCTTTATTGGGATGCATGTTGGACAGGTTTATTAACAAGGTCTATTTTAGTCCTTTGACTGAAAAATCAAATTGAAGGAGACCAGGGCAGACAGACCAGGACAATAAAATAATTTTTATCTTTTTTTGGTTTTGTTTTCCCTTGGCTTTTGATAGTTTGTTTTGTGGGGTGTATTTGTGCTTTTCTTAATCAGGAAAAAGAATGAAATACACTTCAGAGATTAGAAAAGCTTTTATAAAGAGACAATCTTTAACATACCACCTACAAATGATACTAGTCAAGCTACAGTGATATTTACATAGTTCCTTTCTAACTGAAAAATCTATAGCTTTGTACATAACTTAGTACACAGTGATGCTGCCCATGATGTCTTTGAAGCATGCTCATTTCCTTAGAGGGAATATTAGCAACTGGAAACAGAACAAACCCTTCCTGAATACCCATCAAAGGGTTTTTCCACCATCCACATTTTCACTTTTAAAGCAGGATTTAAAGTAAATAATTTCTGTTTGTTTGTTTGTTTTTAATTCAGACTCATGGTAAAGGAGCTGTGGTTCTGTTACAGGAAATGTCATGGGTGATGCTGATGGCAGCACGTGGGTGGGTAGGAGGACAAGCGAGCATTGGTGCATGTGTCTGCAAAACCATGTATGTGCTTTGTGGGGTTTTGGTCACTGATGTAAAGTATATAATTTGAAATTATTACAAACATATTAAATTATACATTAGAGTCTGCTTTCTTAGTATCTTTCCACTCAAGGAACTACGTCAAGAAAATCATGTTAAACCTAGTGATACTGAATAAGTCCCAGGGGAAGTGATGAAGCTGACAGGTGCATATGATCTTTCTTTACTCTTTGAGGAAGAATGCCTTTTACTCTGCTGGCTGAAGGATATTTTTCCTTCAGATTTAAGGATGCATGATCCAGCTGTGCAAAACTCCTCTATCAGAGAGCTCTAACTTTCAAGACCTTTTTCATAAACTAGTTATTATAAGAATAGCAAAGTCAAAAACTGCTTTAGAAGCTTTTTAATTTCTCCCCATCAACTTTCTGAGTGTTAGTTTGAACAGAACAAGTCTAGGCAGTGCAGGCACATAGTTATTAATGTCTATCTGGCAGCAAGAACTCTTGGTGTAATCTAGCAGTGGAAATTTTCATAGAACAGCTAATATGTATGGACTTGGAAATTTGGAGGCAAAAGAATAAAATCACTCAGTGGAGCTTCTCTTTTATGAAATTCAAAATTTTTTTTATTCTTACATATATTTTTTTTCTTTTGCCAGGTAGCTTTTTTGCTGGCTTTTCAGAACTTGGCTTCTTTTCTCTTTTTCTTATTCTGTTTCTAGTCATTGTATTAAGTCAATTTCAGATTTCATTCTTTTGTTGTCTTATTATCATATTTAGCTATTCAAAACTGAGAGCATGCTACTTTGTACTGATTTAATACAAAGAATCTACTCATAGACTTATTCCATGGAAAGGTCTGCAGAACAAAAGGAGTGTCAGGCTCATTATAGGACAATATGCTCTGCAAGGAACTAATTCTTTGTTATGAATACAAGTGAGAGGTGAAGGGATAATGACAGATGTTCTCATTTAACATAAAATAGAAGGTTTCTGCCAAGATGTAGAAAAAAATTACTGTAGGAAGTTTAAGAATTATGAAAAGACACCCATATATTTGGGGGGGAGGCAGTGAGAAATCAACATTTTATTTTGGAGGAAATCAATGCTAAATATGCTTAATATGTCAAATTCAGGTGATAATACATTTCCATCTATAGTCAGTCTTAAGCTAATTAATATTGGTTGTTCTTACACCATCAGTGCTTAGCTGACACAATGCACTGGGCTTTGGAATTATTGGAATCCCTCTTTCCTGGTGTTATTTCATAAGAAGTGCTCTACTTCTGCTGTGGAGAGAGGTGAGAGGGGCAGTTCCTGTGTTAGTTCTCTAGTTAGTAAGCCAGTACATTTCTATCTCCTCACAATAATTGTTTTATTCCTTACCAGGGAAGGCAGAAGGAAATGAAAAAGCAATAAAAGAGGAGGAAAGTTAACTGACAGAAACCTTCACTTTTGCTGGGAAGCATTAAAAAAAAAAAAAAAGGAAAAAGGAATGGGGGGTGAGGAGCAGGAAAGTAAAAATGAGAAAAAAAAGAAAGGTCTGACAGGCAGTAGGAATAAAAAAAAATATAGGAAGCTCCTTAATACTGCAGTTTCCAATTGTTTGAGTGCTCCCAGAGAAGAAAATAGAACTGCTTGCATGTGTGTAGTCCCGCAAGAAATAGGTCGTTCTTTAGAATTTCTTTATTTTTCTAATAAAACCACAAACAGACAAAAACAAAAAAGCAAGGCAAAACAAAAGACCAAAACAAAATCCCAACATGAAAACGACAGAACTGTTTTTTTCTCCCTAAGAATTTTGAGCTAGGTTTTCATTATCTAGTCGTGACTGGTCTGACTAGATAACTTGAGATTAATAAGGTCACTGTAGCTTAATATTTATTTGCATTTACTAATATCAAACAACACAGTTTAATAGGGCGGGGGGGGGGGGGGGAGGTGTAGCAGGCTTTTTTATGATGAATTGGAAAGCCAACCCAAATCAGTTTTTAGAGTATGATGAGTCTATTCAAAATTTCCAGAATTCAGTAGCAACTGCTGAGAGCTAGATTCTGATGATGATAACACCTTTGCTCTGCAAGTAGCCCATTATATTTTAACTCTGTGCACAGCTTGCTAAGAAGTTGCAAACCAAAATGATCCAGGAATAAAAACTGAAAATAGAAAAATCCATACCTACAGTCCTGGTTTGCCATCAGTAAGCATTTGTCACGGGAAGTAATTAGAATAAAAGAGAAATATTTATCTACACAAACTAACATTTGCAAAACAGAGGTCAAACTGATTTTATTTGCAAATGTTCTTGCTTTTTCAGTGATTAAAATACAGTACTGTATTCCATGTTCTTTTTGACACAATAGGATTTCCAGAATAGTGTCCCTTCAAGTACTCACAATAGTTCCCCACAAGATCAAGGGTAGACCCAGATGTTTGCACAACAGTGTCTAAGAGAGGAACTTCCTGAGCCTATTCAAGAATATTTTCATGACCAATAATTTCTTTTGAAAATTGAGAGAGAATACGTATAGGAACTAAGATGTTAGGATATATTTGTCCTCTCACAGCATCCAAACAAGTAAAAAATGGCTGGAACCCATCGCACTTACCACAATGCAAACAGAACTTTCTTAACAAAGAGCAAAGAAGTAATTTTTATAATTACATAATTACAAAATTTTATCTAATTTAGATCAGAGACTTAAATATTGAATGAGAACTACTTTTATGCACAAGAATTACACTTGAACATATTTTCAATATTGCTAAAACAGCATATAATTTGAATGCCTCAAATGTGACTGCCAATTTGTGCACAGGTTTTTTTCTCACATCATTTTCACAGCTGAATGAAGCTCATATTCAGAAACTGTGGAGAAAGGGTAGCAGAGAAAGTCCACAGCAGTGGACTACAGTATATAAATCAAACATTTCTCAAAACTGAGTTTATTTAGTTACAAAACTTTTACTAGATTTGAATTCTTATGCCTACAAGAATCAACTTCCTAATGTGATTATAAAATGTGAAAAAGGCTAAAATGTGTTGCAGCACACATGCACTTTATGATGTTTGCTCCCTGCAGTCCTAGTTCCCTGAGCTTCATGCTCCCTTTTGAAGCACTCTGCAGCTGCTTTCCTGCTGCCTGCCTGCCTGCCTGCCTAGGCTTCCTTTAATGGAAGTCAAGCCACAGTGGGAAAGAATCCATTTGCAGAGCTCGTCCATGACGAAGTCAGGGTGTTGCCAGGTCATGCACCTGCAGCAGGAAACTGAAAAGTTATTCAGGATCACACATCATAAGCATAGCCAATGTTTAGTACAACACAGGACAAAGATTTCATAACAACTCACTCAGGACAGGAAGGATGCCATAACAATTTAAATTAGAGGAGGATGCAAAGATTTTTTCAATTACCCAAGATGGAACTTGTATTTAAAATTGATAGTTTCCTAAATATGACTTCATAAATGAAATAATTTTATCATCTGGCCAAATGTCACTGCTTCCTTGCCTAAAAAGAGGTAATAATACTCTATCAGTACAAACAAGCATTACACCCATCTTTCAACTAAAAATAAGAATGTTGGGCAAGAAAGCAAATCCAGCTGGAAGATATTTCCCCAGGAAGTCTGACTGCCTCTATCTTCCAATGAAAATGAAAACCAAGAATCCTATTTATCTGTCAGTGCTGTTACAACTTTTGTAACATCCCTGTGACTCTCCGTGGTAATTTACAGTGAGAACTTCACAAAATTGTACTTCTGTACACAAGATACAGACATACTGTTAGAACACACATAGTAAATCTAATCTACCCTCCAGGAAACAGCAGTTTGCCAAGAAAACTTTCAGCAGAAACAAAAAATCCTTTTTATCCTCAGAAAGTTTGTGTTCCAGGACAGCTTGCTTGCAGGTGTAAGAAGTCCATGAAAGTAGAGGGAACCTGTGCTTTTTTTAATTCATTGAAAAAACCCTTCTTCAAGGCAGACTTGAAATTCTGCAAAACTTTCTTTGTTGAAAATACAGACATTAATCCTGATAAATACTAAGATCTGGCTGATCATGGCTGAATAACTGTGAGAAAATGACAGGTACTATTTGAAAAGGGAGTCTTTCAGTGAAAAAAGACTGAAGGTAAAACATCTAACATTGGCACCCTTTTCATATATTTTCAAAGAGCATGAGACACATTCCTGGAGAAGGAAATTATGAACCTTAAGTAAGAGTGATTTCTAGCTGAGAGGATTTAACATTGTCCAGAAAGGGACATATTGAGTTAGGTGTGGATAAATGGCTGAAACCTCTTCTGAATTTGATGTAATTTGGTAAAATGCCTTTAGACATATCAGTGGTAGTATGTCTTCCACTGTGTTTTCAACTTCCTATAGCAAGAACCAATAAGAGAATATTAACCAGGTGGCAGAGATATCAAAATCCCACAACTAATCTCAGTTCATATGATTTTTAGATAGTACAACACTAAATTAACTCTTCAGCTGGCATCACGCCTTTTGGCACCTAGATTGATCTTAGAAGGCTCTTAAAAAGGCACAGTAATGACAGAGTTTTTCTCAGTTTTTCAATTTTTCATCCATCTTCAAGCTTAATTCTCACCTCCTGTTGTGTAAACCCTGATTTGATTACTAGTGCCACAGATTAGGTGACTGTCACCTTTCTGTGTTGTGTGCATCTCCTCTGCACTGGAGTGGAAAGGTAATGAGTTTCTCATGGAGACTCCAACAAACACCATTACGTGGCAATCCTGAAAATGCATCATTACATAGCGGGATAGAAATTACAATTACCAACAAGAAGCATGATTTAAAAAAAGAAAACAAAAGAAAAATAAAAAGAATCAAAGCTACAAAGCCAAGCATTAGAGTTAAAGCAAGAATTAAGTTTTTCCATGCCTTGAAAAAAGATGCACAGCACAGCCACATCACCCCTTTATTATTGGATCAATAATCCATCAATTAAAGGTGAACTGAGGCAGGGAATCCATGATGACTCTGATTGACCAGATTGACTTCATAAGTGAAAACACAAATGAGCACTATAGCCAAGCAGACTTCTACCTGGAGCACTGCACACTGTGCAATTTCTAGTGTCATTGGCAAATGCAAATAGGAGCATTTTAGGCTGCCATAAACATCACATGGCCTGCATTAGGGAGAGCACAGCCAGCAGGTGGCTGGAGGTAATGCTTCCCCTCTACTCAGTACTGGTGAAGAATCTGAATTTCTGAGTCTAAGCCTGGGCTCCCCAGCACGAGGGAGAGACATGGACTGACTGCAGCAAGTGCAGCAAAGGCTGCTAAAATGGTTAAGGGACAGCAGCACCTGATGTACAAGGAGAGGAGGACACAGCCGTGACTGTTCAGACTAAGGAAAGGGAGGCTCCTGGAGATGTTATCCACAGGTAAAAATATCTAATGGAAGAGAAAAGAATTGGGAGTTGGACTCTTCCCAGTGGCATCCTGTGAAACGACAGGAGTATGTGTATTTCACAAACTGAAATACAGGAAATTCCTTTTAAATATGGAAAAATAACTTTTTTTTTTTTTTTTTTGGTGTGAAGGTTGTCAAATACTGCAACATGATGTTTAAAGATGTTTTGGAGTCTTCATCCTTGAAGACACTAAAAATTTGGCTGACACCATGCTGAACAACTGTTCACCCTGCTGTAAGCAGCAGGGTTGGATTAGCTCAAGTCCAGAGGTAACTTCCAACCTCATTCTTTGTGCCATTCTGATATCTGCCAGCATCTCCAGCCCCATGGTGCTGGTGCCTGAAGCCATCCAGGCTGAGCCATCAGCTGCTCAGCACCACAGGGCTGCAGCTTTCTATATTTTCAGAAATTTCAGTTGCCATGGGGGAGATGATACATCTGAGAGGTGCTTCTTTGAAGACATCTGATTTGAGAACTTGAATTAAATACAGCAGATGCCAGTAAATGGCAGTTTAGGAATGTTAATTATGCTCTGAATTATGATGCCCTTATATTTGATTATACATATATCCTAGCACCCTTACATATAATACAATCTTTCCATCTTTTTGGTCAAAAAAAAGGAGTTGATTTTACAGAAGAAAATTAAGAAAATGTTGCCATTTTTAAGCGTGACATAAGTGTTCCTTAAATAAAACGTGATATCTTTTTTGATATTTGTAGGATCTTATGGATCTTATGGGAGGAATTTATCCAATCTAATTTTGTTTATGGAACTAACTTTCCAATGGCTAAAGTAAAATGAATACTGCCTTGCATTAATACTTCAATTAATATAACTTGAAATACTATTCTCTTTTTTCAAATATTTGCTGCAAAGATCCTATTCCTAAGCATGTTCTTTGTTTTATTTGGTGCAAGTTTGCAAGTTTTGCTAGTACACATATAACAAGTGGCAGGGATGAACAGTGGTTTTCCAAGAACTATGGGAGACCTTTGTGTGCTGATGATTCAGTTCCTCACCAAATGTCCAAATCTGCCATTCTTGTCCAGCGTTTGTTTGTCACCCTGGTCACAGCAGGTTTACACTGCAGTGATCATCATGTCTAAATCTGCATGGCACATCCTGGAATAGGAATTCTCTGTGCAACAGAAGCTCTTACTCCTTTTGCTACAGAAACCTGATAATGGAATTCACTTATATCAGTTGCTCAGAAGCTGTTCCTACTTTTTTTTTTCCAGAAATGTCTGGTTCCCCAAGGCAAGAAAAGTGAGACTGAAAAGTGAGAGTCAGGGTAGTTTGCAAATGAGGGCAAACATTAGCAGGGCCACACCTTGCCTTGAGACTAATTTTTGTTTTTGAAGGCAAGACACTTCATCAATGCATTATCTATTAATACAGTAGTTTTCTGAGGTACACAAAGTCCTATGCTATTTATCACTCAAGTTTCTTATTGCTCGTCAGTGACTTCAGAAATGGCAACAAATTTGGCTTTGGCAGATTATTTTCAGTTGACTAACTGGTGGCTGAAGGAATTAATCACTTCTTTAGCTGACAGATTTTTCTTCTTTTAACATGGCAGGCAGGGAAGCATGGTGTGAAGTAGATATATTTATTAAACCATCTTTCTGATTTATTAAACCATCGTTCTGACAGTCAGGGAGGCAACAAAATGTTCACATCCTAAGTCTGATACCCTCTATTGTGTAAAGCCGGTTTGTTCAAAACCACTTGGAGATGTGCTACTTTTGTTTTGGTTGATTTCGACACTTGCTTCCACACAAGCTTATTAAAGCACAACAGTCAGTGAGCCAAAAGAAATAATACCCCTCTTCTCTTGCTGTGTAGGTATGGTCCTGCTCCAAACTCATCCTTCAGCTTACAACAAGCTGTATTTCCTGGTGAAATTTTCTGTTTGGTTCCATGTGACCTGATAAGTCAACTGTTCCTACCGTGAACTCAGTCACTGTTAATTGTCCAAGCCCAACAAAATTATTTATCCTCCTGGGCTTCCAAAAACGATCCAGTGGTTCCATCCAGTGAAAATACCATGAAAATGCTTTGGTAAAGATTTAAAATTTGTTGACTTATCATTCTGGTGGCATGCACTAATTAAGGGCACAAATTCAGACCTGGGCAACCCTACAAGGAGCGTTTTATGAATTTGTGCTCTAAATTGAAGTTGGCCATGTGATATGCTAATGTTGTGTAAACGATTCTTTTATTCTGTGCTTATCTGGAAAGGCATTTCCCTTCTTTCACTGCTTAGGTATGAGCTTAAATAGTAGCACTCCAACGCCACAGTAAAAAAGGTATATTATCACATATTGCACGGAATATCACTAGCAACAAGTAAATATAAGCCGTGGTAGAGAAAATGCGAATTAAACAAATATGGCAGCACACACTTTCGACCAGAAGGGTATGTGGAAGGATACTGGTGTGGAAAAGACGTCAGTAACCACAGCGCCGTGCCCCCAGTGACACAGGTTCCTACAGGCGCGGAAGCCGCAGACAGAAGCTCCCAGCTGCGCAGACTGACATTTCTCCAAGCCTAAACCCGTGGGGGCCGCAAGGCGAGGGGGCACCGGCGGGCCGGGGGCTACCGGGGAGCCCGCGCCCCGCTCGCAGCTCCTGGCGCCCCGCACCTCCGGCGCCCCCCGCGCAGGGGCCGCTCCGCTCCGCGCCGGCGGCGCTCGGCGGGACCGGCACGACCCTGGCACGGCTCTGGCACGGCTCCGCCCGACTGGCCCGGCCCGGCCCGGCCCGGCGGGGCCATCGCACCGCCCCCGGCCACCGCCCCCGCCCCGCCGCCGCCCTGATTGGGCCCGCGGGAAGGCCCCTCCCGCCGGGCCCCGCCGCCGCCGCGCCGCGCCCGCTCCCCAAATACACCTTGGCGGCGCCGGGGAGCGGCAGCGGCGCCTGCCCAGAGCCCCTCGGCGGGGCTGCGGCCGCGGGCACCCCGCGCCATGGTGAGTGACGGAGGCAGGGAGGCAGGGAGCTAGCGAGCGAGCGGCGCCCGGGGCGCGGAGAGGGGCGGCGGGGACCCTGGACAGCGCTGGGACGGGGCGCCCGGCCGGGACCGCGGGGCGCGCCCGGGGCCGGGGCTCTCTCCGGCCGGGCGGTGATCGGTGCTGAGCCCCGGGAGCGGGCGGGGGGCGCGGGAAGCCCTCTCCTCTCAGCGCCCCAGCCCCGTGTGCGCCGAGCCAGGCATGGGCGTGAGCGAAACGGGGATCGAGTCGGGGCTGGAAGCGCTCGTGGAGCCCGCTGAGGGCTCCAGCCACGAGCGGTGCTCCGGCGGCCTTTGTGCATTGTGAGGCTTTCTAAGAATTCGCGAACTGCTGATGCTCGTCGAGCTAATTAAACCCATTCAGGCTGGTGTTACTGCGTTATGCTTAGGTAAGGTTTCTTACCCGGTTTTCAGAGCAATTTATATCATTCCACCTTATAAATTAAACACCAACCTGATATTTCATCACATATTTGATGCTCTAACAATAACTTCATCTCTGCATCTGCTATTCCAATTATTTCTTTTTCGTTGGAAGAATAAATGAACTCCCAAACTGTTGTATTTATGATGATAAGCAGTTTTTCAGTCAATTTCCTCCCTCTTCTTTCCATTTCTTCAGGATTTTAGGCTCCTAATCCCTTTTCAGAGCGAATAGGTTTGTTTCTGTGGCTGAAGCTCAGTGGGCATTACTAGCCTATGTTTAACATTCCCTTTATAAAATCGTCACTGTCTTTAATCATGAGACGCTTGGAAACTTTTTCTCTCATATATGAGGGTGCTTTTATACATCTTTCATACATCTTTTAAACATCTTATGCCGTGTCTCAAGCTTGATCTAATGCTGCTTCTAAAATGGCTCTATTTTCAGAGCTGGTCACTTATTCTGGGGATGAAGTAAGATGGCTTTCTAAGTTCGAAGGATGATTTAACAGGGAACAAGTCATAAGCAAGGATGCAGTGTGTCTGTAATGATGTATTTGGGCTTTTCATTTCCACTGGACTACAGGTTACACTGCTGCATGTGGGTTGCTCTAAAGAGAGATGGTCAGACATTTGCTATTTGGAATACCAGTAGGAAAACCAACATTTTTATTCACTTGGATTTTCCATTATTAGGTCTGAGTATACAGAGCTACAGAATAATGTAACAGAGGAATTTTTTTCATAACAAGTGTAAGAGTTTAATTCTACGTGTGAATAGAACAAGATGTTTTACTTATTTGGAAGTGGTCTAATCTTAGAATTTTTCCTAAGACAAAACTCCCAATGGAGCCACTCCCTTTTCTTGTAGTTAGAATTAAGATGATTTGTTTCCAAACTACTAAAAGGAGTCCTAAGGAAATATACACTTTAAATCATATAAATGAGTCTACTACTTTTCTAGGGTCAGGAACAAAAGGTGGTGACAGGCTGTACTGGGAAGAGATTCCTGTAACAGACCATTTTACATAATTAATCAGAGAAGATAAGCAATTCAGGCATCCAGAGAATGTGAGCAAATGTGTTACAAATGTTCTCTTTGTAGGGAAGAGAATTGTAGAGAAGTTTCTTGCTTGGATTGTGTTGCTCTGGGGTGCTACATCCGGCCATACGTTCTGATGACTGTTCTCTTTGCTTTGCCAGTAGCAAGAACCTTAAATGAACCAGGTGATTGTGAGGAAGCATGAGGAGTACTGTAGCAGTGGTGTAAAAATTATGTGCTCCTATTCTCAATGAAAAAAAAAAAAAAAGAAAAAGAAGCATTTGCTGAAATCATGCTGATCCAAAGCAGGCAGGAAAAGTGTGGAAGGAGAGAGAAGGAAAGCACATTTTCACATTTCCTGGTTGTGCTTCCTTTTTCTGTGGAAATATGTAGCTTGCAGCTATTATGAGTCATGACAATGCAAGATCATGAGGCAAACATTGGAGGAGAAGGTAAGGAATTTAGTTCTACAGTGGTTTTTTTTTTCCCTTTTTGATATCAATAAAATGTCTCACCAAGGTCTTGCTGCACTCTTTTCCACTGGTTCACTTGCTGAGTACTTAAATTAATCAAATTTTTATTAAAACACTAAAAATGAGAAGTCAGGATCCATAAAAGTACTCCAATTGAGTGTATTTGTTTTACTGGGATTAATGCTTTCTTTAAAAAAATCTCTCCTTAGCCTTCTATGACAGTCTGTTTCTAAACAAATCCCATAGTGAAATCAAAACATAAGTAAGAGTTGATAATAAAATCTAATATGCCAAATATCAGTAGCAGTCAAAACCTGGTTATGTCATGCTATAAAAGATAAAATATCAGTGCTATTATGAGTATGAATGCCATCTGTTTGAAATTCTAAAAAAAACAAACCAAGACTCAAAATAAGTAATCCAAGAAGCCAAGGTAGAATTTGTAGCAAACACAGCTATTTTCCTTTTAACTGAAATGAGTTGTTAACAAAAAATCGTGTAAATCATATTGTGCTTTAAAAAATCCCCAAAAACTAAAAAACAAGCATCTCAGTAAGCACCTCAAGCAAGCATATGCTACATTCTAAATAATCCACAAGGAAATATGTGTAAGGAGGTACTGGTTGTATTTTGTATCTACTTTGTAGACTAGCAACAGGTCTTTATAATGAAAAAAATGTATTTTTTTCTCTATGAAAAGTTCTGTATAGGTAAGAAGAAATCTTATTTTTAAAAATTCTTGGGAACTACAGGATGTGATTTCAAGTATTTTGTTGTAATGTTAATTAGAAGTCATTACATTTCAGATTGCACATTTTATTAATTAATTAAATTTGGGCCATTGGAGACCTGCCATTAGAGATTCTTTGCACTTTCTGTACTATTTACTTTTTAAAGACCTTTATTGTCTTGATGTCTTAAAATTTACTGCATTTATGTACATGTTTGCCATTGCAATTAAGATTTTTAACATTTGAAAATAAATTGGGGCCAAATCTCATGTTTGACCTTACTTTGAATATTCTTTCTAGCATGTCTTCACCATTTGAGATATGGCTGTTTGATGTTTGTATATTGTATGGCTGTATGTATGATGTATATTCAGTGTGTCTTCCATGAATAGTTGTATGACAATTAGAGATTCAAGTTTATCATTAAATATATTATATTTTTAAGTCAGTTCAAGGCATCAGTTTTTGTTCAACAAAGCAAAAGTGTTCAAACACTGTTCAGGGCAGAATGTTAGTATCTATGTAATTTTAAAATTACAATAGGATTTAATAATGTGCTTAAATTGACTAGGGCTTCTAGCTATGGTGTAAACAACAAATTAATTTCTACTAATGAAGGCAGCAAAATTTGCTAGAAAAAGCAGATTTTGTATAAGGTTTTGTTTATAGATTCACATGCTTTGAGACAACTGAAAAAAACCATGTTAATGTCTATAGTTAAGCCTTTTACTCATGCCATAGGTACTGACTACAGCTCATTTGATGATATGCTGTTCTTCCATTTTTTTGGTTGTCCTAATCGGGTGATGGCAGTTGTAGCTCAGTGCTAGGAAGTGGCTCACCACACAGGATATTTATTTTTGTGGATGTGGTGTTGAGAGCAAGCTGATATCAACTCCCTTTCTGTAGGAGTGCAGGTTTCACTGTTCTGCTGCTTCATGACCTCAGCCAGAGCAAATATGCTCCCTACAGATTAATTTTACTTCACCACAGAGAGGCCCCACCACGTCCTGTTCATTGATTCAGACCCCAGGCACCTCTGTGAGCTTCAGGGCCTCCACAGGAGAATTCCACCCTATCAGAGCCTAGTATTTTGTGATACTCACTTCCAGTTGTTTTTTATTAATGTTTCCTGTTACATGATAGTTTTGTTAAGTGGAATAGATGTCCTTGCTGAGAATATTACTGCTTTCAGATTTAATTGAGATTAATTGTATTTTAACTGACATTCTCATTTGATTCAAATGCCCCTTTCCATGGTTCAGGCCTTTACTGCTACTTTTAAGCACTCTCCCATCTACTTGATCTTGGCAGTATTGTGGTACACATTATTCTTAATTTTACTGCTCTCTTTAAATTAGTTCCTTTGTATTACTTAAAGTCAATTTGTGAATTGATTTTCTTCTTGCACATTCACTGTTCACACTCGAAGTAGCTGTTCCAAGAGAATGGTGACCTGCCAGCCAAAGCATTCCAGTGAACCCCCTTGTGCAAGAAAACCCCAGGAGGGTCATTCCTTTCAGGGAGGGTACTAAGCCCAGATGATAACCAAGCTGTGACCTTGTGTTATTTCTTAGAGGGTATTTCCTTCCTGAGAGCCCCTGTCTCTACTTCTATGCATATGTATCTGCCAGTGAGCAGAGTACTGTGCTGTCCCTGCTTGAGTGACAAGGCCACTTTTTCTCTGCCCTACGGCAAGGGGAGAAGTGCCTGGAGACTTGCACTTCTGTGGGGGGCTGTGGGGCATGGAGCTGTCTGGAACCCTCCCTTGGGGTGGTTTGGCTATGCCTTGCACTTCACGCATGGCTATGCTCATTGATTGTTTCAGCTAAGTCCGTATAGAAAATAGGTCAGCCATGCAGTGGCTCAGGAAGAGAGCTTCAGTTGTGTAGTTGTAATCTAGAAGCAGGAGGAGACTGGAACCACTTCCAAAGATTTTATCAAGCATGGTGGAATCTAGCCCTTGGACAGCTATTTGTGTTAGAGAGCTGCAGGGAATATCCCAAGCAAGTCATCCAATTGCCTCCCTGTGAATAAAATTAAAATTTCTTGTTAGAAGGCTGCATGCTAAAAATCTTTGATTATTTTCCTCTCCACAAATGGAAATGGAAAGAAACATACATTTATGAAGTTGAATCTGTTCCTCAGCCCAGTTCTGAGTTATTCAGAACAAAAATACATCATGCTTTTGGGGAAAGTGTATTTTGTGGGAATCCTCCTGGTATCATTCTTGAATGTCACTGATTCCAGAGAGTGCAGTAAAACTTGTGGTTTCTGTGATGCCATGTACATTAGTTGCTGCTAAACTCTCCACTTTTAATAAATAATAGCACAAAACCAAGTTTCTCAATAGTATATTAGACAGAAGTGTGTTGTGCAGTGATTACTGCCTTTCTAATGCTGACCAAAGTAAATGTGTGTTTAATTTCATTTTAACCTTGCATTTCACTTGGCAATTGTTACAGATGCAGACTGGCAAAAATTGTTCAGGGAATGCTGATTGCCCTCCTCGGCAAACACAGAAACTCTTCACACACAAAAGAGCATTAGTAAAAGCCTGAATACAGAGGAACACCTCAGCAATATTTCTAGTTTGTTATTGGGAAAAAAATGGGAGGTTTTGTTTGCTCATAATGATTTCTATGATTTGAAAACACAAGACAATATGATCAGGTGCTGCCTTCTGGTTAATAGGGAGGGGCCTCTGCTTACATGAATAGCTGTGTTTCTCCCTAGCCCTGACTGCTGGCATCCAGGACCCTAAAATACTCGTTGCAGTTCCTGTTTTAAATAGAACTGCTAAAAATGGCAAAATTTCCATGTCTTCAGAGAAAGCATGTATCAATCTAACTTTAAATCTCCTTTTTTGTTGTTTTTGCCGAAATTGTCTTCATAGTTGTCTCTTGTCTCTTTGCACTGGCAAGCTGAAGGTGCACAACCATTTGCCTTCATGATGAGAAAAATCTTTGGCGAACAGATAAATTTCTGAAATTTTAGTGGAAATGGAGCCATTGGTCCATAGAGCTCACAAGGTCTATTTAGAGGTAGGATTTTAGAATTTCCCCATTAGAATGTTATGAAGGGGGAGAGTCTTGTGGCTTAAGTAACTTAGCAAGGCTTTTGGTCAATGGGGAACTGATTTTTTTTCTCAAAACTTGTGACAGAAATAAGTAAAATTAATTATAGCTTGATTGCAATGCTTATTTTGATACAGTTAAAGTTCCCAAACAAGTTGCATGATATTAAAAAACAGCCAAGGGGAAATGCATTTCCTTTAAGGAGTTATGAAGCCTTCAGAAGTAACAGAATGACATTAAATCTGCTGTGTGTTAGCCATGAAGATTGAGTATGAGGATACCTTCCTTGTTCTGCATGTATATTTAGAACCTGCATCCTTTAATGAATCTTATCTGCAAAATCTATTAGAATTTTACTGTGTAAAGTGTTTTAATCCCACTGTTGCTTTTAAAATCTGGCTGGCAGTTTTTATAAGGTCAAACGTGACTCTTCTAAATCACTCAGATCTACGAAACTGCCCAACAAACTTGTGCAATCTCTTAACTTGTGCTAAGACATCTGGATTCACTTCTTAGCTCGGCTGCTGTCTTCCTTTTGTGATCTCCGGCATGCCTTATTTCTCCAGTTATAAAGGAGGCATTGCTATGCTCCTTTCATATCCCATTTTTCTGTCTTAGCCATTCAGAGGGCAGACCCTTCAGGTCAGACATCATCTTTTGCTGTCTATTTCTGTGTGGCCCTGCTCTTAATTGGAGCCTTCTGCGTTAAAATAAGCAAGTAATAGAGCAACAGCTACCAACAGCAACAGAGAGAGAGAGGGAGCAGAATGCAGGGTATCAGGGGCACTATTTCTCTGCTAAGCAACCTGCACAAGGATGACCTCACAGAAGGTTAAATACCAGTATTTAAGCATAAACAAAAGTTCTGTAAGAATTTTCGCAAGTTGTGAGCTCGCTGACTAAATAGTGAGACCTTCATGAATGTTGGAAGGTAATGAAATATTTCCCTTTGCAGATAAAAACATTTGGTTGTGTGGTGGCAATAAAATAATAGAGAGGAGACCAGTCTTCATCTCAAGTTAGGCACAGCTTGCAAAACCTTTCGGTGTGCTCATGAGAGAGAGACCACATTTGTAGTGCCGCACTGAAAATCTGTTGCTGATCTGAAAATTAGTATCAGCTTTGATCAGGTTCAGACTTAGCCCTGTATGTCACATGCTCCTGATCTGGGGAGAGGCAGCATGATTGTCAGCTATATGTGGAAAAAGTCACTGACCATAACAACAGTAAATTTTAGAACCAACTGAGGCATGGCTAGTCACAGTTTGAAGTGTGCAGCTATACCATGCGTGAGATAGAGGTGGGTGGGCATCATGTCACTGACTATTCTCATAGCAGATTAGAGACAGGCACTCAGAAATGTCAGTAAAAACTGGCTTTGATGGTTGCTTAATATATGAAATGCGGTTTCATGATATCTTCCTTTAAGTTTCGCTTTGAAAATTATTTGCGGTTCTAAGTAGTCATGAGTTCTAAGCAAAAACGGGTTCAAACGATAGAAGGGAATTAAAAGGAAAAAGTATATTTTCAAATAGGCTTTGAAACAGTGAAAAACAAGGACTACTGATAGGATAACAGGGTTATGATTTACCCATAGCAAAACCAAAAAACAGAATATCTATTCCTGCCTGTTGTGGGCAGAATTTTGTTAGCAGGAAATTTGTATATGGCAAAATAAGATGATAAATAAGAGAGTGGTAATGACAGGAAAGTATCTAAAAAGATAGTTAGATTTTATTGCCATTGTTGTAAGCTATTATATTGTAAATGGCTGATCTGCTTAATGCTGGAATAAATATGCCAAAAAAGGCAGTTATATGGGTTTATATGACAAATACTCAGTGTTTTCTTTCCCAGTTGTTACACTACAGTAATGGAAAACACTCATGATCTTTAGTGAAATATTAATAAATGCATTCCGATCTTTAAACTTAGGTTTGGCAATCTGTCTTTTAGCAAAGAAGCTGCATTACTTAGGAACGCAATCCTAATGTCAGTTAAAATAGTATGGGCATCGTGGGATTTAGATGCCTGTTATAAACGGAGCTGAAAACCCAGAGCAAAGGTTTACAGCATGAATATGCTGCAGCAATACTTGTGATACTGTGAGAATTTAATTTCTCCATTGTCACAAGCTACTTGTAAAGTTAGTGCTTGTGTCTCTTTAAAGCTTGTCAGGTACAAGTATTTAAAGTAAATGTTTTGTATTTTCCACATCACCTAACGTGTAAGCAGAAATGTCAAATATTTCTGACCCCATATAAAGGAAGACTATACACAGTGCTGCAGCCTTTCTTTCCTCCCTTTGTTATTTTTACCTGTTGAGAGTGCACTCTGCAAGATTCATGGTGCTTCAAAATGCTTTAGAATGCCAAAATGCTTAAAAAATGTTGCCTTCATCTTGGCAGGAAATTCCTTGTGAAGGAGATACTACCTTTCTTTATCCTTAAACTTAAGTCTGTGGTTTACATCCTCCAGGAACTCGTGCATCACATTCCCTCCCTCTGCCCCAGCTATTCTCATGGCTTCTCAGCCTTTACTCCCTCGGAAAAGGGGGAGCTTGCTATGTAGCATCCTCTTTCTGTGCGTGTAAACAAGGACAGAGGTGGAACCTATTATTTGCTACATGATTTCTCTTTTCAAGGGTCCAGTGAACAATAATTTTAACTATCCAGGCAAAGGAGCATATCTCTTCAAGATAATATTCAAATAGCATTCAAAACCTATTTGAAGTACTACTCTGAGTACATATGCATTTGATATTGGTTCATTTTTGGCTTTTCTGCCTCAGTTCACTAGCTAGTTGCTCTGCTCTTTCACCTCAGAAAAAGCTGAACTGTGTTCTTTTCTGCTTGGAGCTGTTATTCACAGAACTAGCATGAAACACAGCAAGTTGGAGACATCCTGTTATATGGCTCCGTTTAGTAAATGAACATAGTTTCCTAAAATAATGAAAGAAAACTGGTGTTCAGTGGTGGATTTCCATTTTAAAGATTTGAAAAAGCAGCACATACAAAATTCACATGCTATTCGCTAACATTTTGGTGGGAAATTGTACTTGAAGGGCCTTTGGTGTGGTACAGCCCCTACACTTCAAGTGAGCCTAAAGTCTCTGGGTAGCTGAAGTGTTGAGACAAAGATGTTTATCAATAACATTTGGTTTTAGCTCGGCTTCTCAACAAAGTAGCTGAGATGACTCTGTTGCTACTTTTCTTTGGCTGTTGCTCCTGTGTTTGGGAGCTCCTCCAGACCAAGATGCTCAGCTGTGTTCTGTGCTCATTTTGCCTGAGGACTGAAGCCCAAAGTCTCCCGGCACTGATGAATCATAAATTACCACACCTTGAACTAAGAACTGGATGCCCATACACCTCCTTACCTTCTGTGGTGGCAGTGGGAGGAAGGTCTGATGCTTGTGTTTATGGGTGAGTGCTGACACCAGTGCACTTCCATGCTGCCTCACTGGAATGCAGGTCAGGGCCTTGAAGGAAGCCAGGTAAGTAATGCTTCCATCCTGGGGTCTCAGATACACGTGCAGCACTAACTGGTATTTCAGGAGGCCTGATGGAGAGAGAAAAGAGGTTCCTTATAGCCATATTGTAGAACAATATGTCTATATTGTACAATGTGGACATACTGTAAAACAAAAATGAAATATCCTTAAAAAAAGAAAATGTAAAATTATGAAATGAAACCTTAAGTCAGTAACAATGGACATCTAACATTTATGTTCCAAATCAATGCCATTTAAAACAAAATAATAGAAAATAACAGGAAGTTTTTACTTCTTTATTAACACAGGGCAGCCTCATTAAACAATGCTGCAAAACAAGGGTATATAATTCCCAGCCTGCCAGTAGATGCTAGTGCAGCAAACCAGTGAAACTAGAAATTGAATCTTGATGGCCAAATCAAGGTAATAAACACGTATCTTTCCTTAATTGGGCATCAGAGAGTAATACCTAGCCAGGAGAGTTGATTGAAACACAGAAACAACAAACAAAAAATTTCTCCTACAATCTGAACTACTCTTGGAAAGGTCCATGAAATTAGCATGTCAACATATTCTATAGGCTATACTGACAGATTAGAGAAAAAAATATTTCCATAAGAACCTACCAAACTTCAATGGATTTGTAGGAGAGAGAAAACACTTTATCAGTAAGAGAACTGTCCATTCTATTACAAATAGTTTTGCTCTATTGGCCACGTTTTCCATATTTTTAATGGATTTTTTGATCCTCGTGTTTTTCTATAGGCTTTCCTCTGTTCTTTCCTCTGTGATCCTTTATTCTGTCCGCATCTCCCTTTGTTTTATCTTTCACATAATAAAGAACAGCAAAATAAATTAGAAAAAATAGGAAAACTGCAATCTGAGAAATGGAGACAAGCTCTGATCTTTCAGACCTCAGTAAGAATACTGTGATGTTAACATTGTTGCAGCCAGTGCAGTTATACAGGTGGTGAAGAAATGTGGGTGATTATAGGTACCCTGCCTAGAATAACTCCAGGAAGATTACCCTGTCATTCATGCAATGCACAATATCTGTATTTACCCAATGAGAGAAAGACCTGAGAACCTTGCACAAAAAGTCACAAAAAGCAGCAGAAGAATTATGGTTAAAATACATTTAATTTGCCTCAGTAATTAAACCCTGCATTTGTACCTTGAATTAGAGTCTGGCGATTGATACGTCTGATCAAAGTTTCTGAATTGTTCTTTATAACCTTTTCTTGGATTTCCATTCTTCAGTATCTCTTAATCTGTGTAATCTCTGTTTGTCTGAAACACCTGCTACAGAAGTTGGTGAATTTCAGTGGAATTTGCAAGCATCGCAAGCTAAGCATCTATTTCATCTATTTCTGGAAGTGCCAGTCTGTAACCAGCACTTTGGCACAAAAATATCCAAAACTGAAACAGAGTTTCAAAAAATTGGATGGTATTGTTTTTGTTCTATTTGAATATTCAGCTTTGGTATTGTTACAAGAGGCTGCGATTCAACAGCTAATGCTACTTGAATCTGTATAATGCATAGCTTGAAATATGCTAAATCTTTCTAAATGTATCTGTTCTAACTGGAGGAGCAGCACTGACCAAAGCTTCTACTATTTGATATGTTTTAGCTATAAGGATGTGTCCTTTTTTTATTGTTTATCACTAGTGAGGATTTGGAAATGTAGCGTTATAAATCTTTTCCTTGGTGTCATGATCAATACCTCAATGATCCTCTGATTTTCACTGTGTCTATTATTAAAACAAGAAGCTACATTTCAATGACTTGAGAAGTTTCTTTTTAAAGGAGCTCACATTTCTACATCTCACTAGCCTTGCAATGATTTAGAGATGTCAAAGCTGAATCTCCCATAAATATTTTCACCTTACTTTTCCATAGGGCCACATTTTCCCCTCACTCTTCCCCTCAAACTGCTGCCAGGGCCAAGGGGAAGATATTACAGAATATGTGGTGATCATGGCAGTTCTGTCTGAGTTAATCTTTCATTCCTTCTCCCTGCTGCTCTCATTTACATGTGCTGACTTTTCCTATGCAAAAGTAATCTGAAAAACATTGTGTGCAATTTGATATCATTCACATGCTTAAAAGAAGTGTTGAATAAATGGAACGAAAGGATTTGAAAGAGCAATAGCTGTGGTAACTTCAGCAGTTGCACTGGAGACAATAACAAGCATCTCAGATTGAACATTCAACAGGAAGCCAAAATCTGCTTCCGGATTTATTTAATCTTTAGTTTTGTTACACACATGGTATACACTAACAACAAGCTAATGTTAGTCATTAAGGGCTTATTTGTTGTGACTAACAAGATTAATTTCTCTTAATACCACACGTGCAAGCTCAATGCTTTACAGAAGCTCTCATCTTTACTTAGCTTCATCATTTTGGTGAAAAAGGAAGCCTGTGTTTTTAAGGACAATATAAATTCATATACTTACCTAGCTTTCTCTGCTTTAAATGCATATCTGCTGTATTTTGCAGAAGTGTATTAGAAAGCACCTAAACAAGATACTCAAAGTGGTATTGTCATGTATTCCTAGAGCATTCAGTCTCTCTGGATGTGCTGATAATATTTTCAAAGGTAAGATGCACTGCTTTTGTGTACTCAAATCTTTTTTAGAAGAGCAGATTTTGAAAGAGGTGGGCTATGAATAACTGGATGAGCCTGTACCATTGTGTGCAAAATGACAGGCCAATCAGTGAAATAAAAAAGGAAGGTGCTAATTTACAGTGCACATGGGCTAAATCAGCAATTCCAATTATTTTTAAACATGTTTTTGTAGCAGAAACCATCTGTAGGCATTTAATCAAAAAGGAAGGTGCCTATTGGTCCTGCTCTGCAAAATGGAAGAGAGCAATTGGGAAAGTAGCTGATTTCTCTGCTTCTTCAGAGCTGCTTTTTTTTTGCAGGGACCTACCTAAAGCAGAATCAGGATCTGTGTGACAGCTATGAAAACACCCCTTCAGCCATCTATTTGGGTTGATTACACATCTTAAATCAATATTTTTTTCAGAAAAAGTACAAGGACATAGCCTCAATGCTGCAGGACAAACCATTTTCGCTAATGACAAGTTCCTGTTATTACCTTCCCATGCATAGTTTTTAACCTTTCTGTAATCTCAAATGACCTCAGTTCTGTGATTATTGCATCTGCACACTTAGCTGCGAAAACCCAACATTAAAAAGCCAAGGTCATATTTTGGTTCAAAAATAAGAAAACATGCAAATCAGTATTTCAGTGACAGCAGTGACAGACCTTTTAGATTTAATTCTATTCCTGCTATATCCAGAAACCTGCTGTTAACTTCAGCAGGAGTTGGCATGAGTGCTTAGCTCTGAATAAATATGAAAGGTAGTTGTCAGTGATTTTCAGCATGAAAATGATTTTGTAGACATTGTAAACAGAAGTGACAGGTGGCAAATACCCAGTCAGAAAACTCTGCACTGAAATCTGCTAATGAAACACTTTTCTTTCTACAGACCTAGTTTTCAGACACTTCTCTAAGATCTTTGGAGTCCATGGAAACTTTTAGTATTTTTATTTATAATACTTTTAGTACTTTTATTTATAAAGCTTGCTTTTCATTATAATTTAAAGCTGTGAACACAAAGGGAATAATTAACTATATGCACTGTCTTTAGACACTAAAATCAATGTTTTATATTGCTCTACCATGCTCCAATGTATTTGGGAAAATAATACTTACGCAAACATGTATGTCAGTTGTGTAAACTGTTGAATCAACTTCATCAAGAATATGTGCAGGTACAAATCTCAGCAAGATGAGTGTCTTTCAAGAAGTAGGGAAAGATGCTTCACAGTTAATCCAGACCATGGTACTCAAACAAGAAGTTACCTAATGCTTTAGAAATTTGGCGTTGTTAAACAGTTTGTTGTTTCATTTATTAAAAAAATAGATGCTGCAATGCTGGCTAAGTCATGAATACTAGCTAAAGATTTGACTAATGATCTGGGATAAAAGGTTACTAGATTCCACTTTTATCACAAAATAATTACTATTTTTTAGTTTATTTTCTCCTTAAAAGCATTTTTGGTCTATGAAATAAACAAAAATCAGATTTTGCAGACGTGTAAAGTTAAAGGTCAAGTTAAATACTAAAGCACTATGCATTGCTAAAAGTGAGAGACTGAGCTGTAAAGCAGGTATTTGGAAGGAATCAGTAAGCACAACAATTAACAATGACTTCATGTTCTAGACTGTCACTGCTTCTCCTTTTGTGGCTTCTAATTAAATTCCATTGGCTGTGGGCAACACTTTGATCTTTACATTTAACTCCTGCAGACTGTCATGACCACTGCATGTCCTCAGGATGAGTTTTAATTCTTGAAACGAAGACATAAATTTATTTTTCATGGCTTTTCTCTTAAAAGTTTTATGGAAGTATTGTACTTTCAGGGACTGCAAATGTAGATTAGGCTATATTTAAAAATATATTCCTTTAAAGTGTGAGAATAATTTCCAGATGCTTTGGATTGCTTTCCCTCACTGCAGCAGCTCCTCTCCTTCAAATGCTTCCTCATCGGGGCACCCGGATCATGCGAGGTCTCATCAATTATGTCAGTTCTCAAAAAAGCAAAACCAAAATGCAAGCCCAAAACCTGAATAATGCATCACGGTTACATACAGCAGGTTTCTAGTTTTTGTTGAGGTGTCTTTATCTCTGCCTCAGTGAAAATGGCTGTGGGCAGTGCAGCTCCAGTGCTCCTGCAGTGCAAGGGGGCCGTGGCTCTCGGGGGTGTCTCTGTCAGGGCTTGCTCAGCTGGGGTTCCAGCCCTGCTGCGGGCCAGGGGGTGCGGATGTGCCACAGTCCAGGGCTACCTTCTCATCCTGAGCAGAGGATCAGGTGCTGTGAGCCTGCCTGCTGGGCTTGCTGGGGACTGTTTTCACAGAGGTTTTGACTCACAGGAAAATAATATTTTTCCCACGCTGCCTTCTCAGCATGCCTCCCTGTTATTTGGTCCTAGCATAGGAAAATATTTACCCTACGAAAGTACTTAATGTGATTCTTTAAATGGCAAATATGTATTTTATCAGCAGCATTTGGGAATCGGTCCTTCCTTTAGCTACATGCCAAAACAGGGGTGTAGTAATTAAGGTTCCCCCTGTGCTTTTAATTGAAACCAGAGATGTGGCTGCAATATAACTTTCACATCTGGAGTCCGGGCTTCTCCCAAGGGTATAGTTGGATCCAGGGACTTGCTTCAGACCATTGCAGGGAAATGAGTCAGTCACAAAACCAGTATAAGAAATTCAGTGATACTTTAAAATGAGAGTTTTACCCTGTATTCAAGAACATTAGTTTCAATATTAAGTTATAGTGTTTGGTGTTATTACACAAATGCTAGTATTTTTAAGTGGCAGAAATGTCTGTCTCATGACCTTAAAATAAGACATATTAGTAGTTTTGAATTTGATATGTATTCTGTGAAACTTGTTTTCAAAATAGATGACAAGACAGAAAAGTAGATAATTTGGTTTTTTCTCAGAAAATAAAGGTAATTATTTTCTTCATCTCCTGGCTTGGTAGCTGTCTAATGTTGCAAATCGCAATCTTTTCAACTTGGAGCACAGAGGAAACTCTTGATTGTGTTTCTCTGCCTCTTAAAGCAATTTATACAGGAAAAAAAAATGGTAGAAAAGTGAGGAAATTCCACATTATGTGGGGAGAAAGATTTCTTGTAAGCAAGGTCTAGATTTTTAACTTGCCCTAAGCAGTCATATAGTCATATAGGACAGTCAGTGGGATGAGTTACGACACTGAACTTGGATTTACTAAAATGTTTGGACTGTTAAAACAATGATTGATTGGTGTGATTTGTAATATTTTATCATAGCTGCTTTACTATCTTTTGCTTTGTTTGGTAATTACTGTAATTTCATTAATTCAGTAAGTTCTGAGGTGTGCTGTTGTATTTCCTTATTATCAGAGGTATGCTGTGACTTACAGAAAAATTTTGTCTTTACTTGTATTGGAAATATCCCTAAACAGAGGGTGAGAACATTGGAACCGGGCTTGCACAGCACACAATGGCAATTCTAGTGCTTTGAAGAAAAAATGGTAAAAGACTACTCTTAAAGGGCTCTTAGATAAAGACGGATGGGAACAAGGATTGACTTGAAAGAAAGGAGGGTGGAAATTTTGGCTGAACAAGCAGGAAAGTTAATGCCTGGCAAAGCATATTCATTTTGGGAACTGGAGTGGAATTTGAGATTGCTGATTCTAGTAATTTCTTGGGCACCAGTAAATTATTGTGGAGTCCACTGTCCCATGTCATGTCTGATCCTGATCTGTAGAGGGGATAACAACCTTTACATCAGTTACTGCTTTTGCTCAGGTAGAAGAAATATGTACTGTGAAAAAGCCTAGAATCTTTCAGGAAAGAGAAGTACTACTTTGTAAATTAAGTAAAGCTCGTGTCTACACAAGGTGGGAATGATTTAGGATTGAATGGTCACATGTATTAAGGGGTTTCTAGACCTCAACTCCTTGGTTTTGCAATATCCAAACAAATTAATGCTTTGAAGGTGTATTTAGCCAGGACATGTTTAAACTAACAATGAAGAAAAACATGAAAGGTTAACTTATTTGTACAGGATTTAATAAGACTAATAAATACTTTCATTGGCTTCTTAAAATATGAGCTTATATATTGATGTGGACTTGTGGTGTTTTCTTCTTAGTATTTTAGAAACAACCTTAAGATCCTTGGAAATGATCCAATCACCAGGGCTTTCATTTTGTTGCTACCCACAACACTTGAAGTAGAAAAAATAATATGCAGATATTGTACTTAATATAACTAAGACAAAATAATAATATTTAGGTATTTTAGCTGTGTTTGTCAGCTGATAGACGCAGCAGCTGAAACAGAAATGAGCTGCTACTCATGATAGGGAGGGTGCTGAATCCTTTCCTCTCTCACTAGAAGCTGGTTGTGTTTTGCCTGTGCATAAAAAGCAGCAGTTCCTGCCTAGCTCTCTTCAGAGGCACTGATTGGCAAGGGGCAAAAGGCAGTGATTTCTGAACCCCACAGAGATTAGTGCTGGGTGGGAATAGCCAACCCCTTTCTTAAATAAAGGCAGAAGTTAACAGCTGCTTCTGTGGAGGCAAAGGCTTCCACACCACTCCTGCAAGTGCTGCAATCACTCTTGTTCTAGAGAAAGTTAGATTCAGTCAGTGATATCTTTTGACTCTAGCAAAACAGACTATTTTTTTAAAATAATTGCTCAACATGCAGCAGTTCACTAACAAAGTGATAGGTATGATTTAAAATTAAAAATTACATACCGTCATACCATGTTCTGTTTTACTCTGAGTGAAGGACTCTGCTTGTCATAAATATTTAATGTTGCTTTTAATTTTTGTGCCATCTCCATAAATTAAGATTATAAACTACCTTTAGCTACTGTTGACAAGTGGTATTGCTTAATTTTTACAAATGGCTGTGTTAATACTAGGGATTTTACTGTATGATTGATTCATTGATCTGTATTGCAGGACAATGTCAAGAAATGTAATAAAGGGAATATTCAGAAGCAGATAGTAAAAATAAACATAGAGGATTGCGTTTTTGACTGTGAGACATGTACAGATGTAAACTTAAAAAGGTTTGTACAGAGCATTTTGAGCACTGTTAAGTTCTGCAGACATGACTGTACTATGTAAAGTCATCTTCATTTTTCTGAGTGGCACAGTGCCATGTTGTACTCAGTCAGACACTAAATAAATTGGTTGCTTGTAGTTTGATCTCACAGCAGATTATTTAATTTTAATTTTCAATTTATTTTCCAAGGTAACTACAACATCAATTAATATGGCAGAGATGGAGAATTCACATTAGACACTGCTACTCCCCTGGGATGAGCTCTTTCAAACCATGTTTGGAGAGGAATCAAAAACAGAAACTTTTTTTTTTCTTTTTTTTCTTTTTTTTTTGTTATGGTCAGAAGCTGTTTAAAGACGTGGTGAACAGTGGGAGGGCTGGTGTTCCTCATTCCTGAAACACATCTGCAGATGTTTGACTTAACCTGTGATGTGTGGTATCATCTTTTTCATACCTCTTTAAGGTCCGTCATACTGCTAAAATTCCTTCTGTAATCTCCGCACTAGGAATTCATTATTTTTCTCCTGTCAGACCTTTAACACCACTGTCTAATTACCATATGAGTGAGACAGATTCTTCTGTAATATAATAGACTTTTTTTCTGAACATTACTTAAATTAAGTGCAAGATGCACTTAGGATACCAGATGCAAACTTGATGTTTTAATTAAAGAAGACATAGAGGTTTTTTTCAGTATTTGAATCCTCTAAAGTGTCATGGATTTAGGTTTTTCCACTCTGTTTATTTAAAGATGTGATTTAGGGGGTATTGTTGTTGCAGAGGTCAGGAAGAGTTTTGAACTGACCACTGCTTGAAAATTTTTATACCTGTTAAATTGATAATGGTTTTGAACTGGGATCTCTGTTATCAAAGAGCCATACAGTTTGTTTCTGGGAAAACAAGAACTTCAGGATGCTTAGAAAATGGTTCTTCAGAGAACTCTTTCTGCATCTTCATTATTTGGACTTTAAAGATCTGGTATTGGTTTTGTACAACAGTATTATTGCTAGAAACATCATGGATATCCACGTTCTTCCAAATGAATTATGATATGTTCATCAATAGCAACTGGCAGGAGCCCAAAGTAGCGTTCAGATCAAGGGCAAAGATTCCAGTCCCCACCTGGGCAGAATGTGGCTAAATGTAGGTGTCCTGCAGTGCACAGGATGGCATCACAAAAATAAGCTTCAGACACAGTAGCTGCATATCCAGCAGCTTAGTCACCTCAGAGATCTTCAAATTAGTGCCCATTTTGCCACTGAAAAAGTCTTGTCCCATGATCATCTTCTGGGACCTCTTCCAAATTGGCAGCTTCTGGAGACTTTTCAGGTGTAAAACAATGGCATCGCTTCCTTTTCTGAACTGATTCTACCTGACTGGATATTTTTCCTATCACAATAAATGTGATTTAGTTAAAATACTATATGATAGCATGGAAGAGAACCCCAAATACTTCCAGATTATTGTTTTCTAAAAATGGAGAAATAACTTAACCACCAGGAAAAAACATCCAAAGAAACTGAAAGCTCATTGGTAATTGATGAAGGTCATTCACTTCTTTTGTTCTTAGGTTAGCGCAAATGCAGTACATATTTGTTGCTGTCTAATTTAGCCATTAATTTACTCTTACATTCTTCACTGAGAAACTTTTTCTAAAGTCTGTTTAAATAGCAGCAATGCATTTGCAGTGTTGCATTCCCTGGGAGATGTTTAGAATTTTTAATTCTACATTCTTTTACAAAAATATATTTCAGAGTCTTTTTTTCCTTTCAAACTGCTGGTATACTTGACTTAAGAAATTTTAGTAGTTATTTTATAAATTCAAAATTTATCTTGAAATTTAAGGCCCAAATCCAGCAAAGCGTCTGAGTATAAATGTAAGATCCATCAGAGCCATAATTATTTTTAGGTTTGACAATTGTGCATGTATGTATGTGTGTTTAACTTCAGTACACACATCAGTCCAGCTACATAAAATATGGGGGTTTTGCTGCTTTTCTTTCTTAGTGTAGTAATATAGGGTATGTAATGGCTTCTGAATAAAAATATGTATCTATAGGAATACTTCCAGTTTAAAGTATGATGTATATTTATATATTTGGAGTATGGTTCTTGCTTTAAATTTTTCACTGCCTTATTTGCTATCCAGAGTTATTCAGCAATAAAAAAATGAAGTATTGCTGATGTCCATGCAGCAGAAACAAATGAGTTTCTGTGTAAAAACTGAAATCAGAAATATAAAATGTTATGTAAACATTCTTCAGCCTCTTGTTCTTAGCATTGTGTTTATTGATTCTTAAAATAAGACGTTAATTTTGATAGATGTTCCCTAGAGCCTGGCCTGACACCATCAGTATTACAGCATACTTTAAAGGGGCTTTTCTGCCAAATATTTTTCTCAGCAGCAGGTCCAATCAAAGTAGCCCCTGCCTATTTCTCCTTTTATCCGTGCCATTTGTGCTGTGTCTGCAGCATTCCTCCGCTGTGCCATTTATTCCAGCTGTTTCAAAAGCAGCAGCTGATAACCTGTATCAGGGAATTAGTTATTTTTAACCCTGATACAGTTGCCATGTGACCCCAAACGCCCTTAGGGTGTCTCTGGGGCAGAAACAAATGGTGTCATGCACAGGCTTATTAAAGCTGTAGTGCTTTCGAGAGAAGTAGTTGTTGTATCTCCAGAGAGAAAAATGTAATACTTAGCTGCTTCCAGAGTCGCCAAAAGCTCTCGAGGATTATTTTTAAAGATTATTATATGAGGAGGAGAGGATCTGATTCAATGAGATACAGTCAATAGAAAATGAAAGAAAGAGCCTTTTTCAGACTGTCTAACTGAAATAAATCATCTTCACTAAACCGTGTCCCTAAGTGCCACATCTACACATCTTTTAAATACCTCCAAGGATGATGCCGCTTCCCTGCACAGCCTCCTCCAATTTTTGAGCACCCTTGCTTTGAATAAATGCTTCTTAATATCTAGTCTAAACCTCTCTTGTTAAAGCTGGAAGCTGGTTCTTCTTTGACATTTGTTACTGGAGAGAAGAGACTGATCCTCAACTTGCTGCAGCCTCCTTTTAGGTGCAGTAGGGTCTTGGCTGAGCCTCCTTTTCTTCAGGATAAACACACCCAGCTTCCCCAGCCGCTCCTTATAAAACTTGTACCCCAGATCTGTTGCCCTTCTCTGGACATGTTCCAGCACCTCAATGTCCTTCTTGTAGTGAGGGGCCCAGAACTAGATGCAGGGTTCAAGGTGTGATCTCACCTGTGCTGAGTACAGGGGGACAATCACTGCCCTGGTCCTGCTGATCCAGGCCAGGATGCCATTGGCCTTCTTGGCCACCTGGGCACAAGCTGGCTCATGTTCAGCTGCTGTTGACCAGCATGCCCAGCACTTGGTCCCTTTCTGCCAGGCAGTTTTCCAGTCACTCTCCCTCAGCCTGTAGCACTGCATGGGGCTGTTGTGACCCAAGGGCAGGAGCAATCACTTTGCTTGTTGAACCTCATATGATTAGCCTCAGTGCATAGATCCGTCCTGTCCAGATCCCTCAGCATTCCCACCCATCTTTGTGCTGCCTGCAGACTGACTGAGGGTTCACTCAATCCCCTTCTCATTGATAAAGAAATTAACCAGGTCTGGTCCCAATACTGAGCTGTGGGGAGCCCCACTAGTGACTGGCTGCCAACTGGATGTAACTCCATTCACCAGTACTCTCTGGACTTGGTCATCCAGCCAGTTCTTTGCTTGGCAAAGAGTATGCTTGTGAAATCCATGAGCAGCCAGTTTCTCTAGAATGTTATGGGAAATAATGTCAAAGGCTTTAATTGAGTCTGGGTATACTTTATCTTTTTCCTTCATTCACTAAGCAAGTCACCTTTTCATAGAAGGAGACCAGACTTGTCAGGCAGGTCCTTCCTTTCCTAAACCCATACTGGCTGTGCCTGATCCCCTGGTTGTCCTGCATGTGTTGTATGATGGTACTCAAGATGACCTGCTCCATGACCTTCCCTGGCTGTAAGGTGATATCCTCCCTCTGACTTCTTGTGGATGGACATTATCTTAACTGACTTCCTGTCAAATGGGACCTTACCCAATTAGCCAAGACTGCTGGTAAACAGTGGAAGATGATTTGGTGAGCTCTTCTGCCAGTTGTCTTTAGACCCTTGGGTGAATCCCATCTGGCCCCATGGTCTTGTGTATCTTCAGTTGTGTAGCTGGTCACTAACCATTTTCTCCTGGTTTATAGGAGCATCATTCTCCTCTCTGTCCCTGTCTTCCAGCACAGGGTCTTGGTGTCCTGAGAGCAACTGTTTTCACTATTAAAGACTGAAGCAAAGAAGGCACTGAGTACCTCAGCCTTTTCCTTGTCCTTTGCCACTATGTTTCCTCCTGCATGCAGTAAAGGATGGAGGTTCTCCTTAGCCCTCTTTTTGTTGCTGATGTATTTGTAAAAACATTTTTGTGTTTTACAGCAGTAGTCAGATTAAGTTCTAGCTGAGCTTTGGCCCTGTAACAAATGGAACCATTATTAAAATTAAAAGTTTAATGTGTTGTTTGGAAAATGCCACCTTCAAAAGCATAAAAATCCTTTAGTGTTTCCAAGCAACTGCTGTTGTGTGGTCAAATTCCCAAGATGTGAGTTGTAACCAGTCAGATGTTTTTACAAGAGACTCTAACCTTTGGTCTTGGATGATTTACTGTTTAAGTACACACACTTACTTATGTCATATGTTTCTCTGTTACATAAAGGATATCTTGGGCATCAAGTAAATTTAGGTTAAAGTATTCATAACTAGTCTGTTTCATTGTGCCATATGAGATAGTTTTTAATAGTTACTTAGAAGAATCAAAAAGGTTTCCTCATTGGAATTTCACTCTTTCACAAAACTCATCCATCAATCAGTATGACCAAATATGTGTCGGGTAAGACAAGTCCTGTGCCTTAATCACTTGAGTCCCAACTCGTACAAAACCATGCACACAACTTCAATTACCCAAAGCACTAAAGTCAGTAGATATTACCTGCTTAAAATGGGATAAGACTAAGTGCTTTCCTGAGCTAAGTCCTCAAAAAGCCATTATTTTAATGTACTTAAGATAAAACCAGCACATGGTCAGAATTTAAAAGAGAAAATAAATGTTTGTAATTCTTTTTTTCTTTCTTTTTTTGTAGGGGCAGAAAATTTTTCCTGTGGTGATTTATAGCTACCCATAACCTTCCACAGTGGTTGCCTTATCAACTTATTATTCTGGCATCTTCTGCTCTTGTTAGTAAACATAGAGCTAAGTACTGCTAATCTCAAGAGAGAGACTTCGTGCAGTATGTTCTGTACAAAACTGAAAGACTTGAAGATCACAGGAGAATGTCCTTTCTCCTTACTGACTCAAGGTCACATTACTGAGGAACATGACAAGGACTGCACAGAAAACAGCTCTAGAGCAGCTTTGCCCATCTGCAAAGAAGTCCATGAAAAAGATGGTCAAGGAAACCTTCCACAAAGGAAAACGAGCAGAAGTAGAGTGTACCTGCACACACTAACTGAAAGCATCTGCAAACTAATCTTTCCTGAGGTAAAGAGATACTAAATAAAACTTTATTAGCATTTAACTATAAATGTTAAAAAAGCATTCTATGCCTGCCTTTAAACCCTTAGAAAGTTTCTTTGACTTAAAAGTTTGTGTTCTTATGTAGTTCTCCCTAGTTTAAATCCACTTCCATTCCTTCTGGGCATAATTTTTGCCCCAATCTGTGTTGTACATATCATTCTTTCCACTGTATTTCCCTTATTTTTGCCTTGTATTTGCAACCTTTCACTGATCTTTTTAATTCTTCTTTTTAAATCCATCTATTTTTGCACCATTTTTTAACATAGAGATATAGTAATAGAGAGATATAGTAATGAAAATTCTGCCTTGTTACCTAATTATGTAAATTATGTGGTCATCTCATCAGTTCACCTAACTGAATCCAAACTGCTAAGTGCATTAGTCATTATCACAAAAAAATTAAAATAGCTGTTTCCATCTGCTGTGATACTAACCTCCTGTCATACTATTTTTAAAACCATCACTGTTCGTATTTACCACAAAGATATTCTTATGTCTCTGCTCAACTTAACTGAAAACAGGCCCAGGCTTGCTTGAGTGGAGATGAATACCATGGTTTATCTCTGGATAAAGAACATGAAAAATGCAGCTTTCTGACATCCAGCTCTTGGCCTTGTCTCAAATTCTGTGGGAGATTGGAAGTAACTGACTGACATATCAGGACTACAAATAGCAAATGGACAATTCTGTACAATTTAATTGCAATTCCATTACTTGGACATTCAGTGAATCATACTTGAAGTGCTGGAGTTTTGTTAAGTCTATTTGCAGATCTGGTTATGCAGATTTTTTTACCTCTGCTGTATTTCTACAGATGTAATGCATCCCTTTAAACCTTTAAACTGATCTCTAAATTTATAAAGGAAAATACTTGTAACCCAAAAATGAACTGGCAAAGCACCCTTTCCAGGATGTCATGATTGCTGGATTGCTTTTCTAGGATATAGCTGTTCGTGGGATTTTTAATAACTGGTATTTTTTTCCTCTTTAAAGAGTGGTATAAATGTATGCAGTTGCCTATTACATAATTATGATAGGCTAGTTCATCATCTGGGACAAAGCTTGGCAAAGCAAAGATATTATGACCATGTACCCTAGGAACCACTGAAACTCAAGGTTATCATTGTTACTGTTTACAATTATTCAAGTTATATGCATCAGAGCTTTGTCCAAGTCTGTTCTAATGCTGATTTGGGGTCAAGCCCTAAGCATCTTCCTAATCCTGTTTTTCCATAAAAGGGCTTTGCTTGTTAAGAAACATATTTTTCATTTCTTAGAAAATTTACCTTACTTAAATGTCATTGACTACATATCATCTTCCTTCCAACTGGAAGCTCCAAAATGGGGCTGCATCATGACCCCTATTGAGCCATGAACTTCTCATGGAGCCAGCAAGCTATGCTTGGAAGTCCAGGACAAAGTGCATCCAGACAACTTTTTGATTAAATTTGGGATATAATGTAGTGCATGTTGTTGTTTAATTTGCTTCTTTCTTTACAGAAATATGCTCAATTTTAAGTAATGGATTGGATGGCGTTCCACTTACTGTATCAGTTTCTACACAGATGTAATTTATGTTGTGTTCATATAGATGGTATATGGTATATACATAGATATGGATATATGCATCTAATTTACTTTAGATTTTTCCTTGGAAAACATTTCCAGAATATTCCTTTCTTTCACGTGATCTTTTCTTTGGTTGTGCAAACTTTTCTCCTGTAAATACAAAAGGTAAAAGATGAGTGAAAGCTGCTAGTTTCTTCAGGGAAAGAGAACCAAAGAAAAGCCAGGCCACAGGAAGCCTCACAGCTGAATTCTGTCATGCCAGTATAGTACTATTCTATGACCCTGTCTGTGTGGGAAGTTTGGGTTTTGAATATCAGAGACTACATACATATGACAGCTTTATGGCCCTAACAATTTGAAATACACATATATTTGGAAAGTGTTCCATCTGTTCCAATTAGGAACTGCAGAAGGGATATGGAATCATGGGATTGAAGTATTTTAAGGCAAATACTTGTTTTGCTCTAAAGTTTCTTTTATTAGAGAATCCTTTCATAAAGGCTGTCTACAATGACTAGATTTTCATCTGGAGGATGTCATGGCATACTCAGCAAAAATTATTCTTTTCTTTAAAATAATTTTGAATTCATGGTACTTTGTGGTTTGTTGGGGAGTTGGATTTGTAATTATAGAGAGTTGTGTTAGTTATACTTATTTCTTAGCAGCACTGTCTTTATTGCCATCTGAAAACTTGGAGCTAAAGAACATCACTGGTTTTAAAATACACTACCACTGGTGCACGTGGACTGAGGGACTTCATTACTGAGGGGCTTAACTTTTTAATTTTAATTACAGTGGTACTGGAGCTGAAGATATGAACATAAAGTAAACCCCATAATCACAAAAGTGGCATTCTGTTTCTAGCAAAAATACTGTCTTGAAAAAATGTTGCTAGTCCCAAGGATGGCAAAGTAAATCTGTGTATAGAAATGTTACCTCAGGATTAAATTTTCAGCAATGACATAGATACATATGACATACTTATTTTTTTCCCCAGTTTGAAAGGCTAAATCTTGCACTGCAAAGAACACTTGCAAAACACAGAATAAAAGAAACCAGGTATGTAAATGTAATGGGTTTGTAACTAACTTCACTGCAATAATGTTTTTCAGACAGAAATGGGGTGGTGACTGAGAATCAAGACTTTTGGAATTTATATTCAATTATCTTGTCAAATTGGTGTGTAACATTTCATGTAATGTAAGCTAGTAAGGATTTAGTTTATTTTAAAATATTCACAAATATTTACATCGCTCACAAAGCTGACTTAATGGGCATATTGTACAGAGAAGCAAAGCAGGCAAGGACTTTCGAGGAGCTTGGAGACTGCTTAGCATAGATGGAACAATAGATTGGTTGTATATGGATCTAGCCCAGTGTTTCTAAGATCCTGGGGGAAGAGTCTGAAAGACAATTAGTTTTATACAAAAGAATTTGGTTTCTGATACAGTAAACACTCATACACTACAGATACTGACTTTGATGTTTTCCTGAGCTCACTTGCCTTCTTGTTTCTGTTTCTGAGGAACTCTGGTCAATTTTCAGCACTTCTTAGTACAAATCCAATATTAAATCATTTGAGCCTTGTAGGGAGTTAGAATTTCTTCACATCCTCACTGAGGATTCAGATTATTGAACGCATCTGAAAAAAATAAGCCCATCAGTTTGAATCTGCTTTCTGAAGTGAAGAAAAATAATCAAGTTGGAAACTACACTGTTGCTCACCATGATAAGAATAGATAATTGCAGTGTATCTTTTAAATTATACTTGATATTTTTAAAGCACTTTACATACATTGACTGAACCAAAGATAGCGGGTCAGATGTGCTTTGCAATTGCTGACTGGTTTATTGCTATGAATGTTTTCCCATTCTTTAATTATGTGTTGCTTCCCTGCAGTATCAGTTGAAAAGGAAAAATTACTGTGATATTCTGAAGGAGGCAATAATGCCAATGTAAAACAAATCTAAATGTCTGTGTTGCTTTTGCCTATAAATATACCTATGATATTCCAAGTAAAGAAATTCAGAGGGCATGTATCAGGAGTTTATTGCTTATATGAAGATTAATCTTAGCTATATGTCTTTCTCATAACTTGGAGTCAAACATTTTGTTTGGCATTTATTGTCCTCAGAGAGCTGCAGTTTTGTGTCAAATATCTCAATTACTACCAATGAACAAGTAATTTTGTAGTTAATAATTATTATTTGTTTTCATCTCAAAGCAGAAATACATTCTGACCTCTTTTAATTAAATGCACTGTAATTCCAAAAAATGCTTGAATATAAATTCCAATTATATTTTACAATATGTAAGGAAATGTAGTTTTGGCTTCAAGAAAAAAAAAGCACAAACCAAACGAAAAACAAGGACTATTACAATGACAGGCAATAGCCTTTGACTGAAATCCATAATTTTAGCTCAGACCACAAAACTTTTAATTTACCAGAAATGCATAGGATAATCTAAGATCCTACCCAGACCCCCTTTTGAATTAATTAAAAACTTCTTATTTGATCAGCAGAACTGGGTCTATACACTTTAAAGACAAGGTAACTTCTGTATTTACTGTCTTTATCACATTTATCTTGATAATTTAGGGGTTTTATTATATTTTTATGATCTTTTCAGGAAAACTGGTGATAGAGAAGATTTTGAAAAAATAATCAGTGATCATGCTAATGCAGCAGGTAATTTAAGCTTGTTTAATAATATATATAAAAATAAATAGAGTATCTATTCTATATATATATATTATATTTTATATAAAAGTCTTTTACTAATCTGTTACTTCGTATTCTGAGGACTGTTGTGTGTCAGAAGAGAACTCTCTAATTTGTAATATGTAACTCTGGCTACATGTGTAGTAGTAGATTACCATTTCCTGGAACTGAAATATGTACGCTTAAACTGTTAAACTGGTCCAGGCACACAGCTGGTTTGTGAGAGACAATACTTTTTCAAAGGGTTCCCAGCAACAGTTGGAGAAATTGAACATTTCCAATAGTCATTTTGCATGCAGCTATGTGGGTAAAACAAATTTACTAGTAATGATGTGAGCCATTCAGTGCCAATTGGCCTCAGCGCTCCAGAATATTCCCAGCGTCACTTAATGTACTGGATTACACATTGTACTTAGATCTGCAGATCCTATTTTATTTGTATGTTAGTTTTTAAACTTCTTATTTTACTCCTTTAGATCAAACTAAGGGAGTTAAATCTTGTGTCAAAACTTGCATCCATTTTGTCTACATCTCTACGAACACGGAATCTTGGATCTTTCTAAACCACAACCCATTTCCAGGCCTTGTTTCCAGGACTCCTAAATGAGAGTGCCTTCAGGTGTCAATGCTGTATCAGGGGAGAATATTGTTTGCTTGTTTTGGAAAAAAATGTGGAGGTTAGCCTGTGATTCAGTATAATGAGTGCAGTTCTGACTAAAATGTGGTTCTGTGCAGGTGTTCCTGTGGAGTCTCTACGGGAATCTCTTGGTGAAGAGCTATTCAAAATATGCTATGAAGAGGATGAACACATATTAGGGGTTATTGGAGGCACCCTTAAGGACTTCTTGAATAGTTTCACTACTCTGCTGAAGCAGAGTAGCCACAGTCAAGAAGCAGGAAAAAAGGACAGACTTGAAGATGCCTCCATATTATGCCTGGAGAAAGATCAGGACTTCTTAAATGTTTATTATTTCTTTCCTAAGAAAATCACAAGTCTTATTCTACCTGGTATCATAAAAGCAGCAGCTCATATTTTGTATGAAGCTGAGGTGGAAGTGATGCTCATGCCTCCTTGTTTCCATAATGACTGCACTGAGTTTGCTAATCAGCCTTATTTGCTGTATTCTATACAAGTCAAAAGTGCAAAACCTTCTTTATCTCCATGTAAACCACAGTCTTCACTTGTTATTCCTGCCTCTGTGTTCTGTAAGACTTTCCCGTTTCATTTTATGTTTGACAAGGATATGTCAGTTCTTCAAATTGGAAATGGGATACGAAGACTTTTGACCAGGAGAGAATTTCAAGCTAAGCCCAATTTTGAAGAGTATTTTGAAATTCTTACCCCCAAAGTAAGCTGCACTTTTAGTGCAATAATGACCATGCTAAATATGCAGTTTACTGTACGAGTTAGAAGATGGGATAATACTGATATGAAACCATCCATGGTAAGAGACTTTTTATCACCATTACTTCTACAAAGAATGTGTTTTGATCAGATGGAGTTAAAATCGCCACAAAATGTGCTGCACTTGGAATTTTCTGCATCTGATACAACTGTATAATAAAGATTTAATTAGGGTAGTCAAATGTAATTCAGATTCTGAAGCCAATGTTCAGTCAAAACTCTGCTTTAGGACTTATACAGAAGTAAAATCTGACTAGAAATTTGGTTTATTTCAATAATTTGAAATACTGACACAAAGCCAGTGATATGCCATGCTACTAAGGGCATCTTCAGCACAAAGACAGTGGCCGGAAAAGCTTTAACAAAGTGCCCCTAACTCATCTGGGAGCAGCTCTAGGTTTGGGGAAAATAACCAGATGGTTTCTGTGCTCATTCAGCCTTTGGTGCTTTGGTATCTTTGGTACTCTGATGTTTTCATCAGATTCAATCACCAAAGGTTCCTCTGAGTTTCAGCTGATGGGATTACAACTATCTTTGCTGAAGCTGGGTCTGTGACACATGACCTGAGACAGTAAAAAACATCTCATATTCAATGACTGTTTTTATTTGTTCCTGGTCCCAGCTGAATTCCAGCTTATTTACACCTGAGGCACCCTGGGATAAATTGCCAGCTCAGACTCAACAGTCCAAAAACTTCAATGAAGAATGGTTAAAAAGTTTTACCCAGTTACTAATGTAGCTACTATTAAAAGAACCATTTCTGCACTAAAATGGTTACAAGGGGTAGTAGAGTTGGCTTTGATTTTGCATGTACTTGCATATGCAAATGTATATTAGTAAGGAACAGATTTTATTTAAAAAGCGGTCTTTCAGAGCTGTGGTAAGCTAAGTTCTGCAGCATCTTTCACATTGCACAACTGAGTACAGAAGTGACATAAAACCACTTCACACAAAATATTTTTCTTTTTTAGAGTATTAAAAATGGATATTCCTGCCATTTCTGCCTTTAAATTTAAATTTCAGCGAGTACTGAACTTCCTGTGATAAAACTGAAGCAGATTTTCTCACTTTACCTTATGGAGAAAGTGGTGCATGAACTAGTTATTAGTAGAAGTTCAGAGGCCACTGTAGTAACACATTTTATCTATTGCTGATAATACACAAAATTATTCCTTTTGTTTTTCTTTTCTCCCTAAGATAAACTGATACTCAGACATAATTAGATGTTTATCCTTAAGCTGGACTAAATAAAAATGAACTTACTTGTTGGCTCTGTGATTCAGCACCCCATGTTTTCTGTAAGCAACTTAATGAAAATGTGAGGACTATGGACCAGTCTTGATTTTCTTACATTTTAGAAAAGTGTATTTTCTGTAAAATTTCTTGCTTCTAGACCATTGCCTTGTGTGTTTTGCATGAATTCTTGTTTCTTTAACTGTTTCAGGTAATGGATCTTAAAGGCCAAATGATTTATATTCTTGAATCCAGTGCCATTCTATTCTTGGGATCTCCCTGTGTGGACAGACTAGAAGATTTTACAGGACGTGGATTGTACCTCTCTGATATTCCCATTCACAATGCTTTGAGAGATGTTGTTCTGATAGGAGAGCAGGCCAGAGCCCAGGATGGACTGAAGAAGAGGTTAGGAAAGCTCAAAGCAACCCTTGAGCAGGCCCATCAAGCACTTGAAGAAGAGAAGAAGAAGACTGTAGATCTTCTGTTTTCAATTTTTCCTGGAGAGGTTGCTCAGCAGCTGTGGCAGGGACAAGTTGTACAAGCCAAGAAATTTAATAATGTCACAATGCTTTTTTCTGACATTGTTGGATTCACTGCCATCTGTTCCCAATGCTCACCTATGCAGGTTATCACCATGCTTAATGAGCTTTATACTCGCTTTGATTACCAATGTGGAGAGCTAGATGTCTACAAGGTACACAATTCATTGCTTTTCTTTGGGCTTCTGGGGCAGAAAAGGAAATTAAGTCTAAGTGGGAGAGAAGATAATAGAGGTCCAAAAATTATTTTGCTATAAGCTTTTTTCAAATGAAAGACAAAAAAAAATCACAAAACAAACAAACAAAAAAAAACCCAAACCAGTGAACACAAACAGCTGTTCATTCAGCCAAGAAAGAAACCCATCAAAACTTAACAGTTAATTTTAAAAATAAATTTCAATGACAGTACTGTGACTCTGGAGTAAGCAGGTGTTTAATGTAGCGGGGGGTGCCTGACTGTGAATGAAAAAGGAAAAATATTTTAGAATTATTCCCAGCAGTAAATAAAAGTGCAATTTTTCCTCTTGCATGATACAGCAGGATTTGTTCAGTACTTAAATAATTTTGCAGGAAAACGAAGACTTTGCCAAGAATTGTATTTAGCTACAATTCTTACTGAAGTTAGGCAGTTCTTTTATATTTATCAAACAGTCTAAGAGTAAGGAACAAATATGCCTGTTTTAGGTTGAGACTATTGGAGATGCCTACTGTGTTGCTGGAGGCTTACACAAAGAAAGTGAAACACATGCTGTTCAAATAGCACTGATGGCCCTGAAGATGATGGAACTGTCAGACGAGGTGGTGTCTCCCCATGGAGAGCCTATCAAGGTCATATATTTTATTGTATTTTATTTGGCTAAACTGAGCTTTTTTTGTTTGTTTAGTTGCTTTCCTTTTGTCTCAAGGAAATTTTACATCATTGCATTAACATAGAGAATTTGGGGAATCAAGTGACTGTGGCTGGAGAAGCTGACCTTTTCAGATCTGTGGATGAGAGTTTTGTGAAGCAGTAAAGGTGAAATAGAGATCTGGAAATCAACCCAAAAGACAAATGCAGTGAAGTGAATAGGTGCAATCTGACATGCTGCAGTTCTTGTCTCAGTAGCAATAAAATTGTCAGTGGCATGGAATAGTCTCTTTTCTAAGGAAATGACTAATCCTCTTTCCAAATTAGACTTCCAGGTCTTTTGACGCAGAAGCTATGAATATGAATGCCCAAAGACATTCTGATTGTAGTAATCCACACAGCTTTAGAGAATTCCATTGCTGTTCTTGTTTCACAGTCAGATACTGAACCACCATAAGATAATGGTGTTAATGCTGTCAAAGCAACTGTTAAATTCAGTGGTAATTATATTTGTAGCTTCCTTTCAGTGAGAACTTACACATGTACTGAAATTTTCATATGGGATTATCTCTTACTGAGAAAGAAAAAGAAAGGTCTTTGTGCATGAAAAATGATGTGGATCTTCAATGTAGTTCAAATGGCCTGGAATGCCATCCTATTATTTTTAATAGAGGTGTCTCAGTTCATTATGTCTTTCAGCTGCTAATTTTTAACATTTGTCTGTTCATTGTTCCTCCAGAAAGCTTAGTGGTTTTTTTTTTTTTTTTTTTTTAATTTTAGATTAAAGAATACTTGTATTCCAAGGAAAAGAAAATGGTTATTAAGAGGATTATATGTTCCACATTTATCACACAGAACAGAAGTATTTTATTATAAATAAATATTGTTCTTTTTGTATTTTACAGTATCAAATTAAGTTACACGTAAAAAATCTGGAAACATCCTGGCAATATTTTAACAGGTGTATAATTTACATGCAAATGCTACTACTACATTTTTTTAACTATTTTAAAATAAGGATAAAATGTAATATTGTGTAAGTACCTAACAGAAGCTTCTTGGAAGGAAACTATTTTTAATGAAAGCATGCATCTGTTTTAATTAAATGCTTCATGAAAACCTTGTCTATTGTGCAAAGCAATAAATTTGTCATACAATCTCTACTGTCATTTTACATATCAATTGCCAAGAAAAAAAGGTGTGAGTGCAAATGGCATACTTTGAATCAGACTTGCATTTTGATGAACATATTTCAGCCATCTTTACAATGTGGGTGGATTTTGGTTTTGTTGCAGGTTTTTCTGCTTTACACTCAAAGTTAGAAACTGCAACTTCTTGATACTGCTATGACACTCTCTTGATATGTAAAGAGTAGTATGCAGAGTAGACATACAAGCTTTCTGACATCATGCCATTATTTAGTCAAAATGCTGTTCTGAAAAAAACACCTCTACACATGTATAATGCATATGAGAAAAAGAACACAGCTCAAAAAAAAAAACCCTACCAAAAAGAACCATAAAAACCAACAGCAGCTAAGTAAGAGTCAAAAATCTGAGTATGAGCTAAGTTCACAGCAGTTCACAGTCATATTTTGATATGGTAGGATTATTGACTAAAAATTCAGCACAAGATAAACTTCAGCTAGTTCCCTTTCCATGAGCAGTAATGAACAGAGTACAGCTATTTTAAGAAGACTCCTCTAACCCTGTTTATTTTAGTAGCTCATTCTTTCTTTCTTTTTTTTTTTAATGAAGAATAATTTATAAAATTGACCTTACCAGTTCTATTTTACCTAATAGTGCTGTTTTCTTTCTTTTGTTTAAAGATGCGTATTGGCCTTCATTCTGGATCCGTCTTTGCTGGAGTTGTTGGGGTTAAAATGCCTCGTTATTGCCTTTTTGGAAATAATGTGACCCTTGCCAATAAGTTTGAATCTTGCAGTATACCTAGAAAAATAAATGTCAGCCCAACAACTTACAGGTACAGTGCAGTATGTAAATGTCCACCTGCAGTACTTACTGTAGTAGTCTGTTATCTTCCTGTTGTTTTTTTTGGCTGGGTAAAATAAGCAAAATTATAAATAATTATTACTTTTTAAGGAAGCTGTGCTACCCTCACTGTAGGCTGGACTGTGGTCTGTTGTTCCTACTCAGCTTGTACCCACTGCCACATATCCGATAATGCCTTGTGGCAAGGTTCTGCATCCAGCATCAGACAGAGAATCTGGCACAGGATCCTTCCTGACATCCCCTGCAGCATGTGTTATGTGACATAGACGGTGCCAAGCTTTAGATGATCTTGGATAGGTGATTTAGAAAAAGTAGCACAGGTATGAAAGCACATAGATCATACACTCTGAAAACACAGAGAGAGCAATAGCATCACCAGTGCTTATGTATGTCAACATAAGCAGTGCTGGCCAACAGTGATTGTTTTTCCATTCCACTAATAGAGAAAATCATTTTGAATCATACCCTTTAAAAGTAGACAAGTTGATTAATTGGTAAACTATTGTTGTTGTGGAGTTTCTTTTTTTTTTTTTTGGAGTGAACAAGATGTTAACCTCCTTTTTTAATTTTGATTCATTCACCAATTCTAAAGACACATGGATAACATTTTGGCACTTTGCACAAATCCTGTATATTGCAGTAATTGTTTGAAAGCTTTGGTATGGTATGAGTTAACCAACATTTATCCCTACAGATAAGCAGTCTCTGTTTCAATCTGTGAAAAATCAAATAATATGAGAATTGATAAGAGGGTCTGAATAGTTTAATAAGGTTCACAGTACTCCCTTCTTTGAAATACTAATTATGGTGCATTTGATATGTGGATGTGAGCAAGCTTTCAACACGAAAAAGTTTTTTAAAAAGTTTACAACAAACGTAGCACCTACTTGCAAAACATTAACAAAACAAAAAAAGAGGAGAAACTGTAATTTGCACTGATGCACACTTTAACAGATTTTTAAGGTTACCAAGTAAACACTATTTTTTATATTTCCAGTAAATAACTATAAAAATTAAATTGGATTCTCCCTATCATACATGAAGAATTACTGAATATCTGTAGTTCTTAGTGACTGATTGATTTTAATCAATATATTTAATTTTTCTTTTAGGTTGTTAAAGGAATACCCAGGTTTTGTGTTCACACCGCGCTCTAGAGAGGAGCTTCCACCAAATTTTCCAAGTGATATCCCTGGAATTTGCTATTTTCTGGATGCTTATATTCAAGGAACAAACTCACAGACTTGGTTTCAAAAGAGAGAGCTGGGAGATGGCAATGCTAATTTTTTCGGTGAGGAAACAGGAATAGACTAAATTGTACATCCAAAAATGTATAGGATAAATTTATAAATATTTGGATTTTTTTTTGTATAAATTGAAAATTTTTAAAACTGTATGAAACATGAAAGCACTTTAGATTGTTAACACCTGAAAGCCAGTATTAAAATTTCAGGAAGTATGTCACTGACTACTTTTTATTTCTCCTTTGCATAAGGAACATAATCGCTGAAGTAATGTTGCAACGTCACTGTTGGAAATGCTACTATAAACTGTACTTTTCCCTGTGGTAATTTGTAAGTGCTACAGTTCTCTCTATACTGAGAATTCTAGATGTATTGTATATGCAGTTTGTCAGGAAATGTAATGTGCAAGTGATGCAGCCACATGCAGTGTTGTGAGCTGGTGCTTATCAATGACTATGAAAATGTATTTTCTTAGAGATTCCATAAGAAAATGTCCATTAAAATATTGTCATTGCCATCACATACTCCTTCCAGTACATCATTTGGGCCCCATCCTAGAAGGCTGCTGACCATCTTCTCACACTGACTCGTCAAAGTGTGAGGGTGCTCAGCATTTTCTGGATCAGCCTGATAATTGTAGCTAATACACATGCTTAGCAGAGTTGCTGCTTACTGTTTCATGAACTTTATTTTGTGTATAAAATGAATATAGATTGAAAAACTGTATAATCACATACTAACATCTCTGTAATCATCAAACTATTTTAGTTCTTAGGATTTTTAAAGTACTTAAAATAATAATATCCACTTGGTATTATGTATTACAGCAATAAATGTTTTCTTTTTGTTGTCTATTAAATTTGAAATGTTTTAACAGAAGTGTAATAAAATATGCTTTGGAATGTTTGCTTAGAAATGGAATTCCAGTCAGACTGTATGGAATGGAAGCACCAGCTTAAAGCTCTGATCCTTACTCGAGCATGCAATGTGGGTGTGAGGTGCCATGGAGAGGCCCATTGCATGCTCACTCTGAAGTTGCAAGGAGAATTTTCAGGTGAAAAGAGATGCTTTTAAACATCTGAACACATTTACAAAGATTAATACTACTACAGTACAAGCTTTTCCGTTGTGGCTGATGGAATATGAGTGGAGAATTCTAAAGGCTTTGCCTGTGGAATGGGCAGAATAGAGTTAGTTAAGCATTCTGAGTTTAGCATTTTGCCTCTCTAACTAGAAGATCCATCTGCCCAGAAATTCTTTGGTGCTGGACAGTTGGATCCCAACTGCAGGCTGGAGAACTGCACCACTTATACATATACTACTACTCCCATTTGTATCAGGTATTGTTATTCTGACATCTTCAGCTCCTGGGGTTTGGCATATCAAGCCATAGATGTCTCTTGTAACCACTCACCGCTGAATCAGATTTTGGTCTCTTAATATTTACAGGGAGCAATTTTATTAGACTAAGGTGCTATTTTGTTCATTTTCTGATCTTGACTGGTACATTCTGAAGCTCAATAAACCATTTTATCCTACTAGTTTTAGGTAGAAACTCATACATGTAGCATCAGAACCTTGAGAAAAGACCTTAGAAAAGACTAGAATTAAGAATGTTTTAAAGCCGTATTTTAATTCAGATTTCCTGTAAGAAGCATTTGAACAAAACTTGAACGATTGCATCCTTCTTCAGGTTTACTATATCCATCCAAGATGCTTAGAAATAGTTCTGTAGCACAAAAATGGAACCAGAAAGTCTGTGTATTATAAATAAACACATGTGTCTTGTACAGACCATATATATATACATATATACATATATATATATATATACACATTTATACATATTTACAGGCACGTGTATTTGTAACACTTTAGACCCCAGTGTTTCAAGGAAACAGGAACTATGCAAATCTTAGAGACTGATCTTATATTGGCCAGATAGTTCTGTTCTATTGAGAGAAATACCCAGATGTTACTAGCAGCCCTATGTGGGTACCCCTGGATAAAGAACATGGGGGAGTATTTGACTCCTGACAGTTCAGTAGGCTTATGTTATTAAACCAGAAATTAATGAGGTCAGTATGAATCTATCCATCCCTGTTAAGAAATAACTAGACTTTTATATAAAAAGGGTTTATTTCTTAGATCTACTGAATGGGAAGTATGTTTAGGAGGGAATTTCCTTTTGTCCCTAGAAGACAGCTATTGCTGACTGGATGAGGGCCATGCTCAAAGCCAAATTCCGTATAAATCTGTCATTAGGTAGGATGTTCATCATGGCAGCTCCTGATAACCTTCCTTAGGTGACAGCCTTCTGGGAAGAATTCTGATTAGGTACTTTAGTGTGCACAGAGGGAAACATGCTTGTGTCTAAGGTAAGTAAATAGGATTTAGGCACATATTTAGGAAAAAGATTCATGAAAGTGCTTTAAAATGTACTCTTGTTCATACTTGTTCTACAATAAATCCCTCATAAGTCTGTTTAGCTTTAAACATAATTTAAGAATTTAGGTCTCACTGAAACTGTTCCTCTCTTTAAATTCTTTTGCTGAATAAATATGTATTTAATAAGGGACAAAAAATTTAATTGATCGTTTCACTTAGATCTAAAATATTCCTTTCACTAAACATTTCTAAACATTTCATTTAAATTGAAAAAAATGAATCAGAAAGCTAATAAGCAAATTGTTGAGATAAACAGAAGGAAGGCAATTTAGCTGACACAATACTGGGACATTTTGGAAGAAAATAATAGAGTTGTTTTTAAGTTGATCTCTTCTGTAGTGTAGTGTATGATATTGTGAAAATTTTCAGAGACTATGCAATGCTCTTTATATGAATGTAAAAATACCTTAGTTTTATGTCCAGAAATGGTTTTGTTATGTGTGAAATTTTATTTTATTAGTTCATGAAGATTCTGTGTGGCTGATTCCTTTTCACACTTACACTGTGTGATGGAAGATACGTTTTTTATCACTGCAGTTTCTTTGCCAAAGAAGTGTAAATGGCCCTTGAAATAAAAAGTGGGTCCTTTGAATCTTAACTCTGACATAGCTAAAGTGAAAGCTATACCAAAAGAATTCAATTAATTTTATTTCATTCAGGCATGACCTGATAAGATTTCAGGGGGATGTCAGAAAAAATTTGCATTGCTGGTGTCAGAGGAAGTGCAATTAGTGTGGTGCTGATGCTTTTTTTCTCTCTGAACTACTGTGCAAAACCAGAGCAAAGGGAAACTGACAGAACAGTGAAGTGCACAGATAATTGAGCCCCAGGGACAGATCTACTTCTTCCTGAGAAAACTTGTGAAGGCAGAATTCAGACCTCCCCCAAGCCCAGTTTATTTCTCCCATCATTTTCTTTTGCAATCTTTCCAGAAACAGCTGCAATTAATAGTACAGGGGGCAAAAATCAGTATTTCCAACTAAAGGCCACCAGAATTAAGGGAATTGCTCTTGAATCTTGGCAAGGGGAGCCTTTTTCAAACCCCACCCATCCTACAACCTACATGCCACTCCATCTGCTAACATTTTTTTTTAATGCCTGCCCATTGTTCTGCAAAAGTGGTGGGAGATTTGCTTCCTGCAACAGCAATGACTTTTGTGGCTGTTTGCCATAGAGTGTACAAGGTACTGAGTTGCTTTCAAAGCTCTGCTCCAGTTTATCTTTAGTCAGCTTGCCAGAAACCAAATATAACTTTCTGGAATGAGAGCTAGGGCTTGCTTTTCTGTCTCTAAAGTCTGCAAGGTGTGTGCCATAACAGTCTTTTGATACTCCTAAAACCACTTCTGATTGTGTGGCTGCTTACAACTGCATAGGAAGAAAATAGTCAGATATAAGGTTTGTTTGGTGTTGGTTTTATTTTAAATTTTCTAATCCTATTTGCATATGTTGACTGGCAGTCCTTTTCTGCAGAGCATGGAGGGAGAGTAAAAGCCACTGTCTTAGGTTACTGACCATTGGTCTGATACTGAAACACAAATAAAAGAAGAAAGATAATCAATGAGTCTGGAACCTTTGCTACATCCACATGCAACAGTTTAAAGATACATCCTCTCCAGAGCACAAACAGTAGGATCTGAATGTTAAATATGCAGTTAGGGTGGAACATAATCTGGAAAGCCAGTCAAAGAAATAATAAACTGTGAAGGAATCTGAAACGAAGTAAACAACCTTATAAAGTTGTGTGTCTCATCTGCTTCGGCAGACTTTTGATGCTGAAAGCAAAGTCAAGCCAGTGGTTTCCTAATATAAATGTAAATGAGCACATTGCTTTGCAGCCTAGTTATAAGATGGCCTTTGAAGATCTGTGCTAAAATTGCTTCACAGTTTTTGAGCAGTACAAAATTACAACTTTTTGTGCCACTACAGCAAATGCATATCCTGCACACACAGCAGCAAGTAGTAGGAAATAACTGAGAGAATACATGCAGTAACATCCCAAGGATGTGAAAAGAGCTGCATTCAGACATAGAAACATTTCCACTTTTCTGATTTTTCAGCCCAAACAAAACCTGCCAAAGAAGTACCAAGGACAAAAGCATTCCCAGGGGATTTGGACTACAAGCACATGAAAATGAACAGAAATCTTTCCACTGATTGCAGATGATGTTGGGGAAAATTCATACATATGATTAGTTCATTCTGCATGGCTAAGATTTCATTCCTCTAATAAGAGGATGCAATGGAGCTCTCTGTTTCCCAAATGTACACATATTACTGCATTACAGAGCAGCATGGGAATATTTAGGGCTGGTTCATCATAGCTTGTCAATACTAGGACTGAAAAACTAATGTAATGGTATAGGAGAACACTGTATAGTAGTATAGTAGAAATAATGAATCTTGCTGAAGTGAATTTGCAAGGGTGTTTCTGCACCTGAGAAGTGTTGTTATGACAATTCCAAATGTCAGGTCTCAGACCATAACTAGAAAATACCTATAGTCCAGTCCATGTCAGTAGAGTAACTCCATCTTCAGTAAGTGGAATCCAGCAATACCATAAAAGGCAGTCTTTTTATTCAGCACTTCAGTAACAAAATAAACTGTAAAAGCAAAGTCCAAAGTAAAAAATGCAACTTATTAAAATATTTCCTTTGTTTTATAGTGCTTGTGCATTAACACAAACCATATTGAGCTGAATGTTACTGTCTCAGCAGCTGCCCTTTCACACAGCATAAAAGGATCCCATGCTACTTTTTGCTTTCATGAATCTCACCAAGAATTGCCAGATGAAGCCAGCATCTCAAATCAGGAAGAAACATGTTAAAATAAAACATGTATAACATGTACCTAGTGCATGAGGGTCACCAAGTGGGAATTTGATTGTGTGCTATAGTGGAATAAGCTGAAGGCTTTATGGAAGTGCCTCAGACACAGTCCAAATTTTTGTGTGATGTGCATAATGCATATGGCATAACAGTCCTGATACTGACATGATTGGGCCTTGGAAACACAACTCAATATTAACAGCTTAGTTTGACATTTATCTTATTGACTTTGAGCCTCTCCTTCAGATGAAAGCAAATCTTCTTGCCTAAGACTTCCAGTCAGTCTTGATTGAGCAGGTATCTGGAATGGAAGCTTGTCTTTCTCAGCAAACCACTTGGTTGAATTCTTTAATTCAGCATCTTTCAAACTTTCAAAAGTAGACCCCTGATTTAGAAAACTAAATCAATCACTGCCTGCTTTTACTCTGGCCATGCCATTTTCACTTCACATTTTAAAAATCTCACCTTGGCTAGAACTTCCATTTCTATTATAATGGGTTAGTCACAAGAACAGCCTGCAAATGCAACTTACCAAGCCTGAACCAAATCAGAAGAAAGGCAATTTCATATTTATCTAAGGCAATTTTGACCTTTGTAGCTGTCAGCACTTTCAAAAAAGTGTCACTCAGGTACACAATATCACCAGATAATACACCTTCTGAAAACCATAACCAAAAATATTTTCCTATAATCTCTCTAATACTTCATGAGCATGAGGGCTTACCCCATATGCAAAGTGGATTCCTCGAAACCTGTGAAGAATATTTTTTTACACCTATTCTCCATACAGTCGACTTGTTTCCTGCCTGGGACGTGCCACCAGGAATTCCTTGACATTTGTATCCTCAAAACTGTTTTGTAAGTGCTTGAGGGAGAAGACTAACCACACTGGAGGGCAAAAGTCCCAGGTGTTGTTTTTGCATTACCAGCAGCAGGCACACAAAGATGTAACTACATTTGTATGGTAGGATGAGTTTTCCCATTTTCCCAAAATTTACTTCCCACCAAAGAGTAAAAAGTAGATAGTGACCTGGCATGTAAAAATCTTAGTTAATTGGTGACAAGCCCTCTTTAACTACAGCAAAGCACAGCCTTTGGTCTGGTTCCAGCAGTATGATTTATTACATTATCTCTGTCGCCAGTTTCCTGGAAATTGAAGAGATTTTTAAGATTTGCATCTCTTCAGTTTTTATTTGGTTTTCTACACAGAGATATTCAAGCAGTAGTTTGGAATAGTTTGGTGATTTATCCAAATATTTTCTTTCTCCCTTCAAAATAAGCATATTAATTGTATAATTTTAACTGGTTATACTGAAGCTTTTGTTCTTGGTCATTCTTTAAAAAAAAACTAAAATTGGTTTTCCCAGTAGATTTGGACTGTGTTAAGTAGAATTGATGACTATGACTATGCCTACATGACCTAAAACTGGAGTTTGCTTCTGCTGTTCTTGGAATGTCTGCTGAGATGATTTTGCCAAATTTCTAATGCCCACCCATTCGTATCCTCACTTACTAGAACTTTTAAAAGCTCTTAACACAGATTCATAAGTTCACCAGGCAGGAGTTGAAATTTCAAAAGATTTGACATGCTGCCATTTTAAAACTTATTTACATGGAATTTCCAACATCAATGATTCATTTTTTTTTTCAAGAACTGCATGAACAGTTCAAATGTTAAACTTATTTTGTGCTATTTTACTAAGGTCTGAACTGCTGTAGTTTTACCTACATTTAGAATCCATCTGGTCCAACTAGTGGTTATGGCTCCATGTAGCAAGGTTTCTGCCCAAGAGCTACTACACTGGTAGTAGGTACTCATTCCCTTATACTCCTAGATAAAGTAATTATATTTTCAATATGTTTTGATTCTTCTTAAACAAGTTTTAAAAAATTAGTGGTCTCCTTAAATTTTTTATTTCATACACTAGGACCAGGTCTTTTGATTGTACAAAGGGCTTTAAATTATACAGTGCTGTATAATCTTTTTTTTATTCCTTGTATAGGACAGCATGATAGAGCGCGTTATTCCCAAATTGGCCTTGGCATATTGTCCCTGCTCAAAACCTCCTGTTGTTAAGGGTCATACCTTACTCAGAGAACTAAGAATCCATCTTCACTCGGTTAAGGATACAGCACTGTATTTATTCACACTGACACCTAGAAGAAGGACTCACAACCACACAAAAAAATCCATTACTGAAAGCACTCATTATTATGCTTTTAACTTCGCTGGTTTTTGAGAAATGAATGCACAGGAGCAGAAATGTCTGGGATCGCTTTGCCGCTCCGATTCTTCCCTTTTTTGGGGACATTTTCCGTGCTAAAAATTAAGGGGCTGCATGGGTACAAGAAACAACTGAAACATTCTTGCGAAGGCAGCCGCTGCACAGGGAACTGCCCTAGAGGTTCCCACGCAAGCACTGCCTGCAGGATGGGTACGAGCAGGACCGAGGCGGCCTCCGGGCTGAGCCCCGGCTCCGGGCAGCGGCCGCCCCTCAGCCCGGGCGGCGCCGGCCGCGGCCCCCGCGCGGCCCTCGGCTCCCGCAGCCCCGCCTTCGCTTCTGATTGGTGGAGAGCGCGGCGCCCGCGCCCGCCATTGGTCCCTCGGGCGGCGGTCGGGCTCTCCATTGGCTGCCGGCGGGTGCCACTCGGGGCGGCGGCGGCCGGCGGAGGTGGTGAGGCAGCCGGGCCCATCCTCTGCTGGCGGCGGCGGCGGCGGCACCATGGTGAGCTCCGCCGGGCCGCCCGCCCTGCCCGGGGCCGGGCCGAGTCCGCTCTGCCCGGCACCGGGCCCGCGGTGGGGGGAACGGGCTGAATCCCCTTGGGAAGCGGGCAGCCGGGCCCCAGCCCTTTGTTTCGGGGGAGATGGGTGATGTTTCGGTGGGGTCGCTTCCCGGCGGGGTGATGGGAAGGGTGGGGTGGGATGCTGCGCGGCGGGGGATGCCGCCCGGTGCCTGACCGTGCCACCGCCTCGTCCTGCCCCGCAGTACGGCTTCGTCAATCACGCCCTGGAGCTGCTCGTCATCCGCAACTACGGCCCCGCCGTCTGGGAGGACATCAAGTAAGTGTCTGTGCGCGTGTCTGCGCGCCTCCGTCCGTGTGTCTGTCTGTGGATGCGCGTCTGTGTGCGCGCCTGTCCGCGGGGGCGCGCAGGGCCGGGAGCCGGGGCGGGCCGGGTACCGGCGCCCCGTTTGCGGTGCCGGGCGGGTCTGCGGGCCGGCAGCGGCACCGGCAGCGGCACCCAGGACACGGCTCCCAGCCGTGACAAACCAGCGCGGCTCCTGCCGCACCTCGTCATGCTCGCGGCCTCCCTTAACGCCACCAAGACCCGCCTCCTTCCATCTTTCTCGAGTCCAGGAGCCGCGGCGGGGATGGCGTTGATCCCCGCGGTCCCCTCGGTTCTAAGGAGTAGGTGGCAGAAGTGCTGTCCTTGCATCAGGCCACCAGGTGAACCGTGCAACAGTTGCATCCCTCTGCATCCCTGAAGGAACTAAGAAGCAGTGTTTATTAAATAAACTTTATCTTAAAATAATGTCAGGTTTTGGTAATGTCCTCAGCTCGAAATCAAAACAGTCACTGGTTATTAAAGAGGATGTACATATGTAAGGACGTAAGAAGAATGGTTTTTGGCTTCATTTCTTGAACCTGGTTTCTTGAGCCCAACCCTTGCTTTTCTTGTGGTATAATGTTTTTCTAAGGAGCTGACTGCCTTCACATTAAACCTTTGATAAGTTGTGACATTGCCCTACAACTTTTAAATGAGTGTGCAAACAAAATTCTGTTTGCCTTAAAAATAGTAGTATGAACGACTGGGCAAAACTACAACAAAAATTTTTAAGATGATGTAAAAGCCTACAGAGTTGTAGGCTTACTTCATCAGGCTTTAGGCAACATGTGGTCAGAAGAAATGGTTTAATATGATCTCTTGATAGGGCAGAAGTCGATTATCGAACTTGGAGAAAGTGATCCTCTTTCAGCTGGATGCTTTCTGTATGCCTCTGTTGCATTTATTTTAATATGCCAGCATTGATGTTGATTTTACAATATACTGCTGTTGTCTTAGTACAATTCAAAAGGCCAGTTTTGATTGTGAGATTTTTGTTACCATGACGTATTTTTTTCATAAAATCGTTTGTTAAGAATGTGGTAACCTTGCACAGTACCATGAAATCAGAGAATCACAGAAATGTTCTCTGGAGGTCATCTAGTCCAGTATCTGTACCATCCTGGATTGTTACTGGCACTAGATCAGGGCTCAGCTATGACTTTTGTCTGGCTGAGTCTTTAAAATGACCAAAGGTGAGTCCACAGTTGTGGCTCAGCAGGCATTCATTGTTCTATTGATCCCTGACAGGAACTCTAAATTGCTGTTTGCAAATACAGTTCTGTGCATGCCACAGATGAACTTTTAGTGTACACCACAGAGTTTTGTGCTATAAGTGAGGCATTTATTTTCCTTACATACTAAACATTTCTAAACACAGTGATCTATTTTGAATTCCTGATTTGATTTTTTATAATAACATATGTTAATTAAGAGGTGATAAAATAGTGACACATGCATCATTTTCCATGAAAGTTAAAATAAATGAATAAAAGAAAAATATATATAAAATATGATGTTCACTCATTCTTACCAATATGCCTTTAAGTATCATGGACCACTTTTTGTCCAGATTACTCACTGAATATGTATTTGTATTTAAGATTAATCCATCAGAGAAGATACAGAGTTTCATCTGCTAGCATAAGACCATGCTGCAGACTGTCAGAACACAACCATAATTCCTGATGCATCCTGTCTCTTTAGTTCCATGATAGAATACTGTAGATAACTAAAGCCCATGAGGAATATTACTCATATAACATTTTGGAGAAATCTAATAGAAATATACAAAATAATTTTCTAAGGTCAGCTGTGAAAATTCAGGAAGCTGGTATATCCTGTTTCTGCTTTTCAAATGAGAACCATTTGTGTCTTGTAGCAGCCCAGCAGGTAGGCTCTGCTGTTAGCTCACAAGAAGATGGCTCTCTGGAAGGAAAGCATCACGACACCACCCAGCAGAGGACTGGAATGTGATCTCCAAGAAGGAGCCAGTGCATTTGCAACAGCTGCCATAGCTCCTTATGTGGAATTGGTCACCATGGGGTATTTATTCAGCAGGATTTCTCAGTTGTGCATCCTAGAGTTCAGAAACCAGTAACCAACCCTCACTGGAAGACATTATAATGGTGCTGATTTGGGAATGGTAGTGTCAGCTGGTAGCCAAGTGATGTTGGGGAAAGGCTTAGATGTTTTATCTTTTATAAGCAAATACAAACCTCTTGCAAAGTCTTTTTTTGTTATAACTGTTAATCATTTAGGAAACAGCAAGAAAGTACAGAACAGTGTTGTGGCATGCTGAATTGAATCAGTTGAATCACAGATGACTGGAGAAATAATTATTGAAGTCAACACTCCTTGGCTGTTTCAAAAAAACCATGAGGAACTTTTCACTGTTAGCAAGGTTGAATTTGCAATAGAACTTCAGCATTTTTGTGAAATAGAGAGGCCTCTGGGTAGTTCAGTACAAAACTTCTTATTTAAGCTCTTTTGGTTTTTTGCAATGGTGAGCTGATCACATACTGCTGTTTTGTCCTCTCTGAAGTCAGCACAGAAGATGTGAATCAGCACTGCAGAGTGGTGGGTTATGATTGCTGAATGATTCTCAAATGCCAATAGGTGAATTTGTACTTAGTATTAATAGAAGGGGACAGAAAACATGGAACTAAATAAACTGAAGTAATGAAATATGGTCATTCTTTACATAAAATGCATTTTAAAAAGTTAAATGCTGAATTGAAAGGGTATTCTGCATCTGAAACATGGAAACTCTTTGTAGCTTGTTCAGTCAAAAGTGGTATTGAATGAAGTTCTTACATAGAGGATTTGGGTACCCAAGCAGTTGAATTTGATGCTCCTACAAGAGTGGTGTTTTCAGTGCCATCACTGTTACCTGAGTTAGCATGATGATTTCAAGTCTCTGGGCCTGATATTTTTTTCATTTTTCAGCATTATTGTAAAACCATGATCTCATCAGAAAAAGATTCACTGTTTTTTAATGGCCCAGAGTGGAATTCTTGGGAAAGTTAGCCTCCATGTTATTTTCACCCACTTAAAAAAAAAAAAAAGTACCTGAACAACAGACTCTTTTGCACATAATATAATTAGGCACTTGGTTAATGGAAAAATTACAGTATATACTTTGATACAGGGCTTGTCTTTTCTAAAGAACTGGAATTAAAATGCTTGACACACAAAATGGTTCAAAGCCTTCTATTTCTGAGCTAGCATTCTGGATCCCAAATAGGTTGAATTTAAAATAAGACTAAGAAAGCTGGCACATAAGTAATGAAAGTTCATCTTGATTTATGGAGGCTTTACTCATTTTCTCAACAGCAAAGTCTCAGAAATTTGCTTCTCCTTAGGGCTTTCTCTGACTGCCACTTGCAGAATTGAGAATTTGACCTAATGAACAGGGTTTTTGTGATGAAGCCCTAGAATCATTAGAGGGATTTACCAAAGCTGGATGAGCAAGAGGTAGTGATAGGAACGTCCTTCTGTAGTTGCTGAATTCTGCAGTAGCAGATGTTTCTTGGCTGAAAGGGAAGAGGATTGACCACAGTCCTTTCCTTCACTTACTGGCAGTTGTAAGCTGCACGTGCTCTGCTCACTGTCATTGACCATTTCAGTCCTTGGAAGGGGACACTTAGGACCTGCAGTGCAATGGAGACAGACTCCTTTGACTCCTTTGATCAGTGCTTCACTCGCTCTGCAAAGAGTTACTAGTAGACAAACAGTTAACCTAGACTGTTGCTGAGAAAACAGTTTTCATTTGTTCCTTTCATACTTAAGAGAAAACCTCTTGTGACTCCTTTGTTTTGTACTTGTTCCATTCAGAGGGCTGCTTCAGACTGTGTGGCCACAGTTGCAATTGCTGGTTCTCAGGATGGTTCTCAAGGTTCAAGATTGGCATTAGATATCTTAAAGTCCTCTGCAGCCAACATAAACAAAGTTGTCAGGCCTGGCCATTTCCACATTCATGAAATTCTGTGCTCATATCTGTTTAAGGCCAAATTTGTACTGCTGGGTGATAGGGTAGTGTGTGCACATGAATGTAAGCAGTGCACATGGAATTACTATCCATGTACCTGTCCAAAACAATGCAAAGAGATGACTCACATTGTCAAAATAAATAAAAATTTCTAGGGCTTAAGAAGTATTCCATAGTATGTTTCTATGGTGGGCATATTTTTATGGTGTGTGATAGTACGTTTCTAAAAGAGGCCTCTACCATAAAATCTGAGCTCTTATGCCACAGGTATCAATTATGGCTGAGCTGAACAGCCAGTATATGTGAAATTCTGGTCACTCCGTTCAGCAGTTCTAAGGGTTTAATTGTGTAACAAGCATTGACAGGGATGTCTTCTTGAAACAGCTCCAGGTCAATATGTGGGAGCTAGAGCAATGTTGTCAGCAGGGAATATGTACAGAGTCTTTTTTCCTGTGTTTCCCAACACTATTCCTCTGTGTATGATTAAATGAATACAGGATTTTCCCACAGGCTCCTAAATCTGAATTGAGGCCAGATTAGATGCTCAAATTGTGACACTTTCAAACATACTGCCAAGAAAATGAATGAGAATTCAAAAATCTAATAAATGCATTAAAATGCTTCATCACAAGCCTGTAGAGTTAATTGATATTTTTCCCACACAGGTATATAGCACAACCAGTCAGCCACAGTCTTCATCTTCCTTCTGTTTTTATGGTAGAAGTCCCCACAAAAACATGTAGTGTGGAAAAACTAGAGTGGAAGTTGAAACGCAATGTTTGCTAAAAGCAGCTACATAGAGGTGAAAACACTTTTTATTTGCTTCTAGACAAGTTTTCAAACTTACACAGCAGAAAAAAAGGCATTTTTTTGCCCCTTTGCTGTCTGTACCTTAGCATGAGGATATGGAAATCCAGTAATAGCCTTACATCCCTGGTGCTCAGTGCTTAATGCAGAATTAAGGCATCTGCTCCTGCCTTTGCCCTGTTTTGTCCTTTGGAGGGAGTAGGATGGCATGTACTGTCCACACTTTTAAATGGCAAGGCTCCAGGTCTGAGGAGCCTTCTGGGCAGCACAGACTCTCCAGGGACCCAGTGGTCTGGAAGTGCACACTCTGGAAGAGCAAAAGTCAATTGCTTGTCCTAGGAGGAAGGAAACTTTCATTCCCCAAGTTTCACAGATTATCACCTACCAAGGCTCCAGGCTCTTAAAAGCTTTTTTTTTTTTTTTTCTGTAAATCTCCTGGTATGGTTAAAATGGTGAAACACTGAGGATTGAGTGATTGGCCTGGTGCAATGTGGAAAAGGAAAGTGGAAAGCTCTGCTTGGTTTCAAATTGGGTTCAGGTGGAGTGGTAGAAGACTGGACCATTTGGGGAAGTGAAAGAAACTGCAGGGCCTGAAAATGAAAACTAAACAGACAGAAACTTCTACATCCTATTGCTGAAGGTTAACATAATGTCAGACTGTAGTGACTTGGTGTGGCTTTTGCAGTTAAATGTAGGTGATTTAAAAGTACATATTATGGGGTAAATTTTCAAAGGCATTCCTAGCAGTTAGGTTTATTAGTAGTCTTGTATGTTGCCTGCTTAAGTCAGGAAAGGTAGATGCTTTTGTTCATTTACCTATCTAAAAATGGTACTTGATTGATTTCCTTAGCATTTAGATAATTAGGAACTCATTGACAGGATGTGCTATTCTGAATAATTATATTTGTAATATACCTAGAATTTACAATCCTAAAATAGTAAATAATATAAATAAATAATATAAAAGAAATATTAAATGCCTCTGAAAAAAAATATATATATTTTTACAGGAGATGGACTTGGATTGCATTGTTTTGTGGGAATTTCTCACAGCAAAAATTGTCCATACAAAGCAAATAATAAAAAACTTCTTTGGCTGCAGAGTGAAGGCCCTAGCTTGGCTTTTTATGTCTCTATGCTGTGTTCAAATGTCACTTTGTCAGAGATTTTTTTTTTTTTTTTTTTTACTAATATATCAAAACACAACTTATATTTGTTAACAAATCCTGTGAGAATCAAGATTTTGGCCTATTGCTATTGCTTAGCACAGTGTTCAGTTGTAGTAATAGCTTCTACTGTAGTGTAGTTTGCCTTTTCAGGAACCCAGGAAAGTATGCACAACAACTCTAGTGAAAGACTCTTTTAAGTTGCAATAGTAAGCTCTTAAGATTAGTGGGAATTTAGATACTTTGTAGGTCTGATGCTGGTAGGCTGTAAAGTCCATGAAAGTTGTGTTTTCAGCATAAAAAGTGCTTAGTATCTTAAAAAAACAGAACCAGATCACATACTGGGCACCCTAAATGAATGAAACCTTTTTGATCTGTGGTGTTCATGCCTATTTTAAATGAAAATGGAATAATTGGCCTCATGAGATTGTTGGAGACCTAATTAATGCTTCTGCATGCAATTAGTGGAGATCAGTTCCACAGGAAAACTTATTAGAAAGGAGTGGAACTGGATTTGAAAAGTGCTGTAAATCAAGCCAGAGGTTGTATATTGAGGAATGGGATAAAACAAAGCACGAAATAGTTGTGCGTTAGTGGAGTAGGATCTAGCCTCAGTACTGAGAGAGCTGGAAGCCTGCAGGAAAGGGACCAGGTTTTGTGGGATCATGGGTGTGCCTGGGATGCTGTGTCATACAGGCTCAGGAACAGACAGGGAAATGTTACTTGGGGCAAACTGCTCTAATGTTACTGAGTGGACCCGAGTCCATCTTTCCTGCTTTCATTAAACTATTAAAAAAACCCACAAAACACCAGATGCCTATGGCTCTTTATGAGACATGTTTTATTTCTTTGTAATTGTTCTGGAAAGTGTTTTTCAAGTTTTCAGCTGACTGTAGTTTCTATATATAGGGCAGCCCTTTAGAAAGCATGTAAAACAGTGCCATAGTCTGTAACAGTCTGTCTACAGTGATAACAGCATCACTTCTGGTAGGAGAGAAGTTGGATAATCATCAGCTTGGAATGTAAGGCTTTTGGAGAAAATCTATTTGTGTTTGTAGGTACATATGCAAATAAATATTGATGTGCATGCCTATGTGTATGTGCATATTATGTCTACATAATCACCATGTGGCCTGGGCAATAAAAATGCAAACTAAACAGGAAATAAGAAATAAGAATCAAATATCTGTACAAAATGTCAGGTGGGGCACTTCAGTTAATAATCATCCGTAGTGGAAGCAGGTGAAAAAAGCCTTCCAGTTCTCTTTGGCATTTTTTGTCAAGGGATTGATTTGCAGGGGAACCTCAGTGCAAAACTCCTTGTAAATTTCTAAGTGTAGCTTTTGGTGTGTCTCGGACTTCAATTTTATTTTATCTTATTAAAGCCTTTTTATTTATCGTATTAAAGCCTTTGGGATTTCTCCCATCAAAATGCTGGCTTTCCTTTCTTCTGTACTTCTCCCCCCAGGAACTGTAGAATTCTGGGTGGTGAACAGGTGAGTTATGGAATTTACCATGTGGACCCACATACATACCTGTGTACTGCAGTGGTGGCAGTCAGTCCCTGTTAATCTACTTTCCTTCTTTGTTGTACTGCTGGGAGTTTGCTCAATATTTCCCTTTCCCAGCCCACAACTAATTATTGTAAAGAATGATTGCTTTACAGTTTACTTACTGATTCTTTCATGCTCAAAAGTGTTGCTGACATCCTGTGTTAATTATTTTAACTGTCTTGTCACAATGAACACTGGTGAAAAAAAATGACTGTGTCACTAGAGTTTAGATTGTGAATCCATTCTTATTTTGGATGACGTTGTTCTCACTTGTGAATAATTGCAGTGATCTGTTAAAAAGCAAGAAATAGGAGATTTTGCTGTCTCTTTCAGTACCATGTGGGTTTACCCAGTGCTGAAGGCAATGTTCAGTTTGACCAATCCCAACAATTCTGAAAAAAATACAGATTGCCTACAAATCTGTAGACACTTTGGAAAGCCATTAGTGGTGAAATGACAATAGAGGATTCTTTTTAATCCATACTCATTTTAACATTATTGAGTTTTTATCAAGAAAGCAACATTTATTTTTGTTTCTGTTTTAAATTCCTTATTTCATGCTATTCCAAAGTTCTAATCAGTATTTTATAATTTTGTTTTTTAAGTGGTGCTGACTAGATTTTTTTCATGGGTAGGGAGGGTAATATTTACAAGCTTCATAGGGTCAGAGCACTATAATTCCTGCTATTTAAGTTCCTCACAGCGGAAGGACCTGCTTGAAGGTCAGGAGTTAAACTAAGTGGATGCCAAATTATTTAATTCCTCTGGGAAAGGGTTGGCTAAAAGGAAATACTGGCATGTTATGAAACTTGGTGTGAGTGTTCTTGCAGTATCTCTCAGGTACTTTGCAGTTTTCCCAGAATTAAGTGCTTTTAGATGTGCTAGGATAACAGGTGTTATAAACACATCAGTCACTCTACTTAATGAAAAGCAGAAAGAGTATTTTGTAAATACCATTCTTTTTATTCCACTTACGTAAAAGGAAGCAAAATAATACTGGCTTTATATTTTTAATAATATTTTTAGTGTTTGTAGTAGCAGCAAGGAACTTGTACTTTTGTTAACTGTATCTCCTTGTATTATCTTGTTTTGAAAACCTACATTAAACACTCCCGTATCCAGCCTGTAAAACTGGGAAATAGCTCAGAACTGTGAAGTCTATAAATACACCTATTTATTTTACCCAGAACATCATTTTCCTGGACAGATTCCCATTTTTATTTAATCTTGTAACTTAATATAATTTATGTTCTTCCCAGCTGGTTATTTTAAAATATCCTTGGACCATCCAAAACATGTACAAGTCTGTTTTCTTTTTTTCCTTTTCGGAATAGTGGCTCAATATTTTTAATAACTTCTAGTAAAGCGTCTTTGTGAAATACATGACAAAAAGACCTGAAACATTTTGAGAAAAACAACTGTCTGTGAAGTAATATGAGCAGTGAGTTTGCCATTTTAATGTAAGTGAGGTGCAAAGGCAGTGATTCTGGGTTCAGAGATACCATCTTTAGGTCTGACCCATGTAATCCTGCTCAAGAGTGCTACTCTTGGAACGGAATTAAACTTGACTGGCTCCTATCAGTGAGATCAGAACCGTGTTGTGTTTCTAAGTGCAGTAGAGTTATTTTGTCATTAAGATTGTTTTGACTGATCTCTTCCATTTAACGAGCACTTTTCCATCCTTGGTACACCAAGAATAGTGAAGCACAATGGTGGCAAAAGTCCCAGCAGAAACAATATGTATCATGGAAGAAGTCCTGGAGGTGGTCTTGGAACTAGCTGCTGTTTTTGGTGTGTTCAAGGTGACACACCCAGTGCACACACTTTGGGCTGAGTTTTGGTAGGAAGAGATCCAGTTGTGCTTTTGGGATGCTGGATGATCTCTTAAAGTGACACCAGCAGCTTCTAAGTAATAATGTTATATCACAGAGAAGCCTGTGCATCTTCAGGATGCAAAATAATTGTTCATACAGTCTTCTGCCATATTCTTTGTCAATATTTGCTGCATGCAAATGGGAAGGGTTCTTCTTCTGTAAGAATTTCCTAAGATTCCAGCTTTTTGACTGGCTGCAGAGGCAGGATAGCAAGTATGACTTTACAGGGGAAAAAAAAGTGTTGTCAGCAATCTTCCTGAGTATGATTTATGCAAATTCAGTTTAAATACTACAGTCTGGCTGCAAAACTACATTAAAACTCACCTTGTGCAGAATGGGCCATATATAAGTAAAACCATCCTGATGTGACATCTTGTCCAGCTGTGCTGTCCATAAAATCTCCAAAAATAGAAAAAGAAACCCTTTCTGCATCAAACCTCCTTGAGAAATAAAAATGTGTGCATCCTATGGTTTAAAAATCTGAAGTGCATGATCTGTTGTGATTTTAAGAATAGTATTCTCTGGATGCTCGTCCATACATGGCATTTCAGCCATTTCTGTGAATTATTAGCATCACCTTTGAACATTAGTAGTGTGTTTACCAATACTAAACTAGTTGCACAACAGGAAAGATTTTCAAAGGGACCATTGCACACAGGTGTATCACCTGTAATACTGTTCTGTGCTGCAAAATCAACAGCAGTTTTGGGGGTGTTAGCATGACTGATGGAGGAAAGGCTGCTCTAAGACTTGATCCTGCTTTGATCTCTTCAATAGGAATTTTTCCACTGATTTCAAGGCCAAATCTTTATGTGAAAAATATCCTCTGTATGGCTGTTATTTTCCATGGTGCAATGGCTGAGGTTCTTCTCTTGCCCAAGTAAACTGCCTCACATTAACCTGGATAATAGAAACATTCTGGAGGAAAACAAAAGCATTTTAGAAAAGTCTGTGCTGGAGTCTTTGCTTCCCACAATTGAAATAGCTCTGTGTAATCATTCAGAATTAGTCTAGAGTAAATAAAAAGGGCTGCCAGACTGTAGAAGTTAGGGCAGGCATGTCATAGGATGTAAGTTTTGAACCATGAAACATCACATCTTGTGTTAGAGGAATCAGTTTGGGTAGAGCATTAAAATCCTGGGGTGTTTTAACATGTTGAACATAAATTTATAGGGGAGCAAAACCCACACTTATTTTGTCTCTAAAGATGTAAATGAAACATTAATTGTAAGTTCTGTTCTATTTGACTTGAAGCTTATTTTGAAGGAACAGCCATATAAAAGTTTGAAGTTTGCTACTGTAATACTGCTTCTTCACTAGAGAAATAAGCAGGGCTTGGGAATTTGCCAGAGCTTGTTGCTTTTGGCTCATTTCCTGTCAAGTTCTTAAGAAAGCTACCAACATGTTATTGCTGTTAATGTCTTTGTGATCAAACACCACAGTCTGCAGAAAACATTAGAACTATGCTAATTTCCTCCCACAATTTTATCTGGTCAAAAACTGTAACTTAAGATTGCAGCAAAACATTTCAAAGGAAATGCCACAGTTTTTTTGTAAAGCTATGGATTATGAAGTTTTCTCTAAAATGTGGTCAGCCAAATACAAATGTAAGGAATTACAGTTGATGGACAGCTGACCACAGGAGCTCTGCAAATCTGACAAAGCAGCCTCACTCTTAACATTAAGTATAATTATGTCACTCTCATTTATTTCTTCCTATCACCCTTGTTATAAAACCATTTCCTTAGTGTTTAGTGCAGGCAGCTTTGAGAAATCAGGTAGGGTGGGAAAACTGCAGCCATGGGGAAACAATTTTAGGTATTCATCTGAATGACACTGCCCTGTTTCCTGGGCTGCTGGAGGTCAGTCATGGTCAGCCTCTCTGGTGCTGACAGCTGTGATGCTCTCTCAAACAAGGTCTTTAGAGGCTCTGCTATTTTGTAGACTTGCTGAAGGACCAGTGCCTGTGAAAAAACAGGATTGCTTTCACTTTGCAGTGGCCATTTTAGATAAACTCACAGCAGCATTTCCCCATCACATATAGTCTTAAGAGTAGTATTTCAGAGAGAAAGACTTTTGGAAGCTCTCACTGCTGTTGGATTACTGAGGGAAGCTGAAGGGCTTTGGAAGCCTGTCCACAATCACTGTGCCTACATGTTGTCTGTATGCAGAGCAACTTCTGTGAACAGGTGATGGAGCAGACAGGGACATTCATCTAGCAGAAAAATAATGCAGAAAACAGATATCTACTGAATTTTATTTCAACACCTATCTAAATTGCTGGGATGCACCATCACAACAGATCTCAGAAGTATGAAGGGATGGACTTGGAATGGAAGAAGAAAGTTATGAAATTTAATAATTTTCAAGCACGCGTCTTAAAAAGGCAGTTTATCTTTTGACACAGACTTAGGTTAGCCATTGTCATGGTATTTTCCATATTTGTAGAAGAAGCAAAGAAATTTTTGCCTGCATGAGAAGTAACTGAGAAGTGTAATCCCCTGCAGGAGTAAATACTTACTTTGACAAACTTTCTAGAAAATTTTGCTCAACTTAATTTTTTTTTTAATGGGAAATACATCAGTAAGGCTACAGAGGTGATGGCTGCTGAGTGATCCAAAGCATCTAGAGTAAACTAGAAAAAGAATAGTTAAAATAATTAAATGGAGTAGGATGAAATAACTGAAATAACCAGTGGTGATTTTAAAAAGTGGTGGCTCAGAGAAATTTCAAGTATTGAAGAAAAACTTTGACAAAATAAACTAAAGACAAATAAAATAAGAAAACTAGAAGCATGGCTTGGCACAGAGAAGTAAACAAACAGGAAAAGTTCCAGTCAATGTACTTGGAAAAACATGCAAGAAGTTTTGAAAGAGATACCAACATCATCAGACTGGGTCAATTTTTCATAGAGAAAATTCTCACACAGAAAAGCTGTGTCTACTGAACTGTGTAAGTATGCAGTGTTTTTGAGGATGTTCATTGCTTTTCCAGATGTGTGTATTATCCTTTGTGGTTTGGCTCAGATCAGAGAGACTAAAAGAAAGCACAGCATGTATCAGAGATGTGGGAAAGTTTGTTCACCCTTTGCAAACATCCCTCCAAACATCCCAGGCTGGCTTGTTGTTACATACCATGTTATGAGAACCAAAGAATCAAGATGGTTTTCTTTTCTCATATTCATTTCAGTTCTGTTCTTAGGAATTGTAAACTTTACCTTCTTGTCCCTGAATGATCTCTTATGTGTCAAGACATCATTTCCCACCTCTCTTCCTGCTTAAGATCCTGCTTAATTAAGGTTATTACAATATTATTCATGTCATTGGATGGAGAATGATGTTTCTTTTAGGTGGAATTATGAGGCATATTTAGTCACACCTCCCCTATAGCCTGCCATATTTCTTTAGGAAAATTGCACTGCTTGTGTTCAGTTCATCATTCTTAGAGTGAGTATAAAAATGTTAATGTCAAGTAAGAGTTTCAATACTTCCAATATTAATAAATAATATATTTTTAAAAACCAGTATTGTGTAATTTTTGGACAGTGGGATGAATGTGAGGAGCAAGATTAAAGGAAGATGAAAAGGAAAAAGAAAATAATGGGGTCCAGATATCCATTAAGTGAACAGATTATCAAAGACTGATGATTACAAACTGGAGGGTTAGATGACAAGTCATTTCACTTAGGTCAATAAAATACTGCCATATGAGATGGGAATCAGTCCTTCCCAGCAGTACCATTTGCCATCTAGCAGTTTTAAGATCAACAAGAGTACTTAATTCTCAGACCTCTCCCCATTGAGTACCTCAGGAAATATTTCTTTTTCTATGGATGGATAATTCCACTACATCTGTAAATGCTTGAGTTGTTCTGCAGGCAAAATTATTTTGTATTAATTAACTTCTAAAATCAATGACACCATTTTAGGAAATTAAAACCTGAGTTACAGTCAAAGAATTTGATTTTAATTTATGGGTGATTATGTTATGATAATGGAGAGAAAGTGTTTGATGTGAAAGAGGATGCAGGATTTTACATAGTAGATTTAGAATTTTACTTTTTATAGGTCTTCATAATTCCTCTGGTGACCAAGAGAAATTCAGAAGTTAGAAATACTGGCTCTGTAGGCTTGAGTCATATCTCAAAGAGCATTTCTTTGTATTTACTCAATTTACCAGTCATACTCTGGCAAAAGCTCTTTATTACCATGGTGCTAGTAAATAATTGTTTACTCACTGTCCTCTTTAATTTGTACATTAGAAAAATAATTATACTACTACCAAGTTGAGGAATGTCTTGATTTGCATCCCTTGTCCTTAGAATTTTTTAAGAACCTACCTCATAATCTGCCTTTTTTAATAGTTTTTCTAATTCTGAGGGTATTTTTCTGAAGAGCAACATCATATACTGATTTTTATTTTGTTTTTGGTGTGACGCAAGATGTGATTCAGTAATTCACTTTAAGGCTGTCTCTTTGCCTTTCTTTTGACTTCCTGAAATGAACTGCAGCATAGAGATACATTTAAATGAAAGGGTATAATTTCTTTTTAATGAGGTAGCTGTGACCTTCCACCTGCAAATATAGTAATGATGCCGTGATCATATTAGTTTTGCTGAGCCAAAATATATTCCAAGTACATCAATTAGAGCAGGAGTACTTACAAATATCTCCTCTTTCATCATTATTTCTGCAAAGCACACTATATTAAGAGTCATAGTAGGCAGCACTATGGGAGGTGAACACCTAATTTAAAAAAGCATACTGAGAAAGGAGGCTGTGCTCATTTTCCAGACGAGGACTTCAACAAACAGGGCACGACTTCATCAGGGAACACAGCAGGCCTCTCTGCACATCTCCTCATTTGCTGAAGGAAAATTTGCAAGGGAAATAGGAGCAAATACAGAATACTGCTGTACATGAAACTGGGCAGAGACAGGGCCATATCCATTGGCATGCTCTGTGCACAGCAGGACCAACCCCATGGGCAGCTGCCTCTTCATTGTCCTGGGGTCTGCCTGTCCATGGAGGTGCTCCCTGTCCACCTCCCAAGAGCTGGGACTCAGCCACTCCTGCAGCACCAGTGGCCTGGCTCCTGTGCTGTGCAGACAGGGTAAAATAGGGAGGAAGGCACACGTGGGTCCTCCCTAGTAACTCACTTGTGCCAGATGCAAAGCTTGGAAGGCACGACAGTTCATTCATAGTCCGGGGATCAGCTTGTCTTGCTCAGGAAATAATACAGCCTACAGATTTGTGCTGCCTTTTGGACAAGCTGCTGACTTGATGTTCAAGTTGAAGAGAATAGTAAAGGACCCGAAAAACAAAACAGTCATTTTGTTTTGGTTTCTTACTTAGTGTAAGTGTGCACAGGACTTAATGAGTCTTGTCTTAAACCTCAGGTAGAGAGTTGTTTCCTTTAGTAGAGAAATATATATTTTTATTGTGCTTAAGCAAAGTGGTGACATTTTACACGTGAGAATCGGTGTGCGATGTGAGAACAAGACCTTGCAAAATCCTAGCATCCTTTTTCTTCCTATCTGCTTGGCATGTGCAGAATTCTGCAAAAAGATGTTTTGATTTGGTACCTGCATGTGTATTTTAAATTCCTCTTTAGACATATGTGCAAATGGTTGTTAGAAACATCCCACGCCTTTTGTAAATAAAGTGTAATTAAATTGTGATGGAATGAAAAAGCAAAAGTGTTTAAAGAGCCCATCATGGGCTGCATTATTGGATAGTCTCTTATTTTAAAATGCAAATTGTGTCTTTAATAGTACAGCAACTTCTTTTTGTCGTTATTAGTACAGCAACTTCTTTCTGAAGTTCTGTATTGAAAAATCATGTTTATTTTCTTGTAGCTAATTATTATTTTCAGAACACTTGTGGTCTGAAGTATTTGTATTGTACACTAATGACTTGTATATGGAACAAATTTATTTCTAATTTTCTGATTGAAATAACTCTACAGACTTATTTGTTTTAAAAGACTTTTATCCGTATGGTGCTTTTCCCTCAAGCAAAAAGATTTTATTCTGTTTTCTTTTTAGGAAGGAAGCACAGCTGGATGAAGAGGGACAGTTTCTGGTCAGAATAATTTACGATGATTCCAAAACCTATGACCTTGTTGCAGCTGCAAGCAAGGTCCTTAGTAAGTAATGCAGAGATCTTCTTTACCCATTCATCACAAAAAAGGTAATATCCTCCTGCCCTCCAAAAATGTGCAGCAGAGAGGAACAGGATTTAGCACAAGGGAATTGAAAACAGAGTGTTGGTCAGAGAATTTTTTTTTAAATCTTAAGAGAGAGAATTGTATTTCTTTATTTCTCTAAGAAAAAATTTATTCTTTTATTGCTTGAAATGATTTTTATAATTTTCAAAGTATTCCATCTTAAACTGAAGATCCACACAACATGGGCAGTGTAACAAGCAATTGTGAAGTAACAACATCCTGCTGCAACTGCAAGTTTCAACCACTGCTGCAAGAGCAGTGAATGATTAAATGAATGAATAAATGAGTGAATGAATGAATGAATCCTTGATCTCTGCTGAAGAACAGTGCTGAGTCACAGAAATGCTTGTGGCATGGACACATTTCATTTACTTGCATATCAGCCATTGATTTGGGTTGCATTCATTTTCAATCATTGCAGCTCTGGTCTAGAATTTAAAAGGTAGAATTATGCCCATCAGCATTATTTTATCTGCAGCCCCAAGTGTGCTATGAAATTGTTCTGCATCAGTAATTAGCCAAGAATCTATAAGACTGATGACTGTAGTGATGTTGAATTGGAGCAGCTGATGTGGTTTCATGCTATTGTAAATTGGAATTAACTCTGCTGAGGCGAGCACTACTAACAACCAAGTTCCTTTATTTTCAAGAAGTGATTCATTTTTCTATATCAAAATCTAAATGCTATACATGTGTGAAATGCACAGTGTGGTGAAATAATAATAGCAATTGGTAAATCTTAATGAAATTCCTGTACTGGGTGCTCTCTATTTGCCATATGAACCCTGAATCTTGCTTTGTTCCTAATCTACTGGATCTGGGCAGTGTTTAGGTACTGTCTTTCTTGTTTATGAATGCAAGAGTAAATAAATAAGTAAGTGCATGAAATACAGTGTTTGGATTGAATCCTATTTTTCTTTTTTAACTAGATTTAAATGCTGGGGAAATTCTTCAAATGTTTGGGAAGATGTTTTTTGTGTTTTGTCAAGAATCTGGTTATGATACAATTCTACGTGTCTTGGGCTCAAATGTCAGAGAGTTTTTGCAGGTAAGAATTTTGTGCAAAATTGTTTCAGATACCAGACAGAATTGTTGCCTAGTCAACAGAAGTTTAATTTGAAATTCCAAAGAGAAATTTGGAACAGGAGTATTCATATGCAATAGATTGCAGGGGTGGTCTGTGTTAAGTGGACTTACCTTATTTATTGCAATAGAAAATGTGATCTTCAGGTTTTATGATATTTCTTCTATTATCTCTGACTAATTATAGATACTGGATATTTCTAATAGTATGTTATGTACAGAGCTAGGGCTCATAACAGCTTATCTCTTAAGATATTATCATTCATCCATGGACTAAGGGTGGGATACTGCAGAGCAGCATTATTCTGCACTATAACCACAAACAAAATGAAAATTATTCTTTAATAGCATGGAATAAATGTAGGGTCTTCTCTAGAGTGTTACTTCTAGGTGTAGAAAAATGGCCTTTTTGTCACCTGAAGATTGTTCACTTCTGTAAGCACTTTGTAATTAAGATTTGTGATCTACATGAATCTTGGAGAGAGCTGTGTACTGTAATGAGGTTAAAAGAATTAATCTGAATTAAAAAGAATTAAAGCTAACTATCAAAGTTTTTGATTTTGTCTGAATATATAGGAGCCTCTTGTCATCTGTACCCTGAAATCTCTCCAGCATTAAGGGAAAGAACAGAATCATACTTTGCTGGATTACTTGAATATTTTCTTGTGTATTTCACTGCCCCAAAACCTGCATCATTCCAGAGCATCCTAGATGCAGTCAACCCAGACTTCTTGTACAAATCCCACAGACTGTAGTTGCTGGACAGAACAGGGTATGTGGATGTTCCAATATATCATGAGCAATCTGTAAATCACTATGGGATGTGACATCCTTTATATTTCATAGCTTCATTCCCAAGCTGCCTTCAAAGCAAGCCTTCAGATACTTTGGTTTTATACAGGATTAACTTTGGTTGCTCTTGTATTGGCTAGAAAGAGAGATTCCATTTGCTTTCCCTTATGCCCTTTTCCATATAATATACTTCTCCTTTCATTCCTTACCATGTGTGCTGTGGAAGGACTGGACATGTTTGTTATACCACCAAACATCTGTAAAAGTGGAAACAGCTTACATTTATATTATTCTAATGGCAATATTTTAAGTTGCTTTGTTTGAATTTCAGTGTTAACAGATGACATTGGCTATTATATACTTTTCTAAATGTTAACAGTACTAATGTACTAGTAGCTATGCCAGAAATGTACTTTTTAGCTTTTTATTGCAATGGAAAATCAAGAATACCTGTGATTTATTACTTTTACATCTTCCAGCAGTCATATTAGGTCAGGAAACTACTTTATATACCTGTTACAAAAATAGGTTCAGATTGGGTTTAATGTCCCAAACTTTTCTCAGATTCTTAACACAAGAGAGTTCCAAAAGGTGCTTCTTGAAATGTATACTGAGTCCAGGATATACACAAAATAATTGAGAACAGCAACTTTTTAAAATATATAAAAATAAATCTCACATTTATATTCCATTTCCTTTGACATCTCAAGAAAATTTCGTTTATTCGTAGTTGAAATACAGGTACTTCAAGCTTCATGAAAGAGGAAAATAAAAAGGGCAACTAAATCAAATATTTATACTTTATGTGAAAAACTCAAGCATGGACAATTTGCTAATCATGTTGAAAGACACTGTGCCAGAGAGAAGCAATGTGAAAAGAGGTACCTCCTAAGAAACCCAAAGTGTGCTTCTATGTTCAGTTTAGTGGCTTTCTATTGTATGAAAATCAAAGTGGTTAGTTATCTCATTTAAGGAATTGTTTACATGGCTATTTAGACTTTCATACTTGCAGTGCTTTGAAATTAAGGGGATTAACTCCTCTTAAAGATCAGTTTCCAGGTGCTGTGTACCACATAGCACTGAACAGCACATTTTTGTATTTCAGGTGCCAACCACCATGCTCACTTTTAGATAGACCAGGATAAGCCCCATTTAGTATGACTGCTTGTTCTTTCTTGGAGATTCCCTTGTGGTCCCCCATGGAGCTGATAACTGTTCTTCATAGCTCTGGAGTTGTTCTTTGGTCCCACCACAAGCTCTGGCATACATCTGAGCAGTTTAGGAGCCAAGAATTCAGGGAGAGAGTTTAGCCTATTATAATCTGTACCTGACCTAATCTCTGGCTCACAGCAGGTGAACATTCAAGAAAAAAGAGATTTGTTCTTTCAGAATCTGCAATATCAATTTAGAATGTGTTGAACACAACAAAGAAATAGGAGTTGGAATAACAATGACAGTGTCTAGGTCTAGGAGTGATTTCAGCTCCATGATCTGGAAAAACTCCTTGGTTATGTGTCGAAGTGAGTTTTGAATACAGTAAGTCCCCCACTCTGGAAGATTAGAGAGTAAAAGCTGAAGGACACATCACATGGACTTCACCTGTGACACTGCTTTGATAGAGTTGGCCATAAACGAGTGGAAGGGTGGCAAAGTGGTTTTGCAGAGTGGGGCTATTTCCAGTTGTCAGTCACATTTGTGCCAGACTTAAATGTTAATACTTAGACAACCATTTTACAAAAATTCTGTCCTTGACATTGGCTGCTCCCTGTTTGAAATTCTTCAGCTGGTGACTGTGTAACTGAAAGATTATTGTCTTTTCCCACGTATCTCCTTGAGAGTTTTCTCCAAAAGGTCAATATATCCCAGCTGTTTCTGAGACATATCTACTGAAACTACAGCTCTGCATCCATTGAAGGAGATGGTGGGGCAATCTTTCAGAGCCAGTCATCTCTCTTGCTCATTTCTCATCCACACTCTTTTAAAGCAGTCTCTTCCAATTTCATTGTCTTGAACCCTGCAGAGTTCCTACAGAATTTGCCTTCAAGCATTATGTTTTTTTGTCAATGCCCACTAACAGCTGGAATGAATTGACACTCAGATTGTTGCCTCTTCATGTTCTAATTTGGAGATGTTGATATAGCAACAAAAACATGAATTTGAAACAAGCTGAAAAACTGAAGGAGGAAATTCCAGGCTAAGTGCATCCCACGGAATTCATTGCTAAGAGTGTCATGTCTGGAGGTCTCCAAGAGAAAAGGCAGCTGTTCAAGCACTTCACAGCTCACATGAAATCAAGTTCAGTGTGCCTCCACAAATTTGATGATCGACAGATGCTCATGAAAGGTGGAGAATTTCCCAGACAGCACATTGAAAATATTTTCACTTCACTTCCTATGTTGGCAGAAAACAATATGCAAAGCCTGGTGGTAGCAGTCACTTGCAGGGCAGTGAGAAAACAACATTTAAAATATGCAGCAATGTTCTGGACTTAAGATGTAAAGAGTTGTATGAATTTTACACCATAAATAAAAAAATTGTGGGTTGCAGCTCTATCCTGCAAACTAGGTTTCTCTTTCTATGTTAAATGTACAGTAAATAGCAACTTGGATCCTTGATAATTGCTTCACAATCAAAGTTGAATCTAATGTTGTGTTTTAAGTGTGATTTTGATCTCGCTGTTCTCTTTAATATCCTGATTAGGTATGCCTATCAGTTTATAATTGAGCTTTCCTCTCCAGATCACAATTTGTCTGGTTAAAATTTAAAGTTAAATATATGAAATATCTGGGAAAGTAGCAGGGAAGAAAAAAGATCTCTGCCCTTTCTTGAAGAACTTTTTCTGATAAATTATTACAGCAGCTGTGTTATTTCTATTTATTTTGTGGAGTTTTTCATTTATTGTCAAAAGAAAAGATACATTTGAGTTTGATCTTTCAAGCATTTAAATCTTTACTTTAAAATTTGAACTTTGTCAGGCCCTGTAAACTTGATTTTATGGTGTCAGAACTAGGCTTTTTCACTGATAATAAGGACAAAGATTTATGCTTGTTCAGACATGCTTATTTGTATTTGGCTCCTGAATTAATACTTGAAGAGGAGATTACAGAGACAAGAATAGGAAGGAATGAAACTGGATGAGTTACCAGATTGAGAAACACACAGAAGGTCTTTAATCATCTAAATGTTTCAAAATACAGCATAATCAAGCACGACTCTTACTATCTGGAGTAATTTATAATAGTCCTTATTTTTATGCCATTCATTGATCAAATGTTGCCATGGTAGATATAAAACATTTTGGGCTACCTGAAAAGCCTGCTGTGATGGCAGTTCTACAGAGAATAAGGCAAATGTGTAGAAGTATGAGCAGTAGGAGAAAGGGGCTGTTCAGATTGGACAAAATATGTGCTTACTTTCTGAATAAATAGTAAGTGAATGCCTTATAAGCATGTTTTTAATTTCTACTTCCAGAACCTGGATGCTCTGCATGACCACCTCGCTACTATTTACCCGGGGATGCGAGCCCCTTCCTTCAGATGCACTGATGCAGAGAAGGGGAAGGGACTCATTCTGCATTACTATTCTGAAAGAGAAGGTCTGCAGGATATTGTCATTGGCATCATCAAAACAGTAGCTCAACAGATCCATGGTACAGAAATAGACATGAAGGTAATGTCTGAAGCTATATACTCATTGCAAATTTATGTCAATAGGAAAAAAATAAGAAAACCAAAAGTGAAGTGATGCAAACAGTAGTTTTCACTGTTGATGTCTTCTGTGAAGAAGAGGCATCAAGGCATCAGCACTGACTCTCAGGAAGAGCCATCATTATTTGTGTTGCTTGAAGGACACAGCTATGTGCTGAGAAGGCCAGCTCTAATTGGCAGGCAGACCTGACTGGGAGCAGTACAGAACAATATCCCCTTATTCAGAAAAGGATTGTAAAGAGGATGTGTAAAGAAATTAGATACTGGCTCATTTGGGTTGCTTTTTTCCCCCCTTTATTTTATGTTTGGCATATATTTCTAACTGTGTTTTCTCTGAGAACGCAGACATTTCCTCTTTTTCCTAAATTCTTCATCTGTGTGCAGACTGTGAGGCTGATGTGCATTGATGAGACCTGGGCAGCAAGCAGTGTTTTCCTCCCAGCCAGCATGCAAGGTTCTTCCCAGAAAAAAAGATATGTTTGTGGCTTCTTGCTGTCATTGCAGGGAAATGTGACTGGATGTGCACCTAGAGCCACAGAAATGAAGAGAATGTTCCTCAGTGACAGAGTTAATGCAATGATGTGATTGCTCTGTCGCTTGTGAAATGGGAAAGAGGCTTCTTATTTGCCCATACAGAGCAACAGAAAGATTTAATTGATCAGGTCTTGCATATGTAATAGTATAAAATCAGAGTTTGATCCAAGGTGTAAATATATGTGGGGAGAGAAACAAAAAATGAAAGCTTTTTGCTATTAGAAATATTGCAACTTATATGAAGGTTTTTTCATCAAGTAGAAAAGAATCTAAGCAGATACACCAATCGTTCTTTGGGTTTTTTAAATATTCCCTAGTTATACTACTTTTCTGGCACAGTTTCATTATATGCTTGCTGAGAAAATCCTTTCATTATTTTATCACAAAAACATGATCTTGCTCAGGTAAGAGATTTGCAAGCAATCCAATGACAAAGGTTTTTTTACTGCTGTATCAGAGTATTTGTCTTTTAGATTTCCTGTTCTAAGCTAGCTCAGGTTTATAGTAGATGTCTAGTGTGGTGATATACTTGTGTCTTTGTTTGGATTCTCTTTTGTAGAAAACCATAGTTCAAACTTTGCAGCAGGTGTTAGTAATCAGATACAGAAGGATACAACACAATCAAAACAATCCTCTTTTTAGATCCCTTTTTATTTGAAGTGTTGAGACAGACAAAGAGGACCATGTTGGAAAGTTGGCTGCAAAAGTGCTGAAGCTGTTGCTTGACAAGCATTTCTTTTGGTAGCAGCTTAAGCAGTCCCTGTTCTCTCAGTGCTCAGGTTTGTCCTTCAGCAGCTTCTTCAGCTCTGCCTTCCAGCTGGTGTCAAGTTATAAAATAAACTACACTGAGGAAGTGAACTGGTTTCAAAACAACAGGGTTTCTTTTTTTGGATTTTTTTTTAAATCTTCATGTGTTCCTTTACATGGCTTAATGTTCTGTCTCTCAGAGGTCCACACAGAGGCAAAAGTGATCCATGGGGCAGAGGAGAAATCTTTGTTGTCCAAAGCAGCTAGCAGCACAAACTTTTGATGAACTGTCCTCTCAATCTAAGGCTATTTGCTGAAAAAATTGTATTAATATCCATCTTGATTGTCTCACAAATAATAAATGTTCTAAAGAGGTTTAAATATTTATTATGTATTTTCTTCTTGTTTTAATTTAACTGGTTTAGGCTTTTCTAGAAATTTTACAGTTGTACTGTAAGTAAATCAGTATTTAATACTAGTAGTCAAACCTACTGTAAATAATTGCAAAGCCTAAGTTAAATCTATACTATTCTTCTAGACTGTCTGAAGTAGAAGCACATAGGTGCCTAGAAATAGTATTAACCTCTAAACTGAAGAAAGTTTATATTGTCTTATTTTGTCTGTTACCCCAGTTTTAAACTTCTCCCTGTTAGAATGTACCCTTAACCGTGATCATTTTCATGCCTCTCCTGATTAATAAAGCCTGTGTCTTGACATCTCTAGGACATTGCACACTGCTGTACTCCACAGGTACTCAGAAACTTTAGTGGTAGATAAGGAGGGAATTTATTCTCTAAAAATGAAAAAAAAAAGCTGAAATTTGGAGCTTATCCACAGAC